>NC_134234.1:139256274-140588417 GCF_965152275.1 Natator depressus
TCTTCCCCCTTACTTCAGCGGGAGTTGGATCAAGTCCATTGTGACTTTTTGTAGTGATGATGGCAACAGGAAAGGGGTTTCCTTATTATGGTCTGGCTCCTATTTAATGATTTTGGTGAGCACCAAATGTGGAACAAACCAAATGAAACAGACCTATGCCAAAGCAAAACTAAAGCTTTTATAGTGTCTATGCACTAGTGTGTATATGCACTAAGTTTGGCTCTGAAAGAGAATGAGAGTACAATGGTGTATTTAAGCTGAATTAAAGAATAGGTGACACTGGCTTCTTTGCAAAGAGGCAGCAAACTAGAGAACTCTTCAAGAGTGATCCCTCCCTGTGATTGGCATATTGCCCTGTGTTAATGAAAATGAGTAGTTATTTATCTACTTTGGCCCAGCCATACAAAGACTTTTATTGGCTTCTTTATGGATATGTAATAAACTGGGAGCATATCACATGTGGGACACCCCCAACTGGCCTGGCACAACAACTTTTCTTCACAAAGATGAAGTGGCATAGTTAATTGGAACAGTTAGGCCAAAAGCAATATTTTATTATTACATATTTGTATTATGAGTACCCCTTAAGGTTCCAACCCAGATTGGGCCTCATTGTGCCAGATTGTACATATGCAGAGTAAGAGAGAGACTCTCCCCCCCGCCCCCCAAGACCTTACAGTGTCAATAGAGGAGACAAACAATGGGCAGGAGGGGAAACAGAGTTATAGAGATGTGAAATGGCTTAGCTATGGTCACATAACATGTTAGGGGAAGAGCCAGGAATAGAACCCAGCATTTCTGACCTCCCCACCCCAGTCTAGCATTCTAGCCACTACAATACAATGCCTCCCAGAGCCTGCCTTCCAATTGTACTTCTTTGAATGCACACTAGTGAACTGAGGGAAGTGTATGCTCTTTGCATGCTATTCTAGAAAAACCCTACTGAACGCTCACTGGGCCAAATTCTGCCTTCGGATATATGGATGCAGCTTCCATTAAAATCAGTAAGTTGACAGAACTTGACCTATTTTACTTTTAATTAATTTATTCGTAACTTTTAATGATGAATTTAAATAAACATACCTCCATAGACAGAATACTGGATGAAATTCTGGCCCCATTTAAGTCAAGGGCCGTTTTGCCATTGACTTCAGTGGAGGCACAATTCCACCCATTTGGTTTTGCAGTGTGGAAGAATAAGACTCCATGGCCTTGTTGACACAGGAAAGCTGCACTGGCATAACCTAGAGGAGCATCTTTTACATTTCTCAGTACTTTAGCCATAAATCATCCTGCTCTTTCTATGATACCAAATACAAATTGTGTCTCCAGTCTTTAAAAAAGAACAAAGGAAATGTACAAATAGTAACAGGTATTTGTCTAGAATCTCTTTTTCAGGTAGATATCACCTGACTAGACCCACACATGCAGGCAGTGTCTGCATTCCTATCCCTGCCTCCTGGGATGCCTCTGTAGAATGCTGCTGGCTGATGCCAGCTAGGCTGATGGTGATCTGAGACAGTCTGTGAAAGTACATGCTCACATAACCATTACCCCATCCTCCCCCAGCCCCATTTGTTTCACCTCCTGTTATGCCTTGTCACAAACTGAGATTGCCATCTCGTTAAGACAGAGAATTCCTTGTATTATATGTCAGCATAGCATCTATCATGGTGGAACCTTGGGACCTTTCGTGCAACTCTAATACAAATAGAGCTGGGCAGGAATTTGTTGAAGAAACACTGTTTTCACAGAAACAAAACTTTTCACAGAAACATCTCAGCTGAGAGGAGGGAGACCTACCCCCGAATAGCCAATTGCCCAGGGATTAGGGCACTGAATCTGCCTGGTTCAGAGCAGGGATCTGAAAAAAGATAGCTGGCACCACTGAAAAAAAAACCTGGCAAAGGAAACCTCAGACTTCAGGTAGACTCTACCTTACACCAGAAAGCCATGAGAATTAATTTACATTTCTTTTTTCCTGTCTCTTATGCTGTACTAGAAGTTTCCTAACATTTATCTTAGGGCATCTCTTTACAGCGGGTCTAAAGAGTTAAAATAAAGTTTGGCTCACCCACCAAAACTTTCATGTAGAGCAAAGGCACTTAGGCGCCTAAATCCAATGTCTAAGCATCGCTGAGATTCTCAAATCCCCCACGGAGGTGCTTTGTAGGTGCCTAAATTCCCTACATGCCTAAATTTCTGCTAGTGGGCACGCACAAAGCTATCTAAGTCCTGATGACGCCAACCCATGCAAAGTCCTCACTCACTCATCCCTGAGCCCTGGTGCCATTCACAAACTAAGCATTACCCCTCCTATCTTGTTTGGGGAGGCTGAGCCAGTAGGCAGGCTCAGAACACAACTAACGCTCACAGAAGGGCAGGGCGTGCCTACCTATCAGCCCAGTGATTAGAGCTCTGGGATGTAGGAGACCCATATTTAAATGCCTGCACTGGAGCAGGGACTAAAGCGTCTCCCACTCCTAACCACCAGGCTACTGGCTATTCTGGGCTCAGTTGTTCTAAATTTCTCCAGTTGAAGCTGTTCCGCTTTGTATTAAATATTCATTGGGCAAGAGAAGGAAAGAGACTCTATGGTCCAGTGTTAGGGCGCTCTCCTGGAAGGTGGTGGAGCCAGGTTCCTGTCCCTGTTGCAATGAATATTTAATTATTTATACACTGTGGAACAGCTTCTAAAGGAGAGACTGAGAATAGCCAATAGCCTTGTGATCAGGGATGTGGGAAACCTGGGTTCAAGTCACTATTCCAATCAGATAGAACAAGGATTTAAAAACAGGTCTCTCACATCCCAATTAGGGCTCTACGCAGTGAGCTATTGCCTATAATGGGAGGGTGCCCTCCCTTTCCTCCCTCCCACCCCATGAGAGAAGAGTTACTTGGTTTAGGCACTTAACCCCAAGAGAGTGTTCACAGCTGTAAATCCTGAACAGAGAGAGGCTCCTTCCTCGGAACTGGACGTAGGCACCTAACTAGCTTTCGGGGCGGGACTTAGGCCAAGCCCCTCTCCTCAGCGTTTCCTAATGGTCAATTTAGGTGGCTCCCTGCTCATCTTGCTGGCTTCTAGGAATCCCGTTCTTAGGTGCCTAACTCTCCTCATGCTTTCTATAGGGAGCCTAGATGCCTGATGTGGCAGAGTGCCTAAAAGTTGGGTGAGCAGTTCCCACCTAAATCTCCTCTATTGATCTAGCCCCAAATCTCTGAACCTTTTGAAATTTGCCCAGGGAAGACATTCAACATAATATTCAGAAAACAGAAGTGGAAGCTAGGTGCTTGATTCTGCAACCACTGACCTCAAGGATAAAGCTGCTGTTGATTTCAGTGGGGGAGGATCAGGCAATAGGTGAGCAACTCTTGAGAAAGCAGAAATAAGACATAGACTTATAATCAGTATTGAACTAATCAATTATAAAAGAATGAGATTAGCTCCTAAGGGCGAGATCATTCCCTCCCACAGTAAAAATTCTCTCAGCGATCCCCCCACATCATCCTATATGGGAAACAAGGTTTGCAAATCGGAAACCACTTCCTCACATGTATGTGTCTCAGAAGCCAGCCCACATGAAAAATATTAATACTCTCTAGTTGTGTCTTCGTATGACTTAAAAAATTTTTAAAAAATTTGTCAATAGCTAATATCTTTCAATCCTAGCTTTAGTGCAGAATTCCTTGTAAAAATATCCACTCACAGAAAGGAGTTTATAATGGAGCTGTATAGTTTGAAGTTCAACCTTCATTTTGTATGAAAACAAACCTGATTTAGAGGACTGCCAGACAAGTAAGAACCACATTTTTTCTGTTAACTTAGATTGCTTTGAAATTTGCAGCTCAAATACTTCCCACAGCTTGGCCTGAAAAGCTACAACTATATGTGCAACCTTCAAAGCAAAACAGAAACTCTTGCTTAGTGTTGGGCCCTATTACTTGATCTACATCACCAGATAAATTTACAGGTGCATGGTGCACAGTCAGTCAGACATTCTTTCAGGAGCAGTGGCACATGAATCCTTTTTGAAGGAAGGAAGTATCTCTGTACAAAATCTCCTTCCAAATGCAATCCGTTTGCACAAGGCTTATTCTAGCTTTTTTATTACCTAGTGTGAAATTCAAAACATAAATTCAAATCGCTTCTGTGATATATTGGATCGTTAAGTGAAGGGTTTTATTTTCTGAGGGAAAAAGTCCAATAACTTACATCTACACAACTGTTAAAAGTCACAGGAATGAAATACAAAATCTTATTTTTAGTCATTTACTGAACAGGTCTACAAGAAAGGAATACATGAGCTGGGTTCTAAACAGTAGGTTCTGGGTGAAACTAAGGAGACAGAGATCCCCGTTTGTACAGTGTACGTTGTTACAGTTATTAGCTGTATTACAGTAATGCACAGAGACGTCAATCAGAATTGAGGCTCCAATGTACCAACTCCCCCTCATCTGCCCTGCCCCTCCAGAACCAGACAATTCGTGCCCCAGAGAGCTCTCACATTCTAAGACTATGACAAGATGTAATAGATGGAAGACACTGACTATAGGGTAGGAAAGTGGTGGGAAATGGTGGAAAGGTGAGCTACAGTAAAATGCATATGAGAGTCATAAAAATTGGTTGTCATAGTAGCAGGAGACAATAACCCAGGATATTGCTATGCTTTAGCTATCCCTGGATGTCAGAATGGCTCCTTGGAACTGTGGACTGCTGTGCACAGTTCAGAGCAGTCCTGTAGATGCTCTAAATTATGCTGTGGGCTCTACCAACCTCAGGCAGGCCCCAAAAACAAGAGAATATAAACATGGCATAAAGACTCTTTGGATCCTGTGCCAACGGTTTGATAGACAGACCCAAGAATTGGCACCTTTGTATACATCCCAATAAAAAATAAGTTCCAAATAAGACTAGGTTGGATGAGATCCTCACCTGATATAAGTTTGTATATACTGAATTTTGGCTTATAAGAGTTAGGAAAGATAGTCTAAAAAATATGACAGGTTTCAGAGTAGCAGCCGTGTTAGTCTGTATCCGCAAAAAGAAAGGGAGTACTTGTGGCACCTTAGAGACTAACAAATTTATTTGAGCATAAGCTTTCGTGAGCTACAGCTCACTTCATCGGATGCATGCAGTGGAAAATACAGTGGGGAGATTTATATACACAGAGAACATGAAACAATGGGTGTTACCATACACACTGTAACAAGAGTGATCACTTAAGGTGAGCTATTACCAGCAGGAGAGCTGGGGGGAAGAAACCTTTTGTAGTGATAATCAAGGTGGGGCCATTTCCAGCAGTTGACAAAAACGTGTGTGGAACGGGGGGGGGGGGGGAATAAACATGGGGAAATAGTTTTACTTTGTGTAATGACACATCCACTCCCAGTCTTTATTCAAGCCTAAGTTAAAATTGTATCCAGTTTGCAAATTAATTCCAATTCAGCAGTCTCTCATTGGAGTCCGTTTCTGAAGTTTTTTTGTTGAAGAATTGCCACTTTTAGGTCTGTAATCGAGTGACCAAAGAGATTGAAGTGTTCTCCGACTGGTTTTTGAATGTTATAATTCTTGACATCTGATTTGTGTCCATTTATTCTTTTACGTAGAGACTGTCCAGTTTGGCCAATGTACATGGCAGAGGGCATTGCTGGCACATGATGGCATATATCACATTGGTAGATGTGCAGGTGAACGAGCCTCTGATAGTGTGGCTGATGTGATTAGGCCCTATGATGGTGTCCCCTGCATAGATATGTGGACACAGTTGGCAATGGGCTTTGTTGCAAGGATAGGTTCCTGGGTTAGTGTTTTTGTTGTGTGGTGTGTGGTTGCTGGTGAGTATTTGCTTCAGGTTGGGGGGTTGTCTGTGAGCAAGGACTGGCCTGTCTCCCAAGATCTGTGAGAGTGACGAGTCGTGCTTCAGGATAGGTTGTAGATCCTTGATGATGTGCTGGAGGGGTTTTAGTTGGAGGCTGAAGGTGATGGCTAATGGCATTCTGTTATTTTCTTTGTTGGGCCTGTCCTGTAGTAGGTATTTTCTACTGCATGCATCCAATGAAGTGAGCTGTAGCTCCTGAAAGCTTATGCTCAAATAAATTTGTTAGTCTCTAAGGTGCCACAAGTACTCCTTTTCTTTTTCTAAAAAATATAACACTGATTGTGTGTTAAACAGGATTCAGTCTAATTCATCTTTTAAAAGACAATTCTTGGATCAAGAGTACATGTTGGTACTATCAAATGTCAATTTTCAGCTTTCTTGGTGCAATTTGTAGATCATTTACAATACCTACAATAGCAATATATTTTCTTATTATACATTTCCTGAGACATTGCCATTGCCCAAGAGTTTGCACCCCAAATCTGATATAATTGCTATAATCTACTGAGGAATGTCCTCTGGATACAAAGTACCAGAGAAGGTAGAAGGGTGGCCCCTGTTTTGTGTGTGCAGACTACACCCACAGTTCGTAATCTGCCATTCAGTTTCCATAGCATCCATCAGTGTACTATTTCCATAAATTGTCATGTTCAAAGAGTACACCTGAATCGAAAATAATGTTCTCCCCTCTCTTCCTTTCTCAAAATCTCTTACTGAAATTGTCTGAGTGGTGTTGGAATGAGCTTCTTAATAAACTATTTAAAAGGGTCGTTCCCACCTTATTTCATTAGCATCCGAGGGATTGTTTTATTCCTTCAGAGAGCCCAATTCTGCATTCTCCATTCCTTGCATACCAAAAATACCCTGAGTGGGTGAATGTTGAAGGAATGCAGGTTTGGGACAAATGCATGTGCCATTAGTTCCTAATGAGAATTGCATCAATACTTCAGAAGCCCTGACACTGGGAAATGTTACTCATATGAGCACTCCCATTCACCTGAAACAAGACTTCAGACAAGAGTAATGTTACTTGTGTGCATAAGGATGTGAAGTTTGAACACTAAAGCTGTAAAATGAATTGCACTGAGAAAGTTTCACATTTGGAAAACAGCTTAAAATGTTACCAAAACTAACCAGGTGTAGAAAATCCTTTATTTCCCCCCCTCCCCAGCTTTATGTTCCAATATATCGTCTTAATAAAAAATCTGGGTTTTTTAATCAAATTCCTTCCTTAGTGATCTTCTTACCATGCCACAATGGAACCCTGTTGAAGTAAATAGAGTCTGCAACAACTGATAATATAGCAATATATTCAAATACCATTTTTAGAAAGTTAGCACACATACAACACATAATCCATTTTTCATGTCTCCTTCATGCAGAAGTAAGCTGCATTTAAAGGCATTATACATGCTTGCTGTGTAATTACATTAATCAGCAAGAGCTTCTTTTCTGTGTGCCTTTGCTGTTGCCATGGCAACAGCCACATGTTTGCAAAGTACCGAGCACACACAGACCCATTCTTAATTATACTTACAAAGTTGCTACATTTCAAAGGAAGGAAATAAATACAAAGTTAAAGTGAGGATGCTGAAAAGAAGAGATATGAACAAACACATTTCCAAAACATCTTTATCTTGTGTGCTTTATTTCACAGCTTATCACCAGAACATTTTAATTTTTGGTTTCCTTTGTGTGTTTGTAGTAAATTCAGAATCAGTCTGCCAGAAATTACAATGCTCCATTTCTGAGCTGACCACAGAGCTAATCTTTATGAATCAATATCATTGAGAAAGATCTTGCAAATCTTACTTAACAGTAATAGAATAGGGCAAAAGGAGAGAGTGTCTGACAGACAATTAAAATACCAACATAGCATTCCGTTCACTTCAATCTGCCACTTCTGATGCCTTAATGAGCTGTTGCCTTCATGGTCTCTGCTTTTGGTGCCACTGCATAATTTTGGGTGACACGGTAGAGGCTACATACCATCAGTCTGAAGATGGAAACATGAGCTTAATCAAGCACAACTTATTTCCCATGGCACGCACAAACCCTCAGCTCTGTGCAGTGCTCACTAACGGCATGGCACCAACTCCTTTGTTGATGCATAACATGCAAATTTGCACTCGGTGCTGACATCTACATTCTTTTTTGGTATGGATAAATAAGGAATTCCCTTGTTGGATATTAACATTCTCCCTGAAGTTGAGCAAAGCCTGTGCCGATGCCAGCATGAATTATGTATTTTCAGGGGGTGGAATGTCCTACAATTATAGTATTATTCATGCCACAAAGATCCACTGGGGGGTGAAAGTAATCAGAATGTTCTGGAGTCTCAGATTAACATTTCTGGAAGTTGGCAGTGGAATGAAATTGGTCATCCCTGCTTTGCATGCTTGCAGCTATCCCATGACAAACTTGTCAGGTCTCATCACTTGCATGAGGAAACTTGGGGGGAAATCCAGATGTGTTGTGGTAAGTGGAGCTGCTGACTCAGTAAGGGTCACTGTTCCAGAGCTGATATTGAAACAATGCCATGCAACGGTAATAGGGGGCACTATCTTCAAATATAAAATCCACCATGTGATTTGCAAATAGAGTGGGTGAAACCCTATTTTCCACCTTATTTTTAACCCTTAGCTGGTTTGTTTTGTGTGTTTTACAGCATGTATAGTCTTGTAGTGGAAAACTGCTGTGTGTTCACTTGGTTATGCGCATTCTTCTGTGGAAAAAGGCAGCATAGCTGCCTGTGTTAACAGAACACATTAAGACGAGCGCTAAGGAAGAGTCAGCTGTGGGAGCAGTAGGGCTCTGATACCTCACCTTATGAGGATATGCTTCTCTGTTACTTCCATTATTGCCATTTCTGAGTGTGTCCTGTAATTTGGTTTATGGGACTTAGCCTAGACAGCCTACTCAATCAGAACCTAGATATTTGCCTCCCCCAGCTGGAGTAGGGGCCAAAGCCAGGACTCCCCCAGATCACAGCAATCCCTAGCTAGGAAATTGCCCCTTGGAACCATAAGCAGCCTGCACAAGTTACGGAGGCCTTCAGGTTATTCTAACTTATAGATTCATAGATATTAAGGTCAGAAGGGACCATTATGATCATCTAGTCTGACCTCCTGCACAATGCAGGCCATAGAATCTCACCCAGCCACTCCTGCAATAAACCTCTCACCTATGTCTAAGCTATTGAAGTCCTCAAACCATGGTTTAAAGACTTCAAGGAGCAGAGAATCCTCCAGCAAGTGACCCATGCCCCATGCTACAGAGGAAGGCGAGAAACCTCCAGGGCCTCTTCCAATCTGCCCTGGAGGAAAATTCCTTCCCGACCCCAAAGATGGCGATCAGCTGAACCCTGAGCATATGGGCAAGATTCACCATCCAGATACCCAGGAAAGAATTCTCTGTAGTAACTCAGATCCCACCCCACCTAATATCCCATCACAGGCAATTGGGCCTATTTACCATGAATATTTAAAGATCAATTAATTGCCAAAATCATGTTATCCCATCATACCATCTCCTCCATAAACTTATTGAGTTTAATCTTGAAGCCAGATAGGTCTTTTGCCCCCACTGCTTCCCTTGATAGGCTGTTCCAGAACTTCACTCCTCTGATGGTTAGAAACCTTCGTCTAATTTCAAGTCTAAACTTCCCAATGGCCAGTTTATATCCATTTGTTCTTGTGTCCACATCGGTACTGAGCTTAAATAATTCTCCCTCTCCAGTATTTATCCCTCTGATATATTTATAGAGAGCAATCATGTCTCCCCTCAACCTTCTTTTGGTTAGGCCAAACAAGCCAAGCGTCTTGAGTCTCCTTTCATAAGACAGGTTTTCCATTCCTCGGATCATTCTAGTAGCCCTTCTCTGTACCTGTTCAGTTTGAATACATCCTTCTTAAACATGGGAGACCAGAACTGCACACAGTATTCCAGGTGAGGTCTCACCAGTGCCTTGTATAACAGTACTAACACCTCCTTATCTCTACTGGAAATACCTCGCCTGATGCATCCCAAGACCGCATTAGCTTTTTTCACGGCCATATCACATTGGCGGCTCATAGTCATCCTGTGAGCAACCAATACTCCAAGGTCCTTCTCCTCCTCTGTTACTTCTAATTGATGCGTCCCCAGCTTATAACTAGAATTCTTGTTATTAATCCCTAAATGCATGACCTTACACTTCTCACTATTAAATTTCATCCTATTACTCCAGTTTACAAGGTCATCCAGATCTTCCTGTATGATATCCTGGTCTCTCTCTAAATTGGCAATACCTCCCAGCTTTGTATCATCCGCAGACTTCATTAGCACACTCCCACTTTTTGTGCCGAGGTCATTAATAAAAAGATTAAATAAGATTGGTCCCAAAACTGATCCCTGAGGAACTCCACTGGTAACCTCCCTCCAGCCTGACAGTTCATCTTTCAGTATGACCCGCTGTAGTCTCCCTTTTAACCAATTCCTTATCCACCTTTCAGTTTTCATATTGATCCCCATCTTTTCCAATTTAACTAATAATTCCTCATGTGGCACGGTATCAAATGCCTTACTGAAATGGAGGTAAATTAGATCCACTGCGTTTCCTTTGTCTAAAAAATCTGTTACTTTCTCAAAGAAGGAGATCAGGTTGGTTTGGTACGATCTACCTTTTGTAAAACCATGTTGTATTTTGTCCCATTTACTGTTGATCTCAATGTCCTTAACTACTTTCTCCTTCAAAATTTTTTCCAAGACCTTGCATACTACAGGTATCAAACTAACAGGGCTGTAGTTACCCGGATCACGTTTTTTCCCTTTCTTAAAAATAGGAACTATGTTAGCAATTCTCCAATCATACGGTACAACCCCTTAATTTATAGATTCATTAAAAATTCTTGCTAATGGGCTTGCAATTTCATGTGCCAAGCTATAGTTCCTCCATTTTGTTACCTAGGCTCCTCGCATTGGTGTACAAACATCTTAATTTTTGCTGTTTGGCCTTGCTCACATTCTGTACCCGATTAGGCATGGTCATTCTACAGCCAGTGTGACCTATTAGACTGGTATCCACACTGCCCTTCCTCCTTATGTCCATTCTCCTACCCACGGCTGTATCCTGTCTTACTTTGTTTTCTTCCCTCTCAATGCTAAAATCCGGCGTGGAGATTACCTGGACATCTCCCAACCATCTCCCCCAAATTCCTAGTTGAAAGCTCTCTTAATCAATTGTGCCAGCCTCCATCCTAGAAGTCTATTTCCGTCCCTACTCAGATGAAGTCCATCCCGAGAGAACTGTCCTCTGTCCATGAACGCCTCCCAGTGGCCATAAATCCCAAAGCCTTCTTATAGCACCACTGCCTAAGCCATCTGTTGATGGTCATCATCTTGTCACACCTTTGTTGCCCTTCTCTAGGAACAGGCAGAATCCCACTAAAGATCACCTGAGCCTTGATTTCCTTAAGCGTCTTCCTCAGCCTAGCATAGTCTCCCTTGATACATTCCAGTGAGAATCTACCGGTATCATTTGTTCCCACATGAAGGATAATTAAGGGATTCTTTCCTGCTCCCTTTAGGATCCTTTTCAACCTTGGGTCTACATCCCATATCTTAGCACCTGGAAGACAGCACACCCTTCTATTCTCTGGATCAGCTCTGGTTACAGGCCTCTCTATTCTTCTCAGTAAAGAGTCCCCGATCACGTAGACCTGCCTTTTCCTGGTGACTGTGCTATTCTCCAATCTATCCCTGTTCCTTCTCGCTGCAAGTTCTTTCTATTCCTATTCTCCCTTGTAATCCTCTTCAACCCATCCTGTATCTTCCTGGGACTCATATTTGGTGTAGTCTACATTGACTCTTCCCCCTTTTCCTATCGGACTAGCCGTTCTTCTCTTCTTCCTTGCCCTTCCACCTTCAGTGACCACCTGCTGAGCTCCTTCTTCATTTTCCAACTCTGCAAACCTATTCTTGAGCGCTATTTCTCCTTCACTAGCCCATCTTTTCCTCTGCCTGGTTCTTTTAGTCACATGCTTCCACTGTCCACTTTCCTCACCCAGCAGTCGCCCCTCAGAATTCCTCAGGGTTGCTTCCATCTGCAAGTCTGAGCTTTTCCCTTCAGCTGCCTCATGTCTTTGCTCCATCATCCGCTCGAACCCCCTTCTAAACTCAACCAGACTTTCCACCTGCATCTCCAATCCTCGGATCTTTTCTTCCATCAGCTCTATCAGACGGCACTTCATGCAGACGAAACTCTTTCCAGGTGCCCCCTCCAGGATCATGTACATACTGCAGCTTCTGCATCCAGTCATCTTCATTGTGTCTTCCACTACATGGGTCACTCCCACTGCTGCCTCTGTATCTGTCATAGCCTTCCCACCTCAATCCTGTTCGTCCGGGAAACACAAACCACACCAAAACACCAGCACCCACAGCAAAAACAAACCCCAAACAAGCACCCCAAGACAAACTCCCCTTTCAAACTCCCACTCAGACTCCCCTGTTTCCAGCTCTGTTTGCTGGCTCCTGTGCCGCTGCAGCTGTCTGTGAGCTGGGAACTGGAGCAGAGGCCACAGCGTTGTGGGACTGCAAAAGCCACTCTTCGCCCTCCCTCACTCCTCGCATCTTCTGACGTGTGCTGTGTACTCCTCAGCTGCAGCCCAGAATCTGAACCCCGCAGATGGGCCAATAACGATGCTGTTCACACTCTTAATGAGAATAATGCTGCTGCTTCTGAGTTTGCTCCGGCTTACAGGCTTCTAGACCCAAATTCCTGCATTTTACCATGTATGATGGAATTTCCCCACTGCTTTCAGAATCAAAGCACTGGAAACAAGGACTACAAGATTAAATGACAGGTTTCAGAGTAGCAGCCATGTTAGTCTGTATTCGCAAAAAGAAAAGGAGTACTTGTGGCACCTTAGAGACTAACCAATTTATTTGACCATAAGCTTTCGTGAGCTACAGCTCACTTCATCGGATGCATGCAGTGGAAAATACAGTGGGGAGATTTTATAAACACAGAGAACATGAAACAATGCATGTTACCATACACACTGTAACGAGAGAGATCACTTAAGGTGAGCTATTACCAGCAGGAGAGTGGGGGGGGAGGGGGAGTTTGAAATGATGAAATCACTAATAGGAGAAAAAGGTGAAAAAAAGATATAGGATAATGGGGAGAAGGCCCCTTGGTTGACCGACTTATATCCCCTATCCCGTACTTAGGTTCCAACAAAGTCCGTCCAGTTCTTCCATAGAGTCAGTATGACCAGCCAGCATAAAAAGTTTCAGTTTACACTCTACGGGCTAGGTTGCGACTTCTATTATGCATCCACATGCAGCATTAAGCGCACACGCATACCGCCTTAATGCCTGTTGTGGCCTACAAGGACTGTGGACCAGAGCGAGCGGGGGTAAGTATCATTGTATTGCTCCATCAGAGCAGATGGCAGGAAGCAAGTGGGGCCTTAGCTCTGCTCTCAATGCACCAGCCAACACAGCTGAGCCAGCACAGTGGGGAGTGTAATGTGCTTTCCGGCCTATACCAGGAGCAAATTACATTACTATCCCTTTGCGTCAAGGATGGAGCAGGGAAGGTGTCTCCGACTCACAGTACCTTCCAGAGCTGCTCTTGGCATTGTTCACTTTAAGTACCACTCTCTTGCCTAAAGGTACAGTGAAGCCCTATAATACAAAGTCATTGTTGACTGAATATTCAAAATGCTCACAGATAAGTTCCTCACTGTGTTTCCACTCAGACAAATTCCCCTTTTAGTATTGACTTACTCCATTTCTTCCAGTTAGTATTACAGTGCCTAGTACAACAGGGTCATGATCTCAGTTGGGGCCTTCAAGGGTATGTCTATGCTGCAATAAAACTCCTGCAGCAAGCCGATGTCAGCTGACTCTGGCTGCAGGGCTATAAAATTTCAGTGTAGATATTTGGGCTCAATATGTAGCCCATGTTCTGGGACTGGAGGGTCCCAGAGCCTGCGCTCCAGCCTGAGCCCAAATGTCTACAGTGCAATTTTATAGCCCTGCAGCCTAAGCCCAAGTCAGCTGACATGGGCTAGCAGTGGGTGTTTTATTGCAGTGTGGACATACCGTAAGTGCTACTGTAATACAAATCAATAAACAGTAAAATTGCCACATGCCTGCTGACTTGCTGTCACTGTTCTTTTCCAAGCTTTTTTCTCTCCCTTCTTTCTTGCTCTCTTTTTCCCCCTCCCGATCCCTTATCTCACCCTCTTCTCTCCAATGACATAGTAGATGCATTAGCTGTCATGCTCTTTTGCTATCTTTGCTAGAACACAGGGAATCAGATCATTCTTGGTCAAGGACTCTTGCGTTTGTGTATGGACCATCAAAGTCTGAGTTTGGAGGTCTCAGTGCAAGATTCATCTGTCTAGTCCAACCTACCTAGTCCAATAGTTAGCAGTGTATTTCTTGCTGGTGGTGGAGTGGGTGATAAGATGGTGGGCTGGGCTGGAAAGGTTGTGGCCACACCGATTGGCAATATGTTATGTTTGTTTATAATCTTTGATCTTCATGTTACCAATTAATTTAAAATTAAAATAAAATCCTATCAGGAAATTAAGTGTACTTTACTCCAAAACAGTTCAAAGCTGCATGGAGGTCTGAAATACCTGAGGTCCAACTTTAAGGGGGAAAGGATGCATTTGTAGGAAACTGTAGTTATTAACTGTCAAACAACTAATACCGCATTTGAAAGGACTTCAGATATCTGGAAGATGAGCTGTGTGTACGCAGGGTCCAAATATCCAAAGAACTAGAAAAGAATGTGGACCATAAATCTGTCTGAGGGGATATTTTTGTCAAAGTTGGTCTCAAAGCAGCAGCATCTACGTGGCATTTTGGATAACCTCTCTCTCTTGCTCTTCTCTGAACCTCAGCTGGAATCCACTCCACTCCTGCAGCTTCCTTGCAGCTGTCAGGCCTGGTTAGATTCAGCATAGCGATTAAACATTCCAGTCATTCGCAGAGAAACATGTTTTATCAAAACACTTTTACACTATGCCGGTGTTTACACTATGCCACTTCTCACGTACAGCCACCAACTCTCACTCTCCTCTGCCCCATGTTCTGTCCCACTACTTCTTCTTCCCTTCTTATGCTGGCAGTGTGTAAAATACCATCCACAGACGGATCAATGGTGGGAGTGGGAGTGAAGATAAGCCCTTGTGCCTGCTCTTTTAACATTCTCACCATGCGTGGCCCAGAAAAAACAATAACTGAATAACCAACAGTAAACTACCCTCTTCCCCAAAATAGGTGATGAATTCTACTCCTGGCTATATATGGTCAAAGTCCAGGATGTCGCACTTTGTGCATTTTTTGACTGAATACAAACAAAATAATTTTAATAAACTAATAATAGTTCACACATGAGCCATGGGGACCATAGGATTTTTAGGCACACATGAACCAAGGCATTCAGGAGAGGGGTCCTCTGCTCTCTTCAGTTCTAGTGCAGCCAGGCCACCCAAGCCTTCCAGAATGTTGTCACTCCCAGAAGTCTGTGCACCAAACACTCTCTGTCCCTGGATGGATTCCCCTCCAATGCAGCACTTGCAAAATAAAAGGTCCTGCCCAAATTTTTCACATTCTACAGGGAGAAAACGGAGGCAGAGCTCCCATGCATCCATTCACATAAACTCTGTTAAAGGCCCTCCCTGCCTTGAGATAAGTTCAAAACACTTGCTTTATACATGGCTGCTTCATTTTTTGATCACCATTAGCTCTGACTATCTGTAAAAAGTGTGTGATCAGACACTACTGTTCTCAGTCACCTGTTGGTTTATTGTTAGGGCCCTACCAAAGTCACAGCTCTATTTTTGTCAATTTCATAGTCGTAAGGTTTTAAAAATTGTAAATTTCATTATTTCAGATATTTATGTCATAAATGATCTGGAGAAAGGGGTAAACACTGAGGTGGCAAAGTTTGCAGATGATACTAAACTGCTCAAGATAGTTAAGACCAAAGCAGACTGTGAAGAACTTCAGAAAGATCTCACAAAACTAAGTGATTGGGCAACAAAATGGCAAATGAAATTTAACGTGGATAAATGTAAAGTCATGCACATTGGAAAAAATAACCCCAACTATACATACAATACGATGGGGGCTAATTTAGCTATAACTAATCAGGAGAAAGATCTTGGAATCATCATGGATAGTTCTCTGAAGACATCCATGCAGCGTGCAGCAGCAGTCAAAAAGCAAACGGGATGTTAGGAATCATTTAAAAAGGGATAGAGAATAAGATGGAGAATATCTTATTGCCCTTATATAAATCCATGGTATGCCCACATCTTGAATACTGTGTACAGATGTGTCTCCTCATCTCAAAAATATATATTGGCATTAGAAAAGGTTCAGAGAAGGGCAACTAAAATGATTAGGGGTTGGAACGGGTCCCATAGGAGGAGAGATTAAAGAGGCTAGGACTTTTCAGCTTGGAAAAGAGGAGACCAGGGGGGATATGATAGAGGTATATAAAATCATGAGTGGTGTGAAGAAAGTGAATAAGGAAAAGTTATTTACTTGTTCCCATAATATAAGAACTAGGGGCCACCAAATTAAATTAATGGGCAGCAGGTTTAAAACAAATAAAAGGAAGTTCTTCTTCACTCAGCGCACAGTCAACCTGTGGAACTCCTTGCCTGAGGATGTCGGGAAGGCTAGGACTATAACAGGTTTAAAAGAGAACTGGATAAATTCATGGAGGTTAAGTCCATTAATGGCTATTAGCTAGGATGGGTAAGGAATGGTGTCCCTAGCCTCTGTTTGTCAGAGGGTGGAGATGGATGGCAGGAGAGAGATCACTTGATCATTACCTGTTAGGTTCACTCCCTCTGGGACACCTGGCATTGGCCACTGCTCGGTAGACAGGATACTGGGCTGGATGGACCTTTGGTCTGACCCAGTATGGCCATTCTTATGTTCTTAAATCTGAAATTTCATGGTGTTGTAACTGTCAGGGTCCTGTGGGCGAGGAGGAGTCAAAAGGTTATTATGGAGCGGGGGTCATGGTATTGCCACCCTTATTTTGCACTGCTCTTGGTGGAGGCACTGCCTTCAGGATTGGGAGGCCAGAGAGCAGCAGCTGCTGCCCAGGTGCCCAGGTCTGAAGGCAGCAGCGCAGAAGTGTGGATGGCATGGTAGGGTATTGCCACCCTTATTCCTGCACTGCTGCCTGCAGAGCTGGGCCCTCAGTCAGCAGCCGCCACCCTCCGGCCACCCAGCTCTGAAGGCAGCACAGAAGTAAGGGTGGCAATACTGTGACTCCCCTACAATAACCTGGCGACCCCCCTTGACCCCCTTTTGGGTCGGGATCCCCCAGTTTGAGAAACGCTAGTGAAATCTGTATAGTATAGGGTAAAAGTACACAGAAGAGCAGATTTCATTGAGGAGACCAGATTTCATGGTCCATGATGCAAAAAGAAAAGGAGTACTTGTGGCACCTTAGAGACTGACCAATTTATTTGAGCATAAGCTTTCGTGAGCTACAGCTCACTTCATCGGATGCACCCGATGCATCCGATGAAGTGAGCTGTAGCTCACGAAAGCTTATGCTCAAATAAATTGGTTAGTCTCTAAGGTGCCACAAGTCCTCCTTTTCTTTTTGCGAATACAGACTAACACGGCTGTTACTCTGAAATGGTCCATGATGCCTTTTTTCATGGCCGTGGATTTGGTAGGGCCCTATTTATCATATACTTGGCTTTTTTTTGTTCTGCATGTTTGATTTGCATGTTTCTGCAAAGCGGTTTAATTTATTTCATTTTGCACAGCAGTAAACTTCAGCAATGACATGTTTTCCTCCACTGTATCCACACAATCGCTGTGCCTTTATTACTGTAAGTTACTGCCCTTGCTCTATGGAGTTTTTGCCTGTATCTCTCTTTCCCTTTGGTTTGGAAATGGGCATTTGTTAGAATTTGAATATCCTTTCCCTTCTGAATGCACTACTAATTTATTGCCTTGTGTTGCACCAATATTTTATTTTAACACATGTTCTGTGCATTCAAGGGTAATTTTCCCTTAGAACCAACAGATGTAAATGTTTTTGCCTTTGCCTCATGTAAGCAAGCATCAGTATACCTTACTACTCATGAAGCGAGTTGCAGTTCTTAGGCTGCTTTATTTCTTTTTGGTGAAAGTATGCATCTCCTCTCTTTAGTTTGTGCCCAATGCACCACTGCCGTCCATGCCATTACATTTACGCAGAAGTAATGCAAACAGTATTCTTGTGTTTCATACATTTGGCCAGCTCAGGGGATCTTCAGGTTACCAGCGGTAACTAAACATAGTGTTAGACACTAGACATGCTCCTGACCTCTGTAATTTTGCCTTCCTTCCTATTAGTAAGCACACTCTGCTATTTAAGATTTGTATGATGTATATGTACAATATACTAAGTGTCAACAAGTGGGATTAAGCACAGAGACATGTACTACCAGTCCTTTAGAGCTAGCACAAAGGAATACTTCCTGCTTAAGAGATGATGCTTCCACTGTTAAGCGGACAGCTCATATAATCCCATCTTCACCCGAGATCTATGCCTGAGCGAGAGTCCAATTTGAAAGCAACATCAGCCTATTTTAACAGATGGGCATGAGTGCAGGCAGCCAAAAGACAAGAGAGAAATGGATGTCCTTTAACTTGATGCAGAGGAGGAAGCCATGGAAAGGGAAAGACTCAGAATTCAAGGATGTTGGAAGTTTTAATAAGTACGTACACTGCAGAGAACAGACTTGGTTATTACATAAATCAAACACAAAGGGAAGAACTAGGACTAGAATCTTTGTACTTCAGCTCCAAAACCACAGGATTCTGTCACATGAGTCGAAAACAAACATCTGTAGCTGCCTGTAATAGCGGGTCTTTTCTCCTCTGTGTTGGCGACGTCACTCTCTCCAACACACAAGGGCTAGAATCTGATACCCTACTCTTACTTTACTCCATGAGTGATCCCATTATCGTCACTGGGCCCACATATGGTTTCAGGTACTATTTAACCAAAGTAAAGAACATCAGAATCTGTCCCAAAGTCAGCACACCTCACAAAAAGACAGCTGAGATGTCACAGTACCAAAAGCTTGGCTTTGCTGCCATTACAGTTTAACTGAGAGATTTTAAAAGAAGATTGCTGATGGGTTCTAAATAGATGTTCTAAGCTATTCGGAAGACTCGTATCTAGCTACCAAATGTTAACAGCCAATCTGCCAATATAATAGTTAGCCATGATACATACTGCTATCCTGCTGCAACAATAGCACATTTTAATAAAACTGCTGTAATGAATCAGAGCATTATGTACTTTTATATCTTGATTAGGAGTTGGCACATTTAATTAGATGAAGTAACTATACACATTCTATCTTGTCAGCTTGTAGCTAAAGATCTAAAATTTGCATACTCTAGGCAGTACAGATGCACTTTCAAAAGACATTCTGGTTTCTCCAGCAGTTAGGCCTGCCATTTTACTCTGTTTTTTGCCCTTGACCACTGTTCTGTAAGCATCTGATTATTTTTGTTTGGATTGTGGGAGCATCCACCATGTGCTATGCACTTTCTATGCATATATGAAGACACAGTCCCTGCCATGAATACCTAGTAATCCAAGAGAGTGGGGAATGCCTGTCCTTTGATTTGACAGCAATATTAATAGAATTGCATGCAGTAGCCAGGAGGGAGTACAATAGAAAAGTGCCACCAGCAACATCCTCCTTGGAGACTAGCTGCAAGACGTTTCAAAACTGACTAGTGATTTTGGGTGCTCAGTTTGATATGCATTAAAGGGACCTGATTTGCAAAGAGCAGTTGCTCAGCACTTTCTGAAAATTAGGTCCTTTTAAAGCATCTCAAACTGGACAATAGAAAATGTAGGTACCTAAAATTATCAGTCCCGTCTGTAAATCTGGGCCTGGTATTTTACTTACTTCCTTCTGTCCGTTGACTCTTTTCTGGATGACATCACTGACATGGTTCCATTAGGCATTACTTTTTGTGATTTCATCTTAAAGGGCCCTGTTTTTTTTAAAAACTAGCTTCATGTTATGCTACACGAAGCACCTGTGGTGAATGGTGATGGTGAGATAAATCTGTGCAAAGTTTCTTATACAAACTGATATGAGGAGCCATGTATTAACCACAATGCAGTCTTGGGTAGCCCTAAACATTGGAGATGGTAACATGGTTAACAAGGATATCTTTGAGGTAAATGAGAACTGAGAAAGTAAAGGCCTAAGGCCCCATTATACCAATCTGGCAGTGTAGAAGTTAAGTGGGTGTAAATTACATTAATATCCATTTTGAGGCTCCTTTACACTGCCAAAACGTTGTAAAAGGACCTTGGTGAGAAACAGGCCCTAAGGCCCAGATATTCCAAGGTATTGAGTTTCCTAACTCCCACTGATTAGGAGTTAGGCACCTAAATACCTTTTAGGCTTTGGGTCAAAGGGGCTGTCATAAATAAGGTAACACATTTTTTTGGTGATTTTCAAGACCCACCCACCCCTTGTAACACTCAAACAAACACACGCAATTAAGAACCACCCATCCCCTACTCCCTTACGCAGTTTATGGACAGCCCCTAAGTGCCTAGCTTAATTAGCTTTCAAATCTCTTCACCGTTCTTTGTTACAACCTCACCAATGCATTCTAGTCCTGACCTGGAACGACCACTTCTAGAGATGAGCGAGTCATTCAGTCTGCGTACCAGTTCACTCCTAGGCATCTCTGCTGAGACTGCTAACAAAGGGCAGCAGTTGTGGTGCTGATTTTTGTTACAAGTACATGTGCCCGCTAAGAACTGAACAGCATCCCTGCCAACTCATTTCACACAGACAGCTGAACAACTGACAGATGGTGATGATTTGGGGCCATAACAAACCTGGGCTAATTTTCAATTGATGACTAAGTGATGGAAGTTTCTATAGTTCACCACCAGACCCCTGAGATCTTCTGTCATCTCATAATCTTGCATTTAATTATTTTTTCTTCCCATAAATAGCTCACACGTACTGTTCTAAGAGATTATATCACTTGGAAAATGATGTCACACACTCACCCTTCATGGCTGAAGACCTGGAATGACGCTATAAGTGTTACTTATTTCAGAAAAATGGAGATCCTTTGTTAGTGCCACAGCTATGAGAGCCTCTGTTCTTGGTTCAAGTCTCCACAGAGATGCAGATTCCTCACAATTGTTCCAGTTACTGGCTCAACACCCCCACAACAGCAGGGTGTGGTAGCAGCCATGACATTCTCTACAATAGTGGTAAGGTATTATGAATTTAGCCACTAGCAAAGAGGAGGGCAAACAAACAAAAAGCAATTCAAAGGGTAACAGTCCATTTAAAGTAACCTGAGTTATGCAACAATCATAGAGAGAAGGACCAAGAGACTGGGAAAGGAAAATTACTGAAAAAAACCAACATTTATAGCAACGTCTATCTTGTCCTGGTCTCAGACCTCAGGCAGTGCTGGTAAACCATTTTGATGATGAGCCATGCAAGACTAAACTGTTCCCAAGCCCTCGAAAAAAATAAATAAATACAATCTTTTGTTGTTCAATGTTTCTCTGGTTTTGATGCAGTAGCCCTTTTAGACTTGTAGCTGATCATTTTTACAAGGGATGCAAATACTAAGGAGAGTACCAGCAATTTGCTTAGCGCTGATTCAGCTGAACCTGAAGCTGAAACAATAAGCAAACTGTTGCCAAGGAACAGACAGCCTTGTAGCAAAGCAGAGAAGTAATCACGCTCAGACAATGTAAAAATATTTCAGACTTGAAGCTTCCACCATACTTCCCTGGTGACATAGCAGCCAGCCAGAATCTGCCAGGAAACAAAAACAGGTTTAAACACAGCAGCCGACACAGCATTAAGCACCAAACATAGCAGATCTGCTAGATTCACTACTACAGGAGTTAGCAGAGCTGAGTTAGAAAACCCGAACCATTCAGTGCAATGGTTACACCAAGATCAAGGTATGAAAACCAGGGCAAGCTAGCTGTGAATTTGAAGAGAAAAGTGTGGCTGTTTTGCTTCTTCCATTTCTTTGTATAAAAGCCATGATAAACGGATCCAGCGGGATCTACAACTCCTGATAAACAAAGGGATTTTCTGCTTTTATTAGTAGCAAATCATAAATTACTGTTCATATAAAGGGTGAAATGTATCTTAAATGGTCAGCTGGGCCTTGTGCTGGAACTTCTGCACAACAGTGAATTTCATCCATGAAACTTATTGTCAGCAAGCAAAGTATTGTGGAGGATACAATACATCTACAGTAATGAATGATATAGCAATCTGGGCATCCCAACCTGTGTGGTACCTCACACCACTAGCTTTTTTTTTAATGTTGAATATATGTCTTGAGGCTTTGGGGTTTTTTGCCTTTTTCAGTTGTATAGATCTCCTCCCACCTTGGCTGTGTGAAGTGCACTAGTTACTATGGAAACAATGGAGTCATTTGTGTCAAAGGAGTTTGGTGACATCCACATGTGCAGTATAAAGTTAATTTATATCACTGTTGTGAGATGTAGGAATTTCTGTGAAGGTTATCATGATTCTCTGCGTGTGAGAGAGTGAATATGTATGTGTCTTTGTATACTGGAAGAATCAGTTCAGTTATATAGATGCAGCAAATAACTGAGTTGTAGAATATAGCAGTATTGATACTGATATACAAAGATCCCTGGCTGGAGAGAAACAAGCAATTCACTCCACTATTTTTACTTTTCCTCTTTTGTACAAATGTCTTTGTCTTCACTATGTAGACTTGTAGAGCAACATTTAAACATCAGCAATTTAATTACCACAGAGAATGTTTTGATACAAGTCACCTTGTGGCAAAAATGCAATACTGCTGGAGGAAAAGATAAGTAAAACAAGCATAGTGGTGCATGAAAAATGGAGTAGAAATCATATTGTGACACATTTTGTAAATAATAAACTAAAGCTATCAGTTTGGTAGGTATCTCTTTTGGCAACATAAAACAAGTTTTCCCAACTGATACTTGTTTGATGGTTTAAGAAACCATTTATGACTATTCTGTTCACACCTGCTGGAGGAATGCTTGCTGAGTTTCACTTTAAGTATGTTTCAATTAAAAAGTGGTGTTATGGCAGTTTAAGAAACTGAAAAGGGCTAAATTGGGACATTAAACCTCAGCACTACATTGTGAGTAGTACAGCCTTGAATGCACCCTGAAAAGTCCTAGAAGCCTGATGTGAGAAACGGCCAAGTTTTGGAAAGCAACACTTTCTGTTTGTGGAAATGACCATAATGTTGGCTTGGAGACTTTTCTTACATTAGAGTAATCATTTGCAGGACCATAGACGATAACAAATTTGAGAATTTTTGTTATTCTTTCTATCATTA
Source organism: Natator depressus (assembly GCF_965152275.1). NCBI lineage: Eukaryota > Metazoa > Chordata > Testudines > Cheloniidae > Natator > Natator depressus. The sequence continues at coordinate 139,279,557 of NC_134234.1, forward strand.
ATTTACTCTATCAAGATATGCAAAACAGCTTCCTTGAGTATTACTGTGTAATGCAAATTTAACAATCTCAAGAATATGAACCTCTGAAATAAAAGTTGGTTTATATTACGTGTTTCAACAATGTTAAAAGCCAGCAAAGGTGTGCTAGCTTGATGAATCAAATGAGTATCGGCCTGTAAGATGCTGAAATCAGGGAAAAGGACATCAGTGAGAGATCTTTACTAGGATAATGAAACTAATCAAGAGCCCATGGGACCCAAGGACCCTACTGAATTCCCCATTTACAGTTAATTTTGAGAACTGTCATTTATAACCCATTTATCCTTTCTAAATACTAGTGGAATGGAAAGAGAGTTATCATCACTAAAAGAAACGTCAGCATCATCTGTTTTCCCCCAAATATAGATCAGATATATTTATTGTACCCTTCTGCTTTTTCTGCATAATTATTGATAATTCTAACATGTCCATGTACTAATGGACCAATACCATTGTCAGGATTCTTTTGGTTCCAAACACATTTTTAAAAATCCTTTTTATTGTCCTTAACTCAGCTGGCCATAGATTTCCCTGGGTCACTAATTAATTTTCTACAATTCCTAACTTCTGATTTATATTCATTACTATCAGCTTCCCCTTTCTTCCATTTGTTGTATGTATGTGTGTATATATATATATATATATATACATATAATTTTTTACAGCTGCCCCTCTAAAACAGGTTGGTTTTTTTTACCTAGCATAGCCTTCTTTCTCACTTTCCGGCCTCTAGTAGGGTGTTCTTATTATCATTTATCATTACCAATTATCATTCACATTTTTCTGATTAAATTCTTCCTCCCAGCTGATTTGACTCATAATTGTTTTCAGCTTTGTGAAATTGGCCCTATTAAAGCACCAAGTACATATATATATTACTGGTCTGGACTTCATGCTGCTTGAGCATTATACATGTGATCAAGTCATGATTAAGGCTACAATTTAATCAAGGGTATTTTTAGTAAAAGTCATGGACAGGTCACAGGCAAGAAACAAAAAAATCACAGCCTGTCCATGACTTTTACTAAAAATACCCCTGATTAAATTGTACTATAAATATCCCTGATTGAATCTTGGAGAGCCCTAGGAGCCCAAAGCACCATCTGCCGGGGGTGGGGAGGGAGGGGAAGCCCCAGGGGGCCAGCGGCTACTCTGGCCGCCCCGGGACCACTGCTGAGAGCCATTGAGCTGCGGCTGGTCCTGTCGTTCCCGGGACCGCTGCTCAGGCAGTCCCCGGGATCAGCCGCATTGGCCGTTGCTTGGGCAGTCCCCAGGGCCAGCAGTCTGGAGCCACCAGAGGAGTAGCTGGTGCGGCTGGCTGTGGGACCGCTTGAGCGGCTGGCTGCAGAACTGCCCCAACAGTGGCTGGTGTGGCTGTCCCCATGGCTGCCTGAGCAGCTGTCCCCAGGGCCAGCTGCTTGGGCAGCCCTGGGGTCAGCCACGCTGGCCACTGCAGAAGTCACGGAGGTCACAGGGAGTCATGAATCTGTGACTTCCATGACCTCCGTGACAGACACGGAGCCCTCATCATGATCACTTGTACCTAAGCTACAATTAACTTTTAGTTCTGTGATCAGTGTCTCTTTATATGGTAGGACAAGGTCTCAGATAGAATTCCCCTATGTTGACTGCAACACTTTTTGAGTTAGGAAATTGTCATCTATAATGTTTAGAAATTCCAAGCCTGTTTTAGTACATGGGACCTTCAGCATATTTCACTCAAATTGATCAGATACTCTTAGTTTCAAGACATAGAACATATCTGAGTCAGGAAAGAAAATTGATGCAGTCCATACAGATCTGACAGCTGCTTATGACATGGTGTGGCATGTTGAGCTGACTACCAAGCTGATGAAAATTATTCTTTGTAGGCTGATGGTATGGTTCATTCAAGAAATAATTAGCAACCAAAGCTTCATTCTGGAAGTTGGGGAGAAAATCAATGGCTTTAAATATCTCTGCAGTGGCCTTCCACAAGGGTCAGTTTTGGCTCCCATTTCATTCAGTATATACACATATGACCTTCATGAAACACAGGCCAAGGAGTATTTGGAGTGAATTCTGATTACATCTATATTGCTGACCCTGGAAATGATTTCCACAGAATTGAAGGAAATCTCAGCCAAGACATGGATATTTTGACCACTTACTCCCCATAATGGAGACTAATTCTCCGTGAAACCAAAACAGTGGCAACTACTTTCCATCTTGCCAATCAACCCATCTTGATCTGTGTCCAAGGTCAGCTACTGCCATTCCATCCAGTTGTCACATATTTGAGCATAAAGCTTGACCATTGCCTGACATACCAACCTCATCTGGAACACCTGAAAATGAAAAATCTCTCCCATGTTGCCTTGATATGAACATTGTCAGGAACCTCCTGGAGAGCAGACCCTTTGGTACTTCATACATCTGTATTAGCCCTGGTGTTTGCTCCAGATGATACTTTTCTGTGGTCTGAGGGTACAGCCACCACATTCATTGTCCACACAGAGTTGCATTTGGCCCCCAGTATTATTAATTGCTTCTTGAATTATATACCAACCTCCTATCTGTATGTGTCTCTGTCAGACCTTTGATGAGATTCCATTACTACTAATGCCTGGAGAGTTGAAACAGATGAAACTGACCAATTAAATCTCCAACTGATTGATGCTCCATTTTTCAGACAGAAGACATCACACAGTACTAACCTGAAGGTCTGCTCATATTCAGTCGAGGAATCCCACTCCTGTGATCCAGGATGTGACACCACGGCTGATCTCTTGACACCCTTTGCTATGGCAGCTCACACATTCTTGGACAAGAGCACTACTGGCCCTTTACATTGTATGGATGATAAGCACCATCAGGAAGCTGAAAATTACATCCTTACAGAGTGGAAGCATTGGTGGGAGAGTCTAGCACACTAAGTAAACTGAGGAGTCCATAGCTGCACCCATGGCCGGCTCCAGTTTTTTTGCCACCCAAAGCGGCGAAGGGAAAAAAACCAACAAAAAAAAGCCTGGTTGAGCTGCCGCCGAATTGCTGCCGAAGACCTGCATGTGCAGCCCCTTCGCCCCTTTCTATTGGCCACCCCGGGCACCTGCTTCCTTCGCTGGTGCCTGTCTACTTGATTGCAGATTGCAGATTTTGGACCAGGCTAAACAACTACTTTCTGGCTTATCCAGAGGTGCCTCAGTTACGAACTGGCTTGATGTGGTTTAATCCCCATACTGTGACTGTGGGTCATCACTGCAGAGAATAATGCATGTGGGGAAGAGTGCCTAATCTGACATCTGCAGGCCTGTTTACAATGCCTGGCCTACTAAGATATAGAGATTATCCGCTGGTTACAGAACCTGGACATCAAGCTCTGACATCTGCATCCAGGAGAAAGAAAGTGCCCTTCTGGTGTGTGTCTTATCTTAGCAAAGGTTACCAACTCTACCAAATGAGGTCTGTAAAATGAGAGATAATTGTTCTGATGTCATATTACATCACAATTCAGAATCTAATAGAACATCTTATGTAATGAGACTATGGTGTCCATCTGAATCTTCACCATTTTAGGCCCTGATCATGCAATGCAATCCATTCAAGCAGATGCTTATGCTCACACAAAAAAATCCCTTTGAAGACAGAATTAGAGCTGTTTAATTAGAGCTGGTTTAAATTTTTCCCATACTAATGCATCAAGGGAAGTGGAATAAGTGTGTACAATGATATGAAAATATAATTATTTGATTTAATTTTATTCAGCATTTTTAAATTAATGCCACAATGCCACTAATCAGCTTGGTAAAAAGATGTGAACAATTTCTCTTTCTGTTTTTCATAGTATTTGTCTTCTTTTCTTTTCAGCTCTTTTCAAACACATCTGAAATGTCACAAGTAAGTTAAGCATAATGCCTGAATCATATCAAAAGATGACACATAATGAGAGAATGTAATCCTCTTTCAGTGAAATACTTTTTTAACCCCCAAAATCTTCATTATGTATGGAATCGCACTATATGAGGGGAGGGCCTTCTAGGGGAAAAATGTTTTTCTCCCAAAACAAGTGACCAGGCCTGTCTTCACTATGTGCAGTTGCAGGCCACTGGCAGTTGTGGGAGAGCAGTGTGTGCTGAAAATTCCATGTTTTCACCCCCAGCATGGAGCAGCTGGAGCAGGACAGACACAAATTCATCCATTCCCCTCCTCATATGGGACAGTGGCAATTGTTCTTCTCCCCTGCTTACTCAGAGCAGAGAGAAAGGGGAACTGAGAAGTGATGAGTGTTGGATTCCAAGAGGTTTTGACACAGTTGGTCGCAATTAGACTAGAAGGAGATTACCTCCTTTTTGGTGAAATATCACTCTTTTTATAGTGGCAAAATCCATTAAAATACAGTGAAGAAATATGGGACTTTTAGTCCAGGTTACTATGGCCAAATCTATGCTGGATGAATTTTTACCCCCACATTCTACAAGTTCTAAGATAGTGGAAGTTCTAGTGTAGACAAATCTCCAGCAGCTGAAACCATTTTGACCACCTGTGGAAAGGTGAGTCATTTCAAAATGGTGGTATAAATGGTGCTAGCCTCCAGAGTCTTTACTACACTAGGACTCCCATTGGTTTAGAACTAGTAGGGAAATTTTTGAATATATTTCCTCACTTTTAAGTTAGACCTACATGTGGAGTTTCACTATAACAGAGTTCAGGATCGGGGGAGTCCACTGTATTCAAAAGTGTTTAAATTAAGAACTTGTTTTGGTAACAGATTAGTCAAAAACAGCTAAATTGTGGCATTAAGCCAAAGACTTACATGGGGGCGGGCACTGTGGGAATTCACTTCACCAGCAGAAATTCCAGGAATCATCATTCCTTTCTCGGAGCTGTCAGAGGCACAGTGGGAGCAGCGTCACTGTGCCACCCTTTCAGGGGGTGCTCTCCTCTGTGGCTGGACTGGTGCAGAACAGTGGGACTATGGACCTACCCTCTTCCCTGCCCCTTTTGGGAGAGTTAACACTATTAGTTAGTACCAATTACTAGCCTTGTTCTAAAGGATCATTGAGGTTCAGCTATGGACAGTGGCTGTGTAGGCTGTACAAAAGGACACTTCTTGTGCCCTCCACCCAAGGGCCCAATCTGATCCAGAATGCTTCAGCTCCTCAGTCGCTCTCCTTCAAGAATTGATTACATTAGAGTGCTTTTAATTCTCGTGGTGGTGGCAACATCAAACACATGATACTGTGGAAAGTTTGCAGGATTGCCACGCAATTTTTAATAACTGTTTCTGGGCCCCTCTTTATGGCTCTGTCAGAGCTGGATATCATAAATGAGGGAAGGGAACAAGAGAGGGAAGTGCACAATGGTGGTTTTAAGCTGCGTTTGTCCACCTGTGATCCTGGAGCTGTGATGCATTAGGCCAGTCCTCAGGGACAAGTTAAAATTGGTCAAGGCCAGCTCTGTTGCCAGGAGCCATTATATCAGCTGGAAATTGCTGGGATAAAGACATGCCCTGGCTATGCCCCCCTGTGCTGGTTGCAGGGAGGAGAGTAGCATAGAAACCACTATGCCAGCTTTACACCACCCAAGAACCTCCCTGCACAGGAGTGATCCTGCCCTGGCTGACTCAGCCAGCTTTAAGATAGTTTTTTACAAGCAAATGGCAAAAGCCTGTCCTAACCCAGACAATAATCTGGCACTTGGATTCTGAACTGAGTGTACTTGTCTCTGTCGTAGGAGTTCTTGCTGAGTATCAAATTTATTTGGCAATGCTTGCTACAATGCGTCTTACAGTGCAGCTTCAGCTTCACCTCCATTACTTTCTCTCACCCTTCCAATGACAGTTATTGGTTTTAATTGGTGGAAATGTCAGATGGACAAACTTGGAAACAAAAGTTAACATGCATGAAGATATAAGGAGTTTAGGATCAGGGGGAATGCTGGATATTTATGTTGATGTTGACTCCAGAAATTGTTCTCGATTTCAGTCATGCAATGCTGTGTCGGTAGGGAAAATTGTATATGTAACTGCAATCTTTATAAAGTGTTTCTCTCAGATTTGTCTTCTATTTTCAGTCCAGAAAATTGGTAGATGTGAATTTTCTAGGTAAGGGGTGTAATTTTCTCAATGTACTTTCTATATGAATTCCATAAAACACCATAGTAACATAGATGTTCCGTAATATCCTACTGCCAAACAGGTCAAGAGGATCTTCTACTGTATTATATCACTTGTAGGTCATTCTGCAAGGTTCTTCTACGATTTTGTCGTTCCAATCATGAATGGACATTTAAGGCACATCACATCCCAGTCAAAACTTTGAAGAGTTTATTCTATTTTATCTGCCATTTGCTCAGGTATCTAGAAGCCAGTATTTTTTTTTAAGTTTCACAAATGACTATATATACCTATCTCTCTCGCTGTCTCTCGCTCACTATTAGTTTTATACTGTCTAGTGTCTGGGTTAATTAGCTAGTTCACTATGCAAAATATCTGTTCTGACTGAGATTCTTCTGTGTTGATTGTGGCAGAATAAAAGGCTCGTTTTGCCTCCTTCACTGCAGTGGCCTAGTCCTGTAAGTGCTGCTAGCAGAGGGATTCAAAATGTCTTGACAGAGTGAGCTAGTATTTTAATGACATTTCCTATATGGATGTGTCTATCTTAGGTACTTATATGGCTTCTATTACTGTTGTATCTGAACTGAGCACCTCACCATGTATTTATTCCCTCAACAATTCTTGTGAGGTAAGAAAGTGCTATTGTCCCAATTCAGCAGATAGGGAACTGAGGCATAGAGGGACTAAGTGATTTGCCCAGTCGCACAGAACAGGGAAATGAACCGTGGCGGAGCAGGGAAATTAACCAGGTTTTTAAAGTCCCAAGCTGGCACCCTAACCTCTGGACCATCTGTTTCCTCTGTTAGAAAGTTCATGCTTTTTATGGGGTCATTCTCTGGCTGATGCCTGCACAAGTGAACAAAGAGAGAGGAACACAAGAGAAGCTTCCCACCTATTCCTCTCACAAAGAACCTCTGCTCCGGGGGAAGACAGACTCCTGTTGAACAGCCTCGTCCCCGCATCCTGCTTACTCCAGCCATGGTCATTTGGAGCTGGATGGCTGGGTGTAAAGTGGATGACATAAGGCATGCGTGGAAGAGCTGCTATTCCAGCATGTGAACCCCTGCAGCCCCAAGGGGAAGTTTGATACTGACTCCTCCAAAGAATTCTTATACTGACTTAACCAGAGTTCCCCCTCCAGCACGTAGGACAGAATTTTGGTCATGGAGATGATTTTACTGTGAACAGCCATTCACTGCTTTCAAAAGAGCATGGTTTGCATTTTTTTCAGACCTTTCTTGTTTTAGTGCAATGTGTAACACTTATAACAGTATCAAATTCCAATGCTTCGTAGTATGTAGGAATTTCATTTCATCATACTAGTATAATATTACACAAAGGTTAACCCCATTCTAAGACTTTAATGTGGGAAAAAGCCCAGTCATTCCTATCATATGCTATTTAAAAAAACAGAAAAGATAGTCAATTTCTGGCCAATATATGACTGAGACAGAAAAATGTGTCCCATTTTTACTTTATTGATGACTCTCTTCCAGATGTTTAAGAGCAGAGCTAGAACGTAAGATCATATTAGCTATGACCTGTTTGGCTAAAATGTCCTTGCTCTACAATGGATGAATAAATCAGTACCTACCATACCAGAGAGGATTGGGGGCAACACCAATAGATCCCCAACCCCTACTACCCATGAGTGAAGGCCATCATGTGTGGATGTGCAAGTGCGCACACAGTCATATTTATATCGACGTAAAAAAAAAGGATGCTCACAATCTGGACTATTCTTACTGTCATGGTCCCTGGGTAAGCTATTTCTTCTGAGTCCCTTTTCCAGTCCCCCAAGAGCACCCTTTTCAAGTGGATGCCCCTGACTCTACTTCTCTTTGAAATGGGACCCCGCAATCCAACTGCTGTCTGACTGGGTCTCTGGGCCACATCCGCTGGTTGCCAACTGTGATACCTAACAGGCCCAATTTGCTTGGCATCTGCAAGAATTTCCTCTTCAGGTGAAGACAATGGACAATAGCAATGTTCAGTCACATAGAAGCAGCTCTTTTATTTTGATTTATTTTGCCAAAAGGTGCACAGCACTCCAAGGAATGGAATTAAAGCAACAAAGAGACCTATGCTTGGCACTTCCCTCAAGTCCGTAAGTAGGCATGACTTAGCTTGGTTCCCCCATTCTCTTGGTGACCATGTCATGAACCACTTACTGCAGACCACTGACTCTGTGGCAGCCTGCAGCAGTTGACAATTCTCCCCATCCCCTTTCTTGTGGGAGGATCTTTTAAGTGATCAGTGCCTCTTGGTCTTCAGATTCACAACCTTCATAAAACAGCTATGTCACCAAGGTTGGGGCCAAGATATTGCCCATTTATTGCTATTATCTTGGTTTTTTTGTTTGTTGAGTTGCTGCTTATCTAGGTCATTGTGTTAACTTTCCTGCTTGTTTCCCCCAACAGCCCTATTTGATCTAATGTCATAGCAAGTAGCCCATCGTAAACAAACACAGAGGTATGCACAACAGTCATAAAAATAATACATTGTCCGCTTCTCCACACTTACTATTTATTATTTCATGAGAATGCGAGATGCCTTCCCATACAGGCAAGCTCCATGCTTTGATGAGCTTACCGACTCATTTTGGACGTGACCTGACAAACAGCTTAACAAGTCGGTAGGGAGGAGTAGAAGAGGAAGGACAGTTTCAACATCATTAAAATAATTCTGCATTTACTCAACAAGGCTAGTTCTGTGTATTACACCGTATGTGAACTAGTGATGCAGAACTGAAGAAACTGCATTGACTTCAAAGCTGGTCCTGCTCAGTGCTCCTGGGGGTCATGTCTGGGCAATAAGCTGTGGTCACGGCTCTACTTTCCTCCTCTTACACCAGCATATAGCTGCAGGGCAGTACTGAGGGGAGCATGATCCACACTCGTAGAAGAGGAGGAATAAATGCTGCCTGTGGAAATGTTCCCTCATCCCTTGGGAGGCATTATGCCTGTTCCTGGCCTTTGCTGGCCTAATGACTACAGCTGTTAATTCCCAATAGGTAATACAGCAGAGGTGGGCAAACTACGGCCCGGGGGCTGCATCCATCCCTCCAGACGTTTTAATCCAGCCCTCAAGCTCCCACCGGGGAGTGGGGTCAGGGTCTTGCCCCGCTCCGCGTGGTTCCTGAAAGAAGCAGCATGTCCCCCCTAAGGCTCCCATGTGTAGGGGCATCCAGGGGGCTCTGCACACTGCCCCCACCCCAGCGCTGCTCCCACAGCTCCCAGGGGCCAGGAACCATGGACAATGGGAACTGCAGGGGTGGTGCCTGTGGACGGGGCAGCGCACAGAGCTGCCTGGCCGTGCCTCTGTGCAGGAGCTGGATGGGGGACATGCCGATGCTTCTGGGAGCTGCTTGAGGCAAGCACCACCCGGAGCCTGCATCCTGACCCCCTCCCATGCCCCAACTCCTGCCCCAGCCCAGATCCCCCTCCTACCCTCAAACCCCTTGGTCCCAGCCTGGAGCACCCTCTTTCACCCCCAACCTCTCCTCTCCAGCCCCACCCCAGAGCCTGCACCCCAAGCTGGAGCCCTGACCCCCTCCCATACCCCAGCCCCCAATTTTGTGAGCATTCATGGCCCGCCGAACAATTTCCATACCCAGATGTGGCCCTTGGGCCAAAAAGTTTGTCCACCCCGTAATACAGCATCGTGCTAGCCAGTGTGTGTGTGACATATAAAATCTGTCCTAAAAGGACACAGGGAGGACAATTCCTCTGGAATGGTGGCTGATGCATGAAGGGACATATAAATCTTTAGCGCATCTGGCACGTAAATATCTTGCAAAACTGACTACAACAGTGCCATGTGAACACCTGTTCTCACTTTCAGGTGACATTGTAAAGAAGAAGTGGGCATTATTATCTCCTGCACATGTAGACAAACTTGTTTGTCTGAGCAATTAGCTGAACAAGAAGTAGGACTGAGTGGATTTGTAGCCTTTAAAGTTTGACATTGTATTATTTTTAATGAAATTACTTTTTGCATAATTCTACATTTGTAAGTTCAACTTTCACGATAAAGAGATTGAACTCTAGTACATGTATTAAGTGAATTGAAAAATACTATTTCTTTTATTTTTACAGTGCAAATATTTGTAATGAAAAATAAATATAAAGTAAGCACTGTGCACTTTGTATTCTGTGTTGAATTGAAATTAATATATTTGAAATGTAGAAAACATCCAAAATATTTAAATAAATTGTATTCTATTATTAACAGCGTGATTAATCACACAATTAATCATGATTATTTTTTTTTATTGTTTGACAGCCCTATTTAGTATCCCACAACAGTATAGGGTTGGATGTGAGGAATACTATATCCTGTTAAAATCAGAGGGGAAATTAAGGTAGGTACAGGAAATTACCTGAATTGCAATTAGGCCAGGATATTCAGGCTAACAGCACCTCTTATTAACTGCGCGATTGCGAAATTTTCAGATGAACACCTTCATGCTTCTCCCATGCAACCTTAGACACTTGCTAGGCACTCCTTGTAAACATCCACAAAACTCATTATTCACTGTCAGATTCCTTCTCAAAACCCTTTTTTTCCATGATGCCTACAAAACAGTTGATTATGGTTAGGCTGCTAGTGTGAAGAGACCACTGCCTATCATGCTGACCAATACTATCTACTGGTCAAAGTGCTTGTACTCCCCCATGTGTCTGTATCTATTTGTTGTCTCTTGTCTGGTAGTTAGACTGTAAGCCCCTGGGGCAGAGACCGTCTTTTTGTCATGTGTCTGTTCAGCACCTAGCACAATGGAGTCCTGATCCGTGACAAGGTCTTCTAGAAGGAACACTAATACAAATCAATAATAATAATACTTCTATGATTACACTAATTATATTTTAATGCTTTATTATTAAAAATGCTATGAGATTTTTAATGACCACAAATGGTTGGAAGCTCAGTTTTACATTTCTACCAACTACTGTATTGTTGTTATCTGTTTGTAGATCAAAAGCACTCAAAGACCTCAATCAGAATCAAGTCTGTATAGTACTAGGAGCTGTACAAATACACAGAAAGGCCTGGTTCCTACCCCAAGCACCTTACATCTATGTATATCAGGTATTAGTGCAATTCCTTGTACAAAGTGGGCAATTTAACTTTATTCCTCAGTCTCTGATTCTGTGGGTATTATGTCTGATAGCCAGCAGCAGCTGTGCTGCAAGATTGTCAAGAGAAATATTTAACTAAAGTCTGCATTTGCTGGTGCTGCTCCTACTGCAGTTACTTTGCACTACAACACTAAAGTATACAACACTAAAACCAAAGACAAAGTATGCTTTCAAAATGTTCTGATGGCAGTGTTGCTGTAAACACTCAATTTACAGTTCAAGAAAAGCAATCCCTATTTCTGTTCACAAGATAAGGACCTAGTGATATACAAAATTATAGATATAGATATAGAAAATTACAGAACGCTCTTAGATTCTGAATCAAATTGGGATCTTACAAACCTGACACAAATGTAGAACAAATGTAGAAGGCCCTGCATTCAGTCAATGGCTTCTGGTGTTCTTTACAATAAGTATTTTTTGGAGAGGATTGTAGGGGTGAGGCTGAAGGTAGTGAAAGACAGCATCACCTAGTGCTCAGGGAAAATGTAAGGCGTTGCAAGAGTCTAACCTGGTAATATGATTTGCTTTATAATTCTACATATTAAATAATTGAACAAATGGACAGTGTGCAATTTAAACCTACTCAGAAGCTACTGTAACTTGTGCTGAATCAGGGTTGTTCATGTAATCTTGCTGGTACCCTTTGTCATCTTTATAGTTTGCAAACACCCTCAGCATTATACTGGTAATGTCTCCCATTAGGCCCAGTAACACATTTTAAATTGCATTAAATATATTGATCTTCCATTATTTACATGGAAGAGGCAGGGTACAATATTTTGAGTGAATAAATAAGTAACAAGCACAGACACAGCAAACATCCTTGATAAATGGGGCCCTAAAGGGCCACATTACTAACCATGGCAGTTCAATTGTACTTTTCTCCATTTTATGGTAGATGGAGCAGTGTTTAATAACTGTTCCATAATGGACATCTTATTAACAGGACACAGCTCCTCCTGAGATTCACTGACTAAGCTGTGACACTTGTATTTGCGTGATATTGTACATACACAGCTAAACAACAGAGGTGCTGTCTCTCTCCTGATCGGCAAGCAAAATGTTCACTGGTCTAAAAAATGTCCTGAGTTAACTTTTTTCCTGTCATTACTGAACAGTCTTTTTCCATCAAGATATTTTATTACATTCTGTGCCTTATTGCTAACTATTTGATCATGTTTATGTAATTCTATCTGGTCATTGCTGTTATCAGTACATATTTCAAAATAATGCATATCTTTCAGGCAAATTATTTTACATTCTTCCACATAGTGCTTGATTTGGGGTTTTTTTGTTTGTTTTTTACTATAATTTGGCATTGAGGACTTTGCTTTTTATCTTTATCAAAGAGGTAAAATATATTTATTAGGAGGGTTATTTTTTTTCACGTTTTTATGAGGTTAGACTATAAACTTTGTAACATGGTGGTTCCAGAGTGGGCCAATAGGATGGAAGCATTTTCTTTTTAACATGTCCCTGCACCTAACTTTTTCCACAAGACTCAAATTACAGAAGAACATGACCTCACCTAAAATATTAGCATCCCAAAGTACTTCAACTTCAGTGCCAAAGTTAGCACTTGCTTCATTTTTTAAAAGCCATGGTATTTCTTAGAACTTTCTGTGCATGAGACAGATTACATATAAATATGCCTTTTTAAGAAATGTAAAACAGCGTATTTGTGCAGTGTGAGATGATGCATTTCTTCACATAGACCTCAACTAAAGGGAAAACATACTACAAATATATAAGGTTTCAGAGTAGCAGCCATGTTAGTCTGTATCAGTAAAAAGAAAAGGAGGACTTGTGGCACCTTAGAGACTAACAAATTTATTTGAGCATAAGCTTTCGTGAGCTACAGCTCACTGCATGCATCCGATGAAGTGAGCTGTAGCTCACGAAAGCTTATGCTCAAATAAATTTGTTAGTCTCTAAGGTACCACAAGTACTCCTTTTCTTTTTACAAATATATAAGCGGCCTCATTTTATGTGAATTGTTTCTGACGATACACAAATACAAAATATCAGTGTCTGACATTTGGAATAAGATATTACAATATTAAGGATTTGTCCTAACCTTAAAGACAATGGCCTCAACCAACAAAGTACTTAAACATATGAGTAGTCCAGCAAATTAAAATTAAGCATGTTTTAAGTGCTTTTCTAGTTTGGGGACAATATCAGGGATATATCTGTGGCTCACTCCTATTGCAATTGGATTGTTATCAACCCATGTACTAATACCTGAATGCAAGAAGAATTTATGCCAGATGTCATCCACTCACCTCCTTCGAGTTCAGAAGAATGGAATTTAACATAACTTAAATTGAGCAAATTAAATTAAATAGCATAGACAGCAGACAGTGGGGCCAGACATAGGAACAGAAACAGAGTTTTAGACACGAAGCACCAAAAAGGGTAATAGACCATATTTTTCTTGCATGTTACTAGTTCCATGCTAGGGAAATACTGAATTAATTTGAAAAGAGGGAAAATACACAAAAGCATACTGAAATTACAATAGTAGAAAAAGGGATCAGGTCTCACATTTACATAGTGTTTGTCATCCCAAAGTATCTCAAAGCTATTTCAACAAATTCACTAAACTGATGTCCAAATAATATACAGTGTAAATAATATATACCCAGTGAAATACAGATACAGCTGAGGTAAAATGAGGTGGTGGTTTAGAGGAGCACAGGAACACTAAATTGATTAGAATATTAAATAAAGAATACTGTTGGAGGGATACTGTAGCTCTGTTGAACTTAATGAGAGTTTTGCCATTGACTTCAATCAGCCAAAAATTCCGATTTTACATTTCAAAAGACTGCACATGCTGCAGAACAATAGTCACTGAAACCATGCTGGAGCATTGCTTTATTTCAATGTGCATGCATCTGCACAACCAAAATATAACTACCAGCAGCAGAAAAGTCTAGAGCTCAGGTCTAAGTATTCTGATTTACCAAATGAGCAACCCCCTAATTTATCTCCTATTAAGACTATTAAGGGTAATTACAAAATGGAGCCTTTGTAGTATTGAGCATCACAGGCAAGTAAAATGGATATGGCATATTGCATTATCCCCCAAATCACCGTAAGTGAATTCTAACAGGGCTTTGGGAGGGGGGGCATGCAAAGTACATCTACCGAAAGTCTTTGAAGGTTTCATTATCATGGGGTTCTTTTCTTGCACATATGAGACATGCAAAGGGGTACTGAAAAGGTCACTCTGTTTACTGTAGAATAAATACATGTGATCTGATTTTAATAGGAGTTAATCATATTCCAGAGTTGCTAATGTGAAAATCGTGTTAAGTGGCACATCTTGTAAGCAGCTTTGTTTGTTGCTTTGTATACTCAAAGAGAGGGGGAAAGATTCCACTTGGGATAGCACTAGTAATATGCCCAGATAAAGTTGATACTCTTCTAGGTTGTAACAATTTCGTTTTATTCTAGATTAATATAATCTAAGTGAAGATATCAAGAACAGAGAATCTGGTAGTACAAAATCTAAGGGAGAAATAATCTTATACTCAGAGAACAGAGGATACAGTACGACTTGAACATAAGGTATGTAAATTACTTATGGGTAGCCTGTCCTAATGTGTGTACAGAAGGCTGAATTGAATATACTAGGAGTGGTAGTCATGGCAAAGAAAGTGACAGTTTATTAAATTAATTTTCTGTTTGAGTTTGTATAATTGAATATTAAAGGCAGACAAAATATTCAGTGCACATGGAGTATAACTTTGATTGAACACATTATGGTACTTTGTGCAAAATGCTTAGATTAATAATCAGACTGGACAGCTCCAGTAGAATCTTTCTATCACATATTAGCTACGTATTACTCCTGGTAATAAGTTGCCAAACCACGCAGCCTGTCCAAAAGACGAGAACAGGTGCTGCTCTGATAAACAATCTGGATCATTTTTTTGTAATTAGGTATTTACATGAGAGAACAAAACTGCTGTGCAGAATAAATATTGTTCACATGTTATCCCTTATTGCTTATTAAACCAAATGACTTGATTGGCTCTGATGAAGGCTTTTTGGCCTTTTTGACATAATAACTATTTCAATTAACTCCTGGGAGTAGATGACAGGGTATGGATCACTCAATGATTGTCTGTTTTGTTCATTCCCTCTGAAGCACCTGGCATTGGCCACTGTCAGGAGACAGGACGCTGGGCTAGATGGACCATTGGTCTGACCCAGTATGGCCATTCTTATGATCTTAATTATTAAATTAACCTATAAATGATAAAAAATCAACTAAAGCATCTTCTGTTATTGTGTATGTATTATATGTTGGCCAACAGTATAATAAATAATATGGATTATTTCTTAATGTGGTTGGAAAGCCCAGAAGTGTGTTTATCTAAGGATCTTCAAGATTGCTTAATACTCTTCTATGAAGTTTTCTCTCTCAAAAAAACTCCTGCCCCCAAGAAATGTAATTAAGTTTAAAAAACACTGGAAAAAATACTAGTGCTCTAAAAGAAACCAATATGAACCACTAGATTCAAAGTTCACAAAATCACACCATTATGCCTATTTTTCCTTCCACAATACCATGAGTGTCAGATATAAACATGGTTTCAGAGTAACAGCCGTGTTAGTCTGTATTCGCAAAAAGAAAAGGAGTACTTGTGGCACCTTAGAGACTAACCAATTTATTTGAGCATAAGCTTTCGTGAGCTACAGCTCACTTCATTGGATGCAACATGAATTTCCTGGGTTTGCTCTGGATGTGTATGTGTGCCAGTCTTATTTTTCTTCTTAAATTTTGTGAAAATATGATGTTTATTAAGGTCAAAGATATAATAAAAGTGCTGGATAGATCCCAGCATAACATGTTTAAGTAATGTGCCAGTGCACCTTAGTCCTAACCTGGAACTCTCCTGCTAATCCAGTCTAGCAGATCCTCCTGCATGTGAACTCTGGCTAAACAGACATGCATTGTCTGCAAAATCTGCTCAATGTTCATTAAACAGCAAGTAAATAAAGATGGTCTTGCTCTTTAACCTGATTATATTGAATAATGTAATTATAAGTCTTATTTATCCTTTCTGTTTTTCATTTAAGTAAGTTTCTCAGATTTAGCAATATGCTCAAAACCAATTAGGAAGGCAACCTGGTTATTACAACTTCAGTTCACTGAGTTATAAAACAAATGTAAAGAACAACTTTTATTACAGTGAAACTCTTATATTTTTAATCTTCAATAAGGGTTAGATTTTTTCAAGAACCATGACTCAACACCAAAATTATTTCATGCGGCTCAGTAAAATGTAGGCCCATATAAATGTACACTGTAGTTTACAATGGGTGAGCTGGGAGGACAAGCTAGCAGAATCTAATTTATGAAGACATTACAATCTCCAGGCACAAACAGAAACAAAGAGAAAAAATAAAACCAAACAAACTTAGACCCCAGCCTGTAAACTGTTCCACATGGGGAGACCCTTGTGGCTGCATCGAGCATCCTACATGGGTGCGATGTTCACCTGAGACTGTGGGCCACAAAGTGTGACAGTCACATGGCTAGAATGCTTCTAGAGCTGAGGGTGTGTTTTTTGAATGAAGAAAGGGAGAGAATTTGGCATACATAAATTGGAAAGGCTATTTCAGGCATAAGTGGAATTCTTAATAAGTACTTTTTAAAAAGACAGTATATAATTCCTCCATCAATTACTCTTAGCACTTTCCATAAATTAAATACTCACCTCCAGATTTAAGAAGACATTGATCAATGACTTCCTCTCTTTTATTGCTCAAAAATGTCACTTCCAACACCTGTTGCAAATGCATTGCTTCTATAGAATTTTCTGTCCACAGCAGCAGGATTTTTCTATCCACTTACTACACTCTGACTACCAACCCATCGACTTATCAATAATGTAATCTCTTTTATAAGTTTTAAAAAACGATGAGTCCCCATGTGTGTTGCTAATAAAACTACTCATTTTTGTAAGTATTGGTTAAAATTGACTCTTCCATGTATTTCTTGCTATAAAACCTGATCCAAAGCCCACTGAAGTCAATGGAAAGACTCTTATTTACTTCAATGGGCTTTCAATCAACCCCATAGGGATGTCACTTGGTTAGTAAACTTTATTAAAATTCTCTCTCTTCTCTGAGCTTGGCATGAAAGCCTTAATGCTGGTAAATAACAGATGTTTTAATTTAGAGCTTTTGAAATCGAAGTTCTATCTAGGATACCATGAAAGCTAAAGGGAATTAAGTGGTAGATGCTCAGCTGGTGTAAATCAGCCTAGTTCTTTGACAAAAGTGGAATAAATGGAGCTAAACTGATTTACAGTTGAGGATCTGGCTCCGAGAGCCTCAACTTCTATGAAAGATGGAACCCTTGCAGAGGTGAGTGGGAGTTTGCCACTGACTTCCATGAAGCCAAGAATTCACCCAAAGAACATTAAGGGGATGTGGCAGACACGGCTACTGTTTGTACTTTAGTACCTTTCAATGCAGTCCTCTGTGGACACTGTCCACGCAAGCATTATTGCAGTGCACGATAAGTTTGAACTGTTGTCTTTGGGAGTTTCCAGCTTCAGCACAAAGACTTGCATGGATACAATAGATCGGTTGATGACGCAGACCAGATTAGAAATGGAAGAGAAGTAAAAAAGATTAATGCATTATGAACAGCTGTGATTAAAAAGAATAAGGTTCTACACTCAACAATAGCTATGCTGGAAAATCATCTTCATGTATAAAATGTGAAAATAATTGGAGTGCCTGAAAATGAGGAGGGTATGGATAACTATGATTTTTTGGAAAGATTCCACTTGGTCTATATATACATATGTGGAATGATCTTTTACAGTATCTGTTGAGTATGTGTATAATATTTAAATTTCCATACATAAAGAGTATGGTAAAGATAAGGTTGCAGTATCCTATCAGTGGTTTGAGTTAATATTAACTCTCAAGGATGTGGGAGCCCAAGAAATGAAGGAATTATGGGTGCAATTCTCAAGCAAAACATCCAAATCATCTTAACTCTGCCCCCAGAGCAACCACACATCTTCCCCTCTTTGCATGTAGGAGGTATCAGAAATATGCAACACAGTACATTGTTCTTACAACTTGTTTCAAACATACATGTGTCTGATACTAAGTGTAATGCTTTGTCACCACATTAGCTTTTGCTTATTTTTCATGTAAGTGCTCTAATTTCATGATATGAAATTTGGAATTGGAGACATATTAATGACAGTTGATAGTGGACTGCCTACTGCCACACTTTATCCTGTAAAGTGCTCCTGTAAAGTAGCTCCTCTTCCCATGAGGAGCTGATTGCCCTTCCAAGATTGGGCCCTTAATGAGCAGTGATACTATTCAGTATTCTATTTGGCTAATTAAGAATTTGTATTGTTTTTGGCCCTAAATATGGCTGTAAAGGAGAGTAATCACTATAAGATTAATCTGAATAAGGTTCTAGATTTAACATGCAGTGATAAGTAGGGCCAGTCATAAATTGTTTGTCAAAATTATTTTTTTGGCAGAAAAAGGGGTTTTGACTGAATAAAATTTTGCTCAAAAGCTTTTTGTTATCCACAAAATAATTTTACTTTTTCTTGAAACTTGAACACAAAATATTGTGTATATTTACAAAATACACAAATATATATAAAATACACAAAATATAGTTGTGTATATTTATGTTAATATAACTCCAGTCTAATAACTTTTTAAATGATCCATGAAAAATATCCAGTGACTCAAATAATATAAATCAAGTCTCCCAAAATAAACAAGATGGGTTATCATTTCTACATATTACATAACCCTTAAATACTCACACTCCTTAAGCAACTTTGAGCTACATTGGCAAAGATCAGTGTTACCCATTAATCCAGTTATGATTATACAATAAAAATCCAAATGAGATTCAAGAACAATTTCTTATGGGGAAAAATAATAGAATCTAGGTCTGGTCAAAAAAATTCTGTTGCAACATTTTTGCAATGAAAAATGGCTTTTCCAGATAAATGAAATTTTTTTTTACAAAAAATATAGTTTTAGTAGAAAAATTTCAGAGTTTTTAAATGAAAACTGAAATTTTTCATGGGAAAAAAATAATTTCCCAGCCAGCTCTATTACAATCACAAATCTACTTAGTGTAAAATGCAGGGGGTGGAGGGAAATGGGGAGATCAGACCCTCAGAATTGACCATTGTAATAATCTTTTGTTTTTATATACTGTCAGGACTCATTAATTTTCAGTGAGTTTACAGTGCTGAAACAATAATAGTTTTGATTCCCATCACTAAAACTAGTTTCTGTATGTGTATGTGCGCATGCACATGCGTACATGCATATATATAAACATTTTAAAATACAACCAAAGCGCTGACTCAGTAGAAACATATTACATTCTCTGACAGGGAAACTGAATTAGTAACTCAGGGTAGGGGAACTGAGTTCAGGAGTAACCTCCAGACTGCTGCTTCCCTTCCAGATGGAGAATCACAGAAGATGACACGTGTGGTCTTCAGGGTTCAGGCTGCAAATCACCTCAGGCCCCTTTTGACAGCCAGATCTACTGTGCACTAGTTACAAGGGCCTTGCAGCAGACCATGCTTCCTATTCTCCCAGCCACAGGAAAATGTTGCCACAGTAGTGGATGGTAAGAAAAAGGGAGTTTAAAAAATAAGTATTAGTGTACGGCAGAAGTTTAAAAAACATATGACATTAATTCTAGATATGCTAAACCAACACAGCACAGTTGAATACCATTCTCTAAGAAACAGAAAATACTAATAATGTGGCATAATATCTGCGCCCTGAACAGGAGCACTCCTCTCATGATGTTAATAAATCAGCATGCACTAGGAGGGGATTAGTGGGGAAATGCCTTCTTTCCCCCTTCCCTCCTTTTTCTTTTTAAACTTTCTTTTCCTCTCCTTTTTTGTTCTGTTCCTCTATTTCCAATATTGTCCTTTTAGCCTCCTTTTCATGTTCCTTTCACAGTAATACACCTAAAGCCAGTTCTTGTACTTCCATAACTTCCTGGAACTATTTATCTTCATATAATCAAATACACACACACTGTGAACCCAAAGCTGTGAGCATTGTAAAGCCAGTTTTAGACTGACTTCATTGGATGGTGGAAGCACTCAACTTCTTACAGGATCAGGCCCAACGTGTAAATTGTGTTTGAAAGTAGTGGAAGATTAACGCTTATGAAAAGTGTTAAACACAGTATGTACCTCACACCCAAGGATCCATTTCCTATCTTCACACTTACATACTTTATAAAAATACAGCACTGTACCAAAAAGGTCATATTCAAGTACATTTAGGTAATGGTGATTTCCTCTATAGTATTGTACCAATTTTATATGGAATACTTTGCATTTTTATTTTAATATATTAACATTAGATCCTGTATAATTATAAAACTATCATTATAGTAATATCAGTGTAATTACCAGTGTTTACAGAAGAGACAGTAAAGTGCTGTCACCCAGTGTGTTTTATAAACAAAGGACCAGAATCAGAAGCAGTGCTTAAAGTGTCATAAGTTAGACTCCAATACACGGATTCTACTCTTAGAGCTACTTACTCTTACCAATGTGCAAAGGTGTTTAAGCAAGTGAAACTTACACACTGAGGATGGAAGAAGATGTAAGTTAAAGTCAGGTAGAGCTATTTTAACTTATACCTTCTTACAGGACATGTTAATGTGCCAAAAAAAAGTAAGTTATAGCAATTTCAATTACCGTCCCTACTCCTAGAAACGTAAAGCCAGTAAAGCTGGTTTAAGGAGGTTTGAAGGAGTGTAACTTACACTACTTTATAAACCTGTAATGAATTTAGCCCAAAGATTTGGAATCCGCCTCTTTCTATTATGAAAGAAAGGCCTAAGAATGGCAGTGCATAGCAAAAAGACTGGAATATCCCCAGATTTGATGCTGAGGCTCAGGAAAAGCACCCCCTCCTGCCCCATGGATATACAGTTTAACATTTGGATTTACAGTTTGTTAAAGTTATAATAATAATTCTTAGCTTCTTCATTAACATTCTTTAAATGGCACAAAACTATTTAGAGAAGCTACATCACTGATATATTCTCTATTGCAGATTGTTGTTTTTTTTAATGGGATAAGAATTAATGTTACTTATTTCTACTCTGGTGCTGATTGCAGTACAATAATGGTTGCAGAGCACCACTGAATGTTTTGGGCGATTAACGCTATAGGAATGGATCCTAAAATCTCTGTCTTTGTAGATCTGTGTTTCATTGTACAGTACAGGATTGTCATTGACCTGAAGAAGACTGTTTTTTATATTTTTTTTATAAAACCTAAAGGAAAAAAATGCTTCCTTGAGATGGAGAAGGCTATCTCCAAAGACACTTTGCAATACTACTGTTTCATAAGTCTGTAGCTGAACTCCATGATTCCTTGGAAAACAGACCTTTCATTAGCAAAACTAGTTTTTCAAGAAGCTCTAGAATCTCAATTACCTTGGGACAGTGACATCAAGAAAAGTATAGAGTAGTTCCACATTTTGCTACATAATCTTCTTGGTCTAGCCCTGTCATTGTACATCTTAAAGCTTTAAGAATATTAATTAATATATTAAGTATCTTAAAGAATATTTAAGTTTTATAGGTCATCTCCTTTAAAGGTAAAAAATATGTAGGCCATTAAAGAACCCATTCAAGAAAAAAGGAAGATCAATTTTTATTTACTCAATTTCTAAACATCTAGCAGCTGGGAGAGGGAGTATGAGGTGGAGCAGGAAGAATGAAAAAGACCCCACAATGGTACAAAGTGACTGGAAGAACTGGGATTCAAAGACGTGCAAAATACAGAGGTGATGTGTAAGGTATTGTATATTAGATGCCTTTACACTCAGATTCCCTTACACTCAGCTATACTTACATTCTGAGGAGCTGGAAGAAGGTATGAGAACTGTATGTTAAAGGAGTTTGGGGACAGCTTTGACTTACACCTCTTTACACACTTCTGTTTGGTGTATACATTGCTTGTATTCAGACTCCCTTACATATTGGTAATATGGATGCAAGAAGCTCCTTGGGGCTCTAATGTGTAAGATGGTCTAACTTACATCATCTGAACTTGACCCACAGTCCAGAGGAACGCTGAGTCCCTCTTCACTGACAACCTCATCTCTTTTTTGCTGCACAGACATTCACACAACCATTGGTTTATGAAAGCATATGTTAATTAGCTACAGAAAGCTACAGGCTATCATATATAACATTTCATGGTAAATATCTGTCATTACCATATACAGCCAATGCTATGGCTAAATTTTATTCAGTTTTTCATTTTGTAAAATTGCACGAGCCTCATGGTACATTAGTTTGCAAATAGTTCCGAGAATTATATGCCCACCCTTTGAAATATATGAAAGCAAGGAGAGTTGTGTATTTACAGGGCTGGGAGCCAGGACATCTGGGTTCTCTTCCCAGCTGTGCCACAGGCTTACTTTGTGACTTGAACAGGTTGCTTAGCTTCTCTATGTCACATTTTCCTATTTGTAAAAAAGGGGATGATAATACATACTTCAGAAGGATAATGTGAGGCTTAATTCATTAATATTTGTAATGCCTGAGATTACTGAACGTAATGTGCCTTATAAATATGAAGTAGTATTATTTATATGATTGACAGCTGACTGAAATAACCTCTTAGATTAAAACCTGAGGAATAAAAAGAATAGAAAATAATTCTGTTATTCATTTGGAATTATTCTTCAAAAAATAGTTTGACGCACTCTGAGGTGCTTGTTATCTCTACAGAGAGTCTGCAGTGAAATAGGTCAGTTATTAGTTAAATTAAAAAGCTGACCTTTCTTTTTGCCTCCTCCTTCCACAAACCATCATCCGTATGGCTCTTAAATTTCTTAAGCAAAGTAAGCAATCATGGGATCAGAGGGAAGGTGCTATCATGGATCAGTAGCTGGTTAAAAGATAGGGGGGGAAATTGTAGGAATAAGTGATCAATTTTCACCATAAATAGCAGGGTCCCCCAAGGATCTGTATTGGGACCTGTCCTGTTGAACAAATACATATATGATCCAGAAAAGGGGGTGAACAGTGAAGTGGCAAAATTTGAAGACAATACAAAATTACTCAAGATTGTTAGGTCCAAAACTGACTGTGAAGAGTTACAAAGCAGGTCTCATAAAACTGGATGACGGGGCAACAAAATGGCAGATTAAATTCAATATTGAAAAGTACAAAGTAATTCACACTGGAAAAATTATCCCAACTATACATACATGGGGTCTAAATTTGCTGTTACCACTCAAGAAAGAGATCTTGGAGCCACCATAGATAGTTCTGTGAAAATAGCTGCTCAGTATGCAAAGGCATTCAAAAACACAACCAATATTTGACACCATTAGGAAAGGGATATCGGGGTTCTCAAACCTCATTGCACCACGACCCTCTTCTGACAACAAAAATTACTTCACAACCCCAGGAGGGGGGAACCAAAGCCTGAGCCCACCAAAACCCCACTGCCCCGGGTAGGGGGGCCAAAGCCTGAGCCCCACTGCTCTGGGTAGGGGGGCCAAAGCAGAAGCTCGAGGGCTTCAGCCCCAGGTAGGGGGCCTGCAACCTGAGTCCTGCCACCCAGGGATGAAGCTTCATCTTTGGCTTCAGCCCTGGGCAGCGGGGCTCGGGCTTCAGCCCCGGGCGCTACCAACTATAAGCCAACCCTGGAGATCCCATTCAAAGGGGGTTGTGACCCACTTTGGAGACCGAACCCACAGTTTGAGAACCACTGGGATAGATAAGAAGACAGAAAATATCGTAATGACATTATATAAATCCATAGTACACCCACACCTTAAATTTCCTATGTAGTTCTGGTCACCCCATCTCAAAAAAGATATATTAGAACTGAAAAAAGTACAAAGAAGGGCAACAAAAATTGTTGGGGTATGGAAAAGCTTCCATATTAGGAGAGATTTAAAAGACTGGAACTGTTCATCTTAGAAAAGAGGCGGCTAAAGAGGGTTATAATAAAGGTCAATGAAATCATGAAGGGTATGGAGAAAGTAAATAAGGAAGTTATTCTCACATAACACAAGAACTAGGGGTCACCCAATGAAATTAATAGGCAGCAGGTTTAAAACAAACAAAAGGAAGTATTTCTTCACTAAGTACATAATCAACCTGTGGAACTCATTGCCATGGGATGTTTGAAGGCCAAAAGTATAACTGGATTAAAAAAAGAATTAGATAAGTTCATGGAGCATATAGGTCCATCAATGGCTATTAGCCAAAATGCTAACCCCATGCTCAAGGTGTCCCTAAATCTCTAACCTCCAGAAACTGGGACTGGATGACAGGGAATAGCTCAGTTGACAATTGTTCTGTTCATTCCCTCCAAAGTATCTAGCAATAGCCACAGGTGGAAGACAGGCTATGGGGCTAGATGGACCATTGGTCTAACCCAGTATGGCAGCTCTTCAGTTCTTTTATACAATGGATGATACAGAAGAGACACCCATACATAGTTTCTGAGCTTGATTAATTAAAATCTTTCTGGAAGTCAATGAAAGATCAGAATACGGAATACAAACATTTGGGTCATCCTATATCAGGGGACAAAGCATATATATATGATTTGGGCCATTAGGTCTGGGGTTAAGTGGTGTAATGGTTAATCTGGTTCTGGGACAAAAGTGCCTATGCTGGTAGTTTAGAAGGAAACACAAACAGAGAAGGAGCTAATTATGAGTATTGTGAAGCAATGGAAGCAGGAAACAGTACAATTTGTCTGCCTGCTCCATTCCATGATTAGAACCAAAACTACATACTCTCTACACTCAAACATCATGTTAAATAGGCTGTGCATAATGATGGACCTACAGTGAGAAAATTCCTGAGAGACACAAGTTAGATCTTAGATTGTTAATACTTCCTCAGTGAGGGAAAACAAAAAAACAACCCTAACTATTCACTTACCTTGTAAGATGTAAACTGTATATTAGGATTCCATCAAACTTTTAAATATTGTAAGATATTATGCTCTCTATGGATTAGATGAAAATTTATTTAAACAATTCTTACAGTTTGACAGAATTTTCTCTATTGCTTCCTGAATAGCCGCTTGATTTCAAATTATAATAATCTTGACTTTTCATATAAGAGGAATTAGTTGCTTATTAGGGGACGGGAACACATGACTTATGAGGAGAGGCTGAGGGAACTGGGATTACTTAGTCTGCAGAAGAGAAGAATGAGGGGGTATTTGATAGCTGCTTTCAACTACCTGAAAGGGGGTTCCAAAGAGGATGGATCTAGACTGTTCTCAGTGGTAGCTGATGACAGAACAAGGAGTAATGGTCTCAAGTTGCAGTGCGGGAGGTTTAGATTGGATATTAGGAAAAACTTTTTTCACTAGGAGGGTGGTGAAGCACTGGAATGCGTTACCTAGGGTGGTGGTGGAATCTCCTTCCTTTGAGGTTTTTAAGGTCAGGCTTGACAAAGTCCTGGCTGGGATGATTTAGTTGGGGATTGGTCCTGCTTTGAGCAGGGGGTTGGACTAGATGACCTCCTGTGGTCCCTTCCAACCCTGATATTCTATGATTCTATGATTATCAAGGCAAGACATTTTGAAGCATTACAGAAAACATTGGCAACCTGTGGGGTTTAGTATAGATGAAAAATAAATATTTTAAAAATATCATCTAGTATTTAGCATAACTACTCTTTTCTTTTTGTTCTCACTGCAAAAGTAAAACAAAAGGAACAAAAATAATCATTATTGTGATACCAGTTTATTTGCAAAATATTTCAACATATGTTTCTCAGTATTGGCTTGGTTTCTCTGGAAAGACTTGACCTGTTTGAGAGAGAGAGAGGTGATACAGTTTGACAAACCTAATTAATTGACTTTTAGGAGGAAAAAAGCAGAACAATTTATTCTTCTGCTATATCCCTCATCCTGTACAGAAAGGTCAAAGTTTCAAAATGGAAAAATAATATAACAATTTCTAAAAAGTATTAAGGACTACTGTGCCATGACTGCTACAGTGATAACAAAGGTCTCTAAAACAAACTTTAAGGCACTTGGCATTAACAACCACTGTTGCACAATGGGGTCCTAATTCTGTTGTCACTATTTTGATGTTATTTGAGCATAATTCTGTTGAAGTCAATGTGCCAGATTCCACTTTTAGGTACTCTGTATTTACACCAGTGTAAGTCCACAGAGGATAATGGCATTACTCTGGATTCACACAGATATAACTCAGAGCAGAATTTGGCCCAGTGGAGTAATTCAGTATGCTGTTGGTCAAGGAGATTAACAGTGCATAGACTCAAAGGACATTTTAGAAAGGTAGGAAGACAAAAAGCTGATGTATGGTAAACTCATTCCCCGTTTTGATTTAGCAGCTTCAATGAGAGTGGAAGGCAGTCAGCATTTTGCAGGGGGACAGCAGTAGTACACCCTGCTCCCAGAGACCTCCCAGTCTCTAAGTTTCAACCAAATATTTTGTAATGCCTTTCCAAAATTATTAAAGAATTAGCTAAAGATTTTGGAATCGCCTAACAGATGTGTGCTTTAAATCTATTTGGAAAAAGGGATGAGTATTACTGGCCTGGAGAACAGTTTAACATCTGTATTTAAAATATCCCTGGAAACATTAGGCCTATAAGCTTTACACCATCCATGGAGAAGATACTTGAAACAGGAATTACCCAGAGAATATATATTATTTGGAAATTTATAATATACATAAAGACAGGCAATATTGATTTTGCAACAAATCCTGCAGAGGTTATTGTGTTAGTATCAAAAGTATTGGCAGGTAGATGCTATTACTGTATTTTACCAGGACTTTATGAAAGTTTATAAAGTAGATTGAATAAAAAGAAGCAATCTAACAAAGGTTTTGTTGTCTTAATTTAGATGGAATAACTGGGCCAAAGGTGTTACCATAACACTACTTAGTGCTGGACAGTGACTGGGGGTTAAACAAGGTTTGGGATTTGGTATATAGAGACCTCAGCCTGCTTAGTACCATGGTTAACACACCACTAAAAATCCTTTTTAACCTTTTATTAAGGATATAGAAACGAAGGAAAAACCATTAAAGTATTTGAAATGTAACATAAGGTTTTCATTTTAAGAGCACTTCTTGTTCCATTTCCCTTTAGCTGGAGAGAGTTTTAGGGAGAAAACCCTCCAGTCTCTTAGATGGTACCAAAGATGGCAATTGTCCTTTTGGGGAAAAGAGAAGAAGTTAATTGAGATGGGCTAGAGCTGTTGCTGTTAAATTTGTCATAACCATACAGCTAAGGGTAGCCTAGAATTCCTCCTTACCTGTAAGGGGTTAAGAAGCTCAAATAACCTAATTGGCACCTGACCAAAGGGACCAATGGGGAAAGAAGATACTTTCAAATCTGGGGGGCTGGGGCGGAGGGGAAGGCTTTGTTGGTGTGTTCTCTGGGGAAAGCAGAGAAGCATCAGGTCAAAAAAACCTCCTTCTCCTATAAACTATCCTTTGGGACCTGGGGTCTCAGGAGGCAGTTGGAGTAGCAGCCATGTTGGTGAAACTTACTCCAGTAGCCTCCATATGTATTTCTCTTCCATCTGTTCTTTTTTAAGGAACCACAAAGGGAATGGAGAGTGGAATAGCTCCTCCCCTCATTATTTTGTCTATCAGTTTGGCCTAATATCCAACACACTCTAATTAATTAATTTCTAGTTCCACATTTTCTGTTTTTACCAAGCATGATTTCAACATAGTCCTTAAATTATTCAACTTGGCCTTTTTGATTGGACTAATTTAGTCTTTCTGTCTGGTTCTTTTGCATCTGTTTATAACATTCATTATTGAAAGCAACTTGGCTTACCTTCTGTTAACATTTGTTATTATAGGTTATTTTAACATTTTATGAACTTTCATATTGATCTCACGAGTAAATTTGTAGGGCCAATTTTCCAACAACTCTCATCTTTGCAGATCTGGCACAGTAGATGCAGAGATCAGAATTTGTTAGCCACATCCGTCTCCTGAAATCCATATGTCCAACTCAACAAAAAACCAGTCCAGAAAAAATATCTTATTTTACTGCAATCAGTTTAACAAACTCTTTCCACGTGAATGGATTACATCAGGCTCTAATCTCATTTCTCATAGCAATACTGGATCATCTGGTCAAACTAATGGTTTAATTATGATCTCATACAAGATATAATGTCATCAGCTATCTTCTAAAATCACTTTTTACTCCCATTGTGTACATTTGTGCTGTAGCTGTGTTTACAATACAATGTGCAGTGATATGAGCTCATACAAAATATCCAAAATAAAAGTACATCCCTAAGACTTTTATACCTTTCAGATGTATGTATATAAGCCTATAACATCATGTCTTTCACAAATTGATTTAATTCTTCCTTGGGCAAATGATAACTGCATAAATGACACATTCATACCATATAGCCCTTCTAGTTTCTCCAGGATTATTGGCAGTTATATAGAAGATTTCTTGCTGCTAATGATGAGACAGGTGTCATGGAAATCGGGATATCTTCATGTTGCTTTATACATTTGTGTAGAATATAGCCTTTAATTATTGGAGGTAGTTATGGTAATTTTTGCAGAGTGTAGTAGGATGTGTCAGGCATGAAGTCTGCTCAAGATTTTCTCCTTTTGAACTGTCACTTTCTCTCTGTTGAATTGATAGAAAAAAACAAAATGATTTAGTGTAATTTTCCATATCTAGTCTATTGAGGCAAGTTCATTTTCGGTCCATGGATGGTGCTGGCAGCAAAAACTATCATTTCCTTTTGGCATGGACTATGGATAAACACTCACTCCCATACTGCTGGACCTCACAGAAGTGTTGCATATTATCACCCAGGAGATGCTACTGCTGCACCTCAAAACTCCAGCAGTGAAAATTAAAATGTACAGCTCTGGTTCAGATCCTTCCTCTTGGAACAGTTTGTAATGGGCATCTGCACCTCCACCTCTAGAGACCTCACTTGTGAAGTTATACAATGCTCTGTCCACATTCTTATTCTCTTCAACATGTATCTACAACCTTAAAGGAGATTCTGGCTCCAAATACCTCCAGTATGAGGATGGCATGCAACTCTACTTACCTTCCATAGTAAATGCTAACAGTACCATCTCCCAGCTATCCCAGTGCCTAAGGAAGATCAATGTTGGGATCAATAGTAACTGAGGGCATCTAAACCTGATCAAAATGTTAATGGGAAGAGAACATTTCAAAGAACTAAGCAAAACTCTAATATCATCCTCAATCAAGGAGGCCAAAAGAGTTCACAGCCTTTGGATCCTCATGGGCTGTGTTGCTACTCGATTTTCAAATAGCCACAGCTGCCAGAAACACTTTGTTCCATCTACCACTGGCCAAGAGACTAGGCCCTGTCCTATCATATACCAGCTTGGCTGTATGGATCCAGGTATATGTGACTTTCAGGCTCAACTAATGCAGTGTGCTGCTTTTGGAAATAACATCAGCATCTCCGGGGGGAACACAAAACTTCAGTATGGTTCAAAATGCAGCAGTCCACCTATTAAGTAACACACAATGCAAGTACATCATCCTGGGGCTCCAGATGTTACACTTACCACCTAACAAATAGCAGACCAAATTCAGGATTCTGGTCCTTCAAAACCCTCAAAGGGCTGAATCTAGGCTACTTCAGGGACTCAGCTCTTTCTATGTAACTATGACCTTTCATGATAGCTGCATTCCTCAGGAGCAAGTGTGAGGCTCTATCTACATAAGGGAAATTTGCATCAGTGTAACAACATTGTGCAAGCCCTAATATAAAAGTTTTGCACTGATGCAAACCATGTCTTACACTTGCACAGTTTATTTTGGTATGTTACCAGATTACACTGCAGTGGTGTAAACTCTGCACCTATGCAGCATGTCTACATTTAAACCATCAATATCATTACATCAGTGCAAACAGGCCCTATGAGTCATGAGCGTGGGAGACACAGCTTTCTCTGATGGGTGAGCAACAGCTCTGAAACGCTCTTCCTCAAGAGTTTAGTATAATCATGAATCTCACTGCCTTCTGGACAAAACTTAAGATACCATTCTTCTTCATAGCTTTTCCACAATAGTAACTTTAGTAATAAAATATATCTCACTTCCTTCCCAGGTGGGTGAAGAAGAAAGAGAACCAACCATCAGTATTAATTTGACTACATAGTGGACCCATTTAATTCCATAAAATGTTCAGACACCACAGTAAGGAGCACAATTGAAATGCCCAGATAGATTAGGTAGGTGAGATACCAGCCTTCAACAGGCCTTTTAAAATTAAGAAGGTTAAGGGATTTCTCAGATTTATTCAAAGAGATTTATTCAAAGAACAGAGCTAAGAGGTTTTGCTCACCTCCTTTGCCAAAACCTCATTCAGAGGTACTTATATTTCCCATTTCCTGAATTTTTTAGTGCTGGTCTAAGTCAACCCAATAAAGGAGACCAGCTTCAGCAGATCCCAAGTGTGTTATTGCTGATTGCTGGGAATCTGTCTGGCCAAGATGGTGTCCATTTCCCAGGTGAAATCTGATCCCCATAACTAGACTGTGGACAACCATCCAGTAAAAGGCAATTTGTTAGTCATAGGGAAGGTGGTCAAAATTTGTCATCAGTCACACTCTTCTATGGCTGTCTTTTGTATTCATGAAGTGTTGACAGAAACATGATCAGCAATTCCTTCTACTTAATGTATGATGCATTATATATGAAGCACCATATACATTTAAGATACTTTATGAGTGATATTTAATCATAGTAATATTAAGAAACATTAAAACACATTTAATGTTGCACAGAGATGCTGCATTTGCAAATGCATGTAATTCATTCTAATAAAGTGGTGTACATATGAAAATACTAAAATCACCTTCAACTTGAGAAATTTTGGGGATTTTTCCATTAAAAAAGAACTTTTAGAGCAACTTGTTAGGTGTGGGAGACAAAGTAAAACTGTGAAGTTTCCTTATTCGTTAGCAGCCAGATTGCTCCTTCCTATTTCAGATATCCAAACCCCACAAAAACTGGATTGACACATTATTTTGTGGCACTAGAAGATTTATAACTGCTCCAATTTAGTCAGTGTGAACGCCACCCATCCCTGCTACAGCTACACACAGTATAAGCAAACAGTATACTATATTTAAGAGGAGGTTTCTGACTTTGAAGACATATGGCAACTCTTCTTGAAGTCAGTAAGAAGAATTGGCATGTAGTACTTCTTGTACTCCTTGCCAGGAAGACAGATTGTACTTTTCTGAGTATACTGACAAATGTCCCTTCTCACTGTGGTTTTGCCCTTTTTATATTGCTATATCATTATTCTTTTCCTTTTGTACTGCAATTTGGATTACTACATTCTTAGGCAATTCTAGAATTTATGTTTTATTTTTGGAATGGTTTAGAAAATGATCAGATGCTAATTATCCTTTCACATATATACATTTATCAGTAAAAATATACTTAAAGAGATATTGCCCATTGTGGTTAGACAAGCAATATGAACATTCAAAAGGTAATAAGAGTACGTACAACCACAAATAAACTGCAACATTTCTTTTTAAGTTGCATTTTTAATGAGATTTCTGAGCTGACTCTTGTGGGCTGCCTTTTTACATTTGTGATGCTAATGTGTGGAAACCCAATGTTCATAATTAGTGGCTGTTTTCTTTTAGAATCTGCTGTAGTAGTCTTTTACCACAGAAGAACTTCCATGAATATTTGTCTTGGGATTTTTATTGTTTCAAGCAGTACATTTGTTGCTGTAGTATAAATGTAGTCTTATTCTAAAAAGGTAGCTGAACAAAGAAACAGCTGCCTCTCCTCTTCCAAAAAAAAAGGAAAACATAAATGGTCACATACTACCTCTACGCGTTTTTTTTCCCCTAGGGGATAGGAAACTCCATGAGTTCTCATTTTCTCTTTCAAAGTGGAGCAGGATTTTCCCTCTGCCCCACATCGCCATGGAACTGCATATCTTGGGCTGTTCATGTGTGCAATATTATTTTTACAAAGGCCCACAGCCTCCACACTGCTTACTTGCCTCTTTCTTCCCCAGGGCAGCACTGATCATCTCGCATGAGCTATGTTGTCATGAAATTCCTCGCTGATGTCACAACAACACTCTAGTACCACTCCTGCAGTTGTGTAAGTGGGAGTTACTGCTACAACCAGCAAAAGCTTCCAAAGAGATTTCAAGGGACGCATATTCTTCAGCTCTCTGGTTCTATCCCCCCAGAGCCATGAAGCCACTGTTCCCAGGTATCTGCCTGTTGATTTTGCCCATATGCTCAGGGTCTAACTGACTGCCATATTTGGGGTCAGGAAGGAATTTTCACCCAGGTCAGAGTGAGGTTCTGTGGCCTGCAATGTGCATGAGGTCAGACTAGATGATCACGAAGGTCCTTTCTGACCTTAAAGTCTGTGAGTCTATGAGCCCCCAACCCAATCTGTAGCTCCTAATCTGTCATATGATACTTACTATGTATGCAGCCCAAATACTTCTGTCACGGGCAGGATTTTAGCTACAAATTATTTAAAGAGAAGCACGATAACTCCAAAGAGGATGTGAAACTTAAAAATGATTGAAATAGTGCTTTGCCTGAAAATTCTCTATGTGCTCAGTGCTTGTTTTTGTCATTTAACTAGTTTACATCTAAAAAGGAGGTGGAGTGCACCAACATCATAGTCTGTCAGCTTTCACAGTCACTCCATGGGACCACAGTTTCTGAGCCTCAAAATTGCTCTTGCATTTAGAATGTATCCCTACCATCCCTGGGTTGAATTCTGTCATTTTGAAGTTAGTTACACATGAGTATTTTAGATTAGTTATAAATACTATAGACAATGGATATATAAGTGCTAAAGGGCTCCAAAGTGTTTAAATTACTACTGCTTCTCTTGTGAGGGGAAAAATGTACCACTTAGCCCTGGTCTACACTAGGAGTTGAGGTCAAATTTAGCAGCGTTAAATCGATTTAACCCTGCACCCGTCCACACGATGAAGCTTAAAGGGCTCTTAAAGGGCTCTTAAAATCTTGACTTAAAGGGCTCTTAAAATCGATTTCCTTACTCCACCCCCGACAAGGGGATTAGCGCTGAAATCGGCCTTGCTGGATCGAATTTGGGGTACTGTGCACACAATTAGACGGTATTGGCCTCTGGGAACTATCCCAGAGTGCTCCACTGTGATCGCTTTGGACAGCACTCTCAACTCAGATGCACTGGCCAGGTAGACAGGAAAAGGCCCGCGAACTTTTGAATTTCAATTTCCTGTTTGGCCAGCATGGCAAGCTGCAGGTGAGTGCAGACCTCATCAGCAGAGGTGACCATGCAGAGCTCATCAGCAGAGGTGATGATGCTGGAGTCCCAGAATTGCAAAAGAGCTCCAGCATGGACCGAACAGGAGATACGGGATCTGATCGCTGTATGGGGGGAGGAATCCGTGCTATCAGAACTCCGTTCCAGTTTTCGAAATGCCAAAACACTTGTCAAAATCTCCCAGGGCATGAAGGACAGAGGCCATAACAGGGACCCGAAGCAGTGCCGCGTGAAACTTAAGGAGCTGAGGCAAGCCTACCAGAAAACCAGAGAGGCAAACGGCCGCTCCGGGTCAGAGCCCCAAACATGCCGCTTCTATGATGAGCTGCATGCCATTTTAGGGGGTTCAGCCACCACTACCCCAGCCATGTTGTTTGACTCCTTCAATGGAGATGGAGGCAACACGGAAGCAGATTCTGGGGACGAGGAAGATGATGATGATGAAGTTGTAGATAGCTCACAGCAAGCAAGCGGAGAAACCGGTTTTCCCGACAGCCAGCAACTGTTTCTCACCCTGGACCTGGAGCCAGTACCCCCCAAACCTACCCAAGGCTGCCTCCCGGATCCACCAGGCAGAGAAGGGACCTCTGGTGAGTGTACCTTTTAAAATACTATACATGGTTTAAAAGCAAGCATGTTTAATGATTAATTTGCCCTGGCATTTGCGGCTCTCCTGGATGTACTCCCAAAGCCTTTGCAAAAGGTTTCTGGGAAGGGCAGCCTTATTCCCTCCACCATGGTAGGACACTTTACCACACCAGGCCAGTAGCACGTACTCGGGAATCATTGCAGAACAAAGCTTTGCAGTGTATGTTTGCTGGCATTCAAACAACATCCGTTCTTTATCTCTCTGTGTTATCCTCAGGAGGGTGAGATCATTCATGGTCACCTGGTTGAAATAGGGTGCTTTTATTAAGGGGACATTCAGAAGTGCCCGTTCCTGCTGGGCTGTTTGCCTGTGGCTGAACAGAAATGTTCCCCCGCTGTTAGCCACGGGGAGGCGCTAGCCATGTGGTGGGGAGAGGCAAAATACGACCTTCCAACGAAAGTATACATGCTATGTATGTAACGTTAACAGCAAGGTTTACCGTGAAAGAGTGTACCCATTGTTCTATAAAATGTGTCTTTTTAAATATCACTGTCCCTTTTTTTTCTCCACCAGCTGCATGTGTTTCAAGGATCACAGGATCTTCTCCTTCCCAGAGGCTAGTGAAGATTAGAAGGTGAAAAAACGCACTTGTGATGAAATGTTCTCTGAGCTCATGCTGTCCTCCCACACTGACAGAGCACAGACGAATGCATGGAAGCAGACAATGTCAGAGTGCAGGAAAGCACAAAATGACCGGGAGGAGAGGTGGCGGGCTGAGGAGAGTAAGTGGTGGGCTGAAGAGAGGCCTTAAGCTGAAAGGTGGCGGCAGCATGATGAGAGGGGGCAGGATTCACTGCTGAGGCTGCTGGAGGATCAAACTAATACACTCCAGCGTATGGTTGAGCTGCAGGAAAGGCAGCTGGAGCACAGACCGCCGCTACAGCCCCTGTGTAACCAACCGCCCTCCTCCCCAAGTTCCATAGCCTCCTCACCCCGACGCCCAAGAACGCGGTGGGGGAGGGGGCCTCCGGCCACACAGCCACTCCACCCCAGAGGATTGCCCAAGCAACAGAAGGCTGGCATTCAATAAGTTCTAAAGTTTTAAACTTTTAAAGTGCTGTGTGGCCTTGTCCTTCCTTCCTCCACCACCCCTCCTGGTGCTTCTCTCCTCCACCACCTCCTGGGCTACCTTGGCAGTTATCCCCCTATTTGTGTGATGAATTAATAAAGAATGCATGAACGTGAAGCAACAATGACTTTATTGCCTCTGCAAGCGGTGATCGAAGGGAGGAGGGGAGGGTGGTTAGCATACAGGGAAGTAGAGTGAACCAAGGGGCGGGGGGGTTTCATCAAGGAGAAACAAACAGAACTTTCACACCGTGGCCTGGCCAGTCATGAAACTGGTTTTCAAAGCTTCTCTGATGCGCACCGCGCCCTCCTGTGCTCTTCTAACCGCCCTGGTGTCTGGCTGCGCGTAACCAGCGGCCAGGCGATTTGCCTCAACCTCCCACCCCACCATAAATATCTCCCCCTTACTCTCACAGATATTGTGGAGCACACAGCAAGCAGTAATAACAGTGGGAATATTGGTTTCACTGAGGTCTAACCGAGTCAGTAAACTGCGCCAGTGAGCTTTTAAACGTCCAAATGCACATTCTACCACCATTCTGCACTTGCTCAGCCTGTAGTTGAACAGCTCCTGACTACTGTCCAGACTGCCTGTGTACGGCTTCATGAGCCATGGCATTAAGGGGTAGGCTGGGTCCCCAAGGATAACTATAGGCATTTCAACATCCCCAACAGTTATTTTCTGGTCTGGGAATAAAGTCCCTTCCTGCAGCTTTTGAAACAGACCAGAGTTCCTGAAGATGCGAACGTCATGTACCTTTCGCAGCCATCCCACATTGATGTTGGTGAAACGTCCCTTGTGATCCACCAGTGCTTGCAGCACTACTGAAAAGTACCCCTTGCGGTTTATGTACTTGCCGGCTTGGTGCTCCGGTGCCAGGATAGGGATATGGGTTCCATCTATGGCCCCACCACAGTTAGGGAATCCCATTGCAGCAAAGCCATCCACTATGACCTGCACATTTCCCAGGGTCACTACCCTTGATATCAGCAGATCTTTGACTGCGTTGGCTACTTGCATCACAGCAGCCCCCACAGTAGATTTGCCCACTCCAAATTGATTCCCAACTGACCGGTAGCTGTCTGCCATTGCAAGCTTCCACAGGGCTATTGCCACTCGCTTCTCAACTGTGAGGGCTGCTCTCATCTTGGTATTCTTGTGCCTCAGGGCAGGGGAAAGCAAGTCACAACGTTCCATGAAAGTGCCCTTATGCATGCGAAAGTTTCGCAGCACTGGGAATCGTCCCAGACCCACAACACTATGCAGTCCCACCAGTCTGTGCTCATTTCCTGGGCCCAGGATCGGCATTCCACTGCATGAACCTGCCCCATTAGCACCATGATGCCCACATTGCCAGGGCCCGTGCTTTGAGAGAGGTCCGTGTCCATGTCCTCATCACTCTCGTCACCGTGCTGACGTTGCCTACTCGCCCAGTTTCGCTTTGCTAGGTTTTGGTGCTGCATATACTGCTGGATAATGCACGTGGTGTTTAATGTGTTCCTAATTGCCAAAGTGATCGGAGCAGGCTCCATGCTTGCCGTGGTATGGCGTCTGCACAGAAAAAAGGCGCGGAATGACTGTCTGCTGTTGCTCTGACAGAGGGAGGGGCGATTGACGACATGGCTTACAGGGTTGGCTTACAGGGAATTAAAATCAACAAAGGGGGTGGCTTTACATCAAGGAGAAACAAAAACAACTGTCACACAGAATGGCCCCCTCAAGGATTGAACTTAAAACCCTCGGTTTAGCAGGCCAATGCTCAACCCACTAAGCTATCCCTCCCTCTGGTATTTCAGGCAGGACTTCATGGAGGGAGGGAGGAAGGGGGGAGCAAATGAATTCAAAACAAATCTGGTCTATTTCTTGTTTTGATCCACTCCATCTATCTTTTACATCTTCGGCTGGCAGCAGACAGTGCAGAAGGACTGCAAGCCATCCACATCTCCTGGCTGCTTGGCAGAAGATGGTGCAATAGGACTGCTAGCCATCCACATCTCCTGCCTGCTCACCATAAGATGGTCCAATAGGACTGCCTGCAGGACTAAAGAGAATGACCTGGTCGAGTCACTCCTAATTTAGTCCCTGCACCCATATCTGCCCAGGTGCTCCTGACTGACTTTACTGAGGCGGCCAGGAGCACCTCAGACATGATGAGGATGATTTTCAGGCCTATTGTACCGTCTGCTGCCACAAGGCAATGGGTTGCTGCTGCTGTGTAGCAATGCAGTACCGTGTCTGCCAGCACCCAGGAAACATACGGTGACAGTAAGCTGAGCAGGCTCCATGCTTGCCGTGGTATGGCATCTGCACAGGTAACTCAGGAAAAAAGGTGAGAAACAATTGTCTACCATTGCTTTCACAGAGGGAGGAAGGGAGGGAGGGCCTGATGACATGTACCCAGAACCACCCGCGACAATGTTTTTGCCCGATCAGGCACTGGGATCTCAACCCAGAATTCCAATGGGCGGCAGAGACTGCGGGAACTGTGGGAAAGCTACCCACAGTGCAACACTCTGGAAGTCGACGCTAGCCTCGGTACTGTGGAAGCACTCTGCCGAGTTAATGCACTTAATGCACTTAGAGCATTTTGTGTGGGGACACACACAATCGACTATATAAAAACGATTTCTAAAAAACTGACTTCTATAAATTTGACCTAATTTCGTAGTGTAGACATACCCTTAACTCCATATGGAAAGGGATTAGTAATTGATACATATTGGTACAAAAACAAGTATAACCATGGAAAAGAATAATCCTCCGCCTTCCCCCTCCTGTCTTTGCAGGTATGACTGGGTGAAATTGTATGGCCTGTGTTATAGAGAAGGTCAGGCTTAGATGTTCACAGTTGTCCTTCCTGATCCTAAAATCTATTAAACCTGTTTATTTCCTTATACAGCCAGTAATGGAGCAAGTCCCAGTGCACAATTTACTTGACTGACCCTGTTTAAGAGATGTGATGGGACTCAAACTGTATATAAAACAGATTCAAAGGCAGGGTTTCTTTTTTGTTTAATGAAGAAACCTAATTAAAATGATAGGGATTTCTTGGGGAAATACTCAGGTCATTCATTTTTAAATCCTTTTAAAAACAATGATCTTTTGTTTTATGAAAGGTGTTTGAAGTCTTTGAATTTTTACCCCTTGGCCACCTTTCTCATCTAAGTGCCTTAAGTGAGTCCTGAGTGGTTTAAATGATTAAACATCCTTTGGGGGATTATGATTTGTATTTCTGATTACACAATAAATATATCAAGTAGTTATTTCACAATCAAGATTAAAATGTTTAATCCTCAAAAATTAGTTCATATCATATTAAGTGATCATGGATTTAAGGCATATCCAAAGGGTAAGATGACATTTGTCATTAAAATAATACTTTAAAATACATTAAAGGAGGAAAAGATGAATCGAGTGGTGAGGGGATGGGGAGAAAAGGGGAGGAAAGAGAAGAACTGAACTTAGGCCAAGAATTAAATCAGAAATGTCACTGACCAGTTGGACCTCTTTACTTCAGGGTAGACTCTGCTCCTCAGTACTTGTACTGAGTGGTAGCTTACTACACAAATAGTCCCATGTGCACCATCAATTTGGTGGCAGATTTCAGTATTGTTACTCATGCTAATCCTACTAAACTTGGGGTGCTACCCAACCTAAGGACATCAGAATCTGACCCATAAACTTTGCAGAATAAGCTATCACTCAGTGCAGGTATGGATGGCAGAATCAGGTTCTCAAAGACATTTGGAGGAAAGAGAATAAGAAATGTATTTCTTGAAGTAAATTCCTAACCGAATCTTGCCAAAACATGGGCAAGCTTTCCTTGCTTGAAAGAAATACTACACTTTTCACATACTTCCTCTGGGTATGTTTAACAGATCCCAGCTAATTTGCCTATTTTGGGGCTATCTCCATTAGCCTTATTACTACATCTCTTAGAATAACTTGTTTCTGTTGCTGGAATCTGAAACAATATCTTTGGAAGAACAAGTTCCTTCTCTTACTCCAGGGAAAGATTTTAACTTGTCATTGTACAAGGTGCAGGGCTTATATACCCCATCAGCATTCTCTGAAATTTCTGGGAAATCCACATATATTCAGCAATCCATCACTCAGAGCCAGTGTGCAGATTGGCCCCATGTAAATAATACAGATGCTCAGTGACAGCCTCTTGATTTGTATTGCTTCACTCAGGCAAAAGAAAAATAAAATAAAATAAAATTAAGGTATAAAAAGTGAAGGATAATTTACACTCCAGCAGATAAAAACTGAGAGAGTGTTTGTCTAAAGAGTTACTAAGGTGCTGAACAGACCAGCCATGCAGTGCCTATACAGAGCCTAATTCCGTCACCCTAAAGCTGAGTGTCACATTGGTCCAGTAGGTCTAAAGAGTACCTTAATTCTCTTTTGCATCATTATTGTTATTATTAATCATTTGTATTGCAGTAGCACCTAAAACACCAGTCAAGCATCAGGGGACCATTGTGCTGAGCACTCTATGAACACAACAAAAGACTGCCCCTTCTTCAGACATCTTACATTATATAGCCTCAATCCTAACAAAAACTTCTATTTTACTACTGAAATTTACTACTGGGAGTAGTCCCATTGAAGTCGCTTGTGTTAGTAAAATTAAGCATGTACATAAGTGTTTGCCGCATCAGGGCCTAAGCTAAGGTGACCAGACAGCAAGTGTGAAAAATCAGGACGGGAGTGTGGGGTAATAGGCGCCTATAGAAGAAAATGCCCCAAATATCGGGACAGTCCCTATCTGGTCACCCTAGCCTAAGCAGACATATCCTCTGCTTTTGACTTAAGACTTGTAATACAGCATTAAATACATTCTCTCCCCCCCCCCTGCCATTTTTATTTAACAAAAGATTTACTTTTATCTTTATTTTCACTGCTCTAAAAGTGGAAAGGTACTTAATTGACATGTGTGACTGCACAAATACAAATTTAGACACTTTTAAAAATACATGTTAACATTTTAAAGTATTGTGTGTATCAGGTCAGTTGCAGTGGATGAGTTACTACAAAAACTAGGATTATACAATCAGCACTTGAATGGATCCTTGCACCTGGGCAGAATCCCATTGAAGAGGGCTCTGAATAGGCAAAAAGATGGTGCATGTAGATTGGATTGCAGGGTCAGGACCATTGCCTGGAAAGGAAAAGCATCAAAAATAATTTGATTGAGATATTTAAGATTGGGAAAGTCACTGTAAAAGTCATCAGTCTCACCTTTTGACTCCTTACCCTAGCAAGAGAACAAGAATAAAATCAACTGAGCAATGAATTTAGAACAATTTTTGAAAAAAATACCTTTTTTGCAGCACATTCTCAGGCTGAGGAATTTGCTGCTGCAGTAGGTCATCAGGTTAAATACTATTACTGGATAATTTTATCACTCATAATGGGCCAAATCTTTCTCCTTTAATCCATGCATGTAGTTCTATTGACTTCACTAAAAGTACTTACTTGTTTGCGAAAGATACCAGGATTTAACTGAATAGTGGTATGATAGCCGTACCAGATAAAATAACAAATGTAATCAAGTCGTTTGCTTCAGAGCATATGCTGTTTACTTAAGAGGTTAGTAAGGAAGGATTTTCCATTCACCATTTCATAATTAGGTCAGAGCAGTT
Source organism: Natator depressus (assembly GCF_965152275.1). Taxonomy (NCBI): domain Eukaryota; kingdom Metazoa; phylum Chordata; order Testudines; family Cheloniidae; genus Natator; species Natator depressus. The sequence continues at coordinate 139,320,578 of NC_134234.1, forward strand.
TTAAGCAACAGATACTGACTGCTGCTAGAGGTAAAGGGTCAGAAATGGACCTATTGTCTTCTCCAATGTTGCAACCCTTTTGCCCAGTGTAACTGTAGTTTATTCTGGAAGTATATATTATAGGACTCTTACGTGTGGGTATTGAGAAAATGGGCAGAAAAGCTGCAGAAAAAATGTGAAATATTTGAACTCGTATTAGTTTTTGAACTCTTCTTCACCAAGCATGCAAATGATTGCCCCTCTCCTCAGCCACAATGTTGTAAATTATACATTAGTGGTATGAATTACAAGCCATGTTTCTGTCTGGACTGAACTTGGATATCCATTTCTAAGTCTTTCAGAATAAAAGTTGCTAATAGAAACCATTCTTAACAATAGCAATAACCCACGGTTTCCTTTACATTTGTAAGGATTTGCATCTTTTGACCCTTTCAGAGGGGAAAATGACTAAAATCAAACTTTGCAGATGGAATCCTGAGATTCAGAAAACTATAGGTTTTAGTGGCATTTAGTAAAGAAACCATTCTTAGAAAAAAACTGAGTTGCCAATGGACTGGATTAAGGCCTATGCACTATAGACAAGTCTAGAGTAATGCTTATGCAGTCAAGTAATGACGTCAGAATCTCATCCCTCATTAAAAAAGAGTTTCTAGATCTGTTAATTACAAAGAAACCTTGAAAGTGACCTGAGTATAATGAAATCAGCTAGGTTGCCCCCTGGTTAGCTGGAGGGAGGGAACCGCTTCTGCTGCTCCCAACTCTCCTGAGGGGGGACCTCTTCTGTAATCTCTGCCATTCTCTAGAGGAGGAGACCCAAGATGTCATGCCTATCTCTCTGTGTGGGAGACCCCTCTGCTGTCACCCCACCACTCACAAAGGTAGGGGACCTAGCTGCCATTGCTCCTTGCCAGGTGGGCATTCTCTCTACAGCTCACTCTCTCGGTCTCCCCCTTACTCTCCAGAGTGAGGGGGAAGACTCAGTGGTGGAAAGTAGGCAATAATAAATATGGGATATGGAATGAATGAGGAGGGAGAGAAAATGAATGTGTAGATGGAATGAGGGAGGGATAGAGTAAGAGTAGGAGAGTCTTCACTCAGAGATGTCACATTTCAGTGTGGGTAGCCATTGGTTCTGCACACAGCCAAGACGGAACGCTGGTCCTCACCTCACCCCTTGGTATAAGAATGGTTGGGAGAGTTACTACCTCCTTGGAGATGGGGTTCCTGCATATGGGTTGATTAGGAGAAGCACACACGTTGGTAGAGGTCTCTTGCTGCTGCCATCCCATCCTGGTTTTGTTTGGGTGGTGCTGGGTACATAGGGAGTCCTGCAGTCAGTTGGGGGGAGGATGAGTCCTTTCTCCTCTTGGATGGACCCAAGATCACCTGGAGACAAGGAGTAGGGAGGAGAGCAGGGGTGGCCTAGCCTACTCAAAAGGAAACGGTGGTAGACCCCCCCACCCCCAGAAGCTTGCATTTGAGGACCAGCACCCCAAGTGGTGCGACGGTGTGGAGATCAAGGCTATGGCAGGGATCGGACTAAAGGGAGTCCATGTGGTGGTGAGTCTGGGGATTGCCTTAATCTGACCCTGATTCTGCCAATTTTACTCACATCGAACAGTCCCTTACTACACCAGTAATCTCATTAAAACCAGTGGAATAGTGGCGGAAATGAGCATTACTCAGCTGGAGTAAAGTCTGCAGAACTGGGCTGAGTCTTAATAAATCAGAACTATCTGAAGTTAAATCATCCATCCTTGTATAGGCGTAGCAGGTGAATTACGTGTTGACTATGCATGAAGGAGCAAAACCACCATCCACTTGACGTCCCAGTCACTCTGCTAGTCCAATCATGTGGATTTTAGGTATTTGAATAGATTAAAAATCACAGCCATTTTCCAGCAGGGCTTTTCTCAGCAATTACCTCCCGGAGCCCACTCAGAAACGCTTTCAAAAGGAACACGATGCCTCCCGGCTTGACTTCCTCCTCCACCTCCTCCTGATGCATCAGCAGCTCCCGCTACTTCCCCCTCCCCGCGAAAGACGGGGGTTTGCCTTTCAGCTAACCAGAGGCTCGAGCAGAGCCGGCGCCTCGCGCTCAGAAGTTGGAGTCGTGGAAACAGGTGCCCTGCGCGGCCGCCTCCCGCGCCTTTCGCTCGGCAGCGCTCCGGCTCCCACCTCGGCCGCCCCCAGCGCCGGCCCGGGCGGGGAGTGCGCGCGCGCTGCGCCGGGGACTGGGGCAGCGCGGGTGCAGCGCTGGTGCAGCTCGCCCCACGCGCGTGAGAGTCCGCCTTCCCCCGGCGGCGGCTGGCGCCTCGTGCAGCAGCATCTCCCCAGCGCGGAGCCGGGCGGCTTCGCCTTTTCCTTCAGCTATTTGCAGCTCGTCATTTCCGCCAGGCTCCCGGCCGTGCGGGAGAAAGAGACAAGCGTGGAGCTCGGGGAGCTGCCGTGAGGGCGGGGGGAGACCGTGGCTGAGCCCCAGCCCCGCGGTTGCCTGGTTAGCCGCTCACGCCCTCTGCCTTCGGAGCAGTCCGGGGATCGCTCGGGAGCAGCGGGGGCGGGAGGCCCGAGGCGACGGAGCGTGCAGCAGCGTCCACCCCCCCGCTCCCCGCCGAGCCAGCAACATGAATTGAAACCCCGAGAGAGACGCGGAGGCAGAGCCGGCGAGCGGGAGAGGCGCGCGGGGCTGTGGTGGCGTCCCTTCCACTGGCGGGCTCCGGCGCTGAGGCTGGGCTGCGAGCGGGCTCTTGGAAAACCTACTACAGCAGAAAGCAGCCTCCACCTTTCTCCCGCCTCCCCCCCCATCGCCACCACCTCCCACTGCTCGGCTGCCCGGGAGGACGAGGGGAGTGGGGCAGCGCTTCTCCGCCCGCCCAAGCAGCGGCCAGGTCCCCGATGGCTCTCATCATGGAACCCGTGAGTAAATGGTCTCCGAGTCAAGTGGTGGACTGGATGAAAGGTAACTAGCGTGGCCAGGCTGTGTGGTATCCCCGGGGTCTCTATCCCCCCTGCTCCCTCCCCCCTTGCTATGGGCTCGGCAGCCTCCCCTGCATTGGTGTGTCCGAGCTCGTGTAATCTGGGTGTCACGCACGTTTGTTTTATGCCCCCCCCCCCCAAAGCGAGCTGGTGGCGTGTGGTGCGATGGCTGAGAAATAACCTGCCCCCGGGTCCGCAGCCCGGGAGGGCAGGATCCGTGTCCCGCGCAGTCTGCTACACTCGAGAGTTTAACTGAACCTGGATGGACATTTCTTAGCGCCCTTCCGTGCCGCTGCCCCTCCGCCGCCAGGTTGCTGCTGCTGCTGCTCTCCGTGGGCAGATGCCAGCTCTGGGGCTGGAGAGGCACCGAGTGGTCCCTCTGACCCCGCTGCTGCCCCGGTGTGCTCGGCAGGGTCCCCGCACTCGGCCGCCACGCAGCCGGGCCGAGGCCGACGGGGCGCTGCTGGGAGAGAGCCTGGTTCATAGCGATCAAGTTCTCTCCGTCTCATCCTCATCGTCCCCTGTCAGCAGGCAGGTGTTTGATCCGCCGCCGCCAGCCGCCTTCTTCCCCGCCCAGCCTCTTCTTTCCACCCCTGGAGCGGCCAGGGGACTTGCCTGGCCCGCGGGACGGGCCCTTCCCACCCCTCGGCTCTGGAGCTGCCGCGGTGGTTCGCTGCTGCGTTGCCCTTCACAACTTCGGCCGGCCGGCCCAGCCCGTCTGAGCGCGGGATCGCCAGAGCTGCCCCCTGGTCCTCCTCCTCACGCACCGGCCCGGCTTGCTGGTCCTCGCGAGGAGGCTGGTTTCCGCTGTGGGGCGCGGGGCTTGGCATGTTTGGCATTACTGGGTGAGGGCGGTTGGTTCCCTTTCCTCTCCCTGTACAGCCAGAGCGATCGGGCGCCTCCAGCCCTGGCTGCCGGTGGAGTATTTGTTTATAGGGGGCCGGTATACGGTGGCTGTACAGCCGGGGAGCGCAACAGTTCCCTTATCCCTCTCCCCGCACAATTCCATCCATTTACATCAGTAGGGACGCTAGGTCCTTCCAGGCTTTTAAGGCGGCTTCCCCGCCCCCCCCCCCTTTTTTATTGAGACTGAATGTCATTTGCACCCTTCTTTCCTCATTATAAGGCTCTTATATATGTTGTAACGCTGCCTGACGCCTCAATCCACTACCTTTGTAGCGCATAGTATTTGCCAGCTCAATGATGGTTGTATGGGAATGGAAGGAGTATGGTTGAACACCCCCCCCCCCACCGACGATGTATTTCATACACTGTAATTCACATGCTTTAAGATTCAGTACTTATGTTCAGGAGGAAACCGGGTGGATTGTTTTAAAAATTAACTCCCGGTACTTGAGCATGAAAATGAATCTTTTAAAAAAAAATAGATTAGCTGGTCCAATTAAAAAAAAACACATTACACATTTGAGCTCAGGCTATTCTTGACAGATGGGATATGAAATGACTCGTATAATAAAAGTTTAACATAATGTCTAATGTTAGTTAATAGAGATGACTGATTTAATCATTGTATTTTGTCTTCAGAGGATTAAAACTTTAAGCAAGATCTACCATATGTGAGAGATGTAATCAGTACATTTTTAGTCAGGGTTTCATCTCTTGTGAGCACCATAAAAAGCTCCCCCCTTGAATGAAGCATTGGAAATCAATATATTGTTATAAATTGTATTTCATTGTATAAAACAATGTCTATCTCAACCCTAGATGCCAGCAAAAGTTTTAAAGCTTTCTGGTCATGATCTAAGATGCATTATTTACATTGACCTGGAACTCTTTATTGAACCGTTCCGTATTTATTCACCCCACAGCTCAAGCCCTTAAAAACAAATCTTATCCAGATAGGAATTGAGCTTTGACATGTTTTCATATTATCTTATATACAGATACAGTTTTAAAACTCTAATTTAAAAACCAGAATGTTTAGTATCTCTAATCTAGGCTGCAGCTGTGATTTGAATAAATCACATCTAGTATTATATATCCTTTAATAAAGACAGTACAACTGGATGAATATGACTTTTGAACAACTGCTACATTGTGGGAGTTCTTCATAGCATGTTGCACCCTACTAATGTAACAGCGTCATCATCCTTAAAATTTGAGGCACATAGCATATGTTTTCAGTTATTCCATCCTGGCATTTATAGCCATAAAAACAGAGTTATAATGTTCATTAACACTCACATTTCTTGCTGCTGCAGAAGTCCTCTCCATCCACAGAATTTAAAAAAAATCAACAAACATAACAGCTGTAGCTCACGAAAGCTCATGCTCAAATAAACTGGTTAGTCTCTAAGGTGCCACAAGTACTCCTTTTCTTTTTTCTTTTTACGAATACAGACTAACACGGCTGTTACTCTGAAACATAACATGGTCATTCATCTTCTAAGAAATTACAGAGTAACCAAATTTTACAAAGCCATTGAAACAGGCTGAAAGTTGTCAATATTGATAGTATGTACCTTGTAACTGTAAAATATTTCATGAGAAGTATTAATTTAAATATTCAAGTCCAATAAAAGTAAAAGATTACAGAATATTTGGGAGCTTTCTCAATTGATGCCTTAGAATAGAGTGGACAAATGTAAACTTCCTCCACTATTGATTTTTAAACAAGTTATAGTCTCTCCCTTCTTGGCTTAATAGATTTGGGAAGAGAGGGTCTTAGTCTATTTGTAGCTATATCATATTTTCTAGTCCTGCCCTAGAAATGTAATAACATGCCAACAAATTTTTCTAAACATTTTTTGGTAAGATGTATTCATTATATATTTTTCCTGAAAATACTGCACCTATGTAAAATCAGTCATTAAAATAATTCCAGCTTGTTTATGATTAATAAGATCTAGTATTCAAAATTATATCACTATTTAAATACTTGTATCCTGAAACCTATGTCTAGAGATCACTGTATCATCTGTCTGAGAAAAAAAAATACATGCAAGCTTATCAAAGAAACATGGTTAACACAAATTATGCTTGAATTTTACATTGCAAAACTTGATTTTAAATGTATCTAAACTAAAAATTTAGTTTGGCTTTAGTTGGTCTTGTCTACGCTTACTGGAGGATTGATGCTGCAGCGGTCGATTTAGCAGGTCTACTGAAGACCCGCTAAATTGACCAGCAATCGCTCTCCCGTCGACTCCTGTACACCACCGGATTGAGAAGAGTAAGGGGAGTCGATGGGAGAGCATCTCCCGTTGACATCGTGTAGTGTGGACCCCATGGTAAGTAGATCTAAACTATCTTGATTTGAGTTACACTATTCACCTAACTCAAATTACGTAGCTTAGATCAACTTTTCCCTTTAGTGTAGACAAGGCCTTAGCAACGAAACTGCAGTAGCAGAGCAAGTAATACTGATGACATACTTAAAAGTTTTAAAGTAATGTTAAAGTGTTTTTAATCTTTGTAGGAATGAAATGAAAATTCAAATTACTCAAGGAGGTGGCGGTGAAATAATTTCCTTAAAAAAGGATAGAATGGCCTCTTGAGTGTTCATACTAAAGGAATGTAGGAAACAATTCTGGAGTTTTCTAGTGCATGGAAGTGTGGAGATTGAAGGGGTGGCGATACTGCCAAGTTATGCAAGTAACCTCATCCTCAGTGAACAGACATACAGCACTTCTAACCTTCCCTTTCTTTCTTTTTGTACTTGGCACCCAAGGTGAAAGCTCACATTCATTGCATCTCATTATGAAAGAAGCTTCAGCATTTGACTAGAACTCGCTTAGCAGAAAAATGTAGATAAATTACATAATTTTATAACTCTTTGGTTTAGAAATTAGCAACATAAATAGTGGTGCGGTGTACTGTACTTGGTGAATAATGACATGCAAATGTTTGGAAATACTGTAATGGAAAAGGTTAAGTGGAAGTGGTCACAGTGATTTCACCCCCATCATTACTGTTCCTAAGTATTGCAATTTTTTACAAATTATCTGATGGTGACATTTGATATCACTTCAATCACTTTTTGTTTTCCTAATGCTTTTAAACATTATTTACTAACAGTATTACAGAAAGTCTCAAGTAAATAGCGTATTCATATGCTTAATAGATACTAATTTGTATCTATAAAAAGATAAAGAAATAAAATGTGTAATTAGTACATCTGTTTTATTTCATTAGAACTTCAGTGGAATGCTGAGGAAAATGCATTAAGGATCTTCATAATAATGGCGATCAGTCATGGTTTGCATCCATTGCACTGAATCTTCGTTATTAGAAATCAAATGCTGTTTGAATGTTTTTTAGAAATTGGGTTATTTTGTTAAACTGTAAACAAGCTTGCTTTACATAGGTGTTCCCTTATAGAATGTGTCTGCTAAGGGTAGATATCTCAAGAGAGTACAACAGTTTGTCGAAAAAATTGTTCTTTAGATCAGCTTTCAGTGTTCAAAGCACAAAATCTTTTAAAAAAAGGAAAAAAATCCTACTGATTACTGTTATCTGGAAGGTGTGTGTGTATGCGTATGTGTGTGTGTGGGGGAATGCAACACTTCAGGTGATTGCTTTTGGTATTTATGTGACGATAATCTTACTGGTATAAATTCAACACTTGCAATAAATGGCCCAGTCTGGAATTATTTTTTCAGGCAAAAGAGGGGCATTTTGCTAGAGTAAGGACTAAAGGATTGAGCTCTATATTATAAATGGAGATAAACTAATATAAGTAAAGCATTATACGCTCAGAAGCAGTATGTAATATATCTAGACTTCAGGAGGAGATCTGGGTGTGCAAGGAATAGGAATGAAGTCCATGGATATTTCACTGGATAAAAATCTCTTAAAATAAGATTTTAAACTTCTAATGATTCCAGTATACACAATGTGGCCCAATAGTTTTCAAATGATCTATGGAGTCCAGTACTGAAATGGACATAGTGGTTATAGAATTGGCTTAGCACTTAGTTGGTCAACATTCAAATGACCAGTGAACATCTATAAAAGTAGAAGAATCCATATAAGCTAGTCACAACTCACAATTAAAAAAGGACAAAATGCATTCAGCTTGTGTCAGCATGGATATTTTGCAAACTTTAAAATTAACCCATCTACTATAACTGAACTGACACGGAGCTGTCAGATCAGCAGAAGGACTGGCTTTTTCTCTGTCTCCGACATACAGTATGTTGTCTTGTATGGTGAAGATGGAAGAAAGGAATATTTTAATGTCTTAAAACTGCTTCTTTTTTTTGTGTGCTTTTTCACATGTTTAATGACTATTCTTAAAGGCCCTTCATGGATCACTGAACTAACTTGGTGTCAATCAACTCCTCTGCCTTTTCCTATGAGGACATATGTGGATTTCACTGAGGAATTGTGAGACATTGACTTATTCCATGGATGATTCTTATTGGGAGTCATGGTATGCACTTCTTCGAGAAGTGGAGCTGTCAGATACACTTCAGATTTTTGAAGCATTGGGGAAATGTTGAGGACAAGATTTATGATTACTCTCCAAACACCAAGATGCACTTTGCGGGGTCTTATATTTTTATTAACTATATCCCTTGTAAGAATATTTATAATAGCTGTAGTTTGCTGGCAATAGCTTGATTTACTGTGGTTGATATGGTGACTCATTAGTTTTCAAAAAGTGTTAGTTAGTTTTAATCTAATGCTCCCAGCCTCTGTCCCCCAAAAAGGATGCCATGCTGGGGAAAAAGTTAATCAGGTTTGAAAAGCTAAATTAAACCATCTAATAAACCTTATACCTTTGTTAACGGTACCCTGTGATATTTTACCAAATGAGCTATCTTAATATCAAAAGAGAACACAGTAGATTAATATTGCCTTGTAGCTTCGCTTGTAGTAAACAGAAACTGAAATCTGATGTGTTGAGTTTCTCTCATGGCTTTTAATGCTATATTTTTTTCCATCCATAATATCTTTTTTAAAGCAGTGCATGTGGGGGGACAAGTAGCATGGAATAAATAAAAGCAGAAAGTAATTAAGAAGATTCTTAATTTTACTGTGTTTAATATTAAATACTGTTAATTTCCTCAGAATAATAATTTTTTTAAGTTAACTAGAGTGCTACATAGGTTACTGTGTGTGTATATTTCTGATCAGACATCAAAACTGAGTCCCTGTCTATCCTGCATAAAGAGAGATTCCATAGCCCTTTTCATAAGAGCATGGGTTTGTTTGGGTATCACCCTTCCCTCCTGACAGCAGTGCTTTAATTGACAGATGGCTTCCACCCCTCTGGTGGCGGCATTTCAGTGATCTATGTTTTATGCTTAACAATCACCCAGTACTCCTGGCCCAAGAAATTGCAGGGCTGTATGGAAATTCCCTGAAATGGCTCTGGTCTTTCCTTTTAGACCAAACCAGAGTGGTTTCATGGGCAACTGTTCTGCCGAATCTAGAGCCCTCCCCTCCAGAGTTCCACAGGTTTAATCCTTTATCTCATTATTCAAAATCTATGCTAAGGCTTTGGGAAGGTTATTTAGACAGCATGGGGTGAAGTGCCAGCAGTACAGAGACACAGCTCTTTATCTCATATCTCCCAGCTTTCTCGATACTTGGCACCCTGAGGAAAAACGATGGCTAAATTTGAACTTGGAGAAGACTGGTAGAAAGAGACATGCTCTTTTAAGAATGGTCTGCATCTTTAGGAATTCTTTATCTTTAGGAGTCTTTTAGAATCTTCCTTGTATTTGGATGTCCATAGAACCATGGTGGCAAAAAATATGCCACATCCTAGTGAACACAGATATGGCTATGTTGAAACACGCATTTGTGATCTCCAGGCCTGATCATTGCAACTGGTTACATCTAGGAATGAAACCCCACATTCTGAAAATACTCTAATTGGCAAAAATGCAGCCACTGTCTGCGTAGCAACAGCATTCGCTATGAACATACCACCCAAGTTTTCTGTGCACTAGCTTTCCACTAAATGCGGAGTCAGCTCAGTTAAAGGTCTCTGTCCTGATATTCAGATCTCTCCATGGAACTGGCCTAGGTGCCTGAGAAAGATCACTTATCCCTCTGTGTCCATTACCTGCAATGACAGCTACTTTCCACTGGAACAATGAAACTGTCAAGCAATAATGGGGAGGCTCATGAGTGAAGGAGAGAGAATTTTCACAGGAGCTGAACAAGGAATATGGAATTCATTCTTATAAGCACTAAGAATGACCATAGATATGGCCACTTTCAGAACTTTTGCAAAACCCATTTTTGGACTTGGCTTTCCCTGAATAAAGTTCTTCTGACATGCAAACACATTAGTAATCAAAACACAGTAAAACTATAATTTAATCAAACTATCTGCTATACTGCTGCTAATATCTGTGTCCCTTCCCTCTCACACCCACCCACCAGTATGGCTCCCATTTCCATGTCCTGTCCCTGCAGCTGTGGTTTTCCCTGGGGAGGAAGTCACAAAGTTTTCACCCTTGACTCTTCTACGTTGGGGGGTGGGGAGGGACGGAGGGAAACACCAATCTGGCCCATAGATAAGCCTTTCAATATTACCTCCTTCCAGATGTCCTCCAATGGTTTATTAGGTTAAATTTGTTTTTTACTCTTTGGTTTAAAACGTTTTGAGCTCTTGTATGTAATGCCATTTTTATATGAACAAATGTTTACATTAGAGTCTACTGTTGTCAGCCTGGCTTTTTGTATTATAATAGATTATTCATAACCCACTTGCAAAACGTGTTCACCAGAAATAATTGTAATCTCCCTGTTTTTTTCCTTTTGGAAATAAGCCTGCCTAGGTATGAAAAATACACATGATCTGCAATCTTGCATTCATTGGTGAGACTGTGTAGGTAGTCCAAGTATTGCACAACAATGAAAAATGGTCATTGCTAATTGTCCTGTGTGGAACAGGTCAGACTTTTACATGGTGTTGGCGTTAAAATATAAAGTTTCTTTCAGAAAAACAAATTGAAATTCTGCCAGATCAGAGGGTGCATATAACACTCCATTCACTTTTGAAGTGATGCCATTAGACTTTGAAGCATAACAAGGAAAGCTGTTGTTGAAAAACAATGAAATAGGGCTGTACTCCAGACTTTTTATTATGAGGAACACTTGAATGTTTTTCTTTCTTAGAGCTTTGATACTATTCTGAAAATTTTATTAATGCAAATTCAGAATAACAATGAGTTGTTTCCTACACTAGTGAAAAGGCTAATCTTTTTTTAGTTTAGTTTACTGTATCAAATTTCATTTTAAAAGGATTCCACTTTTAAAACTGCACTGAAGGGTCATCACTGAAAGTTACATATTTTACCTCCTCTTTTCTTTCTGTGAGCATCTCTTCAATATTTTTGCTCATCCTTATGACATTATGAATTTTAATAACATTGATAGCTGACACTTAAATCAGTTATGGTTATCTATTCAGATATATTAGTCAGAGGCTGAGACGCTTTAAGTGCCATGGTTTATGAGCCGAAACCAAATCTTGAGTTGAAATTAATATATGCGACAATGCTTAAAAGTCCCTTGGTTGGGTAACATTGTTTTTGCTATGGGAATCAGCCACTTTGCAAATAATTAATAAAAACCATATTTTAAACATAACAGAAAGCACATACTTTAGATAAGTTGTTAATCTTCTAGGTAGGTAGTCTTATTGGATGAGGCAATTTTGTTCAACATGAAAGTAAATGTGCTAATTGTAGTGGCCTTTTAATATTGCCTGTTATACCTTTATTTTGCTTGAACATACTGTTCTGTTTCTAAAACATCTGTTGGTTTAAACATAGCCTCACAATATGTTTTCTCAAGTGATTTCCACAACGATTATATGCTGTGTTCATAGCAGTACTGCGTTCTGATCTTTCATAGTTATTTTGGGTTTTGTTACACAGTACAGCATGCTCTCTTAAGCCAAACAATTTACAAATGGGCATTGAGCATTCTTGACAGGCTTACTATTTGATGGCAATCTTGCAAAATGTAGAAGTCATGTGAACCATATCAATTCTTCATATTAGAGTTTAGAAATGTCTATTTTACAGGAATTTTGGCAGCATGCTTTCTAATATTAGTTCACTAATAATTAATTGTACATGTTCATTGGGTAAATTCCGCAAATGCTGAGTTGCTCCAAACTTGTGTCTGCTTCCAAGAACCACCGATCGTTACCAAATCTCAGTGACATTCAGTTGGATTGTGGATGCTAGTCTGTATGTCTCACTGATGGACATTCTATTGAGCGCAGTTCTGCTCACATTGAATCCATGGATGTTTTTGTTACTGATTTCAAAGGAAGCAAGCAAGCCTCTGTTGTTGTTGAGAGTGTTCCTCATTTTCAGACATGATCTGATTGTGTGTAGCCAGGAGGAAAGTAAAATGTATCACAAGAAGAGATGTCTGCAGCTGGTTCTTCAAACTTTGACTATATGTGTGTGCGTGCGCGGTTTTTTTTTTTTAAGAGACAAGGTGGACGAGGTAATATCTTTTACTGGACCAACTTCTGTCCCTTACAATATCTGTTAACTGCTTATGCTGTGCAGTCTGTTCCACCTTGTATTTAGCTGTGAAACAGAGTACATTTCCAAGACCTGAAGGAAAAGCTCTTTGTAAGCTTGAAAGCTTGTCTCTCTCATCAACAGAAGTTGTCCAATAAAAGATATTCTCTCGCCCACCTTGTCTCTCTGATATCCTGGGACCAACATTGCTACAGCTACACTGCATACATTTTTAAAGACATTTTTGTTTTGATTAAATCATGTTGGCATTATCACCTCAACTAAAGCTGTAATCTAACATTTTTCTTTTACCTCGTTAATTTTAGCTTTAGAACTAAAATCAGAACATAAGAATGGCCATACTGGCCATTATCCAATATAATATCCAACATCCAGACCAATCCAGCCCAGTATCCTGTCTACCGACAGGGGCCAATGCCAGATACCCCAGAGGGAGTGAACCTAACAGGTAATGATCAGTGATCTCTCTCCTGCCATCCATCTTCACCCTCTGACAAACAGAGGCTAGGGACACCATTCCTTACCCATCCTGGCTAATAGCCATTAATGGACTTAACCTCCATGAATTTATCCAGTTCTCTTTTAAACCCTGTTATAGTCCTAGCCTTCCCAACCTCCTCAGGCAAGGAGTTCCACAGGTTGACTGTGCGCTGAGTGAAGAAGAACTTCCTTTTATTTGTTTTAAACCTGCTGCCCATTTGTATTAGGCCCAAATCAAGGAACTGTACTAGTATGGTACTTATTAGTCAAACTGAATCCTCTTAGGTGTGTTTTTTTTTTAAGGAAAACTATCACAGCCAAAAGTTTAATGGATAACAAGAAAAACTCAGTAGAACACATCTCAAAATGGCTGGTTTTTGTTTTAAAAGATATCATAAGATTGTTAAATTAATTTTAAATATTCAAAAAGCTAAATTCAGGATATTTCACAGGTTCTTGTTACTTTCTTCATTCTTCTGTTCTAGTTCAGATTCACTATTTTTTTTTTTAAAGCGAGAGTTTGAGAATGGTATTTGTTCAGCTATAATTTGCAAAAAAAGAAAAGGATTTTTTGGTCCTGATACTTCACTATATTGAAGCTGTGCTCACATGTAGAGGAGAAGGTTTCAGTTCCCTGCTCCTTGGCATTCCAGCCCCAGGGAGCCTGCTCTAACTTGCTCCGCTGGTGTAAGTAAATAGGACCAGCATGGGGGCCTGCTGTAACATCTGCTGCAGCTGGGCTGCTGAGGGCATGGAGCCATTTCCTGGAGCTTCCACTTCCCACTGTGGGCCTTATGCCAGTGTGGGATAAGGTGTTATGAAGCTCTGGTCTACCACACTCCTTCACCTCAATCCTGGAATGCCCTGATCACATCCCACCCTTCCCATACAGCAGGGTTAGGAGGATGGCTGGAGGTGAAGGAGCCAAGTCCCAGCCTTCAATCCCAGCAGGTTCCCCCTACACCAGTGGGTCTCAAACTTTAGCAACCTGAGGGCCCCCATTTTGATTTAAATTTTTTTGTGGATCCCCAACCCCCTCATTCAGTCCCAGGCCCTGCCCCCACTCCATCCCTTCCTCAAAGGCCCCACCTCTTCCCGACCCTGCTCCACCCATGCCCTTCCTCTTCCCCACCTCTTTATGTCCCCTCCCCCAAGCACTTCCCATCCCCCTCCTCCCCCTTCCTCTCAGCGCCTCCTGCATGCCATTGAACAGCTGTTCCCCGGAGTGCAGGAGGTGCTGGTAGGGGGGGAGTGGGAGGAATTGATTAGCGGGGCCCACGGACCCCCTGGAGTACCCTTGTGGACCTGCAGGGGTCTGCAGATCCCAGTTTGAAAAACGCTGTCCTACATAAAGGGAATTCTCCACTGGCTATATCCAGCCGTGTTAAGTCCTTAGTGGGCCAGAGAATCCAGCCTTTCATGTTCTGTCTGCCTTCACAGAACATACTCTTTGAAAATAAGTATGGGTCTGCTCCTGGTGGGTGCTAAGCACCCTGAACTCACATTTACTTCAATGGAATTTGAGGAAGCTCAGCACCTCACAGAGAGTGTCCTTGCAGTATTGGGCTTTACGTAATTAACTTCTGCTACCATACCATATGGCAGTAATTTCCAAGTAAACTGTTAATTAATATAAAAGAGCACACCAGATTACTCTGTAGTTAAGCTGTATAATACTATTATTCTAATACCATGGGTTGTCATGTGCTGCATATTCATGTTATTCCTCTATGTTTAAGCTAAGTAGATTGGCTTCATAAAGTAAAATAGTAAATCTACTAAGAACTTATTCAGACTTTAAATTAAAGTGTAAATGTTGTAATGTAAATAAATTATTTTAATGATTTAGCAGTTGCTCCTATTGAAGTCATTGGGAAAGCTCCAGTTGGCTTCAGTGGCTTGGGGAGCCACAAGTGCTTTCAGGATTGGTTCTAGGAGTGGGAAAGCAGGGCACTCCTCCGGGACGCAACTTCCACTGGGCACTGTACCTCTGGGTTTTTTCCCCCACTTTGATTGGCTGGCCCTCCCCACTCTCCCAACCCCCACTGATTGTCTTGCTTGGATGCTGGGAGTGCATATGTTGGAGGGTGTATTGCTGAAAACATTTTTCGTCCTGGCCTGCAAAACAGCTAGAGCAACATAGGCAGAGCACATTTCTGAATAAGGTTCCCTAGGAAATGCATATGAAACTTATTTGCCATCTTCAGATTTTGGATGCCATACAAAATCACTTGCTAGTATTTTACTGATTTCTAGCCACAGATCCTCTAGACTGGAGCTCAGATCTGGTCAGATTACTAGCCAGGCTGTCTCAAAAGGGCTGTTCCCTGATGTGCAGGAGGCACTGGTAGGGAGGGAGTGGAAGAATTGATCAGCGGGGCCCGCGGAACCCCTGGAGTACCCTTGTGGACCTGCAAGGGTCTGCAATGACCTCATGCAATGAGGTTCACAAAGTAAGACTGTTTACAATGCAGAACTCTTACAATTTAAGGTAGACAGTAATATTTATTATTCATTTTATTCTGACTCTAACATGATTAACAAGTCAACAAGTGCTACAGTTGTCAATGAGCTATTTTAAAATAGGTCCTTCTCTCCTCACCCCTCCCTTTCACCCTGATAATCTGTATGCAGTTAATAAAGATGAACAAAATCTGCACCTATGCCATCTAGTGCTGTGATCCCGTCATTGAGGTCAGGCCAGATACATTTTTTCGATGAGAGATTTCTGGGGGATAGGAAGAGTTGTAGGACTGTGTTGGTGATTCACTAGGTGGCATTCTTCCCTCTGAGTCTGTATTGAATCCATTCCCCTGCATGGTGTTAAAATGCAATGCTGCCAAATAGGCTGTCTTTTAGTAAGGTGCTAAAAAGAAGTCCTGACCACCCTTGGCATGTTTTGTAAATGTAGAAAAGTAAAAATGTTAAACATGGTTCTCTGATTATATTCTGAATAATTAAATTATCCTTGTGGTTTCTATGAATAGAGTATTTTTCAATACTGTCTTATATTGTTGTGTAGTAAATTGCTGGTTGTTAAACAGTTGCCATTTTTATCCAGTGGTGGTAAGGTTTATTTGGTGGATGAAGAGATTCCTCTGTTTAGTTCATGCTGTAGAAACTTAAAATATTGTTGTATTGAAGTATTTGGAGTGGAATATGTGTGCTGTTTTTTAATGATAATGATATACATACAATCAACTTAGAACAAGTTTAATCAAGAAATGATAAATATTATCTATTAAACTTTTGAAAATATATTTTCTGCCATATGACTTGCCATATATAGATCTAAAAACAAATACTAAGTTTCTTCTTTGTGTAGTAGTATATGTGGCCACAATGGGGGTTGAAATGACAGGAGTAGAGCACAGTGAGTAAGTGAATTCTTATTTCTTAAGTTGCTGTGCTACCAACTTTGGCTTCTAGATTTGTTGCTACTTTCATTTACTGTGGACTGTTCTCTTAAGAAAATAACAGGCTTGCATATATTAGTCCCAGTTAAATAAAGAAATCTTTTGAGACATATCTGTAGTTTCAGAACAAGTACTACAACAGCAATTTCCCTTTTAATCTCCTGAACTCTTTGCAAGTGCGTCTGTGCTGTCCTAACCGTCGTTGATCTTCAGAAAGTTCTTTGTAGCTTTGGCATGGGAGAGAGAGAGAGAGTTGGGGACAATATAGGTATTGCGTATGTGCTCATTGCCCCTCATTGTCATTGTCCCATTGTCTAAAATAACAGTGTAGTTGTATCTGTGCATAAATGAAGTTTGCTTGGGAGAGTAAAAAGTGGTTGGTTTCAGTCCAGTAGAAGTTAGTTATACCTCTGCATGTAGTGCAGGCTTCACATCATCCCTTTGTTGTGGGATGCATACGAAGACAAGCCTGAGCTCCTTTGTGTGAATTCATGAGAACAAATGTCAAATGGAGTGGATAAACCTGCATTCAGCTGGCCCAAAAACCAAGGGAAAGGTCCTGAAGGAGGAGAATACACCCTGATGATCGCTAGAAAAGACATGTGCTGCTCTGTTTCTTAAGTGAAATTAGTTCCCAAGGTATTTTTTAAGTTACTAAATTATTACAAAAATTAGTTAACGGATGTGCAGCAGCACGTACACTCATCTCAAAAAATCGTAGCATCAGCAGAAATGGTTGTTCAACTTGGATAAATGTTTTGGGAAGAGATGGAGGGGAAGGGGGAGAAAAATCAAGAAAGTTGCTGTTTGATGTAATGCAGTAAATTAGCCCTTTTAGCTCTCCAGTAGTACCTGTATTTAAGAAGACCTAGATGTAATATGGTAGTAGGGTATATATTTTTTGTATTGCAAATGGTGTGAATTCATGCCGTGTGGATTTGAAGTGCTTCAATGAAGCATAGTATCAAGACTGTGTAAGCTGGCCCGCTCTTCCTAATACTTTGCAAAGAAAGCAGGCTCTGAATGATGGTTTTCAATAGACATGAAGTTGAATGGTGTTAATGGACCCTTTCCAATTTCTGACTGCTAGTATGAATGGTATCTACTTATACACTATCAGTAATCTCAGTACTGTGCATATCCAGAGTAGTAACACATTTGGCTCTACTGTTTCGGGGATTTCTTTCTTCTGTTATAATCTTTTATTCTTGGACTGTGCAGCAAAATAACACTTAATAGAGTGGGTTGGAACATTTTTGATGAATTTTTTTTTATCTAAGATTAAACATTTTGTGGAGATGTCATCTATTTCAAGGAAGTTTTTGTTGGGAAGGTCTCTAAGGTTTGAGGTAGACTCTTTAATAACAGAGAAAGGTGTTTGATTCAGGTTTCTCTTTGACTTTTCATTCCAATTTCTCAACATTGCTTTAAGCATACGATTTAGCAAATTGTGTGTTAGGGTAATATCTGCATATGCATGCAAGTTATCATGAAATCGTAGTAAACAACTCTACAAAAGAAAAGAAAGCTTCTGTAATTATGAAACTTTCAGTCATCCTGAAATTTGTGTTTCCCCTAAATTGTTGTTTTTTAGCACCACAGTTCATAATAATTTTCTTGGTTTAGATGAGGCTGCTGGAAGAGTCATGCCAGAGCTGTTAAGGTGTGCAATTCATCACCTTGTTTGAAACATTAGCATTTGGACATTCACTTAGAATTGCAGTAATTACAAGAGTATTTGACAATGAAACATTTTGGGCAAAAGAAAATTTTTCTTTTCTATAAAAATATATCCAATTTAGCATCTAATGTTCACTGTAAGATAGCAGGTGGGGTTTGGTAAGGAAAATGGAGGGGAGATTCTAATCAGTTGCTAAACTGTTGAAAGTCAGGATATGGTAGTCTCATCAGTGAGGTTTTTTTTATTTTGGCATTCAGTCTAAGAAATAATTTTTATTAACCATCTTCACTTATTTCAGCCTCAATTAATTTTTTGTCCTCTTCATCCAAGCTATTCTATATCACTGTAAGCTAAATTGAACTGTGGAATTGCAAGTTCTGTCCCAGGTTTGGAAGGAGATGAGTCTGATGGCCTCTGAATGAGTAAGCCTGGATAAGTTGGGTTAAAAAAATGACAACAATGCAGCAATCTGACCCATGGGTTGCTGGCAGTGTTTTTGAGGTAGAATGTGACTCTTGTGATGGCATATGTTAGATGGAACCCTGTGCATTTGAATTATGACAAATTCTGGTTCAGAGAATTGATTCTGCAAGATGCTGTGTGCCATGAACTCTGATTATCTTCCTAACAATGTGAGTTCAGGGCACTCTGCACTTTGGAAGGTCAGGCATTTGGTGCATAATAGAATAACTGAAAATTTCATTTAGAAATATGAGAGTTTAAAAGTACTGACTGAGAAAAAAGATTACGTAACTGAAAGGAATCTTTCTTACTCAAAATACAGATGACCAATAAAATAGAATAACAATAAATTCTGGTCCAATCTTTTATTAATATTTAATATAAAAAGTAAAACAATACCCAACCTGAAAAAGGTATGAACATTTGCTTTGTAATATGCTGAAATATACTAGCCTCTTTCAACTGAAAATAATATTATTGTGGACTGTGTTGAGAAGGCAGATTTTTTTTTATCCCACATTTCAAATGAAAAATTAGTATTCTCATAACTTTACATACATACAAGCTTCAGCTCAATTAAATTATATTGATTTCAATAACTAAGACAGAATTAAATGCAATAACTGCTAGGAAGCACAAATGTTATCTTGAGACATCTCTGATTTTTTTTCTCTCCTATTATATTAGTAAACTTCGTACATGTCAACAACTAGGTCTACCTTTTACAGGATGCTGTGTTCCACTGTTAATTAACTAGAAATCCTAAGCATATGCTCTGTTTTGTATTATTTTAAAAGTAGCAAAAGTACTGCCTTGGCAGAATTTCATATTGGTAAATGTTACAAAATCAAAATTTTTGTCATATTGGAAGAATTACAATGAGACTATGGACCTCTAAAAGAACTGATTGCTGCATATCAGAGTTTGCTGTAGAATTCTCAAATTCAAGGCACACCAGCAATTAAAAATATCCATATACTGCAAATTCTGGAATGAAAGTGGCTTCCAAATATGTGAGGTTTTGAAAAAATCAATATTGCAGTTTCCTAATATTATCATTGCAGTATATAGGTACATTTGCATTATCATAGTTTAGTTAGCGCTTTAAGATACTTAAGAAGTAGCCAGCACAGTTGTTTAACTGTACAGAGGTGATACGTAGTTCCTTCATGTAATCAAGCTTTCTAAGGATCTTTGACTTCAGTCGGCTTGGATGAGGCCCTAATGTTGTCCCCTTAAATTTACTGTAATGGGGCAGATGGGAAGTAAACTGGAGTTCAGAGGGAGCTTGTAAGGCCAACTTAAAAACTGTTGCATGCCTTTTTTTTATTGCCATTTCGCTGTTGCATATGTGATATATTTTTTAAAATTTTCTCTGTGCTTTCTTAATCCAGTTGCTTCATCTAGTAAAAATAATTTTATTTTTTAACTCTTTATAGACTTCACTAAACTTTTAAAATATTTCATTTGAATTCCATTCAGAATTAAATGTTCATGTAGATTAGAATAAGTTATTAAAGATTTAAATGTTCATAATGGGACTTGTGCCAGTTTTTGAAATGAAGTCATCCTGGTCAGGAGCTAGAAAGTAATAAGCTTAATAAGGTTTTAAAGGTGTGTTGCAAAACATTAGCCCCTGTAAAACATGTAAGATGGTAACAAAATATTTCATCTAATATATCCATCTTTAGTTCTCTGATGGATCCATCTTTAGTTCTCTGATGAACTGGGTCTGTGTGTGTACAATTTAGGAATTCTTATCATGAGTGCTCATAGGTAGGGCCCTACCAAATTCATGGCCATGAAAAATGTATCACGGACTCTGAAATCTGGTCTCCCCCTGTGAAATCTGGTCTTTTGTATGCTTTTATCCTATACTATACAGATTTCGTGGGGGAGACAGATGTTTCTCAGGTTGGGGGTCCTGTCTCAAAAAGGATTTGCAGGGGGGTTCAAAGGTTGTTTTGGGGGGGTCATGGTAGTGCCACCTTTACTTCTGTGCTGCTTTCAGAGCTGGGTGGCTGGAGAGCGGCAACCATTGGCTGGGCACCAAGCTCTGAAGATAGCGCCCTGGCAGCAGCAGTGCAGAAGTAAGGGTGACAATACCCTACCACGCCACCCTTACTTCTGTGCTGCTGCCTTCAGAGATGGGCAGTCGGAGAGTGACGGCTCCTGACTGAGGGCCCAGCTCTCAAGGCAGCAGCACAGAAATAAGGGGGGCAATACCCTACCATGCCATCCTTACTTCTGTGCTGCGGCTGTGCTTTCAGAGCTGGGCTCCCGGCCAGCAGCTGCCGCTCTCCAGCTGCCCAGCTCTGAAGGCAGCGCCACCACCAGCAGCAACGCAGAAATAAGTGTAGTAGTACCGCAACCCGCCCCCCCCAATAACCTTGCAGCTCCTCACACAACTCCTTTTTGGGTCAGGACCCCTACGATTACACCACCATGAAATTTCAGTTTTAAATAGCTGAAATCGTGAAATTTACAATTTTTAAAATCCTATGACCATGAAATTGACCAAAATGGACCATGAATTTGGTAAAGCCCTACTTATAGGTATGTGGAACCACCCTTACTGACAGGTCCTGTTGCAGGATGGTACACCCCAGACAGATACAATGGAGTGATGCCTGGGACTCAACATCCATATTCTGGTGCAAATATGTGGGAACGATGGGTGAGCTGCATCCACAAAAAATAATTTTAGTTCAACTCCCCCTGATGGGAGGAGGGAAGGAAGGGTGTGGGGGGATTGGGCTTAGTCGGGGGGAGGGGTTCTGAATGTGTGGGGCTCTGTGTGGGGGCTGTGTGCTGAGGGAGTGGGACTTGGTGGGATGGGGCCATACCTATAAGCATTCATGATAAGAATTCCTAAACTGTGCACACCCAGCTCCAGTTCATCACAGAACTAAAGATGGATCCATTAGAGGAAAACAATTGAAATATATTGTTACCATCTTACACTCTTTACAGGGGCTAATGTGGGGGTCTAATTGCAGGTGGTTGGGCTCAGTGGGGTGGGGGTTCAGGTAAGCGGGGCTTGTTGGGGTTATCCAGGTATGGGGGGGAGCTCATTGGGTGGTGGTTTGATGGGCCTGCTTAATGGGGGAGTCCCAGCTGCTGCTGACAGGATGCCGCATGCTGAGCTCCCGCTTCCCTACCTTTCTTCTCATCCCCCTTCCCCATCCTATCCTCCTTCCCCACTGCCTCTTCCCTTCCCCTTCCCCCACTTCTCCTGCCCCACCTCACCCTGCCCTACCACGGGCACTCACAGTTGTACAGAAAACAGGAAGGCTCCCAGCACACAGAATGGAAGAATGACCAGCACTAGGACCCAGGAGGCAGCATCCAGCTGCAGAGTCAGCAGCAAGAGCTAAATCATCCTTCAGTTGGGCAGCTCTGCACTTGCAGAAATGGGGGGCAGTGGCGCATGCCCCCCATGCCTTGCCTGTGTTTGGGCAATGCTCCCCCCAAACTACACCCATAGGTGTCCCCAAGCCTGCTGCTCTGGGCACCAGAAACCATGTGGGCATGTGACTGCTTTTGCGGCTTCCCTTTGCTTCCCCGTCATTTTCTGCGGGGAAGCAAATAAATCTGCGGAGGGATCTGAATTCTACACCCATGCAGTGGTGCAGAGTTTCCCTAGTAGATATGATGGAGAGTTTTAGGCATTGCTAAGGAACAAATATTTCAATATATTAAAAATCTAAACTATTTAGTAAAGCACAAATTGCTTTATAATCTATTCAGTCATGTGGTAGATTTCCAAGGAACATCCAAATGCTGCATGAGATGGTGGTGTAGGTGTTACTTTTTCCTCTGTATATTGCTATGGCATACAGTACCACTGGAGGTACCATTTTTTTGCTCACATGCAATTTAGGTCCTAATTACTCTTGGATATTAAAGACCCTGTAACTCCATTTGGAAGAGTAACGGTGTTAGACCTGCTGTTTTAGCCAAACTTCAGTTTGGGTAATACTGTACTTTTTGCTACTGGATATTTCCTTTTATACATATTGTGTCCCTCATATCCTCTCATGTAGGGTTGCTATGTGTTTCACCCCAGAATTGGCAGCATTCTCGTGATGAGTGTAGTGATTCCTCACTATGTATTATGCTGCAAGAAAATGCTCAGAGTTCTCTGCTCTAAAAAACTTTGTATATAAAAGATTATCATCTTTAGATATACTGAAAATGGTCCTAATTGCCTACCTTCCTGTTTATTAAAAAGAAGCTTTTCTAATAAGTTCTTTATATGGCTATCTAATTAAAACATCTCCATTATATTATTCTACATATATCTTGTTTGGTATGCAAAAATTATATTCTCCTTGGCAGATTTATTTCTTGTTGCTGTTAGTTTAATTGGATTCCGCTGTACCGAATTTGTATAAACTAAGAAATAATAAGGCATTAAAACATTTTATACATTTGAAAATACAAAAGCCATTAATAATACTAGAGAGTATTTTCAGTGTTCTTTGTTATAAGAGTCCACATGCATGAGTGGCTCTGCCTTATGGCAAGGCTAAGTTGAGGGAAAATTTAGTTTGATACATTTAAACCTAGGAATTTCTTTAAATAAAGATAATTATAACACACAATGTGCCTTAACTAGCAACCTTTCTAAAAGCTGTCAGGCTGGAAAAATGCTTTTTTAGTGAAGAGGCAAAACTGTTCTTTCCCAAGTGCTCCATGTTAGGTGCAGCCCTTTTGAATTGTTTTAAGTCATTATGCTGTTCCATCCACCACTTCACTTGCTGCACTTTTTTTATTCAGAACTGATTTAAGTGTGCACTGGAGAAGCTTGAGCACTGGCAGGACACTTTTCCTTCTTACAACTGATCTGGAGCTTTGGCACTCCAAATAACACTGCTCATCACTAGCAGAGGCTAACTGGCTGTCAGAATGGAGGGTAGCCATATGCATATTTGATGGAAGGGAAATGTCAAAAGGTTGAATGGACTAATTAGAATTTTTTGTTGAAATTGACATCTTCCTGTGGAACAACTTTGATACTTTGGTGAACCTCATATTTTATCTGGCACATATTTGTTTGAAAAATTTCAACCAGCTATAATGTACTCTTATCTTTACATTTCCAGGTGGCATTTTCCCCTTTTCATTTATAGTACCATGATCAGGACCTCATGCTTTCTACTGCCGCTAAGTTGGCCCCAGAATCCAGGGTGCTATTGCAAAATCCAAGCTTCCTCTAAAATATGTAGGAATGGGAATTTTCAAAAGCACTCAGCATTGACCTAAGTGTGCATTTAGTGAAGTCAATTAATTTTTTTCCCATTAACATCAATGAGAGCAGAGTTAGACCAACGCAAAGTGTTTTCAAAAAATCCCACCCAAACATTCTTTCCCTTATGCTTGTGAAGATTGTATTGGTTTACGCTCGGTTGGCTTAGTCTACCTGAATCTCCAAACAGCCTGAAATTAGTAAAAAGTAAAGTTGAGAACTGGACATATTTACCTCAATGAGATATTAAATTTGAAACTTGATGATCAGTTAAAATGTCAGCATTAACTACTTTGCTGTAGTTTGAGACAGAAACTATGTTTTATGTGTATGTTAAGTGCCTAGCACAATGGCCCTGATAATCCTGGATGGGATCTTTGAACACTATTGGAATATAAAATATTAATGTTTAGACAAAACATCAACATGCTTATCTCTTGTGCCTGGACCATGAAAAGACTGAGATGGTTGATTGCTGTCAAAAGTTGCTGGTACAGGTAGTTAGAAAATCAGGCTTCATTTTTCCTCCCAGATAAAACTCAAGCCCCTTTCTCCTGTGGTCCCAACTGAAAGAGGAACTGGAGGCATATTCCTTAGAATCATAGAATATCAGGGTTGGAAGGGACCTCAGGAGGTCATCTAGTCCAACCCCCTGCTCAAATCAGGACCGATCCCCAATTAAATCATCCCAGCCAGGGCTTTGTCAAGCCTGACCTTAAAAACTTCTAAGGAAGGAGATTCCACCACCTCCCTAGGTAACGCATTCCAGTGTTTCACCGCCCTCCTAGTGAAAAAGTTTTTCCTAATATCCAATCTAAATCTCCCCCACTGCAACTTGAGACCATTACTCCTTGTCCTGTCATCTGCTACCACTGAGAACAGTCTAGATCCATCCTCTTTGGAACCCCCTTTCAGGTAGTTGAAAGCAGCTATCAAATCCCCCCTCATTCTTCTCTTCCGTAGACTAAACATCCCCAGTTCCCTCAGCCTCTCCTCATAAGTCATGTGTTCCAGTCCCCTAATCATTTTTGTTGCCCTCTGCTGGACTCTTTCCAATTTTTCCACATCCTTGTAGTGTGGGGCCCAAAACTGGACACAGTACTCCAGATGAGGCCTCACCAATGTTGAATAGAGGGGAACAATCACGTCCCTCGATCTGCTGGCAATGCCCCTACTTATAAATCCCAAAATGCCATTGGCCTTCTTGGCAACAACGGCACACTGCTGACTCATATCCAGCTTCTCGTCCACTGTAACCCCTAGGTCCTTTTCTGCAGAACTGCTGCCGAGCCATTCGGTCCCTAGTCTATAGTGGTGCATGGGATTCTTCCGTCCTAAGTGCAGGACTCTGCGCTTGTCCTTGTTGAACCTCATCAGATTTCTTTTGGCCCAATCCTCCAATTTGTCTAGGTCCCTCTGTATCCTATCCCTACCCTCCAGCGTATCTACCTCTCCTCCCAGTTTAGTGTCATCTGCAAACTTGCTGAGGGTGCAATCCACACCATCCTCCAGATCATTTATGAAGATATTGAACAAAACCGGCCCGAGGACCAACCCTTGGGGCACTCCACTTGAAAGCAGCTGCCAACTAGACATGGAGCCATTGATCACTACCCGTTGAGCCCGACAATCTAGCCAGCTTTCTATCCACCTTATAGTCCATTCATCCAGCCCATACTTCTTTAACTTGCTGGAAAGAATACTGTGGGAGACAATGTCAAAACTTTGCTAAAGTCAAGGAACAACACGTCCACTGCTTTCCCTTCATCCACAGAACCAGTTATCTCGTCACAGAAGGCAATTAGATTAGTCAGGAATGACTTGCCCTTGGTGAATCCATGCTGACTGTTCCTGATCCCTTTCCTCTCCTCTAAGTGCTTCAGAATTGATTCCTTGAGGACCTGCTCCATGATTTTTCCAGGGACTGAGGTGAGGCTGACTGGCCTGTAGTTCCCAGGATCCTCCTCCTTCCCTTTTTTAAAGATGGGCACTACATTAGCCTTTTTCGAGTCGTCCGGGACTTCCCCCGATTGCCATGAGTTTTCAAAGATAACGGCCAATGGCTCTGCAATCACATCCACCAGCTCCTTTAGCACTCTCGGATGCAACACATCCGGCCCCATGGACTTGTGCACATCCAGCTTTTCTAAATAGTCCTGAACCACTTCTTTCTCCACAGAGGGCTGGTCACTTCCTCCCCATGCTGTACTGCCCAGTGCAGTAGTCTGGGAGCTGACCTTGTTCGTGAAGACAGAGGCAAAGAAAGCATTGAGTACATTAGCTTTTTCCACATCCTCTGTCACTAGGTTGCCTCCCTCCTTCAGTAAGGGGCCCACACTTTCCTTGACTTTCTTCTTGTTGCTAACATACCTGAAGAAACCCTTCTTGTTACTCTTAACATCTCTTGCTAGCTGCAACTCCAGGTGTGATTTGGCCTTCCTGATTTCACTCCTGCATGCCCGAGCAATATTTTTATACTCATCCCTGGTCATTTGTCCAATCTTCCACTTCTTGTAAGCTTCTTTTTTGTATTTAAGATCAGCAAGGATTTCACTGTTAAGCCAAGCTGGTTGCCTGCCATATTTACTATTCTTTCTACACATCGGGATGGTTTGTCCCTGTAACCTCAATAAGGATTCTTTAAAATACAGCCAGCTCTCCTGGACTCCTTTCCCCCTCATGTTATTCTCCCAGGGGATCTTGCCCATCAGTTCCCTGAGGGAGTCAAAGTCTGCTTTTCTGAAGTCCAGGGTCCGTATTCTGCTGCTTTCCTTTCTTCCTTGTGTCAGGATCCTGAACTCGACCATCTCATGGTCACTGCCTCCCAGGTTCCCATCCACTTTTGCTTCCCCTACTAATTCTTCCCGGTTTGTGAGCAGCAGGTCAAGAAGAGCTCTTGCCCCTAGTTGGTTCCTCCAGCACTTGCACCAGGAAATTGTCCCCTACATTTTCCAAAAACTTTCTGGATTGTCTGTGCACCGCTGTATCACTCTCCCAGCAGATATCACGGTGATTGAAGTCTCCCATGAGAACCAGGACGTGCGATCTAGTAACTTCTGCGAGTTGCCGGAAGAAAGCCTCGTCCACCTCATCCCCCTGGTCTGGTGGTCTATAGTAGACTTCCACCACGACATCACCCTTGTTGCTCACACTTCTAAACTTAATCCAGAGACTCTCAAGTTTTTCTGCAGTTTCATACTTGAGCTCTGAGCAGTCATACTGCTCTCTTACATACAGTGCAACTCCCCCACCTTTTCTGCACTGCCTGTCCTTCCTGAACAGCTTATATTCATCCATGACAGTACTCCAGTCATGTGAGTTATCCCACCAAGTCTCTGTTATTCCAATCACATCATAATTCCTTGACTTTGCCAGGACTTCCAGTTCTCCCTGCTTGTTTCCCAGGCTTTGTGCATTTGTGTATAGGCACTTGAGATAACCTGCTGATCGCCCCTCTTTCTCAGTATGAGGCAGGAGCCCTCCCCTCTCACGCGCTCCTGCTCGTGCTTCCTCCCAGTATCCCACTTCCTCCCGGTATCCCACTTACCTCAGGGCTTTGGTCTCCTTCCCCCGGTGAACCTAGTTTAAAGCCCTCCTCACTAGGTTAGCCAGCCTGCTTGCGAAGATGCTCTTCCCTCTCTTCGATAGGTGGAGCCTGTCTCTGCCTAGCACTCCTCTTTCTTGGAACACCATCCCATGGTCAAAGAATCCAAAGCCTTCTCTCCGACACCACCTGCGTAGCCATTCGTTGACTTCCACGATTCGACGGTCTCTACCCAGGCCTTTTCCTTCCACAGAGAGGATGGACGAGAACACCACTTGCACCTCAAACTCCTTTATCCTTCTTCCCAGAGCCACGTACTCTGCAGTGATCCGCTCAAGGTCATTCTTGGCAGTATCATTGGTGCCCACATGGAGAAGCAGGAAGGGGTAGCGATCCGAGGGCTTGATGAGTCTCGGCAGTCTCTCCGTCACATTGTGAATCTTAGCTCCTGGCAAGCAGCAGACTTCTCGGTTTTCCCGGTCGGGGTGGCAGATAGATGACTCAGTCCCCCGGAGGAGAGAGTCCCCGCCCACCACCACCCGCCTCCTTCTCTTGGGAGCGGTGGTCGTGGAACCCCCAACCCTAGCACAGTGCATCTCATGCCTTCCAATCGGCGGAGTCTCCTTCTGCTCCCTTCCCTCAGATGTATCATCTGGTCTACTCTCCGCATTAGTACCTGTGGAGAGAACATGAAAACGGTTACTTACCTGTGTCTGCATTGCTGGTACATGGACGTTCCCCTTTTTTCTTCTGGAGGTCACATGATGCCAAATTTCTTCACCGTCCTTCTGTCCCCGATGTGCAGCCTGCTCTGAATCTTCAGAACCTTGTGCCCATAGAAGCATATCCTGACGTCTGTCCAGGAAATCTTCAGTTTCTCTTTTGCAATGCAGGGTCGATACCTATTGCTCCAGACCTTGAACCTTCTCTTCCAGTATGGAGACCAGCTTGCACTTTGTACAGACAAAGTCGCTTCTGTCCTGTGGAAGAAAGACAAACATAGCACATCCAGTGCAGGTCACAACAGCTGAACACCCCCCATCCATATTACCTTCCTTCTACGAGCTTCCTCAGGAGTTGTAGTAATTATTCAGAGAATCCGGAAGATGTAAGCCTCAGTGGGCTCTCCCCAGGCAAACTCCTTCTGTTAGCTGCTGTGCTGTTCGCTGCTCAGCTGGTTTGCAGCTGACTGGCTTTTTATACAACTTCTCCAGTACTAAAAGCTGCAATTGTGGCTTGAGCACCAAAACTCCCATACTTCTTTCTGCCCCCGCTGTGAAAATCCTTGACAACTTCTTACTGTACTGTTGTGTAGACACTCAATTCTGCAACATGCTGAAAACAGAAAATTTGAGTAAAACGAATTGATAAATATTCTAAAACTGAGACTCATATTGAGTTTATTAGTATTTATATTTAATAAATAATCTTAGTGTGTGGAGATCAAATATGTTGAGGCTCCATTGTGTGAAGTACTGTATCAACATTATAACAAGTATCCCTGGCTTAAAGAGCTTGCAGTCTAAAAGACAAGACAAGACGGAACAGATGAGATAAACATGCAGACAGGGTGATAAATGGGGGAGGATGGGTAACAAAAATAAAAGGTGTGCACATTTCTTGGCAAAGCAGAAGTCATTGCAACTTGCCACCTGCTTAGTTGTTATCCTGAGTTTAATATGAGAGAAAACACTTATCATTCATAATTAATGTATTGTGGATGTACACTTTGGGACCTCACTGTGTTATGAGTTGTACAGATATATAGTAAAAAATAGTCCCTTATGATCTAGATTAAGGCAGTACATAACAGGTGGGTGAAATCAATAGAGGGAGGAAGAAAGGTGAAGAGTAATAAGTGTTTTTTCCCCATAGATGAGCTTTGTGAACAATTGATAGTCATGGAGTGCCACTAGATGTAAATTGGAGTAGATCCATTGGGTTCTAATTTAATGTTTGTTCATGGAGACAAATTTGTACTGATAAAACATAATCCTGTTTCAGAATTCACGTAAAGCTGTAATAAAAATGTGTGTGTCCCTCAGAACTTAATATGATGCACCACACTCATCTGGAGGAGAGCTGGGGCTTCTAGCTACTGAATTTATATCCTGCTTGCTGCAGAGTGCACAGGGCTTGAAAACATGAGTTTTATGTAGTTCACATAATATTACCCCTTTTTGACCTGAGTGATGAGTCAAAATTTGGGGTCGTGGGGACATTCCGGTTGGAAGCAGAAATTGATGGAGTCTGGTATTTTCTTTGATGCAGTCTTGTTTATATGCATGTAAAATCCTGTGTCTCTGAATACATATAGCAGGAAACAGGTTCTTTTGCTCACAGCACCAAGAACACTCTTTTTCGGCCTGCACTCATGAGCCAAAAACCTTTTTCGGGGTCAGACACCATGCGTTCAGCTGCTCCTTCTGGCTACCTGCCTGTTTCTGTGTCTCTTCCAGATTTTGTCTCTGTGTTGTGTTGAATACACATGCACCCTCTTCCTCCGTCCCTCCCCCAGTATGCTGCAAAACCCCTCTGTCTACTCTGTCCAAACTCCTGGGTGGGTTCACAATCCCCTTTTGTCATAGTAGAGGGGCTTCTCATTAATTTATACTGACATTTATGTTAATTGAAGGATGCATTCACACCCAATCGCAAAGAAGTTTGTGATCCAAGCAGTCACCAATACCTTTGAGCATAACCATATATAACTAAATATATATATATATTTTTTTTTTAAGAAAAACTTTTCAAATGTAACTAATGGATCCTTCGAGTCTATCTGGTGTGTATATATATGCGCCAAAGAATAACAGAAAATGTGGAATGGTATCCTCTAGAACACTCTCTAGCAAGTGGTTAGTGAACTTTGACATTTCTATAACAGCAGCCTTCTCAGTTTCAGCTTTTATTTCTGAGGATCAGTACAGCTCTTAAAAGGAACATTTTCTTGGTCAAAGCATTTACTGGCAGACTCAGAAAACATTTTAAAAGGAATTTTGAAGTGAAGTCATTGTATAGTTTGAGACCAAGGAAAAACTGTATATTCTACTGTGATGCTCACACAAAATAATTAATCAGAATAATTTTCAAGTTCCGTAGAAAATGTGGTGCAACAAATTTTAACATACTAATTAAAATGAATAAATAATGCAAAATGTTCTCAATGTACTATGCACCATTTTTATAATATTGTATGTAAGAGGGCCAGATGTCTGTTGAGTGCCTGTTGGTGCCAGAGGTCCCTCTGCAGTGCCCTGCTTCAATTTCCCTTCAAAAACTTAAGATCACAGACCAAAGGTAATTAAAACAACTCCCCTTCTGGGGTCTAATTTATTTAGTCTTGACACATATTGGCTGTCCTGATGCTGCATTAGGTAAGTCTCTCTCTACCCTGAGGTGGGGAGCTACAGTCCTCCTTCCTGAGCTGGGTCATAGTTTCTTTATTGTCTGCCAGTACCTCTAGCTGAAGCTCATCCTTTTGGCTCTGCCTTCCAAGCCCCAACCGTTCTCCTAGTCATAGTGTTCTACTCACTCCAGCTTTTGTCTGCCAGAGCTTCTATTTACTGCTTCCTCTGGCTCTTTATGGGGAATACCTGTCCTCTTATGCAGTCCCATCAAGCCTGTTAATGGGACACAGATGGGCTGCAGCATTTCCTTCCTAAAGGTCCCAGTCCACTCTGTGAGAAACCGTAAACATTCATACTTAAATAAACATTATCTACAACAGAAAATGACTATGAAGCATGTTTACCATATGCCAAACACTATGAAATTAGATCTTGTGTCTGCTTTATACAGTCTTCTTAGCAGTTTTATCTCTAAAGGCAGTATAATCTGTTGGGGATGATCACCCCATTGTAGGGGAATCCTCTGATGGTGGAGAGCTAGCAGAGAGGCTCATTCATCATCTCCTTTCTGCTTCTGGTATAGGGGGCATAGAAGGTGCTTCTCTAGTTGCTTCACCGTGGCAACCAGCCCAGAACTAAGTAGTCTCAGAAGTAGGAGGGCAGAGGTGCCATTTATGCATCCACATATACCCCTCAAAAGTTGCTCTGTATACATTATGGCTGTACACAAGGGTTAGGCCAAATATCTCCTAGTGAGTATGCATGCCTCCCATTAATATTAGTGGAATGTTGATATGCTCACTGAGAGTGAATCTGCTTCAGCTGTGGAGGGCTTGCAACCACATAGCATGTAGTACACTCTCAAAGTAAACAAAGCCCTTTTTAGATGGATTAAACTGTATAAGGTAAGGTGTGTGGTTTTTTTTTTAACATTAGTATTTTAATTACAGTTTGCATTTCTTAATCCGGTGGCTGTCATCTTACTGAAGTGTGAGATATGTAACATGGGCAGTCAAAAAAACCCCTACTGCAGGTATGTGTGAGTCTAAACACATTGAAGTTCTTTCAGTGTATCATAAAACAAGCTAATATCTAGGTTGAATGTTTAAGTTACATTTACAATACACTTCTGACTGTTAAAACAAAACTAAAGCAGGTCATACATTGGTCAACAATAGCATCAAAGGAAGGTCTATAATGGTTGATTTTTTTTAAATATTCTTTGAACACTCATCTTTAAATATTAACATTTTAAGGTAAGTTTATTAAAAGATGCTTGAAACATGTTTAATCATGATGCCCTTTCTTAACAGAATGACAGCCAGTGGTGCCAGGTTCAAAAATACCAATTGTGATTACAATTTAAAATACATTGTCACACTGTATGGACTGGCTCATGACCATGAGTGCATATCTCAGGGCAGACTGTCAAAAGCAGGTCAGATGCCACAACCAGTGGTATGTTCTATAATTAGATTTCACCAACCTAGTACCAAATGTGAACTCCCAAAGCACTACAGTAGTCTTCTAATGGAGTCACAGACAGTCCCCTTAGACGCTTCCATCTATCTTGCCACCCAAGCAAGTTGGTTTATGTGATAAATAGTCACTTACACCAAAAATCACAAAATATTCAGGTTGCAAGCAGTCCCAAGAGACCAGTCACTCACCCAGGTCGCCTTGCATCCTAGATCTCAATTCTATAGTAAATTAACTAGCGGTTTATTAGCTAAGAAAAAGGAATGAGAGTTTATTGAGAGGTTAAAGCAGGTAAAAATATATGTGCAGGTGAGTCATCTATACTTTCAAAAGGTAGCAGAGATATAGTATTCTGACAGTTTCCCAAAAATCTTGTAGGGCTACCCAGAGTAACTCTGGGGATCTCAGTCTTCTCGTTCGGTTATTCTGCCTGTTAGAATCCAAACTGTCCAGAGGTGAAGAATTTTTCCTTGTGTTCATATTTATAACTTCTTCTCCCAGAAACCAAGCTAACAGCAACAGTTCCCACACAGGCCCCTTCTTCATGGAGGGTGGGAGTGGGGAGGAAGTCTTTGATCCTTGATTTTACACAATGGCTCATTTGTGTTTAATTAACAGAATTTAACATCTTCTTGTAAGAGACCATAATTTGCATTACACAAGGCTTTTTCTCATTTGATGGGTTACTTAGTTACAGGATTATATACAATGCAAATGGTTGCTGTTACATTATAACATGGGTATAGTTGAATGAGAACAAGACATGCAGCATCCTACAAGCATTTTATAAACTACTAAACACATTCTTATCAATTTAACATCTAATATTTATTTTGATAATGCTAACACAGAGATAAGAGAGACTGGTTTCCAGCTACACATCTGTCAGTGTTCAGTGAGGCCGGGGCATTGGCATGAATTGGCACCTGGTCTACCAGTGTCACATACATCTTGCTGTTTACCTTGTGAAATGTTTTGACTACTGGCTTGAATAAACTGAGTGTCATTCTCCTCTGTAAAGTTATTTTTAATTGCCTAACAACTGAAACCATTAATAAAATGTTTCTGTGCATTCAGAATTTTTAAAAACTTAAAATCTGGAAACTGGATCCTCTCATTTGGCTTTAAGGCTTTGGGTATCTTTAATATTTGAGACAAAAGGATAAATTTTTCTCTCTATTAAAGTGAAGGGTCTACTATTTAATGAAATGTTAAAAGGCTGATACAACACTAGTCTTCTAAGACTAACACTTAAATTGGTTTGCTTCTCCTCCACATGAAATACCCAAAACATTTAGAAATGTGCAACTACACTGCTTACAATAAAGGGAACATTGAATTATAAATCAAAGGACATTTTCTAATCTTCAGAGCACGGCAAAGTTGTAAAGCACAGTTTTTCCTCATTTTAACCTACCCATACAACTGCCTTCCAAATAGTTGTAAAATAAAACTTCCAACTCCCACATACATCTGTAATTAAAGAACTTACTCCTAAATCCAGACCTCCTCTGAACATACACAGCAGCACAAAATTGAAGCTTTGTCAAAATCATCTTAATTTTTATTGATGATACTTTTAAAAATATCTGAGCACAGGAAGTTGGCAAAAGGCAATTTTTAACAGTTTATATCTCTGTAAAAGCTAAATGGAATTTCACAGGACAAGGAAAAGGTGTTCCCTAGCCCTGTACTGTTTCCCCTGACAAAAACCAAAGGCCTGCTGCAAACAATGGTTGCATAAATCTTTTTGTAAGGGAAAACTAGACAACCTAAGTATAGGGGTTGCTGCCAGCTCCCCAAATAGTGATAGAGATATACAAATCTCATGGCAGCATAGCTGGGGAAGAAGAGGCTCCCTTGCCTGTATAATGCTAGGCAACAAATGGAAATAGATTATGCTGAAGATGACTGAGGAAAATAGGTCCCAGAATGATGAATGTAGCAATCATGGAGCTTGGTGAAAACTAAAATGCAGGAGAATAAATTTAATTCCCTATAAGTGCCTGTTTTTTACTTTATGCTGAATGGCAATGTTTTCGTTAAGGAGTAACTGTGAAAACCTGATCAAGTAAAACCATCCCTGGATTCTGTAATTCCTGTGTTATGTTGGACTAGATTTCCTTAATAATGTTTAGAGAATGCTTAATGATGAGTGTCAGGTTTTAGGTTGCTAATTTATTTTATTGTTATTTTTTACAAAATGGAATACATTTTAAGAGAACAAAAAATAGCTACATACCCTCATGATCTAGAACCTACAGAATTCTGAAAACATAGATTGCTCTATGTAAAGTGCTTTGAAATCTATGGAAGCCTGAGGCCCTGATCGAGCAATGAGCACCACTCAGATGGTCTGCATCTTCAGAATTCATTGCAGGATTGAGGCCTAAAATCTATTCTTGTTGGTGGTAGTATTAGGTTTTCTATCACTGTGCAGAACTTTATTTCCTGTAAATGCTATATTTAATTCCAAGGTAACACCTATATTTTCATGACACTGACCAGTTTGGTGTATTTTCAGGGTGAATTTTTTTTACAAATACAAAAGTAAAAACTCTTGTAAATATAGACCCACATTCAAAAACATGTGAGTAAACTTATGCACGTGCTTAAGTATTTGCTGGCTAACATAAGGTGAGAATTTAGAGAACATCATCTACACAATATTACATGGATTTTATAACTGTTCTGGAATTATTTGTGGATGCATCCTGTGAGATTCTAGTACTTTTTTTTATGTTGGCTTGTGTGTGTGTGTGTGTGTGTGTGTGTGTTAAAAGAAAAAAAATTGAATATTTCCACAATTTTTGTTTGACACTGTGTTTAAGACTTTAAAAATGTACTACAGTAATTAACAGGTAAACAAGGTATAAATGTTTTTAATGATTTCTCAATTATATCAATGCAGTGTTTTTCCTCCCATAATTATAGTGAAATAAGTGGTCATGAGGGACTGATTAGCCAAAAGACTGAAATTTTCTAATTAGAGAACAAGAGAGAAATGCAAGCTTCCTCAATTGTGATGTGGTTGCATCTCAGACCTTTTCTGGTGCGAATCTGGGAATATTCTGGGATAATAGGCTTATTAAATCCTTGGCTACTCAGATTCCCATACTTTTAGCAATCTTGTTGTTTTTTTGTGCAATGCAGATGGTCATCATCCAATGGCCTTGATTATGCAAACACACATATGCAAAACTTCCTAATTGTCAGAGTGGTTAAGCACTGGAGTAAATTGCCTAGGGAGGTTGTGGAATCTCCATCATTGGGGATTTTTAAGAACAGGTTGGACAAACACCTGTCAGGGGTGGTCAAGATAATACTTAGTCCTGCCTTGAGTGCAGGGGACTGGACTAGATGACCTCTCGAGGTCCCTTCCAGTTCTATGATTCTAAAACTTTAAGTACATGAGTAGTCCCAGTGACTTTAGTGGAGTATTGAATTGACTGCAAAATCCTCAACAAACATGACATCCACCATAATCTCTTCACCTCCGAGAGGACAGCCATACAGTCCTTGAAATCTAATCACCAGATAGTGATCAAACCAGCAGACTAGCATATCACAGAATATCAAGGTTGGAAGGGACCTCAGGAGGTCATCTAGTCCAACCCCCTGCTCAAAGCTGGACCAATCCCCAGTTTCTGCCCCACGTCCCTAAATGGCCCCCTCAAGGATTGAACTCACAACCCTGGGTTTAGCAGGCCAATGCTCAAACCACTGAGCTATCCCTCCCCCGACGAAGTAGTACACAGTCATTGTGGTTGAGGACTACAATGGCTATGTTAATGAGGCCAACCTACAGCTCCCTGGCACCACTTACTATAAAGCAGTGGTTTTCAAAAATTTTTTCTGGGGACCCAGTTGAAGAAAATGATTGATGCCCATGACACAGCAGAGCTAGGGATGTGGGGTTTGCGGTGTGGCAGGGGCTCAGGGCTTGGGCAGAGGGTTGGGGTGCAGGGGTGAGGGCTGCTGGATGGGGCTGGGAATGAGGGGTTCTGGGTTGGGGCAGAGGTTTGGGGTGCGGGAGGAGGTCAGGGCTCTGGCTTGGGGTTTCAGGCTCTGGGTTGGGGCTGGGGATGAGCGGTTTGGGGTGCAGGAAGGAATTCCGGGTTTGGGGGTCTCAGGGCTGGGGCAGGGGATTGGGGCATGGGGTTGGTGCGTGGGTTTACCTCCAGCAGCTCCTGGTTAGCGGCGCAGCCGGGGTGCAGAGGCAGGCTTCCTGTCTTCCTGTCCTCCAAGAGAGTCTACAAACTCATCCCCCACGAACCCACCCCAGGGACCTTCTACATGCTTCTCAAGATACACAAGCAAGGGAACCCAGGAAGACCATCGTCTCTGGCCATGGCACCCTTACTGAAGGAATTTTGGGCTCACGGAAACCATCTTCATACAAAGGGCCGGCTTCTTTCAGGATAAAACTGACATCCTCCACAAACTCCACAATATTAACAACTTCCCTGAGAACACCATCCTTGCCACCATGGATGTCACCTTCCTCCTTGCACCAACATCCCTCACAATGACGGCATAGCTGCCTGCCTCAAATATTTACAAACAATGGACAACCCTCAGATATCCACCCTAAACACATCGCCAAACTCATTCATTTCATCCTCACCCATAGCAGTTTTACATTCAACAACAAATGCTTTTTGTCAAAACCAAGGGAAGAGCCATGGACACTAGGATGGCTCTCCAATATACCAACTTCTTCATGGGCCTCCTTGCAGAAGATTTCTGGACAAATGCACTACAGAACCAATGATATACCTGAGATACATGGCTGATATTTTCATTCTCTGGACAGATGGCTTACACTCCCTCATGGATTTCCACCACAACTTCAATAAATCACCATGCATCTATTATTCTCTCTCTGGAACACACCCATGCTAGCATCCACTTCCTGGACACCACACTCAGCTTCAACAATGAAATCCTACAGACAACCATATATAAGAAACCTATGGATCACCACACCTACCTTCCTAGATCCAGTACCACCCCAAACACAACCAGAAATGTGCTATCTACAGCCAGGCACTCTGATACCACAGAATATGCTCTGAGGAGAAAGTCCAGGATATAAACCTTAACATGCTTAAAACTGTCTTCGCCAAACAAGGAGACACTACCAGAAAAGTAGATTGCTTCATGGAATGGGCCACCCAAATACCCCGAGAGAACTTGCTTCAATGCAGAAATAAAACCCCCTCTGATCACACATCCCTAGTTCTCACTTACCCTGTAGGGGTTCCAGTGTTGGGTGGTATAATCAAAGTACAACCCATACTCGATGGGGACCCCATTCTGAAAGAACTCTTTCCTGAACCCCCACTTCTGGCCATCAGACAACTCCTCCAACCTCATGATCAGAAGCAAGCTCCCCACAGACCAGGACACGCCAACTCAAAGCAGCACCAAAGCCTGCCATAACAACAGATGCAAAACTGCAGATGTATCTCCACTATTCCAATGATCAATACTCCCCACGATACACCTTTCAAAATCCATGGATCCTACACATGCCTATCACAACAACATGGTATA
The DNA here is from genome assembly GCF_965152275.1 of Natator depressus. Classification (NCBI taxonomy): domain Eukaryota; kingdom Metazoa; phylum Chordata; order Testudines; family Cheloniidae; genus Natator; species Natator depressus. The sequence goes on from NC_134234.1 coordinate 139,358,264, forward strand.
CCTCATCCAGTGCACTAAATGCCCCAACAACAATTACGTGGGTGAAACCAGACAATAACTACACTCTCAAATCAACTCACATAGGATATTTTTGTCTTTTATCGTTTGCCTGTCGTGTGGGTGAACACTTTTCACAAAGCAGTCAGTCTATATCTGACCTCTCAGTTTTCATCCTCAAAGGAAATCTGCACAACACTTTCAAAAGACAAGCCTGGCAGCTTAAATTTATTACTCTGCTAGATACCAAAAATCACAGACTGAAGAGAGACACTGGATTTATGGTTTATTATAACGATCTGTAATCCACTTACCTTCCCTTTTTGTCCTATGTCTGCAGAGATATTAAGAGGCTGCTCTACCTTGAATGGTTCCTTACAATAAGGGCTAACTAGCTATGCTAAACAATCTGTTCCATCTTGCATTTTGCTGGGAATTCCTTTCCCAGACCTGCAGAAGCGCTCTGTGTGGCTTGTAAGCTTGTCTCTCTCCCCACAGAAGTTAGTTAAGTAAAAGATACTACTTCACCAACCTTGTCTCTCATATACTTAAACTCATGCATATTTAGTAGGACTTGGACCTATATTTTGGATGTGCAACCTGGTTGACTTACATTTACAAGAGAAATCTTAATATGGGGGAATTTCCTGATTTGTGAAGGGATTTTGTTTGTGGGGGGAGGGGTTGATTTATTTTTTTCAGCTTTAATAGTGCATTAATGCTAGTGTCTTGCATTTAATTTGTCCTTCACTCTTTTTCTATGACAGTCATACATTCTTGCATGGTCGCTGATAGTGCAAGTAGTATTCAAGCAGAAGTATATTTATGTTGTTACTTTTACATTTCAGTGTATATTCTCTGTTGTTCTTTACTTATCTTCTGTTCATAGTATGATAGTGCTACTCTGAAGAAGGAGCCCATATGCAATTTTGCACCGTTTAAGGCTGCTGTGAGCAACTGATTTACTGAGGGAAGCAATAATATTATCTCCAAGTATTTCAAAACGGAAATCCTAGTTAGTACTGTTTCCCAAGCATTTGGTGAAAATGTCGTAACTTCTGTAGTACATTCTTGAAAATTTGAACCTACAATATTACACAAGATGGGAAGGGTAAATCTTTTTCAGATTATTTTGAAATTATTGTTGTTCAGTTGCCTGCTCATTGACCTGATATGTAAAACTGAATATTATTCACTAATTTACTTTATAAGATGCTTTCAAAATCTCCTAGTGCCGGCATACTTAATTCTGTTTGTCTGAGAAAACCTGTAATCCTGTGTTTGCAAATCTTGATTTGCTTATTAGCCTTCCTCATCCTAACTGAAAAAGAGAGAGAGGCTTTGGACTAAAATCCAATGGTGGCTGGCCAGACATTGAAAGATTGTTTGCACAGCTGCATCTAGGCAGTGACCAAACCATTAAACAACCTAGTGGAGGAAAATGAATAAGAGATGCTTGTTGGCCGGAACATTAAATTTCCTGGGCAGTGCTCTGCATGTTATGAAGTCATTGCACAAGCTGGGTCAGTGCCCTTACCCATTCCCCTGCTCCTCCTCCGCTCCTGCCCCTCCCGCTTTATGTTCAGAAATAATTTGTGCTTTGCTTTTTCATAATAAGATAGTGGTCTTAAAACAATTCCAATGAATGATGCACTCGGTGTATCTTAAATATAACTTAAATTAAGAAACCTTTTCCTGATAGTTAAGTGATTCACTGACATGAGTGAAGACTGTGTCTGGATATCTGTCTTGTCTCCTTGCAAACTGTAGATTATGAAACTGGGCTACTGCACCATAATTTAATCAGTAGCATCAGAAGAGCATTAAGCTCCATTAAACATTGGGTCACCATCCTAACAAACGAGTATTAAATTATGGCTTGCAGTTTGCTTATTCAAGAGGCAATCCTTAGGTTCCTGGCAAGTGTTTAATGGTTTATTATCGAACAGATGCTTCAGAGTTTAACATATGACTAAAATGTTAAGTTGTGTCAGAGAAGATGGGTGCAACACTAAAATATGGTTAGGTCACTTTGGTTCTATGACTACATTAGACACAAATCAGACTGAATGTGCAAAAATGAAGTGATTCAGTAAGGTGTCATTGAAATTAGGACACTTAGTAGGTAGTAACATTAAAATCAAGTAAGGGCTTCTCAAAATGCTCCTTTTTTCTCATCAAAGGTTGGTTTACAATATCCATAGCTTATTCTGGGACTGCCTTTGTAAAATCTATTGACCAGTGATAGTGGAAAGCTTTCCCTAATGAATTATGGGGATGTCAGCCATCAATTTCTGAAGAATTTTAATTTTTTATGTAAAACAGTAATTTTTAGGGCTGTCAAATGATTAAACAATTAATTGCGATTAATTGAATGTTTAGCACATCTGGCATGTAAATACCTAGCAACGCTGGCGACAACAGTGCCATGTGAACACCTGTTCTCACTTTCAGGTGACATTGTTTACATTTATGGGAGATAATGCTGCTTGCTTCTTATTTACAAACTTGTTTGTCTTAGCGATTGGCTGAACAAGAAGTAGGACTGAGTGGATTTGTAGGCTCTAAAGTTTTGCATTGTTTTATTTTTGAGTGCAGTCATGTAAGAAAAAAATTCTATAGTTGTAAATTGCACTTTCACAATAGAGATTGCACTACAGTACTTGTGTGAGGTGAATTGAAAAATACTATTTCTTTTCTTTTTTACAGCACAAATATTTGTAATAATAATATAAATGAGCACTGTACACTTTGTATTCTGTGTTGTAATTGAAATCAATATATTTGAAAATGTAGAAAACAGCCAAAAACATTTAAATAAATGGTATTCAGTTATTGTTTAACGTTAAAACTGATTAATCATGACTAATTTTTAATCTATTAATTTGTTTTGTGTTAATCGCTTGAATTAACTGATTAATTGACAGCCCTAGAAATTTTATATTCCTTTCGACTGTGATAATCTTTTGATTGTGACCCATTACAGAACTGTCTGCCTGAGTCTTCAGACAGATAGCTCCAGGGACTCTACTCTGCTGTTCATAGCTTTATCAAGCATCATCAACAGAGTGAAACTAACAAGACTCTCCAGTCTGTTTCACTGTTGCTATTCAGAACCCTGTAGGCAGCAGTGAAATCATCAGGAGGCTTGTCAGTTCATTGCTGTTTAGTGCTTCTGCTGCTTAGGAAAGCTATGAGGGACAGTAGAGGAAGTATTGAAGCTATGTGGTGGGTAGAACAGCAGAGGTTCTGAGGTGTGGGTTTGGCTAGTTTTGGGGCTGAGGAAGGGGGAAGTGAGATTGAGATCTTTTCTCTGTCCAGCTTCAAATTTACCATAATTTTATATCTATCTCTGTCTGGTTGGTAAGAAGGATCCCCCATGCAGGAATCTGAGTACCTTCTCCTTTCTCAGCAGCTGGGAAGGAGGAATTCGGTTTCTCAGCAGAATGTCATTCATAGACATCTTTCTTGTCCACCTTTTGACAATTAGTTTTAGTTCTCTGTTAAATGTCTAGTAAAATAGTTCAAGCCCTGTCCTAGATCCCCATCTAGTGAAGACTTATGTCAGTCATTGTGATCAATATATTGTGAAGAAAGCCTTCACTGCTGTGCAAGAAACCAGAGTGCTCCTTTCATTGTTAGAGGCTGGGAACACTGTGCTAGTGCTACAATTTCTGATGGAGGAAATTAAGAAGCTGGCTTCAAAATGGTTGAATTTCTCTCCACTGGCTAGTCTGCAGAGTTACACTGGTGATTGCTTTGAAGGAGAGCATATGCTTATCCTTCTGTCTGGAAGATACAATGATGGTGATTTGAGCTATTAGGATAATGTGGTGAGAGAGGCTACCTCGGTTAGAAGGGTTCTTCTGTGACTGAGTGTCACAGTTAATAAAATCCAAAATTTCATGTATGTTTATTTTTAAACAGAGTACTGTCACAAATCTGTATGTAACACCTTGTCACACTATTTTTTTTTCCTTTTGGTTTTCGAAAGATCCTTTTAAAGAGCACCAGCTAACATGTTGCTGAATTTTTAGTGCAGGATATGTGTGTCTACAACATTTCAAAAATGTAATGTGTATGAAACCTTTTTTTCCATTCCCTTACTTTTCCTCTCTTCACAATGGTGAAATTCATCACTGTGCAGAGGATCAGCTGTAAGTGGGACGTCAGTGGGGCATGCTGTCTGCGTCTGGGTGAACCTTAGGCTGTGTTCATAAGCTGTACAAGTTGTCCTTATCCACTAGTACTTGACTTAAGGCAACAGCCTTACTGTTGAAAGACACCATTGCAGTGGAAATAAAGAAAGAGGGGTTCTAATTAATAGAGGAATTTCAGTGTGAAGTATAGACTTTAAGGTACTGTATGTGTGGAATATACTTGAGACTGAAATATTACCTAAGCATTAGTATGGATACAGAAGAATGGAAGATAGGAGTGTGACTGATAAATACATGTTTGATTAGTGGTTTGGCAGTCAGGAATAATGGATGTTAAGTGATATGTTTGCAGATTCTTCAGATCAGGCACTTTTTAAAATGTCATCCTCTGGAGGATTATCTTGGTTCAGGAGCTTTGCTATGGTGCCAGAAGATTCCACAGCAGATCCAAGGCATAGAGATGGGGAAAGTAAACTGGGATTACTATTCCTATTTAAGAACTATTCGTTTGGACTTGTGCAGCTATTAAAAAGGGCAGCTAGCCATATGCTTTAGGCATGCTTGATGTCACTGTAAAATACATAACAAAAATACCCAGGTAAGCAAATACCTAAGGTAAGCAACTAGTACAACTCACTGAACTGTTTCTTTAGAAATCTGTGGGATGAAAATAATTTTAAAAAAATTTCATGAGGTATCACTATCTAGTAGTGTAATTTCTGACAAAATGATTAAAGGTATTAAGAACAAAATACTAATTTTTTTAGACATTAATACATTAATGTATTTGATCAATGCTTTTAAGTTACAAAAAGTCTCTTACCAGTTTAATCAGGTTGTAGAACTTTTTTTGGTCCAAATTGCAAAACCATTATAAATCACAAATTATGCCAGATTGTAAAAATTTCTGTTTGTGAAAGGCTGAAGACTAGGAATTGCATGGGCATTGCAAGGGAGGATTAAGGGTGCTTGGCTTGCAGTATGGGGAAGCTTGCACTCTGACTGTCTACGTTAGGCCTGATTATTAATAGTCTCTACCTTGTGTAGTCATTTGTAATGATGTCAAGTACTGCCATTCAAATATGGGTGCATTTTACGTTTGGTTAGCACAGCTGCAAATGATTATGTGAGGTGAAAGAGAGTGGGGGATTAGGCCCAATGTGTCTAGCTCGTCAGAGTCATTTGTCTTTTAGTCTAATGTGCATAAAAAGCTGTGATTGAGACTGGTATCTAGAAATGATGAAACTATTAGAAGTATTATCTGTACAAAAACCATTCCCTATATCAAAGGCCATCCTTTAAAGGTTGGTTCACAGAAGCGTTTATTTTTGGCTGAAACTATGACTAGTTGGGTTACTGTGTATGGTCGTGGGAAAGCAAAATGAAAACTAATGGAGATGTTTATATGATGAGCCTTACTTTGTAATGTTGGTTCCTTTTGGGTGTTCTGCTTTGTTTAACTTAATCTACCATGGATTTTCCATCAAAGTGTATTCTATCATAACACTTTGCATTTATGCTTAGAATTATCTTTAGGGATTGTGGTGACTTTATCACTATGTGGGAAATATTTGAAGTGCACAATTATTTATATAAAGTATGCACTATGTATTACATAAATGTCTGAGTTGCAGACCTCTAGAATACACATTGCCTAAGGGTTAGAACAATTCCTGAGTTTGATTGGCTTCAGACCATATTACACACTCTCCAGATGTTTTCAACCATCAGGCACAATTATAACAGTGTTGCCCTTGAACCAAGATGATATTTGTTCTATCACTTTAGATTTTTGTTAGGGCTGTCGATTAATCGCAGTTAACTCATGCATTTACTCAAAAAAATTAATCACGATAAAAAAAATTAATCGCGATTAATCGCAGTTTTAATCTCACTGTTAAACAGTAGAATACCAATTGAAATATATTAAATATTTTTGATGTTTTTCTATATTTTTAAATATATTGATTTCAGTTACAACACAGAATACAAGTGTACATGCTCACTTTATATTTATTTTTGATTATAAATATTTGCTCTGTAAAAATGATAAAAGAAATAGTATTTTTCAGTTCACCTCATGCAGTGTGATCTCTTTATGATGAAAGTGCAACTTACAAATGTAGATTTTTTTTTTTTTTGGTTACATAACTGCACTCAAAAACAAAACAATGTAAAACTTTAGTGCCTACAAGTCCACTCAGTCCTACTTCTTGTTGAGCCATGCTAAGATAAACAAGTTAGTTTACACTTACGGGATATAAAGCTGCCTGCTTCTTAATTACAATGTCACCTGATCGTGAGAACAGGCGTTTGCATGGCACTTTTGTAGCCAGCGTTGCAAGGTATTTACCTGCCAGATATGCTAAACGTTTGTATGCCTCTTCATGCTTTGGCCACCATTCTAGAGGACATGGTTCCATGCTGATGATGCTCGTTTAAAAAATAATGCGTTAATTAAATTTGTAACTGAACTCCTTGCGGGAGAATTGTATGTCTCCTGCTCTGTTTTACCTGCATTCTGCCTTATATTTCATGTTATAACAGTCTCAGATGATGACCCAGCACATGTTGTTCGTTTTAAGAACACTTTCACTGCAGATTTGACAAAACAGAAAGGAGCTATCAGTGTGAGATTTCTGAAGATAGCTACAGCACTCAAACCAAGTTTTAAGAATCTGAACTGCCTTCCAAAATCTGAGAGAGATGAGGTGTGGAGCATGCTTTCAAAAGTCTTAAAAGAGCAACACTCAGATGCAGAAGCTACAGAACCCCAAAACACCAAAAAAGAAAATCAACCTTCTGCAGGTGTCATCTGAATCAGATGATGAAAATGAACATGCGTCAGTCCGCACTGCTTTGGATAGTTATCAAGCAGAACCTATCATCAGCATGGATCCATGTCCCCTGGAATGGTGGTTGAAGCAAGAAGGGACATATGAATCTTTAGCGCATCTGGCATGTAAATACCTTCTGATGCTGGCTACATCAGTGCCATGTGAACGCCTGTTCTTACTTTCAAATGACATTATAAACAAGAAGAGGGCAGCATTATCTTCTGAAAATGTAAACAAACTTGTTTGTCTGAGTGATTGGCTAAACAAGAAGTAGGACTAAGTGGACTTGTAGGCTCTAAAGTTTTACACTTTGTTTTTGAATTCAGTTATTTTTTGTACATAATTCTATGTTTGTAAGTATAACTTTCATGATAAAGAGATTGCACTACAGTACTTGTATTAGGTGAATTGAAAAATACTATTTCTTTTGTTTTTAAAGTGCAAATATTTGTAATAAAAATAAATATAAAGTGAGCCCTGTACATTTTGTATTCTGTTTTAATTGAAATCAGTATATTTGAAAATTTAGAAAACACCCAAAATCTTTAAATAAATGGTACTCTATTATTGTTTAACAGTGCGATTTAATTGTGATTAATTTTTTTAATCTCTTGACAGCCCTAATTTTTGTTAGTGCTTGCTGTTTGCTTGAGAGATGTTAGAAAGCAGCCACAGTACCAATAAAATGGCATGGTGGTGTTAGATGGACTCTTGAGCTGTTCTTTTGACTTGTAGACACAAGTGCATGCTATTCTTGGTAAGTGTCCACATTCAAGTTTCCTTGTGGTTCAAAAGGGAGATACTTTTGGTCAAGAAAGATGCACAGAGGTGAAAGGGTTAATAGAATGTCAGTGTAGAAGCTGCTTCCATTACCTTAAGTTTCAGAAGGGTAAAAAGATGTTTTCTATCTCTTTACTATTTATCTATAGATTAAACTTTAATAAATGTTTATTCAGATGCCTCCCACTAGTGAAAAGGCAGACTTGAAGCTGGAAGGAAACACAGATAAGAAATCTTCAAGTACTTTATACGCAGTATCTCTTTTTAAAAAGGATGCTTTATATTTTTCAAATGACCTGTTTATAGCACAATTATTACTTACAGTCAGATGCATGATAATGCATTTTTTTGGGGGTGGGGGACAACAGATCCTACAACATTAGATACACAGAGGAAAAGAAAGTATGGGAAATCTGTTCAATGGAAAAAATTACAGACAGCCTTATATCAGGATCAAGTAGATTTTAAAATATATGGCTACCATTTTTGGAATTTGAACAAAATAAATACACAGATAATGAGATGAGCTTGACCAAATACATATAGATCTTTTAAAGGTAACAAATACAAATTATGAATCTTTAATACTTGTATAAAAATTAATGTATATTTATAAGATGTGAAAAGTTCTAGTTATATAGTATAGAAAGATATCGTCATGTAGTTTCTAGATCCATCATTTAGGTTTTGCATAAAAGGTTTTACAAATCCTGATATTAACAGAAAAATATTAAGAACCTTTAAAAAAAACCCACGCTGTTGGTATTTAGACATCATCCCTATAATACTTGTAGCCCATATATTTCAGCATTGTGTTTAATGTAGTAGATCTCAAATTACAACTGTCGAACAACCAGTTTTCTACATTGTTCTTTCCTCTGGTCTCCAGGGCAATCAGAACAGACAGAAAATGCTGTGTTGAATTGGTTCAGAACTGCAAGATGAGTTGACCAGCAAGAAAGTTTCTCTTTTGTGAAGGGATATGCAGAATAAAGTGAGGGAGGCGGGGAGAGAACCAGCATGCTAGTGCATTAAAACCAGAAAGTAAAACACACTGGAAGGAAAAGTGCTGGTTGACTTGTTAGTTTTCATTATCATAGCTGAGCAAATTGCAAAGACAATGTGTAAATGATAGAAATCATGTTAGATAAATAATAATTAAAAATTCTAATATGTGTTAATAAGAACATTAAGAATGACCATACTGAGTCAGACCAAGGGTCCATCCAGCCCAGTATCCTGTCTTCCAACAGCGACCAGTGCCAGATGATTCAGGGGGAATGAACAAAACAGGGCAATTATCAAACGATCCATCCCCTGTTGTCCAGTCCCAGCTTCTAGTAGTCAGAAGATAGCTTTTTAAATTATTTGTTACGCATCCTGGGTCAGGACCATGTTTGTGTTTGTACAGCACTTAGCACCCTGGGACCCTGATTTGGATTGGGGCCTCTGCATACAAACCTTAAATAATTTATTATTAAATATAATCTTAACCTGAGGTGTCAAACCTCTTATTGTGTTTTTTTTAATAGTTTTAACAACAATTTCATTCAACTTCTTCAGAAATTGCTATGGTCTAGGCTGTAAATACAATTCACTTGCTAATGTGCCAAGTTCAATATCATTCTTTATGAAAACATTAATTTTATAAAGGAAAGTTTTAAGGGCATGATGGAAGCTTCACTGTGATAAACTATCTGTAGATATTTTTACTTTGTGCTAAGCATATTAGATAATGCTTGGATACCTTACTGGAGGATTTTTAAAAAATATAATGTAACAACTAAACGATGTTTATTTAAAAAACAAACAAACAATTTTTTCTTAGTAATGATGGGCTTAGCTTGCAAAATTTGGATCCAGATCTAAATTTCCTCAAAATTGATGTTTCGTGTTGTTTCTGGTCTATCTCTAGTTTATAACTAAACTCTCAAATTGTGCTGAACTTTGAGGCTTTAAACCATTCCAACACCAGGCAAAGAGGATCTTTCAAATTAAAGTATCAAATACCATGATGAATGCATACCATCCTCCTCCCCCTTTGCAGCCAGTCATAGCAAACTATTTTGAGTAAATGCCTGCATTCCCTGTATGAGAGATGGTATTAATGTTGGCTTCATTCAAAGGATTCCTGACTTTTGCTGCTGTGGGTTGTTTGGCAGGCTCCTTCCTCCTTCTCCCCTTTACCTCCAAGACATTTCTATTCCCATTGACAACCACACAAACTTTCAGCATGCTTCAGCATTTTTGGTGTGCAAAGGCCACAGCTGTATGTTGAACAATATATCATTTATAATCCAATAAAAATAGTCCTAAATAAAACAATGATAATCTCTTACATTGAGAAGAAGAATAATCAGGGACACCGATCCTCGGTTTTCATAGAAATATGGACGGAATTGCAAAATTTGGGTCTTCTCACTGCATTTAGCAGTATTCTACACATTTTAAGTTTTCCTTACAAAAAAAGAAAATGGGTTTAGCTGTGAACTTTTGGCAATGTTGAAACTATCTTTCTGAGTTGGCAGGCGCGTATATTGAAACCAGTAGCACCCAGAGGAGTGTGAATTTTCAAGTTTGTCAACAGCAAACTCTGCAGGCATGAAAACAGAAGAAATTTTAATCACATTGGCAGGACAGGACATGAATTTAACTTAGGGGAGTAGTATCAGAGATGGGGGGAGGGTGCCTATTTCATCCCACCTTTCTACTGGAACCCTTCACATTGCCCCAATCACACTTCTTTGCTTCCTAGATCCAGTCTAATGTGAAGATCCCCGTACTTCCTCTGATGGTCCTTTCAACTCCTATAGCAGGGGTCGGCAACCTGTGGCATGCGTGCCAAAGACGGCACGCGAGCCGATTTTTAATGGCATGCTGCTACCTGCCGAGTCCCAGCCACTGGCCCCGCTCAGCCGGCTGCCGAACCCAGGCTGGGACCCCGGTAGGCAGCAGCGTGCCATTAAAAATCCTGCCTGCCCTGGCCCGCCCCCCTCCCATGGGGGCAGGGTGAAGAAGCTTAGTCCTGCCGGCTGCTGCTGCAGGGCAGGCAAGCTCCTGCCTCTTCCCCCAGGGTACTGGGTTCCTGCCCCTCCTCCTCTCTCTCCCTGCCGCCGATCAGCTGATGGCCCTTGTGAGGGAGGGGGAGAAGTGGAGCCGCAGTGGGTGCGCTGCTCCGGGGAGGAGGCGGAGAAGAGGTGGGGACAGGGCCTTGGGGAAGGGGGGTGGAATCAGGGCATATCCCCTCCAGCCCCCTGTCGTGAGCTGCTCAGGGCAGGGGGCTGGGAACACCCTCACAACTCCAGCCCACACCCCCAGCCCTCTGCTCTGGCCCCTGCACCCCCTTACACACCCCCAGCCCTGACTCCAGCACCCCCACACTTACCCAGCACCCCCATGCCCTGACTCCTGCACCCCCCCAACACATACCCAGCCCCCCACACCCCATGCCCTGACTCTTGCAACCCCCACATTCCCACCCCCACCCTGAGCACCAAACGGGAGCTCCTGCACCCCCCACACATTCCCACCTGCACCCCTTGCACCAAATGAGAACTGCCCAGGTAAGCACTCCACACCCAAACCTCCTGCCCCAACCCTGAGCCCCTTCCCTCATTCTAGCTCCTGGCCAGACCCTACACCCCAACCCCCAGCCTGCTCCTTCACCCCCAGCCCTGTGCTCAATGCACTCCCACCCTCAGCTCAGTGCAGAGAGAGAGGAAGAGAATGGGCTAGAACCAGGGAGAAGGTAGGTACCCACTCTATGTGGACAGGTCCAGGATCCCAGACTGGCAGCGGGCTGAGCGGGGCTGGCAGGAGCCAGTGGACAGAACCCTAGACCGGCAGCGGGCTGAGCCGCTCATCCCACTGCCGGTCTGGGGTTCTGGCTGCTGGCCCCTTGCCAGCTGGGGTCCCAGCCGCAGGTCCCACTCAGCCTGCTGCCGGCCTAGGTGAATGGAACCCCAGGCTGGCAGCGGGCCGAGCGGGTCGGCGGTATAAGATCAGCATTTTCATTTAATTTTAAATGAAGCTTCTTAAACATTTTGTAAACCTTGTTTACTTTACATACGACAACAGTTCAGTTATATAATATATAGACTTATAGAAAGAGACCTTCTAAAAAAACGTTAAAATGTATTACTGGCACGCGAAACCTTAAATTAAAGTGAATAAATGAAGACTCGGCACACCACTTCTGAAAGGTTGCCGACCCCTGTCCTATAGCATATTGCTCCCCTTCTCCTGATAAAGAATAGAACAAAATGGACAAATAAAAAACATAATTCTTACTTCTTTGTCTCAGTTATGCATTTGTGGTACTTTGCTAAATTAGGTCGCTACTATGTGCATGCTGTTTCCTCTGGTAGGAAAAACTTCATACAGCCATAATACATATGCATAATGGAGCCGAAGATTGTGCTGACAACCTTAGCTCTCTATGGAGTGTAGTTGTAGCCGTGCTGGTCTCAGGATATTAGAGAGAGCAAGTGGGTGAGGGACAATATCTTTCATTGGACCATTTTGAGCCACACAGAGACTTGAAGAAGAACTCTGTGTGGCTTGAAAGCTTGTTTCTCTCACCAACAGATGTTGGTCCAATAAAAGGTATTACTTCACCCACATTGTATCTCAAATGCAGGTCCCTTAGGCCACAGGATATGAACTACTATTTACTGGGGCCTGGGTTGGAACCCAGTGGCACATGGAGGGCTCAGGTTCCCCTATCCCTGGCCATGGACTCTTGCTGCTGGGCGACATGGGGGTCATGGACTCTCATTGCTGGGTGGTATTGCTTGGCTCAGACAACAAATCCCTCTTCACATGGTGGAGAATGCAGGCAATGCCTAGGTTCTGTTAAAAGGGTCACTGGAATGTCAATTGAAGTGACCCAAAAGAGGCTATGGAAACTGAAAAGCTTTGCACACACACCCCCAATTTGTGAACCTTTTGAATACCTTATTTTTTATTGCATTTGCAGCCCATTTCATGACTTTGATGCATGATTTAACCCTGTCATATAAGATGATAAATTTTGCATGATAGGATCTGTAAATCTGTGTTTATTCATACCATATATAAACAAATAAAAAATATTGTTTCGTCTAAGTTTATAGAAGTTTTTTAATTTTAAGAATAACTGAAATGTACTAATATGAAGCAATTGAACTGTGCACCAACATTGGGTGGGCCAATATTAAATAGTGTTCCAGTAGGTGGCAGCCTTAGAATGTTAACTCTACTCCTTTAGTTCAAAGGTTGGTTTTCTCCCCTTGACTCACATGAACTGAAGCACACCACCAGAGAGATACAAAGACTGACCAATGGCATTTTCAAATGATAAAACAGCAAGCAATGTCAGTTTCTTGTTGGCCATCATCGATCGAACGTATGTTTTAATGAGCCTGAGCTTTGAAAAGCTGTCGTCACCACTCACAACTGTGACGGGCAGCATGAGCAGAATCCTCAAAGCTATCCACACATTAGGAAAAATGTCCTTTAACTCTGCATCATGAATGAATTGGAGAACTTGGATTGGAGAGTGCTTCCCGTGTTGCAAAATGTGACGGACATTGTCCAATGCGACAAAGAGATCTTTATCATTGATGATGTCTGAACATTCCCCATGTGTCAGCATCTGGTGAAGGTCTGTACAATTGCTCAACAGTGTTTTCCTGTCTGCCGGCAGCTTACTAAGGTCATACAAAATTGCCCAGGTCTTTTTGTAGTGCTTCATATATCCAAACCTTTCTTTGATGGGCACGCGGGCCATGTCAATGAGTGAGCAAAAAACCACCCTCTTGAATTTTTCTTCTGAGCTTCCCATCATCTCATCTCTGCTTTCGGAACCAAACTCTCTTCTTCCAGTGAATACGAGTTTCCTTGAAGACAGGCTCATTTTCTGCCATTTCCTTGGCAGCAGTGATAGCATCTTCAAATTGGTTGTCTCTGTGGGCCACAACGAAATCAAGGCAGCTTCTCATCAAAGTTGTAGCAGTCGTGATGTCCATTGACTGAGTTTGTAACACCTTGCTTGCAGAACTTACTTGGAACAGGATATCATGCCAAACGACAGTTCAGACCAGAAATTTGAAGATCTGGTTTTCCAGGCATTGCGCCTCATGTGGGATTCCAGCCTTGGCTTCACTTGAATGCGCCAGTTCCATCAGGGCGTCGTAAACCTCAGTCACTTGATACCTCACTGGCCTTCTGCTGTCAATGTGGCTCTCCCAGCAAGTGTCACTTAGTGGCTTCATGGTCAGATTTTGTAACATTGTCCGTGAGGATCTTCACCTGATAGTTAATGCTGAAAACAGGATGTGATGGGCTTCCTCAGGGTGCAGCCTGGAACTGGGGTACCATTGAGCGCTCTGGCATGCCAATCTGGGTCCCCTCTCACACTGTGAGGCTGTGACAAGCTGCAGTCCTCTCCAGGTCTTTCACTTACACAGTCATACACGAGCAAGGATACACCCATTTGCAGTTACATGAATGCTTCTTCTAGCCACTCATGAATCAACGATAGAGAGTTTTCAGCCATTTCCCCCCAGCTGTCCAGCCTTGGACCCCAAAAGCCTGACCAATGGACATTTATTACCCAGTCCACCCCTCCCTCAATGTGGAGAGGACAACGCACCAGCCCTTGTTCCTGAGCGGATTTCCCTTTGCACTTCAAACAACACACTGTTTTAGGTATAAAATATAAAACAGATTTATTAACTACAGAAAGAGATATTTTTAAGTGATTGTAAGTAATAGTGTACAGATCAAAGTTGGTTATCTAAGAAATAAAACAAAATTGCAATGTAAGTTCTATGCACTAGACAGGATTTGAATCAGAGTCTCATCCTGATGGTACAAACAGTCCACCAATCTTCCATACACAGGCTATAAATCCCTTCAGCCTGGGACTACATCCCCAGTTCAGTCTTTGTTCCTAAGGTGTTTCCAGGTGTTCAGTTGTGGGGAGAGTGGGGCCAAATTATGATGTTCCTTCCCCCTTTTATAGCTTCATTGTTCCAAGCAAAGTCCCCAGCACAAGATGGAGTCCAGTGTCACATGAGCTGGTCACATGCCCTTGCATGCTTCGATGAGTCACAGCAGGGACCATTCCCCATATCGTGGCTAGAACGTTCACAGGAAAGTCCATCCGGTGTGGATAAGCTGCTTCCATGGCCTATTGTGTTTCTTAATGGGCCATTATCTTGAATGGTTCTTCTACAATGTGCTCCCTGGATTGAATGTAAACTACCCCAGGAGAAAACACATTTGAAATACTGGTACATAGTCAATATTCATAACTTCAGATACAATGACAGCACATACAATCCAACAGGATATTAATGTTCAACAGATCAAGACTTTTAGAATGATATCTTACAAGGCATACTTTGCACAAAACATATAATAATATCAGCATGGTAAATATTGGGGGTGCCACGGTGTTGCTTTCGGGTACAGAATGTCACACAAGATATATATGCTTTGCAATACTCCAAAGAGAGATACTGAATCTAAAGAAGATGATTCTGCGTCTGACACAACCATTGAGGGAATGGCAGCCACAAGGCACAAAGAAAGCTCTTCAGTTTAGCGTAAGGATTCTTGCCTGGACACCACTGTTTCTTCCCTTCATGTTCGCGCCATTGTCGTAGCCTTGGCCATGGCAGTCCTGAAGCTTTATTTTATTCTCATTCAAAATGTTCATAAACAGTTCTGTTAGGTCTTTTCCTGTAGAGTTGTCCACAGACTGAAAACAGATGAAGTGTTCCTTTACTTGGATACAGCCATCCTCTTTGTCAACAAATCTTACTATAAATGACATCTTTTCACTGTGACTAATGTCGGGAGTGCAGTCTATAATTACGGTCTAGTACTTGGTTTTGCCGAGCCTCATCAATATGTTATCAAGCCATAAGCTCATTCAATTTGTTTTGATTTGTTTTGCTGCAGTAATGGTCCATAGCTTCTTTATGAACTACTCGACATAGGTGCTTACACATGCTTCATGCTTACACATGCTTACACATAGGTGCTTACAAATACATCATTGTATTTCCCAAGGAGCTCTGCCAAACCGAGGAAATTACCTTTATATTCAGTGAACAACTTATTCGAAGAGTTCCGGAAAACCAAATTATTCTTTGTAAGGAAGAGGGTAATTGAGATCAGACACTTGAGCATGTTTCTCCAATGCTGGGTTTCTACATTACTAATGCACTGATTTTCTGCATCTATGCATTTACTCAGCTTGAGCCTGGACTCAACCTCCATCCATTTGGAGTAGGCCATAAAATGGCCAGGAGACTTTTCATGTTGCTTCAGAGCAACAGTTAAGTAATGCCAGTGGTTGTACCAAGAAAGCACAAGTAACGATTTGGCATTCTTTTCAAATATTTTGCAACAAGAACAGACCACTTTGTCAGTTGATTTCAAGTAAACTAGCCAACGCCAATTTAGTTTCTCACCATTCTTGAGCACTCTTTTGTAGTGTAACTGAGAAGTGTCTCTTCTGCTCATTTACTGGTGTCATATCCTTAATTTTTCCTGGCCCATTCAAATGATGATCAATATCAGCAGAGTTTAAGATCACTGGCTATAAAGCAGGATCTGATGTATCGATTTGTGGTGTGCAGTTTTTTTCACTGCTGTTTCTGTCATCATACGAGGTTGATTCTTCTTTGTTTCTCTCCTTTTCATGTGAGCTACATTCTTCTTTATCATCACTCTCCTTTATACTACCAGGAAAATTGAATGATTTTCCATCACTTTCCTCACTTTTCCATTCCTTATCTTCAGGTAAATCTGCTAATTCCTTAGTATGCTTAGCTCCTCAATTTCTTCTGCAGTGGGATGATTGCTACTGTCTAAAGCCCAGTCTATGTTGTTCATTTCAGATATTTTTGTTTCCTATACTGAGCTCCTGAAGGCTTCTTTGAGGGCATCTTTTATTTTCTACGGGAGAAAACAGACAGTCATAGGGAGAGCAAAAGTCTGTGTTCTGCAGTCCTAGAAAGTCATCAAACATTATGGCAAAAGAAGTAACAGTATTTCTTTTATATTGTTGCATAGATAGGGGTTTGACAGATATCTCTGGAGTCTCATTAAATATGTCCTTTTTTAGTTATTACTTACTCTTCAAGTCTTAAAACACAAGTACACTTTCACAATTACACAGTAAAACCAGGTTCACAGTATCACAACTGGGCTCTTACTTTACTTTGTTCTTATATCTCACTAACTGACTGGCAACACCCCACCCCTTATATACCCACAAAGGCATGGCTGACAACATTCTAGGAGGTTCAAAGAAAATGTAGTTCTCAGAAAGTCTAGAAGGTTCCATGAGATTCTATAAAGATCCAGAATATTCTAGGAGGTTAGTGAATAATGAATCCACATATGGAACACTAGGAACATTTTACTTCAAACATTCTATTTTCCCTTTTCCCGCTAACAACAAAAACAGCACCCTGAGCCTGGCAACCCCCAATCCCAGCATGCCAGGCAGTCGCTTGCCCCTAAATCTGGCCCTGGTTTTCGGTTGCTCTTTAAGTAAGAAATAGAATGAAAAAAATAAGCAACTTAGAAAGGATGTTCTAATTTGGGATAACAGGAAGTAATGCAGCTCATTCATTATTGTGGCAGGCTGTTCTCAAAATGTCCTTTAAATTATGGCTTTGCTCTTTCTTGGTTTTATGAACTTGGTGAGGCAGGCAGTTGCCTGCATTTCTTTCCCCCTACAGACTGTCTGCATGAGTCTCTTCTATACCTGAGTGACAATTAAAAAATATATAGGAAGCAAAAAAAAAAAAAAGTCCATTTGAATGCAGTTTGCTTTAGAACTGACATATAATATATGTTTATTGAATGGCTCTATAATGACTCATTCTTAATTTGTATTATTGGCTGGGAGTGATAGGAAACTAGTTTTTCTGATTACATCAATGTTTCATTTGATTATTTCCACAGTCTACGTAAGCAATGTGGGAATTGTTAAATGAAGAAATATCAAAAAAGTACTTATTGGCTTTATTTATTTATTTTTTTTGGCCTACTATGAAAAGACATCAAATGTCTGCAATCTGTTTTAACACATTTTTTTAAATATATAATTCATGTCGTACCGTCAGGAAAAAAATGTTCTGCCAACCGTTTGAAGTACTATATTTAGTTCCTTTCAGAAAATACATGTGCCATTATATGAGAGATTTCAGATGTGAAATAACTGGGAAAATGAGATTCTCAAATTTCAAAAGCCTAACAAGGTCTCTAACAGCTTTCTGGGAAAGTATATGAATATGGATTATTCAGAAAAATTCAGTGAAAACTATTTTCATATGTTTGGGGGAGTGGTGCACGTGTGGGTCTGAATAAATGCTTTTTGGGAGTCCATAATCTTTGAATAAAGTCAGATCAATCCTTTTCTCAACTTTAGTTGTACTTTAAGCTTTACAGCAAAGGGAGGCAGCACACACACAAATTGGAATGTAGGAATGTAAGGTGGCCTTTTTTGCAAGGGAAGCGACAGGGAGAAAGTACTGCTATTTATGTATCATATAACAGTGCTGGACTTTATTCCCCATGTCTCTATACTGAATGTAACCGGTAGTGAGAATCCCAGAAGGATATGGCAGCACTTGGGTGAACTGAGGACCTCCCATTCAAGTGATGGGAACAAATAGAATTGACACTTCTGGACTAAGAATAGGGATTTTATCTTTGGAGGAGGTAATGGTGTCTATATTCTGTGAAAGAAGCAGGATCCTCTTAAACATGCGTGCACACGTGCGCACGCACACACACAGTGCCATGGATGTGTATCCTCGTTTATAATCTTACATTTTTTTATACATTTTTTCTTTAATGAGGATTGGATACCCAAAGCATCAATCTTGTTTTCCCCTTTAATAATAAAAATAATAACAACAACAATTAATATTTAATAAATAGAAAATGGACAGGCTAATGTGGTAACACATCCAAAATGACAGGCCATTTTGTTTTGGCTTGGCAGATCATGCGTGTTTCTACTTTATTTAAATCATCCCTTTTATCTATTGATGGCAACCAAACCATACAGTGTTTGGATCTACCGTTTGTCTTCAGTGGTCCAGTTTAACCAATCCAGAATCCCTTCTCCCCTTTTTTCAGTATTGATTCAAGAGATAAGAGGGTAGGGACTTTATTACATCAGCTCTCATTGTTGAACACCAGACTTGTCAAGGTTCCTCCCCCACTCTGAACTCTAGGGTACAGATGTGGGGACCTGCATGAAAAACCTCCTAAGCTTATCTTTACTAGCTTAGGTCAAAACTTCCCCAAGGTACAAAATATTCCACCCTTTGTCCTTGGATTGGCCGCTACCACCACCAAACAAATACTGGTTACTGGGGAAGAGCTGTTTGGACACCTCTTTCCCCCCAAAATACTTCCCAAAACCTTGCACCCCACTTTCTGGACAAGGTTTGGTAAAAAGCCTCACCAATTTGCCTAGGTGACTACAGACCCAGACTCTTGGATCCTAAGAACAATGAACAATCCTCCCAACACTTGCACCCCCCCCCTTTCCTGGGAAATGTTGGATAAAAAGCCTCACCAATTTGCATAGGTGACCACAGACCCAAACCTTTGGATCTGAGAACAATGAAAAAGCATTCAGTTTTCTTACAAGAAGACTTTTAATAAAAATAGAAGTAATTAGAAATAAGAAATCCCCCCTGTAAAATCAGGATGGTAGATACCTTACAGGGTAATTAGATTCAAAACATAGAGAACCCCTCTAGGCAAAACCCTAAGTTACAAAAAAGATACACAGACAGAAATAGTTATTCTATTCAGGACAATTCTTTTCTCAGCCATTTAAAGAAATCATAATCTAACACGTACCTAGCTAGATTACTTACTAAAAGTTCTAAGACTCCATTCCTGATCTATCCCCGGCAAAGACAGAATATAGACAGACACACAGACCCTTTGTTTCTCTCCCTCCTCCCAGCTTTTGAAAGTATCTTGTCTCCTCATTGGTCATTTTGGTCAGGTGCCAGCAAGGTTACCTTTAGCTTCTTAACCCTTTACAGGTGAGAGGAGATTTCCTCTGGCCAGGAGGGATTTCAAAGGGGTTTACCCTTCCCTTTATATTTATGACAAGACTATTGCCTTTTCCCTTACTGGAGAGTAGGGGGACATTTTTAGCTTTCCAAGAGCCAAGCCTATACATTCAAAAATTAGAAGGTGGAGGGAGTATTTAGTGTAAAATGAGTCAGAGAACACCATTTGTTGTTAAAAGGCTTATTTTTCTCTTAATATGTTGCTGAATGTGTCTCTTTCAGTAAGTGGACAGCTACTCAATTAGAAGAGGAAAAGGAGCGCTGAGGGCACAAAATGATAGGTTGATGGTGTGGTGCCTCTATGAGTTTGTTTATACTGCTGTGGGAGGAGGAGAAAAGCGTGTTCTTATAACCTGCATTGGCTAACTTGGGTAAAAAATAGCAGTGAAGACACAGCAACTTGGATCAGCAGTTTGAGTTAAACTATAGGGGAGCCTGGAGTTGAACTGTGTGTTTGTGCAGTGTCTAGAACAATGGGGACTTAATCTTGTTTGCGGCTTCTAGTGTACTGTAATACAAATAAGCCATGTGATGTCCTCCACAGAAGAATCTGTCAGGCTGGACTGGCAACTTCCCAGCTGCAGAGAACATATTCTAGGTAAATGTACTTGTGCTGGGATGCAGACTTCTTGCTTTGCCTGGGATGGGAACCTGCAGCCATGACCCAGTGGTGCTGCCGGGGTGAGGCCACATAGTGGATTGAGGACTGAATCCTGGCAGGGCCATTCAGAGCTCTACTTGAAAGCCTCTCTGAGCTGAGGTAATTAAATGCATATGCACCTAATTATGTTCAGAACCTCAAACAGGCCCAGACTGCTTTCATGTGGTAAAGTGAATGGGATTTGCTGTCTAGAAATCAGAGCAGGAAGACTGAGTTTTCCTATTTACATGGTATGATTATGTACAGTTTGTTTTTGTAGTTTGAAGTATATGGATTTAAGATGCATGAAGAGATTATGGCCATGTGCGTGGTGTTTTAGTTGCTCTCCGAGAGAAGAAAATCATACAAAATGAAAACAAAACCCCATAGAATTTTCTGAATAACCTGGGACTCCTGCGAAGTTCCTATTCAGCAGACATATGGGCTCTTGCTCTCACATGCTGCCATACTTCGATTTTTAGGCTTTCTGATTGTTCAGTAAAAGTGTTGTGTTGTCTTTCGTTCCCAAATAAGGTAACAATTTTTAAAGAGCAGATTGCTTATTACCTTTATATCAAGATGAGGATGGCGGAAACTCCTGTTACGAGTTGTGATTTTGTTTGTTTGTTAAAATGTCTATAGTAAAGGTATGCACTGTAGTTGTAGCCATGTCGTTCCCAGGATATTTGAGAGACAAGGTGGGTGAGGTGTATGACCCGAAGAAGAGCTCTGTGTGGCTTGAAAGCTTGTCTCTCTCACCAACAGAAGTTGGTCCAATAAAAGATATTATCTCACTCACCTTGTCTCTATAGTAAAGGTAGTTCATTTCAAATTAGTTATGGATATTGCTTTCTGTTAAGTAATGCTACTAAATGACTCCAGGTAACTCTAAATATATGATGTACTTAACTAGGAATTTTATTAAATCTTACACGGTGAATTTCTAGATGGATAAGTAACTTGTAAGACACCTTATAACAACCTAATAAAATTCTAGTGTCCTTCATTGCGTTCATGCAATTCAGAGACTAATAGCAATGGACATAGTGTGGCCACATGCTCTGCAAGCGTAACACCGACAGACCCCAGTCATTGACGGGCGGGATCGAACTTGGGACCTTGGAAGCTAAATGCATGAGCCTCTCCTGCATGAGCTAAAAGCCACATGGCCCTTAGGTAAGGCTGTAGAGCAGACTCATTAATCTCTAAAAGGTCTCAGTGCCACTAGAGGAGACAGAACACCACACCCAGGAGATGTGTGGGTTACACAAGGTTCCCCATAAGTTCTGCCAGTTCTGGGCCTCTCCAACAAAGACTACAAGTCCAAAAAACGCCCCAAAAACCTATAACAAATTATGTCAAGTAATGTGGTGGTTTTTGGTGCAGGCAAAAATATGTAGTAAGCTAGACTCCAACAAAGTCTTCAACCTTGTGTTCTACATAGTCTTACTCACTCTTTGGGACAGATTCTTTCCCCTATTCCAACCGCCATATATTGTTCTATTAATGTCTGGCAGCTATTAACGCACTGCAGCTGGCCAGGGGAGATTCTCAGCAGCATAGGTTTGCCATAAGTGACCCTAGGCTGCTGTCCTTGGAAGACCTGGCATAGGAGATGTATCAGATTCACATGCATAACACAGAGCACTACAGGGATTCAGGGCTGCTATAAATGGAGGAACCAGGGCTGCTGTTTTGGCCCCAGGAGCAGCCCGTAATCTGGAGCATGCAAAGGTGGCATAAAGCCACCTTCTCTCCTCTCTGTGCAGCATAGAATTAGATCCTTTGATTTTTTTTTTTAATGCTTAAACATTTTGCTTATCCTTCATGGGCTTTTGTTTATTTAGTCCATTTTAGTTTGATTTTTTATTTGTGGAGTCCAGAATGTTATTAACTTTTTCCCCTTTCCCTCTCTTCTTGTAGGTCTTGATGATTGCCTGCAGCAGTATATTAAGAACTTTGAGAGAGAGAAGATTAGTGGGGACCAGCTACTACGTATTACTCACCAAGAACTGGAGGATCTGGGAGTGTCACGAATTGGCCACCAGGAGCTTATCTTGGAAGCAGTTGACTTGCTCTGCGCATTGGTAAACTTCCTGGGAAGGAGGGGAGGAAAGAAAAACAGGAAATATATATTATTTGAGAGATTGCTGAATAAATAGTTAAATTCTTCAATAAACAAATTAAATGCTAAATTGCTTATATATTGTAAAATAGGAAGTAGTGCATGCCATCATGCTGAGCGGCTGATTAGAAAGAGGCTTTTAATTTAATAAACTGGTGTCACAGATTTGAGGCTGAGAGGCTTGCACATCAGCCTTAAGAAAAAAATCATTCTAGGTCAACTCCCCTTCTCAAAGGCTAGTTTCTATTCAAATTGTAATGTGAAATTGTTGTATGAGAGTGCAATAATTGGATTCTGGTTGCCCTTTAAAAACAAAAGGTCCTGATATTAATCAAGTCAGTTTCCAGTGTCCCTTTCATGTACTCCCTTAGAGTATTATAGATTACGTGTTGGATGATTATTCCAGTTTGTTAAAACATAGCTGCTTTTATTTTACAGTAAAAAGGGATTAACTGTTGAAATAATTATCTAATGTGTAAATAGATTCATAGATACTAAGGTCAGAAGGGACCATTATGATCATCTAGTCTGACCTCCTGCACAACGCAGGATCTCACCCACCCACTCCTGCGAAAAACCTCACCTATGTCTGAGCTATTGAAGTTCTCAAATCGGGGTTTAAAGACTTCAAGGAGCAGAGAATCCTCCAGCAAGTGACCCATGACCCATGCTACAGAGGAAGGCGAAAAACCTCCAGGGCCTCTTCCAATCTGCCCTGGAGGAAAATTCCTTCCCCACCCCAAATATGGCGATCAGCTAAACCCTGAGCATATGGGCAAGATTCACTAGCCAGATACTACAGAAAATTCTTTCCTGGGTAACTCAGATCCCACCCCATCTAACATCCCATCACAGGCCATTAGGCCTATTTACCATGAATATTTAAAGATCAATTAATTACCAAAATCATGTTATCCCATCATACCATCTCCTCCATAAACTTACTGAGTTTAATCTTAAAGCCAGATAGATCTTTTGCCCCCACTGCTTCCCTTGGAAGGCTATTCCAAAACTTCACTCCTCTGATGGTTAGAAACCTTCGTCTAATTTCAAGTCTAAACTTCCTGGTGGCCAGTTTATATCCATTTGTTCTTGTGTCCACACTGGTACTGAGCTTAAATAATTCCTCTCCCTCTCCAGTATTTATCCCTCTGATATATTTATAGAGAGCAATCATATCTCCCTTCAACCTTCTTTTAGTTAGGCTGAACAAGCCAAGCTCCTTGAGTCTCCTTTCATAATATGTATGCTTCCTGACATCTGATTAAAGACATGAATGGTATAACGCTCACTAAGAAGGTTGTCTGCATTCTCAGATTAGGGATAGATGCTCCTACTGGGCATGGGATTATAGAATGAGAAGATAGAGTGTGATTCCACTAAAATGTTCTTGATTTTCCAAATTACTGGGGTTTTTAATATGAGCTAGCTTTCAGAGCTTCAGAAGCATCTGTAGGGAAGCCTAATCCCAGTGGAGCGAATCCAAGCTGAAGGATTCAAGTGGTCTTCAGGGGGCTTTGTAGTCCTGTGCATCTGCCAAAGTTGTTTTTCCATGTGACAAGTCTCTAGGTTGTATTGTCATGTCTTTGGTGGGAGTTTGGAGCAGGGATGGGACTCAAATTAAAAAGAAGAGGGAAATACAATAGGACAAGAAATAAGATAGAGGTTTGGGTTTTGAACACGCTTTCCTCTAAGAACATTCTGTAAAGTTGTACAACTGTTGACAATGACACACAGAGCTTGAGTGCAATAGGAGAACCTAGCCCTGGGGTCTGAACATATTTAAGATTTTGTATGTGTACACACACACATGTGTGTGTGTGTGTGTGTGTGTAGAGAGAGAGAGACACACACACACACACATGGGACTCTTCTGAGAACGGCTGCAGATGTTCAGAGGGATGTAAAGTAGGTTATTTGCTATAATATAAAGTTCAATGAAAATATAAAGAAAACAAATGTTTATTAACTCAGAAGAAACAAAATTGAACTTAGTGTGTTTGGAGTGGCTGCACACTAGTGTAAACAAGACAGATTGTAACTTTTTTTTCATAAAAGCGTTTAGTTACACTGAGTGAGCGTTATTTGTTATAGCTAGTATAAGCTTGTTTCCTCATGCCCAGTTACTATCATTTATGTTTTGAGAAATAGGTGCACCATATATTTATAATTACCACACACATAAAATAATATAATGGAGTTGGGTTACATGCACAGGATATGAGGAATTTGTAGTGAAGGTTAAACATCATGCTTAGTTTGTGCTATTGTCTAGACCAGGGGTCGGCAACCTTTCAGAAGTAGTGTGCCGAGTCTTCATTTATTCACTCTAATTTAAGGTTTTGTGTGCCAGTAATACATTTTAACGTTTTTAGAAGGTCTCTTTCTATAAGTCTTTACATACAACAATAGTTTAGTTATATATTAAAGTAAATAAGATTTTTAAAATGTTTAAGAAGCTTCATTTAAAATTAAATTAAAATGCAGAGCCCCCCGGACCGGTGACCAGGACCCAGGCAGTGTGAATGCCACTGAAAATCAGCTCACATGCCGCCTTTGGCACGCGTGCCATAGGTTGCCTACCCCTGGTTTAGACA
The DNA here is from genome assembly GCF_965152275.1 of Natator depressus. Classification (NCBI taxonomy): domain Eukaryota; kingdom Metazoa; phylum Chordata; order Testudines; family Cheloniidae; genus Natator; species Natator depressus. The sequence continues at coordinate 139,383,507 of NC_134234.1, forward strand.
TTAGTGATCAATGTTATGTATAGGTATTTAAGAAAGATAGGGTATAAAACTAACCTTATTTAAGCAAGTGCTTAATTGATTACCTATACCCCCTTTTCTAGGGTTCTTTTAATTTCAATTGCTTAACTAAAGAAAAGGATTCAAGTTGAATTTAGTTTTACTGAGTTTATTAAATATCATTAACAGTAGCAGCTAATAGTATAAGGATATCAGATGACAAAAATAGCATTGAGTTATGATTTGGCTAGCACAAACTAGAAAATTGGTTGATATAACCATTTACATTTTTCAGACTCAAATCACACAACCACAATAGAAAACAATACTTACACTTAAGCACGTTGTTTAGATTTTTGATTGAGTTCCTCAGAATAGGGCCTCGCTTTGTGCCAACTGGGTATCAACACCGGTGTTGATAATGCAAAAGAGGAAAAACAATCCAAAACTAGAGCACAAGACACAGTTTGGTCAGTTACTTATGTGCCAATTCACCCAGGTCTCCTTTCCAATGGATTTATAGTAGTCAACACTTTTAACCTACTTCCCAAATAATTATATTAGTCCCAGGACCTGATTAACACTCCTAACTAATGTAGGTCAACTCCTACATTTATGACAGACTGCTTAGACTGAGTGCAGTTCCAGAAGTTTGCACACTTTGCCTCATTTATGTCTGTATACCCTTGAAAGGCAGTATGAAACCATTAATTATGGTTTGGGCCCTATCAAATTTATGGTCATGAGAAGCACATCATGGACCATGAAATCTGATCTCCCCCATGAAATCTGGCTATTGTAGTGGAGGCGGGCTCCTACCACGCACTGGGCTCCAGCTGCTAGTCCTGGCTGGGCTGGAGAGGGGCGGCACTTCCTCTTACCCTCCAGGGGCCGCTTCCGGGGCTGGGTCAGACCCACCTTTGGGAACCCCCACAGCTTCAGGAAGCTCCACGGGTGTGCTGCCTTCAGAGCCCAGCTGGAAGCTGCGGCAGGATGCTCCACAGTTTCTGGCTAGGAGCCTAGCTCTGAAAGCAGCGCAGAAGTCAGGGTGGCAGCCGCAGAGCTTCCTGTTCCTGTTCCCAGGTTCCCAGAGGTGGGTCTGACCCAGCCCCGGAAGCGGCTCATGCAGGGGAAGAGAGAGTCCTGTCCCTCCCCAGCCCCACAGGGACTAACAGCTGGAGCCTGCTGAATGGTAAGAGCCCAACAACTTCCATATAAGGAGAGATTTAAAAGGCTAGGACTGTTCATCTTACAAAAAAGATGACCGGGGGTGCGGATATGATAGAGGTCTGTAAAATCATGACTGGTGTGAAGAAAGTGAATAAGGAAGTGGTGTTTGAATCTTCACATAGCACAAGAATTAGGGATCACTCAAAGATATTATTAGGCACTAGGTTTAAAGGCCAAAAGTATAACTGGAATCAAAAAAGAATTAGATACGTTCATGGTGGAAGGGTTCCTCAATGGCTATTGGCCAATATGATCATGGATGCAACCCTATGCTCTGCATGTCCCTAAACCTCTGACTGCCAGAAGCTGGGTGTAGACAATATGGGGTGGATCACTTGATAATTGCCATGTTCTGTTCATTCCCTCTGAAGCTCTGGTACTGGCCACTGGACCATTAGTCTGAGCTGGTATAGCCATTCTTATGTTTTTATGTTTAAAAGTTCTGTGGATTGGGATTTTGGAGGCTGTTTCTTGATGGCATTTTAAAAACTATGAGTCAGACCTTCGGATGGTATAAATTAGCATAGCTTCACTGATTTACACCCGCTGAAGATCTGGGCTGAAGATCGGTCACTTAATGAAACCATCCTTGAAGTGCAATCTATTGATGGAGAATGTGGTGGTGGGGAAAGGAAACCCCCTCTAAAAGAAGGAAATAATAGATATTTTTTACTTTGAGACTTGCATAGGTCATGGGGAAAGTAGCAGATACGGCATCCTTAGAAACTTACTTAATGTCAGTTGCTTAAATTGCTATGGCTGGGACTAGAACTTGGTTATATTCGGTGCATTCAAAATTGTGAACCTTGAGGATTACTGCAGACAAGGCATCAGTGTGATTTGCCGGAGAAAATATTGATGTGCACCCATTATGAAATTAGTTATCACTAACATGAAACATTTCTGTGCAAATGCATGGAAGAATAGAACTACTTTATCCATGAATTATTCCTCTTAAGAATTTTGTCTTAATCTCATCTTCTGAAACCATTTCTTAGGTAGAAATCCTTTCCCCTGCCTTTTATCAGTAGTTAGATCTCAAAATTACATTTGTCATTAATGGTGAACATTAAACTTAATCATCCCTGTGCTACTGAGAGAAGATTCCATTTAGGAACGGAAGATCATATGTACTAAAGTTAAGATTTATTGGCAATATTTTCTTGTTCATAGGAGTAAAATTACTTATCCCTTTTATCATTGGCCTTCATAAGCTACAGTTGCATTCATATGGCTGTTCCTTTCCCATCTTTGGCCTGAATTAAACAACAGAATCAAAAGTCCATAACTGGTCAATAAAATGAGGAAGTAAAAGGATATCTCCAATAGCCCACACAGGTCACTTTGAAGGTTCTTACTGGTTTTTTAAGGTGTAGTTGGACAGTTCACTTAGAGCCTTGCAGGAAAATTATGTTAATGCTAGAGGCACAGATGATCCCCCCCTTCCCACAAAATGACAAAAAGAGAGAAACCATGGGTAGCAGCCTCAAGAGATGAAAACCTCAGTGAGGAGAGGATCCATTTGCAGAGATATCCCATGCACATGTTTCTCTCAGGCCTTCTTCCCCGTGGGAATAAGGCCATGGAAACGGTCACCAAACTTGATGGATTCCCAGGGAGCTGTGGGAGGCCAGGCATCCGGTTGGAGGGGCTGTGTTCATGCATGGGCTTTTTTCTGGTGTTGCCATTGGAGCTATGTCACTCGGAACTCCTTATAGCCCGATCTGATGAAGTGAGCTGTAGCTCCCAAAAGCTTATGATCAAATACATTTGTTAGTCTCTAAGGTGCCACAAGTACTCCTTTTCTTTTTATAGCCCCATGTGGCACCAGGACTCCTGAGAGGAGGTTCTGGGGAAAAGATAACACACCTCAAAGCTGAATTACCTTTTATGGGGAGTCTTTGAAGGGACCTGTTGGGGATGATTATTCCCTTTTGTCTTTGGCTTATTCAGTTTTCTCCTGGTCCACCCAGCCTCCATCCTTCCCCACACATGTGCCTCAAACCCATGTAGGAGGGAGGAGGATGGCACTGTAATGTTACCTGATTTCCCTTTCTGTAGGCCTGTGCACAAAACTGCCTTTGCCTCCCCCTCCATGTGAAATTAAGGGGTTTACAGTCTGTGTTGTGGATCTTAATTTTTATTTATTTAACTTTGATGGCTGCTTATGAGAGTTTAAAAAGGTGCACACCCATTCAGAGGAATTGGTGTTTAAAGATGTCCATTCTGGAATAACAAGATTTAAACTGGTGTCACATTCATGACAATGCCCGTGGTTTTACTGCTTCTTTTAAGATATTAGTGTGAGATCTGGGTGTGATGTTTACTACCATACAATGGTATTCTGACATATGAAGTTCTAGAGGAATGAGAGCAATTGTCTAACTAGGACCACAGTGATCTATTTGAGAGAACATACAGAAAAATAAGTAATTATTGCTTTGTTTTATGGTCTCTGATTGAATTGGACTAACAAAATAATTGTATACATGCTTTATTAGTGATAATCTTCAGTGTCATAAGGAGAATTTGCATTTCTGATGTCCCAGAAGATAGTGCAGTGATACAGAAGTCGCTATCTGAAAAGCACAGATGGAATTGCTGGGACCAAGATCGTCATTTATGTGAGACTCTCAAACTCCAAGGAGTTGTGCAGAATTGCTTTCCCTTTTTAGCACTTCCTTTAGCAGGATAGTATTGATAAACATTTCAGTCACTTCGGCATAGTTTGTTTTTCAGTCAGCAAAATCTCATAGCAAATGTTAGTAATAAGAGAAGTGTTGTTGTAGCTGTGTTGATCTGAGGAGAGACAAAAGATGGGCAAAGTAGTATCTTTTATTGAACCAACTTCTGTTGGTGGAAGAGACAAGCTCTGGAGCTTCACAGAGCTCTTCTTCAGGTCTGTAAAAGGTATCCAGAGTGTCACAGCTAAATTACAAGTTGGGACAGACTGCTAAGCATAAGGAGTATCATATGGAGTATCATCAAACAGTTATAACCCATGCTTGATGGGGACCATATTCTGAAAGAAATCTTTTCCAAACCTCCTCTTCTGGCCTTCAAACAACCCCTGCCCCCAAACTCACCAAGCTTATCATCAGAAGCAAGCTCCCCACCGACCAGGACACACCAATGCAAAGCAGGACCAGACCCTACCAAAACAAGAGATGCAAAACTTGCAGATGCGTTTCTATTGCTACAATAATAAATACCCTCTACAACACACCTTTCAAGATTCATGGGTCCTTACACAAGATTCATGGCCTATCACAACGTGTGGTGTACCTCAAGCAGTGCATCAAATGCTCCAACTACAGCTATGTGGGTGGAACCAAGCAATCATGCTCTCCAACGAACTCAAACAAAAAAATGATGTCATAAGAACATAAGAACGGCCATACTGGGTCAAACCAAAGGTCCATCTAGCCCAGTATCCTGTCTTCCGACAATGCCCGGTGCCCCAGAGGGAACAAACACAACAGGTAATCATCAAGTGATCCATTCTCTGTTGCTCATTCCGAACTTTTGGCAAACAGAGGCTAAGGACACCATCCCTGCCCATCCTGGCTAGTAGCCATTGATGGGCTTATCCTCCAAGAACTTATCTCGTTCTTTTTTTAACCCGGTTATAGTTTTGGCCTTCAGAACATTCTCTGGCAAAGAGTTCCCTAGGTTGATTGGGAAGAAATACTTCCTTTTGTTTTGTTCTAAACCTGCTGTCTATTAATTTCATTTGGTGACCCCTAGTTCTTGTCTTATGAGGAGGAGTAAATAACACTTCCTTATTTACTTTCTTCACACCCATCATGATTTTATAGACCTCAATCATATCCTCCTTAGTCGTCTCTTTTCCAAGCTGAAAAGTCCAAGTCTTATTAATCTCTCCTCATACGGAAGCCGTTCCATAGTCCTAGTAATTTTTGTTGCCCTTTTCTGAACCTTTTCCAATTCCAATATATCTTTTTTTTTGAGACGGGGAGACCACATCTGCACGCAGTATTCAAGATGTGGGCGTACCATGGATTTATAGAGAGGCAATATGATATTTTCTGTCTTATTATCTAGCCCTACGGGCAAATACTTTTCAAAATGTGATAACTTCATATCTGACCTCTTAGTCCTTGTCCTCAGAGGAAACCTGTACCTCACTTTCAAAAGACAAGCCTGGAAACTTCATAACTTCTGCTAGACACTAAAAACCATGGTCTCAGTCGAGACTGGTTTTATGGTTCATTACAACAAATTTGTAACCTAGTAACCCCTTTTTGTCTTGAGACTGAAGAGGTGTTAATTGCTCACTTCATTTTAAGTGGTTTCTTGCAACATGTGTTTACCCTTTATGCTTAACAATCTGTTCCACCTTGTATTTAGCTGTGTCATTCTGTGGCACTCTGGTTACCTGCAGAAGAGCTCTGTGAAGCTCCAAAGCTTGTCTCTTCCATCAACAGAAGTTGATTTTATTGGACCATCTTGTATCTCTCAGTAATTAAATAAATCATTTGGAATAAATAATTATTGAAACAAAGCTAGTCATCTTATTGTTTTGTATTTATGAAGATGGTGTGAGGAGCACACAGTGTACACTTATAAAACAGCATAATTTGAACACTGTAGATTAACCTGCTTGGCAGTGCTTCTTCAATGAGAAGGAAGGATGATACGCTTCTTAAACTTTGTGTTGGCATTTAAAGACCCTGGGAGAGGTGGCACTGAGAAATATATATTCTCAATGGAGCTGGTAGCAATGTCTGTGGTTAAAGATGCCCAGCACTTCCCATTGTAAGAGCCTGTTTTCAGTTGTTTATATGTTTATAACTTTGCAAATATCTAACCGGTTGGGGTGAAATTTTCAATGCCAGCTGTTTGCCTCAGGCTTTTTTTGTTTTGTTTTTTGCTTCAGCTAAAATGGTTCAGCTATTTCTGAGAACGAAGCTTGGGAACAATATTGTTTTCCTACGTCAGGGGTTCCCAAACTTGGTTTGTCGCTTGTTCAGGGTAAACCCCTGGTGGGCCACGAGACGCTTTGTTTACCTGAGCGTCTGCAAGTACGGCCACTCGCAGCTCCCAGTGGCCATAGTTGGCCGTTCCTGGCCAGTGGCGCTGCGGGAAGCGGTGGCCGGGCCCATGCCATTTCCCGCAGCTCCCATTGGCTGGGAACGGTGAACCGCGGCCACTGGGTGTTGAGAGTGGCCGTACCTGTGGACGCTCAGGTTAACAAAGCACTATGCAGCGCACCAAGGGCTTATCCTGAACAAGTCGCGAACCAAGTTTGGGAACCCCTGGCCTATGTTAAAACACACGCACACACAAATTTTGCAACCGTTTCATCAAATACCTCCTTGCTTTGCAGCAGACTTGAAATTTGGCAAGGTGGTTGCCCTGGTGTCAGGGCGCTGTCTTTGCAAAAACTGACCCAAATTTGGCCAAGTTTTAAGTCTCTGAAAATCTCAGTTTGCATAAGCTCAGTAGAGACTTGTTCAGTTTGGCGGCTAAATTCTCCTCCAGAGAATCTGCTTGTATTGAGCATGCTCCATCTTCAGCGAGCAACAGGGGCTGACCAGGACTTTTCCAGTAATTGCTTCTCCTGGCTGATTGGGTCCTCTGTGGCCCTGGGCACAGGAACTGAGAGCAGGCAGACTGACTTTTCTGTGCTCTCAATTATTCCTGTCTAGCACCCATTCAGTGAGGTTGAAAAGGAGGAGGCAGCTACACTGGAATGTAGAGAGGTGAGAAATGTGATGGGGTGGGGGGACAAGGGAAGAGAGGGTTCCACAAGCTACAACAGGAGGGGGCCAGGAGCTTGGGAGTGAATCAGAGCAGAGTGAGCAGGAGCTGGTGGTGAGGTATGGTGGGGGTTTGGATAGAAGTAGAGGATGAGTGAGGCTAGGGGCAGAGGGGCAGAAAGGTCAATAACCACTAGAGCACATACTACCCTCTAGAACCTGGAATTGAACTCAGAAATTCTGAGTCTTCACATTCCTCTGCTGTCAGCAAATAACTGAATTCCAGTAGCAAAGTATGTATCTCTTCTCTCCCCTGTTGTCTGCTCCTGATAGAGGATAACAGTCTACTACAGGTACCATTTACTCTGTTACTTCAAATGGTAGAGTTTTGTGTGTCGAAATATTCAAACCTTGATGATGTACCATGTGGTGTCAATATTCCACATGATGGAATGTTTTTATTTGTCTTCTTTTAAGATAATTTTTTAAAGAACATTATTAGGGCTGAAAAATCAAGCACTTAGAAGTTGGAAAATGCCAGAATTAAGGTTGCATGAAACCTTAATTTGGCCCTCCCTGTGCATTTGTATCATTATACAGTCTTTAATTATACAATCACACAGAATGTGTTTCACAAGACACTGACTCATTCAGAGAATGGGTAAAATAATAATTTAGAGGAAAGAAAATGTATAACTTCATCCTTGTAAATTTTATTCATATCATCGAGAAATGTCAGGCATAATCAAGAAGTTACATTCCTAAATATGTAATTTATTATTTAGGATGTAGTGCAGTTATCTTGTAGACTTTAGCAGTTATATTTTCAAAAGGCTGTCTTAATTATTTAAACTAAAAGCATTTTTTAAAAGATCCATAATTATCCTTGTCTTTAAAAATGTTTTAGGTGTAATGACAAATATTTGCCAGAGGGAAAACAAATCTTCTACTTCTGTTATTCACTCAGCTGCTGCTGCTGCTTAGGGTTGTTAACTTTCTGATTGCACAAAACCAAACATCCCTGCCCTGCTACCTGCCATGAGGCCCCGCCCCTTCCCCGAGACCCTACCCCCCGCTCACTTCATCCCCCCTCCTTTCATCGCTTGCTCTCCCCCACCCTCACTCACTTTCACTGGGCTGGGTCAGGGGATGGGGTGGAGGAGGGGGTGAGGGCTCTGGCAGGGGGTGTGGGCTCTGGAGTGGGGCCAGAAATGAGGGGTTTAGGATGCGGGAAGGGGTTCAGGGTTGGGCAGAGGTTCGGGATGCAGGCTCTGGCTGGGTGGTGTTTACCTCAGGAGACTCCCGGAAGCAGCCGGCATAGCCGTCTCCTAGGCGCAGGGGCCGCGGTTCCTGACCAATGGGAGCTCTGGAGCTGGCGTTTTGGGCAAGGGCAGTGCAGAGAGTCCCCAGGGCTGCCCCGGTGCCTAGGAGCTGGACATGCTGTCCACTTCCGGGGGTTGCAGGGAGCCTAGGCAGGCAGGGAGCCACACTATGCCGCTGACTGGACTTTCAGCGGCTCGGTCAGCAGTGCTGACTGGAGCCACCAGGGTCCCTTTTCGACCGGGTGTTCCAGTCGAAAACCAGATGTCTAGTGCTCTTGCTGCCTCCTCCAGGTGGGAGGCAGCAGCTCAATAAATCACCGTCATTGAGGTTCTATATATTCCTGTCCTAGTTCTGTTCCTATTTTTTCCTTTGCCTCAAGCAGAAATATTTGCAGTAATATCTACTCCTGTGTTCTGTAGAGTAGTCCTATTCTTTGTGGTTTGGGTAATGCTTATTTTTCACCTAAATGAAATAATTTCTCAGGCATTTCTGGTTTTTTGTCCTCTAGGGGAAATGGTATCCCTTTTTTTACATCTACTATAAAGGGTAAAGATTTCTGCCGGTCAGAACCACTTTTATCACTTAGTGGATGGAACACACAATGGGATTGTCAGTTGTCTTTGCTAGAGAGTTCAAAGTGAATCTACATAGCAGCAAAGCCATTCTGGTCAATGAATATGTATACTTCCTCCATGTGGATTGCAGCAGCTTTCTGTGGTGAAAAGGGAGAAACAATGGTTGAGGGAATTATGCAAGGTGGCCATATGGTCCTTCCTCTACCTTGTGTGTTTTTAAAAGACATGCAGTGACCTTGATCTCAGATGTGCTCAAAGACATGAGGGCAGTAGTGCCAGTGTAAGAAACTATGATCCACCCATCTATTTTAAAGGGCTGAGAAACTGCTATTGGAACTGAGGCTTGGATCCCAGCAGCTTTAAACTGGTGTGCTGACAGAGCACATATGCTAGGGTTAACGCTATATCTGTACACCAGTTTGGAACAGCCAGCCGTTCTACTTATCTATGCTGCGGTGTGAAGTGCTTTAGCCTATTAGCAAATGTTCCGCTAGTTTTTCTTAGGTTTGTGTTTTTGAAGTGGGCTTTTTTGTTTTGTTTTGGTAGTTAAGCAACTTTGTTCAAGCTAGTCCAAAGTGTTTTTATTCAGCTTTTCTCCTTATGGCATCAAATGGCTAGGGCTCTACCAAATTCAAGGTCCATTTTGGTCAATTTTGTGGTTATAGGATTTTAAAAATAATTAATTTCATGATTTCAGCTATTTAAATCTGAAATTTCACAGTGTTGTAATTGTAGGGGTCCTGACCCAGAAAGGAGTTGCGTGCCGGGAGGTGTCATAAGGTTATTGTAGGGGGCTCTGCAGTATTGCTACCTGTACTTCTGTGCTGCTGGTGGTGGTGGCGCTGCTTTCAGAGCCAGGCAGCTGTAGAGTGGCGACTGTTGGCTTGGAGCCCAGCTGTGAAGGCAGAGCTGCCGCCAGCAGCAGTGCAGAAGTAAGGGTGACGATGCCATACAGTGCTGCCCTTACTTCTGCACTGCTGCCTGCAGAGCTGGGCCCTCAGTCAGCAGCTGCCACTCTCTGGCCACCCAGCTCTGAAGGCAACAGCGCAGAAGTAAGGGTGGCATGGTAGGGTATTGTCACCCTTACTTCTGCACTGCTGCTGGTGGGGTGCCGCTTTCAGAGCTGAGCGCCTGGCCAACAGCTGCCACTTTCCAGCCAGCAACTGCTGCTCTTCGGTCACCCAGCTCTGAAGGCAGCGCAGAAGTAAGGGTGGCAAACCCACGGTCCCCATAAAATAACCTTGCGACTTCCCTAGAACTCCCTTTTGGATGAGGATCCCCAATTTGAGTAAAGCTGGTCTCCCCTGTGAAATCTGTGTAGTGTGTGGTTAAAGCACACAAAAGAGCAGATTTCACAGTGGGAGACCAGAGTTCATAGTTCGTGACACGTTTTTCATGGCCATGAATTTGGTAGGACCCTACAAATGGCACAGAGCATTTGCAGGCAGAATGAGTAGGCTGGGGCCCCGCACAAAATATAGAAATAATTGATGGTGATTGGTGCTGCTGCATGTCAATTTGAGAAGGAACTGCAATTCATCACTCACAAACTGTCATATGAAGATGTAGAAAAGCAATTAACTGGTAAAATTTTAGCTCAAACACCTGCTGCTAAGCTTCACAGCTTTCTGTTATCGTTTAGTTTCCTCAGGTACTTGTTTTCTGATGGTTATAGAAGACTCCTTTAGACCCATTACTGCAGTATTGTGGTATGATTAGGGTAACTCCTGTTGCAATGGAGTTCAGTCATTCATGTCTTTCATTTGTAAAAACAGATTTCTGAACTTGTTTAATCTCTGGTAATTCTTCAGTGGTTGGTTTTTATTTTGGATTGTGGAACCATAATATTTTCCATAGTATGCAATTATGTCTTTTTCTGTTGCTTGAACAGAAATGCATAGTTTTGCTTAGAAACCCACATTGATGGTGATGCATTTCCAAATTTAAATTATGATCAGACTTGGGAATTATTACTTGGGCAAGTTTTTTCAAGCTTAACATGTACAACTTTTATTTTTAATATAGCCCAGTGATGGGGGAAAGAGGGTTGTTAGTTTGCCCACTGTTTTAAAGGTATTTTTTACAGCTGTGCAAAATGATATTCTGGTGGAAATTTGATATATCTATATTCACACTCCTTGCTATAACTGTGTTCTATTTTGCGTAGAGACTTCATTGAAATAGACTCCACTGCTAATATAAAATAGTTCTAAAATTTATTGATGTCAGGCACTAGCTTGTGCTCCTGATTATTTTATTTTTTTTAAATGAGAGCAGGTGATGGTTCTATAAGAGCAACAGGTTTTGTTGTTTTTACCATCATTATTTCCCCTCCCCCACCTGTGCCAAGGAGGGAAGACATCCAAAAGAAAGACAGACAATCTTTAAATAGTCAAAATGTGCATCTTTAACTTATGGCCCTAAGCTTTTCATAGTAAGTACTTTTCTAAGTATTTTTTTGATGTAAATCTGTATGGCATTTTACCTCATCATTCAAATGTAGCAAAAGTGTATTAAGAATAGTATTCTAAGCCTGTATGCCTTGATGTAAAAGTGAAGAATTGAGCAAATTGCATACTATTATTAGTTTAATTATTTGCATTATAGTAGAATTCAAGGCCTAAACCTTGGTTGGAGTGTCACTGTGCTAGGCAATGTACAAGCACATAACTGTGTTAAAGAGCTTACAGCCTAAATAGACAAGACAGACAGAGGAAGGGGGGGGCGGGGGGGAACAGATGAAGTGACTTGTCCAGATTGTCTCAGCAGGTCAGGGGCAGAGCCAGAACTAAAGTATACTGTCTCTCAGCCTAGTGCCCTATCAACTAGACCACACTGCCAAAATCACATAATTGCTCACCTCCCTCCTCCCACAACAACATACAAGCAATTTGCATTTTTTAAGTTTAGTTATAAAGATCTGGTAGCTGGTTTAAACAAAAATCTCAAGAGCAAAGATACTTTTGTTTATGGTTGCATCTTCATCTTTTTTGTGGTTGTTACTCTTAGATTTTGCCAGTTTCCAGATATTGACTTGATCATTTACATATCTCATGTGCTAAAATAGCATGCGAATGGGGATGCATTAAGGATGTAGTACTCTAGAAGAAGAGGTGAAAAAAACATTGAATCTTTGGAGTATAATTAGTTAACTCTGCCTCAGTTGGGTTTTTATCTAAAGTATCAACATATATAAGAGAAATTTGGAAAATGAGCAGAAATTAACAGTGTGAGAGATTAAATTTCTGAAGAAATGCAAGTGAATTTGTGCTGTAATAAACCTAAACAGAGATACGTAGTATAGCGGAAGAGAAATGTGAACGAAATGTTTTGTGATGGTGAACAGAACATGAATATAAGCTTGTAGCTATAGGACATTTTGTTTTGATTTATATAAAAGAGGCTTAATCAGATAGATCATGGAGTTGATAGTTCCTGTATAGTGTTGTTGTTATGACTGCACTTAGAAGTCTTACCATGTGCACTCAGGACAATACAATAAAAGCTATATTATTTATGGTCAGTTTTCAAATACAAATTCTATTTTGAAAAATAATTCTCTAAAACAAAGGGTTTGGAAAAGTTAAGATGCACTGTCTGAAGAACTGATAAGAAAACATAAACCTTCATCACTACTTTGCAGAAGACTAGGAGGTGATTTGATAACCACATGTAGCTGCTTGACAGCATCTTCACTGATGATGAACTGTTAAGTAAGTAAGTGTGTGTGTGTTTAAAAATATAATTTTAATTGACTTCTCAACATTAAAGGTTTATTATGGAGATAGCAGTCCCTCTGTAGTTTGAGGAATACTGCTTACTGGCATAAGCATGATTCCCGTCCTTTAACTTTGCCAAACCCAGAATGATCTTGTATGAAATTTCACATGCCAGATCTTAGCCCAGTGTAACTTCTTCGTTCATTTGTTTCCTGCATTGTTTGTGGTGAATTGAACCAGACATTTGGGAGAGATGACCAGACAAGAAAGAGATGGCGTTTGGTTCTTCAACCTTTTCCTTATGTGTCTTAGCTAGAGCTGAGTGAGTTTTTGGTTTGGGGGCTGAATCAAAAAAATCAGGGGGAAAAAAATGGTTTGGTCTGAACTGAAACTGAATTTTTTTCAGTTTTTCTAGCTGCAACAAAATAACCAAAACACTTTTTTGTTTCAGGTCAAACAAAACAATTTGAGCAGAAATTAAACCTTTTCAGTGTTTTGTTTTTGTTCCTTTTGGGCATTTTCAGGCATGTTGCACCATTTTATTAAAATTAAATTAAATTTGAAACAAAATGGCATTTGGATATGAAATGTTTCAGTTCAAAATAGTCAAAACAGACAGTTTAGACTTTTTAAAATAAAATTTCTGGCTAAATCTATTTGCTGAATTGGACCTGAATTTGTGAATAATTTTGACGTCCTGAAAAATGCATTCATCAGCAAGCTTACTATTTACTGAAAAATAATAGTCCTAGTTCTGCTATTATGCTCATCATATCCCTCCAACTACTGGGCATAGCAAATCTATTTTTATTGTATCTGTTGTCCATGGTGCTAACATAATTTAGTGGTTTTGATAAGGTGATTAATTACTGTCAGTTCTTTCACTGCATTACAAAGCATACATTGTTTTTCCATGTTAATTTTAATGTGAGCTTAGAAAGTTTTTCTATTTATATTCTAAATATATCTATCTTATAATTGGTATAGCATCTTTAAATAGTGGAGAAAAATGATTGCCTTCAGTATACTGTGTATTTAATCAGCAATTAAGTCCCTTTCTAAGGGCTTGTGTATGACTAGGAAGAAAAGTCAGGAACTGTACAATTAAGAATTAAGTATTAAAGCTTCTGTAGTCAGAAAATATGTAGTAGGTCAATAGATAATATTGTCTTGAAGCCTCTGGTTCTCAGGGTTGTATGTGTGTCTGTGGTTTATTTTTATTTACCTTAAATAAATCTTTATTTATCTTAAATCCCCCTACATTATTCAAATAGTCTTAAAGTGCAGCTCTGCTGTGAAAAGTAAATGTGTAGTTGCTGAATGACTGCAAGTAAAAATGACAGGTTTCAGAGTAGCAGCCGTGTTAGTCTGTATCCGCAAAAAGAAAAGGAGTACTTGTGGCACCTTAGAGACTAACAAATTTATTTGAGCATAAGCTTTCGTGAGCTACAGCTCACTTCATTGGATGCATGCAGTGAAGTGAGCTGTAGCTCATGAAAGCTTATGCTCAAATAAATTTGTTAGTCTCTAAGGTGCCACAAGTACTCCTTTTCTTTTTGCAAGTAAAAAGAGACTCTGGCTAGGATGATGGGAAACACGCACAAGCTCTTAGGTTGCTCCCCTTTGGCGCATTGTAACACCTCTCCAGGAGCAGAGACTGTGTCACCAGCCAAAGGTGTGGGATAGAGGGGGCAGCCAGTGGTGAAAGGGCCCACGGTATTTCTGTGGTCAGGGAATGCTTGCAGGAGGCAGATTCTTCCATGTGGATCTCAGCCCCAGGGGAGGTGTCTGCTTTCTATTCTACCACTCCATCAACAGTACCTATAGAAAACTATCCTGCTAATAAGCAGCAGCAAGTGTGAACTTCCCTTTCTATTATCACCTGAATAACTTGTTAAGACCCATTCATTTTACTGAAGTTCTGCTCCGAAGTGATCCCAAGGAGCAAATTATATACATCCTAACCATCTCCTCTCTTATTCACAGGATGGTTAAAAATACTCCTGGGGAAATTCTGTGCCAAAAATTGAAAATTCTTCACACAATATTTTAAAATTCTGCAAATTTTTTAGTATTTTATTTGTTAAACTAACACTACACAATCATGTCAGTTTCAATTATTTTGGTAATTTATTTCAAAATACCTGTCAGCAAATATGTCTGTAACAATACAGACACACAAAAATTCTCCCAGGGGCAGAGTTAAAGAAACGCCTACGATAACCCAGTTCCTGTTTCTCTGCCTTCTCCCCTCCAGCCAAGGGGCCAGACCCCCACTCCATTTCCCCCTGAGTACAGCCGTGGGGCACCCCTCAGTCGAGACACTTGCACCCCCTCCCCCCAGAGCCCAGTCGTGTCCCCCCAGCCCAGATACTCACACCACCTCCTCCCCCAGAGCCTAGCCGTGCCTTCCCCAGCCCACACACTTGCATCCCTTCCCCCTAGAACCTAGCTGCGGGCCATCCCCAGCCCAGACACTCTCATCCTCTACTCCTCAGAGCCCAGCCACAGCCCCGACACTCACATGCACCCCTGTCCCCTCAGAACCCAGCTGTTCCCCCATAATCCAGACACCTACCCTACCTACTCACAGAGCCCAGCCACGGGGAGCCCTCCAGCCCAGACATTTACACCCCGTACCCTCCCAGAGCCCAGGGATGCAGAGGGAAAAACAGCCTGATGCTGGGTCCTGGGGTTGTGTGAAGGGAACTGCGACTGCTGGGAACCCTGCAGCTTCTACTCCCTATCTCCCCCAAGCAGTGTCTTCTGTTTGAGAGCTGGGCTCTGCTGGGTCCAGCACTCCCCTAGTGGTAGCCAGCAGCTATGCAGCCCACTTCTGTGGGGGGAAAGGAAATTTTGCGCAGTGAGGCAGAATTCCCCCAGGAGTAATATAATTTATAATACCCTTCAGACACAAGGGTAGGAGATGAAGGTGTTTGGTAACTGGTTCTTCATAATTATTTTTGTCAAAAGTTGGGTTTTTGCGGAAGTAGCAGAAAATGTTGGGTGACCTTATTCTATTGATAGTTGCTGAAAGCCTGTGCGGTCGCATGGGTGTAATGTGGGTAAAAAAGCCAAAAATGGGTGAGAGTTTAAAAATTGGATGGTAAGAATGCCACAAATCTTAGGGATTGACTCTGGTGACATTCTAAAAAATAGGAGCTCTCAAACATGCTTGTAACTGTTTCCATTGCTTCACAATGACTCGATAGACATTATAGGCTTAGGTGTGAGTTTTGGGGTTATGATGTGTGCTACTTGTGGTGTTGTGTGAGTGGTGGTGTTGATTTGCGTGTAGGTTGTGTTATGCTAGGAGAATTGTGGGGAATGATGGGTATGTGCTGAACTGAGGGACTCTCTGTGTTTGAGGTTATTGTGTATACTGGTTGTGTTGTGCTGGGGGAGTTTTGTGTGTGCTGCATGGCTGTGGCAGTTGGGCACACGGGTGGTAGCTGGGCCAAGTAATGCACCATCAGTGCAGTCTCTGTCATACAGCTATTGAACTGTTGTATGCAAATTGGTTGTAGAGTAAGGGTGGTGATTGTTTGAATTACCTCTGATATCTCAATGGTCTAGGACAGGGATCGGCAACCTTTGGCGTGCAGGGTAAGCCCCCTGGTGGGCCGGGCTGGTTTGTTTACCTGCAGAGTCCACAGGTTCGGCCGATCGCAGCTTCCACTGGCCGCAGTTTGCTGCTCCAGGCCAATGGGGGCTGCGGGAAGCGGCGGCCAGCACATCCTTCGGCCTGCGCTGCTTCAAGGCATGGGTACATTCCTTACTATAGCTGTACACCACAGGGGTGAAATTTGTAAAGTCAAAATGGCTGAGAACTTAAAAATATAATGGTAAGAGACTTTGAAAACCCAGTGATGATCCAGCCTGGTGATATTCTGAACAAAAAGAACTCTTGACCATGCTTGTAGCTGCTTCCAGTGCTTCACATTGAGTCAACAGGCATTTTAGGCTTCAGAGTGACATTCCTGGATTTGATTGTATAGGTACAGTTAATAACATGAATTTTATATGATAATTATATTTTATTTTATGATGCATTTTTCAGAAATATTTCCATAAAATGGAAGGATTACCAAATTTTTGTAATAAATTTATATTACGGTATAATTCAGTGCATATCTGCTGCATATTGGAGGAGTCCATAATTTCAGTGTAAGGGGTTGCACAGTACAGGGGACTACAGTACAGAATTTGGCTTTAAAATTGGAATGTAGTTAACAATTCTGTTGAGGTGTGAGCTACAATTGTATTGTGCTCAGTGTTCCATAGTTCTGCTATACTACTAATGGGAGTAAAAAGGAGTAAAAACTCTTTTCACAAAAGTCAGCAAATGTGATTTGGAATGCACCAGGTGAGATTTGGATGTTGTGTAGTATCTTGGTCCCACTGAAAACTAATGGGACTAATTGTAAAGTAAGGTATTGTTCAGGGTGAGTAAGGGTATCAGAATCTGTCCCATAGGGATCAGATCTCTTGGGTAGTAATGCACTGCTTTTATACAGCCACTTTTCAGAGCAGAAGCACGTTTAAAAATTTTGTTTTCCAATGGTAGCTCTGATTTTTAAGCACACAGATTTTATACTTTAAAACAGTTAAAAGATTAATTACAGTTTTGCTGTTTTTCCATTTCTATTCTATATCCTGTAGAAACAGAACATGCCAGGAACAAAAAAAACAAAAACCCACATTAATGAGTAGGCATGTTCCTACCTTAATTATCAGGAATGGCTAAGTTTCGAAGCATAAGAATATTATTACTGTTTTTCAGTTCTACATCTTGGCAAAAAGTACTAACTTTCTTTTAATTTTATTTCTTTTAAATGCAGAACTATGGTTTGGAAACAGAAAATCTAAAAACCCTTTCTCACAAGCTAAACGCATCTGCCAAAAATCTGCAGAACTTTATAACTGGGAGGAGAAGGAGTGGTCACTATGATGGCAGGACCAGCCGAAAATTACCAAATGACTTCCTGACCTCTGTGGTGGATCTGATTGGAGCAGCTAAAAGTCTGTTGGCTTGGTTGGACAGGTAAAATCTCCCAAATGTTTCACAGGTAACCAGTTCATGCACACACCCAAAACAAACCTTTTAAAATAATTTTATATTGATTTTAAGTGTAAGCTAAAACCACCAGTTGACTTTAAAGAATGGAAATTTGAATTGATTTTTAAAAAGATGAAGCTTTAGCATGTAGTTTGGACTGCACTCAGGATCATATTTTTAAAAATACTGTAACAGTGGGCTTATCTGGAATTGAATATCAAGGCTAAACTGGATAAGGCAAATTGATGAATTTTTATATTGGTGCAGGGACAAACTTTTAAGTGAACTGTTTAATTCAAACAAGTTCTTTTGATGTTTATTGCACTGGTAAAATTTTTGAACCTATTGGTCATTGTACCAATGTTAATACATAGTTCCACGGTATCCATGTTGCAGTTATGGAATGTCTTTACATGCAGTTATGGAATTATTTACGTGCAATTATGGAATGTCTTTGAAGCTCTAGAAACAAATAGAACTTTTCAGATCAGCTGCCTTTGATGTTACGCTCATAGGATTTGATCAAACTCAGATGACTAGATAGAAAGGCTCTCATTGAAATCAATGGGAGCTGTATCATGCCCTTATTTTACAATACCATGCAAATATTCAGGACCAGGACTGACCTTCTTACTACATTTCTATGTTCCAATTTTATTCATCATGGCACTGAGGTAGTAAAGATGATTATTACAATTTCTCAAGTGGTTAAAATGATTCTGCTTTTAAGTGTATGCCTTTATAAAAACACCTCACAAGTCATTTTATGGTCAACATAAATAGGCTGTTTGTCTTGTCTTGATTTGAATATGCAGTTGGTAAAGGGCAATTCATATTTGTGTATCACCAACTGAAGCTGTGATACACTGTAGATTAAGCAAAAAAAAAAGTGTGTGTGTGGGGGGGGGGGGATACTTTTTTTTCTTTTTGTCAGGAAAATTACCTTTGTCCCCTAAAAGAAACTCTCTCGACAGAAGTGTTTTGTTTTAAGTGAGATATGTACCTGTCCAGTTTTAAAGAATGTATTCTCCAAAGTCCTGCTTTTGCTGTAGGAACCGTAACTGCCATTGAAGTTTGAAAAGATTGGGCTAAAATTGGAAAACAAATAATGGAAAAGAGACATCTTGCAGTTTAAGGAATAATTTGTTGGTTATGGTGTAAATAACACAGATACTGCGTTTTGCTCTAAGTTTGGCAATAGCATTGCAACCAGAATTTTTAAAAAATGGATGCCTAATGTTGGACTTCTAAGTCCATATTTAGGCACCAAGAGGGGTAATGTTTCTTAGTGGACAGAGTACTGAACAGGACTCGGGAGACCTGGATTCTAATCCTGGCTCTGCTGTTAACCTGCTGGGTCACTTTGGGTGAGTCGTTGTGCCTCAGCTACCCTATAAAATATAAATGATACTTACCTGTTTTGTAAAGCACTTTGAGCTCTCCTGATGAAAAGCCATAGGTAAGAGCTGGGTATTATTATTATTATTATTATTTATTATGTAGTAAGTGTAACCTGATTTACCAAAAGGCAAAGCACGTGGAAGCTCCCATTGACCTGGCAATTCTGCATTTTTGAAAAGCCAGTTATTTAGTTAAATGCCTAAATATAGACTTAGGAACCCAACGGAGACACCTATTTTTAAAAGCAGGAAAAGTCTTTTCCTTTAAGAACCATTTTGTTTAAAATACCTTTTGACATATTTTCTGATTTCTGATATCTGCACTTACAAAAGCACATTTATAGTTAAGTCTCTACTGAGAATAACCTCATTGAAGGCACCTTTATTTTTAAAAATTAAACTTCAAACTTACCTGAAATTTCACTAGTTTTAACTTGCCTTTTTAAAATACTTTAGCTCTTCTTTGCTGAGGGTTAATAACAAATACTTTAGGGCCTAGCACTCTTAAAAAATGCCAATAACGTAAGGCTACAGTTTCCTGCTTACCTGCTGCAGCACATTACAACTTGTACTATAATTATACATCCTGTTACACACATTTTTAGTGGCAGAAGTGGTGCGAGACTTAAAATGTTTGAGTCCAAAAGACTGTTAGGTGTTATGAAATGGAGGGATTTTTAATTGAAAATGTTTTAAAATAAATTAACTTTTTTATTATTTCTAAAATATAATTGCATTATCTATTGTAAAGTGTCCATCACACTTGTAGTACTATCACAGGCACCTACTTTCCAATTTGCTGGGGGGTGCTCGACCTCCGGCTTAGCCCCACACCACGCCCCCACTCCACCCCTTTCCCCACGTCCCCATTTCCCACCCCACCTCTTTCCACCCCATTCCTCCCCCTCCCCTGAGCAAGCCATGTCCTCGCTGCTCTACCCCCGAGCCTTTTTTACCATGGGTGCTCCAACCCTGGAGCATCCACAGAGTTGTCGCCTATGACTGTGCTGTTGATTTGAGTTTATAATATAGATGTACTACACTTACTGATGGCAAGAGACTCTTAGAAGGTGATGATCAGCTGACAGTTGATTTCTCTGCCTCTGTAAACATAAACTCTAGATGAAAACACACATGCCCTCATGCTTTTTCTTGAGGAATAATCAGCTTCTGAAATCCAAATTCAACATAATAGTTGTTCCATTTGAGCACTAATGTGTGACATGATATCCAAGGTTGCATACTTTAGGATTAGACACAAAGCCAAATCCCCCTGATAAGAGTGGATATGGCCCAGCAATGCATGCCCTGTCATTCTTTACTGAAATTATAATAAGATTATTTATAAAGGCAGCCACATTATTATCAGTCATAGATAATACAACAGGCAAACAAAAAATTAAAAGAGAGTTAATAAAATCATCTTAACAATATAGTTTCCAATTTTACTTTCTGTTACTTGCGCATTTGAGCTCATCTGGAACTGTGGCTGCTCTGCACCTCTGAAAATGGAATCTCAAGGTATTTCAAATTTCATGGCACTCAGAAATTAGGGCAGCAAAAATGAGAGGCTACTTTTGAAAATGTTGTCTTTAGTACCTGAATGGGGTTTTCTAGAAACAATATTTGAATTTCACTTAATTATACAGTAAACAGATATTTTGAACAGGTATGTAATTTAAACATTCTTGTGTACGTTTTTGTGAAATTTTCTTCTAGTATATAATAATTTTCATTCAGTAGGTCCATTTTTCCTCTTTCAGATGTCTCAAGGGGACAGGTTAATGGCTATGTATTCTTCCTTCTTAAGAGCATGAATGTCTGGAGATCCATAGGGTTCTGTCACTTCCTGTTAAATGGCAACTGGGGGAGATAGAAAGATTCTTTTACACAGATATGGTTTTGCTACTATTAGTCCTGACAATCAAAGTTGAGCTCCAGACTTTGCTGTTGCAGAGATACTATGATGGTTGGTGCTACCTAAGATAAAATGGACTGAATTTTTCTGTTGAATAGTTCTAGCAGTATTTTTTGATAGGTTCTCTCAGTTGGAGTGTTTTTCTAGTGTTTCTTTATGGCTTTGAAGACCTGAAGACATTTTCTATATGATGCTTTTATAGCCAGTGTGGCTCAAGTGTCTGACTGCTTCTCATGGCTAGCCTTAGGGAAATCTGCATTTTATATCAAATCTTATTTTTCATGTGACTTCACTATTGTGCTTTCAGTGCCAGAGAGAGATGGGGGGACATTTGTGATTAAGTTGGCATAGACTTGCCCCATATAAAATGAAAGGGAGGCATTGAGGTAAAAGAGTGAGGGTTATGAGCATGCCTCCCCTCTGACAATAATTTGCAGCCCTGGAGTGATTTGATATATTTCTGTCCTTGGATTCTCGGGTGGCAGCTCTGGCTTACAGCAACTTTTTTCATCTGTCACAAATAAATTAATTAAAAGGAATAGTGTGGACACTAACACAGTGATACATGCCATTGTAACATCCAGACTGGATCACTGATATGCACATTTACTTGGGGCCACCCTGGAAAAAGCAACTAGTGGCTCCAGCTGGGTCTAAATGCACCAGCTTGCTTCTTGGGTGGAGAGCACATAAAACTTGAGCTCCATCTCTGCACTAGCAGTTTGTTCATTTCTTAATGCAATTTCAACTTGTTGGTTACAGCCTAAAAGACCTAAATGAGCTGGGCCCAGATATCAGAGTGATTGCCTTTTCCCCTATGGTCTGTTGAGACTTGTGATCTATTGGGTTACTCTCACTGTTGGTTCCCAGGGTTGAACTGACTATGGCTGGTATCAGGCCATTCTTTGTGGAGGGTCCATTCCTCTAGAATCTGCTTCTTCCAGTGACTGATCAGCACCAGAGATCAATGAACATCAGGGAATAGTTTAAAGTTTCTATTTTTGCCAACTTTTTAAAGTCTTTTGGTTTAACTTAATAGTAGGGATTGGGAGTTTTTGTAGAAAGCTTCCAAACCTCCATTTCCAGATGTGTCAGTCTGGCTGTTTTAGGCGCCTACGAATCTGATCCAGGCACCCTGAAAAGTGTCAGGGTTCAGGACATTAAGGTGGTTGTGGTTTGCTTACAAGAACACTTTGACTTCCCTCTTTCTCTCACCAAGCCATAGAATTCTCCTCTACTTCTACAAGGGGTGTTGTCCTAATGTTTTATAGTCGTGTTTTTGTACTCTTTTCCCTGTTCCTCTGATCTTTTGCCTGCTAGAGCTTTGTTTTCTTAAAAAAAAACATCTTTGGGTACATTTAGATGCCAACTGGCTTGGAATACAGGCCTTGGCAACCAAAGAGCTGCCTTGAATTGCTGCTTTCTATTGGCTTACATCAAGCCCATGGGTCAAATAATACTGCCCCATATGTATGGACGTATTTTTGTTTAAGGAAATATGTTCAGGTATTACAGAATTATTATGTTGTGGCCATTTGGGTATCCCACACAATTACTGTTAAAATCTATCTCAGAGTTACTGTGAGCCATTGATTCTGCAGTCACAGGAACTTATTTTCTCTTGAGATTAATAATATATAGCACTATTATAAATTCTTCTTTTCTGACACAGTAGATTCCTATTTTTTCTGTCTTTTAGGACTGATGCATTCTGTCCTGTAGAGGAGAGTCTTCAGTGCTGTGTCTGTCTGTCTGGTACCTAATTACAAAGATCATCTGTTGTATCCCTTGAAATATGTGCTAACTACTTAGGCTAAGCAATATGTTCCACCTTATATTTAGCTATGACACTGAGTACCTTTCCCAGACCTGAAGAAGAGCATTGTGTAGCTCAAAAGCTTGTCTCTCTCACCAACAGAAGTTGGTTCAATAAAGATATTCTTTCACCCTCCTTGTCTCTCTAAAGATCACCTGTAACAATCCTGTGGAATGTATTTCTCATCATCTCTATTGAATGGCTATTAGCCATAACACGCAGCCTTCAAAAATTGAGGCACTTTTTTTTTAATTGAAAACCTCTCTGAAATAGGGGAGAAGATGAAAAAAAACCAATTAGGCACTCGAGTCACATTGACAATGCACTGCTTTGTGTTTCTGGCCATGAAGCAGCAAAGTTTATAGATAACACAGAGCTGAAGCAGCCACTGTAATGAGTAGAGCAGTGGTTCTCAAACTTTTGTATTGGTGATCCTTTCACACAGCAAGCCTCTGACTGTGGCCCCCCTTATAAATTAAAAACACTTGTTTTATATTTAATACTATTATAAATGCTGGAGGCAAAGCGTTTTAACCTCACAACCCCCTGAGGGGTCATGACCCCCAGTTTGAGAACCACTGGAGTAGAGAGTGCTATTTTACATCTTTTTATTAAAATATGCAAAGGAAAAAATAGAAAAAAGACCTAGGAAAATTGGAACAGTGGCAATAAAAAAAAGCTCTGTTGAAAGGAAAATAAACAAAATGGTCAGAAAAAAACTGATAAAAGGAATGAAAAAAAGACACAATAAAACATTCACCTTCCAAAAATGAACTGCAAAAAACACAGAGCTGACTGAGACAGTTTAAATGTAAGACTGATTACAAATTAAATGGAAAATAAAATTGAGGTTAAAAATTGTTTATGCGCTGGAGATAAACATACAATTAAGGCAAACTAGAATGGAATCTTATATTGCAGACTGGTTTAGGGAGTGAAAGCTCAGTGAACTGTGGTTATGGCCACACAGTCTCAGTGCATAGCAATTCTATGGCGTAAAGCCACTTTGTAAAAATGATACACTAATCTACTGAGTAAGAAGTTATCTGGTCATATCTGCTGACTTTATTGAAAAAGTACGTTTTTATTCCTGCTAGCCATGAAAATTCTGTTCCATCTTCGGAATCCTCGTTAGAATTGTTTACAAAGTTTTGGTTGGGGTTGCTCTTGTATAGCCCCATTGAAAGTTCCCTGTAAAAATTAATTGCAGTTGTGTGGTTCCATCTGAACTATCTTTCATTGAGTTCCATATCAAATGTATACAGTTAATCAGTTTTTTCTGTGAGCATCGTAAACTCAACCAGGCTTCTGAGGGTCAAGCTATTGTTGTTTCTATCTCCAGCACCATTTTTAAGGTTCTACAACCCAAATTGTACCCTTAGTGGCACCTGTGCACGCCTCACAGTTGGGTCCCTTTGTCCTGAGGCAGTAAGAAAATTGCAGAACAGTGACATCATAGAGGTGCCGCCTGAGAGAACACCCCGGAAGCCCTGCCTGTCGAGCAGTGCAGCAGCCTTTAGAGGTCATCTTTTCTTCAGTTGGGACATGGCTAATTCATTGTTCTTGTATTTTGGTCTCTTTTATTCCTTCACACTGCTTCCAATGGGTTCCCCACACTTTCTATGGTCCGTATCTTTGCAGTCCCACCAGAGGTGCTGGAACAGTTTTTTTTAGTGGGGGTGCTGAGAGCCATTGAACCACACTGTAAACCCTGTATATAATGGAAACCACTTCAAGCCGGGGGGTGCAGCAGCACCCCTTGTTCCAGCACCTATGGGTCTCACCTAAAGTTCTGAAATGAACCCTAGATTTGTGAATCTGAGGACCTCAAACATTAATGTACTTATCCTCACAACGATATTAAGCCCAGTTTACAGATGAGGAACTGAGTCACAGAGAGTTTAAGTGACTTGTCCAATGGCACACAGGAAGTGTACAACAGAGCCAGGAACTGAAATCTGAACTCAGTCCCAGTCTAGGCCAGTTCCGTTTCTTAACCAGATCACCATTCTTCCTGCGATAAAGTTTAGCTGTATTCTAACGTGTCAAACAAAAAGGTTATCTTTGTCTTCATCTAAAATTGGGCAAGGACTCCCAGTTCCTTGGTTATGCCTCTGCACTACTCTGTCTTTTTTTCCTACGTGGGAAGCTCCTGCAAAATCAAGGACCTTTCAAGTTTCAATTAAGAGAGGATCTGTTTCTTCAGATCATGTTCTTCTACCTCACATTCCAGCATGGGAAAACTTGATTGAAAAGATAACATCCACCATTTTAGCTTCCAGAAAAGAGTTGCTCCTGCTCTACATTATAATGCCACTGTCATAAATATAAAGGGAAGGGTAAACCCCTTTGAAATCCCTCCTGGCCAGAGGAAAAACTCCTCTCACCAGTAAAGGGTTAAGAAGCTAAAGGTAACCTCGCTGGCACCTGACCAAAATGATCAATGAGGAGACAAGATACTTTCAAAAGCTGGGAGGAGGGAGAGAAACAAAGGGTCTCAGTCTGTCTATATGCTATTTCTGCCGGGGATAGACCAGGAATGGAGTCTTAGAACTTTTAGTAAGTAATCTAGCTAGGTATGTGTTAGATTATGATTTCTTTAAATGGCTGAGAAAAGAATTGTCCTGAATAGAATAACTATTTCTGTCTGTGTATCTTTTTTGTAACTTAAGGTTTTGCCTAGAGGGGTTCTTTATGTTTTGAATCTAATTACCCTGTAAGGTATCTACCATCCTGATTTTACAGAGGTGATTTCTTTACTTCTATTTACTTCTATTTCTATTAAAAGTCTTCTTGTAAGAAAACTGAATGCTTTTTCATTGTTCTCAGATCCAAAGGTTTGGGTCTGTGGTCACCTATGAAAATTGGTGAGGCTTTTTATCCAACATTTCCCAGGAAAGGGGGGGTGCAAGTGTTGGGAGGATTGTTCATTGTTCTTAAGATCCAAGGGTCTGGGTCTGTAGTCACCTAGGCAAATTGGTGAGGCTTTTTTACCAAACCTTGTCCAGGAAATGGGGTGCAAGGTTTTGGGAAGTATTTTGGGGGGAAGGACGTTTCCAAACAGCTTTTCCCCAGTAACCAGTATTAGTTTGGTGGTGGTAGCGGCCAATCCAAGGACAAAGGGTGGAATATTTTGTACCTTGGGGAAGTTTTGACCTAAGCTGGTAAAGATAAGCTTAGGAGGTTTTTCATGCAGGTCCCCACATCTGTACCCTAGCGTTCAGAGTGGGGAAGGAACCTTGACAGCCACCATTTCATGAACACTCTTAATAGAGAATGGTCCTTGTGTGACTTGCAGTAGCACTAAAATAGTTTGTGTGTATGGTCTCTCATCATCTGCCCCCTTTGCTCCACCAATGATATTAATTTTGATGCTCTGTTTATCTGCTTTTCCTGCATCCATCTGTATGTTCTGCCACGTTGCCCTCTGTTTGGAATGTCCTCTTAATTTTAGTCCACCAAACTGCTGTCTTTCTGACAAAGAAACCACTTCTGAAAACCTATTTTTGTGTGTGTCTCAACAGAACGTGGTCCAGTAAAAGATACTACCTCTCCCACATCGTCTCTCATGTATTTTCTGTTATCCAGAATGAGTCAATATAATAAACTGTAAAGAAAATTCCTAATTACTACTGTATCTGGGCTTCCCAATACACTTCTCTATTCTGTCTTGTTTAGGTTGTAAATTTTTGGGGGGTAGGAGCTGTCTGTATGTTGTGTCTTATGCAGAGCTGAGAGTAGGGTTGCCAACTTTCTACTCGCACAAAACCAAACACCTTTGCTCCACTCCCTGCCCTGCCCCTCTTCTGAGACCCCACCCCTTCTCTGAGGCCCCATCCCCGCTCACTCCATCTCCCTTCCCTCTGTTGCTCGGTCTCCCCATCCTTACTCACGTGCTCATTTTCACCGGACTGGCTAGGGAGCTGGGGTGCGGGAGGGGGTGTGGGCTCCAGGGTGGGGCCAGAAATGAGGAGCTCAGAGTGCAGGAGGGGTCCCCAGGCTGGGGCAGGGAGTTGGAATGTGAGAGGGGGTGAGGGCTCCAGCTGGGAGTATGGGCTCTGGTGAAGGGATAGAGATGAGGGATTTGGGGTGCAGGAGGGGGCTCTGGGCTGGGACTAAGGGGTTTGGAGGGCAGGATGGGGATCAGGGCTGGGGAAGGGTGTTGGGGCACAGGAGGGGGAGTGAGGGCTCTGGCTGGGGGTGCAGGCTCTGGGGTGGGGTTGGGGAGTTTGGGGTGCAGGAGGGTGCTCCAGGTTAGGATTGCGGGATTTGGAGGGCAGGAGGGAGATCAGGGATGGGGCTGTGGCAGGGGGTTGGGGCCTGGGAGAGAGTCAGGGGTGCAGGCTCCGGGCGGCGCTTACCTCAAGTAGCTCCTGGAAGCAGTGGCATGTCCACCCTCTGGCTCCTACGTGGAGGTGCGGCCAGGTGGCTCTGCGCGCTGCCCCCTCTGCAGGCACTGCCCCCGCGGCTCCAATTGGCTGTGGTTCCTGGCCAATAGGAGCTGCACAGGCAGTGCTTGGGGTGGTGACAGCGTGCGGAAGTCCCCTGCTTGCGCCTCTGCATAGGAGCGGAGGGGGACATGCTTCCCGCGAACTGCCTGGCATGGAGGCTAGCAGTGCCGCCAACTTGGACAGTCAACGGCCTGGTCAGCGGTGCTAACTGGAGCCACCAGGATCCCTTTTTTGACTGGGTGTTCTGGTCGAAAACCGGACACCTGGTCACCCTAGCTGAGAGGAACGTTATGGGCTCTTGATAAATAATAAGAGTGATGTCTATGTAATTTATGAAGTGTTTGTATTTGGAGAGTTGGATTGGGAAAGGACCGATCTCAAAACTCTAAGGGATTCTTCGTCGAAGCCTCATGCCATAATGTAGCAGAGAAATGTTCATTTAAGAATTGAAGAAAATTTAGTTGATATTTTGTGCAGTAACCACCACAGTATTTTTACAAGGGTGTTAATTGTGTATTAGGTATTTCTACAGGGAACATTGGATTTCTTAGTGTGCTGTTTGTCCTAGCCACGTGTGGACTGGCAGGGCCAGCCCACAACATTTTGGCACCTGAGGTGGGGAGCTCAAATGATGCCCCCATGCCACCTCGCTTGGGCCAAAACTTTGAAATGCTGGGTCCTAGTGGCGCCCCCCCACAGTCTGGCACCTGAGGCAGCCACCTCAGTTCGCCTTATGGTAAGGCCAGCCCTGTGGATTGGTTACTCAATCTGTCTTTCACAGCTGGTGAACCGTAACATGATCCATGTTTTCTCCCCAGTACTGGCCACAGCTTGCATATCAAATGCTTAAACTACTGCTACAAGCTACATTAAACATTAAGAAATGGGAACAAAAACATTTTGTGGTGGTGAGATGTTTTTTTCCAACCAGTCAGTCTGATGCATAGAGAAGAATTAACAGGCTGAGATACCCACTAGTTTGACAATTTAGCATCCCGGTGTCTTATATGTGAAAAATCAGAGTAAAAAAGTCAGTTAGAAGCCCTACTCTTCCTACCTATGTTTAATAAGGAGAAAAAGGTGGTAATCTACAGTAGCAGGCTGATGAATGTTGTCTTTCGCGAAAAGTAGGAGTTCTTAAATTTCATACCAAGAAGGTAGATTAAGGAAATTAATTCCTCTGAGGTGCAAGAGACTGTGACCTCAACTGAGCAAAGCTACTCCTCAAAGCACTTAAACACATACTTAAGTCCTGTTGTAATGGGATGTAAGTATGTGCCCAAAATTAAGTGTGTTGCTCAATAGATATGGACAGCTGAATTGGGACCTATAAGCCTTCCTGCTTTCAGCTGTGTATGCTGGTACCCTGGAACGCAATTTAGGATTCCTATTTATATGTCCAGTACAGCATGTGCTGATTCACCCATTGCCATTCAAATACAGAAGTGTTTTAGTGTTCAGCTTTAGTACATTCTTTGAATGCTTTGGATTGCAGTAATTTCACTGAAGAATTCACCTTCCACTAAGAAATTGTTATCTTTTTTGCCACTGTGCTATGTTCAGTAAGACTATTTTCTGTACATTTTGTAGCACTTAAAAATAGTTGGGTTTCTTTCTCTCATTGTTTTCAGTCAATGAACCTTACTCACAATGTGGCTGGTTTTTAGTTGCAGAGGAAAAAGGAATAACAGGTATGCATTGCCTGGAAGTATGGTGCCTAACGTGTTCCCAGTCACCAAAATGTGTTAAACCAATAACTCATACTTTGAAAGTAACAATCCCCTTCACTGTGTGCTGTGCTTTTGTACAACCTTGTGAGCCATGTTTGGTTGTTGGTTGTCCTGACAGTTGTTTAGTATTCCATGAGGTGAAAAAACAATTAATTGTGTCTATAAATAGATTAAAAAAATGAATCCATGTGCTTTTCTGTCAGTTTTTCAGTTTGTTGTCCATGGGCCTTATATTCCCTTTATTTACTCCCCTTTATGTTTGTTTGAATTGGGGTAATAAACATATCAATAAAATTGCTACACACTTACTCCTATTAGTGCCATAGGAGCAGCTGCAAATGTTTAACAAAGCATTAATTTAAAAGTTTCTTTTATTCAATATAAAGTTCATTGGATTTCCTGCTTATAGTGAATTAAACAGTCCAATACAAGTGCAAGTAAAACATGGTATATGACAGTCTACCACCATGATTCTTAGATGGAATACTGACACAGTTATATGTACTACAATGCAAACTACTATGTTTTTCTTCATTTGTTTGGGGTTTTGTTTGCCTTGCCTCTCCTCTCTGAGGGTTGAATTATGATACAGACTGGATTATCCTGAAATTTTTTATGCTAGAAGAAACTCTCAAAATGGGTTCTGGTTATTAAGCTTAAATTCTTTTGCACACTTGTCCCCCTTGATCTGATTCTAAGATAAGAATGAGGTTAACTCTAGGCATCACGTTACTTCTACTCTGATAAAAGTGTTTGTTTCTATTGTCAGTAGTGGAACTTAGTTACTGCATTTGTTAACGTTTTTGTTAATAAGACATTTAGGTCATACAAATACAAATTGTGTTAAGTGATACATTTATTTACAAACTCTTTTATTTTCAGAGCTACAGCTCAGAGTAGGGGTTACCAGTACTTTGCCTCGACCAAGTCAAATCAAACAGAAGGTGGAGGATAAATGTGAATGTGTCTGATTATGATATTGAAAGATGTATGGTCTGGAAGTACCAAGTTTATGCATCCTCATGGATACAAAGGAACCATTGTTCTTTTAGTGTTCTGTCTTTTAGTTTTTAATGTACTCTTGAACTATAATTTTCATTTGTTTGCAATCATTGGTTACATATGGCTGTTGAGAAGAATAATCTATAACATACAGAACAGTAACATGAGACTAAACCATTGTTAATTAAGATGTATTCTTTTAGCTGATTCTTCTCCCAATTCTGCAGTGTGAATTTAATAGTGAACTTATCAACTTTTTAAAATTCCTAAAAGGTTGTGATATCACTAGTGATTTAATGAAAGTCCCAATTAAAAACAAACAAACCTTCTATGGCTCTTGTTTTTATTTACTTTGTCAAACAGCAGTTAGAAAAAACTATTAATCTAAAAAGGCTGACAGAGAGAGTAGATAGGAAATGCTGGGGAGGCCGGTGGGAGGGAATCAATAGGATTTATAGCACTTCTTGCATTATTGCCACATTTTTTGTGGATGTTGCAGAGGAAGGGAATCTTCAGAAAGGTTTTGAATGGACAAAGCATAACCTTATGAAAGACTGGGAAAGAGAGGGTATTCCGCACATATAGAGACAAACCTGGAAAAAGTTCTAGGGATGGCTATGGGAGAGGAGGGTAAATGGGGCATTAAGGCTGACGTCACTTCTGAAAGTGAGCGAATGTAATAGGGCCCCAATCCAGCACAGCATTTAAGCATGTGTATAACTTTAAAGATGTGACAAGTCAGACTAGTCACATCCTTGAAATGATATACATACTTAAGTGCTTTCCTGGATCGGTGTCTTAAATGCTAGCTGAGAGTGGTAGGTCAGAGGAATGTAGAGTAGTTTGCTTTTGAAGGAAGAGGGCAGAAGTTGAAACTTTATAGAGTTGGCTGGGGACTTAAAAGAAGTAGGGAGGATGTGTTCTGACTGGGTGTGGAATGCCTTTTTACCTGTTGCATTTTTGGTGGATTCAGATGGCATTATCACACGTGTGAGGAGGTTGTTGTGATAATCAATACACAAGGTTATCAAGATGTAACAGTTATGTGCTGCTATTTAGGTTCGGTATGTCCTGTCTGGAAATAAATTGATAATTTTAATATAATGTAAAACAATGTTACATGCCTTACTGTCAAGGTGGACATTTTATTAATGAAAACAGGATTTTATGTGTCAAATTGAGGCTTCAAATTGTGTCCATCATGGAGTTTGGCCAGTGATCCTATACTAAACATCCTAGATGAAATTTTCAAAATTCATTTAGGAGTGGAAGTCTCATTGAAACTCAATGTTTGAAAATGAGATTAGCCTCACCCACCTTGTTTCTCACCATTTGTTGTTGATTTTAGCTGCTGGAATGAGACAATTGCTTACTAGTTTCCTGCCTCCCCGCCCCAAAATCCACTTACCCTTACCATTGTTACTAGTTTCACTTTGTATTTTCAATGTCCGTTTTCTCATTTTTGTTTTTATGTTCCATTTGTTTTTGTTAAGTTACATTTGCAGTCCATGTGCCATTTTTTTGTTCTTTAATTTGAGTTAAACCCAATTTATTTGGGTATTTTCAATGTTCTTCATTAAGAACAATGCTCATAAAGGCTTCATTGTTGTCTTTATGAACTGTGTAACCTAACGAATAGTAAAACTATGAGAGATCATGCTGCATTAGAACCAAAAGCCTACCATAGAATTTTGTTTGGAAAAATGCTAGAGGCTTTGAGCCATCAAATAGATTCCAGCTGTGTAATTTGAAAATCAAATTGTAATAACATCCAAACATAAAGTAAAATAATACCATTTGTGGCTTGAACTCAATCGTTCTAAATAATGGTGAGAGTCATAAATGAGTATCATCTTTTTAAATCATTGCTTTAGAAGGGTTTTCTCATCTTAACAGTGGCAATTGTGAATGAAAAATAAATACAAATATTTCTGACCCTTTCGGATACAATAGTCTTGTTTTAAGAGATTATAGTTCATAATTGAAGAGTTAATTCAGGTTTCAAACATATAATAAGTTCATATTTTTATTGTAATTTGGTTAAGGTAGGTGGGGTGTGTGTGTGTGTGTTAGGTAGACTTTGTATACTGTACACATGTTGTTGTAGTGTGTGTATATATAAAAGCTGCATGTAAATAGTGATTGTAGCATTTGACAAATTGCTTTTGTCAAGCACCCTGGAACTCCTGACATGCACTCTGTCCACTAATCCCTTACTTTCACGACTGCTTCTAGTTTTCCTAGCCTCTGTACAGCTTCTACCAGCCATACTTCCATTAAAAAAAGAACACACTGCCAGAGGAATATTACCTTCCTCCATCTAATATATGGAATTTCCTCCCCCAGAATTACATCAAATTGAGGTGAATATTCAATTCTGACAAATTGTATCTTGTGACCTATGAGGGCTAGAATGGGAGTTTAAAACCATTAGAAAGGGGAGGAGATTCCGTTTTTCTGTTGGGAAACACCACTAGTTCTTCGGAAAGATCCAGGATAGCTGACTTAAAAATTGCAATATTATAGCACATGGAGAAACTATTGTAGAAACCTATAAGAACTATCTAAAATATACTAGTTATGATGACTCTTGTCTGCAGAGCTTTTTATTACTGAACTCATGGTTACTGGACTTTGGCTGGCTTTGCAGTAAATATCAAATATTTATATTTTGATAATATAATAATATAATTATATATATATAATATCAAATATAATAATTTGATATTATATATATAATATCAAAAATATCAACAAAAATGGTAAAACTCTAAACATTTCCTGTAAAGTATGTGACATACAGAAGATACATGATGACATAATATAAAGCTTTTATTGATATTCATTTGGGGTGGCTGCATTACTTACATGAGTGGGCTCTGAGCTTATCTCAAATGAGTGGCAATAATACTTTATATCACAGCATCATGTTTTTTCTATACTTGTTCTTTCAGTGTTTTGTGTGTGTGTGTGTGTGTGTGTGTGTGTGTGTGTGTGTGTGTGTGTGTGTGAGAGAGAGAGATTCAACTGATCAGGACATACAGGTGAATGAACAACACACAAGGGATGGATTTTAAGCATCAGGAAGTAATGTTGTTCAACACTGGAGGGAAACACTTCCCGCTCCCACATAGTAGGCATTTATCCATGGCAGTGTTCAGGAGTCCCACTAAACAACCAGTAACTCGACCCACCTAGGCCCACTCCTTGGATTCAGCTCACTTCTGAATCCTCCCCACCTTTTCCCACATGGAGGGATATAGAAGTTGCCAAAAGAGGATATCAGCCTGCAAGAACTTCAGGTCTCCTTTTTTCCTATTGGCAAAACCATAAACGCCAATTCTGTGGGTGCTCCAGGGCTGGAGCATTCATGGGGGAAAAAAAATGGCGGGCAGCCCCCCTGTCAGTAGCTCCACCTTCCCCCAGCGCCTCCCACCTGCTGCGGATCAGCTGTTCCTCGGCATGCAGGAGGTGCTGGGGGAAGGGGGCAGGAGTGAGGGCAGGGTATGCTTGGGGGAGGGGTGGAATGGGACAGGAAGAGGAAGACAGAGGTGGTGCGGGGACAGGGCAGGGTAGGAGTGGGGCTTTGGGGAAAAGGGTGGAGTGGGGACAGGGTAGGGGTGGGTACTTGGGGGAAGGGGTGGAATGGGGGCAGGGCCTGTGGTAGAGCCGGGGGGGAGCACCTCCCAGCACATTAGAAAGTTGGTGCCTATGGGCAAAAGGACCACCACCATGATATTTACCTCTTGGAGCTGGTCCCTTTTAGCCTTTACCCATAGTGGACACTGGCCACAAGTTAAACACTCTTACTTTGCTAATATTAAATATTAAGACTTATTGTTATAACCTAACAGTATCTCAATGATGCTGTGAGGAAGGCAAAAAACTCCATCATACCTCTTGCCAGTTTTGTCCAAAGGGAAAAAAACCTTCCTGATCCTGAAACAGGTGATCAGTCAGACCTGCAGCATCCTAAAAAACATGGCACGAACACTGCAACAAAGAGGAGGGAGAGTGGGGAAGCTAGCCAGAGCAAGACATTTTTGAAAAGCCTACAGGAGTTTAACTAGGTGGTAGGGGCCACGAGAGCCAATTGGTTAGCTTGTTCACCCATCCCCAGCCAGTGGTTAGGTGATGGGCCCAAAGTGGGGGCGTCTATGGCCCACATACCTACAAGCACTGCATCCATCCCAGGCAGTCCATTGAACATTCCTTCCCAGTTGATTGTGGACAGATACCATCCATGTAAAACTGTCAATGTGCCTAAATCCTCATTAGCAACATGCCTACTGTTAAAATCTTGGACTTGTCCTATAGAGACTTCCAGTCCTGCCAAAGAGTATGATAGTTTGTTTAAAATGGAAAAGAGACATAAGAGCTAGACTAAGATAACTTGAGACCAAGTCTGTATTTGAATGTAGTTCTTCAATAGTGAAAGGCGAGGACTGCTGTCCTCAGAAAATGTATCTTTAGTAATATTTTAAAATTCTTATAACAAAACCCCTGGGATTGAAAGATCCTGGCTCCAAATCAACCTTTACCTCTGCTTCTTAGAAAGTCTATTCTGATTGTGACTGTTTTGCCCTTTTTAGAAGCAGACCTAAGGGCTTGACCCAGAGTATTTCTATTGACTTCCCTGGGCTTTAGTTCAGACCCTAAGACACTCAGTACATTAGCCAAATGTATTAATGACTGTATTCATACCTGGGCACCAGCTGTACAACATATGGAAACAATAGCATTTCTTTTCTCAGTAACTGTGCACTTAGACTACCTCAAAAGACATGCCCCTGTATACCTAGGACTCGTATGGTAAAGTGGAGGCAGTTTCAGAAAAAAGCTACAGGGGTTTGAGGAGATGATGCCTCTATGATTAGAACTTCTCTCAGAATGATGTAAAAAATCCTGAAAAGCCAAGAAGAGAGTTGAAGTAGCCATTTTCTAAAACTATGTTCGGGTACATACATCAGAAATACTGAAAATCCATAGTTAGCATTGTATTATTCTGTCCTGTTAAGAATTAGTATTAAAGCAATCTGTGTTTAAAGTGCATTATGTGCCACTGAAGCGGGGAAAAAATCATCTTCCCCTATGAACATTCTATCTTTTTCTTTTTTTAGATCACCTTTTGCTGCTGTGACAGATTACTCAGTAACGAGAAATAATGTCATACAGCTCTGCCTGGAATTAACAACAATTGTACAACAGGTATGAGACTATACACTTATTCTCATTTGAATTTATTGTTGCCTATTTAATGGTAAGTGGCCCTTTGCAACTAAATTGAATCATTTTGTCACCCATTTTTCTGTGTCCAGTTACAGCTTAAAAGGAAAACGGTTGTGTTAGTAAAACACTTTTTAGAAATGTCTGTTTCAATATCTGCATAACTTTGATTTTGGCTGTCCTATGCATGTACTTCTCTCCTGTGTTGCAATGCTGAGCTTTATTGTGAATTCCTTAGTCTATATAATTGTCAAGTTGAAAATTCCTATTTGATATTGTATTTTACTTGTAATAGTTTCTCACTTATTTTTCATTAAATGGAGTAGTTCAGAAGATCTCTTTGTATTACTCTGCATTTGTGCAGTCACCTTCATTTTTGCACAATTCATAATACCTAGAATCTTCTGCAGATAGTGTATATTTTCTGATCTGTCTAAAATGTTATATTTAGTTTTCTTAAATTCGGACTTCAAGAGAGCCACAAGCAGTTACTTAGTCTTTTGCTTAAAGGTCTGACTTCACTTTCCCAAATAGAAGGGAAAATTGCTTGCATTCTGAGGGTGTATATAACCTAGAACCTTCCCCAGTTTCCATAATTTTGGGGGGATTTACTGATGAAAAGTTCTATAGAACAATAATACCATTGTGTGTCTGCAGTTTAGACCTGTCCCCACTCTTGGCTATCCTTCTTCCAGTAAAAGTGAAAAGCAACTTTTGTTATAGTCCAAACCAGTGTTGGCACCCACTCCATTAGATGGATTAATGCTAGAAATTAAAGTAGTTCTCTTCAGCTGAGTGATATACCTTTGATTCGAACAGCC
Organism: Natator depressus; assembly: GCF_965152275.1. Lineage (NCBI taxonomy): Eukaryota > Metazoa > Chordata > Testudines > Cheloniidae > Natator > Natator depressus. The sequence continues at coordinate 139,419,497 of NC_134234.1, forward strand.
CAAAGATCTGTCCTGGTGTTTTCCAGTGCCCCTATGATTAACGTGGCTGTAATCAATTGCCTTTAAATCTTGTTAATTATATAGGTTTAGTTAATACCCCTGTTTGTTATCTAATTTTTGAGGGGCCAGTTGTGAATTCCCATTCAACAGTGAATTAATTTTATAGGCTATCCAGAGAGTCTACCCTATTTTATCTCATGATGTTTTTGTTTCTTAAAAATGCAAAGCTGAAGGACTGCTTATTTGTTAGTTATGATTCCTGACTGGAGAATAGATGGCGTGAGGGATTAGATAATAAATTCTGTATTTTGGATGGATTATTTTTAAATGAAAGGATGGTTTTGTTTGCTTTGGAATATTTTAGTCCTTATGAGTTGTTATTCATTTCTATGAACCTGTTGTGCCCCTTGCTTTTTGATTTGACCTGTGCAAACCCAGTAGAATTCAGCTTACAGTGGCGTATTGACAAAATCAAACCTGTAGTTTGGGTCTGAGGGTTTTATTGAAGGCTAGAGTTGTACCTTCAGGCGTGTTGGAAGTTAGAGCTGAACAAACTCAAAACCACAAGAGCTCAATCAAAGCTTTAATCCTTCCTGCCCCACAAATTACTCCATATCTACTAACCCCCCACTCACACACTGATCCTATTGATTATTAGTGTTCTCAGGGTGGAATGCTGGTCGCTGCTTCCCTGGGCTTGGCCTATTCCTGGTGATTAAGAGGTACCAGTTAACTGCCCCTCCCATTGTCTATTTTTTGGTGCGGACAAGAGACTCAAAAGATTCCCACTGACCAAAAATGTTCAGTTTTTCAATGGAGGTTGGGAAGCATCCTGATTTATCTCCCCCCCCCCAACTGCTTTCCAGTAAAAAGTGGGAGGGAGGCTGACTTGCCTGTTGCAGTAGGCTGTGCTCTAAGGCCAGGGATAGAATCATAGAAGATTAGGGTTGGAAGAGACCTCAGGAGGTCATCTACTCCAATCCCCTACTCAAAGCAGGACCAACACCAACTAAATCATCCCAGCCCGGGCTTTGTCAAGCTGGGCCTTAAAAACCTCTAAGGATGGAGATTCCACCACCTCCCTATGTAACCCATTCCAGTGCTTCACCACCCTCCTAGTGAAATAGTGTTTCCTAATATCCAACCTACACCTCCTCCACTTCAATTTGAGACCATTGTTCCTTGTTCTGTCATCTGCCACCACTGAGAACAGCCAAGCTCCATCCTCTTTGGAACCCCCCTTCAGGTAGTCGAAGACTGCTATCAAATCCCCCCTCACTCTTCTCTTCCTCAGACTAAACAAGCCCAGTTCCCTCAGTCTTTCCCCGTAAGTCATGTGCCCCAGCTCTCTAATCATTCTCTTGGCTCTCTGCTGGACTCTCTCCAATTTGTCCACATCTTTTCTGTAGTGGGGGGCCCAAAACTAGATGCAGTCCTCCAGAAGTGGCCTCACTAGTGCTGAATAGAGGGGAATAATCACTCCCCTCGATCTGCTGGCAATGCTCCTACTAATGCAGCCCAATATGTTGTTAGTCTTCTTGGCAACAAGGACACACTGCTGACTCATATAGAAACTATGGGCTTCATTTCCTATTGCCAGAGAATACCTAATTACCGTGCCAAGCCTTATTGGACTCTACTTACTCAAAGTAATGCAGGGCTTCTGCAGTAGAAGGGGGTTGGTTTTTCTCTCATGTCCATATGGGAAGTTGTGGGAGAGGGAAGTCAGACAGCTTTCCTTACCACCCAGAAGGCAGTGCCCCTGTCTGGTTGCTCACCAAAAATGAAGGAAGAGGGCAGCTGTCAAGAAATGGAGTGTTGAGGCATGGTGGGAGGGAGGTGGGCCAGCCAATTGGCTGGTTTGGGGCACAGAACTTCTGTGAGATTTCACCATTGTGAAAACCAGCCATTTGAATGGCTTTATTTGTTTGCTATTAACTTTTGGCCAGCTTGGTTTGACTTATCTTTGTATCTTGTGCAACAAATATGTCTTGCCTTGGTTGTATAATAAATTCTTTCTACTTCTTTTTTTAAAGTCAGTAATTTTACAATTCCAGAATTTGATTGAGTTTGCATTTCATTTGGCTAAGAGAAGAACTAAGCGCTCTAGTTGGTTTCTTTGTGGTTTAAAGTATGTGTTTGTCCTACAAAACTTATTAGAGCCCTTCTTGTGCTTTGCGAAAAGGGCCATACCTCAGAGGATGGCTGTGTGGGCATCTCTTGCCAAAGTTGCACCTGTCACTATCTGTAGTCATGGCTGTAGGTCAGGAGTAGTCAATTATATTTTTGTCAAGGTCCATATTTCTTGGACAAGGTATAGTCAAGGTCCAGACTCCAGAGAAAATAATAAAAAATAAGAATAATGATTACAATAAATAAATAAAAAGATTTCAGGGTCTGTTCAAAAGTGTCTGGTGGTCCGAATTTGGCCTGCGGTCCACCTATTGACACCCTTGCTTTATGTCATTGTCTGTCACTTAATGTGACTGAAAATGCCTCCTATTCCTTTTCACAGGTCTATTTTTTTTTTTTACTAACTGGGGAGCTTGTAACTTATCAATCATTTCCTCACAAATTCATCCCCCTTGTCATTACTGCCAGTTCCTTACATTTTTTGGAAAGTACATTCAACCTTTGAAACTGGGGAGGTCTGAGAGTTAGTCACCTACAGGAGTAACAGCAAATTTTATTCACTTGCCACGACAAAAGAGAAGACTCATCATCCCCAAAGGTAACAGTAAGCCCCAATCAAGAAAGCACTGCAGCATGACACTTAACATGTGCTGAAGCTATCTTGGGACTTTAGTCAGGACAGGGACAATGATAAATTCCATTGCTGGTCCCAAACTCATCTGTTCTGATTTTTATTTACAGTACATATGTTCCATTCCGGTAACTTAGTATCTATTCACTGATCTTTTGTTTCATATGATCATAGAGTTTAAGGCCAGAAGAGACTACTAGATCATCTAGTCTGACCTCCTGTATATCACAGGCCACGAGCACCACCTAGCACCCTCACACTAAATCCAACAATGGCAATTAAACCAAAGTACATGAGACCCCCCAGGAGATTAGACTATTATGTGCAGGTAGAGAGTAGGAGGGATCGAGGTGCACCAGTGCTCAAGGCCCGCTCAATGGCAGAGAAATGACGAAGTGAGATATGCCCAGATAATCCTGGCAGGTGAGCTGCATCCACATGCTACTGAGGAAGGTGAAAACCCCCTGAAGTCTCTGCTAATCTGACCTCGGGAAAAATTCCTGCCTGACCCCATGTGTGGTGATCAGTTGGACCCTGAGCATGTGAGCAAGAACCAGCCAGACAAGCATCTGAGAGAGAGAATGGTTTATGCCACTTCAGAGCCCTGGCCCATCCTGCCCAGTGTCCCATCTCCAGCCTTGGTCATCCCTCAAGCTTCAGAGAAAGGAGATTAAAAAAATCCCAGAATACATTGACATAGGTGGGGAGAATCTATTCCTGACCCTTGCTGGTGGCCAAATAAAACCCTGAAGCATGAGCTTTAGGAACATAAGACATAAACCAGAAGTGAGACCCAGGGCTGTTGAGCCCTGCCTACCACCATCACAAGTAATTCCATCATATGGCTGCACTCACAAATTTGTCTAGCGCTCTCTCTCAAAACTAACTAAATTGTTTGCCCCCACAGTTCCTGTTGGCAGGCTGTTCCAGAACCTTATCCCCCTTATGGTTAGAAACCTTCTTCTAATTTCCAGTCTGAATTTGTTTATGGCCAGCTTATATCCCCTTTGTTCTTGTTCCAACATTGTCCTTTAGCTTAAATAGCTCTTCACTCTCCCTAGTGTTTACCCCACTACTGTATTTATGGAGAACAATCGTATCCCTTCCCAGGCTTCTTTTTGCTAGACTAAACAAGCCAAGTGCGTCCAGTATCCGCTCATAAAATAGGCCCTCCATTCCTCTGATCTTCCGAGTAGATCTTCTCTGTACCTGTTTCAGTTTAAATTCATTTTTCTTGAGTATGGATGATCAGAATTGTAAACCGTATTTAAGTATTCCAAATTGAATACAGTTAAATTCCCCAGTGTACTACTGTTGTGGGCTACAAACTGAATGTCTAAATGTTGCATCAGCTTTTTAATCTCCGATTCTCTTTTCTTCTGCATTTAAAATACTTCTATGTGAGTTTACAAAAGTCCTATACCTGAACTTAGCTATTAAGAGGCTTTTTAAAAAGACAAGTGGTGTTTTTAAATGTCTACACATAAAGCGTGCATTTGCTTAAGTTCTGTCTTTGGCTCTTGTAAATTGTTGTCAGGCAGCTTTTTCATATACAGTTTAAAAATAGCACCCTGAGCTTCAGCGTGCGGTGAATGAGGCCTGTGAGGATTCAAACCCAATTTTTGTATCACTCACTTACAGCTGAAAAGTCTTCAGAATTATTAACAAAAACACTGTTCTCTAGCTAAAGTGGGTAAAATTAAACTGGCATATTTAAATAATTTTGCTGGTTTGAGGTTAATTGTAGGGATAATGTTTGGCATAAAGAGATTACATTTTTCTGTTATCCTTACAAACTGGATAATGAAGAAGAAATTGGCAGAGTTTTGAAAGTATGGAGTCTAGGAAAATGAGGTGTAATACAGAGTTCTTAAGACAAGCCATTGTATATAATTAAGGCTAAGATTTTGTCATGATTATTTTTAGTAAAAGTCATGGACAGGTCATGGGCAAGAAACAAAAATTCACGGAAGCTCTGACCTGTCTGTGACTTTTGCTGCTGTGGCCCCATAGTTTCTCCCTACCCACAACATGGTGGCTGGGAGTTGTGGGGTTCCCCCTTTGCTCACGGCAGCTGGAAGCTGTGCAGGGGTGGGCTCCATCCACAGCAGCTGGGAGCTCAAGGGTGACTATACTTCCCAAAGAGAAAATGGGACACTCCCAGCTGCTCACCTGATGCATCCCCTTCCCCCTGTGCGAGGCTGTCACCCGTCACTGGAACCCTGAGGAGGGCCTCCTCAGGAGTCTGTCACCTGTTGCTGGAACCTTGCAGGGGGCCCACTGTCACCTGTTGCTGGAACCCTGCTAGGGCCTCACTGGCTGCCAGCTCCAGAGTCCAACAGCCCCTGGGGCTGAAGCAGAGAATGTCACAGAGTTCTCTGAAAGTCACCGATTCCGTGACTTCCATGACCTCTGTGACATAAATGTAGTCTTATATATAGTGCAATATAGTATATGTTAAACATTATATTAACTAGTTCATTTTCTATTTTAATTACAAGTAACTGTTCTGTATTTGTCTGCCGCAGAAATGGATATCTGCCATTGACAAATAGTTTCCTCAGCGCATTGCAGGCTATTATTGTAACCTGAAGAAAACTCTGTTCACACTAAACATCTACTTTTCTGCTGTTGTACTATTTGGCCTAATTTTTTTTTGTTCTGGGACTTTAGTGTTATTAAGTAGTAGCTTTATCTTCCAACTTTCATCTTGGGAACTCTGGCATAGTTGAAACAAGTCCTAACTAGTAGCTGATTTCTGAGCTGTAATGCAAGTCAATTTTACTGATACTCTTCTATTAACTCTGGAGACTTCAAAGGCTATCTTTATTAAAACATCTCAGACCTAGAGAAAAACCTTAGATTCCAGAGGTATTGCAAATCGTGGCAGTTCAGACATCCTTCTCTGCCACTTCCATTACAGGGTTATATAGGCTTTGTATCTTGAAGTTGTTCAGGGTCCAGTTCTGCCACCCATATGTAGAGAAAGATCTTACTCCACAAGAGTGCAGTTGAGATCAGTGAGGTAGTTTGTGGAGTAAAGTTCCATTTGGCATGAGTAAAGGTGCCAGAAGTAGGCCCTAGGAGATTTAAGTAATCTTCTTAAGAAAGTAGATGATCACTTTGCAGCTGCATTGCAGAAGCTTTGACTGTGTTCACTGCTAAGCAGAGTCAAAAGGACATGATACAACAATTTTTCTCACAGCACCATTTCTGATAAAGCGTGTCCATTGGCATTGGGTGTTTTTCTAACTTTACTTTTTTCTATGTTTCCAGGAGAAGAGGCTGTAATATTTATACTTGGGTGTGAACAAATGGTTACAATGCTAATATTATTTTATAAGCAGGCTACCACAGCTCTACTGGAGGCACTCTTTAAAAAAATCCTGGAAAATGTTTAACTTTATTGTTAGGCCAGTAATAAGAGAAAAAACTATGATAATCAGTCTGAAGGAATTATATTGTGGGACAATTTGAAATTAGGTTATACTTACTCCTGTTGACCTTCACCCTTAACTATGAATGCCTTGATCCTGCTCCTACTGAAATCATTGCAAAGCCCACATTGACTCCATTGGGTTCAGAATTGATCTCATTGTGATGGATTCAATCACAGAAACCCCCTTGGGACTGTCACCTGTGCTGAGACTAACTCTGAGCCCATTTTCTCTGCCAGTTTGGGTCTCCAGAACCCTGCCTTGTCGAGCCAGGCACGCCAGTCTGCTCCAACACAGACCCAGGTCTGAACCACGCACCCCAAAGCTGCAGACTTAACTGAAAACAGCTTAAGAAGTGCTCCTGTCTCTAGCACCCAGACACCCAGCTCCCAATTGGATCCAAACCCCAAATAAATCCATTCTATTCTGTATAAAGCTTATACAGGGTAAACTAATAAATTGTCTTTCCTCTATAACACTGACAGAGAGATATGCACAGCTGTTTGCTCCCCCAGGTATTAATTAATAAGCAAATGTGATTTTATTAAGTATAAAAAGTAGGATTTAAAGTGATTCCAAGTAATAATAGACAGAACAAAGTAATTTACCAAGTGAAACAAAACAAAACACAACAAATCTAAGCCTAATATAGTAGGAAACTGAATACAGGTGAATCTCACCCTCAGAGATGTCCCAGTAATCTTCTTTCACAGCCTGGACTCCTTCCTAGTCTGTGTCCAGCAATCACTCACACCCCTGTAGTTACTGTCCTTTGTTCCAGTTTCTTTCAGGCATGTCTTGGGGGTGGAGAGGCCATCGCTTGAGCCAGCTGAAGACAAAATAGAGCGGTTTCCAGGGCCTTTTATATTCTCTCTTGTGGGCGGAAACCCCTTTTTCCTTCTGTGCAAAGTCACAACAACAAGATGGAGTTTGTAGCCACCTGGGCAAGTCACATGTCCATGAATGGTTCAGCATTTTGCAGGCCAAAGCCATTGTTTACATTAGTTTGAACGTTCCCAGGAAAGCTCAGATGTGGATTGGCGTCTCCCAAAGTCCATTGTCAATTAAGTGTTTCTTGATTGGGCACTTACTGAGAATAGTTTTTTCTCAAGAAGCTGACCAAATGCTTCACTGAGGCTACTTAGAATCAAACACATTGAGATACAAGTACGTAGCCAATATTCATAGCTTTAAATACAAAAACGATACACACATACAGACAGCATAATAATAAGCAGCAAACTAGAACCTTTCCATAGATACCCCACCTGACCTCCTCTGTACAAGACCTTGTGCATAGGACCCTGGTTGCAACAATGATCTATATGGTCACAGTTCATGTCACTAATGTCACACTCATAATATAGTTTTACAAAGGTATGAAGTTAATTTTTTTAACTCTTGAATCATGTTCTTCAGAAGATCAGTTAGAAGTAATTAGACAGTGGGAGTAAAGGCAGGATTGAAAAAACAACACACACACACACCCAACAGTATAGAACCCATGAAGATAAGATTCTATGGTACTGGGGGGAGCTATGGAGGAGAGTCATAGTAATTCAAAATGAAAACACTTGTTAGTTTATATACTGTCAGGGCAAGGACTGTCTCCCTTGTACAGTGCCTAGTGCAATGGAGATCTCATCCTGGTTGGGGGGCAGGAGGCGCTGTATGAACTGCTGCAGAATTAACAATTTCAACCAGAAAAAATAAAACATCACATCTGACTGTATATTTTAAAAGAAGTAATGCCAAGCACTGTATCAGGGGTAATTAATTTTCAACACAGTTAGATATGATTTGAACCTAATCTGGGACTCCTTCATGACTCTGTAATGCCTATAGTCTCATCCTTGCAGACGTCCTTCAAAAAAAGCTATTGTGCCTTTAAAATGTAATCCATTCCTGACAATAACAGGTTAACCAATGCAGAACAGAAAATAATAATCAGAGTTTCCACTATCTTTTATCTAATTTCTGAGCATAAAAACTAACCACTTTGATACGTGGGGCTTTTTAAAGAAGGAAACCACCCTAACCTAAGCTGTGTTATATTAATGTTCAGTTATAAACTTTTGAAAGAACAACCATAATGTTTTATTCAAAGTCCCAAACATTTCAGCATTATGAACAACCTCCATTCCACAGGTGTTTGTAACTGAGATTCTGCTGTACAGGTCATGTAGCAGGACATCAAAATCTATGGCCCTGAATAGGGGCATTTATGGCTGTTGAGCTGAGTCATCCTGTTAGGTGCTACAGCACTGCATACAGATGCAGAATAATTTCTGCTAACTCATAGTTGCCAGGGGATCTTGTTATTGCCACTTGGAATGTCTCTCTGGAGAGCAGAAAATAGGGACTGAGAGAGTTTACTTTTGTAACGTTTTTGTACATGCACAGTAGAAGAATCCTATTAATTTTTTGTACTGAGGAAACTTAAAATACACTTATATAGAAACCCAATAAAATAACCTGTTACAATAATCATTATGAACATCTTATTAAAAATTGTTTCCATCATGGGTTCCTCATCTAATTGGTAAGTATTTCCTTTCTGACAGGGAGAATCCCTAGGAAAGCTAAGGTTGATCTGAGGCTAATGTTTTGTTATAATACAAAAGCAAAGCCTATGAAGAAGATAGTTTTGGACACTTCACTAAGGTGTGTGATGCATTGAGAGAATGTGGTGGGAATACTGTGTGTTTACAGGCTAGTTCACATACGTGTCAGACTTCACTTTATTAGAACAGTTGCAGGATTGTGATAAAAACAGATTGAGGGTGTTTTAAGAAACATAAGATCGGCCATACTGGGCCAGACCAAAGGTCCATCTAGCTCAGGAACTTGGCCTAAATTTGGCCTTCAGGACCTCTCTCCTACCCTTCCCTATGTCATTGGTACCTACATGTACCACGATCACTGGCTCCTCTCTAGCATAACACATAAGCCTGTCTAGATGTCTCAAGAGAGATGCAACCTTTGCACTCGGCAGACAAGTCACTATGCGGTTCTCCTGGTCATCACAAACCCAGCTACCTGTTTCTAATGATGAATCTCCCATTACTAATACATATCTCTTCCTAAAAAGAAAAGGAGTACTTGTGGCACCTTAGAGACTAACCAATTTATTTGAGCATGAGCTTTCGTGAGCTACAGCTCACTTCATCCGATGAAGTGAGCTGTAGCTCACGAAAGCTCATGCTCAGATAAATTGGTTAGTCTCTAAGGTGCCACAAGTACTCCTTTTCTTTTTGCGAATACAGACTAACACGGCTGTTACTCTGAAACATATCTCTTCCTAATAACTGGAGTTCCCTCCCCCGGAGAGGTATCCTCAGTGCGAGAGGATACCATGGCTTCTTCTGGAAGGAGGGTCCCAAATATGGGATTGTTTCCCTCTGCTCGAGTTTGATGTTCTCTTCCCTGAGACTTTCCTCCTCCTCAACAGCACAGAGGCTGTGAGACCGGGGGTGGGACCATTCTACTGTGTCCTGGAAAGTCGCATCTATGTACCTCTCTATCTCCCTTAGCTCCTCCAGCTCAGCCACCCTGGCCTCCAAAGCCTGTACACAGTCTCTGAGGGCCAGGAGGTCCTTGCATCGAATGCACACATACACCACCTGCCCATAAGGCAGGTAATCATACATGCTGCATTCAGTGCAGCAAACTGGATAGCCCACACTCTATTGCTGGACTTCTGCCTGCATTCTTTTTTTTACTCCTGCAGCTCTTTCCTTCATTGGTTTGTTTGTTTTTATCAAAGGGTGTTTATTGCCTTAAGTTTAAAGGATGTTAAGGAAGTGTATCTAGCCCTCCCACTCTCCCACTACTCCTCTAAACTACCTCGCAAAACTCCCCTGTCAGCTGTTCCTCTTCGCTAGTTCACTTATTTGTTAGCTTTAGTTCTCTTATTCCTGGTTAGAGCTGAAAATCAGAACATGTTCTTTTGATCAATTCTGTTTTGATGTAGATCAAGCAGTTTGAAGAAGTTCAAGTAGGAATTGCTGTACTGGAGACCAGGGGTGTTACTCTGCCCACTATCCTTTTTATCCAGAATTATGCAGAGGAGACCTTCTCTGGGGGCAGTGTGACCCCCATGCAGCATTCCCTACCTCTCCCCTGGGCCAGCTGGGCTCTGGGAAAGAAACTGCACGGAGGTGTCAGCCTCAGAATGAAGCCAGCAAAGCAGGTCCTGAGAGCGTTTGAAGCAGGGACTGACAGACATTGATGTTATCAGAGTGCTTTCTGCCGTTGTCATTGCTAACGTTCTGAACTCTATATGCTGATTGGCTATTTGCCCCACCATCTCCCTTTGTTTTTCCATCTAACTAATCCCTTCCTAGCATAACCCTACTGAAAATATTTAAAAAACAAAAATCGTGTTGCTAGCATAATGTTTGCCTCCTTCACATTGCTTACTCTGCTTTTATATTCTATCCCTTTCCCCTAATCTTTCTTTATCTGTCTTGTCTACTTAGGCTGTAAGCGCTTCAGGGTAGGGACTGTCTCTTAGGCTATGTCTATACTACAAAGCTAAGTCGACTTAAGTTACATTGACGATCATCTGTAGCTGTAATTAAACCGCTTTTGCACGTCCACATGACGCGCCGTGTGACAGCAGAGCATGTCCACAGTTGGTGTTCTTCCATTGATGGAGAGAGCAGTGCACCATGGATGGCTATCCCACTGCGCAATTCGCTGTCGTCTGCATCTGGGAAGGGGTTGCAGTGCCTCCTGGGGGGTGGGCTCAGCTCTGTCCTATCATTCTGTGGCTTCCGTGCCACTTTTCAACAGCCCCTGTAAACTGTGCACCCCCATCTCTGTCTGAAAGCATGGATCCTGCACTGCTTTCCAGTCTTGTGATGAACATTACTCATCCTACAGTATTTCATGAGCTGCAAATCTGATAATGACACCGTGGTGTCTGCCCTGCTGTGTGCAATGTAAAGAAAGAATTCAAGATTGCTTTTGGCCAGAGCAGCTGCACACAGTAAGACCATCAGTACTGGGCTCAGGAAACAAGCACAGAGTGGTGGGATTGCATTGATGATTGCAGGATGATGAGCAGTGGCTGCAGAACTTTTAGATGCGCAAAGCCACGTTCCTGGAACTGTGTGTGGAGCTCACCCCCTACCCTCTAGCGCAAAGACACCAAAATCAGAGCTGTCCTAACTGTGGAGAATCGAGTGGTGATTGCTGGGTGGAAGCTGGCAACACAAGACTGCTTCTGGTCAGTCGTGAATCAGTTTGGAGTGGGGAAGTCCGCCATGGGGGTTGCAGTGATGCAAGTGTGCAGGGCCAGTAATGGCTTCCTGCTATGAAGGACTGTGACTCTGGGCAATGTGCGGGAAATAGCAGATGGCTCTGAGGCAATAGGATTCCCTAAATGCAGTGGGGCAATAGATGGCATGCATATCCATCCCCATTTTGGCCCCAGACAACCTTGCGAGTACCTCAACAGAAAAGGCTACTTTTCTATGGTCTTGCAAGTGCTGGTGGATCACCGACCTCAACGTGGGGTGGTAAGGGAAAGTGCATGGCACATGCCTCTTCAGGAATGCTGGCCTATATAGAAAGCAGCAAGCAGGGATTTTCTTTCCAGATCAGAAGATTCCAGTTGTAATCCTGGGAGACCCAGCCCTACCCCATGGCTAATGAAGCCTTAAACCAGCAACCTTGCCTGCAGCAAGGAGTGCTTCATCAGTGGGGTCAGCAGGTGCAGAATAAAACTGTTGAATATGCCTTTGGCGGAGTAAAGGGTCGCCGGTGCTGCCTTTTTGGCAGATTAGACCTCAGCAGGAAAATATTCCCATGGTCATAGCAGCCTGCTGTGCTCTGTGTAACATTTTTGAAGCTAAGGGGAAAAGTTTCTCTGGGGTGGAGCGTTGAGGTGGATGGCTTGCAGCTGCTTTTGAGCAGCCAGATACGGGGCTGCTAGATGGGCTCAATGCGGGTATTCGAATCAGGGAGGCTTTGAAGGAGCATTTTGACAATGAGCCCCAGTGATGTGTCTTTCTGTAATGCATTGAGCCAGGCATTTCTTTCTTGCACCTTAATATGACCCTTGTAACGATTGCTGTGAGTGCATTAATTTTACTCTGCAAATCCACCGATTGCTACTGTCTATGAATTTCAGCAGCAACCACCATGTGTAGGAGACAAATAAAGATTCATTTTTATAAGTACATTTTTATTCTACATCTATGCAAACATTTCAATTTCCTACAAGGGACAAGATAATGAAGAGCACTTTTTGAAATGAGGCTCTCACAGCTGGGTGTCTGTCCAGCTGTCTTTGTGAAACATATCCCTCACGATGGAGCACATGGGGTACTGCAACAGCCAGGAACATGTGAGGAATGTGTGTGGGGAGTTTGAGGAGGGCAAGAAAGGCAGTTTGGAATGGGCTGCAGGGGGAGGATAGCACAGATGTGTTCCACCTGCAGCACAATTAGGAACCTTAGCATATCTGTTTGGTCCTTGAGCAGCTGTATCATCTGCTCCTGTCCCTGTTTCCTCTCTCCTGGCTCGCCACTCTCAGTTTTTCATTGATAACAAACACAGAGCATGGAGAGAGACTATCAGCAGCATCAGACAATTGCCGCAACTCCCTGAAAATGTCTTCCTTACTCCACCTGAGGGAACCGTTTATCAGACTGGGCTGCTCAGCTGGTGCACAGCAGGAGACCCTCAAGGGCACCTCTGCAGAATCTAAAGAAACAATAGACAGAAAAACTGTTGACTGCACTCTCTCAGCCTTGGGTCATACAAGTTACATACACCACTTTCTCACTTTCTCTTGGCAGGCACACAGCATGGCGAGAGCACTAACTATGGTGAGTTTGGCGGGGGGGAAGGGGGTGGAGGAGATGGGAAAAAGTGTTGGGTGTTTCAGAGGGGGATCAATACAAGCGCCTAGGGACACTATTCTGAATACTGGCACCATTTTCAACAGGCGGGGGCAGGGGAATGGAAGTTGATATCTCACTCCTGAGGGTAACTGAGGATGCAAGGGTGCAGCCCTCCCAAGGAACCTTTGGCAGAGGATTGCAGAGTACCTCTCAATTGGCATTTAGGCACTATCATGATAAGGATGAAATCCTTCTACTGTTAAAGTTAATGGGAGATTTTCCATTGATTTCAGTAGGGCCTGAATTTCATCCTATAGATTCAGGTGTTCCATAGCCTTTGTTGCATGTAAAGTAGTACAAGTGGCTAGGATGGTACTGGAAGGACCAGAAGATTTATTGCTTTTCTAGGCATTCTAAAGGCAGCTCTTCTATCATTATCATTCTCGACATTCCTGGAGTATCTAATAGATTTTTTTCAGTAAAAAGATTGGAATATCTTCTTCCTCAGGATTCAAATCCTGAAAACATTGGGAATATCCGAGAAGTCTGATTTTATGTTCGTCTTCAAAGTAATCAGCCCCTTTAAGATAAAATATTTACTGGAAACATACCTTATGCCTTATTCCTATTTTTTGTGTATGTTATGCTATTCTCCAAAAGAGACTCTTTGCACCTTTCTTTAACAATTCTCTGTGATTTTAGCTTAGCAAAAGCTAGGGTTTGACTCACAACCTTAACCCTGCCCTCTTGTGCTTATACATTAAAATAAACTTTAATAATGTGGGACCTGATTTAGCAAGATCCTTGAGCACATGCATGACTTTAAACATGTGAATGGTCCCACTGAATGCTTTAATAGGATTACTCGTGCTTAAAGGTACACATGTGCTTAAGTATCTTACTGAACAGGGGTCATGGAAGGCCAGGATGGCCTTGTGGTTGACTGGGACCAGGGCTTGGGAGATCTGCCCCTAGTCCCGAGCTCTGTCAGACTACTTGTATGACCTTGGTCAGATCTTTTAATTTCTCTATGGCACAGTTTCCCATCTCTAGAATGTGGATAATTTTACTTCCTTTCTCCCACTTTTGGTTTATTTATATTGTATGCTCTTTGGAGCAAGGTCAGCTTCTTGTGCACAGCAACTAACATAGTGGGGCAATGATCTATAATTTAGACAATAATAAATATGATTGCATATCACTTCCGAAATAGTTTAGTGTTATTTTTACATGAGATATACAGAATTGTCCTATTTATTTTTTGTACTGAGGAAACTTAAAATACACATAAATATAACAATAAATCTGTTAAAATAATATTTTTGTGCTTCTTATTTAAAATTTTTCCCACTGAGGATGCCTCATTTCCATTTTTTAAAGTGCTAATTGGTAAGAACTTGCCAAATATAACTCTAAAACTGTAGGTCTTAAGCTCAGCTCAGCTAGATAGTTGTTTGTGTCAGCTATTCTTAACTAATGATCTGTCTTTAAGTATTCACACCATTAAAACTACTAATTGGTGTCTTTTTAAAGAGGCTTTTACTTTTCCAGTCTCAGTGAGATCTATAAAACAGGTCAAGTTTGAGGAATATGAATACAGTAGCTTTTTAAGTGGATAACTCCATTTTGCAAAGTGTACACTTAAGCCCCAAAACCTATCATCAGATATTTGCAGGCAAATCCATCTTGAAAACAAAGTACATTATAAAAAACATTGAGACTGGACAGGGAAATCCACACACTTGCAGCCTCTCTCTCTATATTTGGTAGAAGGTTTGGTTGAAAGTTTCAAAAACATTTATCCAGGCCTCCAAGCACAAACTAAATATAGTAAATAGCCCAAATGATGAAGGTTTTGGAATGCTATAACTGACTGGAAACAGAGGTTTATAACATTTAATATTTTAAAACCTTTACTGCCTAGGATCCACATTGTTTAAATTTCAAAACCGTGTTCATAATGAGAATTGTTCCAGGGTAAACATTATCCCTGGTTGTCATTTTCTTCCCATTTATAATTCAAAGAATATATGATGGCTAGTGATAAGGTGAAATGTAGGTTAAAGGAACACTGGAAACGTAAAACCTGATTCTATTTAGGAAAAGTGATACAACAGCAGTTTCATATTATTCTCTAAGAGTAGAGATAATCATGGGTAAGAATGACCTTGTTGAAATTAAAGTAGCTTATTTCTGTATAATACAATTTTTTAAATTGCAAACCTCAAGGGACATAGTTAAGTTTGGATAAGTTGCAGTCTGACCCTGGACGTCAGTGAATTTATAAGGTGTTTATGTATATATTTTGTAAATTTGATCATAATTTTAATCCATTTTTGGTTGCTTTTCTAATACTGTGTTTATTAATGTCATTAATGGGCTCTGGTATGCCTAAATCCAACTTTCAAAAATGATTTGGGCACTCCAGAACCCAAGTCTGAAGACATTCATAGTTTACCCACCAATGGTCCAGTATTTGAAAAATATCTAAAATTTCATTGACTTGCAGTGAGACCTGGGCTCTGAAGACTGGGTGAGAAAACCTGGATTAGTGCTGGAAATGACCCACCTTGATTATCATGCGCATTATAAAGAGAGGTTTCAAAGAGGGATGGGCTATTACCTGCAGGAGAGTGAGTTTGTATGTGTGTCTGGGGGGGGGGGGAAGGGTGAGAAAACCTGGATTTGTGCTGGAAATGGCCCTCCTTGATGATCACTTTAGATAAGCTGTTAGCAGCAGGACAGTGGGGTGGGAGGAAGTTTTGTTTCATGGTCTCTGTGTGTATATAATGTCTTCTGCAGTTTCCACGATATGCTATGCATCCGATGAAGTGAGCTGTAGCTCACGAAAGCTCATGCTCAAATAAACTGGTTAGTCTCTAAGGTGCCACAAGTACTCCTTTTCTTTTTTCTTTTTACGAATACAGACTAACACGGCTGTTACTCTGAAACCGCTCTTTAAAATGGGACTTAGACTCCTAAATCATACAGATTATTTGAAAAATTTACCCTTAGTTTCCCAAGTCACTGAGGTGCTTTTAAAAATCTTATAAAATAGTAATATAAACCCTCAGCTCCCAGAATACATGAATATATGAACTGTCAGCTTTCACATTAAAAAAGTTTTTAGCAATCATGGTTGGAGAGAAAAACATAAAAAATATAATCTCAGTGCACCTTAAAGACAATAACTAGAAAGCAAATAAATGAGCCCCAATTGTATATTTTAATTAAAAAAAAGAGAGAGAGAGATTTTTAAGCCAATCTCATGATATTTGGGTGTGCCGCTTGGTTTTTGAACATTTAGGATAGGCAATATTGAGCAAAGCCTGAGAAGAGAAGCAGGAGATAAAAGGCAGGTCCTGTGGTCAGTCTGGGTGAGAGAACAGGGAATCTCTCTGCTTAGAGTGCTGAAGAGAAACAACTATGGCTTCTAAGTCTTTTCTGGTAAGGGCCTGGGAAAGGCACCTGAATGAGAGAGCCATGTGCTGCCTGGAATAATAGACCTCTGCCACCAAATGAGGTGAAATGATTATTCACAGACCCTAGTGGAATGGCTGTGGACGCTGTGAGGACCAGAGTTGGGTGGCAATCATATTTTGGAGTTAAATCTGAAGAAAATTTACTTATAGGTATCTGGCTTCCTTTCTAGATAGATACTTTGGACACTGTTAAAGACAACACTTACCAATTGGTATCCTATCACATCGGTATCCTGGATTCCACAGTTATTTTCTGTATTAAATAGGGGCAGAAAAAGGATATTTCACCTACTCTCTTGGTAACTCTTCGCAAAAATGTTAACTTTGTCATTTACTGTATTTATGTGACTCAGAGTTAATTGTAGAAGTGAAGGTTCAGTCCTTGCATTTCTTGCATGCCTAAAACTGACACTTCAACTTTACCATGGTGAACCCGCTTGGAAATGGGAGCTTTAGATATGCAAGAAACGCAGGGTCAAGCCCTGTCTCAATAAACTGGTAAGGTCAGTGTGCACATCAGAGATTTGTTTATTAGGGCAAACATTTCAAATGAGATTGTCTGAAATTTGTGGTATAAATGTTAAGGTGATAGCTGAGTCAGAAATACTGTGTACTTTTTTTTTTGTATTGCTGAAATTCAATTAATTTTATTCCCTCTGTGGCCAGGTGAGCATCTGAGCAGTATATGTATCTAAAAATATATTTTGCTACAAATTATTTTGATACCCAGGAGCAATTACTGTATTTATAGTGTGGGAAGAAAATATGAGTAAAGGGCAGCTAGAAAGTCATTTGGTCCTAAATGATCTTCAGCATTTGAACATAGAAAGTGGAATTGAAAGTTTTTCATTAGAGGAATGAAATTTTGTCACTATAAAAACCTTTATTTTATGGTTTATGACACCTGTCAGTATCAAGCTATTAAACCAATATTTATGGGTTGCCCTTTTTTGTGATTGAAAAAAAGAGAAACTATTATGTCTATGAGGAACATTTTGGACACACCTATCATTTTCAGCATCTCATCTGTTAATGATTTTAGTGGAGATTTTCACCTATTGATTGAAAATGCCTTTAGCTGGAGAAATCACCCTTAGAACTGAAGTTGCATTCAGAATTCTGTCAGCAGCTAGAGCCAGCGAGATATATAGGTAGATACTCACACACTTCCTGTCAGCGCTGAAATAATTGTCGTGATTTCTGCCCTCAGCGTATCAACTCATCTTAGAATTATTACATCAGGAAGGTATTTTACTGTCTTCACAGCATATGTAAAGTGCAGACAAAAATGTGATCAGATATTTAGGGGAAATAAGATAGCACTTTTTTTTACAGAAAGGATAAAAATAATTCAGTTTAGAAGGGTGGAGGAAAAGAACCTTCTCTTATATAATGTAACTCTCTATTAATTGTATCCCAGAAAATGGTTATTGATTTCTTTTGTTCTAGCTGTAACAGCAGAGGCTTGATCTAGTGCTACTCATTCTGGCAGATTTATGTAAGTTGAATTTTTGCATGAAATGTCTAGTTGCCACGGTGATAGGTGCTGTATATAAATTTTTAAAATAAATAATGTTAAGGCAATTCTCTTTGTGTTCAACTACCTGGGTAATGATTACTTTTAGTTTGCATTATATTTAAGGATAGAGAAAATTACGGTTTCACAAAATATTCAGGGAAAAAAAGACCTACGTTTTTTACAACATTTTAGTTGTTATAAGATTTATAGGCAATTACTTTTTATAAAATAGATTTTTTTAATAACTTACGTTATATTTCCCCTCAAGTGCCTCTTTTCCAAAGAATGTTTTCTTTATCTTCCCTAAATGGATTTATACGATATATTCTCTTCTCCCCCCAGTTGTGCTTAGATATGATGTTCCTGATTGTATTAGTGGTGGATAAGATAATTTTTACACAGCTGAATTCTGGATAGAGTGGATTGGAGCAGGGGACAAGATGAGGGCCAAGGAGGTTAGAGAGGAGATAGTTACAGCTATTGAGGCACCAGAAGGTGAAAGTGTGGACAAGAATTTTTGTAGTTTGAATTGAGGGAACTGAAAAGATTTCTGAAATGCTGCAGGGAGGGAATCAGAGAATGTGTGTGGGAAAGGAAGAGGAGTTGAAAATGGCACCCAGGTTCTGAGCCTGAGGGACAGAAGGTGGTGGAGTTGTTGACAGGGATGGAGAAAAAAGGGAGGCGGGAGGATTTTGGAGGAAACATGAGTTCATTTTTTAGTCATGTAGTGTTAGAGTTGGTGACAGATATCCAGGAGGAGATTCAAAGCTGTGAAATGTGAACAGAAGGGGAGAGAGATCTGTGAATCATCAGCACAGAGATGGTAATTAAAGCAGCATGAACTTAAGATGCTGCCCAACAACAGGGGGTTAGATGTAGAAGAGGAGAGAGTTGAAAGCTGAGCTCTTTGGGACACTGACAAAATGAGATGGAGAAGGACAAGCCGGTATGGGAGACCCTTAGGGAATAGTTAAAGAGATAGGAAGAGAATCAGGAAGGTATAGAGACTGTGACGCCTACTCTTGTATCATATATCATTTTAATCTTTGTTTGTCAGTGACTAAAAATTTAAATATTCGACATACGTGGTAGGGGCCAGTGAGGAGAGACATAGGCATTAGATTTTACTAAGTAGTGGTAAATTCATTAAAAGTTAAGATGATAAAATAAAAGTCCACCCTCATCCCTTAGGGACAACTGCAGTGAAAAGGGTGGAAGCAGTGTCTGCTTTTGGCATTCATCAGCCTCATCTTCCCCCTCACTGTGATGTTCAAATTTAGAACTGCCAAACTGTCCAAGGCCCAATACCTTTTCATCCAAAGCCTTGACTTTTTAAAAAAACATTTTAGCATTTATGAATTTTAAAGGAATTTACTCTAGGCCTGCTCTATTGAAAGGCATTTTGCACGACGGCAGATGGAAACCCCTAACCCATTTCCTATTGGCAGAAAAGAGCCTTACCTCATTTGCCTAATTCTGTAGGGTTAGGAGTCCCAATTGCAATATCGGTCACAATCTCATGCAGTAGCTTTGGAGACCATATTGTATTAAATCTCTGAATGGTTTACATATGAGTAGGGCTCCGTGTCCCTCACAGATGAAGTCATGGATTCCGTGACTTTCCATGACCTCTATGACTTCTGCAGCAGCCACTGTGGCTGACCCCAGGGCTGCCAAAGTAGCTGGCTCTGGGGCCAGATGCTCGGGCAGCCCTGCAGCCAGCCACACTGGCTGCTGCTGGAGTGGCTCTGGGGCCAGCTGCACTGGTTGGAGCTGGAGCAGCTCCGCAGCCAGTCACTCAGGTGGCCCTGCAGCCAGCTTCCCCCGCCACTGCTTGGGCAGCCCAGGGGGGGCAGCAGGAGCAGCTGCAGCTTGGCAGGTTCTGGCAGCGGTCCTAGGTGTGGCCAGAGCAGTGGTAGGTGGGCTGACAGGAGAGAGGTTGGAGCAGCTGCTGCTCGGTGGCCCCTAGCAGCTGGTGCTGCTGGCTCCGGGCTTCCCCCCAAGCAACAGCCCTGCGGGCCTCCCACAGAGCAGCGCCCCCCCAGCTACGATTTAGTCAGGGATTTTTATAGTACAAGTAATGGACAGGTCATGGGGTGTGAATTTTTGATTATTGTCCGTGACCTGTCCATGACTTTTACTGAAAATACCTTTGACTAAATCATAGCTTTATGTATAATTGTGTTCTACTCCATGGGGGAAGGTTACCACAGCTCCTCCAGGACACAGTGGTAAATGATTAATGTGCATCACCGAGACTAAACAGTTCTAGAGAGGTACCACCCCTGAAGTAATTTGCATATACTGGCTCAAGCTGGGTTTTCCAGAGACTAGGAGACAAAGAGCTTTTGGTATACAAGCATGAGCTTGAACTGATTTGTGGCCTTCTTTCTGATCCAGCAAAGGGAGAGGAACTTTTGTCTAAGCGGGGACCCTAACCTGGTGGAAGATTTGGAATGACTTTCACCTACTAGGGCACCATAAGAGTGATTGGTGACTCTTGTTATGTTTATTGTGTTTGTTTAAATTCATTTGTTTTCCTTGTAATATTTCTGCAATGCTTTTACCTCAGTAATAAAGGTGCTTGCTTTGAAGGAGCTTTGTGGTAACTTGCAAGTGCTGGCAATACACTGTTCATAGCCCTTGGAGAGAGAGCAATCCACAGGGGCTGGCCTTAAGGCAGTTTGGCTTGCTGGTGATATTACAGGGTAAGGCAGGAAGCTGTGCTGCCTTAAAACCCCTGGTCAGAAGGGATCGGGACAAGGGTCCCCACCTAAAGACAGGTGATGGCTGGAGAGCTGACTAGACACTTCTGGGATGCATTTGTCCTGAAACTGTGACACCAAACACCAAGCTAAGTCTTTGTTGGTGCGTGCTGTGCTCAGTAATGGTACTTGAGAGGTCCAGATGCAAAAAGAGCTCTGTTGCCCGGGCCCTTCTTTATTAGGCATATATGCCACTCCATGGTCAATCCTGGCACCACTGGGAGTTAAACAAAACCATGGTAAATGTACTGGTATAGTGTGCACTGGAGCATCAGGTGTGTAGCCATTACTACTCATTGCCCATAGCTGTATTTAATATCTGAAAATCTTTTTAAAATGTGATAAACTTTAACAACTCCATTAAACTGCCCTATTAACTTTCATACTGTGTGGTCCTATGAGTGATGAGTTTTCCTATTCATATGTTGTCCATTGATGTGTTAAGAAATTGTAAAGAAAGGTACAAATAAACTGTATAAGAAGGTAACTTTTAAACTGTAACAGAGGAAAAGCAAGGAAATTCAAAGATTAAATGTCATCTTTAAGCTATCTTAACTTTAAATAGGCACTGTCCATTTCATTTGGAATGTGTATATTTTTTAAGAAGTTGTTCATGGTATGGCATGATCTCGTAATGTATTTTAAAAACCCCGCACAAAACTCAAAAACAAAACAAACAAACAAGCAAAACCTCATCCTTTTGATTGTGACCTTTGTCCT
This sequence comes from Natator depressus, assembly GCF_965152275.1. Classification (NCBI taxonomy): domain Eukaryota; kingdom Metazoa; phylum Chordata; order Testudines; family Cheloniidae; genus Natator; species Natator depressus. Next base: position 139,441,038 of record NC_134234.1, read on the forward strand.
ATTGGAAATACAGTTTTACACCAAACACACACAGAGAAAATTTACAAAATGTAAAATACCTAACGATCATACAGTTTGCCTCCCTACTAATGCACATTTGTTCCTTACCTTATTTTTTCTAGATTTCTAATCTAAAGCAAATATATATTTTAATGAGGCTGTTTTTCTGCATTTTTTGCTCAAATGTTTTGTGTAGTTCTTTAGAAAATACACATGTGTATCTCTCTTTCTCTCACTCACACACACACACATCAAATTTGATTACTTATCATAAAACAATCAGGAGCTTTGTATATTTATTGATTGCATACCTGTAAATCATGGTTTTGGCAGTAAAGCTCTTTAAATATCTTCAGTTTTCTAATCATTATGCAAGAGTTGTGCTGTACTAAAGTGTGCTCAAAACAGCATCTGCTTCAATTTTTCCATAAGTTAAATTATTTTGACCTAATTTACTGTTTCTGAACCACCCTAGAGTAATTCAGTTCTCACCTGAGTTTCATTAATCAGATTTTTCATGCATTTGGTATTTTCAATAATGACAGGCTAAATTGATTGCATGTACCTTGTTTTTGTAGTTCTCTGTAAAGTACCTAGTTCATTGTTGTCACTATACAAACAATAAATAGTGATGATAAATAGATCTGCAGAGTATCTTCCACCTGCTGCACTCCTTTCTAAGTTTGAGTCTATTTTTAAAGAACTCTTGTCATAGCCTACCGTAAAGATTCCAATTAAATCCCTGATTCGTGGTCTCATGAACAGTTTAATTTTGCATGTTACTAACGAATTTAACTTCTTAGGAGTTACCTTCACAACTAATGCTCTATGTAAATATAGTTTTAAACTGAACTAAGTTCCGTTGAAATATTGATGCAGGATCAAGCCCTAAATGAATTTTTTGGATAAGAATAATTTTGAGGCCAAAACAACATTCTTTTGGCTAATGCAGTGCTGATTGATGAAGAAACAGAGGGTAACATTTTAAGCATTTACAAAAAACAAGTTAATCACCTTTATTTTTGCTAACTAAGTAGCAATACTGACAGACCATCTTACTGCTGGAAATCCTACTAATAAAGAGTTCAGTTACAGTTCTAACCAACTTTAGAAGCAAAGGCGTTAAAAGGATTAATGAGCTTTATTCCAGTCAGTGGTTACATTGACAAACGAGAGAGTCATATAAATTATTTGGCACTATTGGTCACTTTAACTCTTCTTATTTCTATTTATTTGTTTATTACATTCATATTTTTCATTGATTTTAAGGTGAGTTTTTCAAAAGTGCTCAGCAGTGGCCTAATTCTACAACTTAAATCAATGGGAGCAAACTTTGGTTGTCTTCAGTGGGAACAGATTAAACCAAGCATTTATGAAAAATCATTCCTTTCAATACTTACTTATGGATATTTTGATTTCACTTATGAGATGTTTCCCTTATCTGAAAAGCTTTTGTATGTTGCTCTTTAAAGTGATGGTTCCTGTGACAGATCAACTTCAGAGTGTCAATAATTTCTTATCAGAAGAAATCTTAAAATAAAGTTACTGAAATATTAGGTGAATGTCTCTTTAAAGAGCTGATTCCAAAGTATAACACTAGCCTAGATACAGTAGAGATTTTAAAAGGAGGTTAATTAGCATTCCAAAATGATGTCCGTAACCCAAAGGCAATTGCACTGGGGATGAAGTAAGTGAGGGCAGGTGCAGGAAGGACTAACTGTTAATTGTGTGATAAACCTTCAAATTAACTTCTGAAGATGTAAATTGTAAAGAGCATGTAAGAAAAATTAGAACCTAGAGATTTTTATCAAAAGCCTCAAGTTCAGTCCTGAATGGAATTGGCAAACAGACAACTGACATTGCATGAAAGATTGGCTGCTATATTACCGGGGTTGGGGCACCTGTCTAAATACCTTGGTGAGAAGGGAACAGATGGAGAGGTCACAGATAGAGAGATCAAAGCATGTCATTCATCCCACTCCTCAGCTAAACCTGAACATGTTTAGCTGAGGAGTGGGATGAATGACACACCTACCTTGAAACTAATGCAACAATGACTAAACAGGTTCCAGAGTAGCAGCCGTGTTAGTCGATATTCGCAAAAAGAAAAGGAGTACTTATGGCACCTTAGAGACTAACAAATTTATTTGAGCATAAGCTTTCGTGAGCTACAGCTCACACAGAAACTCCAAAGGTGGCATGTGCCTGGATCTTGTTGAGGAAGACTCTCTTAGTTGAGATTTGGAGGAGAAAAAAGCTGTGATGCTCCATAGGTATCTAGGATTTTAGAAGAGCTAAATGAAGCCCTTCCCAAAATGGATCATTAGGGGGCAGGGAGGGCTGGATGTTACTCCTGACCAGAGGCCCCTACAGAAGATACTGCTAGTGTTAAGTGCAGATTTGTATGACCTTTTAACTTCTTACAGCACAGCAGAGCAAACAGCTGAGAAAGAGAGACTGGGTCTATTCTTTGTACATCAGCAACAGAATTGTATGCTAAACTCTGATTGGAAGTACAATTACAGTCAGTTATACCTGAGCACACCTACTGAACACAATGGGATTGTCACAGGTGTAATGAAAGACCTAATTAGACCGATAGAACCATTAGTATTTGAGGTGAGAAGGAAAAGACGCAGCTAGATATTTGTATTCCAGATTGTGTGGGCAAGACAGATAGTTAGAAAAAGTATATTTTATTTGTAAATTGAAAACACTTAGTCTGGAAATCATTAAGGGAAAATAGAACCCATGTTTAGAGTCACTTTTGTGAAAAGAACTACATTGATATCTGTTTGTTACTGTATTAATTTAGAATTGTGTGAGAGACTAATAGCTTGTCAGATTCATTTCATTTTACATCATGAAGATTTTTCTATATACCTTATATGCTTAGGTGAATATATAATATCCCATAGATGCAGCAAGGATTGTCACTATTCATTCCTGTAAAATCTCATGAATAATAGACTTGTAACTAGAGGAGCAGAAGGGCCCAAAGAACTGCTTCTGGGTATAATTAAAGGAACATTAAATAATTTAATCTGTCAGATCTCACTTGCCTTGTGTTATTTGTAAAAGTAACGTGGGAGTAATTCTATATCCATTTCTTGATCGCCCTTCCTTTCCCATACAAGATGGGTATAATGACATGTACACTCTCCTCATCTTGGGCAATATATTTATTTATAGTAGACACGCGAACTTAAAAAGTACAAAGAAATGATGATTTACACTTTTTACATATTTGCTTAGGTAAGTTTTTAAACTATTATAGAATTTTTGGAGCGCTTTTATAATATACTGTAAAAAGCAAGGTTTGCAGAATAGGTACTGAACAGTTACAGAAAGAAAACACAGTATTAAAGCATTTCTGAACCATTTCCTTCCAGGTTAATTAAAGACTTCAGTGTTCTGTAAAAGTTTACTAATCTGCTCCCAGTTATTATTTGTTTGAAGGTGGTATAGAGAAAAACAGGAAAATAAACTTTTCATTGTATGCTCTCTGAATATTAAATGTTAATCTTCTGGTGATGTGCATGTGTTTATTGCAATAATTGCCCTGATTTACTGATGATGTAGATTGGCTGCAGTATCACCTTGAAATCATTTGGTGCTTTTTTTTTTTAAATAAATTGTATCCTCCCTCCAAACACTCATTTTAATCCCCTGTAATTATTAAAGTTACAGTGATAGAGTTCATACAGAATAAAATAATTTATAATGTTTCTGTGTCTAGTTTTTTCTTTATTTTTAGTCTTGAAGGGATCATTTTAAAATATAAGAGCCATACTGGGTCAGATCAATAGTCCATGTAACTCAGTATCCTATCTCGGAAAGTGATCAGGGCCAGACGCTTCAGAGAGAATGAACAGAACAAGCCAATTTTGAATGATCCGTCTTCTGTCATCCAGGCCTAGTTTCTGGCCATTGACGATTTAGGGACACCGGGAGCATGGGGTTGTGTCCCTGACCATCTTGATCCCTTTTGTCATTAATCATTAGTTTTTGTTGGGGGGTGGATGGAGGCGGAGTTAGCGTAATCTACTTTAGAACATCTGATATGACTTTTAAACAAAAAGCAAAAGCAGTTTTATCAACCAACTATTTTTAAGCTGGAAACAAACTTTAGTTGCTGCCCTCATATGACTAAGTGTGGAGGGAAGATTGAGTTGCTCGTGAAGGACATTTTTATTTCCCAAGTGACTTGATTACCGTTCTTGAATTATGTTCATAACCTCGTGTGTGTTTCAGTGACTGAAAATCTGACATAATAAAAGATATATACATGGGTGCCTTAGTTGTGCAAGCTCTGGAAGGCTGTGAAAGAAAGCAAAGAAACCAGTGGTGAAGAAGCTGAAATGAAGTTAATTCAAGAGCTGCCTTGGGGATGAGACCTCTCATAGATGAATTCTTATGCTCTGCAACTCTCTATTCCAGTTTATTCTACCTTCCTAGTGCCATGCAGCCTGGTTGAACAACCTTGACTTCACATGGCCCTAAGAAGTGGAGAAGAATGAATGATTTTATGATTAATTTACTAGATTAGGAATAAATAAGGAGACCTGGATTCTGTTTCTGGCAAATCATTTAATCTATCTGTTTCTCAGATCTCCATCTGTAAGTTTTCCTTGCCTCACAGTGGTATTGCAGGAACAACTAAATAAATTAATGAATAAGGGAGTCTGATGGCCAGGAATATACACAATCCTTCAAATATGAGAAGTGGTTATTGTCTCTTGCACTCCCTCATCTAAGAGTGAGTAATATGGCTGAAATTTTAATTTAATTTAATTTTTTAATTTATTTTTGCAATTAACAAATGAAAGTTTATTATTTACTTGTGTGTTTTTATCATTTCTGGTATCCCATAACTGTTTGTAAGTGACTGCATCTTATTTTCTAATTAGCACAACTTTACAGCAATGGGAATAAAATCATAGGGTTCACAAGTACTTGCAACTGCCAAACTGATTATAATGCGGCAAGGGTCTAGTGAATGTGGTGTGATAGATATTGCAACCGCAGCCAGTATCTTTGGGAGACATTGTATTAAATGTATGAATGTTTACATATGATTGTGTTCTACTGTGTGTGGGAGAGTTATCACATCTCCTACAGGAACTAAAAAAGATGCCCCGGGGGGTGATTAAGTCTAGTCACTGAGACTAAACAACTCTAGAGAGCCCCGGGGTGGCTTCAGATACTGTTAAAACTGGGTTTTCTAGAGACCAACAGACAAAGAAAGGGCTTCTGATATAAATGGCTGGGTTTACACAGGCTTCTGGTTTCTTTATGATCCAACAAACCAACAGGGCCTTCTGTCCAAGGGGGGGGCCCCAATCTTTGCAAAAGGGTTGGAAAGACTTTTGCCTATTAAGGTCCCATAAGACTGATGAGTGACTGCTGGTACTAATCTGGTTATTTTTATTATGTTTTATCTGTGATGCTTTTACCTTTAATAGTATATATGCTTGCTTAAAAAGAGCTGTGTGGTAACTCGTAATTACTGGGAATACACTGGGACATAGCCCTCGGAGAGAAAGCAATGCACAGGGACTGGCCTTTAGGTAGATTGGCTGCTGGTGATATCCCAATGTAAGGCAGGGAGGTGTGCAGTCCTTCAAAAAACAACAACAACAAAAAACAGTCAAGAAGGGACTGGGATAAGGGTTCCTGTCCAGAGATGGGTGATAACTGGAGGCCTGAGACCTGACTGGACACTCATGGAGTGGAACATGGGGGTGCGGAATACCCTGAAACTGTGACAGAAAGTATAAGAGCAATGACAATATTGTGACACAAGATCATAGCCCATAGGCACTCGGAGAAGTGAAGCCCGTGACAGACAATTTCAGCAGGTTGCCAACTCAGTATATAAAACTATATAAAATACATCTATTTCACATGGGCACAGAAATCCAGATTCATCTTAGTCTTTTCCATAAGGTTCCCTATAGTGCAAATTTTTTGGTACTGGTACATGGTCCATGGTACATGGTCCAAGTTATTTTCAGCCTGTCGGGTTTTTCTGCAGAAAAGAACCTAGGGGTGACAGTGGACGAGAAGCTGGATATGAGTCAACAGTGTGCCCTTGTTGCCAAGAAGCCCAATGGCATTTTGGGATGTATAAGTAGGGGCATAGCCAGCAGATCGAGGGACGTGATCGTTCCCCTCTATTTGACATTGGTGAGGCCTCATCTGGAGTACTGTGTCCACTTTTGGGCCCCACACTACAAGAAGGATGTGGATAAATTGGAGAGAGTCCAGCGAAGGGCAACAAAAATGATTAGGGGTCTGGCTTATGAGGAGAGGCTGAGGGAACTGGGATTGTTTAGTCTGCAGAAGAGAAGAATGAGGGGGGATTTGATAGCTGCTTTCAACTACCTGAGAGGTGGTTCCAAAGAGGATGGTTCTAGACTATTCTCAGTGGTAGAAGGTGACAGGACAAGGAGTAATGGTCTCAAGTTGCAGTGGGGGAGGTTTAGGTTGGATATTAGGAAAAACTTTTTCACGATGAGGGTGGTGAAACACTGGAATGCGTTACCTAGGGAGGTGGTAGAATCTCCTTCCTTAGAAGTTTTTAAGGTCAGGCTTGACAAAGCCCTGGCTGGGATGATTTAGTTGGGGATTGGTCCTGCTTTGAGCAGGGGGTTGGACTAGATGACCTCCTGAGGTCCCTTCCAACCCTGATATTCTATGATTCTATGATTAATGTTTCCATGTATTGATGTAATTGTTCTCTTGTAGGCTAGGTGTTGAGCATTCTGGCCCAGATTCAGCAAAGTACTTCAGTGGGACTACTCAAATAAAGTTAAGCAGATGAAGTCTCTGGGACTACTCACATTTAAAGTGAATCATGCGCTGAACTGCTTTTGCTGGATCAGGGCCACAGTGCTCAGCACCTTGCAGGATTGAGCCCTAGTGTACGCCCAATTCATTCATTAACAGTTTATGTAATCTGCCCTGGCCAACTTCCATGTATTGATACATTAGGAGGCTTGGGAGATGTAGTCAAAGGGAGGAGTTCACAGTATAGTGATCAATTTGATAAAAAGAATATTATTAGCTACTAAATCTGGATTCCACTAGCCTATGCAACATCATACCAGTGGAACTTTGATTTTTGTTGTTGAATGTTGCCCTCTGTGAATTCAGTGGAATTGTAAGAATGTTGTTCCCATGGTATGTTAGGATATTATTTGAGCTGGTGATTCTGTAAAATCACATCTCTTCGTTGTGAGATGATTTACAACAAGCTATGATTCAAAGGAGTGGACAACAGAGTAAAAAGGTGCTGCTGCAGTTATTTTTTCAAAGAAGTGGAAAACAGAACAGGGAAATAATAAACAGGAGAATTAGAGACACAATGGGAGAGAGAAGAAGACACTAGAAACATATTGGATCATAAAAGTTAGTGACGGGGAGGAAAATGGAAACTACGATAAATGCATGTGTGATGCTGGCAAACCAGCAGTCAGGTTAGGATCAACAGGCCAAATAACTCTGTAAGAACCTTAGAGGTTTGTGGAGGCATTGCAACAGGAATCAGGACAATTCACTTATGTGGGGGTATCAAAGAGATGTTAAAAGGGGTTAATAGGGTAAGCCCATTCATTTGTGTTGATAAGAAATCAAGGAAGATGCTGTGTGCATGTTTGTCTGTCTGTATCCTGTAACTCTAATTACCTCAAATATGCAACGATACTCAGTTGTCATTAGATCAAAGGTCTGTATTTAACATTTGGTTGTGTATTCACAAGATGTGTATATACTGTATGACTCAAATCAACATTACTTATATCATCTTCAGCTTATCTGACCAACAATTGCTTTATGTTAATCAATATAGCTGGGTTACTTGTGTATACATAGGAAAGAGAATTTTAACTTCAAGGATTGAGTCCTTGTGGGCTCAGCAATGAGGAATCTTCGAACACATGCTGTGCTCAAAACACTTGTTTCAGCTATAAAAGAAAAACCTCAGGCAGGATCCTGCCGGCTCTGGTCTGCTGAACTTTAACAGGGAAAGTTTAGCTATTGGACATAAATCCCCAAGTAATTACTTGGGATGCCCTGAAAGAGTCATGAAGAGACTCTAATAGACTCTACCTCTAAGCTGCTCTGTGTATGTGTGAAATGTGTGTATATATATATATATCTGTGATATATGTCAGTGCTTTTTACTTGGTCCATTGCTTCAAATACAGTATATCTAATTTTGGTTAGATTCACTTTCTCTTTAAACTCTCTATTGTGTCTGTAATACCCAAAGCAAGGTAGGCACTTTGCAGATGAGTTTCATTCTGTCCTAAATACCTTACTATCTTAATAGACAGAATGCAGAAGAATGTTTATGAGGAATATGAGGGGTGCAGTTTGAGTGCTTCAGTACTGAAGTTTACCAAGCTTTTTTAATTATATTAAAATTATATTTTCATTTATATTTTTAATTATATTAAAATCTAAAGTAAACCAACTCTACCTTTCCATAGGCTTGTTTTGTTTTGTTGCATTTTAACCTTTACTTATCTTTTGTAACCTCTTCCGCATGTGTAATCCTTTCCTCCCCTCTCTATCTTGAGTCTTATCTTTTCCTTTCATGTTGTGAATACTTAGCTTGCTCCCAGCTGCTTTTGTAGAGTTCTTTCTTGCTGTTCCTGCTGTTTGTGGAGGGAGAGACCACTGGAACCTGATGATGATAATTAATTTCATCACTCCTTTTCATTTTGATGCCTGATGATGGGATATGTACTATTTCGGAGATGAACCCTTTGCTGGTTTCAGAGTAGCAGCCGTGTTAGTCTGTATTCGCAAAAAGAAAAGGAGGACTTGTGGCACCTTAGAGACTAACCAATTTATTAGAGCACAAGTTTTGTGGCTTATGCTCTAAACCCTTTGCTGGATTTTCTGAAATATAAATTGGGGGCCAGATCCTGGCTGGTGTAAATCAGTGTGCACTAGCTTATGCCATATTTTACTAGCTGGGGATCTGGCACGTCACATAGACTAAAGAAACCTTTTTGATTTTTCTGGTACATACAATATGTGTAGTAGCTCTAGCTTTACGCATATGGCAGTATTCACCCATTTGTAGTAACCATCAACCTTGTTCAGCTGTTGTAGGTGAAATGGTACTGGTAGGGTCAAATAGCCTAGGGTCAGTTAAAATTTGTCCATTAAGAAAATTTTGGAGTGCAGAGCATTAATGTGTAGAGCAAAAAATCTTTCTGTTCATGTGTGTTCTGCTTAGAGGAGTAATCGTGCTATTGTTTCACAGAAATGGTAACTAATTGTCATCTCTTGTGGGAGTATGGCTTGGCTGTGGGTGACAGTTTATATGCATACTAGCTTTTCTAAAGAGAAAAAGTTTAACTTCGACTTGTACATGAGCTTGAGCCAACTTAATTGCAATATTCAAATATCCTAATTGAATAGTTTTTTGAGGGGAATTTTCAGCAGTGGGACATGGGCTAAGTCTCTAGGTGTGGAGGGAAGAAAGGTTCTCTAGCTGTGGGTGGTGTGGTATTAAAAACACCAATTAGGTTCTGATTGTGCCGTTAGCAACACTTTGCAGTTCTCAAGTTTTTTAAATTATTAAATGAAATGGGTATGAAAAGCCATACTTGCAAATTGTAAGCGTCTCCATAATAAGTGGCCAACATTTCCTTCTCTATAAAGGGATGTTATAAAGGTGACTGGCATTAATTATTCTGATCAGTTGGTGAGGATAGAACACAAAGTAATAGACTGAAACTGTAGCAGAAGCAATTTAGCTTAAATATTAGGAAAAAATCACTAAGTCTGGAGTGTTGTGAAATTATTGTTGGAGATAGTCAAGAAAGTGAAATGCTTATTTACAGGGATAGTTAGAAACAATAAAATGAAACATGCTGTGAGGCAGGGATTTAGATTAGATGAACCCAAGACCTTGATCCTGCATTAGGATCTGCTAGCATGCCTGGGCACTTGCATCCCTGCTAAGTTTCACTGACTTCAGGTACACCTCCTAAATTATTAGGATATGCTACATCCACCAGCTCCTCACCTCTGGTGACATTTTCCCTAACCCTGACCCCTCCCTTCCGCCCAACATCTTCACTTCCTTCACCTGCCCCTACCAGTACCTCTGCCCCTCTCATGCCACTTTTCCCAACCTCTTGCTGCCCCCACCCTACCCTTCTCTTGCTCTCTCTGGAATGCTCACTCCATCTGTAAAAAAGATCACAGCCATCCACAAACTGTTCATGCCTTGCTCTCTCCCACTCCTGGATCTCAGAGAGAAAATAGATCCTTTGGTGTCACAGGCTCTGCAGCTGTCCTCTTTTGGAGGCCTCTTCTGTTCTCATTCTCCCTGCTCTGGATCAGACTGTGGTGAGGGTGCTGGGCTTCTGCTCTCTTGTTCCTACTACTTCCAATTCTTCCTTCTTCGCCCTTCCAACTCTTTCTCCTTTTGAACAATAGTATATCCAACTTTCCTCTCCTCTCTCCCTCCATCTTTCTGTCATCTACTGTGCATCTAGTTCCTCCCCCATCAGACTTCCTCTCTGACTTGGACTCCTGTCACTCTCTTCCTCATCATCTCTTACACTTAACTTCAGTCCTTCAGCTTCCATGTTGATGACCCATCTGTTTTCTTAGCTGCATGTTTCCTCGCCCCGACCTCTTCATTTGACCTGCAGCCCTTGTTCAACTGTTCCATTCGCCAAAAAGGCTGTTAACTTGACATGGTCTTTACCAAACACTGCACATGTGCATTCTCTCTCGCAGAGTCCCCCATTTCTGACCGTCACCTGATCTCTTTCACCATCACCCATTAGCACCCTTTCTCGTGCTCCTTTCAAATAGGACTACATTAATGAAAACTAGGGGACTTACAGTTCAGAACTTTGGTGCCCGCTGCTATTCACAGCCCTATTGACTAAACTATGCAGACATAGCGTAAGTGTTTGTATATAGACAAGCCTTGAGATACAGCCTTTTGATTTTATTTGCTTTTTCAGCTTTGGCATGTCTTTTGGGGGAGTTTCAGGATTACAATAAAGCTTGGGCTGGTGAGTCCATTCATCACAGATGTATGACTGGCAGTGAGTATAAGTCCATTTGGCCATGTTATTCTGTTCAGACCTAGAAATCTAATTCTAAGAATTTCCCAGTTGGTTTTCAATTTCTAGCATTGTAGTTATTGGTCTGTTAGAACTAGATAGTTTGTTCCCCTTTCTTTGGATTCCAAGCCCAGGACATATGGTTTCTTCTAATGTTTATTTAACTGTTACGTGACAGAGTGGCAATTGATATTGATCCTTGATAGTCTTCTGCTGTTTGTAATAAACAATATTGCTTTCTAAAAAATATAATATTTTTGTTCTGGTTTGGGCATGTTGAGGATGTGCTGGTTGTCTGTCACACTTAATTGCCAATACCAAAAGTACTGCTTCTCAATGACCACCTAGATACAAAATTTCTGATTGGTTCATTTTGGGATGAAACAGAAGAAGGGGCAACAGCAGACAAACTTTGTAACCCAAAGCCCACATAAATCCATTATTTTATACATTTAGTTTTCTCTTTTGTGTGTGTTTTTTAAATGGTTTAAAATATGGAATTAGAGTAAATTATTGTGTAATTTAGCACTTCTACTTAAAATATCTATAGATATTTCATCATAAGTGACATATTATTTACGCACAATTTAATAGTTTTTCCTCTTGGCTATTAAAATATTTGCTATATAGTCATTCGTGTTTTACTTAAGTGAAGAAAAAATATTTTAATTATTATAGTTTAAGTACTCTCATTTTGAACTGTTTTATTTGTTTTCAGTATTATTATGTAATTCAGGCACATAAAGAAAAATAGCATTTTCTCCAGAGTAGATAACTGATTAGACTCTGTTCTCTTTAAGTTGACTACTTGATTGTAGTAGTTTCATATGTAATATGAATACTTTACTGTCTGCTCAGTGACACTTGGATTTTTAAATGTTGCTAAAATGTTTTGCAGTTTCTCATTGCTATTTTTGAAAAATGATTCCTGCAAAACATAAATATATCCAAATTGAAAATGTTACTTACCCTCTCACATTTAAAAGTGAAACGTGTCTTTTGCAGGTAAGAATGCACATGCTTCATTGATGTCTGCATATAATTGTTAGATATTTTATTTGGCTAGATTTTCATTTGGCTATATTATTAGCAATGCCTTGCCAATACAAACAGCTACTATTAGGAAAGTGTTCCCAAGTTAACCTGTTGGTTCTACTCTGTGAAACTTAAGAACAGGTTAGTTTGGGGTGTTTTTTTTTTCCCCACGATTAGCACCAGAAGTATTTCATGGTTTAGAATTGCCCACATTGGTATATCTGCCAAAAATTGAGCTTGTACTCTCTGCACTACTGGAAAAACATTTAAGAAATGTAAGACTTAAAATATGAGCACCATTCTTTGAATTATTATTTGTATTACAGTAGAGATTAAAGGATCCATCTGAAACTGGAGTAATGCTTTCAACAGCGTACATTTTATTTCATATGCACAAAAATATTCCTCCTCTTTGCTTCTCTCTTCCCTATATTTCCTAGTCTCTGTATCTGCCACGATTTCTGTCCCTAATCATAGAATATCAGGGTTGGAAGGGACCTCAGGGGGTCATCTAGTCCAACCCCTTGCTCAAAGCAGGACCAATCCCCAACTAAATCATCCCAGTGAGGGCTTTGTCAAGCCTGACCTTAAAAACTTCTAAGGAAGGAGATTCCACCACCTCCCTAGGTGACCCATTCCAGTGCTTCAGCACCCTCCTAGGAAAGTTTTTCCTAATATCCAACCTAAACCTCCCCCACTGCAACTTGAGACTATTACTCCTTGTTCTGTCATCTGGTACCACTGAGAACAGTCTAGATCCATCCTCTTTGGAACCCCCTTTCAGGTAGTTGAAAGCAGCTCTCAAATCCCCCCTCATTCTTCTCTTCTGCAGACTAAATAATCCCAGTCCCCTCAGCCTCTCCTCATAAACCATGTGCTCCAGCCCCCTAATCATTTTTGTTGCCCTCCGCTGGACTCTTTCCAATTTTTCCACATCCTTCTTGTAGTGTGGGGCCCAGAACTGGACACAGTACTCCAGATGAGGCCTCACCAATGCCGAATAGAGGGGAATGATTACGTCCTTTGATTTGCTGGCAATGCTCCTACTTACACAGCCCCAAATGCCGTTAGCCTTCTTGGCAACAACGGCACACTGTTGACTCATATCCAGCTTCTCGTCCACTGTAACCCCTCGGTCCTTTTCTGCAGAAAATCCAACCCCTGAATCTTCTATCCTCTATCTTTCTATGCTTTCTCATTTTTGTTGATAGCACCTTACATTCTTTGCAAAGTGATCACATGTGTACAACCCTCAGTGTGCTCTGTGTATGTAACAGTCTGACTCACTTTTCTTCTTCATTCTCCATCCTCCATGTCCCCAAGTCCATGGGTGATGATTCAACTCACCTTTTCTCTTCTCTAAACTTTGCCCCCTCTCTCTGAAGTGCTACATAAACATGATGATTCAACTCAGTGTATTGTGGATAATTCAACTCCCTCTCCCAATTTCCTTGATCAGATTGGAATGAGAGGGACAATTGCTTTCTGCACTAGGGAAATGTTTTAGTCTCTCACACCTATTTTAAATAGATTGAAATGTTTGCTGGGTTACATTTTGTTTTTTGGTGGGTGGGAGATGTTTCCATGATATTAAGGAAAAGTAAGGATAAAATGAGAAAGGAGGAGGAAAGAGATATGGGTGAGGAGAAAGACGCCAGCCAGCCATGACTGTAGTAGGGCATGGCACAAAAGGATATTAGGGAGAGGGGAATAAAATCCATCTTGTGGGATTTCAACAAAAATAAGTGGAGAACCAGAGGTATAGATCTTTGCTACTCAGGATTTCCTTCTTATTCTACTCTCTCTATTTGGGTTACATAAATCCTTCCATCATAGTTGGGACACTGAAATGGGGTTTTCTCCGTAAATTTTTCAGTATGATTAACCTTAAAAAAAAGCAATTTTCCAAGGGATGTTTTACTTAGTGACCTAATGTCCCTCATCTACTTTCTCTTTTCAGGATTGTACAGTATATGAAACGGAGAATAAAATTCTTCATGTGGTGAGTAGTCCTTGGATTTCTATAAACACACATCTCTACTGTGTAACACCCATGACTTTATCTTTTCTTTTCCTAGCAGTAGTGTCTGTGGTGGTGGTGAACTAATTTGGGCTCGATGCATCATTTTAAATAACCAGCAACATGGGGAATCATTAGCAAATAAGTAGAGAGATGCTTGAAGCAGGACGCTGGATCTGAATATCCCTTTTTGGAGAAGCTTGCATCTCAATTCAAACTCTGATTTGGGCCCATCTCTGCTGATAGGCAACAGATATTAAAATGTGGTTATGGTCACAGAAATAGCTATGTAAAAATGACATTTGACTCAACAAATCTGCTTTCTAGGCATACACAGTAGCATCTGTTTATTTCAGTGAAAAAGTTTAAAGTTTATACTACTTTTTACTCCTGTTTCCACTGCAGACCCAATAAAACTATGGGAGAATGAAACCTACTCCTCCTGGCTCATGTATCATTAGTAGAAATGCTTACTACGTTCCACTTGCATAATCTTTATTGCTGTTGATAATACGTCTGACTTTCAAAATGCAGTTTATGTTTGAAGGGTTGCTCAATGGAGGGGGTGAGGAGACAAAAATGTGAGAAAAGTTTTTCTGGAAATAATTGAGGCAATGAACGTGGAACCCTAGTATAAAATATTTAATTGCTTGTCAGACTATAACTATATTTTGGTAGGTATTGAGTTAATACTGATCATGTTTCTTCAGGCAGCCACAAATAGTGCTGTTCCTGAGAGCAAGTAATGAATTGATTTCACTTATAACATACTTTTTATTTCACTGGTCAGATAGACTTTGATACCTATTCTTTATGCTACTTAGAAAAGGAGTACTTGTGGCACCTTAGAGACTAACCAATTTATTTGAGCATAAGCTTTCGTGAGCTACAGCTCACTTCATCGGATGCATACTGTGGAAAATACAGAAGATGTTTTTATACACGCAGACCATGAAAAAATGGGTGTTTATCACTACAAAAGGTTTTCTCTCCCCCCACCCCACTCTCCTGTTGGTAATAGCTTATCTAAAGTGATCACTCTCCTTACAATGTGTATGATAATCAAGGTGGGCCATTTCCAGCACAAATCCAGGGTTTAACAAGAACGTCTGAGGAACAGTGAGGGGGGAAAGGAATAAACAAGGGGAAATAGGTTACTTTTTATAATGAATCAACCATTCCCAGTCTCTATTCAAGCCTAAGTTAATTGTATCCAATTTGCAAATTAATTCCAATTCAGCAGTCTCTCGTTGGAGTCTATTTTCGAAGTTTTTTTGTTGAAGGATAGTCACTTTGAGATCAGAAATCGAGTGACCAGAGAGAACACTTCAGTCTCTCTGGTCACTCGATTTCTGATCTCAAAGTGACCATCCTTCAACAAAAAAACTTCGAAAACAGACTCCAACGAGAGACTGCTGAATTGGAATTAATTTGCAAATTGGATACAAGTAACTTAGGCTTGAATAGAGACTGGGAATGGTTGATTCATTATAAAAAGTAACCTATTTCCCCTTGTTTATTCTTCCCCCCTTCACACCCCCCCCCCCCGTTCCTCAGACGTTAAACCCTGGATTTGTGCTGGAAATGGCCCACCTTGATTATCATACACATTGTAAGGAGAGTGATCACTTTAGATAAGCTATTACCAGCAGGAGAGTGGGGTGGGGGGAGAGAAAACCTTTTGTAGTGATAAACACCTAATTTTTCATGGTCTGTGTGTATAAAAACATCTTCTGTATTTTCCACAGTATGCATCCGATGAAGTGAGCTGTAGCTCACGAAAGCTTATGCTCAAATAAATTGGTTAGTCTCTAAGATGCCACAAGTACTCCTTTTCTTTTTGCGAATACAGACTAACACGGCTGTTACTCTGAAACCTGTCATTATGCTACTTAAGTACTCAAGTAAATTATCTTCATTTCTACTTCGCTGGATATGAGGCTGTACAAAAGATTTTCTATAAATATTTTTTTAAATGCTCCCAAATCAAATGCCTAGCAAGAGCAATTCTTTAGGCTGCTGACACTTTTGATTTTACAATAACTGCAGAACAAAAAAGTCTCCTTGAATTCTTCAGCTGCACTGACATTTTTCCCCTGTGGGACAAAAAGTATGAGCATTTGTAGTAAGCCTGAGTTTGTCATCTTTGACTGACTGATCTCTACAAGCATTTAAATAATGAAGTTTTTAATGGTGCGGCCTTGGCAAAAAGTTGAAATGCTGCTTGTTGGAACTGTTCTTCTTCGAATGCTTGCACATGTCCTTTCCAGTGTAGGTGTGTGCTTGCCCCAAGCACAGTTGCTGGATTATTTTTCCTTAGTGGTATCCGTCGGATACCTCTGGTGCTGCGCACTCATAGCGCCAGTAGGACGGACCCTGCTGACCCTGTGCCCCTTCAGTTCCTTCTTACCGCCTGTAACAGTTGCTGGAACTTCCCTCATTGCTCAGGCAATTTCTCCCACTGGTTTTTCTTCTCTTTCTCATGTATGTGTAGTTTAAGTAGTTAGTAAGTTTTGGATGCCTCTGCCCTTGCTTGGAGAAGCTTGTCCATTCCCCAGTGCCAGGGTATGTCTAGGACACCAGGCTGCAAATCTTGCGCTTCCTATGGCAAGTCGATGCCCTTGTGCAACCTGCACTCCAGCTGTCTCAGGTGCCTCGGGGAAGCTCATTGGAAAGACTGTTGCCAGATCTGCAGGGACTTCGGACCCCGCACCAAGAAAGACTGGGAGGTGAGGTTGAAGGTCCTCCTCATGGACACAGCCCTAAGACCAGCATTGGAGTGTTTGGGCTCAGCACCAAACACTTCAGCTTTGGTGTGAAGTGCTCCTCCCACCAGTTTGGCAGTGATTCTCCTACCTGGTGCCCTAAGAAGAAGCACTGTAAGCACCAGGAGAAGAGTCGTTCCCCTGTGCCAAAAGGAAGCAGGCAAGGGGTTCTGGATAAAATGAGACCCGTGTCGGGCTGCTCTCCTTCTTCTGCACTACAGCAGCCACCTCCGCCAGCCTCAGTACCTCCGTAGGCTTTGCTATCTCCAGCATGGGAAGTGCCATCCTCCAGCAGACAGCGTACCAGTCAGTATGCGGTACTGTCAACCGCAGAGGCATTTGTGGCTGCTTGAAACCTACTCATTCTCCCAGTCCTGGGGTCCCTGGAGATTCAGGACTCAGCACCACCAGTACATATGAGCAACAGAGAGCCATTCCCCAGCTTTTGTGTGGCACTACGGCCACCCTCTAGGGGAAAACCTCTTATGGTAGCCTTAGCTTGGGCCTCTCCATGGTGCTGTTCACTGGCACCAAAAGGGCTGACACTGCCTTGGTCTCCCCACCGCATCTTGTCTTCATTATTGGAGTCTGAAGAGGGATCCTACTCTCACCATCATCAGAATGGCCAGCACTACTCCCTGTTCTGTTTCCACTCTGCTGTTGCCTGAGTTGCTATGCTGCCCCTGAACACTTGGCCTCTGGGACCGTGGGGACCAGCACTCATGCAATGGTCTTTTTGGAACCTGGGGGGTTTCCCCCGAGACAGGGTAACATTTCAGGGTGTTCATATTCTGTGGCCTTGGAAAATAGGGCACCTCTGGTACCGTGCCGTGAGACCCCCAACCTGGATTCTGGTGCTGAACCTCAAGAGGAGATCCCACAGGTCTCATTCGAAACAGAGGAAGAGGTGGAGGACCCTCAACCAGCCTTAGCCTCTTCCTGCTCATCCCCAGATGAGGCAGTGACGGATACTGATGTATCCTCACCTCAAGATGACCACAAGGCCTACCAGGACTTATTGAAGTGGGTGGCCTTGAACTTGGATATCCAAGCCAAAATGCTCAAAGAGATGACACACTCTTTATTGGACATTTTGTCAGCAGCAGGTCCCTCAAGAGTGGCTCTACCCCTTAATGAGACAATCATGGACCTGTTTAGAGTGCTTTGGCTGATCCCTGATTCCCTTCCTCCTACGGCCAAAAGGACTGAGCGCAAATACTGCGCACTAGCCAAAGGGTATGAATTTCAGTTTTCACTCTCTCCTCCAGGGTCCCTAGTGGTGGTGGCCATCAATGAGAGGGACTGTCAATGTCAAGTGGGCCCCACACCCAGGGCAAAGTTCCCCCAAAAGGTGGACTTGTTTAGCTGAAAAGAAGATCTTGAAGATCTTGAAGATCAAGGAGGACTGAGCATGGGTCATCCTCATAGCCTTGGCATGGCCCAGACAGCACTGGTTCACCACCCTGTCAAGCCTTTCGGTGGAGATCCCAGTCTGGCTTCTGCTACATTGGAACCTGATCTCCCAAGACCACAGTTGGCTGCTCCACGTGAACCTCAGCTCTCTTCATTTAACGGCCTGAAACCTCCATGGCTGAATCCTGAAGAGCAAGCTTCCTTGCAGCAGGTCTGTAGAATTTTAATGGGCAGTAGAAAACCCTCCACCAGTGTGACTTATCTGGCAAAGTGGAAACGATTCTCCACCTGGTCTTTCCAGTGTGGCATTCCTCCTGCACAGTCCTCATTGCAACTTATTTTGGAGTACCTTCTGATCTTGAAACAGCAAGGTCTGGCCTTTTCCTCAATCAAGATCCACCTGGTAGCCATTTCAGCCTTGCATCCTAAAATCAACAAAAGATCGGTCTTTTTGTGCGAAATGGTAATCAGTTTTCTCAAAGGCCTGGAGTTGGTGTACCTTCAGGTAAAAGAGCCGATTCCTTCTTGATGCCTAAACCTCATCCTGTCAAAGTATATAGGTACACCCTTCAAGCCTCTAGCAACATGCTCGCTGTTGTACCTCTTCTGGAAAGCGTCCTTCTTAGTGGCCATCACTTTGGCTAGGAGGGTTTCGGAGAGCCGACCCTTCACATCAGAACCCACATATACAATCTTCTTCAAAGTGCAGCTGCATTCGCATCCAAAGTTCCTCCCGAAAGTAGTCTCTCAATTCCACTGCAGCCAAGCACTTTTTCTGCCAGTATACTGCCCTAAGCTGCATGCGAATAGGGAGGAACAGCGCCTACATTCCTTGGATGTTAGACGGGCCTTGGTATTTTATATTCAAACGCCCAAAACCATTCCACAGATCGCCTCAGCTGTTTATAATGATAGCAAAGAGAATAAAGGGACTCTCCATTTCTGCCCAAAGGATTCCATCTTGGGATTACATTGTGTATCCAGGCATGTTACAAACTCATGAGCGACCCTCCTCTGGATAACCTGACTGCTTATTCCATAAGATCTTGGGCCTCTTCGGCTGCTTTTCTAGCGCAAATTCCTATTCAAGATACCTGCAGGGCAGCAATCTGGTCTTTGGTGCCCGCATTCTCAGTGTACTATGCCATTATCCAACAGGCCAGAGATGATGCCAGCTTTGGCTGGCAGTCTTGTAGTCAGCTTGTACTTGAACTCTGAGCCCATGTCCTGTGCAACTGCTTGTGAGTTGCCTATATTGGAATGGACATGTGCAAGCACTCGAAAATGAAAAAAACTGTTGTTCTTTGAGCTGTGTTGCACATGTCCATTCCAAGACCTGCCCTCCATCCCCTCTTACTGGAGTCAGTTGGGAAGAAGAAACTGAAGGGGCGTGCGGTTGGTAGGTCCCTTTATACCAGCACTATGAGCGCTGGCACCGGAGTGCACTGGAGCCAACCCTACAGATACCACTAAGGGAAAAAATTCTGGCAGCTGTGCTTGGGGCGTGCACACCTACATTGGAATGGACATGTGCAACACATCTTGCAGAACAACAGCTAGAGAAATGTTAGTAACTGTTTTTTTCTTAAACACGCAGAGATAATACCCTGTATTTGTGTGTATGTGTGTATGTATGTATGTATGTGTATAAATAAAAATAAGAAAATATATTGAGCTTACCAATGGTCTGAAACAGAGGGTGAAAAGTGAGGTGGCAATAGTTACAGGTGCTACAGCATTATTTAGTATAGTCCAGACTAGAAGATTGTGGAAAAACTTCAGAGGAATCTAACAAAGCTAGGTGAATAGGCAAATTGGATACAGATGGAATTGTTGACAAATACTTTTCAATGTGCATTTCCATGCATAATTTGAACTCCATACATACATCTGGGTTTTACTCAACTGTAACCACTCAGGAAAAAGACCTAGATGTCATTGTGGACAATTTATTGAAATTCCCTACTCACTGCTCAGTAGGGGTTGAAAAAGCAAACAGTGTTAGAATGTGCAAAGGATGGTATAGAAATAACATGAATACTTGTAATGTTATTATTCAAATCTATGTTATGCACTCACCTAGAACATGAAGTTCAGTTGTGGTCACCCTGTCTCAAAAGAAAAACGTAGCAGAAATATTATTTAACATTTATATTGCAGCGGTGCTTAGAGAGATCAGCTGAGTCAGAGTCCCATTTTACTAAGGTATTGTATAAATATAGTAAATGACAGTACCTGTTCCAAAGAACTTGCAGTCTAAAAGACAAAATGAAGCAGGTCAAGCAGGGAGGTGGGGATCACAAGGTAACAAAAGATAACCTATGCAAAGCATCCTATCAGTGTGTTTGGTTCTCATCCCATCAGTAGCAGGGATCACAAGTTGCCAACTACCTACCTGTTATCAGATGGCAATTTTCTGTATGCTTTTTGGTGAATTTGAGGAGACAGATGAAGGCAGAGACTTTATGGATTTTCCTTCAGAGATATTACCATATATGAGGGATGGCATAGGGAAAAGAGTAAAGGTACATGTGGTAGAAGCAGACAAGTAGGTGACTGAAGCTTGCATAGTAGGTAAAACCAGACTGGAAGCCAGCTTTGTAATAAGATAATAGAAGACACAGGTAGGGCAGGGCTCAATTTTTGAGAGTTTTGATGGTTAGCATGAGAAATTTGTTCTTCATGAAATGGAAAAAGGAAAAGCCAATGGAGGGAGTTTGAGAGAGGGGTGAGGAAGATTATCGTAGCAGCAACACTTTGAATAGATTTGAGTGCGGCAGAGTTGCAGGCATTGAGGCCTTAGAGGTGGAGATTGAAGTAGTGAAGAAATGAGATGTTCAGAGATTGGCTGGGATTTTTAGCAACGTGGGCAAAGAGGAAAGGACCGGTCTTGAAGTTGTGCAGGAAGGCATGTTGAGATTTAAATACAGCCTGGATGTTTTGTCAAAGGAGAGGGCAAAAGAGTCAGAAAATAAAACTGAAATTATGGGCTTGAGTAATAGGATGATGGGGGTGCTCTGCAATAATACAGCGAGATTGAAAGATAGGGGTGCTTTGGGGAAAGGTCAGCAGCTTGCTTTTGGCCAGGTGGAGTTGGACATCCATGAAAAGATGTCAGAGAGGGGCTGAAATTTTAGTATGGATGGAGGAAAGCAGGTCTGCAGCAAACTCACAGATTTGTGAGTCATCATTTCAAGGAGGGAAGTCAAAATCACGTTTCTGAGAGCGTGTGTGAAAGGAGAAGAGAAGAGGTAAGGCAGAGGCCTGAGGGGCCCCCACTGAAAGAGGGAGAGTTGTGGAGAAAGACTCACCAAATAAGACCTTGAGGGAGTGATCCAAGAGCTGGGGAGAGGGGGGAACAGGAGAGGATAGGGTCAGGAAGGCCTAGGAATGATAGAATTTTGAGAAGAATATAGTGGACAATGTCAAAGTTCAAGGAGAGTGAAGATGAAAGCTCTTTGATATGGCTAGGATGAGGTCACTGAAGGTCTCGATGAGAGCAGTTTCAGTGAAGCGCAGGGAGTGGAAACCAGATTTGAGGTGTTGTTGAATGGGATTAAAGGTGAGGAATATAAAATACCTGGTGTAGATGGTGTGCTCAGTGAGTGTGGAGAAGAAGGGTAGAAAGAAGATGAGGCAATAATTTGAGGTCAGATCAAGAGAATGGTGACTAAAATGATTAGCGGTATGGAAAAAATCCCATGAATAATTAGAAAAACAGAGAAAGTTTAGAGATACATAAGAGGAAAGATGAGGCAAAAAAAATATGTGGAGAGAAAGTTAATTCTCTCTGTCATACAAGAACACGGGGACATTCAATTAAATTGAAAGGCAATAAATCGACAAATGATGAAAATACCAGTTAGCTTGTGGAACTCACTACCACAATATGTAATTCCCACCAATATTTTAGATGGGATTTTTAAAAATGGAATAATGAGAACATCTAGAGTTTCACTAAATATGATAAAAAATAAATGAGCTATATAAACCTTTATGCTTCAGGGCATAAACCAACCACTTTGTGATTTCTTGCATCTTCCTTTGAAGCATTTAGATGTGTCTCTGGTCCGATCTCATGTGGTAGTACCTATGTTTGGTTCCCGATGACTCCAAAAAACCTAGTCCAAGTTAAATATCATTACAGAGAGAAACAAAGTGTAAATGACAAAAATAGAGTAATTGTACACAGTTACAAAAATTATTTGGATGCTTTATCATAGTGTTTAGCTATGCTACAGCGGTGACACTCATTAGTGTTTTAGTTTGGCTAGGAAATTGAATATTTAGTTAGGATAAGACATTAATTGTTGGACAGTCATGGAAAGTTCAGATGGTGGTTTTGCTCTTCATGAATAATGCTGACCTATATTTGTTTTAATGAGACAAGAAATATTAAAGCTGCTATAGTTCTGACAGCATGAGTAGTTTTTGAGATCCCAGTGAATATTGTCTTAGTTCCTCACCCCCTTGGCCGTGAGATCACAGTTTGGGCTGTAATGGGCAGAGTGCTCAATTGCACATGTATCTACTTGAATGTGTTATCAATTATGTATAAACGTTAGATCACATTCTAATAACTTACTTTATTGATACTAAATTTTGAATATCACAGCAATTTTTAAAGTGATGTTTACCAGCCAACCTTGTCTATGCTGTCAGTGATGTGTAGGATACAAGTAGCTACATGCCTCAGTGAAAAGAGAGGCTATATCCACACTGTAATGTGTAGCTACATGCAGCAATGAAAGGCCCTGGCAGGGGGAAGCAAATCGGAAAGGCTCCAGGAGTTCCCTGCTGCCAGAGACTTTTACTATGGTGAGGAAAGGCTCTGGCGGGCGGGAGGCAGTGGGGAAAGGTTCAGGCAGTTCCCTGCTCTTTTTACCAACCTAGTGTCTCACTTCCTCCCCCCTGCCAGAGCCTTTCCTTGCTGCTGAAGTCTTTCCGGCAGCTCACTCTGGCGGGGGAAAGGCTCCAGCAGCGGGGTGCTGTCAGAGCATTTCTCTGCTGCTTCCCCACTGCTGGAGACTTTCACTGCTGCGGGGAACAGCTATGGCAGAGGGGATACATCGGGACACTGTATTGCTAAAAATGGCAATGTAATGTAGACATGGGAGGCACTGCTTTCATGTGAGGGGAGTCCTGTAGGGTGTATTCCCTGAGGTTCTGGTGTACCTGTACTCTTCTCACCTATGCAGTGCCTCATGGTCTACACTCCTGTTTATACCTATGCTAGGGGTTGTATGCAGTGTATGTACTCTACATGCTGCTGTTAGTGAAGACATAGCCTCCGTGAGCACAGCAAATCATAATTTTATTTCTATTAACAGGGATTAAATCTATTTCTTTGCCTTTCAAGAAATGGTAATTTCAAATAGTAGAGCAAAGGAATTTTTAATTTGAATCAGAATATTACTATAGCTAATAAAATACTCTGTGTTATTAAACCAAATACCTGATAAGAATCGAAGAAAAAAAGAAAAGGAGTACTTGTGGCACCTTAGAGACTAACCAATTTATTTGAGCATGAGCTTTCGTGAGCTACAGCTCACTTCATCGGATGCATACTGTGGAAATTGCAGAAGACATTATATACACAGACACCATGAAACAATACCTCCTCCCACCCCACTCTCCTGCTGGTAATAGCTTATCTAAAGTGATCATCAAGTTGGGCCATTTCCAGCACAAATCCAGGTTTTCTCACCCTCCGCCCCCCCCACAGACAAACTCACTCTCTTGCTGGTAATAGCCCATCCAAAGTGACCACTCTCTTCACAATGTGTATGATAATCAAGGTGGGCCATTTCCTGCAGAAATCCAGGTTCTCTCACCCCCTCACCCCCCTCCAAAAACCACACACACAAACTCACTCTCCTGCTGGTAATAGCCTATCCAAAGTGACCACTCTCCTTACAACCTGCATGAAAATCAAGGTGGGCCATTTCCAGCACAAATCCAGGTTTTCTCACCCCCCCCACCCACACACAAACTCACTCTCCTGCTGGCAATAGCTCATCCAAACTGACCACTCTCCCCACAATGTGCATGATAATCAAGGTGGGCCACTTCCAGCATAAATCCAAGTTTAACCAGAACGTCTGCGGGGGGAGGGGAGGGTAGGAAAAAACAAGGGGAAATAGGCTACCTTGGAGATAAGGGAAAACACACAATCGATTGTTTTCCTCCTTCTTAGCTGTTCATCCTTACTGATCTCTGATTCCTCAGAATGGGCTTTACAAGCTTACCTTTTTGCTTAGCAAGACATACTTGTTAAATAAATCTGAACAGCAACAGGAACACTAGAAATTATTTAAATGGGAAGAATGGGGTTTGAAATCCAGTGGGTCAAAAAATTCACAAGTGTTGTTTACCAGTTTTAGTTACTATTTAAAACAACTGGAGATCCGTTGTACTGTGTAGATACATTCCTAATCAATATATAAAGCCCTTAAATAACACTGATTAATTTGAGACATGTTATTACATACTGAAGTCTCCAAAAAAGATTAACGTGGAAAGCTGTTCTAGATCTGTGTAAAGATGGTGTTCTGGAAGTTGTGTTCCTGGTTGTGGAAAGTCTGGCCAGAGAACATTTTTGTTGAAATACCAGAGTAAGTGCAAACACCCTGGAGAATAATTAAATGTTCCCATCCTAATTATGTAATGCTGTATGTGATGGGAGCATCTAGTTCGTGAAGTGATACTGTAAATGTTAAAAACAAAGCAAGCATGATTATAGAAAGGAGACTTTGAGCTAAAATCTACTTAAAGGTTATTTTCTACAATTTTTCCCCAGTATAATTGTTTGGGATAATCATTCATTTGCCATTTATGGGGAACAAAATAAATTTTCCTGTTGAATTTGACTTTGCAAAGATGGGAAAAAAAATTTAAAGCATATTCTGTTGGCTAGAGAACTATGAAATATTTAAGTTGTTATTAAAATAAAATTCATATTCAGGCTGTTTAAAAACAAACTAGCTATTTTAGAACCAAGTTTAAACACTTAAGCACATTTAAAAATGAACTAATAAAAGTACAGGATTTTACCACTATTGTTAGTGATCTTGTCAATACCATAGTAATGTAAAATCTCTACTGCTCACTAGAATGCAGTAACTGGTTGATTTCATTGTAGCACAGGATATCCTGGAAAGTTCAGAAGTTATTTGTAAGACTGCAGGTCTGATCTTCAGCTTCCTGTAAGGTCATTTTGTGCCGCCAGAGTGGTGCAATGACCTTTAAAATAGCCCTTAATTACCAGCTGATTTAGGGAATGTTGATGGGCACCAGAGAATGTGGAACTGGAGTGTGGCACACACCACTGACCCCAGACAACTACCGTAAAGGGGACTTGTCTTAGCCATCATAACTTAGGGTAGCTTTGTGGCTTCTCTAACTTGTGCGGGGCTGTTTGCTTGCCCCCAATAAAAGGAAGATGTAAAGGTGGCCTAGTCACTTTTGCTGCTTCTTCCCCTTTGTATTATTTTAGCTATTTTCATATTGTACTTGAAGCATACCATTTACCTTTCAAAATTGAAGTGCAGAGTTTTCCTCATCAGTCGTTTCCCTGTAGGCTTTCCTGGTTATTTGAAAAGAGCAGAGTATTTTCCCTTGCCCAGTCATTCTGATAACACTTTTTCTTTACCCAATTCCTCCCCACTCCCCCACCCCCACCCACACCCACACCCCCGTGTCACAAATTCAAACCTGTGTCCAGAAAGAGGTCGTAAGAAAACAGTAATACAATCTGTGAATCAGGGAAGATAAGATGCACAAAGAGCAGTTCATCCAGTGCCTACTCTTTCTTTTTTCTTGGACAATACAAATGGAGCATGTCTAGAATTTTCTGCCCAAGACAGAGGATCAAATATGTTCCGTGAATTTGTTTGCTATATCAGCAAACATATCAACAACTGAAATACCTGCCATAAATTTCACTGCAGTAGGGAATCAACAATTATAGCATTAAGTTTGATAAAGCATCATGAATACTATTAGCAAAATTTCCTTAATCAGTAATGCAGTTTTAGAAAATAATAAAAGGTATTATTGTCTATTTCCTGAAAACAGGTGCTTTATATTAGTACCAGTTTTCAATGAAACTTGACATCAGCTTGTGCTGAATTGGTTGTATTGAATACTAATAACTTCCTAAATTGCCTATAATAATATGATTAACACAAGAGTGCTGTTTGTCTGCTTTTCTTACACAGTGAGACAAAATAGTTGGTTGCCCATATGCACAATTTCAATAATAGTGCATTGTTTTTCATCAAGGATGAGGGGAAAGCTGTGGACGTGTTGTTCCTTGACTTTAGCAAAGCTTTTGACATGGTCTCCCACAGTATTCTTGCCAGCAAGTTAAAAAAGTATGGGCTGGATGAATGGACTATAAGGTGGATAGAAAGCTGGCTAGATTGTCGGGCTCAACGGGTAGTGATCAATGGCTCCATGTCTAGTTGGCAGCCGGTATCAAGTGGAGTGCCCCCAGGGTCGGTCCTCGGGCCGGTTTTGTTCAATATCTTCATAAATGATCTGGAGGATGTTGTGGATTGCACCCTCAGCAAGTTTGCAGATGACACTAAACTGGGAGGAGAGGTAGATACGCTGGAGGGTAGGGATAGGATACAGAGGGACCTAGACAAATTGGAGGATTGGGCCAGAAGAAATCTGATGAGGTTCAACAAGGACAAGTGAAGAGTCCTGCACTTAGGACGGAAGAATCTCATGCACCGCTACAGACTAGGGACTGAATGGCTCAGCAGCAGTTCTGCAGAAAAGGACCTAGGGGTTACAGTGGACGAGAAGCTGGATATGAGTCAACAGTGTGCCCTTGTTGCCAAGAAGGCCAATGGCATTTTGGGACGTATAAGTAGGGCATTGCCAGCAGATCGAGGGACGTGATTGTTCCTCTCTATTTGACATCTGGAGTACTGTGTCCAGTTTTGGGCCCCACACTACAAGAAGGATGTGGAAAAATTGGAAAGAGTCCAGCGGAGGGCAACAAAAATGATTAGGGGACTGGAACACATGACTTATGAGGAGAGGCTGAGGGAACTGGGATTATTTAGTCTGCGGAAGAGAAGAATGAGGGGGGATTTGATAGCTGCTTTCAACTATCTGAAAGGGGGTTCCAAAGAGGATGGATCTAGACTGTTCTCAGTGGTAGCTGATGACAGAACAAGGAGTAATGGTCTCAAGTTGCAGTGGGGGAGGTTTAGGTTGGATATTAGGAAAAACTTTTTCACTAGGAGGGTGGTGAAACACTGGAATGCGTTACCTAGGGAGGTGGTAGAATCTCCTTCCTTAGAAGTTTTTAAGGTCAGGCTTGACAAAGCCCTGGCTGAGATGATTTAATTGGGGATTGGTCCTGCTTTGAGCAGGGGGTTGGACTAGATGACCTCCTGAGGTCCCTTCCAACCCTGATATTCTATGATTCTATGATTCTAAGTACAAACAAAATTAGTTTCTCCTGTTCCCCCTTAGTCATTAGCTCCATTTGCATCAAACAAGCTTCAAACTCCAGGGAAGGCTGGTGTGGTGGAAAATTAACCATGCGTTGTGTTTGGATCAGAACAAGCCTGAGGCCAGCTTTATTCAAGCATGCGCATACAGGGAGAGTCAGCCGGAGCTGCTCTGGCGAAAACAGAAATACAGGAGCTTATATTGCTGAAAACCACAATTTGTCAAACCCTCTTACTTCAACAGCATTTTCCTTATTTGGCATATAGTGCAAGCTTCAACAGTAGCTTTGCCTTACTTGGAGTTTAGCAAAACAAACTTTACCTGTTATTGACAGGTGTTTCCTTTGCGGTTAATGGTTTCTTCTAACTTCTAGAGGTTATGGTTACATTTCTTAAGCTGTGCTGTTGCAATTGCCCCTCAATGCAATTTTCCTCACTCTCTTCTTATGCTTCATATACACAGTTAGCTTGACCAAAGTTTTAGGCCTATTAGTTTAGGCCTACTAGATTTTTCCTTCACGCTGGGAAAGTCAGAGAAAGCTTGTTTAAAGCTGTGAAGTAAAGGTATATTCCATGCTACTTTACAGTAACATGCAAAGTTTTATATGGTCTTAAGTCCAAGCATGCAAAGCTAATTCTGAGAAGCAACCACCGTTAAACTCTCTGGAACGTTTTGTGGAGGAAAGTATTAAGAAATCAGGAATTATTTGCTTCAAAATTCATTAAATGTTTGTTTCTTAAATTAGCATGGTCAGTTCTGGAAAGTGCTGGCATCTCTTGCAGACTGAAGTCCTTAATCCACAGCGAAGGTACAAGAACAGCAACAATGCAAATTTCCCCCTATACCTCAGCAATGGCGGAAGCAGGTTTTGCAACCAGGGGGATAATAGAGTCATAGAAATGTTGGGCTGGAAGGGACCTTGAGAGATCATGAAGTCCAGTCACCCTACACTGAGACAGGACCAAGTAAACCTAGACCACTGTTGACAGGTGTTTGTCCAACCTGTTTTTAAAAACTCCAATGATGGGGATTCCACAACTTCCCTTGGAAGTCTATTCCAGAACTAAACTACTCTTAAAGTTAGAAAGTTTTTCCTAATATCTTCCTTGCTGCAGATTAAGCCCATTACTTCTTGTGCTACATCCAATGAACATGGAGAACAATTGATCACCACCCTCTTTATAGCAGACCTTAACGTATTTGAAGGATGGGTCATTGGTGGTGGGCTGGAGAGTGAGCCCGCCCCACGCTCAGCTGGGAGCAACGGCCCCTGTCCCCTGGTGCGGAGCCCGGCTCCCCCATCCAGGAGTGGGAAGCTAGAGTTACAGAGTTTAAGAGCAGAAAGGACCACAAATCAGACCCCCTGAACATCACAAGCCAGCACCCATACACTACTGAGCACCCATACACTAAATTCAACAACCAAAATCAGACCAATTTATTACAGCCCAGAGGAGTCTAGAGTGTTACGTGTCACAGACAGATAATGGGAGGAATCAAGGTGCACCAGTGCCCAAGACCCACACA
The DNA here is from genome assembly GCF_965152275.1 of Natator depressus. Classification (NCBI taxonomy): domain Eukaryota; kingdom Metazoa; phylum Chordata; order Testudines; family Cheloniidae; genus Natator; species Natator depressus. Next base: position 139,470,374 of record NC_134234.1, read on the forward strand.
AAGGCAGAGAGTGATTATGTAAATTATACCCAGATAATTCTGACAAGTGAGCCACACCCACACGCTACCCAGGAAGATGTAATTTAGGAGGTTTTTCTGCCAATCTGACTGGGGGAAAGATTCCTTTTGGTGATTCCTGATATGGTGATCAGTTAGACCATAAGCACATGTGCAGGAACCAGCCAACCAAGCACCTGAGAGAGAGAATACTTGGTGCCAACTCAGAACCCTGGCCTTCCCTGTTCAATGTCCCATCTCCAGCTGTGGCCATCCTTGAAGCTTCAAATGAAGGAGATAAAAATCAATCCAGAATATGTTGGGGAATGGGGAGAAATCCCTTCCAGACCCCTGCAGGTGGCCAGCTGAGATCCTGAAGCATGAGCTGAGAAGATTGTTCCATCTCCATGCCCTTTCAATCCTATTCTGTCTATTAAAAGTGCCAATAAGGGTAACAACTGTAATTTGGACAGGAACTGACTGAGCTGTGTCCACCAACTCTCTTCAGAGGTCACTGCCAGCAGATGGTAACAATCTTCTATCACAGCTAACCTTTTCTAGCCTTGAGTTGCAACATCTATATCCTGTTCCATTTCCCAGAATCATCTAGTCTCTGAAGTGTTTTTCAGAGTAACTGGATGTATTTATTTATTTATTTAATAATCACATATTATAGGCAGTGCTGGTAGCCTGACACTTCCCATTATAAGATTCTATTTTCTGTTGATAATTTTGCCAGACTGGGTGTCTGCCTCAGGTTAAATTTTTTGGTTTTGTTTTTTGAAATGTCAGCCCAACTCGTTCAAATATTTCTGAGAATGAGGGTGGGGGAAAATACATTGTTTTGCCCCTTTGGCCAATTTTTTTCCACCTTTTGAACAGTTGTAATGCCCCCATGCTTTGGAGCAGAAACTTAAAAATTGACAGGGATGTGCCTTGTGTCAGGGATGTGCCTTTTGCTGACTCCATGAAAATCCATCCAAATTTGGCCAAATTATAAGAATTTGAAAAGTCAGTTTGTCTTTATGCAGTAGAGACAAGCTAGAACTTTGTAGTTTAGTTCCCTAAGGATTCCATCTGCACTTATCATGCTCCATCTTGGGACTGCAGCGGCCTGTGCAGAACTTGCTTTGTGATTGCAGTTTCTGGCTGCTCTGGGCCATTTTGGTGACAGGTCCGGGTATTGGTAGTGAGAGCAGGGAGTCTCTCCCTCCTGTGCTCTCAGAGACCTTCCTGGCCAGAATACTGGCCATGGAAGCTGGGGGGTGAGAGGTAGGGAAACTGGGACTCAAGGTTGTATGTGGGGGTTGGGAGGGAGTAGATTGGAATTAGGTGGGCAAGAAGACTGGAACTGGGACCCAGGTGCAGGGGGACTGGGGCTGGCTGGGCAAGGAGATTAGGAATGAGGGAGGGAAAGGGGGAGGACTGGAAGCCAGTGGGGAGGGGAGTCTGGAACTGGCTGGGCTAGGAGAGTGGGGCTCAGAACCAGAAGTGTGTGGCAGGGCGGGGGCGGGGGGCACTGATTTGAGTGGAGCCAGAGTATGGACTAGGACTGGCTGGAGACTTGCAACTGGGCTGAGAAGCATGAGGAGTGAGATTGGTACTGGCTAGTTGAGGAGAATGGGACTGGGGTGGGGAAGAACCAGGACAGGGACAGTTCGGAGGGGAAAGGGCAGAACAGATCAGACTTGAAAGGAATGGGAAGATATTTCTGCCCAGCAGAGGATGCTCCCCTCCAGATCCTGAAGTGGAACCCAAGATTCCTGAGTCTCGCCATTTCTTTTTGTCGGCAAATATCTGTGAAGCCTGCTGGCAAAGTGTGTGTCTCCTCCCCCTCTAGTGGTTGCTCCACATAGAGGATTACAAGCTATTGCTGCTGTCAGTTACTCTGTTAACTCAAGTGGCACAGGTTTGTGGGTGGATCTAAAGGTGAATAAAACCTTCTGATGACCCATGTGGGTGTCAATATGCTGCCACATGTTTCTTCAGTTAACTTTTTTTTAAACCTTTGATTTTTGTTGTGTGTGCAATTTCTATGATAAAAGAAGCATATTAAGGTTGCGAAGTCTAGCACTCAGAAGTTAGAAAATGCCAGAATTAAGGTTGCCTGTGCAACCTTAATTTGGCCCCCTTGTGATATGCACTGTGATAGTCTTTAATTACATGATCACATACTGTTCTCTCCACAGAACCCCTGCCTCGTTCAGTTCGTAGGATAGACCTGCTCTGGGGATGAATCAGGGTTGCATAGTGAAGTCCACTGTAGGACCTCTGTTTCGTTTATTGGAGAAGTTGGGAGGTGTGCAGTAATGAGGTAGGGGATTGCAGGAAGAAAGTAGGGTCTCATGGTTAGGATAGCTGAATACTGCCCTGAAGAATTGGATTGTATCCTTGCCTCTGCCACAGAGTTCTAGTGTGATGCTAGTTGAGACACTTAAACCAAACTTCCCCCAGGTGATCACTAAATGTATGTTCTTCATTTTCTGGGGGCATGTCTTGAGACCCCGGTGTTTGATTTGAACATGTGCTGAGCGCTCCCAGCTGCAACTGAAGCCAATGGGAGCTGTGCTTTCAACATATAAAGTTATGTATAATGCTACATACTCTGAAAAATCAGGTCCTAGGTGTCTCAAGTTGGGCATCAACGTTTAGTGCATACTTCTCACAGTAATCTCTCTCTGTTTCAGTTTCCCCCTCAGTAAAATAGAAACAATAAATTATGACTATAATGTTTGTGAGGCACTATACTCTGGTGATGAGCCTGTGAGCAAATTAAAACTTCAGTCTTCAGAGCAGGGTCTGAATAGTGTGCAGTAAATAAGGCAGGAGCAATACGATGAACAAGAAGGAGAAAAGGAAATAGCAAATAGTTGCTTGCAATGTCTGCACTGGAGCTGGAAGATATAATTTCCAGCTTGATGAGACATACCTCTGCCAGTGCTAAAAATAGAAGTGTAGTTGCAGCAGCATGAGTGGCTAGCTTTCTGGAGTATGCACCTAGCGTCTCTGACAGGTGTGTACTCAAGGTGGTTTGTCCTGCTGCAGCTATACTGCTATTTTTAACGTGCTTGCTCAAACAGAGCTAGTGCAGGTGCCAAGGCTGATTCCCCACTCTGGCACTTTGAGTGCAGAAGGTGGGGGCCCGCAAGGATTCTATAAATTAATACTGGCCACTCCAGGCTTGTATTAAACTCCCAAGGTTACAGCTTTTCTTTGACCTTGGATGGGTAGATGCTGCCACCACCCAAGTGCAAAAACCCCTCTCAGAACCCAGGAAGGCAAACTTGGGAATTCCTTCCTGTGGGGTACCCTCAAGCCCTTAACACCCCCCCTCCCGGGGAAGAGCTGAGAATGAAAACAGAGGAAATCAGCTATTGCCACCAGCTAATGAAACAGCATATGCACAAACCTCTTAAGGACACAAAAATCCAATCCTGTTCTTAAAAAAGGTAAATTTCATTAAAAGCAAAAAGAAAGAAAATACATCTGGAACTTAGGCTTTTTGCTAGGTTTTAAAAAAAAATTACAAGGATTAAGCGTCAAGATAGCTTCTTGAGGTCCAGCTTAAAGGTTACAAACAAAACAAAATCACCTGGGGTTAGCACAGAGGAGTCCAGAAACCATAAAGAAATAAAAGAGAGAAACCTAATCGCATCTTCCTAGACATTTCCTGATCTACTTACATATCTGGGGTTTCAAATGAGTAGTTTCTAGGTATGATCTGATGATTTTCATACCTGGCCCAAGCTCTTACAGCATAGTTCCAGCCCTGTCTCTGCTCTCCGGGAGAACAACACAGACAGACAAAGGGGAAGTTTTTTCCCAATTTAAAAAATTCTAGCCTTTCCATTGGCTCTTTTGGTCAGGCGTCCACTCCCTTCCTTTTACCTATGGACTTTTTAACCCTTGACAGGTAAAGCAAGTAGAGAACAGCTACTAACAGGGTGACCATAAAAGGGAGCTTCCTCCTCCTTCATTAATCACAGGAGGTGTGCTCCTCTAACTGGAATTTATATCTCTAGCAGCATCCATCCTTTGCACTAAATGAGAGAGGGGTCCTCTGGAAAAAATAGTATGAGATCATGTAGTTAAAACCAGTATCATAATGCATATGCACCGGGAGGATGAATTAAGATAACACAAAGGGAGGAGCCAGTCAGAGACTGAAGCCAGCACGGTAGCTGCATAAAGCATTTCAAGCAGGGACTGAGGGACACTGATGATAATCATCAGAATGTTTTCTGCAGTTTACACTCTGAGCATTCTGTCTCCTGTATTGACCGCCTCTTTGCTCCAACTGCACCTGCTTCACCCTTCATGGCTTCCTGCTCCCTCCCTCCATCTTGGGATCGGGAAGGAATTTTCCCCCAGGTCAGATTGGCCGAGACCCTGAGAGGTTTTTTCCTTCCTCTGCAGCGTGGGGCATGGTTCACTTTCAGGTTTAAACTAGTGTAAATAGTGATTTCTCTGTAACTTGAAGTATTTAAACCATGATTTGAGAACTTCAGTAACTCAGCCGTAGGGTAGGGGTCTATTTCAGGAGTGAGTAAGGTTCTATGGCCTGCAATGTGCAGGGGGTCAGACTACATGATCATGATTGTCCTTTCTGACCTTAAAGTCGATGAGTCTGTGAGTCTTTCCATTTAGCTAATACCCTCCTTATATTACCCCAACAAAAACTTTTTTTTGTAGCAAACCAAAAAAATACTGTAATTTATGTGACGTTTCCTGCCACTGTATTGTTCTCCTTGCTTATAAGTTCTGTCCATTTCCTTTCCCTGTTTAGATTGTAGACTCTTTGGGGGCAGGCAAAGAGTTATTTATTTTATTTATTTATTATATGCCTCTTATTCTCTGTTTGTACGGTGCCTAGGACAATGGGAATCTGTTCTGTTGCCCCAGGTATTACCACAATAAACATGATAAAGATAATTGTTTTAAAAACCTAAGAGAAAATTTTAATAAGCTGTGAAAGGTAGCTAGACAGGTAGTATCTTTTGGCCTAGAATTAATTGTAATTAAGAATGACTAAATTGTATATAATCAACTGGGTCGGTAACAGTTGGGTAGGGTACACTATTAAAAGTTTATATAGGTATGTATTTTCAGTGTACACTTACAAGAGGCATCAGAGATTTTCTAAGAACAGCCAAATTTTTTTGACTGGTGAGGCAAGATCAGGCAGTATCTTTTAAGATTGTCATTCCGAAGGTCTTTAGGAGATGGCTGGCCAAGAGTATTATCCATTCTCATTTTGCGCTCTAGTATTAAAGCAATGATTTCTCATGTATGCAATTCAATGTAAAAACAAACAAACAGACAAACCAAAACACTTAGTGTCATCAGTCTGATGAGTACTGTACAAACATACATGAAAACAAAAGAGCAAGTAAATACAACATATACTTCCCAATTTATCCTTCAGTAATTCATACCCTCCAGCAACAAAATAGATTGGAGAAGGTTCAGTGGTGAAACAAAACATTGTTTTTATGAAGTTTGTGTATTGGACCAAGCTATTCTTTAATTACTAAGTAGACAACATTATAATTAGATCTCATTATCTAAAGTAACTATTTCTCGAGGGATCCTCTTTAAGGATTCAGTGTTATAGCACCTTATTGAACCTCTCAAGTCTATTAATGCTTGGTGCCTTTTATTTTTTTTCTGAATGTCATATTAAGTAGAGCTAATCAGAAAATGAGGCAAATGATTCACAGAAATTTTTTATTTCCATTTTAGTATGGCTTTTTATTTTCTGCCAGTATTTCTAACTGGCTCTCATATTAACACACACTGATGATGTTTATAACAGATCTTTAAAAGGCTGCCATCTTAAGGTTCTGAAAATGTATTACATCAGTGCCATTAGTAGTTTCATTGAACAAAGAGCAGTCTTTTCGGTGGAGTTGTTGATCTTAAAAACTAAAGCTCCTCATGATACACTGAGCTATCTAAGCCACCAGGATGTCCAAGGAAAGTAGTCTGTAGGTATATGAAGGCTCAAATGAACAGCAGTATTTCAGTTCACATTTGGAAGTTTATATTTGCAGCCATAAGGGCTAGAAACTTAAACTGCATAAGACATCTTGAATATACTTCAATTTAATCTCTCAATTTTTGGTTTCATTATTCCATCTAATATTAATATAACCCTAAGTCCAATGTTTCAGTTCTTTTGCCAATGAAATAGCTTATATACGTTTTGATACAACATGCTTTTATTAGTTTTAGTGTTCATATGTTCCCAGATTTGGTGATTTTTTTACATGCATAATTATCTTTCCTTCAATTCTTCATCTGCTCTTATGAGGTCCTTAATTTTTCAGGAATTTTGAAAAGGTTAACATTCCAACTGTATCATATACGCATCAAATTGTTACTTTTCTTACACCATGCTGTGCTTGCTTTCAATAAAAGAGGGATGAATATTACTCCCGGCAACTCTTATAGTGAGAGCAAAATTATCCCACAGGGAATGAACAAAACCAAAATAGTGTTCTGCTGCTAAAGTTGCCTTCATGCCATCTAATAATTGGCAACAAATGGATGAATCACATCCTTCTTCTTTCTGAGAAGCGTAGCAGCCTTAGACTGAGCAGGTAACCATCCCATAAGACTCAGTGTATACCTGATGCAAATAACTTTCTCCTTCAATGCTTGCCAAGTTTAATGATTCAGTTAGTCAAGGGTGGTTGGTTGTTCCTTTTCTGCATCTCTTGGCAGTGTTAGTGAGGAAAATAGTGCTTATCAGAAATACAAGGCAACTGAAAATTGTAGGATGAATAGATCAGATATGTACTCAGAGGTTACATATTAACAAAAATGTCCTGGACCTGCTATTTTGCAAAATATAGAGTGGTGATACGGTCCCTTTCTTCTTCGAGAGATGTCCCTCTAGGTGTTGGTATGTCCCTGCGCCTTCACTCTGAGATTTTTACAGCAGTACTCGCACCGGTCACGCATGCACAGAGCCTGTCCCCCGACGCTCTGAGTGTACCTTAATAGCATACGTGCGTGATCGGTCTCCACAGTTCCTTCTCTACCGTTCCCGGCCTGAGACAGAGCTCAGCAGACTCGTTAGAAACTTTCTCTCCCTTTGTTACAATTACCTTTCTAGTTAGTTTGTAACCAGTAGTTACTTAGTTACCATTTTCTATCTTTTTCTCTTTAAAAAACAACTTTTTCTTCATTCTTGTCAGCGGCAGCCGCATCCGACATGCCTGGCTCTCCAGGCTTTAAGCGCTGCTCTACCTGCAAGGAGGCCATCCCTCTGTCAGATGGCCAGGCAAAGTGCATAAAATGTTTGGGGGAGTGCCACATCCCTCAAAAATGTGCCCACTGCAGCAAACTTAAATCTAGGGCAGGGAAAGATAGGGAGCTGAGACTAAAACTGCTCCTCTTTCAAAAATCATTAGGGTCAGCTTCGGACCTGGGCACCGACTCCGGCTCCACTGCATGCCACAGCCCCCCTGCCACAAAGAGAGACAAGAAAACTGTTAAAAAGCGGGGGGGCACCTTCTTTCACCCTTAAAGGGAACTTCACGGGAGAAGACTTCCTCAGGCAGGTCTACAGCCTCCCTCCCGGAGCTTTCCTGGCTCAGCACTTTTGATGCGCCAGGCTCCTCCGGCGCCACGTGAAACCTGCCCATGCCTGCGGCGGAACCGCATAACTCCGACGTAGAGGCTTCAGGCTTCCAGTTGCCTGCCTCTCATCTGGCACTGTTCGGCACTGTGTCGGAAGCGGTGCCGACACATGCTGACGTGCCTGACCCCCCGCAGGCTGTTATTGCTTTCCCGGCACCGGCATCGACACCTACTGAGCTGGCCGGCAGTGAAACAATGCTTTGGACACTGGTGCAGAGGAATTTTTCTTTACAGCAGATTCCTCTTGCACAGCCCTCGCCTCACAGAGGAGCTCCAGCACTGCAATTTACACAGTCAAGGGACCTGCTGGTATCACCTATCCTGCAGTCACCCCTACTCAATGCCTACTTCTCTCCAAATGCTCAGTTCAGTGATGAGGAAGCTGGACTGCAGAGGGAATTTTCACCATATCAAATCTCCCATCCTCAGACCCCAATCAATAGAGGTCATAGAAAAATTACCTCGTCATACTCTCAGGATCCTGCCCCGGGGTGGGTAAATCCCTGGATGGCACCACCGATGCCCTTCTCACCACAGTGGCAATATTGGGCCCCATGGGTGTCCTCGAGACCACACTCGCTATGCCACCTCTACCAGGTGCAACACCTGTCCAGCACCACCAGCTGACAAACCTGCCACTGACATAAGGCACCAAGCAGCACCATCACAACTGCAGGATCAGTCACGACCTGCCTCAAACCCAGTATACCCAGTTGTTACACCTGATGAAGCCTTACTTCCTCCTTCCCCACATCTTCGGATGATTTCTCAAAATTTCAAGACCTTTTCAAAAGAGTTGCCAGAGAATTAAGAATTAACTTGGAGGAGGTTCCTGAACAGCAGCATGAGTTAATGGACATCCTGCAGCCCTCTTCTTCTAGGATTGCCTTGCCAATCAACGCAGCCATTTTGGGACCTGCTAAGGCCATCTGGCAGACCCCTGCTGCAAGCCTACCTACCTGTAAATGGGCGGACTGCAAGTACTTCATCCCTTCCAAGGGCTCTGAATTCCTTTTCACTTATCCAGCACCAAACTCGCTGGTAGTAGATGCAGTCAACCAAAAGACCAAACACCAATTTCCCCACTCCACCCCATCCAACAAGGACAGCAAGCGATTAGATCTGCTCGGATATAAAGTATATGCATCTTCCACGTACAGTTTTGCATTGCTAATTATACTGCTGTTCTGGCAAAATATGACCACAAAAATTACAACAAATTCATGGACTTTATTGATGACATTCCAGAAGAAAAGAAACAACAATTCACAGCTCTAGTTTCCGAGGGACAAATCCTCTCACGTACCACTCTTCAAGCAGCCCTCGATGCAGCCAACACTGCAGTAAGATCCACTGCTATAGCAGTGTTCATGCGCCAAGGTTCCTGGCTCTCCTCCTCTTCCTTTCCTCGAGGGGTCCAGAATACCATTGAAGATCTTCCCTTCGACGGTGACAAACTCTTTGCCTCCACCACGAAAGACATACTTCATTCAATGTAAGACTCGAGGGCAACTCTCCAGCCTTTAGGAATTCAAACCCCTACGACTAGAAGGCGACAATATCAATATCAACCCTACCAGCGTCCACGCTACCCCGCATATACCTGGCAACTCCATAGATCACATGAACAACAATAATGCCAGAGTCCCAGATACCCGTGTTGCCGTCCCAATTCCTCGGCAGCGTCTCAACCCACTCCAACTAATAAGCAGATCTGGAGCCTTGGTCGAGGGTTTAGAAAACAACGTTCCCACTTCAGTGCTTACACCACATATCCCTATTTTTGGACACCGCCTATGACCATTCTCCCATCAATGGCAGAACATCACCACCTACAAGTGGGTTACAGAGGTCGTCACAATTTTGGCTATTCGATCCCTTTCCTATCCTTGCCTCCTACCTACCCACCCACCGTCCCCATCCCTCTTCAGGGACCCCTCTCACGAGCAACTACTCATCCAAGAAGTACAACATCTCCTTCAATTGGGAGCAGTGGAACTTGTGCCTGAACTACACAGAGGGAAGGGGTTTTATTCCCATTATTTCTTAACAGAAAAGAAAACCGGTGGATGGTGACCTATCCTCGACCTCAGGCAGCTCAACAAATTTATCAAAAAGCAAAAGTTCAAAATGGTTACCCTCACCACCATAATCCCAGCTCTGGAGCAGGGCAATTGGTTTTCAGCCCTCGACCTACAGGACACCTATTTTCATGTGACTATACATCCGGCCCATTTTACTCTCAGCTCAACACTTTTTCAATACAGGGTGCTACCCTTCGGCCTGTCCACCACCCCTCGTGTTTTTCCAAGCTCCTAGCCATAGTCACTGCCTACCTGAGGAAACAAGGGGTCATAATTTTTCCTTACCTCGATGATTGTCTCCTCAAAGCCTCAATGTTTGACAAAGCTCTTTGATTCATGCAGCTCACTGTCGATTGTTTCCTATCCCTCGGCCTACAAATAAACAAAATCCACATTATCTCCTACCCAGGACCTGGAATTCATAGGAACACACCTCAATTTCCAGACGGGAATAACATCTCTCCCGCCTGATCGCTTCAACACCATAAAATTATTGGCAACGAAACTCCGCAACAGTCCTCAGGTCACCGCTTGAGACTGTCTACAACTACTAGGTCACATGGCCTCGGCACTTTCGTGGTCCAAAACGCTCGACTATCCATGAGGTGCTTCCAAGCTTGGCTGGCCACGGTTTACAGACCGAATGTGCACGCTCTAAACAAGCCTCTATCCATACCTTTCAGAGTCAAAGACTCTCTCCTATGGTGGACAGTTCCCGCCAACCTCTGCTCTGGAGTCTCCTTTCTTCAGGATGCTCCATCCCTCATAATGACTACCGATGCATCCCTCACAGGGTGGGGTGTACACATGTCCCACCACACAGCCCAGGGACTATGGTCTTCAACCGAATCGTCCCTGCACATAAACGTCCTAGAACTTCGAGCCATATGCAACACCTGCCGTCACTTCCTCCCATTAATCAGAACCAACATGTACGGATAATGAGAGACAACATCGCCTACATGTTCTGTGTAAACAGGCAGGGAGGGGCTCTCTCTCGCTCACTTTTGCACAGAAGCAATGAAGCTCTGGAATTGGTGCCTTGCGAACAACATTCGGATATCAGCCGCCTATCTTCCTGGAGCTATGAATACAACAGTGGACGAATTAAGCAGATGCTTTCCCTGGGATCACGAATGGGAGATAAATGAGACGATCATCCACAACATATTCCGCATATGGGGCTACCCAACCACAGACCTTTTTGCAACTGCGAAGAACACGAAATGTCCCGAATTTTGCTTCAGAGCGGGACTGGGCAAACATTCCCTGGGAGATGTGTTCATGATCCCATGGCACAAAGACTTGCTATATGCTTTTCCTCCAATACGAGTTCTCCACAGAATTATAACAAAGATACGGACAGATCGTCCCATGGTAATTCTGATTGCCTCTTTGTGGAGCAGACAACCATGATTTCTGTTCCTCATCAGAGTGTCAGTCCACCCACCAGTCTCATTGCCCCTAACTCCAAACCTCCTATCGCAGCAACATGGCCGATTTCTGCACCCCAACCTGTCCATGCTTCACCTCAAAACTTGGTTCCTACATGGTTCTCCCAAAACAAACTAGCATGCTCTGAGCAGGTTCAACGAGTGCAGAACACAATCTACTCGCATCACCTATCTCTGTAAGTGGAAGCTATTCACACACTGGTGCTCACCTAAACAACTTCTTCCTACTTCTGCACCTCTTCCGATCATACTTGACTACCTATTAGACCTCAAGCAATCGGGCCTTTCTTTCAGCTCCATCAAAGTCCATTTAGCTGCTGTTACAACTTTTCATGACAAGATCGACGATACCTCTGTTTTTACTCATCCAGTCACCAAGCATTTTCTCAAAGGACTTCAATCCCTGTACCCACACATTAAACCTCCTACCCCTTCGTGGGACCTTCACTTAGTATTATCTTGCCTGACGCAACAACCATTCGAGCCCCTAGCCACTTGCTCCCTCTTACACCTCTCTATGAAAGCAGCATTCCTGGTGGCAGTCACCTCGGCCAGACGGGCAGGAGAAATATCAGCTCTGATGGCAGATCCACCATATACGCTATTTTTTAAGGACAAGATTACCCTCCTGTTACACCCCAAATTCCTTCCAAAGGTACATTTGTCATTCCACATCAAAGAATCGATACGCCTACCAACTTTCTTTCCTAAACCACATGCAAACTCTTTTGAATCCACCATGCATACGTTAGACATACACAAGGCTTTATCCTTCTATTTGGATAGAACCAAGCCCTTTAGGAACCCTTCTGGACTCTTTGTCTCCATCACAGAGCATTCCAAAGGGACACCTATTTCTACCGAGAAACTTTCAAACTGGATTTCTGAGTGTATCCAACTGTGCTATCAGATAAAGAAAGTGACGCCTCCAGCCGGCATCAGAATTCACTCCACTAGATCTGTGGCTACCTGCGTGGCCTTTCTGTGCAAAGTTCCCCTGGCTGACATCTGTAAAGCGGCCACTTGATCTTCTGAACACATATTTGTTAAGCACTATGCCCTTACTCTCTCTGATACACGATTAGGCAGAGCTGTATTATCTACTGCATTCCTACCAAATCCGAAGTCCCTACCTCTTTGAGGTACACTGCTTTTCAGTCACCTAGAGTGAAGCACCCTCAGGGACCTCTCTCTCTCTCCAAGAGGTGGTTATTCACCTGTGCAGTAACTGACGTTCTTTGAGATGAGTGTCCCTGTGGGTGCTCCACTACCCACCCACCTCCCCTCTATTTCGGAGTTGGGGTAGCCTCCGTTGTAGAGAAGGAACTGAGGAGACCGGTCATGCATGCGTACTATTAAGGTACACTCGGAGCTGGGGGACAGGCTCTGCACATGCGTGGCTGGTGCGAGTACTGCTGTAAAAATCTCCGAGCGAAGGCGTGGGGACGCACCAACACCTAGAGTGGAGCACCCATGGGACACTCATCTCGAAGAACATCAGTTACTGCACAGGGTGAGTAACCTCCTCTTCCCAAAGAGTTGACAGCGTAACTTGGGCAAAAATGAAAAGGTGACTATTCAAGGTGGAGGGAGTGTGTGAGCACATGTTAGACGAGAAGAGCAAAGAGAGAAGGCTTATTGTGTGTGTGTGGGTGGGGAGGGGAAATAGCTCTTTAGGAGGGGAGAAAGGGACTTAATGGATGAGAAGTGGGTGGCTGTTCCAGGGAAGGAGGCAGCATAAAAGACGGTGCAAAGCTGAGTGTGAAAATGAGATGAAAAGAACAATAAGGAGAAAGGACTGGAAGAAAGTTATAGAACCAGAAGGGTGAGGAGGAAGTTTGAATTTGAGGAGGTAAGATGTTTCTGGATGATCATTTTTCCTTACATTAAGCTGTGACTTCATCTTAGAAACAGATATATTAAAACCTCTTTTATTGTGAACTAAAATACAGTAGACCCTATCCTCTGATTTGAGATAAGATTCTGGACGAAAACTTCCATACACTAAACTGGAGATGCTACATAGAATAATGCTAAGTGAACTGTATAGCAAAGCCTTATTTGTATTAGTAATAGGTAGCATGTTATTTTACAGTGTCTCAGGGTGACAGTGTCCCTTTAAGAGGGAGCCAGGCCAGTACACTCATCAGCACACTCCAATCTGGCTAGTTAATTGGGCTTAAAAGATGGCATCTGGGCTATGGCAGAGGAGACCCAGGAGTCTGGGCTTCCTGGGAGCAGGAGATTGAGTAGGAGATGAGAACAGCTAGTCACTTAATGGTTCATGGTAAAAGGCTGAAGGCAGGAGAGTAGCAAGAGGGGTTTGCTGGCTGGTGGGCCCAAGCCAGAGAGCCGGAGCCAATGGCTAGAGAGGGCTGAAGGAGGGGAGCAAGTGGGGAGCTTACCACTGACCTCTCCAAGACCAGCCAGCTGGACCCAGAGGAACAATGAGAGGGGTCGGGAGATTGGGATGCTCCCATCAGAGGGGTTGTGGGGGTTCCCGCTGGGAAGAGTAAGATTGTAGTCCGGTTGGGGTGACTGTCAGAGCCAGAAGGACAGACGAAGACTGACAGAGAGTCCAGGCAGGGCTGAAGGTGCTTGTACTTGGAACATCAAGGGATGAAATGTTGGATGGTCTTGATGACTATTTGCATTGGGGGTAATAAATGGATTTTACATTGAGGTTTTGGTTATGGATTATTTTACATGATATTTTAATAATAAACCAGCCCGAAGGTGGGGTGGAATTGAGAGAGGAGAGTCTGCATAATGGTATTGGGTTTCCTGAGAGAGGAAACTGAGGCAGGGTGCTGAAGAGCCACCCCCAGCCATGAGTGGTGGCTCAGAAGGTGGCTGATCCTGTTACATACAGAAATTTAGAATAAAAAAAATTAAAGTGCTTAAGTCCCATTTTTTAAAATGCTTGAGTCACTAGGGCTACGTCTGCACTACACACCACTGGTAGTGGCGTCTAGTGTCCATGTAGCTACATGATGCAGTGTAAAGCAGGTTTTGAGTACATGGCAGTGGTGTAGCTACACATGTCAGGGAAAAGCTCTGGCAGAGGGGAAGCAGCAGGGACAGCTTCAGCAGTTCCATGCTACCAGAGCCTTTCACTGTGGCAGAGAAAGGGGTCCAGCAGCAGGGAGCTGTCAGAGCCTTTCCCTCATAGCAGGGGAATGGATTTGGCAGTGGGGGGCATCTCCCAGCTGCCTTCCCCCTGCCAGAGCCTTTCCAAGCTGCTTCCCTCCTGCCAGAGCCTTTCCCTCTAGAGGGGAGATGCTCCAGCGGTGGTCAGCTGGCAGAGATATTCTCCCCTGCCGGAGACATTCCCTGCTGCGGAGAAAGGCTCCATAGCAGGGAGCTGCTGATGCCTTTCTCTGCTGGGAGAGCCTTTCCTGTGACGGGGAAGGACTCCAGTAGTGGGGAGGCAGTGGGATGGTAGATTGCTTTAAAAAATAAAATCAGCGTAGACAGAGAGGCACTTCTTGGGTGAATAGAGAGTGTGATGGGTATGTACTCACATACATACCCCCATCCTTCAGGCATCTCTTTTCCTGCCTAAGCTGGGCCGCACCAGCTACACTTTATACCTATGCTAGGGAGCTATATGACATGGACACTACAGCCTGCCGAAACAAGCGTGCAGTGTAGACATACCCTAAGGGTGCAATTGCAGGTTGGGTAGGCACACCCATGCTCGCTTTCATTTAACTAGCACAGCTAAAAATAGTAGTGAAGAGGCTGCAATATAATCTAGCAATGTGAGTTCTTACCCGGGGGACAAAGCAGGCTTGTACAGCCCATGCTGAAGCTGTTGCTGCCATGTTTTCACAATTGTTTTTAGATGTGATAGCTAGACCTAAAACTAGGGCATGTGTATGCCTGCCTGTGTTGCTTTCACACTTTCGATTGCACTGTAGATATATCCTTAGGCTACTAAATCCCATAGAAAGTCAATGGGACTTAGGTTCCTGAGACACTTTTGAAAATTTTACTGCTAGTTACTACAATGTTAGGAACTGAGATTCTACAGGAGGTGCTTTATAAGATGTGCTGATATACTCTGAATGTCAGCATAAAAGCTAGTTCTGCAGAAAAATCTTTTAAAAAAATCCTTTAAAAATGTCCTAAGAATTATTTTTTATTTTTACACACTCGTTTATCAATAAAAACAGTGCTCTTCCTACTGAAACACATTTCACAGCTTGCAAGTTATGACAGAAGGCTTCAAAGGCTTGATGAATTGCTTTTTCCAGTCTGAGGTACCTTCGTTTTGAATGACTGGAATGTTTAGCCAGAGATGCAGAGCAAGGTCAATTCTTAAACCTTGCTCATTTCCAAGACTTTCAATGGAAATCCATCAGACACAACTGCAAACAACCAAAACCTCTTGAAGGGAAAAAAAGGAACATTACAACAAGACATAAATTCTCCCTTTCTGTGAGTAAAAACAAATGAGACATTCTCTGAATCCTTTCACTGAGGAGACATCTTGAGGAACGAGGTGTTCTCATACCAAAAAAAAAAAAAAAATGGATCCTGGTTCCTGTGAAGCCAGCCAGCTTGATTAGATAGGAAAGGTAACTGTTAATAAATGGAGACCCATGTTTGTGTTTTATGGTTTGGTTTCATAGTGTAACCATATGTTGCCATTATTCGTTGTTTCTAGTTAAATCTGTATTCTTTCTTATTAAAACAAAAGTAGGTTTATTTATAAGTACTCACAAGTTCTGTGTGGTTTACAGGAGCAGTGGTTTAAGGTAAAACTAGTAAACTGGGGCACAGTGTTCCTTTGGAGGCAGAGGATCTGGGATTTCTGTAAGTAGCCAGTGTCAGGGGAGAGATATAATGGGAACATTTCAAAGTGATTCTGGGACTGGAGAGCACCTATTGTTCACCTGCAAGGAGATAGCAGGGCTGGCATAGCCCAAAGCAAGAGAGCTTGGGTGGCTGAAAGGTTGATGATGTTAGGGAGTTGACACCCAGCTACCACAGGCAAGACTCCCTCATGCTGAGTCAAGGGGTAACAGGTAACTCCTAGTCCCGGGTACCCCGAGAACCTTCACTGTGCCATGGGAGCATAGAACTTCATGATGTCTGCTTGGGACTTTGCTATTGCAAATTGATATTATGTGGAAGGTGCTCAGCTACTTTGATGGGCAGCAGTATAAAACTCTTATGTATATAGATGCCACACATTTAAGAGCTGTTGGAGAGAAAAGTTCTAGTACACTTTGAAATGTCTAAAAGCTACATAAGGTGGCTCTTCTGTACATAATAATATGGTGATTTTTACATCCAATGTTTTGAGAGTTTCTGTGTCTAGAGAAATGAGTAGTTTGTGTCCATTTGGAAAGCTGAAAGTGTGAGAAGGTATTAAGATTCTGTTTCTAGCCTTGATAGTGCACAAGATAATGGGCCTCAAACCTGGACACTTGAACAGAATGTAATTTTGGATGAATAGGAAGAAACATTTGTCTAACATGTTGATTCTTTTAAAATGGCAGGTGCTTGATGCTGCTCAGGATTTTGTAGTGTTAGAAGTAATATTGGGAGGGACGTGGGAAGAATATGAGTGCAGTGGTTAAAGAGTGTAAGGGTGCATGAAAGATGTATTTCAGAAAGCTCTGCAATTTATAATATGGGTATCTTCACTGTGTGTGCATGCATATGCACACTGTACAAGTTATACAATACTTCTGGGTAATTGGCAATCCATCCATGTTTTCTTTTTATAATTGAAAATGTCAATACAAAGTACTTTGGCATTTCTAAATTGAAATTTTCTGGATCTGTTCCATGAAAAATGCTAATAATTCTGACAAGAACAAACCTTGAAATATCAGAATTTTTCATGGAACATAAATTCCAATTTTTGACCAACTCTAATTGGTTAACTTCACTTTCTATCTCTAGTTTTGATTAATTTAAATAGATTTTACCAAATACTCTCCTAATGCCATCTTAAATGGCTCTTGACTTCTTAACCTCATATACAGGTCAGAGAATAGGTCAAACTGTGAGGAAAAGTATGCTTGGAATGATGTATGAAATGAATACACATCAGTGTAATAGCCAAGTTCCATTGGCCCAATATAATGTGATATTTTTGTGTGAGATCAATTTTGTTTGTTTGTCTATAACCTTTTTTTTTTCATTCTAATAAGCTACTGTTGGTGCCAAATGGTTATTTTGGGAGCAGTGCAATAAAGGAGAATTGCAGTAAATGTGAGTCAGTTCTTTATTGCATTACCTTGCTGCTGGAAGGAGGAGTCTGATGAAATTGCTGTTGCTATTCCGTGAGGTCCTAATCCAGTGCCCAGGGCACAGCTTGAGTTATTGGGCTAAGAGTTGGTTGTTCCGTGAGGGTAAAGGGAGATGGAACTCCAAACAGTGGGAGCAGGTACTACAGCATTAGTTGTGGAAGATCCCATAGTTCCTGTTTGCATGCTCTGTGGTAGAGAGCTGGTTGGTGAATCAGTATACAGGCATATCCACTCGCCACCTTCTTCTCTAGTCTGTCTCCCAAACCCCTTTTGAAGTGAAGACCTTCTTCAGAACATAGTGCCCTGGCATACAGGTGCTGTGGAGTCCTCGCAGCTTGTTCCCCTTCTTTAGCTGACTTGCCCTGATTCCGCTAGCTTATAGTACAACTGGGTTCCTCAGCAAACAATTACCTACTTGTAGTTGAGCAATGACTGGGTGAGCATGTTCTGTGTTTTGTAAATGCATATTTTAAATGAGAAATGCCACTCTTATGCATCTCCTATGTTGCAAGGTATTTTTATGATTTGGTGTTTAAAACTCTCTGGAAAATATTTGTTGTAAGAATAGTTTGTGTGTACATTATTCAAAACTCTTTGATGGTCCAGTCTAGCAAACACTGACACAAAAGAGTGAATTAACTCAACTCATATGTGTTTATAGGATCAGGCCCTAAAATTGTATTTATTTTTATAAGTAGGCTATCAGTGATTTGATACTGATTTGCAATCATTTTGGAAATATAGCAACAGTTAAACCTTGGAAGAAATACTAGTTTCATTTTCAACTGCTAATTTTCTTGCTCCTGCTGTGCAAATTATTATAAATCAGGGTGGAAAGGTTTCCCCACATACTGTTGTTATAAAGAGACTGAAACATAGAGTTCAATAAAATATGCCATCTATATGCTAAACCAAGGTCCCTGCTGCCCTCAAGAGATAAAAATAAGGGAAATTCAGGGGTTAGGATTTAGCATCCTGCCATATTATCACATTTGCTGTTATACTGTTTTGTTTGTTTTTCATCTGTTCCTCTTGGGTTTATTTCACCTTTTACATCCGGTGTTTGTTTTGTGGTTTGAAATTACAACTGTGAGTTTGACAAGGAAAGGTTAGTTTGATGCAAATCATTTATACAGCTTTCTACAGGTATTTCTATAGACTCCTGAAGAGAAGTTAACATTTATGTGGATTCATTTTGATTATAAGGCATTAATTGCTATTTGAAAGGGTGACTGGCACTGTGAGCAAGTGAGGCATTTCACTTATTTGAGCAGTCTGATTAGCTTTAGTCCTTTTGAATATGAGGACAATTACACTGGTTCTTAATTAATTCTTCAGTTGCCACAGTGCTGTGACCAAAAGAATGTTGTCATCCTTCAGGGTGCTAACAGTACGCTCTCATAGGAGAGAGAGTTCTGGCCAGAGTTCTGGCCACCAATAAGGCCTTCCAGGCAAAGTTTTGAAGCTTTCCAAAATTACGAGCTCCAAAAATACAAAAGAAGTACAAAAAATAAATTATCACCACTTACCATCCTTAGGCAAGAGAAAATCATGACAGGGAGAGGTATAAAATACCTGCACTATAACTACAAGCCCTGAGAAACGTCCAGTATTTTTTATTTGTTTTAGTTTTGCAGAAAAGAAATGCTGTCTGGGGTAGCAGGTCTAAGATATTGCCCTATTATGAACAGGCTTATCTGTTGTAGGCTTCAACTTCTTGACTCCAAGGTGTAAATTTTTAATAGTGAGAGTAATTAATGATTGGAACCATTTACCAAAGGTTGTGGTGGATTGTCCATCACTGATCATTTTAAAATCAAGATGGGATTTTTTTCTAAAAGCTATGCTCTAAGAATTATTTTTGGGACGTTGTATGGCCTCTGTTAAATAGGAAGTCAGACCAGATGATCACAATGGTCCCTTTTTGCCATGGACTGTATCAATAAATAGACTCACTCTTGGAATTGCTAAATTTTATATAAATTGACTTTTGGGGAAATTTTTATGATAACTACAAAACAGCCTTCAGCATTAATGTGAGTTGCCCATGATTGTTAATGACTTGATTTTCATGTGTTCTGAGCACCTCCACTAAAGTCAGTAGGTACTCAGCACCTTTGAAAACAGGTGAGAAGACTATATTCCATGCACATGCTGTGCATCTGAACATTAAGGCACTGGTGCAATGGGTTTAATGATAGGGAATGGGGAGAGAATGCACACTTGAATTGTTTTTTTCTCCTGTTGCGGCAAAAGTGTTTGAGTTTGTGTTTTCTGTTCTGATGTTGTGCCAGTTTTGTCCCACTACAAAGATTGGGTCCTGTATTGTATTGCTAATTGAAGTTTTGTCGGTGATGATGAAATTAAATTTTGTTCACCAAATTTTGTGCTTGATAAGCTAACTATAATTGTGCGGGCCAAGAGATTTATTCGTTATAGGCCACGGTAGTTATGAGGTAATTACATGTATTTTCTCTGCCAAGGCTGAAACTTTTAAATGCTTCATTCCAAATTTATTCCCTCTCCCCAATTTTATTTTAACTCTTTCTGATAGAAACCCTTGAACCTGAACTTGAATTTACCGGCATGGAATCCACTGACTTCAGTAGAATTCCACACAAATGCAGCGTCCATTCATGCGGGATCAAGACTTAACATTGGTGATCTTTGACTTTAAAAAACAAAACAAAAACCTGCACAAATATCATTGTATAGTAAAAATTAAAATATTTTGGGGGACCAATACAATTAATTTCATAGTAGTAGAAAACTTCAAATACTTCAAAGTTCCCATTTTGAATTTTTTATATGACTGTAAAATGAGGATGATTGATCCTAACTTCCTAGACAATCTGAATTTGTTTTTCAAAGAATGAACTATTGTTGAACTCAGTAACATTGTGAGTGGTCTGTAGTAGTCTTTCATCTGTGTTTGCCTTATACCAGATAGCCTTATTGGAAGGAAGACTCAAGAATGTAATTTAGTTGTATAAGTTAGGAATGCTGGCTCTTTTAAATGTTTTTTATTGGGAAGAAAACTGTTCAAATAATCGTGGTATATTTACTGTAGTTTTCCTTTTATTTTTCTTCTAGTGTAAAACTCTCTCTGGCGTCTGTGACCACATTATCTCTCTCTCATCTGATCCTCTGGTTTCGCAGTCTGCTCACCTTGAAGTGATCCAGCTAACAAACATAAAACCAAGTGAAGGGCTGGTAAGAAGTACGCAGTTAATCAAAACAGTTGTCCAAGATGAGAGAGTTAATTCTATAAATAAAATCTGCACTGGGGGGTAGGGACAAGGCCACTTCTTTTTTTAAAAATGTTTGTTTAGTTTGATTTTCACAGAGCTGGGCTAATGTTATTGGTCTTTCACATGAATAACTGTTTATCAAAATGTAGTGAATAGAAAGAAATGGAAAGTAATTCTCACCAGTTTACATCAAATTCTGAAATATTTTAGACTATTCTATGATCTTCAAATCGGGGGGTGAGGGGATTTAAATTAATAAATAAACCCTGGCCATGAAGTTTGGGTGAGATTATGCACAAAACTGTCGAATTCTGGAATTTGCATCATAACATCTCTCGCTGAGAAATAAAACACTTTTATAATTTATTCAAGGACTCTATAGCAATTCCCAGGAGAAAAGTAGATTCTTTAATTGTATTGCAAGAAATCTACATGATTAATCAGATGGCTGTAAAAGACCAATGTAGCAATCCCTTGATTGTCGCTAACGAGTTGACCACTGCTGCTTGGATTACGCATGCAGACAGCAACCATTGCATAAAAGAAACAACACTGATTACAATTGGAGAAATGACATTTGACATCATGAATAACAGTGCTACCTACCTACCTTGGGGACACCAGACGATGTTCGGAATTCAATTAATCATTTTCTTGAAAAATTGCTTTTACATCCTTTTTTGGTGCCTACACACACCCATGGTCCATTTACTTGTGTAATATCTGTACTGCTGTGCTCCCATTCCATGGGTTATTTTTTGGGTTAGTGGTTTTTATTTTTTATTTAATTTTAATCTTTTGGCAACTTTTGTTATGCCCAGGTACCTAGAAATAATGATTTACTTGGTATGTCTCTCTTCAGACAAATAACAATTAAAATTAAAGGAATTTTATTTTTAATTGATAAATATTACCCCATCCTTTCGTTTATTTCATTGGCTTTCTTTTCATGTCAGAATCCATTTAAAATTGCCCTTCAGGTTTTCAGCTCTCCATGGACTCCACCCTACCAATCTGGCATCTTAGTCTCTTACTCTGCTGCCTGCTCACCCCTTTCTTTATCCCATTTCCACTGGGAAGGGACATTCTCACTTTTTCTGTCCCATCTTTCTGGAGCTCTCTCCGTGTTTGATGCAAGGCCTGTTCCATGGCTGCACTGGTTTTCCAGCACTCTTTCCTCAGATCCCTCCTTATGTCCCTCTTTTCTCATAATTCTGACAAGAAGTGAGTCAACCAATACAGTTTTCTTTAAAAGCAAAATTATTTTTGTGGTTCTATTTCCAGCTCTGCCATTACCATGGGCAAGTCACTTCCCCTCCTTGCACCTCTGTGTGTCCCCCAGCTTTCAGTCTATCACGTCTGTGTAGACTGTAAGCACTTCATAGCAAGGACTGTCTCTTAATATGCATTTGTACACCCAGCACAATGGGGCCGTGATCTCAGATGGGACCTTTAGGCACTATGGTAATACAAATAGTTGTAATTGTGTGTATTTTTAATGGTGGGGGAAAGAATTAACCGTGCTTTGTACAAGCTTTAGCTGTGCATTATTTTGTTACTGTGTCTTCTTTCTTCCCCTTCCTCCCCTTGTCCCCATGCCACTGTTTTGTTGCCAGTTCTTCTTCGAGTGATTGTTCATGTCCATTCCAAGCAGGTGTGCGTGTGCCGCATGCACGCCAGCCGGAAGATTTTTCCCCTAACAATGTCTGTAGGGTCAGCTTGGGTGCCCCCGGGGTGGCGCCTTCATGGTGCCCAATATCGGGCCCCGCAAACCCCCCACCCCCTCAGTTCCTTCTTACCGTCTGTGACAGCTGGCTGGAACTTTGCTTGCTCTTGCAGCAAGCGCCTTAGCAGTGTCTTTGTTCTTAGTGTAAATAGTTTTTCTCTATAGTTGTACTTATCACATAGTTAGTAGTGTTTGGTAGATAGGTATGCCTGTGTCTCCGGGGTTTAAATTCTGTGAGTCCTGTGGCAAGTTTATGCCCAAGAGTGATCCTCACTTGTCCTGCCTGCGGTGCCTTGGTGAGACTCACCAAAAGGACAGGTGCTGCATTTGCAAGGGTTTCCGCCCAAGAACCCTTAAGGACAGAGAGCAGAGACTGAAACTCCTGCTCATGGAGGCGGCTCTGAGACCGCAATCCGACTCAGGACCCAACGACCCGGCACCGAGTACGTCCTCTTTGGCCGCAGCGCTCCGGCACCAACGGCACGCGAAACGGGCCAGACTGAGGACTCTAAAGCCCACCGGCACCGCCACTATTCGGGACATAGGGCATCGGCATCAGTTCGGCACCGTTCTCCATCTCCGGTGCAGGTAAAGAAGAAGAGGCCGGCGAGGGACCGATCACCCCCCCCAAAGCCTAAGGGGCCAGTACACCGTTCGCAAGTGGCTCGGCACAGACTACGTCCACCTTGCTTCCACCCAGGGTCTCGTCGAGTCCTGCCCCGGCCAGGGTCCAGTCAAGTCCGAACCCTCCTTGGTCCCCGGACCATCTGGTGGACAAGCTGCCTCGAACGCCTCTGGCGTCAATGGTGGTTGTAAGGGACCTGATGCGCCTCCCGGTGCCGTCCTCCCCCCAAAGGAGGGACAAGTCTCCGGCGACCACACGGCACCTGTTTCACTCCAGGGGCAAGCCAATCATGATGGCTCGTCGGTCTCCATCTTTGGCACTGCCCGCACAGACGCAGGAAGCGCGCCGTTCACCGGAGTTGAGTCGTCGTTTGTTGCTGACCCAGGGGACTGCTCCTCCATGGTCTTCTTATTCGGAGACCTCGGAGTCGGAGGTAGACTCGGCTCAATCAAGCAAATCGCGCAGCAAAAGATCCCGGTCCTGGCGCAGTCACAAACCATACCCGGCACCGTGGCAACAACAGTGGCAACCACCTGCTAAATGGCCCTTCTGGGCACCCTGGGTGTACCATCAAGTCCATGGTCCACACTCCAAAACGGTGTCGGTGTCCTCGGCGTCGTTTGTGCCACAGTCAGCGCCGGCACCGCCAATGACAGCACCGCCCTCGACTGCAGTGGCCACGCTGACTCACATGGTTTTGGCACCGATGCCTCAGCCAGCCCCAGCACTGGCTCCCCAACTGACGGCACTGGTGGAAGCCTCAGCTCCGTCCCTATCGACCTCGACGGTCTTGGTCTCACCGGTTTTACCTGCCCTGGCACCAGCTGTGATGCAGAGTTCTTCATCAGTGCCGGTTCCACAGACCAAGTACCACATGCCAAGGGACCCTGTGGGGGGCTGAAGGCAGTGAACTGGGTCCACCTCCGGTTCTCTCTTCCTCATCTTCACCCGATGAAGTGGTCGCGGGGACTTCGACGGCCCCAGCTTTGGAGGACAACCGGCTTCTTCAAGAGCTTTTGAGGCATGCCGCCCAAAGCCTGGGGATTCAGGCAGAGGAGGTAGAAGAGGACTTAGACCCTATCATAGACATCCTGGCTCCCTCCAGCCCATCCAGGGTTGCATTGCCATTTATCAAGGCAATAACTGAAACGTCTAAGAACTTGTGGCAAACCCCTGCTTCTCTGGCACCTACGGCCAAGAAATCTGAGTGCCGCTACTTTGTTCCCTCTAAAGGGTATGAACACCTTTATACCCACCCTCCTCCGGACTCTTTGGTGGTCAAGGCGGCCAATCAGAGAGAACGTCAGGGGTTTCAAGGCTCCACGCCTAAAAACAGGGATGCCAAGAAACTGGACCTGTTTGGCTGGAAGGTCTACTCCACAGCAGGTCTACAGCTTTGTATAGCCAACCAACAGGCCATAGTAAGCCGCTACAGACATAACACCTGCTCGTCCATGGCAAAATTTACAGAGCTTCTGCCCCAGGAAGCTTGGGGGGAGTTCTCTGCGCTCGTGGAGGAGGAGAAGTTGGTCTCCTGAGCATCTTTACAAGCGGCCCTGGATGCGGCGGATGCGTCCTCTCACACTTTGGCCACAGAGATGGTTCTGAGGAGAGGCGCCTGGCTACAGGTCTCTGGTCTTCCCCTCGAGGTCCAACAGACCATTCAAGACCTTCCCTTCGAAGATGTAGCTCTCTTCTCCGAGAAGACAGATAAGAGACTTCACAGCTTGAAGGACTTGAGGGGTACCCTTCTTTCGCTGGGGCTTCACACGCCTGCTACCCAGTGCAGACAGTTTAGGCCTCAACCTGCTCTTTGTCCTTATCAACCCGAGAACCGCCAGGACGCTCCGCGTAGGTGGAACAGGAGCACTCGGAGGAGGCAACGTCCTCCCTCTGGGCAAAACTCGGGCCAGCCTAGGGCCCCACAGGGCTCTAGACCACCCTTTTGAGGGTACAGTTGAGGATGGCTTGCCAGTTTGACCTTTGGATCCTTCCCATCTTACTTTCTCATCCTGTCTATCCCCTTTCTACCATGCCTGGTCTCAAATTACTTTGGACCGTTGGGTGCTCCGCACGGTAGAGAGGGGATATTCCATCCAATTCTGTACATTCCCGCCCCCCCGAACCCCTTTCCCTGTCCCTCTTCAGGGACCCCTCTCACGAGCAACTTCTGTGTCAAGAGGTGCAGTCCCTCCTCTCAGTACGGGCAGTGGAGGAGGTTCCTCAGGAGCTAAGGGGCAAGGGTTTTTACTCCCAGTACTTCCTAATACTGAAGGCCAAGGGGGGCCTCAGATCCATACTGGGTCTGCGACAACTCAACAAGTACGTAAAGAAACTCAAGTTTCGCATGGTCTCGCTAACCTCCATTATCCCCTCACTGGATCCAGGAGACTGGTATGCTGCCCTCGACTTGAAGGACGCGTATTTTCATATCGCAATAGTCCCACATCACAGACGCTATCTCAGATTCGTGGTGAACACAGGCCACTCCCAGTTTGCGTCCTCCCATTTGGACTGTCGACTGCCCCATGAGTATTCACAAAATGGATGGCAGTCGTTGCGGCATTCCTGCGCAAGCGCCAGATACAGGTTTTTCCATACCTCGATGACTGGCTGATCAAGGGTTGCTCGAGGGCCCAGGTGGAGGCTCAGGTCGAGTTTATAAGAAGGACCTTCCTCGACTTAGGTCTCCTCCTGAATGAGGAGAAATCCACTCTGTCCCCGGTACAGAGGATAGAGTTCATAGGCGCGGTCCTGGACTCTACTCAAGCCAGAGCGTACCTCTCAGAGGCCAGGTTTCGCTCACTTCAGGACATCATACAAGGCCTCAGGCAGTTCCCCACGACATCAGCAAGAAACTGTTTAAAGCTGCTGGGACACACGGCCTCATGCACTTATGTGGTGCAGCATGCCAGGCTCAGGCTGCGCCCACTCCAGTCTTGGCTGGTGTCGGTGTACCGACCAGCCCGAGATGTGTTGGACAGGGTCGTAACCCTGCCCCACCTGGTACTGGACTCCCTCCTATGGTGGCTCAACTCTCGAATGGTTTGCGCAGGGGTGCCTTTTGCCAGCCCTCAGCCCTCGCTTACCTTGGTGTCAGACGTCTCGGATCTGGGTTGGGGGACTCACCTAGGGGACCTCAAGACCCAAGGCCTCTGGTCTCTGGTGGACCTCGCTCTTCACATCAATGTCAAAGAGCTGAGGGCAGTGCGTCTGGCCTGCTACACTTTCAAAACGCACATAACGAGCAGATGTGTTTCAATCCTCACGGACAACACCTTGGTGATGTTTTATATCAACAAACAGGGAGGTGCATGCTCCTCTCCCCTGTGCCGAGAAGCCCTTGCACTGTGGGATTTCTGCATAGAGCGCTTGATCCACTTGCAGGCCTCATACCTCCCAGGGGTGCGAAACACACTGGCGGACAGCCTCAGCCAGACCTTCAATGGCCACAAGTGGTCCCTTCGGCCGACATGGTGAGCTCAGTCTTCCAGTTCTGGGCCTCTCCCCAGATAGACCTGTTCGCCACTCCGGACAAGAAATGTCAGACATTCTGTTCTCTTGGGAACCACGGTGCGGGGTCCATCGGGGACACCTTCCTCCTCTCGTGGGAGGGCTGCCTGCTGTACACTTTCCCACCCATCCCCCTAGTCCACAGGGTGCTTCTCAAGATCTGCAGGGACCGGGCTCAAGTCATACTAATAGCACTGGTGTGGCCGCATCAGCACTGGTTCACCTCGCTCCTGAAAATGTCCATAGCGGCCCCTCTCACCTTACCACTGGTTCCCGACCTGATCACACAGGACCAGGGCCGACTCCGGCACCCGAATCTGGAGTCGCTCCACCTTACGGTCTGGATGCTCCATGGCTAAGTGCCACAGAGTTCTCTTGTTCGGACCAGGTCAGACAAGTCCTCCTGGGTAGTAGAAAGCCCTCCACCAGGGCTACTTACCTGGCCAAATGGAAAAGGTTCTCCATCTGGGCAGAGCAACGTAGTCAGCCGCCGCTTCTCACCCCCCTACCATTTATACTGGACTACCTCCTTCACCTAAAGCACCAGAACTTGTCCCGGTCATCAATAAGGGTCCACTTGGTCGCTATCTCCGCCTTCCACCCGGGTTCAGACGGTCTCTCGGTCTTTGCAAACCCTATGGTCAGTCGTTTTCTCAAGGGTTTGGACAGGCTCTTCTCACACACGTGTCAGCCTGTCCCTGCCTGGGACCTCACTTTAGTCCTCTCCAGGCTTACAGGCCTGCCATTTGAACCTCTGGCCACCTGCTCCCTACTATATCTCTCATTCAAGGTTGCATTCCTCGTGGCAATTACCTTGGCCTGACGGGTCTCGGAGCTCAGGGCCCTCACGTCTAAGCCCTCTTACACAGTTTTTCATAAGGATAAGGTTCAGCTTAGGCCTCATCCGGCTTTTCTCCCAAAGGTTGTCTCCCATTTTTACGTGACCCAGGACATCTTTTTTTTTTTATCCCAAGTGTTTTATCCCAAGCCACACTTCTCCGACAGGGAGCGCAGGCTGCACTCACTGGACGTGCGTAGGGCCTTAGCCTTCTACATAGAGAGAACTAAGTCGTTCTGGAAGTCTGTCCAACTCTTCGTAGCTGTGGCAGACAGAATGAAGGGCCTTCTGGTATCATCTCAACGTATATCATCATGGATAACGTCCTGCATTAGGTCCTGCTATACCCTGGCAGAGGAGCCCGCTATTACAATTACACAATAGTCCAGGGACGATGCAGCTTTCAGGAGAGCCGTGCTATTTTCTGTGGATAACTCCGACCCCACCTCCTGAGCTCTAGCTTGTGAATCACCTGCTTAGCATGGACATGAACAATCACTCAAAGAAGAAAAAATGGTTACTCACTTTCTCATAACTATTGTTCTTCGAGATGTGTTGTTCATGTCCATTCCAGTACCCACCCTCCTACCTCTCTGTCGGAATGGTCAGCAAGAAGGAACTGAGGGGGTGAGGGGTCGGCGGGGCCTGATATTGGGCGCCATGAAGGCACCACCCCAGGGGGCACCCTGGGCTGATCCTACGGACATTGCTAGGGGAAAAATCTTCCGGCTGGCATGCACGCGCACACCTGCTTAGAATGGACGTCATCTAGTCTGTAAGCTCTTTGGAGCAGGGACCAGATGTTTGTTTATTTGTAGTATGAGGTGCCTAGCAAACTTCTGGGTTGTATAAAATGGTAATCCTCATAACTGGTTATCTTTGTTAAACCATTTTCTGATGTTTTGTATGAAGGGTGCTTCATTTTGTGGAGTTTTTAAGATTTATCCAGCATGTTCTGATTTATTGTCATTAGCCTGACCTGGTTCCCAAGTTGTCAGTTCTACAAGTTATGAAAGGTTTTGTAGTTGATAGTGGATGGCATCTTGAGGGCCTTTCACCACTTAATTGCATAAGGAACTTGTGATGACTTCTTGACCTAACAATACCTTTTTTCCAGGATTCATATCATAATGGCATTGGGAAGATAGAGTTATGACTGACCTACTTTCAGTGGTTTGGACACATACTGGAGTTTTCTACTGGCAAAGTTGTTAACAATATTAATGTTGTTAACATAAGAGAAATGGAAGGGCTGTCTGCAAACAGGGCAGTAAATAGGCAAGAGTGGCTCATACCCTTGAAGATGGTACTGTCTGCCAACCAGGATAAGTGAAACATCTAAAATAGCTGGAGAGGAGAGTCTCTCTAAGAAGTTAAAGTAGGATGGGAAGAGGAGGGAGGGAAATAAAAATAGAAAGCAGAGTGAGACTTATCTGAATTTCTGTTGTAAATTGTTCTTGGGATCTGGGGAGTGGGAAAGGTGGTATGGATGGATGAGTGGTTCCTGTGCATGGTGTTGGAAGAGACAAACTTTAATTGAAATTAAAAAAAAATTAATCTTGACATCTGGTATATGAGTACTAAAATATCACTTTTAATTAAATACCTCTGAAATTTTACATGAAAAATATTACTGAAATTTAAATATCACTCATACATAAATGTGAAGTATCAAATTACTGTACATGTGCTCTTTTCACAATTAAATATTTCATGAGTTTTATAGTAATGTATATTGTAGTTAACATGTGGAAAGACAGACAAAATAAGCATAGCAAGTAGGAAAATATTGTGACTATTGTCATGATGTATGGGGAATTCTTTTTGGATGGAGCTTGAGTAGAGTGCTATGTTGTTGTTGTTGGGCTTTTTTCCGCTCCCCAGTCTGGTGCCTGATTTTGGCTCTGTGGTTGTTTGCATATATGTAGTACCTCATGAGTATTGCAGGAAGAAGGGATACAGCCTGCAGCATCGAGAAAAGTGAAGATGAAAAGGAAATTGTAAAATGCAGATCTCTCCTAAAAAGCCTTAATATCAGTTAAATATTGGTCAGCTTTGCAGAAATTTGTAGAGATATCCCATTTGAGAAAATACTTGAAAGTTGATTCTTCTGTATCATTGGACAGAATGTAACTTGGTGTTTCTTTCTGCTGTTTATGTTTCAGAGAAAAGAAATTGACTAGTTTAGCTGGTAATCCTTTACCCTAAGGAAATGGAATCTGAAATTTTCAACTGATTTATACGTAAGCGGGGGAATAAGCTAGCGAAAGGATCTGAGTCCTCGCTCCCACTTCCTTTAGCCAGAGGCCTCCCTGCCCTTGAGGACTCCCCTTCCACTCACCTGTCTGACATAGTCCTCGTAACCCCAAGAAGGCTGGGCCCAGGATTCCTGGGGGCTTGACCCCCAACCCTGCTGTGGTCACCTAGGACAGGGGCTAGGGTGTCCCCAATCTGGGGTACTCTCTCTGCACTGGGCACTTCTCTGACCCACTGACCATTACATACAATTTAAAGCAAATGCAAGTTATTTAATCAACAATTAATTTTAAAAAGAATAACGAAAAATGGGAAAGGTTAAAGGAAACACATCAACCCGCTCTGTGGCAGGGAACATCACAAACAGTGTCTCTGGAATGTCAGGGCAGTTCACAGTCTGTTCCTTGTAAGTCCCAGGCCTCCTTCTCAGGTCCTGGCTGTGCTGCAGGGATGCTGTGGGTTGGACACTTGCTCTGGTGGTGGCCACAAGCTCTCAGGCTCTAAGTGGTAGGACCCTCCGTCCCAGTGTCGCCCCCGCCCTGTCGGGGTTACGATCCAAGTCTGGCCTGCAGAGCCTCTTGGCTGAGGCGTCTCCCTGTGCTGGGCCCGCTGCCCAGGGTCCCCCTTGCTCTCTCCAGCTGCTCACCACACCCAGCTCCGGACTGCTCCAGCTCCACCACTCTGTCTCTGCACTGCTGCTGCTGCTCTGCCTCCAGCTCCCTGGGCTGCTTCTTTGGCTCTGCTCCCAGGACAGGTCTGCTCTGAAGGCTGCTTCTGTGACTCTGCTCCCAGCACTGACCTGCTTCGTGGGCTGCTTTTCTGGCCCCTCTGGCTCTGGTTGCTGCAGCTCTGCTCCCAGGGCAAGTCTGCTCTCTCTGGGCTGTGCCTCTGGCTTTGGGACTGCAGCTTTGTCCCAGCACAGGGTCTGCTCTCTCTGGGCTGCTTTTCTGGTCCCTTTGGATCTGGCATAGCTCTCCTCCCCAGCTCAGCGTGGGCCCCCTGCTCTCTCCTTAGCTCAGCCCCACTCTGTCTGACCCAGGTAATTCCAGCTCACACAGAGGATGGGACCTCCCTGGCCTCCTGACTCCCTGATTAGCTTGCCCACCCTGTCATTCAGGCTGACCTGGAGCATGGGCCTCTCGCCATTGCTCCTAGGGACTGGCAGTCTCAGGGTCCTGATTCCCCATCGACCCTTCCCCCTTTTAGTACTGGGAGCTAGCAACCAAAATACCCCCACTGAATGTTAGTAAGGGGGCAACAGTCCCCTTATATAAAGAGTTTGAGAATAGTGTGTTTAGCACTGCAAAGAACCAAAATGTGCACGTGTTTTGTTAGAAGAAAAACAGATAATCTTGTTACAGCTGTGAATGTTTTTCCACCCTTAGCAAGGTTTTCTGACACACTTCTATACCTTTTTAACTTTTAAAAATGATAATATGGAATTTCAAAGCAGGATTGTGGCATTATGAAATTTAATTTATTGATTTCCAGGTTTTCTAGTTCAGTTTTTCATTTTAGTGCTGTCCTTTACACTTCAAATACCGTTATCAGACAGTTTCATTCAAGACCTAGTTATTCATATGGGTTATATTTTTTTATGGATTAGGGAAGATAGAGGTTAGTATTTCAAAACATTTACAGACTGGGTGTTTCTCTGATTGCTGGAACAAACTTCAGATTAGTCTGTTATAGACAGAAGGTCCCTGTTCACATGGCAAATAAATGGAATGAAGCTGAGTGTAGCAGTGTGAGAGCAGTATACCACTGGTGGCCTTGCTAGCTGAAAGTCCAGGTATGTTAATGTTCCTCTGAGTCATATAACCTGAAATAATGAGGAAGGTGGGACTTTGAGACGAGGATGGATGAAGCTTTATGACATTTATGAGGCTCTTAATTGTCCTTAAAAAGAAAAGGAGGACTTGTGGCACCTTAGAGACTAACCAATTTATTTGAGCGTAAGCTTTTGTGGGCTACAGCTCACTTCATCGGATGCATACTGTGGAAAGTGTAGAAGATCTTTTTATATACACACAAAGCAAGTACTCCTTTTCTTTTTGCGAATACAGACTAACACGGCTGTTACTCTGAAACCTAAAATTAATGGTCCTTGTTAGCTTCACTGAACTCTAAAGTTGAATTGGAGAGGTGTGTTGCTTTAGTTTTGAAGGGTGCTGACTAGACCACTTTCAGAGCACATGTAATGTTTATTAAAGAAGCCTGTGACCTTTTCTTTGTGTTGGGGCGGGGAGCTTCATTATATGACCATCTCAGTAGAAGAATTCAAATTGAGTTAAATATGAGGTAAAATAAACTTAGCATCTTGCTGTTGCCATTCAGTCCAGTATCAGAGATAGCTAATTCACAAAATGCAATACATAACAAAGCACTGCCTAAAGTACATCTAACTTTATTTGTGCCTCCTTTTAAAAAAGAGAGTCTGGGAGAAGTTTTTATCTTTAACTGAATAATATTTAGCCCCAAGATAAAATTTGTTAATTGGTTTTAAATCAGACCATCTGCCAGTAACTGATCTGGGTACTCTCCGATGTTATTAAATATGCAGCATCCATTAAGAAGGCTAGTGCTTAAATTAAGTGCACACGAGTTCCTTGTTCTTATGGTGATTGCACTCAAAGGTTATTTCAGACATATTAACTGGATTATCACTTAATTTGTTTGGCATGACTTATTCTTATAAATTCTCCAGAACTTTAGAGTTGCCTTTGAATACTAGAGCATTATCCCTGCCAACTTTAGTGCTGTTGAACAGCACACATGAAGCACCATGTTCAGTGAGGGTGCTATTACAATATCGTTAGGGGAAAAACAACCCTGTAAACTTCTGTAGTTTCCTCATTTTTAAGAGGCTACAAATCATACATATCCCCTCAAAGCCATGTATCCTCACTGCCTTTTAGGGTAAAAGGGGGTTCTTCTGTTCATTTAAAAAATGCTTTAGAAATATAGATCAATCTTGGCTCTCACACAGTTGTGATGTTATATAATCAAGGGAACAGCTTCCTCTCCCCCTCTGTCCCCACATGCCTGAGTGGTATGCAAATCCAACACTGGATCTTAGCATTTCAAGGAAAATTTTCCACAACCCCACCTCTTTCCTATTCTTGAATTAAAAGTCACCATTTTCATTTCTGGAAAGGAATAGATTGCAAGGGGCCTGTAATCCTTTGCCAAAGCATAGTTGTAAACCCTTAGCATCTTCAGAGTAATGCTAAATTAAAGCTAAAATACAGAAGTAAACACTGAGACTCTATCCATTTACTTTCTGGCTGGACATCTAATAATACTCATCATTGTTTACTTCCTTTCAGTACTTTGCAATTTATGTATGTGCCTATCTTGAACCGAGTTCACTTCATAGATCTAATTTATGTTGGAGATCTACATTAAGATTATTTTGTTCTTGATTATGCCTGATTTTTTTCTTTGACTAAGGTTATGTGCATTGTTTCAGTGACACATCAGCACTAGTTTTTACCTTATATTCAAGATCAGTATGTTGTGTGTATAGTAAATATAACTTCATTAAAAGCAAATCTGACTGAAAACTTTTTTGTTTAGCTCTTCTGGTCGTTCAAGAGATGACATAGTAATGGAAACGTGTATATTTCACTGTTATATTTTAATGCAATAGCTCATTTTTCTTGCACGTTAAAGGTGAGGGTTATTTTAAATCTCTCAGTGTTGGCTTAATTCTGCTCTCACTAAAGTCAGTTGGAGTTTTACTACCCTAACAATTCTGAAAACATTGATTTGTGCTGAACTCCTGCACAAATGAGTTTGGATGGTCCAGTGGTTAGGATGCTAACTCAGGACTCGGAGATCTAGTTTCAGTTCCTTGCTCTGTCACAGGCTTGCTCTGTGACCCTTGGCCAAGTCACTTAGCCCTGGTCTACACTCAGAATTTAGATCAACATGCTTCCATCAAGCTAGCTACCATGGCCTGGGAGGTGGATTAGCTATAGTAACAGAAAAACACCTTCCACCGCTGTAGGAAACATCTAATCCATGGTGCTACAGCGGCATAACTAGAGTGCTATAGCTGCGTTGCTATAGTGCCCATAATGTAGATATGGCCTTAGCCTCTTTATGCCTTAGTTCCCCATCTGTAAAATGGGAATAATAGCACTTTCCTACCTTACACAGGTGATAGCTATTAAAGATATTTATCTAAATAAATAGAAAATCGCATGATGCTGGGTAACATATTAATGGGAAAATGACATTGTCCTATGAATCTATGGATTACAATGATTTTCCCTTCTAGTCCCCAGCAGTGAGTGAGTGTGGAGTGAGCAAGGTGTGTGTTGGCATAAGAGGGTGAGGGGGGAGAGAGACAGGAATCCTCATGGAGCATTCTGAGCAGCATGGAGTGGAACTCAGTCTCTACTTTGCCCTTGGTAGCATGGCATGTCCAGTAGGGGCGATGCCAATGATTTACTGCCTCGGGCTATGCGGAGCAGAATGATCTTTGCGGATATCTTTGCAGAGCCGAATGATGGAGTAATAGGGAAGTTAAAAATTTGGAGTCAGATAATCCCTTTCTTGGGGAGGAGGTGGAAGCAGGCAGGCTTTATGGGAGGAAATCTTCAACGGTCCTCTTGATTCTCCCCTCACTTTGTTCTATTTTGGGAGTGGTTGCCCACCCCTGCCTCATCATCAGAAAGGTTGCAGAGACTGGCCCCACGCATTATTAATCCCAGGAGATTTGCAGGCACCCAAAGCCCTCAATCTGGAGGCTCCATGCATCCTCACTGTCTAGTCCAGAGGTCACCAAACTGTGGGGCACGTCGCCCTAGGGTGACATGGAGGAACGTTCGTGGGGGTGTGGCGGGGCCCAGTCAAGCCCGCACAGAGGGTGGGAAGGGAGTGCCACCCAGCTCCACTCCTGGCCCCGGCCGCAGCTCTGGCCCCGCCCCCAGACTCGGCCCCCGTCCGGGGCTCTGCTCCTAGTCCGACTGCCAGCCTCGCTCCCAGACCCGGTCCCAGCCGCAGTCCCAGCCGTGGTTGCCTTACCTGGAGTTGCGTCCCCACTCCAGGCCCCGGCTCGTGGGAAGGGGGCAAGCATGGACACGGGTGAGAGGGGGCACGACCCTAAAAAGCTTGAGAACCACTGGTCTAGTCTCTGGTGATCACTCCCTGGCAGCACAGTTCCAATTGACTTCCTCTGCTAGGGATTCACTCTTGGCTGTGGTGCCCCAGGTAGAGGAGAGAGAACAGCATGTCACCTGAAAACTTATCTTTTCTGGGTTGATCTGAGGGGCTAGAATGGAAGCAGTGCTCTCCTGGCCTGCCCAGTGTCCGCCTCCTTTCTGCAGAGAGGTCTGTTGAAAAGGAAGGAAGGGAGTTGTAGAAGTGATTGAAAAGCACCACATGGCATCTAGGGTGAACAATTTGGGCCTCTTTGCTGATGTCACCCAGAGAATGATAGAATTTTGCATGGAGGGTGAGGGTGCAGAGCATGACTTGGAATGTGGCAGCTCCCCCAACTCTGGTTCTAGCTACGGTTGCCAGGCATCTGGTTTGCTAAGAGTGTGTTATGCAGGTCTTAAACTTGGCAAAATCATGATTAGATGATAAGGTTAGTTTTCTTACTTGTACAACATACTATCATACTACAGATGGGTCTCTCTTTAAAAAAGAAAGCGGGTAGTTTTGTAGTGTATTCCCCCATTTGTGGCTCAGCGCTTGCTATTAAAATATACAAGGTAGTTCTGGTATGGTCCCAACATCTGCCCACAAACTAATCTTTATGTTCTTATGACTTCAAAATGAGATGTCACTCACAGGAGATTATACAGTTCTACATATATGGTAATCCTTCTTCTTTTTGGTGTGCATTGATCAGCATTAAAATAGTTAGCAAATTGTCATGATTAAGGTTTACAGTTAACATGGTGTTGAGGTGAATGAGGCAGTTAGCAATTCTTAGAGCTGTTGTTTCAGGTACACATCACAGGTTCGGTTTCCACTTGGTTCACATTTGAAAGTTTATCTTTGCAATCTTAATGGCTAAAGAACTTATTTTTAATGAAACCTTAGATTCTGGTAGCTGAAGGCACCGGTCATCCTAATACAGCAGTTGGGCTTCTTTGTAAGCAGATATGTTTTTAGTATAAGGGATATTTGTGAGGTACCACTAAAGCCATGGATATGCACAAAGATAAAGCTTCAAATTGTAACTTCTCTATAGGTGCCACAATCATTCAGTCTTATTGTTCTATCTCAGTTAACTTCTCTCCTTTACGCCCCCATTCCAGAAAAAAAACAACACCACACCACACTTTTCTGTCCAGAGAGGTATTCCTTGTGGCATGTGTTAATTTATAGCTCAAATAATTGATAGATTTTCCTTTTAGAGAGATATGCAAATTGTTTTGGATGGTAATAGTTTATGAAATACTTTACAAATTCTTTCCCATGATGTCTTTTTCTTAGGGTATGTACATTAAATCAACATATGATGGTCTCCATGTAATTACTGGAACAACAGAAAATGTAAGTATTGTTAATACTGTACATTCAGGCCTAGAAGCTTTTTTGACCTTACATTTGGTTAATGCCTTCCCTTCGCTACAGACTATATTTTGCTTGCAAAACTCTGCTAGTTGGCTGTGAGGGATCAATGGCAAGTTGGAGGGCAAAAATGAGATTGCTTTTGTTTATTAATCCAGGACAGTCAGCTTTACTTCATTCTTGCAAGGTATTTAAAATGCTTCCCTTGATCAAATTAGGAGACAACTGACTTGCTGGGGTTTTCTTGGACTGTGTGTAAAAGATAAATGTTTTTAATATGTACTGACTTATATGCTGGAGTTTGCTGTGGCACAAGAAAAAAATAGTTTTTATGTCTATCCAACCTCATTTAATTTTGTAATGGAAGTAAAAGCATGGAAATAAGTGCATCCTTTGAAATTGATATTAAAAAATGTTGTTGTACATTTCTGCATAGACTTCTGAGTAACGTTGTAGTAGGGAAGTGTAGTTGTAGCCATGTCAGTTCCAGGATGGTAGAGAGGCAAGGTGGGTGAGGTAATATCTTTTATTGGACCAACCTCTGTTGGTGAGAGAGACAAGCTTAGGAGCCACGCAGATCTCTAAGCAGAGCTCTATGTGGCTCAAAAGCTGGTCTCTCTCTCCAACAGAAGTTGGTCCAATAAAAGACATTACCTCACCCACCTTGCCTCTCTATAGTAGGGATCACTTAGATGTGAGCTTACTCATTGAAGGACACCAAAGGGAACTCTAAGCAAAACACAACTGCATACTTTTCAGCTGCCTTATAGTTTGCTTTCCCCTTCTCCCCCACCCCCTTTGTACAGAATTGGCTGCCCATTAGGGAGTTGGCAAGCTGATGGGTTTTTTTTAGGGCTTTAATCCATAACAATAGATACAGAGCAGGCCTCTAACACAAGACTGTGCAGCTTTCAGGACTGTTTAGTCAATTTCTCTTGAAAACTTCCTGATGACCTCATGCTCAAACAAACTTACAGAGAAATACTTGTTCTACTCTGCTACTATATCATTTCCTGACAAACATGAAGCGTCTCAAATACTGAATACTTTTACATCTGATTTTTGCACTGGGACTCTGGAAATATCTCATGCCAGATAGAATAGGAATGTGTGTGGGGAAGGGTCAGGTCCTCCACAGGACCTGCAGCATGCAAGCTTTCTTGGACCTTTGACCATTTCTTCTTTCTCTTGCTGCAGACAATGTTGTTGGGCTGTATTCTATAATATGTCTGTGGTAGGACCTCTGTGAACACCAGTCTTCCTGAAGGAGGAGCAACATAAGCCATTAAGGAACTTGAAGACTCAGTCAGGGTTCTTACAAATCAAACCACAGCTCTCAACATCACCGGTGGAATTAAGTACAGTTCTGTGTTGGTGCAGGAGGGTTGTGATATTTCTGGGAGACATAAGCAAAAATGAGAGAAGAGTTTTGAAATTTGAGTTTCCCTTAAACTTAAAAAACTAAGATATACAACCAACAAAGTCTACAAATTACTGGGATGTTTTATTTCACAAAGGGGAAGATAATGAATTCCCTAAGAATCTTGAGATTTCATTCCTACTTTCCTCCCTTATGCATCGATATAATTATATAGTAGCAGAGTCCTGTCAGGAGGAAGCAAACACAATGTTTTTTTTAATTTGGTCTTGATCAGTTTCACGCACTGAAGCCCTGGAGGTGTTAAGAAAGCTTCAGCCTACTGGTTGGATATGGACATACTACTACTAATGGCTAATAAAGTTTTAATGGAGAGTAAGCTGTTAGCATCTTTCAAACATTTGGTTGTTAGGACCATGCATAATATGGAAAAGACAGGCATCATACTGGTGTACAAGAGGAAGCATCTACAGATTCTGGAAGGATTGGTGCCTGTCATTTCTGGGAAGATGTTACCTACCTTTTTTCCATTGATAGTTTGCAATCTGGGATGCTACTGGATTTCTAAATGGCAGTGGCAGTCAAAAAATCTCTTTGCTTCTACATATGACCAAACGTTTGTGATCTTTTTTTTTTCTGATATGGAGCATTTCATAGCTATTGTGACCTCCAGGCAGGATTTATGCAATACTCTTTCCATGAAGCTACCCTAGAAGACCACTGAGAAGCTGTTTCCTGTGCAAAATACAGCTACCTATATACTTAGTATTGCAAAGCATGCAGTGCGTATTACGTTTGTTATCCTTAACTCTGCAATCACCTGCTAGGTGCGATTCAAGGCTTTGATGTCCGTCTATACAGCCGTCTATGATTTGGATCTTGGCAACATTAGAAGCCATTTCTCTCCCAATATACCATTTTAGCCATTAAAATTAGTTGGGCATTTGTGCTATAAATCTTTAGATTTTAGCTCAGAGAGAATGGAGTCAGATTCTCCATGGAGGGTCTCTTGGCTCTGTACTGTGTTTTCTCTGGTGCTCCTGCAGAGCTAGAATGTGTTAACCTCATCGTTCAAGGCTTATCTCTTTACTCAGACTTTAGCTTGAAAGTAATGATTATGTGGGATGCCTTGAGGCCGGGTGATGGGTCAGGCATGAGTGCATGGGGTGGGGAGGGAGTTTGTACATGGTGTAAAAAGACTGGTGAGTACATTTTTACAATTCATAATATAAATATGTAAGAAAAATGAGAGACTCGATTCATTAGTTGAAAGCAAACCTGAACTGATCATTGTTTGCAAACAATGAAATGTTTAATTCTCTGATGAGTATCCTGGTAAGAGATTCAAAAGGAAATATTTTCAAACTGGAGTCATGTTGTGACATGTATCAGTCCACACACTAGTGCTTCAAGAGTCGGATCTTTGCTTTTTTATTCTAACAATCACCATATGAAGTTCTTAGAAAGTAGTTATTTATAAAGTCCCCCTCTGATTTCATTAAACTAAACTGTAAAAGGAAATAGTCATCAGTGCAGGTGTCTGTATTGATTCCTACTTGAAAAACTAGCCAATCACAAAATCAACAACCCTCTAATGAGAGGAATGCAATTATCTCTAGTACTGAAAGAGCTCAGTGAGTGGCCAGGACTTCAGTTTTACATGTTATATGCAAAATGGCACCTTCACCCTCACAACACTATATGGGATAGTCTATGTAGTGGTCCTCTTCCCTAACACCACTTCTTGCAACGCACATATTTTTCTTGGACATCTCCCATCCAAATGCTGACTCAGCTTATTATGGTGAAATCTGCATGATCACAGCAGAAGGGGACAATGTGACTGCAAGAGGCAAACATTTTGACAGACAAAATGGTTCAGTTATGTTGTTATGATTAAACTGAATTCTGGACTTTGGGAATATTACATCTAGATCATTTCTTTTTTAGTAAAGCCATTGATAAAGTTAATGTGTCTAATTCTAGTTGCTCAATACAAAAATGTAGCAACTTTTTGGAGTTCCTGGGGCGTAGATCCTGACACTTTCATACTGTGGCTCTTTGATCCTTCTATTGATAGCAAGTGAACTTCTGTATCTGTGAGGAGCCCAGCTGAAGTTGGTGGGGCTCTATCTACATGCTATCAGCTGCAGTCTGGGTGGGAAAAGTCGAAGAAGTATTGCTTTATAGAAAGCTTAGTGTAATTATTTTGCACCAAGAGTAATTAGTCTATTGAAAATGTTAGAGACAAGGTGGGTGAGGTAGTATCTTTTATCTGACCAACTTCCGTTGGTGAAAGAGATATGCTTTTGGGCTCCACGGAGCTCTTCTAAGACAACACTGCAAATATT
This sequence comes from Natator depressus, assembly GCF_965152275.1. Classification (NCBI taxonomy): domain Eukaryota; kingdom Metazoa; phylum Chordata; order Testudines; family Cheloniidae; genus Natator; species Natator depressus. The sequence goes on from NC_134234.1 coordinate 139,510,297, forward strand.
AAAGATAGAAATATGAGAAATAGAAATGTTTTTTTAAATGAGGCTGTTATTTAGAGAAGCAAAACTACCTCTACTAATTCATCTTTGAAGGTATGGATTTTTACAGGATCCATGTCCTAGTTGCATCTCTCACAACTAATAATAGTTTAGAAATATAAATTTACAGTTAATCTGTCTTACCCTAGATAGTGATTGTATCTGCATGCAAAAAAATATTGATTTTTCTGAAGTTCACTTAAAGTATTTGTTTTAATTAGATTAGAACATGAAAGACATAATGTTGCAAAGTATATTTATGAAGCTGTTGTCCATTAGAGCTCTGGCACCCTGAGCATTAGCAGAAGGTGGACCTCTAAGATTTACAGATATTAGATGGCTTAAAACGATTGGTAACTTATTAGTATTAAAAAGGCATCCTTAGAAACTGGTTAACCTTTGATAACATAAACATTACTACCTTTTTAACATTTTACTGTCTTGCATACAATTATACAGAATATTGTGTCAAACAACTGTGAATGGCTTAATTAAAAATCTTTATTTATTTACTTCATTGGAGAACGTAATTATGAATCTAACCTGACTTACATAGCGTAGCAATCGTACTGCTGAAAGAGAGATGGTGACCAGTAAGAACTGTCTTCTTTATCACCTCTTTTATTTTAAATTCAGTCACCTGCAGATCGGTGCAAGAAAATCCATGCTGGAGATGAAGTGATTCAAGTTAACCACCAAACTGTGGTATGTATAAATATGTTCTGTGTCAATTGGAAATAGAGGTGCACTGGCATATCAGCATGTATATGAAGAAATGTGTAGAAATGTTTTATATTTTGCTAAATTAATAGTGGGTTTTACATGCAAGGTTTTTTTTATTCCCTGCCCTCTTCCCCCACCTTCCAAATGCACTTTGTAAGAGAATCTCACAATTTCTGGGAGAGGAAAATATGTGCTGTTCGTGCTTATCCTTTATCATCTGAATAAGGAAGTATTACTTCACACAATGCACAGTCAACCTGTGGAACTCTTTGCTGGAGGATGTTGTAAAGGCCAAGACTATAAAGGGGTTCAAAAAAGAACTAGATAAATTCATGGAGTATAGGTCCATCAATGACTGTTAGCCAGGATGGGCAGGGACGATGTCCCTAGCATCTGTTTGCCAGAAGCTGGGAATGGGCGACAGGATGGATCACTTGTTGATTACCTGTTCTGTTCATTCTCTCTGGGGCATCTGGCATTGGTCACTGTCTGAAGACAGGATACTGGGCTAGATGGACCATTGGTTTGATCCAGTATGGCCATTCTTATGTTCTTGTGAATATTATGGGAGATGTTGAATTATCTTAGATAGCGGAGGTTCTGGATATTATGGGAATTTTCATTTTGACTAGGCATTATCAATGGACATAGCTTTGTTCTGGGCAATAGAAGTTTTGGATAGGAGAGATTCAGATAATTTGAATGGTACTATAGTTGCAGGCTAAAGATTGACATTACTTGCTAGGAACTGGAAAGCTTCTTTAATTTAAAACTTAATAGAATGCACCCAGCCTATGTTTGTGTGCCAGAAAAAAAGGTGCATATATAGTTACTATTCTGACTTAATCTAACCATTGTTGATACACATAATTTAAATTTTTCAAAATTGGAAAATTAGGAGTAAAAACACCATTAAGTATACTTAATAATTTCCTATTATTACTACCAAAATTGAAGTGCTGTATATTAGTTTCTGCTGACCTTATTTAGGACTATTAAACTACTGCAATCTAAAGAAAAATCTCTTTTTCTAAGCGGTTTTATGATAAACATATTCTTGTGTCTTGTAACATAAAATAGATATTATTGTAATTTTAAAAGATACACTTTGTTTTCCCATGTATAGTTGGGACTATGTATAGGCTATCTGTCTTTCATTAAGAATAGTGAAAATAATACATTTTAATGAAAAAGTATTCTTGCAAACAATTTAACTGACCAAAAAAGTTTCTAAGCTTTTGTTAGTACAGCAATAGTTTGTTAAAAATATGTTTCTTAATTCCTTGTAGGGTTCCATTTATGGCTTTGGGAACTGATGAAATTGTACAGTATGTCAGTTCCTCTGCACAGCTCATTATAGTATTTCATTATGCTATCCAGCTAAATTTGATATATAATATACTGTACATGTATGAAAGTTAACTGATGAGGTGCTACCTTTTGTGCTGGGGAATTTAAATTGATAAGCCTAACCAGAACAGGGCAAGGTGGAGTTTTTTCCTTGTTGTTTTTGATCTGTGGAATAACCGTTTCAATTTGTACTATTAAGTTCAACTATATAAAATGCTAAAGCAAGGTGCCATTATCCATACACATACATTGTGAGTCTCTTCTTTATTTTTCCCAACTACAGGAAGCCAAAGAACCCTTCAATCTTTAAAAGCTTTTCATATCAAAACTCTATTAAAATCAATCAAAAAGTATACAAGTCCTAAGAAACACATCAATAAGCACTCAGTCTCTAGACTGGAATGAATGTTCTTCCTATTAATTTCAATGGAAGTTGTCACTAAATCGCTTAGTCAGCTCTAAAAATTTCAAACATCTGATTTTCGTGCCATATCTGCACTCCCTTTACTTTGTAATGAGGACAGATTTTTACTTGTAAATAATATGACAGAAATCTTGAGATGATCTTTTGTTATCTAAGAATCATAGTTCCACTTTAAATTCAATTTCTGAAAGTTCATTTCCCCCCCGAGCAATAAACCAGGCACCACAAATGTGACTTTTGAGGTGTATAATTCCTTTGCAATTTATATAATAGGAAATTGTTGAAGTAAAAATAATTTACAATTTTATTTTGTATACTATAACATACAGTATAGAGTATATGTATTGTAATAGAATAGTACATGTGTTCAAAATCTAGTTTCTGGAATATAAAACACAGATTTTTATTGCCTCCACAATATGTTCTGAGGCAGTTGTCATCTTTGGTATTGTAGCCAAATGGCTTTTACATATTTTCAGCATTCCAAAATAAGTACTGCTTCTCCCCTTATGACAAATGAGCACTTTTGCTGGATACTGAAATGCAGTATCTACATTGTCTACATTGTCTTACAAGGAAGACTGGGCCCTCCATTTGACTTGGATTTGTAGACCCACAAGATTTGATCCATATATATGTATTTTGGAGTGTTGAAAATATGTAAAGCCCATTTGGCTACAATGCTAAAAGTGACAATTGCTTCAAACAATATTGTGGAGGCAAAAAAAAAGTCTGAGTTTTACCTCCTACAAACTAGATTTCGATTAAATGCAAATTTTAAAAATATTTATTTGTGGCCTTACTGCACCCAGGATCTTTTCTATTACATATTTTCTCTTTCTGTTTCTCAGAGAGAGAGAGAGAGGATCATGGGTGCAGTGATTATATAGATATATTTTATTTATTTATTTGTGGTCTCACTGCACCCAGGATTTTTTCTTTATTTTGGTGATTAGAAACTTACAATATGATAAGCATCTATCATCCTGTCGGTGGTATTCAATACTCCTGTTCACTTCAAAATATATTCTATTTTGTGTCCCTGGCCATGATCAGACCCTACTGTGCTAATTACTGAACAGGCTGATATGTGTCCTGAAGAACTTGTAATCTAACTGTGGCAAGCCGTTTTTCTCTGAAAACAGATAAATAGATCAATTATACTTTCAGCTTTTTCCTCATTTGGAAGCTCAGGTTTCTGAGGATCCTACACACTGGATTTTCCAGCCTTTCTGTTTTTTTAAGCATCTTTTTATTCTCACTTATTATATTATTAGACAATTGAGACTGGTGGTTCTATTTTTCAGCATGCTTCTGTAGATCATCTCTTACCTATCCATTTATCAATCCTGAGTCCTTTTCAAACCCCTCTTTAAGGTTTAAATAATTATTACCAAGTCACTGGGGATTTACAATAGAACTATAGACAAATATTATTAACCTATAATTGTAATTAATTTGGTACCTTGCATGCGGGAAACCTAAACATAATTTTACTTAAAAGATTCCTTTTAACTTTAGCATAAAGTGAAAAATTGAGCAAAATGTTGAATACGTTTTGCTTATGTTTTTAAAAATCAATACTACATTTTCAATGCTAATTTTCCTGCGTCAATATGAGAATGTATATATATGAGGGAAAAGAAGATTTAATTTATAACTCTGCATGATGAACAAGATTTTCAGCTAACTCCTGACACAAAATCAGTATTTTAATCTTGAGAAAGCTTCTTCTTTGCAAATGTCTGCTGATTTTAAAGTAAACAGCATAACAAACTGGCAAAGCAAGATAAATGACTTATTCATGCTTATTTTCATGATACATGTTCCAATTAATGTGTTCTTATGCTGAATGTCAAACCATTCTTTATTGGCATCCTCTGTGCAAGTGCTGGTATTTAATGCATATGGTTATTGAAATTGGCACTGGAATCAAAAGGTCTTAAGTGAGAGTCATGATTCTTTATGCTATATTGCTATGAAACCTACATAATATAACACAATCCATTTTTTTCTGGCATAACCATTAGAATTTAAATATTCTTATTAACGCTAAAAATGAAGTTTAAATTAGTTTAGAAAATGTTAATTTGCAATTCGGAAAAGCTTCCTTGTTTATTGTAGTTTACTGAAATTAAATAGCTACAGCAGAGTTCCATCAATACAATATTTTGCCTTACTATTGAAGGCTGGGATCTCTGAAGTATTCTAAGGTTTAGATGCCCATCTCTCTCACTGAAATTCAGTGGATTTTGGGCTCCTCACTCCCTTAGGTTTCCTTGAAAATTCCAGTGTTAATTTCCATAAAATGCCTTTTTGCCTAAAATATTTCTTGTACAAAAGTTAAAAAAACCAAACATAGCAGAATGTGTATAATGTACCAGTGTTCAAACAACTTCATATTTATTATTCAAGCATGTTCCAAGACACCCCTTCTTACACCCTCTTGATCAGTCAAAAAGTCTTGGGAGAAAGGTTGTTGATATCTCTCAGGTGAACTATTATTGTTCACTGTTACCTCTAGAATTTTGGATATGTCTGTAGTAAAACTATATTGTAGGTTTGTAAGGGAGAAACCACAGGAGTATCTACTGAGAGTGGAGGATAGCTGAGTAGTTGATGATTGTTAATCTCCTGTGAAGTGGAAGTATTTTTTATAATTTGGAAATGTCTTTCGCATATTATATGCAGTTCTGATAAAAGGTTGAATTGACGTGTAGCAGTAGATCTCTATATTTTATGTATTTTTATTAGCAAAAACTCATCAGAAAATATGCACTAGCATTTCTGACTGTGTCTACCAATGGATGTCAAAAACTAGGGCAAATTGAACTAATTAGTGGACATTAGAGAGGCAAGGTGGATGAGGTGATATCTTTTATTGGACCAACTTCTGTTGGTGAGAGAGACACTAACTTACCAGCCACACAAGCTCTTCTTCAGGTCTGGGAAAGGAACTCCCAGCCTCACAGTAAAATGCAAGGTGGAACAGATTGTTTAGCCTAAGTACTTAACAGGTATTTTAAGTTTCAGAGTAGCAGCCTTGTTAGTCTGTATCTGCAAAAAGAAAAGGAGTACTTGTGGCACCTTAGAGACTAACAAATTTGTTAGTCTCTAAGGTGCCATAAGTACTCCTTTTCTTTTTTTAGGTATTTTAAGGGATCATTCAAGGTAGAATGCCCTGTTAACACCTCTGCAATCATAGGACAAAAAAAGGGGGTTAGTGGGTAACAGATTGTGGTAATAAACCATAAATCCAGTGTCTCTGTTCAGTCCATGATTTTTGGTGTCGAGTAAAGTAATGGACTTAAGCATCCAGGTTTGTCTTTTGAAAGTATTGTGCAGATTTTCTTTGAGGATGAGGAATGAGAGGTCAGATATAGACTGACGTTTTGTGAAAAGCATTCATCCACAGGTGATAGTGTTTTTGTCTTTCTTCGTTTTCCTGTGAGTTCATTTGAGAGTGTAGAGATTGTCTGGTTTCACCTATATAATTGTTGTTGGGTCATTTAGTGCACTGGATGAGGTATTCCACATTGTTGTGATAGGCATGTGCAGGGTCCATGAATCTTGAAAGATGTGTTATGGGGGATATTGTTCATTCTAGCAGTGAAGATATGTCTGCACTGTTGTTGTGGCAGAATCTGTTGCTGCTTTGAGTTGATTTGTCCTGCTCTGTGGGGATCTTTCTTCTGATGTTGAGCATGGACAAGTCAGGGGTTGTTTGAAGGCCAGAAGTGGGAGTTTAGGAAAGATTTATTTCAGGATGGGACCCCACTGAGTATGCCTTGTTGTTGTTTCATGATACCCCATATGGGTTCCAGTGTGGAATGGTAGGTGACAACTAGGGATTTGCAGTCAGAAGGGATTTTATTTCTGTATTGAAGCAGGTTCTCTTGGGCTATTTGGGATGGCCTCTTCCATGATGTGATCTACTTCTTTAGTGGAGTGTCCTTGTTTGAAGAAGGTAGTTGAAAGTGTATATCCTGGACTTTCTCCTCAGAGCATATTCTGTGGTATCAGAGTGCTTGGCTGTTGATAACAGATTTCTTGTTGTGTTTGGGGTGGTTACTGGGTCTAGGAAGGTAGGTGTGGTGATCTGCATATCAGTGTCTGTAGGGTTCCATTGTTGAAGCTGATTTGGTGTCCAGAAAGTTGATGCTGGTGTGGATGTGTTCTCGAGAGAGTTTGATGGATGGATGGTGATTGCTGAAGTTGTGGTGGGAATCTATGAGGGAGTTTAAGTTGTCTGTCCAGAGAATGAAAATATCATTGATGTATCTGAGGTATATCACTGGTGGACAGTCTTCTGTGGTGGCTAATAATTCCTATGTACTTATTACACACAGTTACAGTTTAAACTTTAACTTGGAGCTAGATGGTACATAGATAATAATAATATCTATCTCTCTCAGAGCATGTTGGCCTCTCTAATATGGGAAAATCCTTTTGGATCACATTGGCCAAGTCAACAGTGGCTGTGGAAGTTGCTTCATATCTTCACACAGAAAACTGACACATTCTTAATAATAAATCCCTCATGGCTTAGAAGGTTTAATCAAAGTGTAAACTATCCTATACTTTCATGCAACATAAAACATTTGATTATTTTTAGTTTTGGAGATAGGCATATAGTGAGTTTCTAATACCTGCCCAGCTATCCCCTCATAAAATTAAAGAGTGTTAGTATTGAGCTAAGTTCAGTGTACATTCAAGTTTCTCTTCCACTACTTTTTAAAGAGCTGTTCTGAGGAGTAATCCCAGTTTTCCTGTAATTTTAACATAGCCTGTGTGGAAAAGAGCCTTTCTCAGAAGCTAGCAGTACGATTTGGGCATTAGGAACAAAGCCACTCACTTATCTGAAATTAAGAGATTTTAATAATTTTTTTTCATTTTGTTGCAGATGGAACAAATATGTTGCATAACTGCTTTAAAAATTCTTGTTGGGGTGAAAATACAGTGCTTACAGTATGAGCAGAGAAGTGTCAAATTGTGTTAAGAAAATAATAATAATCACCTCACAGACATTTGTATTGTGGTACATGCTGTTACATGTAATGCACTTTCATTTTCCCAGACCTTCTCAATGCTTAAGAAGTTAAATTTTTTGAAGTTGAGTGAAGTTTAAGTTGTCTGGACCTATACTGTAAGCTTCAAAGATCCTACCCAGTAGAACCCAGCATCTGTTGTTGTTCCACACTGATGGATTATGCTTGCATATTCTGTTCTAGTTCATCCATATCTCTGTGTTGTATGAGCTAAAAGGACAATATCAGTTGTTTAGTTTGAGTTTCCATTTATTTATTTGTTCTCCATTACTAGTTATAGAGTGGTCCTCTGATGTTTTTGTTTGTTCCTCCTATGGAAAACCTTAGTTTCCTTCACATTTTTTAAAAGCAGCTGTTGCAGTTCAACTAACAAAATCATCCAAAGCACGGGACTTTATCTACCCAGACATCTGTTGGGAAACTGACACAGCATGGCACAGATTATCCAACAAGTTCTTGGAAAGTATTGGAGACAATTTTTTATTTTAGAAGTTGGAGAAAGCTACTAGGGTGTAGAGGCTCTTCTAGATTTGATTTTGACAAATAAGGAGGAACTGGTTGAGAATTTGAAAGTGAAAGGTAGTGTGGGTGAAAGTGATCGTGAAATGATCACGATTCATGATTCTAAGGAATAGCAAGGGGGAAACAGCACAATAAAGAAAATGGATTTTAAGAAGGCAGGCTTTAGCAAACTCAGGGAGTTGGTAGATAAGATCCCATGGGAAGCAATTCTAAGGGGAAAAACAGTTCAAGAGAGTTGGCAATTTTTCAAGGAGACATTATTAAGGGCACAAAAACAAACTATCCCACTGCATAGGAAAGATAGGAAGTATGGCAAGAGATCACCCTGGCTTAACCAGGGGATCTTCAATTATCTCAAACCAAAAAAAGAGTCCTACAATAATTGGAAACTAGGTCAGATTACAAAGGATGAATATAAAGAAACAGCGCAAGCATGAAGAGATAAAATTAGAAAGGCCAAGGCACAAAACGAGATTAAAGTAGCTAGAGACATAAAGGGTAACAAGAAAACATTCTACAAATGCAGTAGAAGCAAGAGAAAGACCAAGCACTGGGTAAGCCCATTAGTCAACGAGGAGCGGGAGGAAACAATAACAGAAAATGTGGAAATGGCAGAAGTGCTAAAGGACTTTTAGTTTAATAGCAGATGGACATGTAACATGGTGAATGCCAGTGAAAATGAGAGAGGATTTGAGGCTACAATAGGGAAAGAACAAGTTAAAAATTACTTAAATAAGTTGCATGTCTTCAAGTCAACAGGGCCTGATGAAATACATCCTAGAATGCTCAAGAAGCTGATGGAGGAGATATCTGAGCCATTAGTGATTATCTTCGAAAAATCATGGAAGATGGGAGAGATTCCAGAGGACTGGAAAAGGGCAAATATAGTGCCCATTTATAAAAAGGGGAATAAGGACAACCCAAGGAATTACAGACAAGCCAGGTTAACTTCAGTAACCAGAAACATAATGGAGCAAATAATTAAGCAATCGATTAGCATACACGGAGACGATAATAAGGTGATAAGTAACAGTCAGCATGGATTTGTCAAGAACAAATCATGTCAAACCAACCTAACAGATTTCTTTGACAGAAGCAGTAGATGTAGTATATCTTGACATTAGTAAGGCTTTTGATACTATCTTGCATGACCTTCTCATAAACAAATTGGGGAAATACAACCTAAATTGAGCTACTATAAGGTGGGTGCATAACAAGTTGGAAAACCATTCCCAGAGAGTAGTTATCAGTGCTTCACAGTCAACCTGGACAGGCATATCAAGTGAGATCCTGCAGAGATTGGTCCTGGGTCCAGTTCTTCAATATCTTCATCAGTGATTTAGATAATGACATAGAGAGTACACTTATAAAAAGTTTGTGAACAATACCATGCTAGCAGGGATTACAAGTGCTTTGGAGGATAGGATTAAAATTCAAAATGATCTGGATGAAATTCAATGAGAACAAATTCAAAGTACTCTACTTCGGAAGGAACACATTCAAAATGGGAAATGACTGCCTAGAAAGGAGTATTGCTGAAAGGGAACTGGGGATCATAGTGGATCACAAGCTAAATGAGAGTCAACAGTGTGTTTTAAAAAAAAAAAAGGCAAACATAACTCTGGGATGTATTATCATGAGTGTTGTAAGCAAGACACAAGAAGTAATTCTTTCACTCTACTCCATGCTGATTAGGCCTCCACTGGACTATTGTGTCCAGTTCTGGGCGCCGCCTTTCAGGAAGGATGTGGACAAATTGGAGAAAGTCCAGAGAAGAGCAACAAAAAGGATTAAAGGTCTAGAAAACATGACCTATGAGGAAAGATTGAAAAAATTGGGTTTATTTACTCTGGAGAAGAGAAGCCTGAGATGGGACATAACAGGTTTCAAGTACATAAAAGCTTGTGACAAGGAGGAGGGAGAACAAATGTTCTTCTTAACCTCTGAGGGTAGGATAAGAAGCAATGGGCTTAAATTGCAGCAAGGGAGGTTTAGGTTGGACATTAGGAAAAACTTCATAACTGTAAAGGTAGTTAAGCACTGGAATAAATGGCCTAGGGAGGCTGTGGAATCTCCATCACTGGAGGTTTTTAAGAGCAGGTTAGACAAACACCTGTCAGCAGTTCTTAACCAGGGGTTTGGGGCCAGTGTTAGACTCGCTGGGGCCCAGGGTGGAAAGCTGCATGGGACTGAAGCCCAGGGCCCCTATCCCCACCACCCAGGGCTGAAGCCAAAGCCTGAGCAATTGTCCTCCTTGCTACCCCTTTATGCCAGTCCTGGGTTTCATGTGCAGAAAAACAGTTGTTGTGGCACAAGTGGGCCGTGGAGTTTTTGTAGCATGTTGGGGGGGCCTCAGAAAGAAAAAGGTTGAGAATCCCCGGTCTAGATAACGCTTAGTCCTCCTTGAGTGCAGGGGATTGGATAGAAGACCTCTCAAGGTCTAGGTTTCAAAGCCAGTTTTTCTCCTTAATGAAAGTGCTTTAGCTCAAAGCCTTATAAATCTGGCCTTGAGGGAAATAATTCAAAAAAGAAATTTGGTCCCAGTCGGGTTAGTGGAGTATTGGGAGTCTGCCTGAGAGTTCTAAACATCGAGTCTATAGCACCTTGGACTACAGCATCCATCAGGCTTTGATAATGCAGGTGCAATTAAAAAACAATTTGGCTAGAAATAGAAATGTAAAGAAGCATCTTATCTTACATTTAAACATAAAGTTTCTAGTCCTTTTCCATATAAAGAACACACAAAATAATGCAACAAAAATCATGAAGGTTCAAAAGGAACAAAGAATGGGGATCTACTTCTTCTGTTGATCATATGCACATGCTTTTATGAAAGATGAGTCAGGAGCATATCCCAAAGAAGTCATCTTTCTAACCCTTCTGAAAATCCTCTGGTCAGTCCTGTGCATCATGGTTTGATATTGGAGGACAGGAATCAATTGTTTTTAGGGGTGGTAGGATGTTGCAGCCAAATGCTTTTTCAGGCCTCTTCAAAAATGCTAAATGTCAAGCCCACGTTAGTTAATGGAAATGGTCTTGTAGTTTACTTCAGAACTCTGTCCTGAGTCCCCTGTCATAGACCACCGCTCGCCAGGATACTGTCGATCCAGGTCTAAACTTCAGCTTAGGTGATTGGATTCTGCCCTCCTAATTCCTCCTGAAGTTTCAGTAGGATACCTCATTCTTAGTTTCCTAAATGCTTACATAATATGGGTATAAGGTATTAAATAGTGGTGTCCCCCTCACACACACCCTCTAAAGTATTTGAAATTAAATTATCTCTGCATACAGTTTGTATTTCAATTTAAGTTTGTACAAGGAATTTCAAATCTGTCAGGAACATTATATAAAAGACATTATATAAGACATTCTATAAAAATGATGTTTTTATTTTATATATATTACAGAGAGAGAGAGAGAGATGATAGATATATAAAACCCACACACACAATAGTGTTGTGCTTCAATCATGTGCACCAGAGATGTGTATGTTACAAATCTCACTCATTTGTTTCCACATGTGAACAAACACCCTTTCATGTAACTAACAAGGAAGAGGCCTTGTTACTTAACAAATGCACCTGTATTAAGCTGCCCTTTGCTGGAAATACCCTTCAGGAAAAAAAATTTATTGAGTATAGTCATAATATACCATGTTCAACTATATATATATATATAGTTTTCAACTGGTAATTTGAAGAGAGGTAGTGTGAAGGCCTTATAAGAGATCAAAGAGGTGGTGTCTCCTCAGCAGTAATTTTTGAAAATACCTATCATTTGGTGGAATCTGGTTTGTTCCGAAGAATACATGAAAGAAAAAAGAAGAGAACAATAGCTAGGTCGGCAGCCCTGGGGATAAATCATCACTGACAGAATGGATTTCGCATTAACCATCAGAGGCATCGAAATTATCTCAAGCTTGCCTTCATTTTGGCAGAATTTTAAGAAGGGGCTTGTGGATCTTCAGCCAGCCCATCTGTGCAGTTGCTCTATATATCTTTCTACTTCATTTCTTTTCCATTTTATCCTTCAGTCATTACTTCCAACCATAACCCCTGCTAGCAATGTCAGGTGAACAGACACCGTTGTGATGAGCATGAATGCCATTATATGTAAATATGGCATTTGTGTATATAAAATGAGAGCGAAACTAAGTAAAATCAGACTTGGTCAGGAACTGGATTGGAGATCTTTAGAGGAAAGAATGGAAGGAATTGCTGACTGTGATACAGTTGGAAACCCTCTTCCCCCTCAGTCAGTACATGACTGGAGCCTTGGCATTGCTTTGGGACCACTGCACTCTCCTGGATGTCTTTTCCTTCAAATGAGATGTAAAACAGAGATCCTGACCAGGTGTAGTCATTTAATATATCCAATAGCATTTTTTATAAGTGTGTTTCTCATTAATCCCATTGTCCTGGCTGAATCCCAATATGGACAACTCTGTTGTATATAATTCTGCTGTAATTTACCTTTGTAATTTAGATATTTTGTTTTGTTTACTATTTAAGTAGATTAGGGATTCTCCCCTTTCCTTTCCTTTGGAAAAAATGTTCTATAGTGGTCATGCCTGAGGGCAGCTGCTGTGTTCCACCGAATGATTCCTATCTATCTATCTATCTATCTATATTAGTCTGTAAACTCATTTGGGATTTTTCTGTACAGAAACTTCAGAATAAATGTAGAGTACTAATAATGTGTGTTACTGTACAAACGTTTAGGTTGTGCTACATTTTGACTTCAAGTAATAGTGTTTATTACAAGAAAAAAAGTCGGTCCTTTACATAAATTATCCCCTAAGGATGTGGCACATTATATGAATTTGCACTAAGAATGCTATAAATCATCAGCAAAAGCATTGGAAGAACCTTCCAGGACTGTGAAGGTGTGGGCTATCTACTACTTATCAGGTGATGGCACAATATTGTAGTTCCTAACTGTTAGATGGCTTATGCTGTAAAGTATTACAAGGTGTTGCTGCGGTACAGAGTGTGATGATCATACCAAAATAGTGGTAATTGGGAATTTGTGTTGCTTTTTGAAATCAAAATGCTGATGAATTTTTCAAAAGAATTAGATATTGGTTCTCTGGAGATGATTCTCTAATACCATGTACATATAATGTCACCACATAAATATATAATAAAAATGTTGAGGTAAAATAATTAAAGTATTTAAGAAAGTTAAATTATAAGATGCTTGGGGCAAAGACTGTCTCTTTGTGTTGTCTACAGAAGTGAGCATAGTGCTGGTGCTTAACAAGTAAGAATACAGTGGTCACAATTTTGTACCTAACTAAGAGACTGTGTACTTGGGAGGTTTTTTCCGCCCCCCTGCTCTATTGGGATTCGATACTTCTGAACACCTTTATGCTTTGAATTTGTCAATCAAGCATCCAGTTGACAGGTACTACACACATTACACAATGTTGTTCGACTTCAGTCCTGATCTGCAGCCTCACTGCTGTTTAACTACCATTCCTCCTGAACAAAGATATTTAACCATGATAAACTGCATAGTGGCGCTACATGAAAGGACAAAAATTTGAGAAAGTGGGTTAGGAGGATCAAGTTAACTTAATCTTTGACCTGGGCTCAGTTTGAGTTTAGATCTCCAGAAGAAGGTGCTACCTTGCCTTTTTAAACAAATTTAGACATATTCGTTTTTCATTTGTATGTGTATACACATACATAGATAATTTTCATATGTCTATCTCTTCTCTCATATTATGACATAGGAGTCATGGCCAGATGGTACTATGGTGCCACTAGCTGGAAGCAAGGAGGAAAACCTGAGACCCTGCCCCTGTAGGATATAAGCCTCTGCCAGACATGATCGCTTTAGTTTGCTTTGCCCCCTTTGGAATAATCACCGGAGTTTGTTCTTTCTCCCTCCTTCTGCCTCTCTTCCTCCCCCTTTATTTCTCTATAATGAAGGGGGGAAATAGAGAAGAAAAAGAATACTGCCAGTCACTTCCCTTCCTATTCCTGATCTCCCAAAGCAACCCTACAGCAATCAGGCCAGGACCACCCCCCAACTGCTGTGGAACATTAGCTCCACCACTGTGGCAAGCCATCTGCTGATGTTTCATCGGATGCTTGTGTTAGGGTTGTATTTTCTCAGGGGTACTCAATAGAGTTCAGTCCAAGATTGAAACCTTCCTGGTTCCTCTCAAGCCTCTGTCAGAGATTAAGCATCTGCTCTTACAAAGGGGTGGTTCTTGGTCTGTTGTACAGACCTGAAAGATGCCTGTTTACATATCTGCATTCTATATGACAACTGGTGCTTCCTTCATGACACCCACAGGAAGACCCATTATCAATTCATTACCTTTCCAGTTGGCCTGTCTTCCCTTCTCCCCCCTCCCACCTGGTGTATATGTGAAGATCCTAGTGATGCTGATCTCCAGTCTTTGTCATGAGTGGACGTTTGTACCCTTATCCTTGTTTGAGCTCTTTCAACCTCTTGCCTTAAGGAGTTTCAGCAGAGTTATCTTTTCCAGCACCCCCATTTTGATCTGATCCTGAACTCTCTGCTATGAAAAGCTTTCATTTCCCTAGACAGACTCTTGTTGAGCACTTTGTTGACTGTCAGGGCCTCCTCCCTGGTTCTTCCCAGTAGCAACCTTCAGTTATTGGGCTGCTACTTAGCCTGTGTGGACTTAAGTCCAGATCCACAAAAGTGTTTAGGCTCCTCACTGCCATTGAAATCAGTGAAAGTTAGAGCCTAAACCCCTTTGTGGATCTGGGCCTTAGTCCCTTGGGTTTGGCTCATTTTGGATTCTGGTAGTTCTGTGGTGGCCCTGGCACCCCTGGTTCTCACACCTGATGAGTGTCAGAAATCTAATCCCCATCCCTTTTATAACTAGAGTCCCCTTATTGATTTGAGCTGTGAAACTTCTCTCTTTCTCCCAGATGCTTGCAGAGAACTTGAATCTTCTCTCAGGGGCCAGTGCACTGCTCCCACCTGCCCCATACACAAATGATTACGTGGCTACTGAATGGAGTTGCTTCCTAAGGGATGATTTCTTTAGCATAGTGGCAGACTGCTTGGTTAGCAGCAGAAAATGTCTACCTCATGTAATCTTAGGATTTATTGGATCTTTTCAGCCTGGTTGAGTCAGGGAACATCTCTGCCCTGTTACGCTCCTTCTGGCATGTTTTGGATTTTCTAATGTCAGGCTTCAGCAAAGGTATCAGCATCAGTGCTTCCCATTTGCATGCCTCTGTTACAGTTGCTATTCAAGGCCTTATTGAGAACAGGGACATTGCTCCACATCCCTAAATTGAAAAGTTTTTTTCCCCATTATCTCTACAAAGTGGTGGTTCATCCAGTCAGTCCTCAGCAGCACCTAGACTTTGCCTTGCAGGTCCCTTTTGGGCAGGCTGCTTCAGCATTTACTTTCTTTTAAGGCTGTTTTCCTTATTCTGGTCACCTTTGCCAGGTGAGTGAGTGAATGGAATGATGAGGGAATGTTGTTTTAGTGTGTAGAGCTGTCAAGGTTCCTTCCCCACTCTGAACTCTAGGGTACAGATGTGGGAACCTGCATGAAAACCCCCTAAGCTTATTTTTACCAGCTTAGGTTAAAACTTCCCCAAGGTACGAACTATTTTACCTTTTGCCCTTAGACTTTATTGCTGCCACCACCAAGCGTCTAACAAATATATAACAGGGAAAAAGCCTGCTTGGAAATGTCTTTCCCCCCGAAAATCGTCCCAAACCCTACACCCCCTTTCCTGGGGAAGGCTTGATAAAAATCCTCACCAATTTGCATAGGTGAACACAGACCCAAACCCTTGGATCTTAAGAACAATGAAAAAGCAATCAGGTTCTTAAAGGAAGAATTTTAATTGAAGACAAAGTAAAAGAATCATCTCTGTAAAATCAGGATGGTAAATACCTTACGGGTAATCAGATTCAAAACATAGAGAATCCCTCTAGGCAAAACCTTAAGTTACAGGAATGTACATTCCATTCAGCACAGCTTATTTTATCAGCCATTTAAACAAAACAGAATCTAACGCATATCTAGCTAGATTACTTACTAAGTTCTAAGACTCCATTCCTTTTCTGTTCCTGGCAAAAGCATCACACAGACAGAGAGAACCTTTGTTTCTCCCCCCCTCCAGCTTTGAAAGTATCTTGTCTCCTCATTGGTCATTTTGGTCAGGTGCCAGCAAGGTTATCTTAGCTTCTTAACCCTTTACAGGTGAAAGGGTTTTTCCTCTGGCCAGGAGGGATTTTAAAGGTGTTCACCCTTCCCTTTATATTTATGACAAGAGTGGAGTACGCACCTGGATTCTATTATCAGCTCTGCTCATGACTTTTTGTATTCTTGGGAAAGTCACTTAATTTCTCTGTACTTTGGTTTACCCATCTGTAAAATGAGCATAACAGTGCTTACTTCACAAAAGCATAATGATATTTAATTAACAAATGTTTATAAAGCACTAGGAGGTTAACAAACAAATGTTGTTAATTTGGGCTCAATGGGTAGTGATCAATGGCTCCATGTCTAGTCGGCAGCCGGTATCAAGTGGAGTGCCCCCAGGGTCGGTCCTCGGGCCGGTTTTGTTCAATATCTTCATAAATGATCTGGAGGATGGTGTGGATTGCACCCTCAGCAAGTTTGCAGATGACACTAAACTGGGAGGAGAGGTAGATACGCTGGAGGGTAGGGATAGGATACAGAGGGACCTAGATAAATTAGAGGATTGGGCCAAAAGAAATCTGATGAGGTTCAACAAGGACAAGTGCAGAGTCCTGCACTTAGGACGGAAGAATCCCATGCACCGCTACAGACTAGGGACAAATGGCTCGGCAGCAGTTCTGCAGAAAAGAAGCTAGGGGTTACAGTGGACGAAAAGCTGAATATGAGTCAACAGTGTGCCCTTGTTGCCAAGAAGGCCAATGGCATTTTGGGATGTTTAAGTAGGGGCATTGCCAGCAGATCGAGGGATGTGATCGTTCTCCTTTATTCGACATTGGTGAGGCCTCATCTGGAGTACTGTGTCCAGTTTTGGGCCCCACATTACAAGAAGGATGTGGAAAAATTGGAAAGAGTCCAGCGGAGGGCAACAAAAATGATTAGGGGACTGGAACACATGAGTTATGAGGAGAGGCTGAGGGAACTGGGATTGTTTAGTCTACGGAAGAGAAGAATGAGGGGGGATTTGATAGCTGCTTTCAACTGCCTGAAAGGGGATTCCAAAGAGGATGGATCTAGACTGTTCTCAGTGGTAGCTGATGACAGAACAAGGAGTAATGGTCTCAAGTTGCAGTGGGGGAGGTTTAGGTTGGATATTAGGAAAAACTTTTTCACTAGGAGGGTGGTGAAACACTGGAATGCATTACCTAGGGAGGTGGTGGAATCTCCTTCCTTAGATATTTTTAAGGTCAGGCTTGACAAAGCCCTCACTGGGATGATTTAGTTGGGGATTGGTCCTGCTTTAAGCAGCGGGTTGGACTAGATGACCTCCTGAGGTCCCTTCCAACCCTGATATTCTGTGATTCTATGAAAAGATGTGATCTACTTCAATATAGTTTATATGCAAGCTTTGTTGGAGTGGTGGTGTTATTTGAGGCCTTCACTCTCTTGGTTATGATTAGATTTAATAATAAAATTAACACTGTGCATGTGTAGTACAGACTTTTAAAATCATATTTAACTTTATTTCAAAGTCAAACTTCTTCAAGTGATGTATTCCTCATTCAGAATCACAGGGTGTATAAGCATAGATGTTTGGATGAAAAATATTATAGAACTGTGGAGTATTTATTATTCATTACTGGTGACGAGCTAACCTGAAAAAAATCAGAATTTTGGAATCTGTTGATGCTTCTTTAAAGTTTAGGCATCCATCCCTTCCCAACCCTATAAAGTATTCTGGAGGAGATAGTGCTGAAGCATTCTATTCTTTTCCAGTGTCTTCAGAAGGGATGCAGGGAGGAAAGGTGAACCTATTGTTTGCTTCATTCTTTCTGGATTTTCACATGACTACCAGCTGATATCCTTCCCCTCTGACCCCTTTTGGGGGAGTCAGTCTGCGTATTTACCAACCCTCATGACAGATAGTTTAAGGTCATGTTACCAGCCCAACCACTGGCAGAATAAAAATGCTTCCTTTTGTTTAATATTTTGTTTCACAACCTGGATGACTGTACATCAGACCATTTTAACTGAGCAGCAGGTTACTAATTATTTGGGTAATAATTTCGTAGATGCAATGTAGTGTTTCATGCATAATTATTATTAATTTTGTATTCATTGTCAGGAGAGCAATCTGACCATTCAAATAATTTGTTAAAGAGTTTTTGGATTGTGTAAATAACTGAAAACGATTTGTGTGAATGGAGCCCTCCCCTCCACCACACACACAGTTTTTCTCACAAATATTGAAGGAAGTCATTTGATCTGTCACAAGAAAAATTAAAGCAAGGTAGTAACATGAGAGCTTTGATTTCCTTCAACAATAACTTTTAATTAAATCTTTTCGTAGAATCAGCATGTTTGCTAAGCAGGAAAACAGTATAGAAGGCCTTACAGCGGTGGTGGGCAACCTGCAGCCTGCGAGCCACATGCGGCCCATCAGGGTAATCCGCTGGCGGGTCACAAGAAAGTTTGTTTACATTGACCGTCTGCAGGCATGGCTGCTCGCAACTCCCAGTGGCTGTGGTTCGCCGTTCCCTGCCAATGGGAGCTACAGGCGGCCATGCCTGCAGCCAGTCAATGTAAACAAACTGTCTCACGGCCTGCCAGCGGATTACCCTGATGGGCCGCATGCGGCCTCCGGGTCGCAGGTTGTCCAGCACTGCCTTACAGTTTATATTTAGAAGGAAGGTATTTCTTTCCTGCAAAAATCTAATGACATCACCAGTTTTTCTTTTTCTGTATATTGGGAACGAGTTTAACATAGATGCAAGAAATATAGTCCTCCCTTCATGGAGGCATTGTTTACTGCCAACCCTCTTCCTTAGACACACTTTTTTCTGGCTATGTTAGAAGAAGGACAGGAGACTCTGGATGTAGTTTAATTAGGCTACAACTTTTTTCTTAAATGTCTGGGAGTACCCAGCAGATAAAAGTGTATATTGCAGGTAATTCCATGATCATTTTGATATATACCTGTGGGCCTTCTGTAAAGCCCTCCCCCTTACCTAGCCTGGTCCCCAGCCAACTTGCTGCTGGGGCCTCACCATCCCCACCCCCTCGAATGAGGTTAAGGGGGAAGGCTATGTAGGAGGGAAGGGGTTGGCTCCCTATCGCGCCAATTTTAGGAGTCACAAAGCCTCCCATTTTTGCTCCTTTAAAGAATACCGCCTTTAAATCCTTTACCAATCCATTTTATCTGAGAACTGTATCCCTTCCCTAACTCCAACCAATAAATGTTGCAATGTGAATTAGACTACCAGTTTTTAAAAAAAAATGCAACAGTTCATATGCCTCTGTTGTTTGAGATATGCTTGCTGAATTTCTGGAACTTTAGATAATTCAGTGCTGTCATCTGCCTATATCCCATGGCATCCTAAAAATGCTCCACTTGTCCTCACGTTTCTGCTGAGCCAGTAAATGTTTTTGAGGAGATGGCTCGGCTGCCCTGTAGTACTATGCATGAGAACAGGTGCTTCAGAAGGTGCTGACATAGCTTTTTGAGGATGGGGAGCTGATTTACCATCTGGCGCTCTAAAGGAGCAGAAAGTCAGTCCCAGTCCACAACTCTTTCAAAATGCCAGAAGGATGGGGCGGAAGAGGGATTCGAAGGCTGACAGTCCTTTGCCCCACAGATGATTTGATTTGACAAAGGGGGTGACAGAGGGTAAGGGAGTAGTTAGACTCTCTCCCATTTTACTTTAGGAAAGGAAATAAAGAGGGCTGCTAATATCAATTTTTCTAAAGTGGCATAAAGAGGGGAAATCTCAAAGAAGATTTTGTAGGAGGAGTTTGCACTATTATTTATTTTCTGTACTATCCACAGTGTGCTAAGCTGTAAGGAAGATGCAGTCTCTTCTTGCATGCATGCTAAATGTGAAGATTTTAACAAAGCTATTTTTAAATGATCAGGGTACAGAGTATTTTTCATATCCAGACAACTTAAGATTTTACTAACTTTCTGACGTGAAAAAAAGTTTCTGGGCTAAGACCAAGCTAAAAAAATTATTGTATCAAATTTTAACAGCAACTGAAAATAGGAATTCAGAATAAAAGTATTAATTTAGACTGTGGTGATGCTATAACCCAAATGTACCTGCTACAAGCAGGGTTCACATACCAAAGAGGAGAGTTTGTTGGAGCTGTAGTTCTTGTCATCCTTAAAGATCTATGTGTCTCTGTCATTACAGGCTCTACCTCTAGATAATCAACTATAACGTGAGTAATGCGTCCTGAGTCAGAGGTAACATGCATTCTACTTAGCAAAATTAAACGATGGGGTCTGCCTTCAACTAAAAAGACCTGTCATGATTAGATCACGTTGAAAAAAATTGATGTTGTAAATTATTTTTAAGTTACTTATATTAACCTTAACTTTTAAAAGTGGACAGGTAGGCCTCTTAAGTCATATCATGAGTTAAAATACAATGTGTTAAAACAAACCCAAGCAATCCTATCCAAACAAAACCGGCTCTGAACCCTTCAACAGGATTCAAATAAAGGAGTTTGCTGTAAATGAAATTCTCCTTTCCTTGAATGCTTAACTAAGTACTAAAACTTTGATGTCTTTTTGTTGGTTTTGCTTATTCTTCCTTTTTAAAGAACATGGGATAATCCACAGAATTTAAGATAATAAAATGCACCAAATACCGTGGTCTAAAAACATTGTTACTTTGTAAATTATTTCTGCTCTTTGGTCAAATCCTACATGTTGACTAGCTGACTTTTATTAATGCATTTTGAAATTCCATACAAAAAGCTAGTATTAATTCAATATTTAGAAATCAGGAAATTCAATGCTGAGTTTGAAAGCTCAAACATAGCTCTGCCACACTGTGCTTATTTTGTAAAATATTGTGTAATTTATATTCTTTTAAATTATTTGTCTCATAATAAAATAAAAACTGGAAATTCTTGCATAACCTTGCATATAGCAACGTTGGATGTCCAGACTGGGTTTGTTGTTTACCTCAAGATCAACAAAACAAGACACACTGAAACAGAATCAGTTTAGTGTTGTATAGTGGTGAAAATGTAGAAATCAATGTCCCTGAATTTAATTTAGGTGGTAAGTGAATTAACTTGTTAGAAATACATATATGTTCCTCCTCATGCAGCCCACAGAATAATTAGCACTGAAGTGCCTCTTTTTGGTACATGGGTTTGTGTGTGTTAGGGCAATTTGGAAGGAGCTTCTTTATACAGAATTTTGGAGACAACTGTAACACTTGTGACTCCTTTTCATTTACTTTTCTAATTCTTTTCTTCAGGCAATTAGAAACATGTTTTATCTAAGGAATTCAAATTGCTTTACCAAGGAGATGGTACATCATAGATGGGGAAACCGAAAGTACAAAGGCATTATGTCATATGGGCTAGACTTTGCCTCTCCCTGATGTGATTATCTACTATGGGCGAAGATACCAGGGTCCCAATAATGTCACCAAAATTGATCTATTCAATGTTCATACACGTGTACTCAGTGGTTTGACTGACAGCTAGTTCTCCTGTCTAATGTGAGGTGACTTGTCTTGCTCACACAGCTCCCCATGTGAATAAATGAGAATAGCAGTAAACAGCAATTTTGGCAGCAAATCAGCTAGCTTTGCATGAAGTAGCAGGGTAGCTACTTGGAATTTGGGCAGGCCTTGCGAGACACAATCCAACCTCTCTCATTAGCAGGCTCAAAAGAACAAAGCAGTTTTGATGACAAAATATGTGTACTGTGTCACACAAAGAAAGGCTTGATTACAAGTAGTCAAGTTACCCTCCTATCTTGTCTCCAACCAGAATCCCACTGTTGGCCTACACTAACATGAGGGTGCCCTAGACTCCTAGGGGTCCTGAAAGTCTGAAGTCTTAAAGGGGGAAATTGGGAGTGGCTGGGGGTGATGGTAGCAGGGAGATCTTGAAGAGATCTCCTGGAAGATAAATTTAGTTTATTGGGAAGAGGGCTTTAATCCAGTGCCTTTAGGATAGCTTGCTCTGACATTTTTCAGTTTCAGGCATGCTCCCCCTTCTCTTCCTACTTTTAACCGCCCCCCTCCTCAGCTAAAATAAAATTAACTCTATCATTCAGTTTATATTTATACTTCTGTTTTATCCTGTTTTGCTGGGGTCTTATAATGATCATTGGTTTGTTTATGCTTCCCAGCGATCATCAGTGCTGAGTAGCAGTTTCCCTTAATCTGTCCTTGCCAATCTGATAGCTGTCTTGTCCCCCTCAAGAAAGTAGTTATTTCCTATTCAAGAGAGATGAAACAGTCTGAGGGCTGACTGGTCCAGAAATGAGATTCTTACAAGGGCATCAATGAAAGCAGAAGGTGGACTTCATTTGAAGATTATAGCTAATTTTTCACTGGAAAGATCTTAGTCAAGTAAGATTGGTTTTGCCCTGGAGAATCTAAATTGGAATGTACAAATCCTAATAATTTTCAATGTTCTTCTTTAATCCCTGCAACTCTTACACAAAGGTTAGAGAATCTTCTATTTATTTGAAAGTACTCCAGGAAAGGCAGGACAGTGTTCATCTCAGCATAGTTTGAAAATGTACATTAAGTAGTTTTTAAAAACCTACAAGCATAACCAAAAAATCAGTTTATATATCTTTCTGCCTGTTATATTTAGAAAGGGGATGGCTTTAAAGCACAAGGCATGATTCTCTCATGCGACCTCATTCCAATTTATATGACAAGAATCTTGCATTACTGCCATAACTCTGTAACTTGCACCACGTCATCCTCTTCAAGACTCTTAGTTTTGCTTTATTCTTCACCAGGATTCCTTCACAGAAATCTTTTCAGTTGGTGTACAAGGTTATAGAATTAAAATGAACAGTGGGTTACATGGAGAGAGAGGGTGTTTAACAAGTGAGAATTTTAATTCAGTGTTTCTGACAGCATAAAGGAGAATGAAATTACAGGTATATTCAAGATGGTAACTTTCCTTGGTCCTTAAAAACACAAAAAATGTTGATTACATCCATGTGAATCAGAAAGCACCATTATAGACACACAAAGTGGTTTTTCTTAAGATAGTAGTACTGAGAACAAAAAGTTTTAAATTTTATTCTGTAACCTTCTTGTTGCTACACATATTATTAAAGTAAAATGGAGACTATGGCAAGATGGAGAATGTATTCTACAAAACTTGATAAATGAATATGTGTAGTTTTATTCAAAGTATTATAGCAAAATGAGTAGTGGTTTTGGAGTGAAAAACACTGGGAAAGGACATATATGAAGTGAAGGTATATATATAAAATTGCTCCTATGGAATCCCTTCTGGACTCCACCCTGGACTTCTAAGCGTGGCTGGAACTTATATATTTACTTCCACGCTTAGAAGTCCAGGGTGGAGTCCAGAGGGGATTCCATAGGAGCAATTTTGTCAGTGTTCTGCTTCCTTGTTTACATTGATGTACTGTACAAACACATCCTTGGTGGAGAGAAGATGAGAATTTAACATTTCATGCAATGCATTTTGCTATATGAGAAAGGATGACTAGGTTCACTGTAGCACATGAAGAATGATGATGGCAGCCTTCCTGTGCCTCAAGACTATTGACATAGGCACCGTTGCTGACTTAGATTGGCATATTGCATATTCATCAGAGATCAGCAACTCTGAAAATAATTGGTGATTGCAAAAATCAATGTGCGATCTGACATAATGGATGAACAAGCTAAATAATATGTATATTTTGAGCATCTTGCATTGCACTTAATTTCTTGGCAGCATAAATTTGGTTACCAGTTTTGCAGTAAGTCTGAGTTTGTTCTCATGCACCCAAGAGTAAATTCCTTGAAGTGAAAGGGAAACAACATACAGATGTGTTTCACTGCTGTACTAGACTAATGAAGGACAACATCAATGCTCCACTTCTTTATATTTTTCCATCTTATCCTTCCATAAGTAGCAGCATGCTATAGGTAGCATTGTACTATGTGTATTTACTTCATGGATTTGGAAATTTCATATACCAGTTAGAAAATTTTCTTGTAAAAATAACAAAATTAAGAATGTTTTAATCATGATCCTTTAAAGTTAGGAGAAAACATAGTTATTAATGTTTAAAAGGAGAGACAGACTTGAGGGATGTAAAATATGTTAAAACAAATAGCTTTCTAAACACATAGGCTAAGATTTTCAAATGACTTGTGATTTTGGGTACCTCAACTTTTGGGAGGTCAATCTGAGACACCTTAACAGGGCCTGATTTTTTATTTATTTATTTAGAATACACTGAGGGCTTGCTCTCTGAAAATCAGATGCCTTTAAGGTGCCCCATACTAGTGATCTAAAATCTATCATTAGTCACTTTTGAAAAGCTTACTCAACTTGTGTACCATAACAACATTCCTTTTTTCAAAAGCTACATAAAACAAATTATTCCAAAAAATTCTACTAAGGATTTAGAAGAAAAGGACAATTAGTCTTTTCAGACTCAAGTGCCATATTTCACAATATTTGCAAAGTACAGTAATATAAATGGGAAAATTTATTTTTGGACTGGTGGTCAAGTATAGTAGCTAGATTTCATTAATTAATTTATGGTAATTTAAATTGATGAAATTATTTAGAATAAAATTTCAAAAGCTGTGGTGTTTAAATTAACTAGCCTTTTACATTTATTTTATAGCATTGTAAAGAGTAGAAGCCTTAACTGAACCCTGTTATGCTTGCATCTGCCTGAAGTAGTAATATTTTAATGGTGTTTACAGTAATATTAATAGTATAATAGCATTTTTAAAGAGTAAAGGTATGGCAACATATGTTTAGTAGAGTTTACAGTAATTATGAAGCACAAGATATGCAGTTATATTATGTTACTATGGGTTAGACTATACGAGATAGAAGCTAGGTCCTTTTAACCCTTTAACCTCTAAGGAAATACATCAGTGTTCGGTTATAATTAGTTTAAAAATCACAATGAGATTAAATTGTGTGTTTAGGATGGAGTAGCAGTAGTTTATTCATTCTAATAGCTGAAATGGTACATATCCATTTTAGTGTACCATAATAAGTATTATTTTTAGGTGGCATGTTTTCTAACACTGTAATTTAAATTTTGGCAGTTTTACAGAGTTAATCTTCTAAAATATATATATACACAAACCTAATTATGTTATTATTAAGAAGGGAACATTACCTCTTGAATACTGTACCTCAATTTTATTGTAATGATTTTGCTGGTTACCAGGTGGGGTGGCAGTTGAAAAATTTGGTGAATGCACTACGAGAGGATCCGAGTGGTGTTATCTTAACTTTGAAAAAGCGACCTCAGAGCATGCTTACCTCAGCACCAGCTTTACTGAAAAATATGAGATGGAAGCCCCTTGCTCTGCAGGTAATGAAGCTTAATCATAAGTCATACACCATCATTTTAACTATAGATTATCTCAGTGATGCTTTATTGTGCTTCATCTCAGCAGCATATGGATTTAATCTTGTATGCTTTGAAAACTTGTTTGTGAAATGATATCTGCACAGCTTGTACTCATAGGCTCAGTTGAAATTAATCCATTAGTTAGACCTTTTAAAATGAAAAGACAATCCATAAGATCTTTTGTGGTTTGGAAGTATTTAAAAATGATCCCAGATAACTACAGGGTAATTCTTCTAATGTACATGAATTGTTTGAAGGCTCCCATTCATTTTTCTATGCATAGTTAGGAAGCTGCTAAATTATAGTTTAGATTCTTTTTAAGGTTACATTGCAGCATATTTTATAAATAGAGAAAAAACATGATTTGTTTTCAATTTAGCCAAGTACTTAATCAAGTGCACGACTTTAGGTATGTGCCTAAATATTTTGTGGATCAGGACCTTAGACAAGTGCATGACTTTACTCCACTGAGTAGTCCCATTGAAGTCTGCTCATGTGAGCAAAGGTATGTCTAAATTATTTGTAAGGATCAGTTCCTTAATACTTAAAATATGTGCAGGTCTACAGAAGGTCTAATTTGACCCTTTATTTCTCTTGTTTTTTAATAAAACTACAGTATGCCAAAAATGGAAATAGTTTAGTCAAAAATTTGGCATTTTACTTTAGTATAAAACATCACTGTGATAGCTTTATTTCCTAATAATTAAATTTTAAGAAGTCCAGAATAATCTATCTCCAGACTGATTAAACCATTTTACCAATTGATGAAAGCTGAAAAATAACGTATTTCCTCTTCACTTCAGTTGGGACATAATCTAGGAAGAAGGAAGAACTTTATTTTCCTTGCATAAAAATTGCATTCTTAAGAGAGATTATTATCCTATTTTAAACATAGTCTAATTTAAAAAATTAATACTGTTCATTGGAATAAAAAGTCATAGTGTGAGGGAAAATTAAATATGGAAATGCTACTGCTGATAGCGGCTTTCTTTGCCATTTAAAATACTAACAGGTTTATAAAAGCAACTAATACCATTCATTGCTTCCTTTCCTCAAACCCACCCCCATGGTTAAATATACCATTGTCTTTCAACTTGAGTAGTTGTTAAAAAGATTAAGTTGTCTTAGCATTTAAAACATGAAGTACTCACTGGAAATGTGGCATTAAGTTTCAACCAATAAATAGCTTATCAGCATCTGAGTATATAACTGAAAATATGTATGCATGATAATGGGCATATGAATGTACTTACTTGAAAGTTGTGATTTTATCAATGCTGACAATATAACCATGAGTGAAAAGTACACATCATTGCTTAAAATGAGACTGTACCTTGTTTCCCCTGTAGTATTTTTTGGTGACATTGTCTGTTCATTTCATTAAATATTTGTTCTGACTCTACTTAAGTGTCTGCCACTAGACTATTTCCACTAAAGATCCCACAGCAGGATTTTATACGGGATACCAGTAGTGGAGACACATGAATATGCAGTTAAATCGAGAGAGGAGACAGGCTACTCCAAAGGGACAGGTTGGGTGGGGAATCAGATAGCAATTAGCTTCCACCCTTTAGGCTTCATACAGCAAGAGAGCATGAGTCTTTAAAGGGCTCAATGAGCCCTCTTACGTGGGAGTGAGACTCCATTAAACTTCCATGAAGATTCTGATGTCAGGGCAGTGTACATGAGCCACCGGCCTTCCCTTGTTGAGATGCTTGTGCTGCTGTGATGTGTGCATCAGGGACATCATTTGCTATGGGATGAGGAGGCAATTACAGTTTTCATAGTTCCTCACCACTCAGTGCTGCGGTGTCTTCCCCAGGCCTGCGGCAGCCACTGGGGGCAGGCCATTGTCAGCACCGCCTCTCCCCACTAGCTGGATGGGCCAGTGACCTGGCCAGGTCTGAGAAGAGGGGGAAGAGGCCCGGTCCCTGCACCAGGCCAGCCATGTGTGAAACACCTCTTGTGGCCTGCCACCCTTCCCATCTCTCTGGGATAGGACCAGGCCACACCACGCCCTTCTTGAGAGTAGGACCAGCCCCCTAACCCCGCACGAGCAGCCGTGGCCTGAGTGAGAAGGTGGAAGTGTGGATGGTGACACAGCTTTGCCCCCCACTCCATGATTTTTTCTGAAATGATGGCCCTAATGAATGTGCATGCACCAACATGCACGCATGAGGCCTATAATTCACCCACTCCTCAAAGTCTTAATTTAATCGCTAGATGAAAAAGGTTTGCAAGTGCACATGGCACTATATTGCAGAGATGAAAATTCACTTCTCTCTTAATTTGTTTGATTTGGGTCTAGTTTACAATTTAGCATACTTAGAACGACACAGAGCAGATACAGTTTTTAAAGTGAAATTTTAAAGATTTTTTCTTACAATAATAATATTGTACAATAATAATACTGGTAGTTTTGGAGGATATTTTGATTAATAGAAACTGAAATCCTATTAAAATATTATAAATACAGACCTGATGTGACATGGTGATATGTTATAGTCTTATTAGACGTGACATTAAAAAAAAAAGCCAGGAATCTTATTTTCGCATGTTTGTGTATATATGTGTATATCTGCGGTACTTCATGGCTTTCTAAAGTGAGGGATAATTATTTTCTGTAGAAAAAGTTTCAACAATAAGTAAGACAAATTTCAGAATCTGCATAATGCTAAGATCTGTCTTGTTAACTTAAACAAATTAGAGTGAAACAGAATACCAGTTGGCCCCAGATGAAATCAATTTTAAAGCTTCAATACTAAATAAGTGTATAATAGCTATGGCAAATTTTGATTAATATAAAAGCAAAAAATGTGCCATACTCTCACAGCTGTTCAAAAGTATTAACTGATTAGCATCAGACATCTGCATCAATTATCCATACTATTTTGATTATATTTTCATTTCTCTACAAATCCTAATATCACTGTCGAGGACACAGTTTTATCCAAAATTTACACTTTGCAATTAGAAATTGCTATTTTGTGTTTCCTAAGATCTGTATGTGCCAGTTTTACAGACATCTGATATTTTGTTTAATGGCAGTGGGAAAAACTTACTATGGGGAGAGGGTGAAAAATGGATGTTAACATAAATAGATAAAAGGAGCATTTCCATAGTCTCTTTTTTTGAACCATAACATATTTGCTATATCAAGATGCCATGAAATAATTGATAATGTTATAAGTGTGCAATCATCTCAAAGCTAAAACTGTTCAACAATTTCAGCACACATAAGCAATAATAAAATCCATACCCCAAAACAAGATCTTGTGAAAGCAAAAAATATAAGATATATTAGTAGCAACAGGTAGGGAGAGGAAGTACTAATTAGTGATTGACTTAGCGCCTGTAAATTAGCTTTTTATTTCACTTCTGCAAGAGGAGTGAGCAGAAGAAAAAGGCAAAATGTGATTTCTGAGATTAATCAAATCATATTGAGAGTTAGAGGGGAAAGTGAGACTTGGCAAAACGTAAGAAGCACTGCTTGTGAAACAGAGATTTAGTTTTTGCAAGCACCTCCATCAGCAAACATCTCTAATAGTTGTCACATCAAACTTGGAAGCATAAATGGTTCAGCAAATTAAATTAAGGGGCTCGTTTACATTGGGTTGTTGTAACTGAAACCTTTTAAATCACAGTTCTAACAGAGAGTGAATAATATTGACACATTAGTCAGTAAACTGCCCTCTGCCTGCTTAGTTGATAATTGTATGTACGAACATGAAAATTCGTAATTTGCAGCAAGATAAAAAATAAAAGATTTAATGGAGAAATATTAAGTATGCCAATAAGATGGGTGACTACTAGATAAAGTACTCCAATGTCAGCACTGTGTAAGTGCTACTAATGACTCTGTATATGAATCATTTCGGTGCGGGAGATGACAGGGGTTGTGAGAGTTTTATGCTTTTTTTAATATGTCCTGGTAATATTCTTAACCACCTGTTGTCCACTGAAAAACTTTTTTCCTCCTGTAGTGCTCTAAACTTGTAATACATCAACCAAAAGTTCATGGTCTGTAGATGTGAAAAGGGCTTGTTGGTAGTGCCATTTGGCAAATCTGAAAAGCTACGAGTCCCACAAGCGTATTTTTGTGAATGAAATATGTTTATTTTCCACAACTTGTTCCTGTTGTAAGTGTCCTGCCATTGGTAATGCACAAGTGACATTTAACAAATGAAACTTTCTGTTGACTCCTTCATTTGGTTTCCTTCTTTTAGCAGAAATTGACTCATTTGTTTTTTCACAATTATTATAAGCTGAAAATATCTCTGAGAAGTAAAAAAGTAAAATAAAATAAAAAAGCCAAATCTCTGAGGCATGCTAGAAACCAGAGTGCAAAAATATGACTCGGCATACAGAATAACGCTGACTAGAATATGGCTTTATATATTGCACAACATCATATAATGAGGTCCCAGCCTGTGTACATGCATGTGCATAGCTTGAAGTATAATGTCCATCAGAAGTGGAAAAAACATCTATTTTGTTCTGTACCTGTTTAACAGATGAATTTTTTGACAGCAAAGGACACCTGAAGGCTCTCTGTTTAAACCTCCATAAATTAATATTTTCCACCTTTTTGTGGCTTATCAAAGTTCTATGTTTTATACATTTTTATCATGTCATAATTTGTGAATTACGGGGATTTTCAATGTATATTTTTATAAAACTTGAATTAGGCAGCTGCAATATTGGGACTTTTTAAGATGTGTTTTGCAGTTGGAAATATTAATTATTATGTGATCATATAATAAATGCTAACATGTCATGAATGCAACCATGAATCTTACTAGATTTGTTTTTCCCACTCCCTTTCCATTGCTACTGTTGTTCATTGTGTGGAGTCTAAAATGACATTCCAGATCATAATGATCATATTTTTAACAATCATTAGACTTAATGATATGTGTCAGGTATGGAGTTTTATCTTCAAGCTATGTTTTTCATTTCTGCCACAATTTGAGGTAGTTGCATAGTTCTCTGATAAAGTATTCAAACTTTGTCTGTCCTTAGAACAATCCTTCTGAGATTTAGCGTGTTTGCTGTACCTCATACCTTCTGTTTCAGTCTACATTCTTCTTTCTGACCTCTCCATTTCTATTATTTCTGGGGCTTCCCTAGTAGTGGCTCCCCACAGTACAATTTGATCATTCCAAGGTATGCTTTTGTCCTCTGAGGTGAAAGGTAATGAAGAAGAAGATTTTTGAGCTCATGGGATTTAAAATAGGCAGCAGCATGGGCTGTAACGGCCACATGCTGTTTTGGGATAAGCTGCAAAGCCTACCTCTAGGCCCTGGTATGTGCTTGTGCTGTTGGCCAAAGGGACTTTGACCTAACCTGCTGAAGACTCCTGATCCAGACTAGACTCTTTCACAAGCTCATAGCGGGACTAGAGAAGCAGGGAGTGATGTTTCTGGAGGGTTCAGCTAAGCTACGAGGGCCCTGTGCACGCCATTGGTGTCAATGGAAAGACTCTCATTGATTTCAGTGAGCTTTGGATCAGGTCCAAATGGGTAGTCAGCATCCAGACTTTAGAATGTTTGTCAAGAGTTGACCAGAATTTTCCTGACCTCTCTGATATCGAGTAGAGTCCTATAGGGAGTCAGTCCTTGGTCTGGTATTATTCAATATTTTCATAAATGACTTGGATAATGGAATGGAAAGTTTGCTTATAAAATTTGCAGATGACACCAAGGTGGGAGGGGTTGTAAGCACTTTGGAGAACATGATTAGAATCCAAAATGACCTTGACAAATTGGAAAATTGGTCTGAAATCAACAAGATGATTAAAGACAAGTGCAAAATACAGTCAAATGCACAACTACAAAATGGGAAATAACTAGCTGGCTGATAGTATTGCTGAAAAGGATCTGTGGTTCACAGGGGATCATAAATTGAACGAGTCAACAATGTGATGCAATTGTGAAAAAGGCTTATATCATTGTGGGGTGTATTAATAGGAGTGTCGTATGCACGACATGGAAGGTAACTGTCCTATTCTACTCAGCACTGGTAAGACCTCATCTGGAGTAATATGTCCGGTTCTGGGTGCCACACTTTAGGAAAGATGTGGACAAATTGGGAGAGAGCCCAAAAGAGAGCAAGAAAAGTGATAAAAGGTTTAGAAACCTGATCTGTAAGGAAAGGTTTTAAAAAATTGGACCTGTTTAGTCTTGAGAAAAGAAGACTGAGGGGAACCTGAAAACAGTCTTTAGATATGTTAAGGGCTGTTATAAAGAGGATTGGAATCAATTGTTCTCAGTGTTCCCTGAAGGCAGGACAAGAAGTAATAGGCTTAATCTGCAGCAAAGAGATATGGTTAGATATTAGGAAAAATTTCTAACTGTAAAGGTAGTTGGACATTGGAATAGGCTTCCAGGGGAGGTTGTGAAATCCCCATCACTGGAGGTTTCAAAGAAGAGGTTGGACAAACACCTGTCGGGAATAGTCTAGGTTTACTTGGTCTTGCCTCAGCACAAGGGACTAGATTTGATGGCTTCTCAAGGTCCCTTCCAGTCCTACGTTTCTATGATTTATGGTTCTGGGTTAATCCATTATTAGTCATCACCATTTTGATCTAGAGTATTTGGATGACTGATTTTGTTCATTTTTAAATAATGTATTGTACTACTCTGTGCACTGCTAAGGCTGTTGGTAAAGGATTTTTAGTAGCTATTCATGCAAGGTTCTGAGGCTTTAGAACTTCATTTGTGGTTACATATTCACTTCATTTGTGGTCACATATTCAAGTTTCCAGCTTCTTTGCTGAAATAAAAGACATCTTGAAGTCATTGTGGATAGTTCTCTGAAAACATCTTCTCAAAGTTCAATGGCAGTCAAAAAAGCTAACAATGTTAGGAACCATTAGGAAGGGGATAGATAATAAGACAGCAAATATCATCATGCCACTATATAAATCTATGGGGTGCCCACACCTTGAATACTGAGTAAAGTTCTGGTCACCCCAACTCAAAAAAGATATCTTCTAATTGGAAAAGGTGCAGAGAAGGGCAACAAAAATGATTAGGGGTAGGGAACAGCTTCAGAATGAGGAGAGATTAAAAAGACTGGGACTTTTCAGCTTGGAAAAGAGACGACTAAGGGAGGATATGATAGAGTTGTATAAAATTGTGACTGGTGTGGAGAAATTGAATAAGGAAGTGTTATTTACTCCTTCACATAACTAATGAACCAGGGATCACCCAGCCAGCAGGTTTAAAACAAACAAAAGGAAGTATTTCTTCACACAACACATAGTCAACATGTGGAATTCTTTGCCAGGGAATGTTGTGAAGGCGAAAAGTTTAATGGAGTTCAAAAAAGAACTAGATGATAAGTTCATCAAGGATAGGTCCATCAATACTCATATCAATAGTCATTAGCCAAATGGTCAGGGATACAACTCCATGCTCTGGGCGTCCCAAGGCTCTGATTACCAGAAGCTGGGAATGGATGACAGGGGATGGATAACTCAATGATTGCCTGTTCTGTTCATTCCTTCTGAAGCACCTGGTATTGACCACTGTCGGAAAACAGGATGCTGGGCTAAATGGACCATTGGTCTGACCTAGTGTGGCCATTCTTATGATCTTTAAGTTTTTCCTTATCTGAGGTTGGAGAGGAAATTCTACTTTGATTATTTATCATTCTCCCCTTCCCCCCCATCCCGCTTTGTTAATTTGCTTATATTGCCTCTGCATTCCTCTAGTGATAACATTTGTTCTGTTTTTGTCAGTTATTTGTGATTAAATTCATGAAATTAGAGTTTTAATCATTAAATTTAAATAAATCCTTGTAATCTGTAGGATATTTAGTTGCCTAGTTGTCTTTTAACTACATAGGAGCTTGGCACTCTCTCTAGTGTTGTTTAAATGGATTCTGACCAGATTTCCTACAAAGAATTTTTTATACAATGTTTCATTACCTCTTCATTTCTTAGTTGCATGCTGAAATAGACTGAAATGTGTAAACAATGTAGTTTCTTAGGAATGTTTTATTCAATAAATTATTTCTTATGACCAAAACACAATTGTTTACTGTTGAAGACACTGTAAAAAAATATTACTACCTAAAACTTTGTGTTGGTTTAACTTGTATTTTTAAAAGTGATATACCTTTCTTCTAGAGTTTGTTTATTACTACTTGACTACTATGATTCTCTGTGTTTACATGTGTTCGTGTGTGGACACACACAGAGTATCACCATTTCTCTAACCATCCTCACTTTGAACTTCACTATTAGACCAAGGCATACAATTGGTAACGTGTTTGGTCTCTGGAGATGGAAGGATTTTAATAGTGTTACTAGGTGAGCACTCCCTCCTAGTCTACAAAATGGCACTGATTGCAGCATTGCAAGTTCCAGGCAATGATAGAGAAACAATTAGGTGAAAATGGCAGTCCCAGACACAACCAAAGTTGAAATATTTGGAGGGAGTATAGTGTATTTCCTCATTGGTTGTGTCTAGCACTAGCGTGTGTATGTGTGTGCATGAAATGTTTTGAGTAAGCTGCCTCAGCTTGTCTTAATGTATCCTTTATCATAAGGATCTTAGTGACAAGATCACTTCTGATAACAGAAGGAAGCTGTGAAAAAGATTTTGCTTTCTTCTAGATTCTGCAAGTCCCTTTGTTGCATGCTTGGATCTCTATCCAGAATTCTGATGTTTAAACACTGAACATTCTGAGAATTGTCAGAATTAGGCCTCAAGTTTAATATCCCACTGAGCTAGAATGTGAGAGCAGCTCATACCTAACAGTTCTTGTTCCAATCTGTTTTCAGGCTCTGCTTTTCATCCCATTATCAGCTGCTTTTACTTCTCATTTGGAAGGTTATCTTCACAGCCATAAGGACCTTAGGTCTTTAATTTTTTTTTAATGAAAGTTGAGCTTCTTTAGCACAAGGTGGCCGCCACCACAAAGAAGTACCAGCTTGCTGAGCTACTGCCAGGTGGCCCAATTTGAACACATTTTTAAAGGGTTTGTTGTTGTCATATCTGTTGAAAACAGCGACAAACATCTGGCAGGGACAATTTGTTTCACTTTTCATTCCTTTTGTTTAAAAGTGGGCTTCTACTTCTATGCACACTGCCAGGTTTTTCTTCTGCTCTGCTTTTATGGAATAAGCTGAACAGGTGAATTTTACAGCCTGACCCAAAGGTGGCAAGGGTAGGACACTTCCAGATCTATTGTGGAACACTACTCCCAAGCTTTGTGCTTGATGTTGTAGACTCTACTTACAGTTCTTGACCTTCTAAAAAAAAAACCATGTCATCTTGGGAGAGCTAGACAAGCTACTGTCCAGCAAGACACTAGAGTTGCTCAGATCCCTGGAGAATTCATTCAAAAAGCAACTCTGATACCATAGCCCAAGTTCAGCTGCCCAACATGGAAACCAAGGGTTTCCCTCAAGTTATCTTCAGACCCCCAACCCCAGTCAGCAGGATGTGTGCACATATACACACACTCGTCTCTGATGGACTGAATATAACATTTTCCAAGACAAGATCAGAGTTTCCACTGGCTCACCTGAACAGTGAAGAGACTGAAATCTCTCATTCTTAAAGACTCATGAACCCATCAGATATCCAGAGTCCATT
This sequence comes from Natator depressus, assembly GCF_965152275.1. Taxonomy (NCBI): domain Eukaryota; kingdom Metazoa; phylum Chordata; order Testudines; family Cheloniidae; genus Natator; species Natator depressus. Next base: position 139,545,545 of record NC_134234.1, read on the forward strand.
ATCAGAACTATTCTGAACAGCAAACCAACTAATAAACCTGGATTGCCTTAACCAAATCTTGGACTCATGTACCACCTGCTATGAAGCTGCAGGACTGCCAGTTTGCAACCAAATAGGTTTCTCAGAAGCTGGGTCTGTCTCACAAACATATATGAGGCCTGGAGTGTCATCTAGGCCAACACACAGGGAAACTCTTAGCCAGTTCCTCCCTGCACCTGCAGGCTAGTGAATCAAGGCCACTGGGGTGCCAACCGGCAGTGGCCTGGAGGGAAAGTTTGCTCCCCATCACACTCAGTAAGCCTGAAAAGGCACTTCCCATATTGAGCATCCATTAGAAAGGAAATAAAATACTTTGCTTTAGTAGATGGTTCAGGGATTCAGAGTTAGTTTTCATGGTTGAAATCTTCAGTGATGAGATTTCTGTTGCCTTGGTTCAGGAGGGATTTTTAGAATTCCTGAAACGGATTTCAGGCTCATGCTTGTTTTTTAATACTCATATGGTCTTTTATCTGTTCCTTCCTCTGTATGTCTTTCTCTCCCTGCCCAACCTCCCCCAAATGGAGGCTGTAGTTTGTTTGTTTTGTTTTTTTTCTTTTTTTTACATATTCAAACTGTGAGGGACTCACATTTATTCTAGTGGGTTTAGAATAACTAACTAGCAATAAAATTAGCCAACACTTCAATTTGTCATTGTCTAAGGGTAAAAATCACTAAGGGTTAGCAGGACAGGATTTAAAAGTAGTCATCAAGTTAATATTCCAAAAACGTATTGCAAGATTAATATTGTACCAACAAAAATTCCAGAATGAAGTCTAACACAATACCATCCCCAAATAATGTTTTGAAGATATCCTGTGGCACAGAATTTCCATTCATGTTTGTAAGATGTTTCAGATATCCTAAATGGCACACATGATTCTAACAATATTTAAAGATGCAAAAAGGAAATACTACAGTAATATGCAGACAATTTTTGATGTATCCAATTACTATTGTGAAAGATTGAAAAGTCTAATTGGTTTAGGAAGAAGACAGCAGCTCATTGCTCTCTTACAGAAGGCCAGAATTTGGAAGAAGGTCTGTTGTTAAACCCTCAGGGTTTGCTGTAGTCTAGGTACACTGCAGAGGTGTCATGATTAATATATGGGGAAGGAGAGCTGATTACTCTTTACAGACGTGCCCCATTGACCTGTCACAATTTATTCTTTACAGAGCCTGCAGAAGTGACTTCTATGCATACTGTCCTTTTAGCCTGAGCTCATAGCTTTTCTGTTCTAAGTACAACATGAAAAAGTTGTGTCCTAAAGCACTGATGTACGTGAGGAATCCATAGCTGTCATGACCACTGTGTACTTTCAAGCCTGTAAGATTTATTCTTCAAGGCATTTATTTTTAACAAATGGAAAGAGAGCGAGTGCTTTAAAATCAAAACAAAATAAAAAACAACGCATTTTTAATATTAGAATTACTCAGCATGGATCAAAATAATGGCATTTGCTTTCTTTTTTGAGTATAGTTAGCATAAAAGCCCAAACTTATCGCTCGTCAGCAGAAATATTGTGAGGCTGAGCAAACTGGAGTGTCTCTTATTTCCTTCATTGCACTTCTCTCTCTCACTCAGAGAAAGAGATGTGAGAACTGATGGGGCTGTTAATCAGAGCTAGTGAGAGAGAGAGAGAGAGAACACCAAGCTCAGCTGGAGTGGTAGCTACAATCCAGGCATAGTCTGAAAGGGAGGTGTTCACTGCCTGACTAAGGCTTAGGTAGGGTAGAAAATGCTAAAAAACATGTGAAGTGTTATTTGGTGGAAATGTGCCCTGAAGAGTGAAGAATAATAGACTCCCATTTGCTCTGTATCATAATATTTCTGCTTATAAAATATGAAGTCAGAGCTACAGAATCCAAAGCTGTAGAAAAACTGAAACTTCACAGATATTTCTTACATAATAGCGCTGGTATTTTTTAATTTAAATGACATAATTTTTAATACATACCTATACAACCTTTATTGTAAACTCTAGAGTTTAAACAAGTCACTAGCTTCTGGGTAACTTACATTAGTGAAGCTTCCAGTGGTGTCCCTACATGATTATTTTTATGGGCACTGGCAATAGAGTAGCTTGTACTAAGCAAGAGGGAAGGAGAAAGGACATGAGGAGGAGTCTGTTTCACAAGCATAGGTCATGTCCCTTTTATAGTTTGTGAATATCCCTTTCTCTTTAATATGAATAGTTTTTCAGATAGTTTAAAACAACCATATAATATCAAAAGTATTTATTTTTAGGTTTTATTTTATCAGTGTATGTAAAGTTTGTCTTTAATTTTAATGTGAAAATAAGAATATGCTAGATATAATAGATACCCATGTTTTTTTTTCTCTTTTTATTTTAACCAGCCACTTATTCCTAGAAGCCCTACAAGCAGCGTTGCTACACCATCCAGCACGATCAGCACACCCACTAAAAGAGACAGTTCAGCACTCCAGGATCTCTACATACCCCCTCCTCCAGCAGAGCCTTATGTTCCCAGGTAAAAAGCCAATGATGATGTTGCAGGTTCATACAGTTTATGGACAAAGAATGGCACTTGTAAAAGACTGAGCATTTAAACAAATTTAAGACAATAGTTAAAGAAAAGAAAAATGATTACACTTGTTGAAAGTACGTATTCATGTATATGGATTGGAGGACAAGGCCCCGATAGAGTTTGACTAGTTGTTAGAAATATAAGAGTGACTACACTGGATCAGACCCATGATCTGTTTGGTCCAGCATTGTGCCCCCTGCAGTGGCCCACACCATTTGTTTCAGAAAGAGGTGCAAGACCCCCAGAGTAGGTAGATGTGGGCTAATCTACCCCATGATGGTGTCATCCTAATCCCTAGTAGTGAAAGATTGTCTTGAACCTTGAAGCAAAAGTAGAAAGAATACTTTGTGTCTGTGATGTCCACCACCTTGGCCAATGACAGGGATTGAACTGGGACACTCCATAGCTAAAAATGTGAATTTCTATAGCTTGAGCTAAAGGGAGAGGCTCTTACTGCAATAGATTGCTACTTTTCTACAGCCAGGGTAATTCTTTTTTTAGTTACGTTTTATATAACATCATTGGAGCAAATTGCTAGGACAATATTTGAGGTATGACTTACATTCTATATTTTGTAGCTACCCAATTGTTCCATAAATATATATGCCACTCTGAGCTGAAACAGCCACCTTCATCACTGTCCCTTCAAGTCTCCATCTGTCCTCCTCTGTGTCACAGAACCTTTTCCTTCTGACTGAGCTGTCAGCCTCCAGTTAGGAGTCAGAAGAGGAGCAGCAGGTTCATCCTTCGGTTTATCACACTGTCCTATTACCACTCATCCAATTCAGTGTGTTACCGCAGTATACCCTGTTATTCCTCTCCAATAATCCTATATGGATATTAAAGCATAGAAATACATTTGTAAAATATGCATTGTAAGCCATACAGATGCCTTAAAATACACAGTGAGAATAGCAAGAGAACATAATTCAGAGGAACAGATTTTTCTTAAAATGTTTTGGTATTAGTGTGTATAGAACATTATCTGACCAAATAGTGATTAAAAAGCCTTTTTTCCTAGCAGTCTTTTGTTACATTTACTGGGCTATGTTGGGAGAGCAATGTGCATATTTCCTTAGGGGTGATTAGAGTCACTCAACAGTGACTCTTCCAGCCAGTTGATAAGATGTATTGCCTGATGCTGACAAGGCTTTCTTATGAGTTATCCCAGGGTGAGGTGAATGGCAACTTAAACTGGCTGGGGGATAGAATTGTGTATTTATGAGAAACCCTTTATTCTTCAGAGATACTGAAAACCTTCTGAGTCAGAATACTGAATGTCTTGTTCATGGTTTTGATGATGTCACAATTCTTCTATGAAGCCCTGAATTGAATCTTTTGTAATTCATTCCTGGTCACTCCATTGTCTTACCTAGTCTATCATTCACTTTTAGAAAAAATGCTATGTGCTGCCACTTTATGTAGTATGCAGCATAGCTAGCCCCTGCTTAAACAATTATTCCAATCTGTGTCTTTAAAAAATGACAGACAGTACAGGTAGTTTCTCATTAAGGATTTTTTCTTCTAATTTGTTTGAAATGCCCATAGGGAATAAACATGTCATTAATTCATCTTGTCTCCATATCTCTATGCAAGTGCTACAGAAAGAACATTGTGCCCTCAGAAAAATTATCTTCAGGCCTCAAAGATTTAATTCTAAACACTTTAGGCGAAAAGAAAAGCAGTCAGAGTTCTTCAGGTTTCTCTTTAGATGTAAACCTTACAGTTATAGACTATTGATCTTTTATCTTTGAAACTGAAGCTAAAATATGTTTCTGGGCTCAGAGAAGTAAGGCCTATAAACTGCTTATCATACATCTAGCTCTGTTTCTTTTACTATGTTATTTTTATAAAATGAGAAAATAAATTGGTTTTGCACAGCATTTTTAATGTGCAATCCTACTTCAACAGCTGATAACCCATCTATCAAAGAAGTTGTGATGTTTAAAATTCATCCTTTATATGATTTATTCTAGACATAAAAAAAATAAATCATGGTAGTGTTGGTGTGTGAACCAACACTAATGAAATACTATATCAATTACTTATCAGTTCAATGCACCTAAAAAACTAAGCTTATTGCATGATTAAGCTGTGCATTTCTGTAATCTTTTTGTCAGCTTAATCCTATTGAACTGTATTTCACTTCACAAACCCATCACATAATATATTGCATAATATGACTTGATTGAAAGATGTGTTCTGGCATTTCAGCAGACTTTTGTCTATAATTATATGTATTTATGCATCTCTTTATTTTTATTTTGTGTACCATCAAATAGCTTGGTGCCACTCTCCTGGGTTGCTGTTACTGTTTGCGTTCTTAGTTGACTACAACAAAAGCAATAATTCTTTTGCTACTGAAAAATAATAGGGATTCACTGCTTCAATGTATAGTATATATCTCTGTAGCCATACCACCATGGGGTCTGACTATATCCACAAACAGCAGAGACAAGAGTTACCAGTGAAACTAGAGAATGTTTAGTTGGAACAGTACTGGGGCTTATCTTCTTTGTGGTTCAGTCATTTAGAATTTATATATTCTATTTGAACAGAGTTACCCATCCAACATATTTTCATAGGCCCAGTTAGCCAATACTTATATATATTTCTCTCACACCAAATGCAGTGAAGCAAAATTTTGGCATGAACATCTGAGGTTCATATTCAGCAGTTGGGTGTCAGTATGTAACAAATTATGGCAGCAAACAGAGTCGCTAGCTGAACTGCACATGTGAGGCATGAGAGTTAGAAATGAGGAACTTCAGCTCCAAAAACTTGAGCTTAAGGTGATTCCTTTTGTGATCCCAGACTCTTTACAATGCCTGCAAAGAGGCTATAAACTCTACCACAACTAACTGAAACTATTCTTCTTTATAGTAGAGGTCTTTGTTTTTGGAGCTAAAGAGACTACATTCATTTCCCAAAGAAAGAATGTGTGAAGTTTGCTATCCTTTTGACTATTGTATCTGCTGATTGTGACTACAGCTTCAGTAAAGGTTGGGGCTTAGCTGTCTTAGATGGGCTTAGGACTTCTGATGTCATTTTACCTCATCCTCTGGTTATCCAGGACTTCGTCATAAGTAGGGATAGAATGTGGGTTTATGAACTCCAGAAACAATCTTTTCATCACTCAAGCTAAGGAGTTCATGGAGTACTTGGTGGCTATCGATACATTAATATACCATCACATCTCAAAAACTAAACAGGATCTGGTCTGGTCAGTTTTTTGAAGGGTGACTTTGAAGGACAATCTGAGGCATGCAGGAGAAGCTGTCAGTGACCCAGTAAGTGGCACACTTCTCTTGGATTCTGTATACTTAATCAATGTTTATTTACAACATAAAGTCATCTATTCATGACGCCAGGAGCCATGACACATTAAAAATCAATTATAAAAGAATAAAGCAAGCATCATCTCCTAATCTGAAAACAGAAAATGCTAGTTTAAAAAAAATCCAAATAGTAGTTTACCATGCAGAACATCGAAGCCCTCATTATCCACCTTCCTTCTCAAAAGACCAAGAATGATAGATGGGCTTTGCAACATATCCAGAATTCAGGCTATTTTTAAGACTAGGAAGGAGTAAATTCAGGTTGCAATTGAAGTGAATTACCAGAGATATATGGAACAGCTTGCACAGTACTGCAGCCCCCAAAGATCATGGCTCTAGTCAATATGACCTATTTCTTGATCATATAAATATTGATATGCGCCCACACTCTTAAAAATATGTTCAAGACAAAAAGAAAGTCCTATCTCGATTCATTCAAAATCTCTCTCATTTACTACAGGGATGAAAAGGGAAATCTTCCATGTGATGATATTGGCAGACATATAGTGGGCAAGCCAGTTCATAAGGGTTCCGAATCTCCAAATTCATTTCTTGACCAGGAATATCGGAAGCGCTTTAATGTGGTTGAAGAAGATGCAGTCTTATACTGCTATGAATATGAGAAAGGAAGAACAGGCGGCTCTGGGAGGAGAGAGAGCACTCCAACGTACGGTACGGCATTGTTCTAATAAGGATAATCCAAATCCCCTTGTTTAGTTTTAGTAAATTTGTTGGTTTATGTTTCTTTTTGAAACAGAAAACATGTGCATATCCATCTGATTTTCTATGAATTTTGTTACGGAAAGATCTCAGGCTAAAAGCTTTTGATATCGTGTATCAAAAAACCCTACTGAATGACTTAAGGCATAAAAAGTGGGAGATTAGTCCAATACCTTATTCTTTATGATGATTGTCAAACAATTTTTCTGAGGTTAATATATTGTTCCAGCATGCAGGTTACTCAGTATTCCTCTACACTCTATGAATATGTCTATCTAGTAATGAGAGAGGGTTGGTGAGGTAACATCTTTTATTGGACCAACTTCTGTTGGCAAAAGAGACAAGCTCATCTTCAGGTCTTGATGTGAAGCTGGGACCAATATGGTTACAACAACACTTCATCTAGTAATATGGAGTGTGCAAACGGGTGTGTGTGTGTGTATACACACACACACACACACACAAACATACACAACACTGTTGCGCTCTGCTGGATCGAATTTCAGACCTGTTCATGTCTCCCTCTAGTGGCTGGCCCAAAGAAGATATAGGATGGGACTTCCAAAGGAATACCAATTGGAGTTGAGCACCTAACACCCTTAGTCTCCTTTGAAAACCACAGCTATAATCCATAGAGCTATCACACTATTGGAGCTTCTGCATTAGTTGAAGTAGTACATTTTCACAGCTTTGGAACAGAAGAACTTTGGTTTTGTTCCTGCTGAAAATTGAGAAGTTGCCATGGCGTGGAAAGAAGTTAGGAGGGAGTCCCCAGGTATCATATATATCAAAACTTTCTGTTTTAGGTCCAACTGAGGCATCTATTTGTGGAATTTTCCTCACTGCCCAAATTCAGACAGGGCTTACACCAGTGGGGTTTTCACCACTACAATGTAGTGATGAAGCAAATTGAGCCATTTCAGAGACAAATTAGTTTGTACCCACTCCCTCACATATATGCTACCACTCTCATACCTTTACTTTGCCAAAAAAGGAATTCAACTAAGTTTTGTCTGTCTCCAAAAAATAATCAGAATGTAATGAGCATAACTGCTGTGTAGAGAATCAGACTGCCCTTAACAAGATGTTTTGATGGCTGTTGTCATAAACATACAGCTAAGGGTAGCATAAAATCCCTCCTTTACCTGTAAAGGGTTAATCAGTTCCATTAACCTAGTTGACACCTGACCAGAAGGACCAATGGGGAAAGAAGATACTTTCAAATCTGGGTGGGGGGAAGGTTTTTGTTCGGGCTTTTGTTGTTCTCTCCGGAGACAAAGAGAGAGACCAAACAAGTAATCCAGCTCCTACTGAATGATACATCTAAAATTACAGAAATAGTAAGTAATAGCAAGGAAATGCATTAGAGCAGTGGTTCTCAAAGCCGGTCCGCCGCTTGTTCAGGGAAAGCCCCGGCGCACTGAACCGGTTTATTTACCTGCTGCATCCGCAGGTTCGGCCGATCGCGGTTCCCACTGGCCGCAGTTCGCCGTTCCAGGCCAATGGGGGCTGCTGGAAGCGGTGGCCAGCATGTACCTTGACCTGCGCTGCTTCCCGCAGCCCCCATTGGCCTGGAGCAGCAAATCGCGGCCAATGGGAACCGCGATCGGCCGAACCTGCGGACGCAGCAGGTAAACAAACTGGTCCGGCGTGCCAGGGGCTTTCCCTGAACAAGCGGCGGACCGGCTTTGAGAAGCACTGCGTTAGAGTATCTTCTGTTTTAGCGTGTGAATTTTCCCTATGCTAAGAGGAAGGTTTATTCCTGTTTTTTGTAACTTTAAAGTTTTGCCTAGAGGGGAATCCTCTGCGTTTTTAATCTTATTACCCTGTAAAATTACCTTCCATCCTGATTTTACAGAGGTGTTTCTTTTACTTTTTTTTTCTTTATAATAAAAGTTCTGTTTTTAAGAATCTGATTGGGTTTTTTAGTGTCCTAAAAACCCAGGGGTCTGGTCTGTGCTCTTGTTTACTCTCAAGCCTCCCCAGGAAAGGGGGTGAAGGGGATTGGAGGGATAATTTGGGGAAACAGGAACTCCAAATGGTCCTTTTCCTAAATCTTTGTCTAACTCACTTGGTGGTGGCAGCGATACCGTTCTAAGGACAAGGAAGAATTTGTGCCTTGGGGAAGTTTTTAACCTAAGCTGGTAGAAATAAGCTTAGGGGGTCTTTGATGTGGGTCCCCACATCTGTACCCTTAAGTTCAAAGTGGGGAGGGAACCCTGACAGCTGCAATTTTAGCTGAGCACATTATTGAATACTGTTCAATGCATTTGCTGTTCTATTTTAATTATTAAGTTTAATGTAAGCTGCATGTTGGAATAACTATGGTATCCTTGACACCACCTTCCTTTTGAGCAGAAGACAAAATAGAATTAATTTATCACAATACACAGATTCGGTACACCATACTGAGGCCTTGATTGCAGCCAAGCTTTTGAAATCCTTTGAGAGAGAAGGTACAAACTGATCTCAAGCTGTATAAAATATTCTCAGGACTTGGTGTAATACACATACAGAATATTAAAGGATGCATTTTCACGAAGATGCATCTGTTTGCAGAGTGTGCCTTTTAAAAAGATAAGAGTGGAGGAGAAGAGCCCTGGAGCATCCTTAAAGACAGTTATTGTCAGTTTTATCCCAGCCCTCACTTTATTTTTTTTTTAAAGGAAATAGTCAAAACAAGGAGAAGCAAGTGATTGTTCTCTCTATATAAAATAAAAATTGTCGGGTGGGGTAGTCTAGGATCCCTCCGAATTCCTTTTTCAAAGCAGTAATAATTCCCGCCTGCTTGCTGCTCCTGTAACTGAGGGACCAACATCATTTAGTTATAGCAGCCAAAGGGAATGTTGGCAGCATGAAGCATAAGGACCTTTAAAACCTAAACCGTTTAGCAAAAATACCATATGAATGTTTGTGTGGCTCCAGTCTACTGGAGCAACACACATGTTGCAGCATTAATTTTTTTAAAAAGTATATGTTGGTTGTGACCATTGCGTTGAATATGTTTAACCACCCAACAGTGGGTGTAAGGTGCAGATATTTGAATGATGCTGTGAACACAGGGAGTGGCATTTACTCTGTCATGTTCCGCTGTCCCTATCATTATTGCCTCTGATTTTATTTCCCTCTGTTCTTTCATGGGGGTGAATGAGCATGGCCCTTAGTGTTTTGAGAATAATAATTTCCTCTGCAGTAAGTAAAACATGTGACAATACAGTACTTTGCAATTCCTCTGTAGCTCCTTTCATTCACTTTATTTAAAAAGAAAACTTTCCAATATAATCCCAGATATATAGGAATTATTCCATGAGTGCATTGGTTTCAGAGAATACTTTTCTAAACTAAGCTGATCAGACAGAGAAATGCTATCATTGAGATATATTTGTGTGCACCAGATTTTTGCTCTTCATAAATTCTACTTATTTTTGAGTGTTTGTCAACAATTTTCCCCAAAATGCTGAAAGAAACTACATTTCCACGTACATGTTGATGCTTAATTTTTTTTTTCTACTGAAAAGAATTGTCACTGTATTTTAAGGGTCAAAACCCTACAAACACTTATGCATGTATTTAACTTTAAGCATAAGAATAGTTCACAGAGCATTTGCAGGATTCAGGCCTAAATGATTAAAGCTTCTTCTCACTTATTTCCCCTCCACCAGCCCTAAGCTAGTTATTATTAAGATCAGTGTCAAAATAAAATGTAGTTCAAATACATTCTCCATCTAAAATAGCCTCTAGAAAGACTGTAGGTGAATTTTCCATGTACCTCAAATCAGTAATTGGTGTTGATTATCAAATTCTCTGGTATGCTGGCCTGAGCCACATGAACATTATTTTCTCTCAAAGACTGAATATATTGTAGCTAGCCTACACTGGCCCAAAGGAGCAGACTATAGAGATTATTCTTTGCCCTTGGCATTCTTACTTAGAATTAGATTGTTGTTGCAGTGGGACAACTCCATATTATTTTAGATAAAAACAGGCATATGCATATTTTCTTATGGTGTTTCTAACATGGGTGGAGGGGAAAGTAGCGCTCATTGTTTTGTTAAGGTGTTGTCTTAGCTGGAGAATTATAGTTCATTTTCTAATCATAATGTGATTATACTCTTGTGAAAAAAGCCCAATATCTGTATATCATTAAAAGAAACTGGGGTAATAACTTTTCACTTCACTTCTCTATTGACCATTGTATTAGCTCAGAAAGGTAGTTATGTTGCCTTTTAACTGAGCTACGTTGCCCGACTGTGCCCTCTTCTAAGTCAGATGCTTAAATTGCTATTTATACCTATGCATCATAATGAATGGGTATGTACTACAGTGTCTTGCTACTGGGTATCGCTTTTGTGAGGCTGGTGCAATGCCTCTTCTTGGTTCAAAATATCACAGCATATAAATCCTTCTGCAAAATTCTCATCATCTCTCTAATTTTGAACTGTGTGCACATTTTCTGTTACATCTCACATGGCTCTCTAAAATACTCAGGGCCTTACATCAACTTAGTTACAGCTATTAAAATTGGATGTTTCATTTATTATAATTTCAGAGTGCAGTCACATCCTGAGCTGCATTAGGATTTGAATGCCACAGAACTAGAGTAGAGATGGCCAAAGTTCAGGTGCATAGAAACACTGGGATGCTTAAAGATCTGCCCGGGGTCAATTATTATGCTGCATGATACTTTTCCAAGTTTCCACCCTAAGAACTGAGCTATAAATATGTGGATCATAGTTAGCACTGGGAAACAGTGGGGTTATTTAATCCTTCTGTAGAGCCTTTCATCTTTGTAAGTTGGTTTTATTTTAATTTGTTTTTCTTGTGTACACCATACTGTTCAATCCCTTCAGAGTTTATTAGTTAAAATGTACTTATTTTTTAAGTGTATTAAAGTTCCAGTCACTAAAATGCCCCCAAAGCTTTCCACACGTAATTTATCAACACAGGGTTTATATGTGGCATATGAACATGACATGGTAATTTCACAGAAATGTGTAAACCAAAACAATTTGTTTTGTTTTGTGGTGAATTACTGGTGCATGCCAAATGGAGTTGGAGAGTCCAGAGCATTAATTGTTTTCAGCACAAGCTCATAATCAGTAATATGATAAAATCATTTTTAAATGCCTTTGGGCCTGCTCCTTCAGTTGAGATCAAAAAGACTTAGTTATTTTTCAGGAATGAGGGAATTGGTTTTTTGACAATTTTAAAGGATAGATTTCTGACTGGTTCTCTATTACTGACTGGCAGCTACCATACAGTTATTGCTAATTGACCTCTGAGAGCTTCAGCTTACATCCCAAATTAGAAGTTTCCTTGAGAATGTTCTTTAGAGAAAGTAGATGTAAAGGATCCATGTGAGTTGAAGAGGAGATTGGCAGAGTAGGAAGATGAATGAAATTTGCTATCATGGGAAGGAGATAATTTAGGCAATCCAATGGATAGTTCATTTATGAATAAATATGGAGCTTTAGAAATCAGTACCTAGAGAAAACATTTGTTATGAATGTGGACCTTGGTAATGATCAGACCTACCTGTTTTTTATTACAGCTTTACAAAAAGTCTTGTTGTGATAGATGCAGTATTTTTTGTATAGTGTGGTTTGAGTTCAGTACAGTGCAGCACAGAAGAGAAATGTTCATATTTCCAGAGAATTAACCATGAAAATTCTTAATTGTATCAATATAGGAGGCTAATATAGGCATCAGTTCAACGCTAGCCCTATTCAGGAAAGCACTTAAGCATGTGTTTCAGTGAAGCAGTAACTTCAGGGGGATTTAAGCATATGCTTAAAGTTAAGCAGGTACAGTATTTAAATGATTTCCTGAATAGAGATACTTTCCCGATTTGTGCCCATTGACAATACAGAACTTTTTTTAAAGCTATTCCTCTATGCTGTCTTATTTATTTTTGAGGATTATAAATAACCCTTAGAGTGTACAAAACACATAGCGTGATTTTAATAATTCCATACATGACATACTTGAATGGCTTGACAGACATGCTTGAATATTTGTTTTCGGTATAACTGTGTGATAAATGAAGTGTGTGTGTATGAGAGGGGGAGGGAGTAGCTCCCTTTGATGGACACCCAGCCAGCCAGTTAGCTGTAAAATCCCTCTTGGTAGCTGTTCTCTACTTGCTTTACCTGTAAAGGGTTAAAAAGTCCCCCAGGTAAAGAAAAAAAATGTGGGCACCTGACCAAAAGAGCCAATGGGAAGGCTAGAACTTTTTAAAATTGGGAAAGAAACTTTCCCTTTGTCTGTTGTTTTCTCTGGGCTGAAGAGACGGGCAGCAGGGATGCTGTGTAAAGTTTGAACCAGATATGAAAACTATCAGATCATATCTAGAACTACTTTTAACAACCCAAATATGTAAATAAATTAGGAATGTTTAGGAAGATGCAATTAGGTTTATTTTTGTTTATTTTTTAAGGCTTGTGGACTCCTCTGTGCTAACCCCAGATGCTCTTGTTTGCTTATAACCTTTAAGCTAACCCCCAAGAAAGCTATTTTGGGTGCTTAATTTTTAGAATTGCTCTTTTAAAATCTACCAAAAGCTTAAGTTCCAGATGTATTTTCTTCCTTTTTTTTTTAATAAAATTTACCTTTTTTAAGAACAGGATTGGATTTTTGGTGTTCTAAGAGGTTTGTGCATGTTGTTTGATTAGCTGGTAGCAACAGCTAATTTCCTTGTTTTCTTTCTCAGCTCTTCCCGGGATGGGGGGGTGAAAGGGCTTGAGGGTAGCCCACAGGAAGGAATTCCCAAGTGCTCCTTCTTGGGTCCAAGGGTTTTTTTTTAATTTAGGTAGTGGCAGCGTTTACCAAGCCAAGGTCAGAGAAAAGCTGTAATGTTGGGAGTTTAATACAAGCCTGGAGTGGCAAGTATTAATTTTTAAAATCCTTGTGGGTCCCCACCTTCTGTACTCAAAGTGACAGAGTGGGGTTTCAGCCCTGACAAACTGTATATCTTGTCTTCCTATATATTTATTTACTGAAGTCTTTCTAGTAATGTCAATGAATAAAACTTTCCAGGTTATTTTCATTTGAATGTTGCTGTGTTTTGAGACTAAAGTTATATTCATACTGTTATGCATTGTGACTAATGGATTGGTAAGCAAAAGTAAGAATTCATTCTGTTTGTAAAAGGGTTTAAAACGTTTTTGTTTTTGGACTGCCAGATATTGAATTATACGCCATGAGGTTGCATTGCTATCTTGTATCAGTACATTATTTAACTTGTTGAATATTTCAGATCTCCTTAAATAGCTAGTAATTAGGTTGTGCAAAACTCCTTTCCATTGACCAATGTCTGTACTTGTGGAACTTTCTTAAAAGGAATGACAATTCACAACATTTTTTGAAAATACCCCCATGGCTCTCAAATTAAAACTTTTAAGTATAATAATTTGATCTGTCTCTTTTCTGTTGTTGTCTTCTAAAATGTGAGTGAATTTTCAAGAGTTAATATGCTGTGTTTTGGGGTGGGTAAAATGCTTCACCCAGAGAGGCTACATTTGAGCTTTGAAATAGTTGTTTCCATGCCCATTCAGCCACTGATGTATCTACTAAGACAGACACAAAGTGACCATTTGTGGTAATGTTTTTGTGATATGGACACAGGTCTGATATCAGTTAGTCTGAGACCAAAAGCTCATTTCACTTAGGGCATAAAACAATTCTCTCTATATCTCAAATTGTATTACAGAGTAATTAACAGATGCTAAGTGGAAATGACTTGGAAGCCTTTATGTGCTTGGAAGAAGCTCCTTCTAAACCTTGAGTTTTAAGTCTGATGTTACTGAGAGGGATTTTTTCTCTGTTACTGGGGTTATTTCCTAACATTTTTGAAAAGTTCCATGGAATACTTAACTTCCACTTAGACCATTAACAATAATGGACTGAATGAATTTGTGTTTTAACCTCTTGTCCAGAGGATATACTGGATCTATTCCCATAAATAATTAGCCTTGTAGGATTAACATACATATTAACACTTCATTCAAAATATTTTGAGTTATACAAGACATTGTAAGAAGGTGGCATGACACCATTTTTTCTCTGTTTTAGGCAAACTAAGACCTATCTCTATGCCAGTGGAATATAACTGGGTAGGGGATTATGAAGATCCAAATAAGATAAAAAGAGATAATAGGAGAGGTAAGTGACCTGGACACTAATATTGTGCAATGCTGTGTGTTTTTCTTAGCATCACTTAAACTGTAAGGAGCTTTCCTTAAGTCAAGACCTCATTTGGTTCCTCCCTTAACATGTGGATTTCTGTTAACATAATCTTGGAGTGTTCCCATTTTTCATTATGTATACTTGATTTTTGCTCCCCATGTTCTCCGTATAAGGTCTGAGGAAGCCAGAGGGGTACCAGTTCAGTTTGGCCATGTTTCATTATATTGACATTGCATTATTTGAACATAGTGCCATCTGACTCTCTTTTAGAAATTGGCCCCAAAATTCCATAAAATGATAGTTAATTCGTTTTACTGTTATGACACACAATTAATGTGGATATTTTAAATCCACTTAGCTTAATGGATTGTTATTTTTGGCTGGAAAACATCCCAGGGGGAGCTAGGAGGGCTCAGCTAGAAACTGGTCGGAGATGCAATGTTCCCAGATAAAAGGTTCAGCTGCAGAATTCCATCCAATACATTCACAGACTTTAAGGCCAGAAGGGACAATCAGAACATCTAGTCTGACCGTCTGTATAACAGGCCATAGAATTTCACCCAGTTGCCCATATATTGAGCCCAAGGCAAAACAAATTTAAAACATGCCCATTGCTGAATGTTTTTATCGCAGTAGGACCCAGAGACTGCATTGTGCTAAGCACTATACCAATACATGAAGACATGGTCCCACCCCAGAGAAGCATACTATCTAGGGAAGTAGTTCTCAACTGTGGTCCACTGCTTGTTCAGGGAAAGCCCCTGATGGTCCTGGCCGGTTTGTTTACCTGCCACGTCCGCAGGTTCAGCCAATCGCGGCTCCCACTGGCCGCGGTTCGCTGCTCCAGGCCAATAGGGGCTGCAGGAAGCGGTGTGGGCCGAGGGATGTGCTGGCCGCCCTTCCTGCAGCCCCCATTAGCCTGGGGTGGCAAACCGCAGCCAGTGGGAGCCGCGATCGGCCAAACCTGCGGACACGGCAGGTAAACAAACCGACCAGTGTTTTAACAAACTGTTCTTACCCCATCATTGTTTTATGTTCACACCTTGTAATTTGAAGTTCTGAGGCTGTAGTATTGCTAACTCTTAAACCCCAATGATACACTAATAAAAAAAATGGATATAGCTTACTGTATGCAGCAAAAGACCACTAGCTTAGTTTGTCTTACCACTACAAAAAGGAATTATTTGTATTGTGGTGGTGTTTAGTATTCAAGGATCAGAAGCCTATGCTTGGTGTGCACACAATTAAAAAGCTGTCCCTATCCTAAGAAGCTTGCTGTCCAAATGTAAGATGAAACTCAATAAATGGCTAGAAACCAGAGGAAGAACAAGGTAAAGTGAAATAGTCAATGCAAAATATACACCACCATATTCATCTGTGATCTAGTTTCATTAAAGGTATTGTTCTAAGAACAAGACTGCAGATGTCATAATAAAGTAATAGCTGTGTATTTGGGAGAAGACCTGAGGGCAAGTGATTTTTATTCTAGTTTCTTTGACATGAATCTTGAACCTTGTCCATCCCAAAAGAACTATTGCTATGTTAATATATTCACAACATACAAATAATTTCTGGAATACATTTTGTTTTATGAGGCAAAGCTAAAGACTTCAAAAATGACAGTAAACCTTAGCAACAGTAAAGTGCAGTATATTTAGGAAGAAGAAGTGGCATTTATTAAATGATTTGCAATTCAGTCTTTTATTACTTTTTCAATAGAAAATTCATTACTTCGCTATATGAGCAATGAGAAAATAGCTCAAGATGACTACATGTTTCAAAGGAATAGCAAAAAGGATACGGGGAAAAAATCCAAAAAGAAAGGAGACAAGAATAGTAGTCCAAGTCATTACTCCTTGCTGCCTAGTTTACAAATGGATTCATTAAGACAAGAAGTCGTTGGTACACCTGGGCCAGACACCACCTACTACCATGTGAGTAAAAATAACAAGATGCATGATGATGATGAGAGACTGGCTTGTGACTTTTTAATATTGCTTATTGAACCCTTTTCTGTTTGATCCTATTTCAGTTGTTACAGTTCTGACTAATTGTGCCCTCTTCCCCCCATCTTTTGGAATTCTGATTTTAATCTTACGGACTGGGGAATGGATATATCTACAACTGTGTTTAAACTCAACTCATGATCCTAAAGGGGATTATGTTTGAAATAGAGTTTTACATCTTTATCTTGCCAGCCTCTGCATAGGGAACTCATCTGATCAAATAACTATTATGATTCAAGTATATATTTAACTCTGATTTCATATGTCAGATATCATTAGGCATATTACTATGTCTATGATTGATATGACCTGGAAAGGATTGATAAAATAGTGGGAAAAATTGAGGGGTTTTTTTTCTATTTTTGATTAAGAAGAATCCTAAAGTCTGTAGCTGCTTTTAGCATATAGCCCTCAGTAACTCAAGTGACGCTGAAAGAGAAGAGTGTTGAATTTGATGTGGGATGTCAGGTAAATCAGTAACTTCTAGGTATGTCCAAAAATGAAGTATTTGTTAGAAAATAGGAAGATGTTTTGGACCTGCTATCATTTTTCCACCCGCAATAACTACTAAATATTAAATGTTTAGGTCTTAATACAGAGTAGAGGAACATAATATACCTCCACCAAAAGTGAAACTTGATCAGCAATTAATCTCATACCATGGGATTTTCTTCTTGTTTCGTACATTCGTTTGAAGTGTATTACTGCTAATAATTCATTTGAGTACATTTAAAGGAGGAAAACAAATGTATTCACAATTTTTTTATTTTTGAGCTAATTAGCTGTGTTCTCTGGGTGGAAGGAGCATAGCAAAAATAAACTGCTTAGGCTTACTGTATTCCTCCAAGGGAGAAGCAAATAAGTTCTACAGCAGGATATCAAACTAATTGCTGTTATTTTCATATATCAGGAAAAGAGCCATAATCTAGAATGTCAGTATGCATGGGATCTGTTGTTGTTGTGGCTTGATCCCAATTTCTGCTGTGATGGTGTGTGTTCACAGCAGATGGAGCTCCACTGAGACTAGTAGGAAACAGGTGCTCTGTTCTCCTCTTATAGCACACTGGGCCAGATCCTCAGCAGTTGTCAGTTGATATAGTTTAATTGAAGTCAATGGTGCAACATTGATTTACATCATCTGATCATCTGGCCCATTAATTTTAATACTTCCTTTGATGCTACTGTGTATACAAGTCTGATCATTTTCAAGAAAGGTCTTATAGATGTTGTACAGTAGAGCTACTCATGGTTCACTTTAATTAACAGGATCCACAGGAGCAATGAATGTGCTTTCCTGGTATGTTAATCAACATGCAGTTGGTGTTTTGCCTTATCTAGTGCTAACATCTTGCAGTGTCACCTTTAGAGCAATACACATTAAGTCCATAAACTGTCATCTCTGAGTAATCAATGAAAGTAGAAACAAATGATTCATCTAATGGGTTGTGAAGTCAGATTGCTTTATTGCACTCTTCTGTGTACGTAAATTTTATAAATTGTATCCCCTTCCTCATGTCTGCAGCCAGTGCTAGCAGAAATATAAATCAAGCCAAGAAACCTTAAAATCAAATGTATTGAAAATTGGGAAGTTCGAAGTTGGAATTTTTCTGTCTTTACAAGTGTAATGAATTTTCAGCACCTCTTCTTATGTTCTTCTTATAATGCGCATTTTTTTCTGCATTCACCACTTTTCTCCATTTGATGCTCTCCTTTCTTTATATACATATTTTAAGTGTGGGTCTCTTTTGAAAAATGCTATTTTTGGGTTCCATGATTGTTGTCTATCAGTTTGCTTAGTTTCCAAAAATGTGTTTTTTCTGGCTGTAGCACCACAATTTGCTTAGTTTCCAAAATCCGTTTGCTTAGTTTCCATATCCAATTTGCTTAGTTTCCAAAAATGTTGTTTTTCTGACTGTAGCACCACAAACTCTACCAAAATTTGAAAATGAATCTAAAGTCTTTATTGCTTATGTATAATTGCCAGTAAGGATACCTGTGTAGTGCCATTAGCCTTCAGGGAGATTGTACATGGTCTGTCAAAAAAAGAAGAGACAGGACTGAGATATAGTAAACACAAGGGGAGTTGTTTATTCAGAATGCTAGAAACACATAGACTCTGTGTCTCCTTGGTGTTCTAGCTCTTAGATGGAGGAAAACAGCTTAAGCTGCACCATGTTACCACACAGTACGGCCTATCTCAGGGGTGGGCAAACTTTTTGGCCTGAGGGCCATAGAAATTGTATGGCGGGCCATGAATGCTCACAAAATTGGGGTCGGGGTGCGGGGATGGGGTGAGGGCTCTGGCTGGGGGTGCAGGCTCCAGGGTGGGGCCAGAAATGAGGAGTGCAGCATGCAGGAGGGGGCTCGAGGCTGGGGCAGGTGCGGTGGGGGGGGAGGAGGAGGGCTCCAGCTGGAGGTACAGACTCTGGGGTGGGGCTGGGGATGACAGGTTTGGGGTACAGTAGGGTGCTCCGGCCTGGGACCAAGGGGGTTCGGAGGGCAGGAGGGGGATCAGGGCTGGGGCAGGGAGTTGGGACATGGGGGTGGTGGCTCGGGGTGCCCTTACCTCAAGCAGCTCCTGGAAGCAGCGGCATGTCCCCCCTCCGGCTCCTACATGGAAGTGCAGCCAGGCGGCTCTGCTCCACATGCTGCCCCGCCCCAAGCACCGCTTCCACAGCTCCCATTGCCAGGAACCGCGGCCAATGGGAGCTTCAGGGGCGGTGCCTGCGGACAGGGCAGCGTGCAGCAAAGCCGCCTGGCTGCACCTCCGTGTAGGAGCCAGAGGGGGGTCATGCCGCTGCTTCTGGGAGCCACATGGAGTGGCCCCCGACCCTGCTCTCCAGCTGGAGCGTCGGAGTGGGGCAAGCCCGCCCCAGACCCCGCTCCACAGCGGGAGCTCAAGGTCCAGATTAAAATGGCTGGTGGGCCGGATGCGGCCCATGGGCCGTAGTTTGGCCACCTCTGGTCTATCTGTTTTTCATTAAGCAATTGTGAAATAGAGTGCTTGACGTCCTACATAAGTAAGGGTGTAATGTGGCTTCCAGAATCTGTTACTATCAGTGAAGCTGAGAAGGAAAGAGACAAACATGGAATCCTTCCCGCAACACCATCTTTGGTGTTGCTTTGTAGAGAGGAGCCGCACTTTGAAGACATTGAAAATTCTGTGTATTAAATGGTAGACCCTGAAAATTGTACTAGTAGTGTAGGTACAACAGAGGAAATATTGGCAGAAGAGTAAAATGGAAATCTCTTCAGAGGAATAAAGTTTTATAAATACTTTTAGGTCATAGTTCTGAAAATATTGTTTATGATTACAGCATTGTCTGTTATGCTGCTTAATTAAACTAAGATGATAAACTTGCTTCTTCACTCATAATTGTGTGGTTTCAATTAGCATTTTCCTTAAATACATAGATTTTGCCACTTCTTACTTATACTGAAGGTATGTATGAAAGTAATAGCTGTCTTGAAAGCTGGCAAAATTTCTGCTTTCTAGTTCCTGAAGAAAATAATGAGCATGAAGTTCATACTGTAAAAGAAGTTATGTGTATGTGCGCACGCATGCATGTGCGTGCACATGTACATTTTAAGGACAAATACTTTTAAAACATTGCATGATAAACAATAGACCATATGTCCTCAAATGGTTGTGATGGGTTGTGTCACAGAAACCCCCTTGGGACTGCCACCTGATGTGCTGAGACTACCTCTAAGCCTGTTGTGCTGAGGCTACCTCTAAGCCTGTGTTCCCTGGCAGCTTGGGATTTCAGTACATTGCCTGGTTGTGCCAGACACGCTAGCCTGCACAAACACAGACCCAGGTCTGAACCACGTCCCACAAAAGCTGCAGGCTTGACTGAAAACAGCTTAAGAAGTGCTCCTGTCTCCAAGACCCAGATACCAAGTTCCCAATGGAATCCAAACCCCAAATAAATCCGTTTTACTCTGTATAAAGCTTATACAGGGTAAACTCATAAATTGTTCGTCTTCTATAACACTGATAGAGAAATGTGCACAGCTGTTTGCTCCCCCCAGGAATTAATTACTTGCTCTGGGTTAATTAATAAGTAAAAAGTGATTTTGTTAAATATAAAAAGTAGGATTTAAGTGGTTCCAAGTAATAACAGACAGAACAAAGTAAATTACCAAGCAAAATAAAACAAAAACACGCAAATCTAAGCCTAATACAGTAGAAAACTAAATGCAGGTAAATCTCACCCTCAGAGATGTCCCAATAAGCTTCTTTGACAGACTAGACTCCTTCCTAGTCCGGGTCCAGCAATCACTCACACCCCCGTAGTTACTGACCTTTGTTCCAGTTTCTTTCAGGCATCTCTTTGGGGTGGAGAGGCTATCTCTTGAGCCAGCTGAAGACAAAATGGAGGGGTTTCCCAGGGCCTTATATAGTCTTTCTTTTGTAGGTGGAAACCCCTTGTGTTCTCCTGTGCAGAATCACAGCTACAAGATGGAGTTTTGGAGTCACATGGGCAAGTCACATGTCCATGCATGACTCAGTTCTTTACAGGCTGATGTCATTGTTTACATGTTAGTTTGAATGTTCCCAGGAAAGCTCAGATGTGGATTGGCATCTCTCAAGGTCTGTTAGCTAAGTACTGCCAATTACTTGAATAACCCCTTAACACTATGTTGACCAAATCTGCTTTATGTGTTACCTAAAGCAAACACTTTAAATACAAGCATAGAGTGAACGCTCATAACTTCAGATATAAAAATGATACATGCATATGAATAGGATGAATACATTCAGTAGAACATAACATTTGCAAAGATATGGTACATATCTAGCATAACACATATTCCGGTTATGTCATATTTACACTCATAAGTATATTTCTATAAAGCATTAAGGGGTGCAACGTCACAATGGTGATCTGTGAACCATCAGTTATCTACAGAGTACTTGATTCATAGATTTTTAAGAGCAAAAATCGACCATTGTGATCATCTACTCTGACCTCATCATAACACATGCAATTGGACTTTCATGAATTCATTCTTGCTTCAAGTCCAATAATTTTGATTGTCTAAAAGATATGCTCCAGTTCAAAGATCCAGTCTTGATTTAGAAATTTCCAGTGATGGAGAATCCACCACAACTCATGGTAAGTTGTTCCAAAGGTTAATTATTACCTCCACTTAAAATGTTGTGCCTTATTTCTAGTCTGAATATTATCTGTGCCTTATTTCTAGCTTCAACTGCCAGACATTGGGCCCAGTTATACCTTTGTCTGCTAGATTGAAGAGCCTTCTATTATCAGATTTCTGTTCCCCAAGTAGGTACTTATCAAGTCACACCTTAACCTTCTCTCTGATAAACTAAACAGATTGAGTTCTTCAGGTTTCTCATTATAAGGCATGTTTTCTATTCCTTTAATCATTCACATGACTCTTCTCTGAACACCGTCAATTTGTCAGCATCCTTCTTGAAGTGTGGACACCAAAACTGGATAGGGTATTTCAGTAGCAGTCACACGTGCCAAATACAAAGGTAATATAATTCCCTACTCCTGCTTGAGAGTCCCTATTTATGCATCCAAGGATTACATTAGTACAGTGGTTCTCAACCTGTTTACCATTGTGGGCTGCATCCAATACTACCTGTACGGCCCCAAGGATGTCACAAGGGCTGCAGCTGTGTGCTGATTGGGCTGCAAGTGGGCTGCAGGTTGAGAACCACTGCATTTTGGCCATGCATCACATTGGAAGCATGTTCAGCTGATTACCCACCATGACTCCCAAATCTGCTTCCCAGGATAGAATCCCCCATCTTGTAAGTATGGTCTGCATTGTTTATTCCTAGATGTATGACCTTATATTTGGATGTATCGAAACAGGTTTTTTTATTGCACTTAGCTTACCAAGTGATCCAAATCACTCTGTATCACTAATCTATCCTTATTATTTGCCACTCCCCAATTTTTATGTCATCTGGAAACTATCTCAGTGATGACTGTGTGTTTACTTATAGGTCATTGATAAGTGTCACATAACATAGGATCCCTAGAAATCCATGCAGTCATTCCTCACTTACAGTTACATTTTGAGACCTATTAGTTAGCCAGTGTTTAATTCATTTAATATGTGCTGTGTTCATTTTGTATGTTGCTGGTTATTCACAGATAGAGCCAGCTGGTTCTATGGTGCTGGCTCTATCTTTTTGCTTTTAGCTGGTTCTGTACATGTCTCTTCAGGAAAAAAAAATGCATGACAAAAAAACCTACATTGACAAATTGGATTATTGCCTACATAAATTATACACTACTGTCCTGTAAATAAAGCTGGTAATTGTAATTAGCAATGTTCATTATAATTCAAAAGCACATAACTACCATTTATGTGTTAAAATAAAATAAAAATATCAACCCATTATCTCCTGAAATGTGATCCAATTCAAAAGAGATTTGTTATCACACAGACACTAAAAATTAATGATATGTTCTGAGTTAATAACCTGAGGCCTTTAAAAACATGGTAGTCTGTGAATTGTATTATTCTGTTGTTGTTTTTTTATTTATTTTACTTATCAGAACAGTGACATTACCAAATCCTTAAAACAGTTTAAGTTTTGTAATTGATTTACCATGGCAACAATGTCTGCTCAGGAAACATGTTAAAGAGTTATGGCTTTGAAAATTAAATAGTTGTTAATTATATCCACTAAATGTGTTGAACTGTTACATCAGTATACACATGTTCTTTAACAAAATGTGAAAGCAAACTAGTATACATTTTAGTCTGCAGAGGTGATTAAAGGTGGATAAGAGAGAGAAATAATAATTTTAAGATTATCCACCATGTCACTACATAGTTTGGGGTCTTTTTAATTCCAGGAAACATTGCAAACCTACACTGATTTTTGTCCAAGTTGTTTTTTCTTCTTCTTTTTCTTCTTCAGTGTTGTTGAGGAAATATCAACCAGAGTGTTAATATTTTTATTAAGTCAAGGCATACTCTTTGAGTTGCTGCTAATCCAAAGCACAGTCAGGTGTTCAAAGTGATGTATTACTCTGGAGACAAAGTGGTGCAGTTAAAATTGTCTTGGACTTTTGGGGCACAACAGATAAGGGCTCTGACACACACAATTACATTTTTGTAAGTTTGTTGTAGTGCACTTCATAGGAATTTCCCCACCATGTTATGCTTTATTTTTGTTACAGGAAAAGAAAGTAGTTATTTAAGAGATAAATTGTGTCATGGGGTCAAGACAAGTTGTATAACGTAAATAAATAATACTTTCTATCCCTCTAGAAATAGCACTACTATTGGAAGGAAAAAGAAACTGACTTAACACAGTAGAACACTATGCAAGTAAAACAAGCAGTATTCATAAATTATTCCCAAATCAAATGTACCAACTTGTTTACATCACTAGTAATCAGGCTCCCCGTGAAAGGCAGGGTATTAACATTTTCCCCTTACCATACTATAATGTAACACATGGTCATCTTACATGTATGTCATTTTCCTCCTTTTCCAAATGATTTTATACTCTGTTGTTGGTTCAGTGTATTAGTCAGTTCCTGTTGATCTGCTGTTTGTAAAGGTGGCTAAATGGTGTTACAACTTTGCATGGTCTCTAGACATACAGCACCATTTTAAATAATTTTGAGACTGAGATAGCAATACTTTTTTTGAGTGGCGTACTTTTCATTCAAAAGACTGGACTTATTTGGTGGTTGAGATATAACTGATAGAGGCCTATGAAGCCAGAAAAGGTGGGTGGAGAGAGAAGAGAGAAAAGCAGAGCAATTCTTGGGATTTTTTATTGAGGATTAATTAATTTATACTTTGAGATACCCCCCATTTTTTTTATATTTATATATTAAATATGAGCCTGAGACCACCATTAGCTTCTTGCTGCAGATTTGGTACAGTTTGTGCACACTTGCAACTGAAAAAAAAAACAACCCCCAAAAACAAAAAAAAGAAACAAAAACTGCTTTCTTTTTAACCAGGAACAGCAATCCAAAAAAGATGGGAGAATATTTAGGTAATTTTCAGCACCTTTCTGTAGTATTGTTCAACTAATTAAATACTCATCACAATGAGCACACCTGTGAAAAAGCCTAGCATTCATATCCCCACTTTGTACATGGTGAAATAAAGGCAGAGGGGTTAAGTGTTTTGTCCAAGGCCACAGAATCAGTGCCAGGGTTGGGATTAGAGGGCGCCCCTTGCTTTTAGTCCGTCATCTAGATGAGGCGACTAGTCATATTATTTAGTTGACTCCCACCTTGTTTCCAGAGATTACGTTTGCTCACCAGAGTTGCTGTCTCAGCAGCAGGCAACCAGCTGAGGTCATGGAGGTCTCAGCAACGTCCGTGATCACCCAGGTGGCACTGATCCCAGCAGATAAAAACTGATCTGGAGTGAAACCAAACATTGAGCTAACAGGTTTTATGGGACCCAAAAGACCAGATAGGGGTGGCTATGGAAAGAAGACCATAATATTTAGGAGAAATCTAACTAACTTCTAATCCTAGTCATTGGTTTATAATCTCAAATCTAGTTTTTTTGGCAAAGAAAAAAATGTAGAAACATTTTTAAGTAAATTAAATCGAGGATTAACTTTCATATTTAGAGGTCCAATGGGGAAGAGGGACTGTGGCTACCGATTTTTCTAGAACCCAAAGGCCAGCCCTTGATGAGAGGTAGATTCTCTCTCATAAACTTGCTGTTCCTCTCCACATGAAGGCTGAGATAAAAGAAAAAGAGAAAATACTTGAACAAATACTACTTACCCTTATTAAGCTTTTTGAATCAAGTAAGTATATTAATAGAGTGTATCTGCATGAAACATTGTAGCAGCATGCACATGAGAAAAGGGGTCTGCACTTCTTCATACAACACAAGTTTCCTAATAAACTAGTACACAGAGACCTTTTAACATGTAAATAAAGGATTAAAGCTCTTAGATCCATGGGCAGAAAAGGCAACATTGCATGTTGGCAGGTGAAAAGAACTAGAATTTTATTTTCATTTTAAGGAGAACGGTGTTTAAATTACTTCCGCTTGATTATTTTTCCTTCTAATTCTGCTCTTTTAACAACACAATTACAGGGAAAAAGTAAAAAATACAACAAAACAGATTTTAAGTAGGTGTTTAAATCTGGACACTTGTTATCGTACTGTTGCAACATATGTTGCTTGGCGTATTTTCTACTTTCAGTTGCTTGAAGTCCACAGAGTGGAATTATTTAAACATCATGACTATCTAGTGCTTAATTTGTTCCAGGGCTTGCCGGGGCTGAGTCCCGGCACCTCTAGGCTGGCAGTTCATAGCCCTGGCATGTCTGGGCTTGCTGTATCAGTTATGAATGTGAAAAAATTGCTTGAGCCCTGGCACCTGATTACTAGCGCCCCAGCACCTCTTTCATTACAAATTAAGCACTGTGGCTATCTCTTTTTTGATGCAATAGTCTATAGTTACTCTGGTCACTTTGTAGTATTAAAAAAATCTACCAGTTGCTCTGAAGAGCAAACTAAACCTGGAGAATAGTGGAAAATATTTTCCACAAACATTTGCTTTAATTTTTAAACACTAGTTTCAGCAGTGTTCATGCCTCTTTTTCATTTTTTTTCCATGAACTTTTGTGGCTGAGTAGCATGAATGTTTGCAGAATGATTTTAGGTTTATATGCTTGAATTCCCAGGGAAGGCAAATTTTATATTTCTTTTTGCAAACATTTATCAGACACCTGATTAAAAGAATTTTGCACATCTAGTTAGTTTACAAAACCAGTGCTATATATCTGTTGACAAATAAGAAACAACTCTTGAATTTCAAATAACCAGACATAGGTTAAATAAAATTCATGAATACTTCTTTGTCGAATAATGCATACATGGTGAAGAAATCACAATCTATGCACTATCCATGTGGGGGGTGGGAGAGGAGGCAAAATGTAGTTTAATTTGTTACAAATTAATCCCTTAGCTTTAGATATAACTATGCTACAGTACACAGAGTAGCTTCCATTGAAGACATAAGAAAATAAAATCCCATGTAAAGGTGGTATACATGACTATTAAAATTCCCCTGCAGATGAATAAATAATTATTTGTAACCTCAGTCAGAATTCTGAAAAAAGTAGGTGCCTACAGTTAGACTCCTAACTACATACTTAGCACCTAGAACCAGCTTGATTTTTTTTCAGGTGTGGAGTGTCCCCAGCTCCCACTGAAATATTAATATTATTTTATAAAAATCCAACCCTGCTATGGTACATGAAAATGATTTGAAATCAATACATGTTGCATTAACTAACTCAAACTTTACCTGATGATACACTCTACCTTCCTATGCTAACTGATATCCACTTGTGCCTGAAAGGGATTCACCTTAAGAAAGACAGGCGGTACCACTGCCTGCCCTCCTTCATGACTTTCAGTGGAGAGCAGGTGTAAGTCACAGATGAAACTCCGTCGGAGCCTTCACTGACTTAGTGTCTTCCCAGCTGCCCGGTGTTGCCTATTTTTTGGCTGGTGCAGGCTCCCAGATGGATGGGAAACTGCCTCCTTTCTACCTCATCAGTCTCCCTTCATTGAACTTTCTGCCATGGATGAATCTGGGCCAACAAATCTACACTAAAAACTGGGAAGGAGGGGATAAAGTATCTGTAGGTGTGCATCTGTGGAAGTGGTAAGAATGCAGAGCAGCCCTGCTTTCTTCAGTAGAAAAATAAGTAGTAGCCTTACAAAGTAATAGAAGAATAAAGTGTGCTTAAAAGTTTATTCAGAAGCAAAGCTGCTAGTAAAATATTCCATTTCATGTGATGCAGGGTGAAACAGCTGAGTCAGTGCTATCTGACACGTATTCATGATGTATCTGACACCTATTCAGACCTTCTGCTGTCACCCTCCCCACCATGCTTCAGCTATATAAGGCTTTTCCCGTTATGGATGGTTGCCTTAATGGAGGGAGTTCCTCTACCAATCATTTTAGTTGTTTCATTCAGTTGGGAAATGAGCAGACTGAGGAAATAACTGTAGAATTCCAGCCTCACGCCTACTGGAGCATGAAACAGTCATGTGCACAATCACAAGAGTCTCATAGCCAGAGCACATGGCTGTCTAGTCCAGGTCTCCACCAGTTTTCTCAAACGTGACCTACAAAATGGATAAGCACATCTCCCTTTTTGGGGTGGAGGAGACAGGCTTCCAACCTCTGTTTGCCAAGGATAAGAATCTGAGTGATATTGTACATCGTCTTTCCTTGTACTACAGTTCTTATCTTACATTGTACTAACCACAGGGCCACTAATAATAAAGCACATGAAGAGTTTAGAACATAAATATTCATTATATTGATAAGTAATGTCTCTGAGATCATTTTAGCTTTAGTACATGAATGAAGTCACACCATTTTAGAACAAACAGCATAGACTCATAGACTTCAAGGTCAGAAGGGACCATAATAATCATCTAGTCCCATAGCTCTCAATCTTTCCAGACTACTGTGCTCCTTTTGTCTTGGGTAGCCCAAGTTACACCTCACTTAAAAACTACTTGCTTACAAAATCAGACATAAACACACAAAAGTGTCACAGCACAAGTTGTATGAAATTGTAGTTTGTACTGACTTCGCTAGTGCTTTTTATGTAGCCTGTTGTAAAACTAGGCAGATATCTAGATGAGGTGATGTACTCCCTGGAAGACCCCTGTGTGCCCGTACGGGTACATGTACCCTTGGTTGAGAACCACTGATCTAGTGTGACCTGCTGCACATTGCAGGCCACAGAACCTCACCCACCCATTCTTGTAACAGACCCCCCCCAATCTCTTGCTGAGATGGGGAGGGCTCTGAGTTACTACAAAGAATTCTTTCCCAGGTGTTTGGCTGGTGGATCTTGCCCATGTGCTCAGGGTCTAACTGATCACCATATTTGGGGTGGGGAAGGAATTTTCCCCTGGGTCAGATTGGCATAGACCCTGAGGTTTTTTCACCTTTCTCTGTGGCATAGAGCTTGAGTCACCATCGTGATCATCTAGTCTGACCTCCTGCACATTGCAGGCCACAGAACCTCACCCACCCACCCCTGTAATAGACCCCTAACCTCTGGCTAAGTTACTGAAGTCCTCAAGTCATGATTTAAAGACTTTGAATTTCAGAGAATCCACCTTTACACTAGTTTATACCTACAAGTGACCCATGCTGTATGCCACCAGCCTATGGAATTTGCTCTCCCTGGAAGTCTGACAGAACCCAAATTTGTCAAGCTGTAGAGCAGGATGCAAGACTCTTTCAATTATTTGAGTGAGAATTTTGTTTTTATGGCCTGATATGTTCCCTAACGTGTTTACTGTTGCTAATATTTCAGCAGTAGTGTTTTCTTTTTCTTTTCTTTTTTTTATGCCACCTCTGAACTGAAATGGATGGCTTAGCCATAGTAAGGTCATTGTCAAACTAGAATTCAAATGATCTGTTCTTAAATTTGGAGTTAATTGGGTCCAGCTGAGGTGCTAAAGATGAGGTAAAAGGTTGTCCAATAAAATACACTCCTGCAGCTTGTAAACAAAAGGAAGGAGACAAACAGGGTGGGAATTATTTTCTAAAGCGAGATCAGAATTGAATTGTTTTTTAGACACAAACAGTGGACACACTCTTAAAAATACCAGAAGAAACAGTAAAAGGTGTAAAACTAAGACCAAGTTTACACCACAAAATTATGTCAACCTAACTTACATCAGCATATGGTCATGGCAGTTGTTAAATCGCTTGTGCATGTGCACACTTGACTCCTTGTGTTGGAGGTGCACGTATTCACCAAGAGCACTTGTATTGATTATATTGTCAATGTGAGGCATTGTGGAATGGCTCTGAAAGCCAGAAAACAGTCCATGTAAGCGACAAAGTGTCTACACTGACACTGTATTGACCTAATTACATCAGTTGTATACACCGCTCAGGAAGGTGGTGTTACTAAATTCGCATAGAGGCACTTACATTGGCAGAAGCTAAATTTAAGTGAATACACTTCCACAACTAGGTTGACACAAGGCAGCTTACATCGTCCTAACTGTGTAGGGTAGACCAGGCCTAAGACCAGAAAGTAGAATAAGGTGTGTTAAATGGTTTATTGGCCTAATGGAAAAAATAATCATGCATTAGAGAAAATGTTGAAGAGGGAAGTGAACGAAGTGATGAGCGATATCATCATCAAAGGCAGGATGTCATGAATCCTAACAATCTTGCTAGAGAAGAAAGTTGGAAGTACCTCAGGAGTACACGGAAGGATAAGGGTGAACAATAAATGGTAGTTTAAGCAGTGAAGAGAATTGTTTTATATTGTGTAGATTTAAGGCTTTGATTCAGTTATAACGTTACTGCTTAGCTCAAGCCAGCTTGTACACAAGCAGTCCCCTCAGTAACCTGTTCTGTAGGTTCTATCCTTGGCATCTCTTGGAGACAGATCTTTAGACTGTAAACATAACTGCCACATGCAATTGTGATAGCTGATTTCTGACTAGGCATGTGTTTTGCCAAAATATTAATGTTTTGTCCTTTTTTTGTACAAAATCATTCCAATTAATTTCACTTACTCTGAGATCACAACACAAGAATGTCATTCATATCACAAAAAGGAAAGTGAGGCCACATCTACATTCCTTCCCTTTGAAAGAAGCATTTAAATAGCACTGGTTCAACAGTTTGGGGTTGAGGGGTGGTCGCCATTTTAGAAAGACTGTTGTGAAGGAACAGTTAATGTGGAGGATTTCAGCTATGTTTTTGCATCCTCTTGCACTGTTAATTAAATCTGGAATTACTATTGCAACAAAACAACGTTATGTGGCTAAGGAGAGAAGATGTGGATGGCGCATGGGTAAACTTGAAGCACACATCACTTTTTTACATTTAATTCAACTTGTTTATTGCCTTCTCACTGGTTGGTCTGAGTGTGTGCAAAGAATGAACTGTTATAATTTTCTGCCATGTGTGACAAGGCACTTCCTCCACCTCAGCAGGCTCAGCACTTCCCCTTCTGGCGGTGGGGCCTGGTGTAAGGCAGCCCCACTCTGGATAGCATTTATTCACCCTCTTGAAGGTTTATTTCCCAATATTTTCCAGGCAGGCCTCAGGAGCATCCCTCCACCAAACAAACAAAGGAACAAAAAAAGAAACCAGTTCCAAAGCAAAACAAAGGGGGACAAACACTTCCCTACCCCCTTATTATTGGCACCAGGGTGCCAGTCCTCCCCCTAAACAGGCAGTCTGTTATGTAGCTTCCCATGTAGGGAGAAGATCAGTCATCTACCCTGGAGAAGCCTTTCTCCCTGCTGCCACTTGCTCTGCAGCAGCTTGTCTCTTCCCCTCTCTCACTGGAGGAGTTTTTAAAGGTCTCAGGCAGCCCTTAATTCGACTCGGGTGTCCCTAATTGACCTGAGGTAACCCCTTTTCAGCCTATAGGGAAAAGGGCCTTTTTCATTCTAGGGCTAATATACCTGCCTTGGTGTTTTGAGAAACAGATTGTTTCTTTGCTGCCTCATGGACAGCTGCAAGCATGAACAGGACGAGGGGAATGAAAACAGCATGCAGAATTCTTGCATTCCTTTCCACAGTCTTCTGTATTAGGAACTTTTTTATTGATATGGGATGTTGAAGTTGAAAATCTCAAAATGGAACTGTTAAGTGTGATTTGATCATCCAGGCAGCAGTTGGTTTGCATAATCTCAAATGTGTACAACTGTTGTGAAACTGAGGTGTTGAATTCCAGAACTTCAG
This sequence comes from Natator depressus, assembly GCF_965152275.1. NCBI lineage: Eukaryota > Metazoa > Chordata > Testudines > Cheloniidae > Natator > Natator depressus. The sequence continues at coordinate 139,577,122 of NC_134234.1, forward strand.
TTTGTAGCTTTTCTCTTTCTTTGATTAACAAGCCACCATTGGCCATTTTTAAGGTTCTTCCATCAAGAAAACTATATAACTTAACTAAATTTTATTTCTTTATTTGCAGATTAATTTTGTTTTGAAAAACAAAACTACCCTCCTACAGCTGACAAGCCTGTCTTTGTCTCACACGATAAAACAAATAGAGAGAGAGAGAGAGATAGTAAGGTATCTAGTCTACCCTGCCAATGCAAGATTATTCCCTGCGGTATATTATCTAGTGCTTTGTCAAGTTTAATTTTCCATTGTCAAGAGAGGTAGATCTACAGTCTAATACATCTCACCATTTGAAAGCTTTCTTGATTTTTGTTCAGTCTATATTTCCCTGTTATCTATTTCATTTAATCATTCCTGGTTATGTCCCCCTTGTATCAGCCTACAGAATTCTTCTTCTTTCTGTGGTGTTTACATCCTCCCTATAGCTCTAGCTTTCCTGTCACGTCATCCTATAGTAGTACAATTTAGAGATTGTTATAGGCCAGTTGAATTAGTAACCCAGTTTCTCTTTTGTTAAATAAGAGGTTAAATGTGGCAGGATGTGTAGTTGTTTCAGACAAAAATACATCTTGGGTACATGGTGAAGCAGCAGGCTGTCTCACATCAGAAACCTTGAAGTGGCGTTATCTGATAACAACTAGACTCCCTGGTGTTTTTTAATCCACCTAGAAAATTGTACACCTGGTCATTTGAGTGGCAAAATAAATAGTAAGGTTAAATATTATTGAACTATATAGTTGTCACATAAAGTCATGGGTTAGAAACTTAGTTTGCCAATCAGATTGTTCTCTGTCTTAACCAGTTTCTGGTAAATCACTAATTTCCTTGACTGGCAAACAAGATACTCAAGTATGGAAGCAGCCCCACTAGGTCAGTGGAGATTTGGAATCCTCTGAGGCTCTTGTGGTAGCAAAAGGAAGAAAATTGAGTCTTTCTTCCCTTATTGTAGATGATGCTCAGTGTTTGTTCATGGCAGTCAGAGATGGTGAGCTGACCATTACATAATCTCTCATGGACCACTGAATAGATGGATTTTGTAGTGTAAAAAGAAAGTAGAAGAGAGTTCTAAAAAAGTCCCCAAATGACAGAGTTGAGGGAAACAATCCCATCACAATTTACAGTAGATCACCGCTTATTATCTGCTACCAATCATAGAATCATAGGACTGGAAGGGACCTTGAGAGGTCTTTTAGTCCAATCCCCTGCACTCAAGGCAGGACTAAGTATTATCTAGACCATCCCTGATTGGTGTTTGTCTAACCTGCTCTTAAAAATCTCTAATGATGGAAATTCCGCAATTTATTTCAGGGCTTAACTACCCTGACAGTTAGGAAGTTTTTCCTAATGTCCAACCTAAACCTCCCTTGCTGCAATTTGACGCCATCGCTTCTTGTCATTACTTTCAATAGTGAACAATTGTGGTAGACTGGTATGTGTTCAGTGAAAGTATCTGCATATCAGGATCAGCATCAAGTGTACAGGCAAGACAGCAACCATTAAAATACATGAAACTCATGCTGGAAAACACACCAGCAATAACCGTCCAATTACTGTCTAAATATTTAGAGAACAGATATATAGCAAATAAGTGGAAAAAAGCCTAGTTCTATGTCTGAAACTAGGCCTTTTTCTGCTTATTTTCTCTACAGTTGAGAATCTGAATATTTGTTTGCATTCTTGTCAAATTTTCTTCTCAAAGCAATTATTTGCAGATTGGAAAGCTTTTGAATTCTCTTTTACACAGAAACTATTGTTATAACTCTCAAACAAGTTGGTAATAGATTAAGAAGACTGTATATCCCTAAACAAACAGGAAAAAAGACTGTTCTCTCTGAGTTTTTTGCAGTTGCTTTTAATGTTGATTTTGCAGCTGAAAAGTTTTATCTGTAACTGAGCCCTAAATATGTTTCATTTTTTTCTTTTTGTCTGCTTGGCCACATTCTGAGATGCTTTTTTTTAAAAAAAGTTATATAGTCAATAGCTAAAGAATTCCTCCCCGTTTTGTAGGGTGAACATCATGTTCATTGACACACACATTCAGGCTTCCCTTTGCCTTGAGGAAGTGTGTTGAAGCTTGAGGTTCTTCCCCGAGACACTGATGAATTGCTTGATATAAATGCATCCATCACTTTCAAAGGCCTTCTGGTCCTAGCATTCTTAACCACACTGGTAGAGAAGAGTAATAGAATGAGGTGTAATTGCTGTTCATTATTTTCATATATTATAGCAATCAAAAGTATTCCAGGCACTCCACAGAAGACACTCAGAATGACCTGATTTTAAACTAGTTGGTGGGTGCCACCTAATTTATGAGAATTCAGTCCAATGCTGCTACTGACATCAAAAGCAGTTGCTATTTCCTGTTTGCGAGCACTTCCATAGATTGATAGATTATAACGCCAGAAAGGACTATTGTGATCATCTAGTCCGACCTCTTGCATAACACAGACCCCAGATCTTCCCTATATTAATTCCTATTTGCACTAGAGCATATCTTTTAGAAAAACATGCAGTCATGATTTTAAAATTCCAGTGTTGGAGAATCCGCCACAATTGTAGGTAAGCAGTGCCAGTGGTTAATTACCCTTACTGTTGAAAGATTATTTCTAGCCTGAATTTGTCTAGCTTCAGCTTCCTGCCATTGGATCGTATTACGATCTACTATATTGAAGAGCCCTTTCTTTCAAATTTCTGTTCCCCATGTAGGTGCTTATAGACTGTGATCAAATAACCCATAGCCTTCTTCTTCAAGTGCTTGTTCATATAGATTCCAATTAGGTGTGTGCGTGCCGCATGCACAGTTCTCCGGAAGGTTTTTCCGCTAGCAGCATCCATCGAGTCGGCTCTGGAGCCCCCTGGAGTCGTGCCTTCATGGCACAGCATATAGGGCCCTGCCGACCCACTGCCTCTCCAGTTCCTTCTTACTGCCAGTGACGGTCGCTGGAGCATTTCGTCTCTCATGTTCAACGAGAGATCCTCTAGTGTAGTGTTTCTGTAAATAGTTAGATAGTTTTTTAAAAAGTTGTTTGTCTTTAGTTAGACTTTAGGACTTGGGGTACTGGGGGTGTTTTCCCTGCCCCTTTTCCCCATCCCTCTCCCGGGCCCGGGGCATGCCTTGGACCCAGGGGTTTAAGCCATGTAAGGTTTGCCAGAAGCTTGTGCCCAAGGGCAACCCACACTTGTCTTGTCTAAAGTGCTTGGGGGAGTCCCATCAAATGGACAGTTGTAAGAGCTGTAGGAGTTTTGGCCCTGTAGCAGGGTGGTTACCCGCTCCGGCCCTGACAGGGCTGAGGCCAGCCCTGAGAGAGGGCTGGGGCTGTGGGGAAAAGCCCAGGCTGATTGAGGGAGCACCTGCAGCTATGGCCAACTCAGTCAGGCCCAGCTGGCCCCTATAAGAGGCTGTGAGCCAGGAGCCCAGGCAGTCTCCCTCTGCCTGTAGAGGGAGAAGGGCCTGGCTGCAAGGTGCCGAGCAGGACACCTAGATTGGAGCAGGGCTGGGGAAGGGCCAGAGGAGCTGGGAGCTCTGGCCTGAAAAGCCTCAGGCTGCAGGCCTGACTACAGGCCAAATAGGTGCAGGGTTGCAGGGGGGCAGCCCATGGGTAGGCGGAGGCAGCAGGTCCAAAACCCCCTTGCCTGTGATGAGTGGCGTATACACTGCAGTCTGCCCCTGATATAAGGGGCTAAGTGGGGTCTGGCAGTAGCCCAGGCTGAGGCGAGGTGAGATTAGAGTGTGGGGGGTTCCCCTGGGTGGGGAGACCCAGAACCTGAGAGTGTGGGGGTACTGCCGGGGGGGCAGCACCCCAGAGAAAGGGGCACCAGGTCCTGGGGAGGGACTGGGGGCCAGCAGTAAGGCAGATCACTAGCCTGCAGAGGGCGCTCTGGTGGCTGAACGAGCTAATTCCCGACAACTACCAGCAGGAGGCACCACCAGGTGAGTCCAAACCTTTACAGGCCCCCACACAAAGAAAGAGAGGGACCACAGATTAAAGTTACTGCTAATGGAAGCAGCTTTGCGCCCTCAGTCTGAGTCGAGCCCCATGGACACAGCACTGGGCTCCTCAGCATCTATGTACAGGGTGCAGGCTTCGGTCCGGGAGGTGCCGAGGAAGGACTCTGGTGTCAGAGATCCTCGGCACCCACTCCCCAGCGCTGAGCATGGCGTGGGATCAATCTCTGCACCGCTCACAGTCTCCTGTCCCAAAGAAGAAGCACAGGAAGACTGCTAAAGGGCACTCCCCTTCCTGTGCAAGGGAACAGGAACCACCTAAGGGAGGGTGACCAGTGCAAGACCGCACCTCCACTCCAGCTCTGGGAGTTCTGCATAGCACACTCCATACTTTTGGAAGCATCCTATCTTCCAGGGTCGCAAAACGAACCAGCAGACCGTCTCAGCAGGCCTTTTCACAATCATGAGTGGTCTATCCGCCTGGATGTAATAATATCTTCCAATAGTGGGGAGTTCCCCAGATCAATCTGTTCACCACAAGGGCCAACAGGAAGTGCCTACAATTCTGCTCCTTCCTGATCCACAGCCCGGGTTCATTGGCAGACACATTTCTGCTTCCATGGAAGGACTGACTGTTCTACGTATTTCGTCCTATACCACTGATTCACAAGGTCCTCCTCAAGATCCAGAGCGATGGAACCTCGGTGATCCTGGTGACATCTGCCTGGCCATGTCTGCATTGTTACACCATGCTACTGCAGCTATCAGTGGATACTCCAATCAGTCTACCATTAGTTCTGGAACTCATCACTCAACATTACAGAAGGCTTCAGCATCCCAATCTCGAGTCTCTCCACCTCATGGCTTGGAAGCTGCATGGTTGAACCCTCTAGAGCTCACATGCTTAGACCCTGTTAGGGAGGTTCTTCTGAGTAGTAGAAAATCTTTGAGGAGAGCTACTTACTTGGCCAAGTGGAAAAGATTCACGATTTGGTGCTTGCAGAGCCGTATCTCTCAGACACAATAATTGGTCCTCCTGAAGTTGCAAGAGCAGGGCTTGTCTCACTCCTCAATAAAGGTTCACCTGGCTGCCATCTCAACTTTTCACCCAGGAGAGCATGGCCACTAAGCAAATGGTGTGGTGGTTCCTCAAGGGGTTGGACAGGTTATATCCTCAGATTCGGCAGCCCACCTCCACTTGGGACCTTAACTTGATACTCTCAAGACTGATGGGGCCCCCGTTTGAGCCCCTAGCGACATGCTCACTTCTGTACCTTTCCTACAAGTTGGCCTTTTTGGTTGCAATAATATCAGCCAGAAGGATGTCCAAGCTCAAGGCTCTCAGATCCGACCCTCCATATAACATTTTTTTACAAAGATAAAGTGCAACTGCGACTTCACCCGACTTCCCAGAGGTGGTCTCGAATTTTCATGCCAACCAAGACATATTCTTTCCAGTCTTTTTCCCAAAACCCCATGCCAACAGCCGCCAGCAGAGGCTTCACTCCCTGGACATATAGCGTGCACTGGCATTTTATATTGAACAAACTAAGCCATTCTGCAAGTCAAACCAGCTGTTTGTTGTGGTAGCGGACAGGATGAAAGGCCTCCCGGTGTCCACGCAAAGGATATCGTCGTGGATCACATCCTTTATCCAGGCTTGTTATGACCTGGCAAAGGTCCCTGCCCTGCTCTGACTGCGCACTCCCCCAGAGCTCAGGCATCCTCGGCAGCCGTCCTGGCCCAGGTAACGATCAGGAAATATTTAGAACGGCATCGTGGTCTTCAGTCCACACCTTCACTTCACATTATGCCAGCATGCCAGGGACGATGCAGCGTTGAGCAGGGCTGTGCTTCAGTCAGCAATTCCATGAACTGCAACCCCACCTCCTATGTAAGGCTTGGGAGTCACCTATTTGGAATCAATATGAGCAAACACTCGAAGAAGAAGAAATGGTTACTCACCTTCTTGTAACTATTGTTCTTTGAGATGTGTTGCTCATATCCATTCCAAACCCACCCGCCTTCCCCTCCGTCGGAGTATCTGGCAAGAAGGAACTGGAGAGATGACGGGTCTTATATGTGGCTCCATGAAGGTGCAACTCCAGGGGGCTCCAGAGCCAAGCCGACAGTTGCTGCTTGGGGAAAAGCCTTCCAGCAAACTGTGTGCATGGCGCATGCACATACCTAATTGGAATGGATATGAGCAACACATCTCGAAGAACAACAGTTACGAGAAGGTGACTAACCATTTCTTCTCCTCAATAAACCAAACAGATTGAACTAATTGAATCTGTCACTATAAGGCATGTTTTCTAATACTTTAATCATTCTCATGACTCTTCTCTGGACCCCCTCCAATTTATCAACATATTTCTTGAATTGTGGGCACCAAAACTGGACACAGTATTCCAGCAGTAGTTGCATTAGTGCTAGTATAACCTCCCTAATCCTATTCACTGCTCCTCTGCTTATACATCCAGGGATCACTGGAATGAACTACACAAGATTTCCAACCGTGGAGAATCAGGTCCATTGTCTATGTTGTATGGTTTGTGAAATTATATAGAAGTAGTACATAATAAAATATTAATAACAAAAGTACTGAAAATGTAATTTAATGAATTGGGTAACGTTCAGACTTTAAGGTCCATTGTTTTGTGCCTTTCCTGTGTACGCAAACACTTTGGCAAATCAGCACAATGTTTTTTAAATGAGCAAGTTTTTCTAAGCACTGCTCCTGGGAAGTTTTGAAGATTGTTCAGTCTGAGTCCCAGCAGCATTACCAGTACTCCCAGTGCTACACAACTCTCATGCCCACAGTAGCCACAACCCTGCAAACTGTCAATCAGCACTGCAGGTGGTTTAGTGCCTGCACTGTCAGGAGAATAACTCTATTTATTTATTTGCACTGGTGGGGTTGGGAAGAGGAGTGTGTGAGCATCTGCCTGCACTAGGAAAGAGGATATTGGCTTTTGCTTTGTTGCCTAGTATCCTAGCTTGTGACTCAGCCAGTCCATTTCTGCTCTTGTATTTGTGAAAAATGTAAATATAGATTAAACATCAGAAAATGATACTGTTTTTATATGCCAATAATTTCCTTTTGTCCCCTTTTCAAATACTCATCTTTGCTCTGACACTAACTCTAACCAGATGCAAAGAGTCCTGTGGCACCTTATAGACTAATAGACGTATTAGAGCATAAGCATCCGACAAAGTGGGTATTCACCCACGAAATCTTATGCTCCAATATGTCTGTTAGTCTGTAAGGTGCCACAGGACTCTTTGCTGCTTTTACAGATCCAGACTAACACGGCTACCCCTCTGATACTTGTAACCAGATGGGATTTCTGACTCTAGAGAATTTAAAATTTAGAATGGCTCTCAGTACTGTAACTCAGGGATAACTAGTGCAAGCTTATGATTGAAAAAAAATGTTCATGTCACCTTTCTCCACACTCTGAGATGTTCTGTTTCACTTCGCACTTAAAGGAGATTCCATTAGGGTCACAGAAGGCAATGTGCTTTGTATCCTGGAATGACCAGTTCTTTTACCAAGCCTTAAATCATGGGAGAAGAAAAATGGTGTGATATGACTTTTAAATATATTTATAATGGATGAGTTACAGATACTAAAATGTTCTTTCCGTCATTTCCCTGTGGAAACTTTCCCTGCATATTTTCTTGGGTCAAGGACTACCTGACTTCAGCACTGATGTGTGCAGCTATTATTAGAGCTATTCCTGGTGATATGATGCAGTGATAAAGAAGCACAAAGCACCACTTGCTGGAAATGTCATTTTAGTCCTGAAGGGTATGAATTCAGTGAAATCTCCAACTCTTGGAACTAATTATAATGACACATATTTGGTAACTTAACCAGTAGATAGAGGTTCTCTCATGATGAATGGTACAAAGAAATTTGACCAGCTGTACAAACAACAAGGTTGTTTTGAAATTTTCTTCTTCAGAAGATGAGCAAGAGAACAGTACGCTAATTGTAAATGTCCTCTCCATCAGATCCTTTGGTATAAGTCTGCCTTTCTAAGAGGCTACTCCATGCTGATTGCCTATTCCATCAAAGTATATTATAAACTCCTTCCTCATAACTCTAGAAAACATATGATTCATGTTAAAATGGGAGCACGGTCTTGCAAATAAGTCCATTAGTATATTTCCTCTGTATTGCTGCTTGTTTTCACCAGAAACTTGATTTAGTTTTGGAAGTCAGAGCAGATGCTTTGTATTGCCTGTCTTATTCATATAGCTTATATTCCAAAGTGTTTAAGGGAGAGTAGTTTACAAAGATGTATTGTCTGGCATTCAAAACACTACAGCAAAATTCTGCCCTCATTACTCTGTAGGGTGACCAGACAGCAAATGTGAAAAATCGGGACGGGGGTTGGGGGTAATAGGAGCCTATATAAAAAAAAGACCCCAAAATTGGGACTGCCCTACAAAATCGGGACATCTGGTCACCCTATTACTGTGGCACAGACAGGTACAAGGGGAATGGCAGCCCCCAAACACAGTGCATGCAGGCTGAATGGTGGCTGAGAGAGATCTGGCTGGGGTAACAGGCCCAGCAACATTCCTTGCTGCTGCAGAAGATGTATACACTCCTGTCATAAACACCAACTAGCATCTGTAGCGTGTGTGCAGGAAACTCATGGCCTGGCTTTGTCCACAGACCCCAAGATTCTTCTGACTGTGGCAAATGATTGAACCATTCTCACTCACTCTCTCCGCCCCAATGGCTCTTTAATTATAAGAGTCATAGGGCCAGAGAGAATGACTCTGCAGCCTGGTGGCCAGGGCCCCAGGGTCCAATCCCCTGCTCCAGGGATCCTTTATTTATACATGATGGAACAGCATCAAAAGGAGAGAGGCCCACATCAGAATATCCCATAGCTCAGTGGTTAGACTACTCTGCTGGGAGGTGAGAGACCCCTATTCATATCCTTTCTCTCCATCAGGCAGAGCAGAGATCTGAATCCAGGGCTCCCAGATGAGTGCTCTAACCAGTGGCCTAATGGGCACCATCCATCCTGTGTTTTGATGGGACCCAATCTGGTAGATGGCATCTGACCACACCAACCAAATCATGCCCAGTGTGTGTCTTAGATGCTCCAACCCCAGTTCCTGGACTGCTCTTGGCCTTAGCCAGGAGATAGGCATCCACACGCCAAGAGAAACAGCAGTGCACATGCCCAGAAGCAGAAACTTAGGTGCCTGGAGAAATTCTACAGCAGACATTTTAGGCACCAAGTGAGTTTAGGTGCTTGTAGGGTTAGGCAATAGCCAAGTGGATCGCAGTGCTGTAAAACTGGGACTTAGGTTCTGGAGCTCTGTCTGTAAAGCAGCAAAATACTTAAGCACATGTTTAACTTTAAGCATGCAAGTCATCCTATTGAATTCAATGTTTCATAGATTCATAGATATTTAGGTCAGAAGGGACCATTCTGATCATCTAGTCTGACCTCCTGCACAATGCAGGACACAGAATTTCACCCACCACTCCTGCAAAAAACCTCACACCTATATCTGTGCTATTGAAGTCCTCAAATCGTAGTTTAAAGACTTCAAGGAGCAGAGAATCCTCCAGCAAGTGACCCGTGCCCCATGCTACAGAGGAAGGCGAAAAACCTCCAGGGCCTCTTCCAATCTGCCCTGGAGGAAAATTCCTTCCCCACCCCAGATATGGCGATCAGCTAAACCCTGAGCATATGGGCAAGATTCATCAACCAGATACTACAGAAAATTCTTTCCTGGGTAACTCAGATCCCACCCCATCTAATATCCCATCACAGGCCGTTGGGCCTATTTACCATGGATATTTAATTACCAAAACCATGTTATCCCATCATACCATCTCCTCCATAAACTTATCGAGTTTAATCTTAAAGCCAGATAGATCTTTTGCCCCCACTGCTTCCCTTGGAAGGCTATTCCAAAACTTCACTCCTCTGATGGTTAGAAACCTTCGTCTAATTTCTAGTCTAAATTTCCTGGTGGCCAGTTTATATCCATTTGTTCTTGTGTCCACATTGGTACTGAGCTTAAATAATTCCTCTCCCTCTCCGGTATTTTTCCCTCTGATATATTTATAGAGAGCAATCATATCTCCCCTCAACCTTCTTTTGGTTAGGCTAAACAAGCCAAGCTCCTCGAGTCTCCTTTCATAAGACAAGTTTTCCATTCCTCGGATCATCCTAGTAGCCCTTCTCTGTACCTGTTCCAGTTTGAATTCATCCTTCTTAAACATGGGAGACCAGAACTGCACACAGTATTCCAGGTGAGGTCTCACCAGGGCCTTGTATAACGGTACTAAAACCTCCTTATCCCTACTGGAAATACCTCTCCTGATGCATCCCAAGACCGCATTAGCTTTTTTCACGGCCATATCACATTGGCGGCTCATAGTCATCCTATGATCAACCAATACTCCAAGGTCCTTCTCCTCCTTTGTTACTTCTAATGGATGCGTCCCTAGCTTATAACTAAAATTCTTGTTATTAATCCCTAAATGCATGACCTTACACTTCTCACTATTTCATCCTATTACTATTACTCCAGTTTACAAGGTCATCCAGATCCTCCTGTAGGGTATCCCTGTCCTTCTCTAAATTGGCAATACCTCCCAGCTTTGTATCATCCGCAAACTTTATTAGCAGACTCCCACTTTTTGTGCCGAGGTCAGTAATAAAAAGATTAAATAAGATTGGTCCCAAAACCGATCCTTGAGGAACTCCACTGGCAACCTCCCTCCAGCCTGACAGTTCAGCTTTCAGTAGGACCCGTTGTAGTCTCCCCTTTAACCAATTCCTTATCCACCTTTCAGTTTTCCTATTGATCCCCATCTTATCCAATTTAACTAATAATTCCCCACGTGGAATTATTAGTTAAACGCCTTATTGAAATCTAGGTAAATTAGATCCACTGCGTTTCCTTTGTCTAAAAAATCTGTTACTTTCTCAAAGAAGGAGATCAGGTTGGTTTGGCACGATCTACCTTTTGTAAAACCATGTTGTATTTTGTCCCATTTACCATTGACTTCAATGTCTTTAACTACCTTCTCCTTCAAAATTTTTTCCAAGACCTTGTATACTACAGATGTCAAACTAACAGGCCTATAATTACCCGGATCACATTTTTTCCCTTTCTTAAAAATAGGAACTATGTTAGCAATTCTCCAATCGTATGGTACAACCCCTGAGTTTACAGATTCATTAAAAATTCTTGCTAATGGGCTTGCAATTTCATGTGCCAATTCCTTTAATATTCTTGGATGAAGATTATCTGGGCCCCCTGATTTAGTCCCATTAAGCTGTTTGAGTTTCGCTTCTACCTCAAATATGGTAATGTCTACCTCCATATCCTCATTCCCATTTGTCATGCTACCATTATCCCTAAGATCCTCTTTAGTCTTATTAAAGACTGAGGCAAAGTATTTGTTTAGATATTGGGCCATGCCTAGATTATCCTTGATCTCCACTCCATCCTCAGTGTTTAGCGGTCCCACTTCTTTCTTTGTTTTCTTCTTATTTATATGGCTATAGAGCCTTTTACTATTGGTTTTAATTCCCTTTGCAAGGTCCAACTCTACTTGACTTTTAGCCTGTCTCACTTTATCCCTACATGTTCTGACCTCAATAAGGTAGCTTTCCTTGCTGATCCCTCCCTTCTTCCACTCCCTGTATGCTTTCTGCTTTTTCTTAATCACCTCTCTGAGATGCTCGCTCATCCGGCTTAGTCTACAACTCCTGCCTATTAATTTTTCCCCTTTCTTGGGATTCAGGCTTCCGATAGCTTCTGCAGCTTTGATTTAAAATAATCCCAGGCCTCCTCTGCCTTTAGATCCATAAATTCTTCAGTCCAATCCACTTCCCTAACTAATTTCCTTAATTTTTGAAAGTCAGCCCTTTTGAAATCAAAAACCCTAGTTGCAGATTTATTTTTGTTAATCCTTCCATTCAGTTTGACCTGAATTAGCTCATGATCACTTGAGCCAAGATTATCCCCTACAACCATTTCTTCTATGAGGTCCTCACTACTCACCAAAACAAATCTAAAATGGCATCGCCTCTAGTCAGTTCAGCAACTACTTGATGAAGGAATCCATCAGCTATCACATCTAGGAAAATCTGAGCCCTATTATTATTACTAGCACTCGACCTCCAGTCTATATCTGGGAAGTTAAAGTCTCCCATGATGACACAGTTTCCATTAGTATTTACTTTATTAAAAACATTAAAAAGGGCTCTATCCATATCCAAATTAGATCCCGGCGGTCTATAGCACACCCCAAGCACTATCCCAGGGGAGAGACTAATTGTTTTCTTCCCCAATGTAATTTTTGCCCAGACGGACTCAGTTTTATCCATTTCATCGCTTCTTGTTTCTTTACATTCTACCTCATCATTGATATACAATGCTACTCCACCACCTTTACCTTTATTTCTGTCTTTCCTAAACAGCACGTACCCTTCGATACTGTAGTCCAGTCATGACTACTATTCCACCATGTTTCTGTTATCCCTATAATATCTGGTTTCACTTCCTGCACCAGTAGCTCTAGTTCCTCCATTTTGTTACCTAGGCTCCTCGCATTCGTCTACAAACATCTTAATTTTTGCTGTTTGGCCTCACTCACATTCTGTACCCTATTAGGCACAGTCATTCTACAGCCAGTATAACCTATTAGACTGGTATCTACACTGCCCTTCCTCCTACCGACAGCTGTATCCTCTCTTACTTCGTTTTCTTTCCTCTCAATGCTAAAATCCGGCGTGGAGATTACCTGGACATCTCCCAACCATCTCCCCCGCATTCCTAGTTTAAAGCTCTCTTAATCAGTTGTGCCAGCCTCCATCCTAGAAGTCTATTTCCTTCCCTACTCAGATGAAGTCCATCCCGAGAGAACTGTCCTCTGTCCATGAATGCCTCCCAGTGGCAATACATCCCAACGCCCTCCTTATAGCACCACTGCATAAGCCATCTGTTGATAGTCATCATCTTGTCACACCTTTGTTGCCCTTCTCTTGGAACAGGCAGAATCCCACTAAAGATCACCTGAGCCTCGATTTCCTTAAGCGTCTTCCCCAGCCTAGCATAGTCTCCCTTAATACTTTCCAGTGAGAATCTAGCCGTATCATTTGTTCCCACATAAAGGATAATTAGGGGATTCTTTCCTGCTCCCTTTAGAATCCTTTTCAACCTCAGGTCTACATCCCGTATCTTAGCACCTGGAAGACAGCACACCCTCCTATTCTCTGGATCAGCTCTGGTTACAGGCCTATCTATTCTTCTCAGTAAAGAGTCCCCAGTCACATAGACCTGCCTTTTCCTGGTGACGGTGCTACTCTCCAGTCTGTCCCCTGCTCCCTCTGGCTGCAAGTTCTTTCCATTCTTATTCTCCCTTGTAATCCTCTTTAACCCATCCTGTATCCTCCTGGGGCTCATATTTGGTGTAGTCTCCATTAACTCTTCCCCTTTTCCCATAGGACTAGCTGCTCTTCTCTTTTTCCTTGCCCTTCCACCTTCAGTGACTACCTGCCTAGCCCCTTCTTCATTTTCCAACTCTGCAAACCTATTCTTGAGCTCTATTTCTCCTTCACTAACCCGTCTTTTCCTCTGCCTAGTCACATGCTTCCAAAGACCACTTTCCTCACCCAGTCTCCCCTCAGAATTCCCCAGTCCTGCTTCCATCTGCAAGTCTGAGCTTTTCCCTTCAGATACCTCATGTCTTTGCTCCATAATCTGCTCAAACCCCTTCCTAAACTCAACCAGACTTTCCACCTGCATCTCCAATCCTCGGATCTTTTCCTCCATCAGTTCTATCAGACGGCATTTCATACAGACAAAACTCTTACCAGGTGCCACCTCCAGGATCATGTACATACCACAGCTTCCACATCCAGTCATCTTCATTGTGTCTTCCGCTAATGTTAATACTATAAAATGGGAAAATATTTAGTATTTTCACTTCAGCTTTTAATATTTACACACTATACAAATTAAAATTGTGATATCACACACACACAATATATCACTGAATATTCAGTTTAAACATGATTAAACATTTCCCTCTCATCACCAAAGAATAAATATAATAGATTTTAAATCCCTGGTGACTACTTTGTGTTTTCCTGCACAAGGAATTTTTGGACTAGTGTAGCTACACTGATTTAGCTTTTGAAACCAGGGAAGCTATACTCCTATGCAAATCATTCTTTCCACTGGTGCAGCTGCATCAGTGTACCTGCCTTAGTGCAGAAATTTCTACTGTAGTCAAGCCCTTAGAAGCCATCTTTTCAAATACCATCACCCCGTAAAGAGAGAGAGAGAGGGAGGGAGGAAAAGCTTCTGGAATGTCTTAGATATGGCTTCAGTAGTAAAAGTTCCCTGAAAGTTCCAAATAAATTTCTGTTAATGGTTAAACTTCTTCATTTCCTCCACATAGCACTAAAAAAACCTTTTAATTATCATTTTCTGCAGAAATTCTTTGATTCAAAGAATGTGCATAAAGTTACATTTTAAAATTATAATAGTGTAGAATTCCACCTAAATAAATTCTGCCTGTCAGTTGGCTATTTTTTCAGTTGTAGTCTATAATTCTCCAGTTAGAAGCAATTCAGTCAAAGTGAAGAATTCTTTTCTTCTCTTTCTTTTCTGAGTTCCCACATGCTGCCAGTCACAACTCCAAAACACTAGGGACAGGCTAACCAAGAAAGTAAACAAGCCCAAATCCTATTAGTAAATAAAAAAAAAATTACTTGCAAATATTTGTGTGTCTAGAACTTCCTCCCCTTTTGCCACACTGTTTTTCACAGCCTCTTTTATTCACTAACTCGTGAACATTCTGGAGAGGTAGTATTTATTCATCAGAATGTGTTTAGTAAGCAGACATCATAAAAACAAGCATGAATAATGTTCATGTTTTCATTCTCACTAGGAGAGCTCCAGCAGCTGTTTTGTAAGGAGAAGCATTTTGCCATATCATAGAATCTCAGGGTTGGAAGGGACCTCAGGAGATCATCTAGTCCAACCCCCTGCTCAAAGCAGGACCAATCCCCAATTTTTGCCCCAGATTTCTAAATGGCCCCCTCAAGGATTGAACTCACAACCCTGGGTTTAGCAGGCCAATGCTCAAGGGAGTTGGAAAGAGAAATAAAAATAAACCTTGTTAAAAAATCAACACTAGGGAGGTGGTGTGGAGAAAATTGATTTCAGCCACCACCAAGTAAGGTTGAATAGGGCTATCTAGTCTGGCAGCACTTCATAGTTAGGGATTAACCTGGTCATCCATCTGTGTGCTGGAGGGCAGCCAGGCCGCGAAGAGAGGAGAATAACTACACTGGAGCACACCCCCACGGTACCGCCTGGTATGGTAGTATCAGACGTATATGCTGTGCTATGCATTTAGAAGACAATCTGAGGAGCTGGAGAGAACAGTGGCGGGAGTGGCAAGCAGCAGTTGCACCCCACAAAGAAAGCAGCACTACAGCAGCAGCCAGTAGTTTCCTCCATGCTGACATCAACGAAGTTCTGGTGCGGGGTCTGTGCATGCACGCACATCAGAGAACAAAGAGCACCAAGACAGCATACTCCATGACAGTATGCAAATACTGGAGATACGTGTCACAGGTCAAGACAACTGCACCTGGATACCCCCTCAGTGATTCAGCAAGAGCACCCACTCTCAGGCTGTTGTCTCTCCGGGTGGGGGGAGACACGTCCCTCTCCCTTCTGATTGTGGTATTCCCAGGCACCTTCATTGTGTTATTCCTAGCACAGACAGGTTGCCCCCGAACACCTGCTTGCTTTCTCTTCAGAGATGGATAACTGCATAACTGCTACAGTTATAAGTTACCACAGAGCTCTTTCAAAGCAAGCCTACTTTATTCTTACGGTACAAAGCATCACAGAGAAAATATAGTAAACACAATAAAAGAACCTACACACATGCTAATAAGCTTAGCAGATTTCATCCTAACTCTCAAATGGGATTTGGCAGGTGCAGCCTTTTAATACCCCACCTTAGGGGCATCCTTGCAAGTTCATTGGAGCTTCAGTTCAGAACAAGTACACAGACTTATGAGGCCTCTGTAGACCAAATCCTTCCAATTCTCCCTTAGGGATTGGGCCCTCTGTAGACCACAGTTCCTGTCCATTTGCTGGATCAGGAAGAAGGCCCTAAATTAGTTTAAAATGGGATTTTATCCAAAAGTCTTTTCTTTGTCTCTTGGTCTCTAGAGAATCCAGTTTGAACGTGTATGTACATATCTCCTGGGGGGATGTAAGTGGCTACAAAGGCTGATCCTGGAGGAAGTTCATTAGCATCTCCCCTGCCTATTAGAGAAGGTACATACAGTGCCACAATAACATATACAGTTACATTTTAATACAATGTACCCCAAACTTGGTAACCCTAATTCAGTAAGGTTTAATTTAACTCAGTAAAGTTTATCTTAATTCCATAAAGTTTGTTTAGGATAGTAACAGGATACTGTCAGGCTGTCACAACGTGAACAAGCTCTGATGAAAAATGTCTCCTCATGGTGCCAAGTTAGTCCCATTGAAATGGGTGACTAGTTATTTTCTGGTTTGAGTCTTTTCTGTCTGACTTACATTAAAATAGTAATTTATAACTTGTTGTCATTGGTTAAAATAAAGTTGATCAGTATAATGTTTTAGTATAATATTTTAGTGCTAAAGTATGTGCTTTAATCCCACTGAAGTTAAGCAAATGAATGAATGTTTTATTGAATGAAGGCATTAAATCTGTTCATGATGATATGAGAATAGTCATATATTAGTCCTACTCTCAGCTGCACACATTTGCATTGCAACTAAGTAATTAGAATCTGTCTTCAATGTATAGTGTTTAATTTAAGATTGGAAGATAACTGAAGAATATGATGCTTATCTCTAGTTTTAAGTGCCTCAAAGGTTAATTGCTTTATTGCCCTACAGTAACTATGCTTACAAAATTTTCAGTGCATATCATTCACTCCTGCTATATAGAAATATCAGTATATTGAAGATTTTTGAAATCTAGTGAGATGTAGAAGATTTGCCAATTAAAAATGGTAATTAATTTTTGTGAAAGAGAGTGAGAAAGAGTTGGGACAGTGTACTTTCACCAATAAATGTGTATAGTTAAATGTAATGTGTGATCCATTTTAAAGATTCTGAATATAAAAACTGTGACTTTTTTTAAATTGGAAAAATCAAACCATGCCATATAATTATCAGGGGAACTATACTGATGTTTGTTTAGTTTATTTGAATGTCAGGCACTACTATCTTAAGTACAGCGTGCATCTGGGACAAAACTAAAAGGGAAAATGTTCCATTAAAAAGAATTATTTTGATTTTTTTCTGCTATTAATGCAAACCAAGTTCAGCATAGACCAAACCATCCCCAGTATTGTCAAATTTCAAACGAATTAGCTTTTAACACTGACTATTTCTGAGAAACCAAAATTAAACAAACTGCCAGTTAGTAATTTTGCAAATTAACTACTAAGGGGAAACAGCTGCATAAGAATTTCCTACAGTTAGAGGCCAATCCCGGTAGTCTATAGATTCAGTGATGCAGGTTCAGGCCCCTAATGCATTTTAGTTTGAATTATCCTGGTTAAATGCCTTAGAAAGAAAACACCACATTTCTATGAGCTCTGTCTTTAATACTCTTAAAATAGGTGTGTTTTAGTAGCCGCGGTTACAATGGGAACGATATAATTTAAGATAAACTATAAAAAAGTATCTTTTATGCTCTGGTTTGGGCATGTGTATCGTTCAGGCACTTTAGTGTTTGGTATATTACTAAAACACGAGACATTGACTCCATTCAAATAAATGAGATATAGGATAATGGAGGGAATTTTCAGTGTAATTATGACATGAAGTGAAGTGGCCCTGCTTTTGGAATGAGAAGTTTTGCTAATTGAAGTTGTGGTATGTAGCATATCATTCAGAACATGAATAAACAGTTGGAACCTTTTCCATTAGCAACTATTTCTACTTGAGTTGATGTACCCTTTGTGTCATATGTACAGTGGCAGTACCGTTTCTATTCTATCAGTTATGTTGAATAACTAATAAGTAAGGTTCAGATTCTGTCACGGGTATTTTTAGTAAAAGTCATGGACAGTAAACAAAAATTCACAGAAGCCCATGACCTGTTGCTGACTTTTAGTGAAAATATGGGGCTCTGACCCCAGGCGGCTTCTCCAGCCCCACCGCTGTGGCAGGGGCTGAAGCCAAAGAAGTCACGGAGGTTCATTAAAGTCATGGAATCAGTGACCTCCACGACAAACTCATATCCCTCACTAATAACTGTCTTTCTGAAGTGGGTTTTAGCCCATGAAAGCTTATGCCCAAATAAATGCGTTAGTCTCTAAGGTGCCACAAGTACTCCTCGTTGTTTTTGCTGATACAGACTAACACGGCTACCACTCTGAAACCTGTCTTTCTTTTGTGTGTGAAACCAGGTTCCTTTTTAATTTCAGTATTGTTCTCAAAATGCGTAACAGAGATGAATTCTTGAAAGCTGGGGCCAGTCATCTATTTAAATATAGTAGGTGAAACTTAAAGGTGTATTGAAATCAATACTCTACTTTGTAGCTCATTAAAAATATTTCAGTATCCAGTCTGATAAGCCATTGATTAATAGAATTTTGCAGCAAAATATGAGTTTGATGCCGTGCTATGGGTTGCTTTTGCTGAATTCATAGGATTTAACATTTTACCTTGTTATGTGTGTGGCATGTTCCAGACCTAAATAGAAAAGGAGAAAAACAATTTCAGGACAGGGTGGAAAAACAATATCTAATAATTGGTGAGGAGCTGCAGTTAGCCAGTTGATGGCATTTAGCAGCAGCATGGGAGTCTAGTAATCACTGTGTCGCCATGCAGCACCAACAGAGTAAATAAAGAAACAAAACACTTTGTGAACTTGACCCTCATGCACGTTTTTGGAATCATACATCCTGTGAGTATGCAGTTGAGTCATTAGGTCCATTTACACATACTGTTCTAGGAAAATGTCATCTCCAAGGTGAAACTGGAGCCAGTTTTGTTCTGCATAGAACCAGTCAAACAAATTAAAAACCTAAAATCTAAATAAGAAGGTAAGTTAAGGCCTGATCCAAAGCCCATTGAAGTCAATTGAAAGGCTCCCGTTGACTTTAATGGGCTTTGGACCAGGCCCTTAATTATTATCTCACTGAAAGTGCTAATTCAGAACACTGAATTGTAGTAAAACCTTCCTGCTTTTCAGTACAATATATCATAGACAAAAATGGCTATTTACTTAAATTATTTTGAGGTGACGAAGATCAATACCCCTTCGCTAACATCTCCTCCAAAAACACCAAAATTCAGCAAGATGGAAACTCATTTCTGCAGAACACACTTAGATTATACGTTCAGACCAGAAGCACTTTTATAGGTTGTGGTTAAAAAACAAAACAAAACACCTTTTTTAAGGTATTAAGTACCACTTAGGAGAAAATAAGCAAAACTTCTCCCTTCCAGTTTAGGTGAATTAATGATGAAAACACTTAATACAGAAAAGTCAAATGAAATAAAACAGTGGGTTTTTTGCACTGACAGCTGTTAAGGAATTTTTTTAAATTCTGTATCAAACTGTCTACACTGAATTAAAGTAAGATTTGCAAAATTGCCTAAATGACTTAGAAATACAAGTCACTTACGCACTTCAGAACATCTCACCCTAAATCTTTCCTTCTAGAGAAATACAGACATATTTAGGCCTATATAAATAGACTCATTGAACTTGATTCAGAATTGGAATTGGTTGCCTTTGATGAGGCTTTGCTAGCTGGGCCCAGTGGACTAGCACCATTAGAGGAAGGAAAGGGACTAGACACAGTCAATCAGGAGAAGTTGTCCCCACACTTACCACCAAAGGCAGGATGATTTCAAGCAGGGCCCTATGGATTTTTTCCAACATGAAACTCCCGTTATATAATCACTCTTTCAGTCCCCTATATCACCCCACCCAGTCCCATATACTCTGATGCTATCTAGGATCAGACGGGGTGGAGATAGGGATGATTGGCCTTCCCCAGTGCATTTTCAGGCATCAGAGTCCAGGCCAGCTGCTTAGTTTCATGATGTTACTATTAATTATTGTGGCAATGTTGTTATATGGATTTAATTTGCTGTTTGAGAATTTGTCAGAACTTCATAGGAGGAAACCCCTTGGACATGGAGACGGGTTGACCTTTTCCCATAATGTGAACGTGTGAGCTAAGTCATTACGTATATGCAAGAAGTGAGAAAGAGAAGTTGGGTATGGAATGGACCTTAAAATAAAGAGAGCTTTGTAACATCACACCCCACCCTGCTGTGGGAAGGTTTGTCTTATTAATTAGGAGCAGGCTTTAACCCTGTGGGGCCATTAGTATTTTAACTTTGATTTATTTTTAACTAGTAAGACTAGCAGATGCCTGAAACCTTCGATTTTGATATTGGCTAAATAAAAGTTGAGGCAAGCGGTGTTTACACTCAGACTCTCTTCTGTGAATTTTATTGCTGCTACCTACAATATATTAAGCTAAAATACAAGGCAACTAACACTAAAGTGGTGCATGTTTTTTATGATTATGATTATTATTATTATATTTTTCACTCACTGAATAATGGACATTTATTGGATTTGAGTCTTATTGCAGATATGACCATGTAGTATAGCTTTTTATCAGTGAGGCCCTAAATACAGAGATAATTCAATTCTGATCTTATTTCTATGCCAATACTTAAAACTGCTTGGGTGTATCGGCTCTTGGTTACTAGGTTCAGTCAGGACCAGGTAAAGGACATAACTTTGTAAGTCAAGGGTCTTTAGTTATGGAGCTGTCTCAATCTTCCATATCTTTTGGGACATGATAATAATAAGGCTCATTTATTTCAGCAGATTTTTCCCTGAGTTTTGTTTTTGGATCCCTTCCTTTTTTTTTCAATTTTTCTCTCTCTCTCCCCATTCCCCTTTGTTTATTGACACATAATACAAAATAGTATAGCAGTCAAAAATTCAAATACTGAAGGCATCTACAAGCAAATCTGCCAACTCCCAGCCAAATCTTTCTAGCACCAGACGAAAAATATTTTTTCATAGTTTCATAAGGCATTGAAATAAAAAAAAAGAAATGCATACACTAAAATCAGAAATTAAGATCAGCTATCCAATGGACCACCAAACAGAACTAAAGGACTTTCCCCACAGGAACACTACCACTCTAAATGAGTGAAAAATGTCCTATTTAACACAAAACATAGTGAAAAAAAGAATGCCTGTTTCTGAGAGAAACTTTAGTTCTAGTTGGTGAGTTGATTTTATTGTGCTGTATTGTTTTCTGTCAACCGTTCATGAAAGTCTGAAATAAAATTGTATTTTTCCACTTGTGCTAGAAATCTGCCTAGGACATTTTTTAGATTTCGCATAGTAATGCTTTTGGTGTTCAAAGTTTTGATTGCTATTTTTATAAGAATTTAGGAAGGATCTGGAACACACTAAGTACACTGTTAGTTTTTCACTGCTTTTCTGTGTCTTCATTTGCTTACAGACCTTTCAGCAGTCTTCTCTACAGCAGAAAACTAAAAAGAAAAACAAAGGTAAGCATTAAATGGGTACTTTTTGAAGTGGTGGTAAAAAACAGAAATGTGAATATTACTGTTTAAAATATTGTAGTATTTTACAGGTTGCAATTTGTTAGCCTGAACCAAATTTATAGTCATCAGTTATCCATATGACAAAACTATCCAACCAGGATTAATAGCCCTTCTCTGATTCAGCACATCTTAACTGTATTCAACATTCTCTTTTACAGAGGTCTGAGCATGTTACCGAATTGCACTATGCAGGGTTTTGTGGGTCTTTCGAATGTTAGTAAAGCTGTACTTTTCAAAGTATTATCCAATATAAACCTATTTTAATCTTTTTAATATATATTTTTAAGCAGCCCTGCCTGTATGTACATTCATGTGTAGCTATTTGCGTGTTTACATATGTTGCCATGAAATGAACTATCAAGATGTACACAAACATATGTACCCACATAACACTGTATTTATATATCTTGTCCTCCTTTCCTATAGAACCCATCTTGTTGCCTTCATTTATTGCATTTTGTCTTGTGCTCAGATTATAATATCTGTAAGATAAGAGAATATATGTACTTTTTTCTTTTGCCATGCACACATTTTGTTGCTTGATTAAAAAGAAATAATAATAATGACAAAGAAATTATTATTGAAATGTTTCTGTTAAGTTTGTAAAGATGGATCAGATTTTTAGACAAATTTAGCATTTTGTGTTTGATTGATTAAATGCATAATGTGAAGCCTTTCACATATACTCATTTCAATTTAACTGTTTGCATTTTTAGCTCCAATTCCTGGTAAGAGCAAAAGACGGATTTCCTGTAAAGATCTGGGCCGTGGGGACTGCGAGGGCTGGCTTTGGAAAAAGAAAGATGCCAAGAGTTATTTCTCCCAGAAATGGAAAAAATATTGGTTTGTTCTGAAGGATACTTCTCTATACTGGTATATCAATGAGGAGGTAAGAAATAGGCCCATTCATTGCTCATCCTATCTAATGCTAATAAGTCTTATACTGTTTTGTTGTCATAATTAGATGGAAGGTCAAATACCATCCTGAAAACAGGTGAGTGATTTTATTCACCCAAATAATCTTACTTAAATCAGTAAGATTACTTGTATGACTAAAGTCACTCATATGCATTAGAGTTTGCAGGATTTGCCCTTTAAGGGTTGTTTTTTTTTTTTTTTTGGAACATAAGGAAGAATGTAACTACTCACCTCTATATTTCCATACCCTTAATAGTGTGTAATAAAGTCGTCATTCTCTCTTGACAACAAAACATTAATTTAGAAGAGCAAATCTAGAGTCATTTGTCCCTGTCATGATAACTGAGACAACATTATAGGCATAATTTATGTTGCATTTGGGGATACCTTATTTAATTGTAATAAGGAATCTGTGGTATTACTAAAATCCACTGTAGTTATGCAAAACGGTCTCAAATTGTGTTCTCTTTTGATACATTGTATCTAATTTGGATTATCGTTTTGAGTGCTTAATTATATACTGATAATGTTGGAAGAGCATCATTAAGATGCCTAAGACCCTGATCCTGAAAGGGTCCCTCATTTATCTAATTTATTTGCTTCTTTGGAAGAATAATTGTTTTTTAAATCCTTTTTTGGTGGAATGGACTCTTTGCCAGTTGTGTGAAAGATCAGAATTTCTTTTGGAAAATCCAACTTTTTTCTTGATGGAACTCTTTTTAGGAAACTGAGATAATCTTAAACTCTGATAGACTCTCATGTAGTAAAATATATTTACACCATGTGTCTGAATTAGGGCTGTCAAGCGATTAAAAACAATAATAGAATACTATTTATATAAATATTTTTGGATGTTTTCCACATTTTCAAATATATTGATTTCAATTACAACACAGAATACAAAGTGTACAGTGCTCACAAGTCCACTCGGTCCTACTTCTTGTTCAGCCAATCGTTCAGACAAACAAGTTTGTTTACATTTTCAGGAGATAATGCTGCCCGCTTCTTGTTTACAATGTCACCTGAAAGTGAGAACAGGCGTTCACATGGCACTGTTGTAGCTGGTGTTGCATGATATTTACATGCCAGATGCACTAAAGATTCATATGTCCCTTCATGCTTCAACCACCATTCCAGAGGACATGCGTCCATGCTGATGATGGGTTCTGCTCGATAACGATCCAAAGCAGTGCAGACCCAACACATGTTCATTTTCATCATCTGAGTCAGATGCCACTAGCAGAAGGTTGATTTTCTTTTTGGGTAGTTCGGGTTCTGTAGTTTCCGAATCAGTGTGTTGCTCTTTTAAGACTTCTGAAAGCATGCTCCACACCCTGTCCCAATGAGATTTTGGAAGGCACTTCAGATTCTTAAATCTTGGGTCAAGTGCTATAGCTATCTTTAGAAATCTCACATTGGTACCTTCTTCGAGTTTTGTCAAATCTGCAGTGAAAGTGTTCTTAAAACATACATGCTGGGTCGTCATCCGAGACTGCTGTAACATGAAATATATGGCAGAATGCAGGTAAAACACAGAGCAGGAGACATACAATTCTCCCCCAAGGAGTTCAGTCCCAAAATAATTAACTCATTATTTTTTTAACGAGCATCATCAGCACGGAAGCATGTCCTCTAGAATGGTGACCAAAACATGAAGGGGCATACAAATGATTAGCAGATCTGGCATGTAAATACCTTGCAACATGGGCTACAGAAATCCCATGCGAACATCTGGTCCCACTTTCAGGTGACATTGTAAATAAGAAGCGGGCTGCATTATCTCCCATAAATGTAAACAAACTTGTTTCTCGTAGATGTTGGCTGAATAAGAAGTAGGACTGAATGGACTTGTAGGCTCTAAAGTTTTACATTGTTTTGTTTTTGAGTACAGTTATATAACAAAAAAAATCTACATTTGTAAGTAGCACTTTCACGATAAAGAGATTGCATTACAGTACTTGTATGAGGTGAATTGAAAAATACTATTTCTTTTGTTTATCATTTTTACAGTGCAAATATTTGTAATAAAAATAATCTAAAGTGAGTACTGTACACTTTGTATTCTGTGTTGTAATTGAAATCAATATATTTGAAAATGTAGGAAAACATCCAAAATATTTAATACATTTCGATTGGTATTCTGTTGTTTAACAGCGCAAGTAAAACTGCGGTTAATCATGATTAATTTTTTTAATCGTGATTAATTTTTTTGAGTTAATCCCATGAGTTAACTGCGATTAATCAACAGCCCTAGTCCGAATGGTTCCAATTCCTCATCAACGTGTGAGTTCTCAACACTCTGGGGCAGACTTTTTTGTTTATTACTTCATAGAATAATAGAATATCAGGGTTGGAAGGGACCTCAGGAGGTCATCTAGTCCAACCCACTGCTGAAAGCAGGACCAATCCCCAATTTTTGCCCCAGATCCCTAAATGGTCCCCTCAAAGATTGAACTCACAACCCTGGGTTTAGCAGGCTAATGCTCAAACCACGGAGCTGTCCCTCCTGCCATACTTGTCTGTATGATGCTTAGCCCTGGGAGGCATTTTGGACATTTAGATTATTCTTGTTATTTAAGACCATTGTGTTTCCAAAGTGTGGTATCTTACTATAAAAAATAAAGAACAAGAATAAGCAATGTGTTCTTTCTTTTGATGTGTAAATATGCTCTGTGACTAAGATAACTTTACTTTTTCCTCCAAGAAAAGAATGTGCTTAAAGATATCCAGCATTGCAGGATCTGTCCTTTCCATACTTTCCTTCCAAATTATTTCAGTTCTACTTTTCTCTGTACATCTGTGCCTTTAAAAAATAAAATAAAAATAAATAAAAAGCCATATAGAAGGACATTTAGAATATTAAAAATAATTTTCCTAGAGTATCTTTAGTTCTTACATTGAAAATTATTTTAAGGGCTCATCATCAGAGGGCGTACTAGATTGTATGCTCCTTATAATGGCGACCTGATAGCTTCTATTTGTCTGTAAGATTTTATGCATAGTCATAATGCTATGTTATAATGTTATAAATGTTGTTAATAATAAGACCAACCAAGTCTATTATTATACTGTCCTATAGCAATGGAGAAATAAAGGCACCTCAAAGTAATACAGACTCTATGAATCTATTTGAAGTCCCTTTGAGTCCCTTTCAAGTTGGTTTTCTTGCACCAGGATGGAAAAGAGGCAGTTTACTGAATTTAAATGAATACATCCTGTATTCCTGGGAATACCTGTTCCTGTTGTCTTGAGAGAGAGAGAAATGACAGTGTCAAATGATTAAACAAAGGCTTGTTGCATGCTTATGCACTGGTGAATGGTACACTTTTAGAAAAAGGAGAAAGATGTGTGATGTATGTGCTTCTGAAGACATTGCTACAAAAGCATTTTACATAAAGATTGTGTTCCATGATGCCAGAAATCCTTATGTATTTTTCCCCCTTTCGGAGAGGTTGTGAATATCTAATATAATTTAATGGGAGCAATGACAGAGAAAATCTACGAAGCTGGAGCAATACAGTGAAAAATGTTTAAAAGAGGTAGATAGTGTTCTCTGAGAAGTAGAGCAATACCAAAATCTAGACAGATAAATTGACAAGCAGTCCAGGCATTAAAAATGAAAAACAAGTTGCTATGACAATGTGACTATAAATGGGAAACCTAAGCATACACAGAAACAAATAGAAAGTCCTTTACATAGGCTAGAAGAACACATATTTGAGTTAGGTGGTGAAAATCAAAAGCATGGACGAAATGAAGACTAAAATTGTCAAAGGCAAAGATAGTTGTCACCATAAGAATGTAAGAGTTCTTTGCATGAACAATAAGAGCAGAGGTTACCAAAAACAGTAGTGGAATGTTAATTGCCTGGTACGTGGATTCAAATAAAGGTATATCTCTCAGCCTTCCAAGGACTAAATATGTGACAAAGAACCAAAGTGATTGATAGATACATTTTTTTAAAAAATAGAAAGGGAAGAGCACGAAATTATGTGGATTCATTACTTTAACATATATCTGTTTTCTCTAGTCTCAATTTCATGATTCTATGTTAGTGATGTTAATAATTCACAGTTATAAATAGCAATATAACACAGTGTGTGGGGCTGATGTATTGGTGTCCTAAAACAAATGCTGTGCTTTTAAGTTGTGAAAAGTTGAGGACAGGTCAAAGTCCAGTAAAGCTATTCACAATTACCGAGTCTTTAGAGGAGGAGGGAGAGGCCAAGATTCCCCCTCTGTCAGTGTAACTGATAAGATATAAGAATAACTGGAGAGAGATCATTCATCTTAGCTGCAACATCATGTAAAGATGGCAAACACTACACATTTGTATTTTAAAATTGGGTTGATTTACATTACTGTGGGGTTGTTTTGTTCTCATAGTAAAATACAGGTTGAACCTCTCTAGTCCGGCGCCCTCGGGACCTGACCAGTGCCGAACCAGAGAATTTGCCGAACCACGGGAGGGCAATGCAGAGTGCCAGTGGGTCTCCATACATGTGGGAAGTAGGGGTGCAGGGGGTGCTGTAGCACCTCCAGGCTTTGTGCCCAGCATGGGCCCCCACCTGGGAGCCCCGCTGCTGGCACGCGAAACCTTAAATTAAAGTGAATAAATGAAGACGCGGCACACCACTTCTGAAAGGTTGCCGACCCCTGTTCTAGACTAAGGTTCATGACCTTCCACTCTGGCAATACTCCCATTGATTTGCCAGGAGTACAATAATATGCCGTATATAGGAAAGTAAGTAAAACTCTCTCTTTGTTTATGTTTAAGTTTTAATGGACTTTCGTCTTAAGCCTCATTAACTTGAATAACATATAGAACTGTCTTCATAGGATGAAAAAGCAGAGGGATTCATCAGTCTACCTGAATTTAAAATTGATAGAGCCAGCGAGTGCCGCAAGAAATAGTAAGTGTATTTAAAATCATACAGTGCAATAACAAAAGAAAAGGAGGAAAAAGCAATCTCTTGCTTTCAAGGAGTGAAAGTTCCCTTGTTTATGATAGTCAAATTAGAATGGAAATCATTGTAACATGATTTGGTTGCATAACACAAACCATGGTAAACAGTCAATATTCCTGTGCTGAGAGGGGAGGCGAGGGGATGTTCATGTGCTTTGAGGGTCCCACCCAAGGACACAATGAGTCTGTTGCAAAAGCCACACAATTCTCAACCATCAGCAAAATTAATTAAAACTAATAGGAATGCTTAGCTCCTTCCCACCCTGCTCCCCAGCTTCACCTTCATTGTCCCTCTTTTTTGTTTTGTGGAGGGACAAATTTAATGGGTTAACAAGCACAAATAAGCCTTTTTAAAAAGCAAGCGCTGAGAGATGGAGGAGGTGAAATATTACAGAGGTAACACACAAAAAGAAGAGATGGGTAAAAGGAGGCCTGTTCTTTTTCTAAGTCAGTTATTTACATCCACTATATCCCTTTGCCGCTGTGGGATTCTATGTTTGAAATAAAAAGTTTTGCTAAAAAACAAAATGCTTAGCTGTACGGTAGTTGTACATGGCTTTATTTTAAGAGTTTTTTGCTTTTCCGTAGTTAATTTGTATCTGTATAATTTGTGTCATTGTTTTAAAATAAATAGCAATGTGTTTGAAAAAAGCTAACTCGCGATTTATTATGGCTCTCAACTAAGTGTATTAAATACAAAGTAAGTGAAAAGATCTTTAGGAGACATGTTGCCAAATCCATGGCCAGACACAAGCCTTATTTTATTCAAAACTAACTAGGAGAGTTTTCTAAGTTTCAACCATCTGCTGACATTGTGGGCTGCCTCTTGAGCAGGGATAACACAATATAGCTCCAGTGAAGTTAATGAAGCTACACTAATTTACTGTAGCTCAGGATTCAGAGTACCAGCCGTGATAGTCTGTATCCACAAAAAAAAAAAGGAGTACTTGTGGCACCTTAGAGACTAACAAATTTATTACTTTTGTCCTTAGTTAATTATATATCTTTGGCATACATAAGTATCTATCTTGCTGTGTGCGTGCCTGTGTTCACACATTTTCATTCTTACCACTGAAATCTCTGTGCATTGCCCGGTCACAGGCAAGTGTGTGGTTTGGTTCTTTTGTATAAAGCTCACCTGGCACCATTGTAATTCTTTCAGCAGACCTCTGTATTTTAGCATATGTATCACTTTCACGTTTTTCAAAGAGTGCTTTTGAAACCATGAAAACTATACCAGATAAGCTGTTTAGAGATTAAAGCTTGTCATGATGACTTACATGCCCCTTTAAAAAGGATACTAATGTTGTTCCCATTAGTTTACAATGCTCTTTAAAGTAAACTGTTCTGTGTAATAGTCTTTAAAAAGGGTAAAAAAATGAAAAAACTTCCACCTGTGGTTTTGGGAGTTTCAGTGTTCAGTCATTGCTCTGTGTTTTTCCACAGATTAAATGCAATGTGGCTCTGCTTCATTTATTTTCTTGTTAGTGAAGCAGCGTCATTGATGATGTCAGTTCATCTCTGAAAACTGCACTTCATTTAAATTATTGTCTCACTCTGAGTCCTGTCGACTGAGTAGCAGAACACACAAATATGATTAATAAAAAACATCCACTTGAGTGGCAGATAAAAAAAAAGATATTTAGAATCCAGATGACAGATGTTATAACAATTTTAAGATAAGTCAAGTTTTGGGTCTCAACAACTTGATTATATCTTTTTAAACAGAGCAGATGCTGCTCAACATCTGTTCTCACTTGTGTAATGTTATGCTGTGCACTGATGTGTAGAGGAATCCTTTTTGTCTAACATTTACAGATTTCTTTCACTGACAATGCCTTTCTTTCTTCTAATACCTCGGCATATAGTCAGAGAAAAGAACAATTGTCTGTCTAATTGATCTCCCTTGAAAACAGGGACGATGCACTTAATATACCATACTCTTTGTTTTGTTTTCTTTGACTTTGCTCTGTGTTTTGATGCTATTTTAAAGCAATCTTTGGGAGGCCATTAGTTTTTAAAAACTATTTCTATATTGTACATTACTAATAATTAACTTTCATAGAATAGTTTTCATATCTAGATCTCCAAGTGCTTCACTACAGCTTTCTGTATTTGTAGAAAATTCTCTGCACACTTTTTGTTTTAAAAAATTGTTTGCAATAAATAGATGAAATACTATTGAGCTCCAGTGACAACTCATGTTGATTACTTTGGTGGGTGGGAAAGATGACATGCCATTACCCATCATGCTAGATGACCTCGTAAACACCCCGTTGGATTACAACAGCTTGTCAAAAATCAATCCGTACATCACATTTTTCTATTTGACTCCCAGTCGTTAGTGCTGAAGGTGATGCCAAGGGCACTGTGATGTGAAAAGTCAGAGGAACGAGAGCTTTTCTGTTATATCAAATAAACTGTTCAGTCATTTTTCTGTTCAGAAACTCTTTTGACACCTCCACCCACATAAACACAATTGCCTGTTGTATAAACTATTTTAACTGCTTCAGCTTATCCAGATGTAACATCTATCATGTTAATAGCTGTTGAACTGTCTTTGTGCATGTTTGAATGCAGATGTTATTTAAAGATAGATGGTCAATAAAGCCTTTTAATCAGTGACAGCTGGATGGATCCCAAAAGTTATAAGGCTGAATTAAAAAAACACACACATGCTTAACCAACCTGAAAGAAAATTAAACACAGTCTCATTTCATTAAGTTATTTGGATTTCTAATTACCTTTATTTTTGAAAAAGATGTTTTGTGTAATTATTATTTTTGCACATTATGTTTTGACTTTTTTCTTTCCAACAGTGCATTCAAAGCCTGCCATCCTAAGATCAAAAGCTTTTACTTTGCTGCTGAACATCTAGATGACATGAACAGGTAATCAAGCCTAATAAAGTATAAAACCATATAGGGAACCATCTCTGAATACAGTGCTTTCCTCTGAAGCCAATGATAACATGTTATATATTTGTTTTCATTAAAGGTTAAGTTTTAGATGGATGAGTGCAAAAGAGCATCTTAATTTTTTGAGAAAAATATGTTTTTAATCCCCATCCTCACCTATGGTCATGAACTTTGGGTAATGACCGAAAGGATAAGATCATGGGTACAAGCGGCAGAAATGAGGTTTCTCCGCAGGGTGGCTGGGCTTAATCTCCAAGACAGGGTGAGGAGCTCGACTATTTGGGAGGGCCTCGGAGTAGAGCTTCTTCTCCTCTGGATCAAGAGGAGCCAGTTGAGGTGGTTCGGGCACCTGATAAGGATGCCCCCTATGAGGCTTCCGTTGGAACTCTATCGGGCATGTCCCATGGGGAAGAGGCCCCCAGGCCTACCCAGGACACGCTGGGGAATCCCCCAGGAGGAGCTGGAATCTTGCAGAAGAAAAGGGGGTCTGGTCCTCACTATTCTCCATGCTGCCGCCACGACCTTCACCAGGAAAAGCAGCATTAAGGAGAAAGAAGATATTTTTAATATTAATTTTATGCAAAAATGACCTCCGATTTTGTTGAAACACATCCATAACATGTCATAAACAAACACACATCTATTATCACCCTTGTGGTGGAACTAATCATGATAAATTTCTGCCCAGAAGAAGGTAGCAAGGAAGTAAAATCAGGTGTTAGAGGTCAATGTTTCTTTGAGCTATGATGATAGTGGTTGTGCTCTCCACTGTGCTTTTCCACTATGGCTGAAGAAACATGAACTCTGCAGGGTGGGTTCTTCAGGAAATACAGCAGGTAATGATGTTTCTGAGAGTGTTGCTTTTGAGCCCAATCCATCAAGGATGCTCAAGTGTCCTCAAGTGGGAGTGTAACTGGCTAAATTCATCCCTGTGCAGAGGGCCAGTACAAGGCTTATTCAACTTAAACCCAGTTTTGAGGGCCTGTGTGCACACCTCTACACGGTATGAATTTCACGTAGAAGGCACTTAGGGTGAGATCCTGGTTCTGTTGAAATCAGTGGTGAAACTCCCATTGACTTCAGTGAACCCAGGATTTCACCCTTAGCACCTTGCAGAGTAGAGCTAACTGTCTGTTCCTTAGTCCAGTTTTGTGATCTTATTAAAAATGCTTTAATTTTCAACAAAACTTTAGCAAGATCACTTTTAACTCATCTAGGTGAACTTTATACAAACTCTGGTAACCCCTGTCTGTTCAAGTGTTTGCTACAGCATTTTTTATTTTTCCCAGCATAAAATGGGGTACATTTATTTTGAAAACATATATTTATGTGGCTTTCATTATATGGTAAAAGAACCTAATTAAAGTTTCCCATCTTAAATTGATTATCCTGTTCCTGTGGGCTCGTGCTTGCAGGCTCCATTAATAAGTGAAATGGTGAATATGAGTTTAAAACAAAGAAAAAAGACAACCTTAAACAGTCCATATAACTTATTAATAAAATACCTTGGCAGTGATAAGAATGATGATACCTATATTTACCATCTCTAACTGCTTTTAGGTAACAGTCAGTTTCTGGAAACTTTCATTTCTTACTGAGATCTGTTGACCAGAAAATAGATTAAAGTTTTACATTTATGTTTACTTTTACTTAAAATGGATATAGGGTAAAATTTGCAAAAGCACCTAAGTCTCATTTTCAAAATTTGTTTGTAAGACTTTGCTTTTGCTCTTCATTGTGTTACGTAATTCTATCAGGCTAGCCACTAATAATGCACTTTACTATGCACTGAACAAAATACCCTCAGGACTAATGAAATCCTGACCACACTGAAAATATCATGAGTATTAAACATAAGTAAAATCTCTGTCAGTAGATCAACACTTGGTATGAAAATATGCCAGGTTTTGGGGGGGTAAAAATACATAACTGTGCAATAATCAGAAAGTACACACCAGTGTGACCTTGGAAAAATGTTTAAATGGGTCTGTGGCTAATCACAGTTAATTTGATATTTTTAACCCTACATCATGACTTACATTTTGCCATTTTGGAATGAGTTCTTAGCAGGTCACAAATTAAATAAATAAACAAACACACACACTGGACCAAAATCTGAAGTAGTGGCCCTACTCCACCAAATATAACTGAGATCAGAATCTGGCCCTGTGATAGTAAAATTGCTCTTTGTTTAAAGTATCAAAAAATAATTACCCCTAGTCCCAAGTTCTGGTTCATTTCCAAAAACACTGACTTCACACAATTAACCTTTTTTTTTTAAAAGGTGATTACTAAAGAATAAATCCTTTAAGTTCAGCATAACCAAGTATTTAAGAGCACTTGTTACATCCTACTCTAGCCTTACATATATTCACTCAAACTTTAAGAAATAGATGGTTGTGACCAGGGTCCCAGTGGGAGCCAGCTATGGTCACTCAGTTAGGGTGAACTGCAAAGATTGGGGCAGACAATCCCCATAAAGCTGGTGGATATTCCAGTACTTAGATTCATCATACCAAATAACAGTTCCCTTAAAGTGATCCAGCCTCAGGCCTCCATCCATGTACCCACGACAAATATAATGAAGATTTCTGTAAATCTTATTTCATCATATAAAAGGAAATGTTTTACCGATCCCAAAGGATCGGACACATTACCTCCCAGGTTAATGAATGTTTCAGATCTTACCCAAATACATGCTACAGCCAATTCTTATTAACTAAACTAAAATTTATTAAAAAACAAAAGAGAGAGTATGGTTAAGAGACCAATATACATACAGACATTCATTCAGTTCATTGAGGTTCAGATTCATAGCATAGATGGTGAGCTTTGTAATTGCTAAGAGTTCTTTCAGAAATAGTTCATAAGTTATAGTCCAATGTCCAGGACTATATTCAGAGCATACCAGCATAACTGGGGCCTCAGTCTTGTGACTCAAACTTCCCCTGATGAAGCCAAAGCAGATCTGAGATGACAGAATCAGGACCCAAGGATCTTTTATACAATTTCATGTCTTTTGACAAGTTGGAGTTTCTCAGGGAACAAAAGGTAATCAGGATGACTTTGAAGGAGGTCCATCACCGGTACTTAGCTATACGAATTAACGTAAGGCCATTTGCTTGTTCCTCCATCATTCACCTTACATTTCAAAGAGAGATGAATACCGAGATATCCCGGGTTACAATTCATTTAAATGCTAGGATGTTCTTTTGATCTCTGAATTATCAGAATACAGCATAGACAGGGACTGTTGATTACATTGTTGACCCTACTCACATACATGTAAAAACACAAACATTATCTCCCCATATGTCTTTTGAGGGTCATTTAGTTTGCAGGATGTTTAACCCTTTCTAGCCATGTGTCACAACAGTATTAAAATGTTATGAACCATTTTGATTACACAAAATGGTTCCATCATTTTCTGTTCATTTTTGTTGTTGACAACCACTTTCATTATGCAGTCCTTTCAGCACTGTTTGTACCATGTTACTGGAGGCAGAAGAGAAGGGCAGGAATCTACTAAAAGCATAGACTTACTGAAAGGGAAATGTGTTTTCCGGTATTTAAATTCCTTCAATAATTATTAATAAAAATAATTATTCGTTATTTCATTGTACTTATGTATACAGAATATAGGAACTATATATGTGTGTGCGCACACATACCTATGATATGTATGCATTTTAGACTATATAGTCTTGTTACTGTTCAGATGATCATGTTGATTTTATGAGGCCTAGATTTCCATGTAATGCTGGAAACTTCTGTGTTTTGTGATCATTGTTCTGCTATTTGGTACAGTGAATATGTATTTCCTAACCTGATCCCTTACTTGAAGGGACACTGTCTTTCCAAGGCTGGCAAGCTTGGAATTTACCATTCCCTTTCTAAAACATATCTGCTTTTCAAAATGATCAGTGCCATCAACATTAAAATCCCATGTTCTGAGCTGGGAGACATAGAGAAAATAAACCTGCAGTGGATAGTGTTCAGAGAACCTATTTGCTCGTCCCACTGTGTCTCCATTCAACCATCTCCATTTTTGTGAACAGGCAGAGTACTGATATTTATAAGCATCGCCTTTCTAAAGACACCCTTCTGTGAACCTAAACAAAGGTACAAGTCTAATTTCAGTCTGATACCATGAGAACAAAGACTTAGAACATAAGAACAGCCATACTGGGTCAGACCAAAGGTCCATCTAGCCCAGTATCCTGTCTTCCGACAGTGGCCAATGCCAGGTGCCCCAGAGGGAATGAACAGAACAGGTGGTAATCAAGTGATCCATTCCCTGTTGCTCATTCCTAGCTTCAAACAGAGTCTAGGGATACCATCTCTGCCCATCCTGGCTAATAGCCATTGATAGACCTATACTCCATGAATTTATCTAGTTCTTTTTTGAACCCTGTTATAGTCTTGGCCTTCACAATATCCTCTGGCAAAGAGTTCCATAGGTTGACTATGCGTTGTGTTAAAAAATATTTCCTTTTGTTTCTTTTAAACCTGCTGCCTGTTAATTTCATTTGGTGACCCTAGTTCTTGTGTTATGAGAAGGAGTAAATAGCACTTTCTTATTTACTTTCTCCACACCATTCATGATTTTATAGACCTCAGTCATATTCCCCCTTAGTCATCTCTTTTCCAAGCTGAAAAGTTCCAGTCTTATTAATCTCTCCTCATACAGAAACCATTCTATACCCCTAATAATTTTTGTTGCCCTTTTCTGAATCTTTTCCAATTGCAATATATCTTTTTTGAGATGGGGCTGTGATGGGTTTGGTCACAGAAACCCCCTTGGGACTGTCACCTGAAGTGCTGAGACTACCTCTGAGCCCATTTTATCTGCCGGTTTGGGTCTCCAAAACCCTGCCTTGTTGAGTCAGACACGCCAGTCTGCTCCAACACAGACCCAGGGTCTGAACCACATGCCCCAAAGCTGCAGACTTAACTGAAAACAGCTTAAAAAGTGCTCCTGTCTCTAGCACCCAGACACCCAGCTCCCAATGGGATCCAAACCTCAAATAAATGTGTTTTACTGTGTGTAAAGCTTATACAGGGTAAACTCATAAATTGTCTGGCCTCTATAGCACTGATAGAGAGATATGCACAGCTGTTTGCTCCCCCAGGTATTAATTAATAAGCAAAAGTGATTTTATTAAGTATAAAAAGTAGGATTTAAGTGGTTGCAAGTAATAACAGACAGAACAAAGTAAGTTACCAAGCAAAATAAAACAAAACACGCAAATCTAAGCCTAATACAGTAGGAAACTGACTACAGGTAAATCTCACCCTCAGAGATGTTCCAATAAGCTTCTTTCACAGACTAGACTCCTTCCTAGTCTGGATCCAATCCTTTTCAGACCAACCTTGTGGCTTATAGCCTTGGTCCAGCAATCACTCACACCTTGTAGTTACGGACCTTTGTTCCAGTTTTTTTCAGGCATCTCTTTGGGGTAGAGAGACCATCTCTTGAGACAGCTGAAGACCAAATGGAGGGGCTTCCAGGGCCTTTTATATTTTCTCTTGTGGGCAGAAACCCCTTTGTTCTTCTGTGCAAAATCACAGCAACAAGATGGTGTTTGTAGCCACCTGGGCAAGTCACATGTCCATGAATGATTCAGTTTTTTGCAGGCCGACAGCATTGTTTACATTTTAGTTTGAACATTCCCAGGAAAGCTCAGATGTGGATTGGCATCTCCCAAAGTCCATTGTCAGTCAAGTGTTTCTTGATTGGGCACTTACTGAGAATAGTCCTTTCGCAAGAAGCTGACCAAATGCTTCACTGAGGCTATTTAGAATCAAACACATTAAGATACAAGTACATAGCCAATATTCATAGCTTCAAATACAAAAATGATACACACATACAAACAGCATAATCATAACCAGCATATTACAAATAGACACCTTATTTGTAATATGGACACCTTATTTGTAATAGACACCTTATTTGACCCCCTTTGTACAAGATTTGGTGCGACTGTAGGACCTAGGTTGTAACAATGATCTATACGGTCACAGTTCATGTCAATAACATCATAGGGCAACCACATCTGCACACAGTATTCAACATGTGGGCATGCCCTGGATTTATATAGAGGCAATATGATATTTTCTGCCTTATTATCTATCCCTTTCTTAATGATTCCCAACATTCTGTTTGCTTTTTTGACTGCCACTGCACACTGAGTGGATATTTTCAAAGAACTAACCACAGTGACTCCAAGATCTGTTTCTTGAGTCATAACAGCTAATTTAGACCCCATCATTTTATATGTATAGTTGGGATTATGTTTTCTAATGAGCATTACTTTGCAGTTGTCAACATTGAATTTCATCTGCCATTTTGTTGCCCAGTCACCAAGTTTAGAGAGATCCTTTTGTAGCTCTTCACAGTCTGCCTGGGACTTAACTTTCTTGAGTAGTTTTGTATCCTCTGCAGATTTTGCCACCTCACTATTTACCCCTTTTTCCAGATCATTTATGAATATGTTGACTAGGACTGGTCCCAGTACAGACCCCTGGGGGACACCACTATTTACTTCTTTCCATTCTGAAAACTGACCACTTATTCCTACCCTTTGTTTTTTATCTTTTAACCAGTTACTTTTCTTAAGAGCCTTTGATGAGGGACCTTGTCAAAGGCTTTCTGAAAATCTAAGTACACTATATCCCCCTTGTCCGCATGCTTGTTGACCCCCTCAAAGAATTCTAGCAGATTGGTGAGGCGTGATTTCCCTTTTCAGAAACTATGTTGACTCTTCCACAACAAATTATGTTCATCTATGTGTCTGACAATTTTGTTCTTGACTATAGTTTCAAACAGTTTGCCCGATACTGAAGTAACACTTACTGGCCTGTAATTGCCGGGATCATCTCTGGAGCACTTTTTAAAAATTGGCGTCACATTAGCTATCCTCTAGTCATTTGGTACAGAAGCTGATTTAAATGATAGGTTACAGACTACAGTTCTGCAATTTCACATTTGAGTTCCTTCATAACTTTTGGGTGAATACCATCTGGTCCTGTTGACTTATTACTGTTTAGTTTATCAGTTTGTTCCAAAACCTCCTCTAATGACACCTCAATCTGGGACAGTTCCTCAGATTTGTCACCTAAAAAGACTGGCTCAGGTTTGGGAATCTCCCTCACATCCGCAGCTTTGAAGACGGATGCAAAGAATTCATTTAGTTTCTCTGCAATGGCCTTATTGTCCTTGAGTGCTCTTTTAGCATCTCAATCGTCCAGTGGCCCCTAATTATTTAGCAGGCTTCCCGCTTCTGATGTACTTAAAAAAATGTTTGCTATTACTTTTTGAGTCTTTGGCTAGCTGTTCTTCAAATTCTTTTTTGGCCTTCCTAATTATATTTTTACACTTCACCTGCCAGAGTTTATGCTCCTTTCTATTTTCCTCACTAGGATTTAACTTCCACTTTTTTAAAGGATGTCTTTTTGCCTCTAACTGCTTCTTTTCCTTTGTTGTTTAGCCATGGTGGCACTTTTTTGGTTCTCTTACTATGTTTTTTAATTTGGGGTACACATATAAGTTGAGCCTTTATTATGGTGTCTTTAAAAAGTTTCCATGCAGCTTGCAGGGATTTCACTTTTGGCACTGTACCTTTTAATTTCTGTTTCACTAACCTCCTCATTTTTGTGTAGTTCCCCTTTCTGAAATTAAATACTACAGTGTTGGCCTGCTGTGATGTTTTTCCCAACACAGAGATGTTAAACTTAATTATATCACGGTCACTGTTACCTAGGAGTCCAATATTCACCTTTTGGACCAGATCCTGTGCTCGACTTAGGACTAAATCAAGAATTGCCTCTCCTCTTGTGGGTAGCTGGACTAGCTGCTCCAAGAAGCAGTCCTTTAAGGTTCCATTCTTTAAGCCTCCAATAAATGTCTAATAATATGTATAGTTTCTTTAGATTCTGGTTAGAGTACAACTGGTTACCAGTGTCACTTAGATTTTTGGGGCTATCTGGGTTGCAATACAGCGAGCCTATCTTGCAGCTGTGAGCCATGTGATGGGGAGAACTTGACACCTTCCTTTTACCAGAAACATTATATTGCCTCTTATATATGGCAAGGCAGAAAATTATTTTGATGTCTGCCACGATTATATACAGTATACTCCTGTTTATCCGCATAGCACGGGGGACATAGATTTTATTTGGATAATCGGGAGTTCAGATAATAGAGCAAATAGGAGACATTCGACCTTTTAGTCCTCCTCCTCCTCCTCCTCCTCGCAGTTCTGGCCGGGGTGGTAGGGAGGGTCTCTGCTCTGCCCCTCCCAGACTACAGCCTCCCCATCCAGTCTTCGCACCTCTTGCCTGCAGGGATCCGATATCACTGGCCCTGCAGCAGCACCCTCTGCTGCCCCTTTGTCATGGCCTGCACATTCACTCCCATTCACAGCCAGCAGGGCTGCAGAGGGCCTCTTGTGCTGCTGCAGAAGCCATTGAGAAGCAGGGTGACCTCTCCCATGGCTGGGGCCTTGTCCTCTTTACAGTCCTGGCTGGGGGTCTCTGCTGTGTTATCCAAACCTCTGCATTATTCAGATCCCTTCCTTCTCCCCCAGCATGAGACAGATGCTGGGGGACAAGGAAGGGATTCGACTAATGCAGAGGTTTAGGCAATAGGATTTCAGATAAATGGGAGCATATTCTATAAGGTTTTGAGGTGAGTCGCAAAGTTCCCTTCTTCTGATGTTGACAAAGGATGTATATGTTGTTTATCTTCACTTTCTCTTGAAGAACAAGATGGCTGCTAATATCAGTGGTACTGTATTTATTCTTTATAGCAAACAAATACTTTTTGTAATTCTCACAAAACAGTTAAAGCTGCACACCCTAAACGCTTTGTGAGTGCTGAGTATCATCTTGACCTCCTGCACTTCAGAAAAAACACCGGTTACCAAGACACAGTATACCAACCAACCAAGGTTTGAGTCTTTCAACGCACTCACCAATTTTTCAGATTCTTTTCAAGCATATTTGCGCTATATCTTTTCATACTAGTAACAGGAAACTCTTGCACTATAACAACATACATATGTGAGGTCTCCAAAACCAGTGAATGCTAATCTTCCTATTGGTTTAACAACCCAAAGAATTTCATCTTTATGCTGTAATATTGTATCCCTTTTCTGTTCTTCAGAAGGTTTTTATAACATCCCTGACATTCCATGTCATCCTCATATGTTTCCAACTTTAGTCACTCTACCCATTGCTTATGCACACATTAAAAAACGTTCTGATCTTCATTATGAAACCCACCATATCTAAAGGAGCTATGCTGGGGGATTCCATGTTACATGCAATGTCATTTATTACATTATTAAATACGCTTCAGAAGTTAATGCAGTCCTTCTTTTAGCATCTGAATTTACAAGCCACTCACGAGAAGATGGTGCTTGAACATTCTGCCATATTGGGCCATATTGCAAAGATTAGTCATTTATTCCATATTGTATGCATGTCTGGTTTAGATAGTATTCCAGCTTATTGGACAGATCGTCAGCTACTGTAAATTATTAACTATTAGTTCTTCTATAACTATTATATAAATTATTCTATAACTCTGTTAGTTAATGCACATTTCATGAGATTATTGTCAGATTGCATTTTTCAGGAAATAGCATTTTCTAACAACAAAATTACCTATTAAAATGTAGTTTATGCCATTTGATTGTTTACAAAAACCAGTAATTTGCAAAAGGTAACTAAGTCATTAGTGCAAATTAACATAACTAAACATTAATTTAATTGAGTGCCACAAGGATTTTATTATTTCTTGGATGTTGGATAAAATGAGATCTTGCTAAAAGAAAAACCTTATTAGCTCTATTATCTAGTGTTCTGAGATCATAAGGCCTTTCCAGAAATGTTTCACTGGGTTGAGTGTGTGTGTTTGTTTGTTTGGTGGGTTGGGTTTGTTTGGGTTTTTTTTGTTTGTTTTTTGAGTGCACATTGGCTGCATTTAGTAGTAGTAAACTCTGAACTGAAGTAAAAAACATGGGTCATGCCTCACTGCTGCACTTTTAACATATTTTAGGTTGGTCTTTGTGAGGAACTTAATGTAACACTTCGATAGTTCTTTGCAAAGGGTCCTTCTCTCTTCTAATTTAAGACATGAACAGTTCTGTGGGGCAGAATTAGTTGGTTTTTGTTCGTTTGTTTGTTTTTTCTTTAAGACTCCAGTTATTTTTATAAATGTATGGCAGCTATTAACTATTATAACTGAAAGTTTGTAATCTTTTATTCTGATTCGCTTGTCTTCTCTCCTCCCCCTGATAACATTAATTAGATGGTCATGTGAGATGTTCTGTAGTCACAGCAACAATAAATTCGCAGCTAGCTACTGTTATTCCTAATGTAAAGTGATTTATGGTTCTTGTACATGATTTCATCTGTCAAAGGACAGTGCTGTGGTCCTTTTGAAGGAGAGCTTCAGCACATCATGATCTGATGTATGGTTAACATCCGCTGAAATGCCTTGGAAACTGTTATTTGGAAACAGTTGCAAAAGATGCTATCCCTCACTTGTCAAGAAAATATTCTATTTCCTTATCTCGAGTATGCAAAGGAGGCATAGCAGGCTCTGAAACAGGAATATTAGCAGAATACATTTTTCAAGTAAGAACAGAGTGGTGGTCCCTCTCATTTTGTTGGATATTTAAGCATTAAAAATGCTGTTCATTAGCTTGGCAAGCAAGAGTTCTATAACCCTGGCAATGGAATTTTTTGGAGAAATAATTCCAGATTTACCTATGGGAGGTTGTCATGTTGGTTTAAAGCCTCAGTGATGGAGGAGTTGATGTAGTGTGAGCAGTTGGATAATGAACACACTGAGGGCCCCGTGGGGGGATGAGGGGAGGTTGAAGCAGTACATTGCTACAGGCAGTTGAATTCATTACTAGAATAAAAGAATATAGGTGCATTTTTTTTTAATTCATGCAGTTTATGGATGTGTTTTTTCAGATCTAAGTAGAAGTTAGAACTTTTAATGTGAATTCTGTTTTGATGCAACTACCTTTCCCTCCCTCTGCTTCCCCCACACACAAAAAACAGGTTCTGGTGTGCTTCCTTCTCTTTATACTATGCACTATAGGTAAACTTTACAACACATAATGGCATAATTAAACCCCTTTGTCTGTTCAGAAGTGAACCTGTTCTTTTGACTACTGGGTTTGATCTTTTTCTCCTGCTAGGATGCCAAATCAGGCCTTAAAGTGTTGCTTAAATCTCTGTAAAACAGTGTTTGTTCTTGAGAAATCAGAACAGCGGGAGTATCGGTAGGGTGACACATCTGTGAGCACCAGATTTAATAGGGCTTTGATTATCACAAAAGTCTTTATTTTATAGAAGTTTGACATCTTCACTCAAGGTTTTCTTTTTGAAACAGAAACTTTGGTTCGGAAACAATTGTTCAACAGCAAAATTATAGCTCTTTAAAGACACTATGAATAGAAATATCAAAGAAATCAGCTGCTTTATATATAAAATATCATTGTCATGTATCTCTTTCAGATGGTTTATAACCTTTTAAAAGTAGCAAAGCCCAAAAAATTAACATGTTGTATTAGTATCACTGCTTTTTTTAAAAATATTATTTCAGATGGCTAAACAGAATTAACATGCTTGCTGCTGGCTGTGCAGAAAGAGAGAGGATCAAACAAGAACAAGGTACAGTGGTATTATTTTGTTTACTTCATTTAGCTCCCCTTAGGGTTGCCAGCCCTCCAGGATTGTCCTGGAGTCTCCAGGAATTACAGATTAATCTTTAATTAAAGATTATGTCCTGTGATGAAACCTCCAGGAATACATCCAACCAAATTTGCCAACCCTAGCTCCCTTTCTTGGCTGTCTTATTCTTTATATTTTTCTGTGTGTCCCAGGTCCCATTCCCGTCATCTAAGAAAAATTCATAAATGGGTTTCAAAGCTGCTGGGGAGTTGTTTGTTTTTCTTCACTCACAAGCAAAATCCTTTCAACAAGGTTGAAGCTTGAGATCACAGGGAAGAAACTTTCTTCTAAAGACTGTTGACTTAGGGTATATCTGCACTACAGTGGCACAGTTATGGCATTGCACCTGTGCCGCTGTCGAGCCATAGTGTGTAGATGCTTCCTACTTTGACAGAAGGGCTTTTTCCACCAGTGTAATTAATCCCCTCTCCAAGAGGTGGTAGTTAGGCAGAAAAAAGAATCCTTCTGAAGACCTAGCCCCACAGCATCTACACTGGTAGTTAGGTCAACCTATCTATGATGTTTGGTGCAAACTTTTTCATAGCCCAGAGTGACATAGGTAGGTTGATCTATTTTTTAAGTGTAGACAAAGCCTTAATTTGCTTACCCTTAAAGACTTTAAGTTTAGGGCTAATTTAATGTTTTATGACTTCTGCCATTTCCACTAGACAGAGTTGGGCATAGAAATCTACCAACCTATCTAAAACAGCACATTACATTAAAGGCAGATTTACAATACCGGTATTTTCCCCACATGCATTTGCAGTGTGCTGGCCTGTTAGCGTTGATGCTCAGCCTCTGCTGAGCAGCCAGTGTGATCTCTGGCACAAGAGTGGACATCTCACTAGGGTGAGAGGTAGCACGTTCTAGTAGACTAAACATAGTTCTGAGGAAAAGGAACTTCCATGTTCTAATCCTGTCTCATGCTGATTGGCTTGTGGCCTTGGCCAAGTCATTTAAACTTTCCACCTTCATTTCCCCATATGTTAAAAGGGACATTAAAATATTTACTTTCCTCCCAAGAGCACCATGATGATTAATTAGTTGGTATTTTAAAATGCTCTTTAAGTGCTAACACTAACCTGAAAGCACACACAACTTCCAGTAGTTGGGGATCAAGCTCTGTTGGACTGAGGAAGGAAGGGCCTCCAGAGAAAGGAAAGACGAGTGTCCTCCTTATCATAGATATCAGTGTGTTGTAGACATTTTAAGCAAATTGAGGCCTCAGACTATTTAAATTTAAAATGGCTTCCAAGGTAATTAAGGTCAGCAGTGAGACTCCCTCCTCCCGCTTATTCCAGAAAGACGTCCCTGGCAATTCTCATGAATGTTCCTTGTTATCTCTCTAACATCATTCCCTAGCATTGATTTATCATATGGGGTAGACAATGCCCTCTGTATTTGTTTGTGTATTTGCGTTTAAGCAGGGCAAGAGCTATGTAGCTAGAGGGAGCTGCAGTCGCACATCCATCATTCACCAGAGTATAGGGTTTTTAGTTCAGTTGAGTGCCTTCGTGGAGCCTCCCTTGGCTGGAAACACAAGGGCTGTTTTGTTTCTGAATAGTGTCCTTAATTACTAAAGGCATCAGGTTAACAAAATAAAAACAATCTATGATTTTAAGCATTTTTGCACTATATGAAACTCTAAAGCCGAAATTTCTGTGATTCGGTGGCTCTGCCGTTATTCAGCTACATGCTTGATTTTTCAAAAACTCTTTTATCTCTTTTCTGTTCAGTCTTCTGCAACAAGGGCTTTTAATACCATTGAAACAATTCAACAGCAATTGTCAAACCTGTTTCAATTAAGCATTGAATG
This sequence comes from Natator depressus, assembly GCF_965152275.1. NCBI lineage: Eukaryota > Metazoa > Chordata > Testudines > Cheloniidae > Natator > Natator depressus. The sequence goes on from NC_134234.1 coordinate 139,621,185, forward strand.
GTTCTGAACCTACTGTGCATAAATATATCTCACGTTCTTCAGAGATGCACAAATCACTGAATTGTGGGTGACGTTCTGGTGGAAGTGTCTCTTTCTTCAAGTGAAACCTTCACAGAATACTATATATCAATATCAAAATTGTTCCACATTAAATGTAGTAAATGTTAATGACATGATAAAGGACATCTTTGGACACACAAATTACTTTTTTTCCCAATGTTATAAAATAGGGGAGAGGAATATTTATTTTTCATACCAGTAGAAAATAGGCAGTCCTCAACTTTACGATGTTCGATTTAAGATGAACATTTCTGAATTGACACCCTGATTCAACCTATGACCATTAATCCAGAAGGTTTCCAAAGCGTGCTCTAACCATTGATTATGTCCACCATTGAAATTCTGTCACCTGCGGAGTAAAACCTGGCAATGGTTTAATAGTATCATACAGATTTTAGGTAGTTAGAATGTAATCAGTTATCCCAGTTAGGGATTAGGGCAGCACATTGATACTAACAATCGTTCTCTTGCTACAATAGTCATGATACCTTTAAAGATGACAAGAAGTCATTTTGATTTGTTTTATCTAAAAGACGCCACCTACAGCAGCAGATTTCTTTCCAGACAGCAAAATTGCAGGTTGTCAGCCAAATTTAATTTTGACTAGTGAACTGCACAAAAGCATTGGTCAAATTCTATTTTTTGCTTTATACAAATCAAACGGCAACTAGGTGGGTGTTTTTAAAGAAAATTTTATCCTGTGTTGCTAAGTTTTAGCCTCAAACTAAATATTTGAGCCAGAATATATAAGCCAGAAAAAAACGTGTGTTGCGATGGAATTGCTGACAGGCATTTTACCATAAGCAGCTCCCTCAGGCTTTGCTGTAATACACATGCACATACTTGGATACAGACACTTTTTTTTAAGAAGTAATTTGAGAGAGACTAAGACTCAAAGAGCTTGTAACTTTTTATTTTATTGTATTTTTTGCTCTTTCTCAGACTTAGGCCTCTGATCACGTGAAGGAAATTACTTGGGGATTTCTGTGTAGACATAATTACTTCAAGTTGGTGTTTTAATGATTCATGATACCTGTATTCATATTCAGTTGCTTTATGAGGACACCTCTCAGCTGCATGCCCGTCACAAATCAAGACAGACAAAATCATTCCAGGAAAACTGGCTTGTTATAAAAGCAACCATAAATTATTAGCACTTAAAAGTACCCAAAACCAAAGGGAAATAGTTTACAATAAGATCTTATTTTCCTTTAAAAAGTGAATAGCTTCTATTATATCTTTTATACCCTTAAATATGGTATTAGGTACTGTATATTTTTAATTGGATAGTACATTGATTAACCCAATAAAATCTGTTAAGTAAGGGCTATGTGATGTATGAACTTCAAAATTAAATTAACAAAAGGTTGAAACTATCAAATAGCTTATGTTACAGCAAGAATCACTCTTTATCAATGTATAAAAGGGGAATAGAACCATGTAATATACTTCTTTGGACCTATATTTGGTGAAGATGGTAGAATTACCAACAAAAAACTATAGAGTTAAGCTATTCTACTGTACTGCCTAAATACCAGGTGCTGATACAGAGAAAAACTGAGTGGTGATATATAACCAGTGGTCAAAATTGCACATCACATGAAAGTGGCAACGTTGTTCAACTTAAATTGACGTGGCAGTCAGTGGGTGTGCAAAATAATTGTCACTCTCATGCATCTTGTATTATTATGTGGAGGCCAAAGTCAGGGAGTGGTGCCCACATATGATGCCCACACATGTTTGGGATGGTGCATATGTAAGATACAATCTGTGCTTTATCTTGAACTCTTAGTCTGGGAGTATAATGCAGTAAAATCTCATTCGGTGGGCAGGTTAGTGATAGAAAGCGAAGGGAGATATCATTTGATTCGTAAAAATCTACTGAATCATAATTTCAATGGTGTCACCCTCTGTGGCATGGCAGGGGAGAATCATTGCCCTCCTGGCTCCCAGCTCCAGGTCATCCAGTTGGTGGAAATTTTGATAATATAATGTCATCAGAAATTAGTCAAATTGGGTATCATTTGAAAGCCCTTTTTCTCCTGAACACAGTGGTGCCTGATGTGACAAATCTAGAATATTTATGTAGATATATATTTGTGCAAATATTTAAAACTCAGCTCTTTTTGAATTATTCTTTAATACAGGTATGCATTGCTCACATAAAAAAAACATTAATCTTGGGTAATCCTAGGGAAGCATGCCTTGTGTAGGACTGAAAACATTTCTTTATCAAAGACATCATCAGTGTCATCTCTGTCTGTAGCACCACTGCTAGACACATCACATTGATCCTCATCCACACCACATTCACATGTCCCCGTGGAAGGCAGGCTGCTGGCCAAACATTTGCAGGGTGGTGAGGATTTGGTCTTTGCACCCTACTATTTGATTAGCTGAAGGATTGATTTGGGAGCGCCTGGTATTTCACACACAACTGGTGTGATCAGTCCATCTTCCCAGACCTAAGGGGAGAGTAATTTTGGATGCATTTGATCATCCTGGAGCCATCCTATTGCTTGATAATTTGCCCTCTTGATAGCAGGTATAAATGCACCCCCTTGTTGGTGGCAATTTTTCTCCATCTGTCTGCTTCTTGGAAAACATCTGCCAACGTCGCTCTGCAATTGTCCTAATGTTGGCCTTCGTAAACTCGGCATATGAACAACTCTGGTGCATTTATGCTCAGCTGGTCCGAGAACCATCAGAGTGTGGAGAGAGTCTTCGAAGGCTGAATCAAATGCCAAGATAATTTAATCTTTCCAGCCAACCTTCAAGTAGTGTCACATTCTGAAAGAGCATGGAAATCTGGTAGTGTGGTGACTTATAATGGTCTGAGCGATACGAGTACATCTCTGAGGGATATGCAGTGATTCTGGTCCCCAGCAGCAGGCACCAAAACAGAATCTTGTAAAAAGTCTTGGTTAGCATCTCACAGAGAGTACTAGAACGTCTTTGTCTTGTGCAAAGATCCAGAGTTTCGAAGCACCTCCCTCTGTGGTATTGATGGGCATGCAAGATATTTTTAGTGTCAGCTTCCTCACGAAAACTATGAAGAATCTCCACTGAACAGTATAAGGTAGCAGTTTCATTACACCATGCAATGATGAAATTCCTTGAGCAATTCTTCACATGCTGGATCATTTTTCCTGCAAGGCATGCAGTTAACTCATCCTTCATGCGAGTATGAGACAGTAGCTTCTTCATTGTGACATTGGAGATGTTCATGGAGTCATTGCACTGGTCATACCTTGGAGTCACCTCTTTCTGGTAGTATTTTTAATTGATTCCTCTGCATGTGTGTTAAACATGAAGTGATTTTTGTCATAGGTCCAGTATTTTCTCGTTAGCCACATAATGAAGTGTTCAACCACATCTTGGCAGGTGTTAACAGTTTCTGGTTTATTGAGAGCTTGTACCTCAGCCATGCCATCTATGATTGCTACCCTGAAAGGCCTTTGCTGGCATGAGGTACGAGTCACATTGTCAGTAGGTGCTGGCTTAGGAAGGCCATGCAAGATGTGCATTAGTTTGCTTTTCATGTGTCAACATGCATTGTTCAGCCACATTCAAACATTGATTGTGTTACCATGGATAATTTGTCCTTTCTCAAAGTCTCACATAGATGAACATCCCACTCAGATCTGGACAGGACCAGAAGATGAGCAAGCAATGACCTATCTGTGGTTAGCTTTTTGCATTCGAGAACAGCTTTAGTCTATTCTTCCTGATTGGAGCCCATAAATTGACAGAGCCTTGGGTAATTCTTTGGATTGTGAAGGCTTCATACAAATCATGACTCAAAGTATCCATTCAACTGACATCTTTAGCTATCTCGTCACTGAAGACTGCTTTCCTCATGATATTAATGAGCTCTGGTCCATCAGACACAACGGGGTTGCTAGCATGAGTAAGCTCATTTGTAGCTTTAAAATTGCCCCTTCTTGGCACTGAAAGAGTCTAGTGAATCTAGGTGGTGCTTGGTTACGTCTGGGGAAGTCATCCCAGTCATGTACCCTATTAACTTTACTTTCCATACAACATTCTCACTCAAAGTGACTGCTTCATACAGTTTCTCACTTGTCTCACATGTTGAAACTGTGCTTAATGAATGCCTTTGGGCTTCCAGCTTACCTCAGAACAAGCAGTTGTTCTTCTCAAAATGCATACCATGGGACCGAGGATAAGGTGAGTCTCACCCAGAGCTGGCACTTGTCCCAGTATATTCAACATTTTCCTGTTGTTCAATGTATTTCCTTTCCAATCGTGCCAAAATCAGTTTGCAGGTGAACTTCTTATAGTGTGTAAGATGCCATCGAGCACTGTGTTTAACCAGGTCCTTCATGTTGGTATTCTCCAATGATTCAGCTACTAGTTGGTACTCTAATACCATTGATACCTAAAAATTATCAAGACCAAAGTAAAAACAAGAAGGTGTTTGTAATAAATTACTTTGTGATTGTAATTAATTATGTTATGTAATGTATGTTATGTAACTATGCACATACCATTTGCAGATGGATTCCAATGATTTCTGGCTGGATGTCAACCTCTTAACTAGAGCCTCATCACAACTCTTTTCACATAATAAACAAAGCTGATAAACAATACTACTGAACCACTTCTATTTTTGCTGATGATGGCAAATCAATTAGAAGTACTCCTTCCATGTATAGTAATCTGTAATTGTTGTGTTTGTGGGTGAAAGGGTTTTCAAATGATACCCAACTTGACCCATTTCTGATGATATTGTATTATCAAAACTTCCATCAACCAGAGGACCCAGAGTGAGGGGCAGCGAGGATGACCACCATAGGATGACACCATAGAAATTATAATTCTTTAGATTTTTACAAATTAAATGTCACCTCCCTTACCTTTCTATCATTGCTTGCCCACAGAATTATACATTACAAAGACTGTTTTTTATAATTTCTTTTTCTCTGTTGCCCGCTTTCCAAATAGGTGCAAATTAGACCCCATTTTATGGCCAATTTAAGCCTAATATGCAATTTACATCACCACTAAATTTGGCCCAAGGACTTCCATGTTCATTGCACTTGCTGAATTTGGCTCATTATCTTATCAGTCACATTTTTGCTGTGATAACAAGGTGGTAGGAACCTTACCAATATGCCTAAGACAGAGACAGATTCCTGTCTTACCTCCCATACAACTGATTCCCACTGGAAATCATGTCAAAAAGCATGAAGAACTGTGAGAAATTCATGAAAAGACTATACCTGACTATACAGGTGATAGGATTTTTTGTTTGTTTATTGTTAGCTAAGTTTGTTAGCGTTAATGTTGCTTCATAACTCAAGGATACTAGCAAGTTAATATTTTTTTCATTTTTTTCTACTTGAAGTATAGTTTCAACAGACTCCAACTAATTTTTGTCCTATTTTATTTAGCAAATGTTGATGTAGTAATTTTGTGTAGAGCCGAACATTTTATAGAGTACTATGGGTATTTTGTACAAATGCCACATTTATCGTTTATATACTATACAGTTTGTATTCACAGTGTTTCAGTAGATTAATATGTAATCTGCTGAAGATGGAGTGGTACGTTAGATCTATAAAAAATATTTTGAGGTCCGTCTTCTTTAGATTGTAAGAACTTTAAATTATTGTGGTTGTCATTTATGAAGTCAGCAGTTGAAAATGCTTATTTCATAGTGGTATCTGAGGTTTGTCTTGACATTTGTTTTCTTGAAAGATACTGTGTGTATATATATGTATCAAGATAGTTTAATTTTTGGATCTGACATGTACACAACCTTTTAGATTACTGGAGTGAGAGTGATAAGGAAGAAGCAGACACTCCATCAACACCCAAACAAGACAGTCCACCGCCCCCATACGATACATACCCACGACCTCCTTCGGTAAGTCATCTACGGTTACTTTTTTGGAAATGTGTTTGGCATAAAGCATCAGTTTTGCCTACTTGAATTATTTCTTGTGAGATTAAAAAAATCTGTAAGTATAAAACTCTTTCAAAAGAACAAATTTCATTATCTCAGTCCTTGATAAAATGTTTGCATTCATCTCAGGGAGGTAAAAAAAAGATCATAAAACACATTTTTAGTCACAACCTGTTTCTGATCAAAATTAAGATCATGATGATTGTGTATCTTTTTAAATGTATAGTTTTCCTGAATTTCAAAACCTCCATTTTATTAGTGGTCAGGAAATAGCCCTAGCTGGAAAATAGACAAAATATTGATTAGCACCAGTTAACAGGGGTGTATAGGTGTCATTTGTAAGGCTGGAATTTTGTCCAGGGGCAGGAAAGGAAGCTGTGATTTAATAATCATATCTTGCATAGCTGCAGAGAAAAGAATCTGTGTTCTCTACAAGGAGAAGGGAAAATCAGGGAGAGAAGACTGCTATGCCATAAACTTAAAAATAAATAAACAAAGAACACACACACAAAAATAAAACCTGTTGCTCCTAAATAGCCTGCATGAACATGGAAGGCAACAAGGATGACATTTATAGGGCTATGGTTCAGTGAAATACTCTGTTTAAAAAAAAACAGTGGGTTGATGATGCTTTTCTCCTTTAAAAAAACCCCAAAGATGTTATAGTACTTTACTTTCCAGTCCACTGCTTTATTGAAAACATTCATTAAACAACACAACTTACTAACATTAGAACAGGCCCAGGGAAGCAAATTTTATTTGTGACAATTAGAAATAAGAGGACAACCAGCACTGCTATCTCCACCAATGTGTACAAAACCCTGGTTTTGTGAGGACACATAACCTTGCTCACCAGACAAAGTTAGTTCAGTCATAGAATTCTTTCCATCCCCTCTTATGACACCATTTCTAGGACCACTCCACTGCACAAAACAGAACCTATTCACTCAAGTAGCACCCCAATTACCCTAGGTAACATTCAGAGGTTCTTCCTAAACACACAATGATTGTGCTGTCAAGTATACACATCAAGCAACAACCTTTTAAGTAGAAAAATGAACTCTATCTCCAGAAAAGCTTCAGTAGTTGTCTAACATACAAGTTCTGTCTCCAGTGATGACAGTTGTTTTGTTTGTGAAAACGTGTGTATATCTATAAATTAAAACAAAAAAGTAAATTCTATTCAGTTTCTTCTCCCAGCAGTAGCTAACATAAAGCTAGATTATGAAGCTCGAACTCAGACCGCCTTCAGAATTTTTAAATTCTGTCGATGTACTGAGAAGCAATTGACTAGTGGATCTTTAAAAATTGAATAAACAAAAGTAGGAGCACAAAACAAGACAAAATTTCAAATTCCTGGTTTCAGAGATGTATGAGTTATCGGAGTGCAAAATGTTGGATTGGAGCATATGGGGGAAGTATTTTTTTCCTGGCTGTATAACTTAAAGGACATTTTTATGTATACTCTCCAAAGCATTCACCTTTGCACTGAGTCCAAGCGCTGAAAACTTCATCCCAAAGAAATTTGTTTAAGGAGTTACATGCAACTAAATAAGGTTGAAGTGGAATTTGGATGTCATCTGAAGATAGTACTCACAAGCTAATACAGGGCCAGAGTTTCCCACGCTTGTACATGCTCAGTAGTGATTTACTCTGTGAATAATGTGAGTAATCCCATGGAGTCTATGGTGCCGTTGTGCAGAGTAAGGAGCATTCAATGTTAGTAAGAATCTTATCCACAGTAATTGTGTTAGAGTGTGTGTGTGTGTGTGTGTATCTGTATGGTATATTTACATATATATATTTATATGCAGAGACAAAATATGACCATAGGAGACCAAACTAGTTAGTCTGGTAATACATGCCCTCATGATTAGAGTGAATACGACACCTGCGTATTTATTATTAGTAGATGTGAATGTATTTTAATCTAAAAACGACATTAATATTCATTTTGTAGATGAGCTGTGCAAGCCCTTTCGTGGAACCAAAACACAGCCGACTTTCATCTACAGAAACTTCCCAGTCACAGTCTTCGCATGAAGAGTTCCGTCAAGAAGCAGTAGGAAGCACCACTGAATCACCTGTACGCAAAACAGCCAGTCAGCGACGTTCCTGGCAGGATTTAATAGAGACGCCACTGACAAGCTCGGGACTGCACTACCTTCAGACTCTGCCCCTTGAGGATTCAGTGTTCTCTGACTCAGTTGTAATCTCTCCAGAACACAGGCGGCAGTCAACTCTTCCAACTCAAAAGTGCCACCTACAGGATCACTATGGTCCATTTCCCTTGGTAGAGGGTGAGAGAAAGCAAGTGCTAAATGGGAATGGGGGCAAGCCCCGTAGTTTTACTCTGCCTCGGGATAGTGGGTTCAACCACTGCTGTCAGAACCTTTCAGTTAGTGCTTCTGATCACCAGGAAGATGTACAACAGAAAAAGTTAGATGAGGAGGAGGAAGAAGGGAAAGCAGCAGCAGAAAACCAAGAAGATAAAAGTAAGTATTGAATATTCTCTATGGCTATTCAAGATTTCTATTTAAATAACTTACAAGTTGAAAATATTTTCCTCTTTAATTAAAACAAAAAGAATAGTCTCTTTAATTTTCTTTTAAAATTTAACAGTTTACCCTTGTTGCAGATGCAATTGAAATGACCTTTCTGATTTGTTTTTTGTACAGTTCCTTAATAACTAACAGAATGATGAGTCATGTACCTTAGATTTCAGAACACCCATTGTTACAGAACAGAATTACTATTTCCTTCTAGTAATTTTTAGTTTTAAATGTTAATGGATTTTGTTTCTCTTTCCTTTCCATTTCTACTCACTCTCCATCTCGACTAACACACTCATGCCTTTGAGACATATTTGGTGGGCTTTCCAGTTCAGAACCTGCTCCTGTTGAAGTCAGTAACAAAACTCCCACTAAATTCAATAGTGCAAGACAAGGCCCTAAGTGCTTAGTGTGTAGGTTGTAGAATCCTGACAAGACAGCTGAACAGGTTGTGACTAGTTCAGAAAATAAATAGAATATGTTTTCACCAGTTCTTCACCATTTTCTAACATGCAATTTGAAAGATAAAAATACAAGAAACAATTTATGAAACAAGAACTTCAGAGAAGATATCTACATGAACAACTGGGATAAAAATCCACCTGAAACAGCATAACCACTTCTGTCATGGCACATTAGCTTGTCTTGAGATCAGTTTTTTTGTCAGAGTAATCCAAATTGACCTCTAGAACGGGGATTTCAGAGGAAGCTTCTCCCCACACATGCATACACCGGTATCAGACAAATCTACCCCTTATCTGTTTCATGAACTATCCATCACCATTATTTATAGAGCTTTTTAACATATGTTGGCTATCAAAGTTCATTTACCAACCATCTTGAAGGGCCAGCAAACAAGGGCTGCATCAGTTAGTTATGGGGTTATGCTACAATTAAGTTATCTGTAGGAGTGAAGAAGGCAGATAACCTACCAGCCTCTTGAAGGAACTGTGGTTGCTACTAACCTGGATCCCTCGAAATGTGTAGAGGGCCTGTCGGCAGAGTTGTCATGAATAAGGAGTTTGAAAATGGTAGAGGCAGTGAGGTGGGAAAGAGTAAAGAAGTTTCACAAAACAGACAAAAAAAGTATCCATTAAACTGTAAACCTAACAGTACTGCTGAATATTGGAATTAGTGTTGAATTTTTTTTTATTCTCCATGGCAGATGTGAGTTTTGCTCTATATTTATGTTTTTAATTGATAGATACTAGATATTCTGTTATATGCATCTGGCTTTTAATTCATCCTGGTGCCATTTTTTTAAGGCAAATTGTCATTTCAGCTCATCTGCAGCACCTTTCAAACATTTACATTTAATAGGGTAACATTTGGGCTACTAAAGCGTCAGAACTTAAGATGTCTGATGCAGTTTGCTATATGATTAAACTCCATCACCCAGAGACAAAACATGTTACCCTAACTACTTTTACCCCAGGAATTTGGCCTTCAAATGAGCTTTTAATGGTAGCAATAAAAATGGCAAAAGCCTCCCAATTTATGAAAGGAAAAGAATAGCAGCACTGACACTGTTAGGGGTGGCTTAGAGACTTTGTTATGGACCCTGTGTCCTTAGGTGATTTAAAGTTCAGTTGCAAAGCTTTTTGTCATTGCATTTTAAACCACACAGCAATAATAAAGGGACACACTTTGGATTAACGGGCCAGAATCTGGACTACCTTCTCCCCACCGCACCCCACCCCCATTTCCAGCCCCTTCTCCAAAATTGACACGTATGTTTCCATTTTGAAAGGGTCTCCTTGACAAGCTCATGTTGGGTTTTTTTGTTTTGTTTTGTTGTGTTTTAATTTTAGGAAAGCAAGTAATTACCAAAGGGGTGATCATTTCAGAGAAGTTAATGACTAGCTAGGGGAGCAAAATGCTCATGGTGAATTATTAACCGTGAGAATATAAAAATGTGAAGAAAATATCAAGTAGCATGTTGAAAAGTTTGAACTGCTTGTTGCTATGGCTACAGTGTTCTGTTTATAGGACTGGCCTTTTCCTGTGCGCTAACCAGTAGACAGACAGGATTTTATTGCCCACCTTCTTGCAAAATGTAGAATCTCAGTTTCTGAACTGTGGTGATACAAACTTGCTCATAACATTGAGTTTTCTGAGATGATGGGTGCATTTGTACATGTTACACCATTGGCCCTGCTTTTTCCATTGTTGTGAGAAAGCAAAAAATTGAAATTGACAAGATTCATTCTTTCAGAACAGAGAGAGAGAGAACAATAACCCCTAGTTCTCATATACAGTGTTACCTTTAGAGACAATCCAAGTTGGGATTCAGATGACCCTGTACCTTGCAATAGATTCTTTAGATTAGTACCCTAATGAATCTCAAATAGTTATGATCTATTGGATAAATTGTGTGTGTTAAAGTTGAATCATTTCTATTGATTTTGGATAATAAATACAACTCCTTTGCAACTGTTAACATGTGAGTTAAATGTCATTGCTGGAAGTTTGTCTTTGGGTCTTTTTGTTTCATTTGTTTTTAATTCCCACCATTAAAAAATACAAAAAATAAAATCAACTAATTTTAAACGACAATCCCCGATCCCATGTTTTTGAAAAATATTGTTCAGACAACTGCACACAGCTTAGGAATTCAGTGCTTTGTTTATGACTCTTGGTCAGATCATCAGCTAGTGTAAATTGGCATCGCTCTATTGACTTCTGTGGAGTTCCACTGATTTATGACAGCTGAGGATCTGTCCCTGTGTCTTTAAATCGCTATTTCATGCCCAAAGTAGGCATTGCAGGAGCCACTGCAATGGATGATTTTGTGTACCTGCTCTGCTACTATAGCTTGATACATTGTGGTGAGTTTAAGATGCTGAATGCCCTTTCCTATGTTGGTTTGTTAGAACATTAACTGTATTATGTACAATCTCTATATTTTTACTCCTTGTTACAGCACATTAACATTGCACTGCTAATCTCTAATTGGGTTATCGTTTTTATTTCCTTAATGAATCATTTAGTCTTTCTTTCTCTGTATTGACATTGTCTTGTGATTATTGTTATTTTTAAACCGGAGTTTATCTCCTGTGGTGTATGTATATACGTGCATGTTTTCACTTCTGAGATTATTACGCAGGCAGACATTGTTCAGGGGTGATTCTGTGGAACACGTAGGCATCCTCATTGGGAGCAAACCGCCTCTTGTTTTGTTCTAAAGCAGGCTGCACATGATGAATGTATTAATTGGTAATGGCAAAACACATTACGTATCCGTGATTAAGTCACAAAGGACAAGTCCTGCCTTCTCAGATTTGCCTCACTGTAGATGGAGGTAATAGAATTAGACAGTTATGCATCACATCACTGCCACCCACTCTCCTTCAGGCCTAAAGTTTATCTGTACGTTTTGATATGGATTTTACCACAGGATGCCAAAGAGCACCTAAAGTTGTTCTTGACAGAACAGTTTATTTGCTTTTTGCCTCTAAAAAGCTTACTTCATTTTTACTTTGTTTACTATTTGAAAGTTAGTTTTGTATGGTTATTCTCTCATTTTCATAGGGCCAATGATTTTATGGGAGAAGGTGGATTTACTAATCTTAATATTTAGCATGTAATAAACACGAATGCTCTGCAGCAGCAAATTGAGCATAGCTCCTACTGACTTGGCCAGAGGGAATGCTCCCTTCCTGCTCATTCACTAAAACTAGCTTCTGTGGACCACAAGAGGACCAGTTGGAGTCTCTGCTGCCATAACTAACAGGACACCAGATCCGGCATTAGGCATAAGCAGACTAAGCAATTGCTTAGGGCCCTGAGCAGCTCAAGGGAGGCCGCTATTAGCTTTTTATTATATGTTGGAGAGGGCAAAAAAATATTCCTGCTTAGGGCCCCCAGTTGCCTAGCACCTCACTCCAGGACACATGCTGCAACTGGAAAGGAAACTTCAAATTGGTTAAAGTTGATCCTTGGCCTAGCCTCAGCAGATATACACATGAATTCTAGATGAATTCTCGCAATATCTTTTTGATCATGTAGGCACAGTGGGTACTGTAATAAGTAATAATTTGATTATATAGAATCAACCTGTTGTAAAGAATAAGGATAGAAAACATTTTAAAACAAAACTGCTTATTGTATAGCTAGATCTATGGATTTTGAGAACGTGTGGAAGAAAAAACCCTTATAGGCCATTTTTTTCCCTTTGCAGACTCATTTTCTTCTGCAACGTTCCTGTCCTATATAGTCTCTCTCTGCCCCTACAAGCATTCTGTGCCCTTCTCATATTGGTCCACAGCCTTGCAAGCCCTAGGGTTTTATACTACTACCCAGCTCAACATCATCTGAGCACCTTCCATGTAAAACTGATAGCAATAATGAAGTCCCTAGTTGATTTCACGGAGTCTCGAGCTTTCCTCCTTTTTCAGGGAGAAAGCTCTGTTTAGAGAATTTGTTTCAGGTTTTTATTTGTTTGTTTGTTTGTTTGCTTTTTTGTTTTATAGAGAGGTGTGTGGATACAATGGGTGTCAATGCTGTGTCATTCTTACTACTGTAGAAGCCAGTGGGTGGTTGTTTTGGGGTGAGAGTGTTGAAGAGGAAGATTTTGTAGTGTTTCCTAAATATGATCAGACTTTCTAGATTAACCTGCTCTCCGTTTGTTTCACAGCCAGAAACCCTCATTCAAGAATGCTTTGTCTCCAGCTGTTATATGCTTTGTCCTGGGTTTTGTCATCTGCATTGTGCCTGAGGAACTCAGCTGTCTTGGAGGTTCATAGATCAAAATTCATTCTTTAATGTAGCTGGGGCTTGATTCATCTGAAGCTCCTTGTTAAATGGTAGAGCAGGAACTGCTGCAGCTGCTGCTGGCATCTCTCAGCAGCCAGGACTGAGTTCTTTGCTTCTCCCTCCCTACCCAGCAAAACCAAATAAATTTATTAGTCTCTAAGGTGCCAGAAGTACTCCCTTTTTTTAGAGAAACTAGAATTTGCTGCTTCCACACCACCTAGTGTTTATAGCGAGGGGGTGCAGGAAGCTGCAACTAGGCAAAACAAGGAAAGCCAGTGTCCACACTCATAGGATCAGCTCTGGGAGAGACCGTTGTTATCTCCATAGTGAAGGTTACAACCCAGGGTTTCACCTTGGGGAGGGAGAGTGTGTTAGTCAAAAAGTGAACTGTGGATAAGGTCAAGTATTTCAGATTCCCCAAACTGGTAACAGTGAGGCTTTTTTCATTTTCTAAAGTAGGCAAGGCGGCATTCCATTTTAATGAAGTACTGTATGTCACATAACCCTAGTGGGCTAATAGCTGGACCAAATGGTAACATAGTACTTCTCAGAAAGATCAATATTTGCTTAAATAATGAAGGCTATGTAGCATCTCCATTTTAACTGGGTTTCTGCCATGTAGCCTTCAGGGTGTTGTTTTCTATTTTTTTTATAAATAGGGTACCTTTCACTTTTACAGTGGGATTAAAAGATAGCGAAACATACAGAAGTGAGCTGTACTCATCTGTGAAGCTCAGGTGAATGTAAACTGAGGATGATGTGTGCCTGAAATGAGTAGGACAGGGTATGCTTTTGTGATATAGAACCATTGACTCTGTTTTCCAATAGAGAGGACTCCATTAGATATATTCTGTGGTTTGACCACCTTGTTAGACAGCTTAAATCTGCACCAGCAGACAGGAGAAGACCATTAACATGTTATATTTTCCCCACTGTGACTATTTGGGTTAATAAAGGTATGTGTGTCATGTAGTGTCTAAGATGGGTGAAGGAAGGAATAAGAGAGATGATAGGTAATATGTCAGGTTGGAAACATACCTCATGAAACCTAATGGATGGCATAAAGTACAGTATGTTCAGGGTCACTAAGGAAGATGTTATTCTAACCTACAATATGAACTATATGTCTTGTTAAAATCAGAACATTTCCCGTTGTTGTTGTTCTGTCTGGTACAGCCTGTGACTCAAGTGGGCTAATCTCCTGGCTGCATTTTTGTGTGTCATTTTACAATCTGATCTGTTTTTAAATGCTTGGTTGAAGGTTCTCATCATGACTTTCCCTTGGCTGGAGCGCCTCCCTCACGATAGCTTGTTGCTGTTTTCATTTACGGACTATTATCAGCAATTCTACCACTTAATTGTCTTTGAGACTTCCAGTAGTAGCTCTCACTACTAACTCATAATTAGTGTAGCGTGGAATGTTTGAAGAGTATTTTTTTAAATCATTCCAATTATATTGGAATATATTCACAATGCCTTACATGCGTTTGCTGACATGAATTCATAGTGCAAAGAAAATATTTTAATTTATTTCTTAGAGAGGTAAATCATTTGTAGCAGATTGCTGTTTCAAGTAGTTGGAGGCAGTGAAAAAGTATAGTGACAGAAGACTGTGTCTAACTGTTCTGGTATTTTCTGCTCTTGGTTTTAAATGAATAACAAAATGCTTTATAAAACAAATAGGACATTCTGTTGTGCATATTCCTGTGGTCTTTATTAATCTGGTTGACATAATATTTCTTAAAGATCCAATTATATGAGAGAGCAAATATATTTAAAAGCTAATCCAGGCTGAAAAACCCAACCTCACTGATTTTACAAAGTCCAGTTGGGTGTTATTTTAATATGCTTCTTTTGACATAATGAAATATATAATTTCACATGGATAGCTCTATATAGTCATATATAATAAAAAAATTGTCTTACTAGATGACAAAATTAGTTGCTTAACACAAGTAGGAAGTGGATAAATTCATGGAGGTTAAGTCCATTAATGGCTATTAGCCAGGATGGGTAAGGAATGGTGTCCCTAGCCTCTGTTTGTCAGAGGGTGGAGATGGATGGCAGGAGAGAGGTCACTTGATCATTACCTGTTAGGTTCACTCCCTCTGGGGCACCTGGCATTGGCCACTCCTTGGCAGACAGGATACTGGGCTGGACGGACCTTTGGTCTGACCCAATACAGCCGTTCTTATGCTTTTAATAAGGCCAAAGCACATTTTTACTCCATATAGTCAGGGATTCTGTAAGGTGTCTCTTAAGGCAGATATTTGCCTAATAAGAATGGTCTCTTGTACAGGTTTCACTGTGCATTAGTGAATGTTTTGGGGGCCCAATTATGTGAGGTAATGAGTTCCATCAACTCCCACTTAATTTTTTTACCAGAAGACTGGACAGTTCTGCTTAATCAGAACTACAGCCTACTCTACTTTAGTTTTCCTCTTTCATGGGAACGGAGGGAAAGAGAAGGATGCCCCATGCATCTTGCCATTTCCTAAAATATGTGCAATGCCACATCTATGTTCTGTCTGCAGCTCTCCAGTTTCATTAGGAAAGAAGGTGGCCATCATTATGTGGTTTCATTAGGGATGGCTCACTTGTGAGAGAAGTTGCTTTCACTTCATCCTAGCCTTATAGTAACCAACTAAGCAAAGGACAAGTCAGATTAAGTTTTTCCCTGAAGCATGCACCTTAATGTGCCTTCTTCTAGAGACTATAAAGCCTGACAGAGTTACTTTTGGCCCTGTGCCATTTTTTATTCCTGTATAGGAGCTACAGTTTTGTGTAATTATTATATTTTAGATAAGCTTTTCTCTAAACTTTCAAGAGCACGCTAATATCCATGAGAAGACACGCACCTCATTAAAAGCCATTTAACTTTTTCCAGTCTGTTCACTTACTTGTTTGTCTACTACCCATATAAAATATGTACTACTCCTACAAAGATTTTCACTTAGAGAGATCAGTACTGTGCATAGGCATACCTCTTACAGATAGCAATACTGATCTCCTTAGTAAGCCACTTTGAGATCTACTGAGGAAGAGTGCTATATAAGAGCTAGGTATTATTTATGTATATGCTGGGTGCTGCACAAACACAGAAGAAGAAGATGGTCCCTTCCCCAAAGGGCTTGCAGTCTAAGTATTATTATTATTATTTATTTTATTATTTTTATTATTATTACTGTTCACATTACATTTGGCACAACCTTGAAATTTGTGGGTGGGGGAAACAAGCTTTTGTAAATCCAGTGGGCATTGTAAAAGATTCTGTACACTGATGAGTGTGAAATTTTAAATTAGTGTGAAAACCAACATTCTTCTGCAGTGTTTGAAAGCAAAACACCACATCGCTTACAAGGTAGCAATTCAGAAAGCGATACTGGCTATTAACAAAAGTAAAACTGACTTAGCCAGGTGCCCTTTTACTTCAGTGGTCTTTTACATGGGTGCAAGTATCTACCCATAGAAATCTGGTGCCTTAATTGATTTTCATTGCCTAAGCTGTAAGAAAAATAGATGAATGGCATAGAGAGTTACATGTTCAGTAGATTTTATAAGTTATTTCACTTTTAATGATTTAAGATATAGTTAGCAGCAAAGGTAAAGAAGTTTTTTGCTTAGAATATATGACTATAATTGTATCCTTCCACAGGAGGGGACTTCCTACATGACAATCTCTCCAAAGGATTTCTTGCAGAGTGTACCCCAAGTTGTGTTATTGGAGTGGAGGTGGTTAATAGATCCATGCCCCCACAGACTTCCCTTGGCTGTCCCCAGGTTGGGTGGAGGGGTAAGGAATAGGTGGATAAATTAATATACTCCGTGGTTGCATTAATTAACTTTTCCTGATAAGTTCCATGGAGCAGAGGGGCAACATATGGCTTGCCCTCGGCTTTTCTATCCTCCTCCCTTTCCCCATATCCCTCCCCTGCATAAACTCCAGAATTTGGGCAGGGAGGCAGATGATATGGTGAGGCCATAGCCCCATTTGTGTATGGAGGATTGATTCTTACATGGAGTACCCCTTCTCACACTATTCTGCAGGACATAATCTGGGCTATTAGTTCTTATGTCCTGTCCCTGCAAGATTCTTAATGTATAGGATTAAATGATGTGTGATTGCTCTCTGGTTTACTAGCTTGTCATGACTCTCAGGCAAAGTATAAAACTCTTTGCATGTTTGCAGATGTTTTCTGCAAAAGTACAAAAGTTGCCTTCATTTTAAAGCATAAGGTGACCAGATAGCAAGTGTGAAAAACCGGGATGGGGGTGGGGGGTAATAGGCGCCTGTATAAGAAAAAGGCCCAAATATCGGGACTGTTCCTATAAAATCAGGACATCTGGTCACCCTACTAAAGCATAATATGCTGAATTTCTTTTAAATTAGGTTACATTATTTACTTTAAAAATATATATTTTGCATGCAAAATGGAAAGACATACAGCTTGTTTTTCAGAACTTGCTGTATAAATTACAATTAAAAGAATATTTTTCTATTCTAAATTTTGCATTTACATTTTTTCAGTGAGAGACTGAAATTAATGCATTACAGTCAGGGTTTAATCATTTACATAAATCTCCTTGCAGCAAACTCACTAAAAATGTTTTTAAAGACGCTCTCAAATTTAACCTCAGCCCAGGATGTGAGGAAGCTTCTTAGCAAGGGGATGTATGCAGAATTGTGATCATTCATCTCTTCAGTGACATACAACAGGTATTTAGCCTAATCTTAAAGATTTCTGAGACAGCTACAATGAAGAGACGTTAGTAAGACATTGTGTATATAAGAATGTTTGAAAAATGTGTATACCCTGTGATATTCCAGGGTGCAATCCAGAGTATGAGGGATTGTGTTACCACCTGCCCCACAACCTTAGGCACCTCACAATGTTTTGCTGTTGTAGCTCCTACCCATGTCTGCTCACAAACATCATGCAGGTTACACACCTTCTGTCTGTCTATCTCTACAGCCCTGATCAGGTAGTGCAGCTCATGTTCATTCTTCTGTTTTCAAACAGCAAAGTATTTTCTGGAGGTCTGTGAAGAATTAAGAGTTATTTCTTGGCAGCTGGGAGTTGCATTTGTTCTTCAAGAGCCTGATGCTTGCAGTTCAAATAAATTCATTGGATGATTTTTTCTTTGTAACCCTTTTGGCATGTGCCTGAATGTTCAGTTTTGCCAAGTCTCAGGAATCTGGCAATATGTGATGTTTTTCTTAAAGCCCCAGCTCTTCTAGAAAGGTGATTGTGTGGGAATCTCAGCTTTCATTAAAACATAAAAAGTCAGTTTTCTAGACCTCATGGTTATGGTGGAAAGCTTGAGAACATGACCCAGGTGCACACTAAAGTCACATAAGATAGAGGGCAGATGAAAAGAACCCTGAATCTATTAATTTTAAAAATCTAATTATTTTTGTGGGCCTGACTCATTAGTTTTGATTGAAAATACTGAATACCATATCACCAGAATAGCTAGCATTATATTATTAAATAGTATGATGTAATGGATATAAGCATTCATGAAACAGCCTTTAAAAATTCTGCATTACAGATGGAAAACTATTACTAATTATAATATTATAGGGGAATTTTTAAAAATGTTTTAGTTTGTGTCTGACATCTAAGCCATACTTTTATTTTTGAGCTGCGAGATGATACATTGAGATTTTGTATAAATTTGTTATCCATCCTGGTGAGAGTCTGATAAATAAAATGAAATGAATGATGCATTGCATTTAGAAGTGAAAAGCAAATAGTATTGAAGTTATTGATGGAATGTGAATTAAGTTTTGAAGCAGAGAAATTTCAGAATATTTTCTGCCACTTAATGGATGCACATACTTTTACAGGAATAGCAGAGACTCAAATTTTATAATTCTGGGGAGTGCACTGGCAGCTCCCCATGGGCCAAGAACCACCCCTAGTGTTTATACTCATGCTTATTATTTAGTCCAAATTAAATGTACACAACCTTAGCATTTGTTAGTACTTACTTATTTCTTTATAGATACAGATTATTTGTTCGAGTTCCCCAACAATAAACTAGGATTGCCAGAAGTCCAGTTTTCGACTGGAACAACCAGTCAAAAAGGGACCCTGGTGGCTCCAGTCAGCACCGCTGACCGGGCCATTAAAAGTCCGGTTGGCAGCGCAGTGGGGCTAAGGCAGGCTCCCTGACTGGCTCTGCCTGGCTCCTGGGAAGTGGCCAGCATGTCCCCCCTGGCTCAGGGGTGGTCGTGGGACCTCTGTGCGCTGCCCCCGCCCCAAGCGCCGGCTCCACAGCTCCCATTGGCTGGCAACTGCAGCCAGTGGGAGCTGCGGGGGTGGCACCTGCAGATGGAGGCAGCGCACAGAGCCCCATGGCCGTCTAGGAGCCGGAGGGACGTGACACGGCTTCCTGGGAGCCGCCTGAGGTAAGCGCTGCCCGGAGCCTGCAATCTGCACCCCTCCCATGACCCAAACCCCTACCCCAGATTGGAGTCCCCTTCCTCACCCTGAACCGCTCATTTCTGGCTCCACCCTGGCTCGCACCCCAAGCCCAGAGCCCGTACCCCCCAACATACGCCAACCCTCTGCCTTAGCCTGGAGCTCCCTCCCACACTCTGAACCCCTCAGCCACACCCCCAGCACAGAGCCCCCTCCTGCAGCCCAAACCCCTCAGCCCCAACCCAGAGCCCACCCACACAGCCAGCTGGAGCCTTCACCCCAATCCCTTGCCCCAACCCAGTGAAAATGAGCGAGTGGGGGAGACCAAGCAATGGAGAAAGAGGGGATGGAGTGATTGGGGGCAGGGTCTCAGTGAAGGGGCAGGACAAGGGCGGGCCTCGGGGAAGGAGCGAGGCAAGGGTGTTTGGTTTTCTGCAGTTAGAAAGTTGGCAACCCTAATATAAACCAAATGATCAGCTTCATATTGTAGTTACAAGATAAGGAGGGCCAAAATGGCTGCATGTTTAACTTGGAAGGCCTGACTTGGAGCCCACTTTGGGCATTTCTGTTTCAAAATAAATACAACCAATTATCTCTCTCTGATTATAGAGGAGAGAATTTTGGCCTCTTAAAGTATAAAATGACATATTAGCCCTGACTCATTTTAAAGGTCCGAGCTATTAATGTGATGGGGGGAAAAAATCAGGTAGAGACTTGCTGACAGATTTCTATAGTAATTTTTCTAGTGAGTTTTCTGAAGTGTAGAATTAATTTTGTACGGGTTTATAGGAATCCGGGGAAGAAAATTCAACAGCTTCTTTTGGGATATTTCCCCTATTTGTAAATTTAAGACTTGTCAGAATTCCAGCATGTCAGACAGTAATACTGCTAGGTTTACACATTCCAGTAATATTTAGATGAGCATATCATAGGGCTATGCAAAGGTTTTACATACATCAGGGGCTAATCCCTGTGCTATTACATCCCAGAAGAACAAGGCAGGTACTGTGAAAAGTTTCAAAGGGAGACCATTTTGATTGATCATTTGAGGGTAACAAGAATAGATTTTAGAACGTGGGGGAGGTATATTACAGAATTAAATACCTTATTTATTTGAAACTCAAGATTCTAAAAGCTTCAGCTAATGCCCTAGTTCTCCCACATACACTATTAATCATTTAGACTACTTAGAATTAATACCGTTAAGATACTGTGGCACAAATATCAAAATTCCATTTTAAAATTCTAACAATTTTAAGTGACTTCTAAATTTGGCACAAAAGTAGCATTTGTATTGTACTGACTTCAAGGCTTATAGTCTAATATGAAAATCATATTTAATGGCCAGTGTTGTTCTGTTATTTTCCTTGTGGGGCCTGTCCTGTAGTAGGTGATCTCTGGGACAGATCTCGCTCTGTCAATCTGTTTCCTCACTTCCCCAGGTGGGTATTATAGTTTTAAGAATACTTGATAAAGATCTTGTAGGTGTTTGTCTCTGTCTGAGGGATTGGAGCAAATTTGGTTGTATCTTTGGGCTTGGCTGTAGACAGTGGATCATGTGATGTGTCCTGGAGGCATGTAGGTAAGTATAGCAGTCAGTAGGTTTCCGGTATAGGGTAGTGTTTATGTGACCATCACTTATTTGCACGGTAGTGTCCAAACAAAGAGATCCACTTCCTGGACACTATAGATCGACAGAGCGAGACGGGTACCCAGAGATCACCTACTACAGGACAGGCCCCACAAGGAAAATAACAGAACGCCACTGGCCATTAAATATGATTTTCATATTAGACTATAAACCTTGAAGTCAGTACAATATAAATGCTACTTTTGTGTCAAATTTAGAAGTCACTTAAAATTGTTAAAATTTTACTTCATTAAAAACATTAAAGAGGTCTCTATCCATATCCAAATCGGATCCCGGCGGTCTATAGCACACCCCAAGCACTATCCCAGGGGAGGCTCTAGTGGCTTTCTTCCCCAATGTGACTTTTGCCCAGACAGACTCTATCTTATCCATTCCATCACTTCTTATTTCTTTACAGTCTACCTCAGTAGTTCTCAAAGCCGTTCCGCCGTTTGTTCAAGGAAAGCCCCTGTCGCGCCGGACCAGTTTGTTTACCTGCCGCGTCCGCAGGTTCGGCTGATCGCAGCTCCCACTGGCCGTGGTTCGCCGCTCCAGGCCAATGGGGGCTGTGGGAAGCAGTGCGGGCCAAGGGACATGCTGGCTGCCCTTCCAGCAGCCCCCATTGGCCTGGAGCAGCGAACCGTGGGAGCCGCGATCGGCCGAACCTGCGGATGCGGCAGGTAAACAAACTGGTCTGGTGCGCCAGGGGCTTTCCCTGAACAAGCGGCGGACCGGCTTTGAGAACCACTGGTCTACCTCATTATTGATATACAGTGCTACTCCACCACCTTTGCCTTTATTTCTGTCTTTCCTAAACAGCACATACCCTTCTATACCTGTAGTCCAGTCATGACTACTATTCCACCATGTTTCTGTTATCCCTATCATATCTGGTTTCACTTCCTGCACCAGTAGCTCTAGTTCCTCCATTTTGTTACCGAGGCTCCTCGCATTAGTATACAAACATCTTAATTTTTTGCTGGTTGGCCTCGCTCACATTCTTTACCCGATTAGGCACAGACATTCTACCGCCAGTATCACCTATTAGATTGGTATTTACACTACCCTTCCTCCTTATGTCCATTCTTACTTCGTTTTCTTCCCTCTCAATGTTAAAATCTGGCGTGTAGATTACCTGGACATCTCCCAACCATCTCCCCCAGATTCCTAGTTTAAAGCTCTCTTGATCAGTTGTGCCATCCTCCATCCTAGAAGTCTATTTCCCTCCTTACTCAGGTGAAGTGCATCCCGAGAGAACAGTCCTCTGTCCATGAATGCTTCCCAGTGGCCATACATCCCAAACCCTCCATATAGCACCAGTGCCTGAGCCTTCTGTTGATAGTCATAATCTTGTCACACCTTTGTTGCCCTTCTTTAGGAACAGGCAGAATCCCACTGAAGATCACCTGAGCCTCGATTTCCTTAAGCGTCTTCCCCAGCCTAGCATAGTCTCCCTTGATACATTCCAGTGAGAATTTACTGGTATCATTTGTTCCCACATGAAGGACAATCAGTGGATTCTTTCCCGCTTCCATTAGGATCCCCTTCAGCCTCAGGTCCACATCCCATATCTTAGCACCCAGCAGACAGCACACCCTTCTGTTCTCTGGATGAGCTCTTGTTACAGGTCTGTCTATCCTTCTGAGTAAGGAGTCTCCAATCACGTAGACCTGCCTTTTCCTGGCAATAGTGTGATTCTCCAGTCTATCTCCTGTTCCCTCTGGCTGCAAGTCCTCTCGATTTCTATTGTCCCTTGCAATCCTCTACAACCCATCCCGTATCCTCCTGGGGCTCATATTTGGTGTTATCTCCATTGACTCTTGCCCTCTTCCTATAGGACTAGCTGCTCTTCTCTTCTTGCTTGCCCTCTCTCCTTCAGTGACCACCTGCTGAGCCCCTTCTTCATTTTCCAACTCCACAAACCTGTTCCTGAGCTCTGTTTCTCCTTCACTAACCCGTCTTTTTCTCTACCTGGTTCTTTTAGTCACATGCTTCCACTGTCCACTTTCCTCACCCAGCAGTCTCCCCTCAGAGTTCTTTGGTCCCGCTTCCATCTGCAAGTCTGAGCTTTTCCCTTCAGCCTCCTCATGTCTTTGCTCCATCATCCGCTCGAACCCCCTTCTAAACTCAACCAGACTTTCCACCTGCATCTCCAGTCCTCGGATCTTTTCTTCCATCAGCTCTATCAGGCGGCGCTTCATGCAGACGAAACTCTTTTCAGGTACCCCCTCCAGGATCATGTACATGCCACAGCTTCTACATCCAGTCATCTTCATTGTGTCTTCCACTGCTTGGGTCACTCCCACTGCTGCCTCTGTATCTGTCATCGCCTTCTCACCTAAGTCCTGTTAGTCCGGGAAACACAAACCACACCAAAACAAACCCCCAACGAGCACCACAACACTGCCAGACCACGACACACTCCCTTCACTAGCCTGTCTGTTCCTTTGCCTGGCTCTCTTAGTCTTCCCCCCAAACTCCTCCAACAGAACTCCCACTCAAACTCCCCTATTTACAGCTCTGTTTGCTAGCTCCTGTGCCGCTGCAGCTGTCTGTGCCACTGCCTGACTGGCTGGCTACCTTTATAGGACCCCTAGTCAGAGAAGCCCCGCCCCCTAATCAGGGCTCAGCTTCTCTCCCAGCACACTGCCCTTACCAGCCTCTATAATACCAGTACAAATACCTACAAATACCTTCTCCTCCAGCAGAATTCCCACTCAAACTCTGCTGTCATCTCTATGAATATAGCCTTGCAAAGTTGTCATAAAAAATTACCAGTGACATCATTAAAACAGTCTTTACCATGATGATTTATGTTAATGCAAAAACCTAAACATATTTTGTAAATGAATAGAGATTGTTTGCCAAAGAAATTGCTGCCCCTGGGTGAGTAGAACTGTACAGAGACTTTGTGTAATTTGGCAATGTCAAGTCCCATTCACATAGATAGAAGTTTTGCAATTGTTTCCACTATCACCAAAAAGGGTTTCAAAATTAATGAATAGAGCTGGTTGGGAAACAGGATTTTAGGTCTGTGAAAAATTTTCAGAATTTTTTTCATCCTGAAATGAGGGATGTTCCTGTGGAACATTTCAATTCTGTTGAATCACATTTTCAAATGGAAAACTGTTTTGTTGGGAAAACTTTTGACTAGCTCTACTACTGAGTATGTTAAGTGGCTATTTTAGAAGCTTTATCATAGCTTTCTTATTTCATTTTAAAGTTTAATACTGGAAGAACTTAGTGTACTTCAGACATTAACAACCAGATAAGATTTTTATAAAGTGAGCTATGTTTGTTACTTCTTTCCACAGAACTCAGGGTTTGGCGAAGTTTGTGACAAAAGATTCAGTGATCTACTATTGCTCTATCTGAAATGATGGTTTAACTCCTATAGCCTGATTCAGCAGCCCTTACTCATGTATTTTACTTGAGTTGCACTGTTCATGTAGGTAAGGTTTGTATATTGGGTTTATATTAGGCAGTGTAAATACCAAGTTTAAGCCTTATAATTTTTAATGGATTTTATTAAAGCCTTAAAAATCTGTGTTGTGAAACTAAAATCTGAGTCTTAACTGTGAGGGTGCTTCTTGTGCTGTTATCACTTTCTATAAATACTGGGTGAATCTTATTTAATTCTGATATACTTTAGTCAGTTGGGTAGAATTTTCCTTTCCTACCCCTATTCCCTATATATATATATAATGTGTGTGTGAGACAAAGTCAGGCCAGATGGCTACAGGAGAGTGCAGATATTAAACTGATAAGAACAGATATAACTTAGATAATTTTTGTACTTCACAGTCCTGGAGACATAGACAAGGTTTTCATCTCAGGGCCAAAAGACCAAAAACATCAAGACACTTGATCACGGCCTTGCATAGACCGAGAGACTACTTACACTTTTCTTTTTTTTTTTTTGTTAACATTCCTGGAGGCACTGCAATACCAGGTCGATGCGTGGGGTGGACAGAGCAAGCTCCTATTCCAGCCCTCCGTTCCAAAAATCAATTTAAGAGACAGTCCTCAAATAGAGAACATATCAGAGATTAAACTGACAAGAACAAAAACTGTGCTTGATCTTAGCCAAAAGGCCAAGGAAGGTATAAGCAGGTCCCTCTTCTCCTGGTAACTGAGCAGGGGTTACTCCAGGTTAATTACGACACCTGGAGTCAATTAAGAACCTGCCAGAACGGATTAAAAGCCTTCCCCCGCATCCAGTCAGTGTGGGTGACAGGTGTTGTGAGAGTGGAGGCGAGCTGAATGGTGCGGAAGCTGACAAGGACCAGGGGAGAACCCCACAGATATAGAGATTGGGGAGAAACCCTACTCTGAACAGGAGCTAAGGACCCTTCAAGGTCCAAAGACCTGAAGAAAAGGACCCTATCAGAAGGGAGAGACTGAGCCATGCATTTGCTGTGGTGCTGCCATGCCCAGAAGGGCTACCAGAGACTAGGGGCTCTCTCTTCCCTGGCAGGAGGGTCGGCAGGAACCCCGCCCAAGCAAAGTGGGGACAATAAGCCAACGGGCATGGGGAAGTAACCCAGGGAAGCTAGCAGCTTTCTTGGGAACTGGCAAAGTGAGACTGCTACTGTAGGGTCCCTGGGTTGGGGCCCGGAGTAGAGGGCGGAACCTCTCACTGGATGCCCACTGAGCAGGCCAGAAGCCGCAGTGAACCAGTGAGGGCCTAGTAGGCCCAGAAATGGGAAGGCCGCTTGGAGACAGAATTTCCCCGTCCACTATAAACAGAGGGGGGAAATTCTGAGAGACGAGACATTATCCTGACCCACCGCTAGAAGGAAGCACGGGACCCACTGAGGCGGAGAAGAAGCCCTGTAGTTTATACTAGGAAGATTTTCAAAGCCTCATTTAGAGGTGTTGTGTAATGAATAGCACATTTTCCTGTTGGTTCTCATCTTCAGTACAGAGTTCATAATAATAATCGTTCTTATAGCAGTTTTCACCTGTGGATCTCAAAGTAATCAAATGATAATTTCTCCATTTCTGCATATGTGGAAATTGTGGCACAGAAAGGTGTAGGGATTTGCCAAAGGTCACACATACATATAACAAAGCCATTTGCAACATGGTTCTCAAGGATGCTAGGAATACATATTGATAAACCTGTAGAAATGAACTATCCTAGTATTTCTTATGTTAGGGAAGGTGTTACAAATACAAATCCTAGAAAGTTGACAGTGATGAATGAAACAGTGAGAGAGGAGAATGATTTTTTTAAAAACAGCAAAATACATTTTAGAATTTAATGAATTGTGGTTTAGTAAATCAATAGCTTCTGACAGACACTGTGGTGCTTTATAATTCTGTAGTGCTAGTCATAGATGCAGACATTAAACTCTGTAGTGGCTATCATGAAGATTATAATGTCCACAGGCTACACTTGTAGCTTTGCACACTCTTTGTAAAATGTTTTGGGACTCTACATTCTGTATTTATTACTTAAGTCTATAAAATTTGGTGGGAAAATATCTAAATAATGAGAGAAACCAAAAAGATATAAGTGGGCTGTGTACTAATCTCACTGGGAATAGATATGCAAACCAAGGCTGAAGTAATTTTTGAGCTATTAATAGGGTGGTGGAAGAGTTTAGAATTTTCAAAATATGGAAAAAAACCTATTGTTTCTAAGGCTTACAACATGCTTGTACAAGGCTTGTACAATTAAACAAACTCAAATTGCCCCCCCCAAAAAATCTCTCCAGCCTAAAGCTAAGCATTGTCAGGATCCCAGCAAGGGCATTCGTGGCCAAGGGTCAGAACAGGGGCAAACCTGAGGCTAGGAGTAGCTGAGGAGTTTGTGGTCAAGTCCAGACCAGAGTCTATACCGGGGGAAGAGTCCAAGTGAGGTTTCAGGGTCTGAGTCAGGAGACAAAGTCCAAACAAAGCTGAGGTCACGCCAGGAATTCAAAAGCAAGGAGCAGGAACAGCCATGGCATCAACAGAAGATCCAGGCTGTTGCCTGGACACTTTCTGGAACACCTCTTGGGTTCATGTAAAGCAGGGAGCCAATCAGGTCTGTCAAACTCTTGAGGTGGAAATTTCCATGGTCTGTGTCCTCAGCGAGTCATGGGAAGTGGAGCCACTTCAATGGCTCCAAAATATTACACTGCATTTATATGTCGGTCATTTCACAATCCTATTTGTACCACTATCCTTTTCTGGATAGAATAACTTATACAGCATGTAAGCACTGCTATTTGTGTTACTGCTTAATGAGTTATCTCTAGCATATGTGTTTCAATATTGCCAGATGTAAAGTAATATAACTTGGTGCAAAAATTCCAGCCATACTTACAAGATGTGGGACTCTATCCTGGGAAGCAGTGACTCTGAAAAGACCTGGGGATCATAGTGGATAATCAGCTGAACATGAGCTTCCAGTGTGGTGCTCTGGTCAAAAGAGCTAGGGTAGTCCTTGCATGTATGAAAAAAGGGAATATCGAGTAGGAGTAAAGAATGTATTTGGCACTGGTGAGACCACTACTGGAATTCTGTGTCCAATTCAAGAAAGACTTAAAGCTTTATAACCATTAAAGCACAAATTTTGTGAGCATCACGTCAAAATATGCAAAGCAAATATCCTTAAATCAAACTCTAAGAAGTTCTTGAGCAGTTTTTCTTTCTTTGCCTATTTATACGTTTTGGTTATTATCAATGGAATATTTTTTCTTCAGTTTGTGTGTGTATGATGAAATTGATGTTTACGGACATTTAACAGCTCAAAATCTTTCCAAACCTAATTATATGAAACATCTTCGTGGTAAAATGGAATAATTACCTTTATACAAATAAATCCTATGTAGGCTACCCTAAAAGTATTGTGTGCCAGGGTCAAATCCTGTTTTATTACTCATCTTTAGGCCCTACCAAATTCACCACCCATTTTGGTCAATTTCACAGTCATAGGATTTTAAAAATCATAAATTTCATGATTTCAGATATTAAAATCTGAAATTTCATGGTGTTGTAACTGTAGCGGTCCTGACCAACTCTGAAGGCAGCAGAGATAAGGGTGGCATGGTATGGTATTGCCACCCTTCTGCGCTGCTGCTGGTGGGTGCTGCCTTCAGAGCTGGGCACCTGGCCAGCAGCCACTGCTCTCTGGCCACCCAGCTCTGAAGGCTGTGCAGAAGTAAGGGTGGCAATACTGCAACCACCCTACAATAACCCAGCATGTTGACCCCCTTCTCCTCCTAAAAACAAAATAAAAAATACCGCATCACCACAATGACAGACTTCTTAAAAGCCCATCTGTTCTGCACAGTCTACTGGGAATAAAGTCTGCACACGATTCCTTTGTGGTATTTTCTGCTCCTTGTAAAGCATGATGTAAAATTACAACATTATGGGCTAGATTATAAATTTACAATCGGCTTGGAGCGAGTTGCATCACGTCAGGAACAGACCAGAGAATTAATTGTGACTCTCAACTTAGACTCTCAAATTCCTCCCTTGCTTCTCCCTTGCTCTGGAGGGAGCAAGTTTACTTCCTCTTTTCATGGAACAGTTCATTCACTCCCTCCTGGTGCACATAGTCAGCTGCTCTGGCCAGGGCTCATCCTACTTCTCACCCCTGCCTACCTGTTCTCTGAGGAATATTCAGCAAGTAGCTCCTGCTTTCCTCTTCTGGCCAATCATCATCAGAGCAGGGCAATGAAAGGAATGAGAGGAAAGCTAGTGTTGGGTTCTCAGGACAAATTTTTTGGTGGCCTCAGAGAGCGGCCATCAACTCTTGCTGGTGGCTGCTGTAACACTTTTTCCCTAAAATACTTAATTAGCTTTAGGAAAAACAAATAAATATGCTCATATACATGCCCATATAAATGTAGTTTATTTATTGCTTGCTAGTAAGTCTGTTGTAAAAAGTGTTATTAACAAACATAAAAGTATCACTTTTCACGTCAGACTTACTCAACCCTGCCAAGCCTGGGGACAAATTAAGCCCTGGATGGCAGATCAGGGTAGGCAGTAGGGGTCGGGGCGATGGAGTTGGAGGGGGCATGGGTAGGATTTGTCCCTGGAGAAGCAAACAAATGTATAACAGAACTGCCAGTTGCAAAACTGTTTTTGTTGCTGCCCATGATTTTAAAGATTTGTTCAGATTTGTTTGAATAAAATGTCTAAAATATTCAGAAAATAACAGTATTTGTTGCTGTTGTCACATTAACTGAATGAAACACAGATTTCAATATAGTTTTATCAAGTAGGGGCCAACAGATGCGACTGGGAGAAAAAGCTCAAAATAAGCTCAGCTAAGTTTTTGGTTTATTTTTAAGCACCAGCTATACCCTCAGCAATATGCAGAATATAGAGGAAATCATAGTCACTGCTCCAGTAAATTTGGCAAATCAACGTAAAAACTGCCTTCAAATTCTTTAAGAATACTGCAAAAGATGTGTTCCTCTTTGTATTACGTGAAGGCCCCAGTTAGGATTGGGGGCCTATTGTACTAGGTGTGGTACAGACTCTCAACAAGAAGCAGTCCCTGTATCAAAGAGTTTACAATCCAATAAATAGACACACAATCAAACAATGATAGTCGGACAACATATAAACATAGTGGCAAAGGTATATAACATGTGCAACGTTTTAAAACAAACTGCCGCAACCTTTCCTCTGCTTTTATCTTACTAGGTGCAGGTGTTTCAGCCTTGGTTGACTCAGTGTGCCATTCTCCTACTCTGCCTATTCCAAGGAAAAGGAAGTCGGGGGAAGAAATGTTGTTATTAAATAGCTTTCAAAAACTCTGTCTCTCCATCTCAATTTATCTACAACTGGAGGAAGAGCTGTCATATTCTTGTTAGATCCCTAACTATCCCTCTTCCCCTTCCATTAAACCACCAAAAGGGGCTGTTGCCCATGCTGAATACAGCCTAACAGTGGAACTATATTTTAATCATACATACTGTTTTTTGTTTGTTTGTTTTTGTTTTTAAAGAAAGATAGCCTTATTAACATTAGTCAGTAAGGGTTCTATCTTGTTCTATACCAGCATTATGTCCACATGTGTTTTGCAAACGTGCAGTTCTCTATTGCCTTGTTCAATCATAGTTTCAATGCCACAATTAAAATTTATGACACATATACACAGATGTATAGACAGATATTTGTCTGTTTCCTGATGCATGTATCCTATCTATATCTGTCTCACTGTTGCTAAGCTTTCTAGGGCGGGGAGGGTGGCGATAGTGCTGTCATGTGCAGTACAGGCGATATTGTCAGCATTTAGCAAATAATTAAGGCATTGAGAGCTCTGGTTCCCAACTCCAGTAGGCTTTTCTGTTACAGGAGGCTTCTTGAAAAACTATTCAGATTAATCCAATCAAATGCCCATAGTATTTTGTAACCTACAAGAAAATATTTTTGTGCATCATTTGTTAAAGCTATAATTACCCTATACAATAGTCAAACAGATTATAAAGAGCATCAAATACCATAAAGTAACCTGGGAAAATAAATTCCCAATCGCAGACACCACAGTTCTGATACACCCTATCGCACACTGGTTCTCAAACTGGTTAGCGAGAATTGCGAACTGGGAGGCCTGACCCCAGCCAGGCATGGGGCTGTGAGCCCCAAGCCCCTCCAGCCCAGCTCCACTGCACCTGCATCCTGTTCCACTTCCAAGAAAGGGCACCAAATAGAAGTTTGACCATGGCACTATTTTTTCCTATGGCCAGCCCTGGGACTGAGACAACATGAGAGGGCTTGATTGTTCAGCAGCTGAAGTAGCACTTTATTATTTAAGGTTTCAGAGTAGCAGCTGTGTTAGTCTGTATCCACAGAAAGAACAGGAGTACTTGTGGCACTTTAGAGACTAACAAATTTATTAGAGCATAAGCTTTCGTGGGCTACATCCCGCTTCATTGGATGCATAGAATGGAACATATAGTAAGACAGATAGATATCTATATATATACATACAGATAAGTTGGAAGTTACCATATAAACTGTGAGAGGCTAAATGGACACAAATCTGACATCAGGAATCATAACATTCAAAAATCGATAGGAGAACACTTCAACCTCTCTGGCCACTCAGTAACAGACTTAAAGGTGGCAATTTTGCAACAGAAAAGCTTCAAAAACAGACTCCAACGAGAAAGTGCTGAGCTTGACTTAATATGCAAACTAGATACCATTAACTTGGGTTTGAATAGGGACTGGGAGTGGCTGGTTCGTTACATATAATGAATCTATTTCCACATGTTAAGTATCCTCACACCTTCTTGTCAACCGTCTAAATGGGCCATCTTGATTATCACTACAAAAGTTTTTTTTCTCCTGCTGATAATAGCTCATCTTAATTAATTAGCCTCTTACAGTTTGTATGGTAACTTCCAACTTATCCGTGTGTGTGTATATATATCTTACTATATGTTCCATTCTATGCATCCGATGAAGTGGGCTGTAGCTCACGAAAGCTTATGCTCTAATAAATTTGTTAGTCTCTAAGGTGCCACAAGTACTCCTGTTCTTTTTATTATTTAACAGGCAGACACACAGGCGCATACTTTCTCTTGAAAATAATGGGCACCTCTACTGCTAAAACCACTAAAAACCGGAAGTATCTCGAGTCTTACATTAAACGCGGTTTTACCAGCATAGTTACCTCTGGTATTGAAAAACTGAAGTGCATCATTTGCTGAGAAGCTTTGTCTGCTGAATTGATCAAACCACGCAAACTGCAGCGACATCTTGAAACTAGACAACAAACGTCCTCTGCTGTGGAGGCCTCATCCACGCCATGTTGTGTCGTTACGAATCACCCGAACCTCTGATAGGTGAGGAGCTTGTTCTGCCAGCATGCAAAGGTACTGTGTCCCTTATGCTTGGCAACGATACTGCCAAAAAGCTTAATATACTTTCTATGTCGAATGACGCTGTTAAACGGAGAATATATGAGCTGTCTGAAGAAATCAAAGAACAAGTTGTGCGCAAAATTAAACACACGGCTTTCAGTATGTTCAGCCTTCAACTTAATGAAACTACTGCGCACAATTCGTAGTGTTTGTATGGTGTGTTAATGCCGAGGATCTTAAGGATGGGTTGTTATTCTGTGAACAACTTGAAACAACCACAACAGCTCAGACCATTTTCAATATGGTGAATGGCTTTTTCGAAAGCAGTGGCATTGAGTAGAAAAATCTTTGTGGTACCGACGGTGCTCCAGCCATGATGGGTGCATGGTCTGGCTTTCAGCAGAAAGTAAAGTGCGTGTCACCTAATGTGATTGTCACTCATTGTGGACTCCATCATGAAGTCCTAGTGCAAAGACATTGTCAATGTGCCTTAATGCTGTGGTGGGTGGTGTTGTACGAGCCCAAACTACATTAAAGAACATGCTCTGAATAGTCATCTCTTTTGAGAGCTCTGCAACGAAATGGGTGGTGAATATGAAGTTTTGCTTTTCCACACTTAAATCCGATGGCTTTCTAAGGGGAGTGCATGAAAGCGTGCTTTTATACTTCATGAAGAGATGGCAGATTTTTCCCTGCAAAAAGAGAAACGAGCTGAACAAAGGTTCAGTGACAAGAAATGGCTTCTCTGGTTGGCATACCTAGTTGGTATCTTCGATAGCCTTAATGACCTCAATCTGTCACTTCAGGGAAAACGTTCAACATGAATAGACCTGACTAATACAATCAGAGCCTTCCAGATGAAGTTGGATCTGTGGTGCAGGAAGTGGGACACAGACAGATACAGCACGTTTCCGACACTTTCCTCATTCAGCAAGGAGGAGGGGGAAGTCAACATAGATAGTGCTCTCAAGTCAGCTATCAGTGAACATCGGAGGGCCCTTCACAAAGAGTTCGCACGCTACTTCCCAGCACTACCACAAGTACTTCATTCCCTGGTGAAGAACCCTCTCAGTGTGGCAGCTGAGCAGTTACCTACTAAGGATATTCCTGCACAGGAACAGTTTGTCACATGATCACGTGAAATTTGATCTCCCCCCTGCTGCTGAGGCCTGGGGCTCCTAGCTGCTAGTCTGGCCAGGCTGGAGAGGAACAGGAGTTTTCCTTCCCCTGCCTGGCCTCTGTTGGTGGGGAGATCAGACCCACCTCAAGAGGCAGCACAGAAATGAAGGTGGTACATCCACCCTCCGCAGTTCCTGCTGCAGCTCTGTGTGTCGAGCTGGTGGCTTCCTCCCCTGGCAGCTCCTACCGTGGCTGGTAGCTTCTGTTCCCGGCTGCTGAGCTCTGGGCTCTCCCCCACCCCTGCAACTCCTGTGCGGCTCCAGACGCGGAGCTCAGAGCTTTCTTCCCCAGCAGCTCCTTCCAGGGCTGGGGACTTCTGCTCCTGGCAGCTGCAGCCGGGGCAGTCCGGGCTCGGGGCTTCCGCCCCCTCTCCCCCCTGTGCTGCTCCAGCTGGGGCTTAGGGCAGCTTGGGCTCGAGGTTTCCGCCTCCCGTGTCTCCAGCTGGGGCTCGGGGCTTTAGCCCTTGCAGCTGCAGCCGGGCTCAGTGTGCCCGTGCTCGAGGCTTCTTCCCCCACAGCTCCTGCTGGGACTCAGGGTGACCCTGTAGAGGCTACCACCCCTGGGGCTTCTTCCAGGGCTGGGGCACCCGTTTTTCTTGGGGGGCCCTCAGATTGGCCGGGGACCCCTGCCTTAATCTGCCACTGGCCTGGACTAGCAGCTAGGAACCCCTGGCACCTACCCACCTCCTGCTCAGGGAACCTTCTCTAGCCCAGCCCTGAAGGCAGCACAGACGTGAGAGTGGCAATCTTGGGACCCCCTCCCCATGATCCCATTTTGGGTCAGGACCCCCACAGTTAGAACACCATGAAATTTCAGATGTAAACATCTGAAGTCATAAAATTGACCAATCTGAAAACCCTCTGGCCATGAAATTGACCAGAATGCACCATGAATTTGGTAGGGCCCTAATGATGATGAAGTGAAAGCAAAATTCACACAGCTGCCTCCAAACCAGTTCTGGTGCTCAGTTGTAAGTGAATACCCACTGGTGTCTGAAATGGCCCTGAGTCCTTCTGCCATTTCCCACTACTTACGAATGCGAGAGTGGATTCTCCAGCCTTCTCACAATAAAGACGAAATCTCAAAACTGGGTTCATGGGAAGAAGAACATCAGGTGCGCCCTTTCTGAAACAACATCAAGAGTAAAACTTCTTGTGTCAAATAAACAACGTCAGCCAGCTCACTGATTTTTGGCTGCTGCTTGTGATTAATTGCTGTCAAGTATTAAAATAAAATTCTACTAAAAAAAATACCTTTTCTGCTTATAACAATAATTCGATAAAAATGTTTAAGTCTTAATTTAAAAGCCATGAGAAAAGATAAATTCATTTTAAGCAATAGGGTTTAAATTTAGCATTTAACATAGTGTTAAATATAAAAATGTGTTTTTAATTTCTAGGGAGGGTCACATTCAGAGGCTTGCTGTGTGAAAGGGGTCACCAATAGAAAAAGTTTGAGAATCCCTTCCCTATCATCAGAGCCTTACATTCACGATGCATCTGTTTTATTTTATTTTTCAAAACGTATCTCAGAATACACACAGAACTTCACTACCTCAGTAACTGTAATTAACTCCACACCAAAAAAAATATGTCAAATGATAGCAAGGATATTATAGATGGATGACATGAGCTTCTTGGGTTTCTAGATGTTTTACTTTTGTCCCTCTTTCAAAGACAACCTAGTTTTCCACACCTCCTTTATGGTAGATATGAATAATACATTGTAATAAGACTGTTTTTGAATCTAGTTACTTTTTGTGCATTTGTAGCACCAGTACTACCATCATGAGGTGAAGACTTCCCCTTTGGTGTGTTTGGAATAAAAGTATTTAGGAGACCGGAGACAAATTAGAGATGTTGCTGATTATAGAGGCCTCAGTAGCAATTCTGTTGTTTAAAGTTGAGTTGAAATGTACGCGTATAGTGGGAATTAAATCCCTTATGATGCTTAGAAAAATAATGAATGTATTGCCACCAAACTTACACCTTTCTTAATGGAGAAATAGTTTTCTGAAATGTTATAAATCAGCAAATGTTTTCAGTTTAAGAGTTAGCAGCTGTTATGTGTGACTCAGTTTTCATGTTTAAATTTGAAATCTAACTTTTTCCTTTGGGTTTCTCTAGGTAGCAAATGGGTTGGTCAAAATTGTTCAAAGTGTAGGTCCATGTAAGCCTAGACTAAATGTCAGACATAAGCTAGTTTAATTTAAAAGAAAATACCACAAACTCAACAATATATTTCACACATCCAATTACTTATTCAAAAAAAATTCAACTTTAACTCTGACTCTGCAGTTCTCAATTTTTTAGGACATAGATTTGATTTTTAGAAATGTATATTTTACAATAGGAATAATAGGTACAAAGGAGGAAACTAGTGGGAAGTGATTTGAATAAGAAGCAAATGAGTATGTCTTCATAGAAAGAAACAAAGCTGAAGTTTGTGTATAGGCAGTGTGAAAAGAATGTTTGAAAGATCGAAGATGAGGGGTAGAGGCAACTAGATAGACAAAAATGTAGTTAATAAAGGAAAATATATGTGGTTGGGGCTTTGTTTCATTCTGAATAATTGGTTGTGGCTATATGAGATGGGAGTATGCTGTGTGTAGGACAGGAGTGTGGAGTGTGCTACTGTGTAGAGCCCTGCAAGTCCGCGGATAGCCATATTTGCGGATGCGGCTATCCTCAGCCCATTTTTGCGGATCAGATGCAGGTACAAATTTTGTATCCACACAGGGCTCTACTGTTGTGTGGTTTTGGGGGTGGTATACATGTTAATATTTTCTTCTTTAGTGATTTCCTAGATTTTAAGTGACTGTATTGATGTGAAGTGCACTTGTGCAAACTTAATGGTAAATGAGCAAAGAGTTCTTTGTGTGAAAATATTTAAATTACAAAGCCAGAAAAATCTAGTTTGCTCCAGAGCTACCCTCATGCAGGGTGATCATGCAATTAACTAATCAAACACAAGATGCTCCAGAAGCCTTACATCATCAGAACAAACTTTCATTTCCTGGCTATAGTCTAAGGGCAGGTAACTGTTACCTGGCAACTTCTGAGGGCTGCTGTCTTTTATAGATGTTCCTTTCATGAGTTTCAGAACACTCAGTTTTCTTCCCCATCTTTAAAGTCCTACTGTAGACTAGGATTGCTTTACATCCATCAGACTCTGGTTATAGAGAAATAACCATTTTCTTTTTGAGCCTCTGAATGTTCATCCTTAATCTGTCAGGTAGGAGTCTCTGCAGGACAACGTGATGTTCACCCTAGTCCCGGGTTTAAGATAATTGCCTTCATGGCACTTCTACCCCTGCTGAACCTAGGCAATGCAGCGTGATATTGCTAAGCCTTTCATTGGTATTTGATACCAATACTTAGTTTGAGCTTTTTATTATTAATTTTATTTTGAAATATGTCCCGTTTCCTAGCAGATTGCTATGGCAACACATATGGTAAGGTAGCAGCTGATGAGCCGCAGGCTTTATCACTGCTGAATTCAGGGGCTGCACTTGACTCCAGCCTGTGAGTTTCTTCAGGGAGCGACTAATGTAATTCTTCCTTCCCTCCTTCACTGATCAGCTGACTTCAACATCACCAAGGAAACCAACTCTGCCCACACAATTGAGATTTGAGACGAGCAGTACTACAGCCTAAATGGGGTCTTTGGGGCCAAGGCTGTTACAGGCTGGATGAGAAGTTTGCTGAAGCACTTCCCCTTTCTACCTATAAGAGTTTTTTATGTTACTGCGTACAATCCACTTTGAAGAAACAAATTAGCCCCTTTCTACATCTGATCTAAAAACAGAAATATTATAAGGATAACCAAAAAGTTAAAACCCCACTTAAGGACTGAATTTGTTATCATACCTATTTTTTTTTAGTGCAAACAGAGCATATTCTTTAAAGAATACAGTAGATAGCATAATACCTTGAAAACTTCAAATTCTTAGATTCTATAACAGTACTATGGAACATTTTAAACATAATTTTCCTTACTCAAGGAATTTTTGACTGTCAGTACATTGGGTTTTCTATCTGAAGTTTAACTGTTCACAGTAGAAATCTGTGTGAAGTAAATATCCTGATTAAACATTCGTATTTTGGAGTTTCTTTGGGTTGTTTTGTTCTTGTTAAAGTATAAAATATAGTTGGCTTGGGGCATTCTATTAGTCTAACAGTTGTGTCAAAATGCAGCCAGGCAGAGGATCTGAGTCTGCGACCACAACATTGATCATTCAGTCCCAGATGATAGAAGTTGGAGTGCTGTGGAAGCAGTTTGCTCAGCGCACATAGTGAGGGTAGCGCCTTCCATCACTCTTATCATGACCCTCTTGTCTGTCATTGCCAGTATCCTACAGTCCACATGCAGAAGAACAGTCGTCATAATGTGGAGCCTCCAGGGGAAAATCCTCATGGTTCAGAAATGTTTTCATGACTTCCAAGTGGCCAGAGCCTCTAATCTTACACAGCAGCTGGTCTCTGCACCCCCACCCATCAGCTTCATTTGGCTCTGAGTCATTTTTAGACTAGGGAAGAACCCAAACAGATGGCCAGGGTCAAATCTCTCTACTGCAAATGCAGAAATGCCAAGGAATACCTGAAATTGGGATTTTTCCGCTTTAACTCTGCATTGACCCCACCCCATTACAAACACCCCTAATTTCTTTAGGTAAATAAATGCTGGCATGATACAGAAATATAGGGTCCAGTAGGGTGAGTACCACATCATAGCTGAAATATCAGGAAGCAACCCTTCTATAGAGCTGAATTTAATAAATGCTCGGGGAAGAAAGAAAAGATTGGTTTTTCAGGGCTCAGTCTTAGACGGGAATTCGGACTCTGTTGTCTTTGTTCCTTGATTTAAAGGTCCCTGAGAGCAGAGCTCACAGGAGTGGATTCTCCTTTTCTAGTCTCCTCTAGAATGAGAAGAATTTGGTCAGGATCTTTTTTTAAACATTGTGAACACTGCATGTAAGGGGAATCCATCCCCAAGAGAAGAGGGTATGTGTCAGGCGCACCGATTCTCAAGAAAGAGAGCATTCCAAAGGGCTGGGGTAGTTTGACTGCCCTTGGTTCGAAAGTTGGGCAGTTGGATGGAAGTTGATCTCAGGCAGAATCTTGAGCAGAGGTTTCTTCCCTTGAGTTTTATGGTATGTTTGTGAAACCTTGTGATTCCTGAGGGTCATCTGTGGCATGCTGTTGGTTTATGGAAAAAAAATTGCTGTTTTTTCTTCAATAAATAGCAGTTTTTGTGATTGTAAAGGTATTTAACCAAGAGCAGGATTAATCCACTATATGACATAAGGCTGTTTTTGTTGTTTCGCTTTTTTCTGTTCAATCGTATGTAAATGTATTTGCTTAGCAAGCTAGAAAAGATAGTAGCCAATTTTAAAAATCACTTTTATTCAGACTTGCAGAGACTGAAATAATTTAAAATCTGTTGGTTTTTGCTATCTTTAAATTAAGTTGTAATCCACTAGGGATCATCTGACATTTTCAACACTTGATTCCTGTAAGAGGAGCCCTTGCCCTAATGAAATCCCTGTTCAACTCTGATTTTCTCTAATTACGCTGGTGAATGCAATATTTGGCAGATGATGTGCTCAGTATAAAACAAACAAGCAAACTTTCCAACAGCTTTGAAAGTAGTTAATAGTTTTTATTTGAACAATTATAAAATTTTGGAATATGTGGAATGCCAGAGGTATCTCTTTTATGTAAAACCTTTTTATGTAAGAACAGTAGTGTAAATATAATTATTCTCATAAAAAGCAAAAGCAAAATTCACCAGCTGATAATGTGTCCTTTCAATATCTACCAGGTGTACAACATTTTATCATTAATTCTCCATTTTAAATTCCAAGTGGTTAATGAATTCACTGCTGCAAAATTAACTACGGTATTACCAGGAGTGGCTTTTAGGATGCCTTAGCCACGTCAAGGTGGAACTGCAACTTTGTTTTACACTCAGGAAAAGAGATTGCTGCCCTATATTTACACAAGACAAATTAATACTAGATTTCAAAGAGCAGAATCTTGTTATGCTAGTTTATGCAGCGTATTGAATGTGCCTATCCAAAGTTCTCAACTGGATGAGCATCTGAAAATTCCTTTTCATGCATTGTAACAGTTCAGCAAACATAGTCATAAAAAGAGAGAATAGAAAGAGGATTTGTTTGTTTGTTTTACCTACTCACATAAATAGTCTGATCTTGGATGGAGGCCTACATAATCCTCTGGTCACAGGTGATATGGAGTGTGTAACAAGGTGTCAGGGTTCTTCCGTTGACTCACTTGGTTAGCAGGTATCAACGTAAAGTTACTGAAGTTCTAGCCAGTGGTTGGAGGTACAGCTCTTTAACTTTCAGTATGGATATAATGGAGATAGAGAAGTGAAATAGGACACAGCATGTCCTGGAGCGACCTTGGGACAGCCAAGCTCAGGGAGGAATCTGCAAATGAGATTTAATTAGTTATCTAGTTGTTATTTGTATTACCACAGTGCCTAGAAGCCGCAGCCATGGACCAGGACCTTGTTGTGCTCGGCACTGTACAAACAGAACAAAAAGACAGTTCCTGCCCCAGAGATTTTATAATCTCAGGATAAGACAAGAGACCGCAGATGGCTATAGACAGATTAACAGGGGAGTACAAGGAAACAAACTTACTCTTAATATTTATCAGAGAGTATGCAACAATCTAGAGACAATAGAGTCATCAGGAAGGGAATATTTAGAAAACAGAATGTATTACTTGCTACTCCAAAAATCACAGGTTTCCATACCTTGTACTGAAGAGGAATCTCTCTTGGCAGTAATATAGTTTGTTTTCAGCATACCTAAGCATGTTATTCCAATTCAGGGCAATAGTAAAAAAACTAGTGTATATTACATACTGTTTATATACAAAAATGTAGTTTCTCAAACATATTCTTTTATAAATAATCTATTTTCTAATTGGCTTGTTCTATTATTTGTTATTTATGTTTCACTATTGCTGAGAAGCCCCCAACCAAGTTTGGGCCCCATTTTGCTAGGTAGTGTACAGACAAACAGACTGCTCCAAAGCATTTACAATCTAAATAAGTTAGAGAGAGAAAAAGTAGTATTCTCATATTGCAATAAGGAATTGAGGCACAGACTGATAAAGTGATTTGTTCCTGGTCACACAGGAAGTCTGAGACCATCTATTTATATTCTGTTATTATTGAGTTATGAAGAAAGCCAGTCCCTGTGTGCTTCAGTTAGAACACTAACTCTGGAACTGTGTTCTTTACTGAGAACAAGACTTTTTGGCTCTCTTCTCCATATTTTTTCTCCCTCTGGATCATCTTAGTACTACCTACCTTTAACTTTGGACCTATGTGACTTAGCTCATTATCTCATTTGGCTCATTTTCTGATCCCACTTGTTCCCATCTGTCTACCTGTCTTGCCTTTGTGCAGGCTGCACTATAATTCCTACTCTTGAATATGAGTTGTACTTAACTGCAAACAAGATTAGAAATTCTAGAGTCATTTTTAATTATTTCATTTTTACAGGCTTCCTGCATCTCTGTTTTCTACATTCTAGGGAGTCCAAAATGAGTTGTAAAGATAGACCAAGATTCCTCATGAAATAGGACCATAATGGCCCACCTTGATTGACTTACATCTCCACACCCAACTCAGAATTGTCGACCTGATTTTCACAGTTCCTTGTGGTCTCACTCTACCTTTCCCCTAACTTTATATTCACTTAAGTCCCATGCTTTCCCAGACTTGGCCGTTCTCTATCTCGTTAGCCTAGGCTCTTCATTGCTGAGAATCATTCTTTCATTTACGGTGCCCCATCCATCTAGCACTCTATCCTTCATCCCCTCCTTGCTTCCGTCAGTAAATCAAAAACAATACACAGACATACATCAGACACTGAAGGTTCAGTCTTGAGTAGGGCTTTACATTCGTGGACCAGTTTTTAGAGGCTTTGTGAAAGAAACAACTTTTAAAGTGGAGATTGAATAGAGGAGGAGGTTGTTTGGAACACAAGGAAGAACTGGGATTCTAAGTGGAAAATGTATTATATTTACATCATAAAATATTGCAGCATTACATCACAATATAATGTTTTAAATTGCCACTGTTAGGAGTGCATGAATACTACTCAAATGCCTTTATCACTTTTGTGTGATGCTGTCATCCATAGTAAACAAAGTACCAGTATTACTTAATGGTTATAGAATTTTCAGGTGGTACCTATCAAAAATGTTTTGTGCAGATCAAAGACAAAAATCTTTGTCCAACAGAAAACTATGTACTGCATTGCTTGTCGTATATATTGATTTATTTCTAAGTAGCCACTTCCCACAGCTCCCACTGGCCAGGAACGGCGAACCGCGGCTACTGGGAGCTGCGGGGGGGGGGGGGGGGTGGTCCTGTACCCACGACTGGTCAACGTCAGCAAAATGTCTCATGGCCCGTAATCAGATTACCATGGTGGGCCACATGCAGCCCACAGGCTGC
Source organism: Natator depressus (assembly GCF_965152275.1). Taxonomy (NCBI): domain Eukaryota; kingdom Metazoa; phylum Chordata; order Testudines; family Cheloniidae; genus Natator; species Natator depressus. The sequence goes on from NC_134234.1 coordinate 139,663,043, forward strand.
AGGTTGCCCACCACTGGGTTAGATGAATTGTTAGAACAGGGCTCAATATGCAAGAGTCAGGGTCAAAGTCAGGCCAGGGTCGGAGACCAGAGATCAGAGGTAGTACCAAGCTGGAATTACAAGACAGGAATCAGTGTCTGAGTCAGGCTGGGATCAGAGACTAGAGATCAGGAGATGAGGTGAGATCTGGAGATGCAGCAGGCCCAAAGTCTGTGGTTGCCCAGACAGCTTCCTGGGACACCCTTCATGGTTAAATAGGGGGCTTGGCCAATCAGAGGGCCATAGGGTACTTTCACTCTGGATCCCAAGGGCGGTACTTCCTGTGGTGCCTACTCACCACAGTGCTCCCTGGCTGTGGCCAGCGTTGATGCTAGCCCATTATGGCTCCTAAGCAAGAATATTTTGGGACCCCGCACATACTAATAATTAATAAGGCCTCCCCTCCAACCCTTGAGCTGCGTGGGCCCCTAAGCAATTGCTTAGTCTGCTTAAGTCTAGCGCAGGCTGTGGCTCTTCATAGCCTCGTGGTTGCACTGTGAGAATATCGGCCATACAAGGCTCTGCAGACCTGGGTTCTAGTCCATAGATCCTTACATGTGGAAAGGGGAAGGCTGAGCAGTAGGTGGAGATGGGAAATTGAGCTGAATTGGGAGGGGAAAAAAGACAAAATATTCTATTTATCTGATCTGTCTAGTGTATGTGTCTACAGCTAATATATTTATAACCAGAAGCTGGGAATTGGCGATGGGGGATGAATCACTTGATGATTATCTGTTCTGTTCGTTCCCTCTGAAGCACCTGGCATTTGCCACTGTCAGAAGATGGGATACTGGGCTAGATGGACCTTTGGTCTGACCCATTATGGCCGTTCTTATCTATTTCAGTATTGGGCCTGATGCTCCAATGCCTTTGACCAGTGTAGTCATTTACAATTGTGCAAAGTGGTCAGTCTGTAAATGACTACACCAGGGCAGTCCCAATCAGTTGTCAGAGTTCATGCAAGAGTCTGATCGCCAGGAGATGCAATCCAAGGGGAAGGTATAGCAAGGCACCTGGCAGGCTCAGGTGAGACAGCAAGGCAGAGTTGGACGAGGCAGCAATGAAGGGTCAGGGTAGGTCCTAGTAGCGACTAGTGGGCAATGACTTGTTGCTCAGACAAGGCCAGAACGGAAGAAGGAAGTTTATATATAGTCACTAGCTAATCACAAAGCAGGTCACTGAATGCAAGAAGCTGGCCCAATCAAGTCCATGAATTCCCTAATAATTAAGGCCCTGCTTGAATCGTGGGATGATTGTCAAATAATTGTAGCTGAGTTGGGGACAAGCCATGGAAAATCACAGGAAAGTAATCCTGGACCTTTATTAATTGCAGTAATTTGGAAAAGCCAGAGACAACCTATTTATTTAAGAAAAATTTGCTGGAACGATATAAATGCTCAAGTATTATGTTATGCCTGCTAATATTTTTGATAACCTGACATTTTGCTGCAACTATATTACAGTCATTAATGCATGGGGCTAACAGCAGGGTTGACAGGGGGCTACCAGTCGCGTGGGAGCTGAGAGTGCCTGCGGGCCAGGGCCGATAGCAGGAGCCCCGCCATGCATGGAGCTGACTGTGGGACTCCGGCCACCAGCCATCCTGGGCTGACAAAATTGCCGTGGAAGCCTAATATTGCAGGATCTACAATTTCCACAATATCGCGAATTAAGAAGGCCTTACTGATCATCCAGTGCATTGGTGTGGCATGAGGGACAAGGTTGCTTCCTGAAAACCCAGTGGACCTAGGTTTGAGACTGGGGTTTGAAACCAGGGTCCTGACATTACCCCATTTGGGGTGACCTCAGGGTGCCGCAGGCTTGGGTTTAACTGGGTGTGCCCTGTGGAAGAAATTCACTTTTCCAGGGCTGTGTACATGGTGAGCTGGTTCACAGGTCTGATCCTTCCCAATCGATGAGGGTACCACAACTTTCCTCTGCATATCTGGGAATATAGGATCTCGTGGATGAGATACTCTCCTTGTCCCTGAATCTGACTTGGTGGGAGGGCTGTTTTGGGTTAAGGAAGGGATTGTCAGAGAGGGGTTTAAGGAGGAAAGCATGAAATACAGAATGCATGTTCAGGGATGGGAAAAGTCAAAGCTTAAAGGTTACTGGGTTGATTTGTCTGCAGATCTGGTAAGGACTTACATATTGGTGATCTAGTGTGCGGATGGATTGGCCAGCCTTGAGATGATTACCTGATAGCTGCATCTGCTGTCCCACTATGAAAATGGGACCTCCCTGTCAGTGACAGTCAACATAATGCTTGAAATTATCTTGACAGCATCAAGATGTCACCCTACCCCCTCTTGGGTTTGTTGGATTTGGTGTATCAGATTCAAGGCTGCGGGTGCCATAGGCAGTGCAGGGTGAAAACTGTAGTTAGCAAAAAAACAAGCTCATATGATTGAGGAGTTGTCCATTATTATATGCAAATTCTGCATGTGGAATCAATGAAGCCCAGTCATGTTGGTGGAAATTTGTGCAGCATCATAGGTTCCAGTACCTGGCTCATTCTTTCCAATTGGCCATTTGTTTACGGATGACAGACAGTTGAGGTATGGAAATACACCTCTAGTAAGGGGAATACTGTCCTCTAAAACCATGACACAAACTCGGGTCCCCAGTCTGAAGTAATGTGGGCTGGGAGGCCATGGTGGTGAGATGAGGCGACAGGTGGTATCCTCAGTGGTGGGGAGCTGTGTTCAGGGAATGAAGTGCACCATCTTTGTAAGCTGGCCCACCACTGTTAGTATAGTACGGCAACCTTTGGATTAGGGGAATTCGACAATGAAGTCCATGGTGATCAAGGCCTTGCAGGGTCTCAGCAGCTATTAGCATCCCAAAGGATTTAGTTCGAGCTACCTTTGTAGGGACACAGGTGTGTCGCAAGATCTGACATAAGTCCTTGAAGGTAAAGAAGTCTGTACTTCTGTGTGACTTCAGCCGGGGGGTTGGTATCAGGGGTTCGGAGCCTCTGGGCAAAAGAGTCATCTTGAAGAGCAGAATATGTGGTTGCCGTTGAATCTGATAGCAGTGATACTCCAAGGAAGTGATGCTGTTTCAGGACACAGGGTGACTCTACATCGGATTCCCTAGGGTCACTGGTATGCTCTTGTTTTCTGGAGAAGGTGTCTGCTTTTCCATTCTTAGTGCAAGGGAAGTATGTGATGGTAAAATCAAACCTTGAGAAGAAGAGAGCTCAGCTTAATTGTCATTGATTCAAAGCTGTAGCGGAGCTCAGGCACTCCAGATTTTTATAGTTGGTATATACCTGCACAGGGCATTTTGTCTCTTCCAGGTAGTGCCTTCAGTTTACATCTTGATGACCAGCAGCACCTTATCTGAAATTGCATAATTACATTCAGCGAGGGAGAGTTTTCAAGAGAAATATGCACAGGGATCGAGCTCTTTCTAGAGACTCTATTTGGTACAACAGCAACAACCTGATGGCACATTGGAGGCATCAGTTTCGAGAATGCATGGCTGACTTCGGTCAGGGTCCCTGAGGGTGGGAGCAGTGGTGAACATTTTTTTTTCAGGCATTCAAAAACACGTTGGGCTTCTGCCATCCGGAAAAATTTCGTGGGTTTTGACCAAGGAGGTTATGGGAACCAGAATTTGAGAGTAATCCCATATGAAGTGCCTATAAACGTTTGCACATCTAATGAAGCATTTGATTTCCCAAATGTTTCAGGTCATTGCCCAATCACGGCTCACTTCTACCTTCCAGGGATCCATGTGGACTCCTTTGGACTCTACGGTGGGTTGCTTGAAGACACAGTCTTCCAGTTTTTCATAGAGTCGGTATTGGCAAAGCCTTCCTAATATGTTGCTCGCATGCTGCTCAGGCATGGGTTGATGCTCAGAATAGATTAAAATGTCATCTAGGTCAGTAACCACATAGTAATCCAACGTATTCCACAAAACATCATTCATCAGGTGCTGAAAAGTGGCAAGCACGTTGGTAAGTCCAAAAGGCATCACCAATTGTTCAAAATGGCCATATCACATTCAAAACATGGTTTTTCACTCATCTTGTGGCCAGATGCTGACTAGATTTAAGTCTTCCCTGAGATTCAGCTTGGTGAATGTCCAGCTGTTCTTACTTGGTCTCGGAGCTCCATGATCAAGTTGCAGTGGGGAAGGTTTAGGTTGGATATTAGGAAAAACTTTTTCACTAGGAGGGTGGTGAAACACTGGAATGCGTTACCTAGGGAGGTGGTAGAATCTCCTTCCTTGGAAGTTTTTAAGGTCAGGCTTGACAAAGCCTTGGCTGGGATGATTTGATTGGGGATTGGTCCTGCTTTGAGCAGGGGGTTGGACTAGATGACCTCCTGAGGTCCCTTCCAACCCTGATATTCTATGATTCTATGATTAGGGTAGTAGATATCGATTTCACATGGTGATTTTATTCAGGGCACGGTAGTCAACGCACAGTCTCAAAGATCCATCCTTTTTTACAAAGCAGACAGAGGCCCCAGCTGGGGAGGTGGACTATGGAACAAAACCTTTTTTAGATTCTCATGAATATATTCCTTAAGAGCTTCCAGTTCAGGCTCAGATATAGAGCATAAATTCTCCCAACAGTATCTTAGCACTGGACTGCAAGTCCATCAGGCAGTTGTATTCACAATGGGTGGCAGGATGTCTAAACATTCTGTTTTTCGAACACATCTGCAAAATTCTGGTATCTCATTGGAAGAGAAACAGCTGACCCTAGAAGTAAGGAAGCCCATTTTGCTGCTTGACCCCATGTACCCTCCTCCACACCTGGCGCCTGGGTGGGGTGTCTGGATGGGGATTTTGAAAGCTTCAGCCTGGGGGCCAAGTGGCAGTTGGTTCAGCAGTACTCCAAGCTAAACATCACAATGTGCTGCTGCCAGGAGATACTTGGGCCATGCTTGGCCAAGCACGGGTTTCCAAGTATGACAGGAAACTATGTGGACCAGATTGGCTAAACTGAAGAGTTTATGGTATCCACCAATTACTGCTTCCATCAGTCAGGAAACCACTGTTCTGGGACCTAGATGCAAGCAGTGAGCCATTGACTATCTTGACCAGGTCAGTAGCAGCCTTGGGCTGTATGGAGAGACCAGGTACTTGGGCTACAGTGGTGTCCATGAAATTATCACCTGCCCTAGAGTCAAAGTTCACTGGAGGAGAACAGCTTGTCCTGAATTCTAAACTCAGAGTGGTGGCTGGAGGGGATGATCTAGAAGACTTTGCCCAGTGGAGTTTTCTATGTAACCTAAGCTTAACCCCTTCTTATTGAGGCTGGGCGGTGGTGTTTCCCAAAGGTACACAGTTCGGGGCCTTTGCCAGGCAGGTAACACATGGCCCACGTAGCCTCAGGAAAAATCATATATTCTGTCATCACCAGCGTTCCTGTTCAGAAGCCGAACTCATGCCAAGTCCACCTATGTGGGCTCAGGCTGGGGGGTTGCAGGTAGAGCCTGGACCTGAACTGGATCCTCTCTCCTATCGTGTCGCCACTCACTAAGCTGTGTGTCAATCAGAAAAGAAAGTTCAATAGCGGTGTCAAGTCCTGTGCAGGGGGGGTGGCTTCATGGGGGCTAGTTCATCTCTTATCTCATAACTTGAGCCTGTCTGAAATTCATGCAGCTGGGCCGGTTCACTCCAAGCCATATCTGCTGCCAAGCATTGGAAACAACCCACATATGATGCTGGTGATCCCGGCCTGACAGAGCCTCCGTAGGGCAGCCTCCACAATGAGGGCCTGGTAGGAATCATTGAAAACCATTCTAAAAGCCCTCAGAAAGGAGTCCCAAATTACCAATTGAGGATGATCCTGTTCTAACGAGGAGATACCCACTCCAAGGCTTCACCAGTGAGGAGGCTAATGACGAGGCCTACCTCAGCTTGGTCCGTCACACAGACATGGGCCTTCAACATAAATAGGACCCTGCACCGATTTACAAAACCACAAAACTTGCTGCAGATACTGCTCCAGTAAAGGCACCATGGGCTCGGATACTGAGGGGGCTGCAAGCCATGAGGCTGGGCAAGACATTCCCATTTGCTTCTCTGTGATCCATTCCTGAACGATGAGGGTTTCGCCTGGAGCCAGTCCACCATGACCCATATGGCTTGGTTTTCTTGTAGGAGGGCGATCTGCTCCTAGGGACATGATATTCTGGCGGGCGCCAGCAATGCTGCCCTGGTGGTTTCCATGCCCTTTTCCCCCCTTTCCTTGGAACAGGAGCAAGACCGCAAGGAAATCAAAGGGTAATGCTATAATGCTCAGGAGTGAGGCAGGTCAAAAGGAAGTCCTGATCAGTGGTCAGAATTTGTCCAAGAGGTCTGATCACCAGGAGATCCAGTCCAATGGAAAGATACAGCAAGGTGGCTGACAGAGTCAGGCGAGGCAGCAAGGCAGGGTCAGGTAGGTCCAAGCAGCAACTAGTGGGAAAAAACTTGTTGCTCAGACAATGCCGGAAGGGAAGCAGGAAGCTTATATATAGTCCCCAGCCAATCAGGACCAAGACCACATGGCCAATCAGGAAGCTAGTTGCAGAACCCTGGTATCCAGCCCACCCAAGACTGTGAATTTGCTGGTAATCCAACACATCAATGTGGCATGACAGCCACAGCTGCTTCCTGAAAACCTAGGTGGGTCTGGGTGTGAGACCAGGGTCCTGACAACAACACAGAACTTTCAGCCCAAGGGAAGGGAGGACTTAAAATAGCTTTAAGCCAATATAGTCCCTCCTGATGCTGAGCTGATCCAGGGGGCAGAACTGGGGCTTTTAGAGACCTTTTACACCACTGCCTCCCTTTTACATAGCATAAAGGGGTCTGGAGCATGGCGAGGCTCTCATTCCAGGTATCATCATATCAATCTAATTTTAGACCCAGACATTTTCAAGCTCTGCAGAACACATTTGAAATAGTCTAATATAAAACCTGATGTAATCTGCCCTTCAAATTCTAAATATGAGGGTTTTTAAAATTTGCCTTTTCATTACTAAGATATTTTTTTAAATAGTCATTCTTTTGCTGGATGTACAAAACCACAAAGTTTTGTGGTTCCTTTGGCTTTCCCAGGGAGTTAAAAAACATTCCCAGAATTATTCTGACATCAGTAAAGCATCTGTAAAAAGCATTTTTTGTTATGATAATAGCACTAATTAGCTTTAAATATTCAATATTAAATTCAACTATATTAGAGAGAATACAAGTTAAAAATAAGTTTGCCACATGGAAAAGAACAAAATGAATAAGGAGGGTTTCTCTTTATTATTTCCAAGCTTCAAGTCCAAAGCATTAGAGTAGTTTCGAAACACAAATGAGGGCTCAATTTGGAACTGTGGTTTAATCAGGACACTGGATAAGTATGCTGGAATTGTTGAGCCTGCTGCACAGGGTGGGGGTGGGGCAGGAAGAGTTCAGAGGGTGTGTTCTATTGGATCTATCCAGTGTGTAAACTAGAGAGGTTTTGGTAAAATGAAGTTGAACTTCAGGCAGTCACAGATAATTTGACTAATTTCAGCTCATGCTGATATTGGAACTGGCATTGGCCTCCATTCCAAATATAGCCTTTTTGCATATAATCTGGAATTCTCATAAGTGAGAATAATCATATTGAAATACATAAGTCATTTCCTAGAGGAATCTAGAGGATGGAATGTACAGAAATATACAGAAAGGTCAATAACCACTCTATGAATTCACAATTTACAGAGAAGGGACAACTAGAATCCAAATAGCATCTTGTGCTCTTTCTACATATGCAAATATACATGAACATCATCATGCTCCCTCTTTCCTGCACTTGTTCTTCCAATTACATGGTAATGCCTATAACTTTACGTATACAAACATATACAAATAACAATGAACATTTGCCAAACTCTATGCAATCACGCTGTTTTTATTTTCCCAACTAGCTGGCTTCCTGAATCTAGGAATAATCATCCATGCTAGTTTAGAAAAGTTACTAAATGCTCTGGTCTTGCATAAAGAAGACCCCTCCCATGCTCCCAGCATAGTTGCTTGCCCCAAACTCAAACCTGTTCAGCTGAGGACAGGAGGACACAAAATAAGCAAAAAATGGTGGAATCCTCATAATTCTGAGAAGAAAATAGAAGCCCCACCAAAACTGAAAAGAACTCTGCACATCTACCAATAATAGTTTCTGTAAATAATGCATGGTAGGCACCCAATTTTTAGAACTGGTTGAAAATTTTCTGACAAAATTATTTTCAGTCAAAAAATGGCATTTAGTCTAATCAAAATGTTTTGTGAAAATGTATTGATTTCAGCAAAAATTTCATCAGGAAGGTTTGTCAGGTCCAGTATGGAATTGAGAGAGTGAGACCCTTGAATAGCCAATACCTGTTGATAGAGCACTCACCTGGGATGTGACAGACCAAAGCTCAAGTCTTTGCTCTGATTCAGGCAGACCAGGGGCTTGAACTCAGATCTCCCATATCCCAGGTGAGTGCCCCAAACGCCAGATAATTGGCTGTTCATAGAGAGAGGGAGAGAGAGATCATGTTTTTTCATGAAAATTTTCAAAAGGTCACATTTTTGTTTAACATTGGAGCAAAACCAAATTTTTAAACCTTGAAATTTTCATGAACTGGAACTGTTGTTTTCCAGCAATCCCTACCTTTTATTGGATGTAGGTTTTAGAGTACTTGGAAGAATCAGGCTTTAAACAGAAAGCTGGTCTCAGCCTTAGCAATGGCAGAACTATTGCCCTGCTTATAATAACATCCACCATTTGGGGCTGGCAATAGTTCTGCCATTCCACCAGTTTGAGGCTGGTGAGTTATCCAGTTATTAAAACCTTCATAAATGACCAGTAAAGTCAAGGGGCTCCTCTGCAGTCAACCAAAAACTATTCCGCTGTTTTCAGGAACAGAGAGAGTAAAACAAAAACATTTCTGCCCATTATATAAAATAGCTTGTAATGAAGGAAACAGGGCTGAAGTGTAAATGAGGTCTGGGTCTGCAAGACACCAACCTCATTTAGTATATTATTGGATGGTGTGCAGCCTATTAGACATGGAGGCCACATATGGAGCAATAAGTATAAAAATAAATATCAATCACTAATTTGGAATGAAATTCACTCCGAGCAGAGGGCCAGCATGAGGCCTAATCCCCACTGTAGTCCTACTTAGGTCTGTTTTGTGGCCTTAAAAGGTGCATATATCTTGTGCTGATCCTCTGCGCAGGGATGAATTTCACTCTCGCAGAGCACAAACCTGCCCACATACTGAATAAGGCAGGAGTCATGTGGGAAAAAGTAGTGTGCTGTTTTGCAGTGTGTATTCCCAAGCGTGTAGTGCTAAGTTTAGACAGGCAACCATAACTTTGGCATCGCCAGTGTTCTGAGGGCTTCATTTTGCAACTCTCAAATTCTTCTAGTGTAGCTTTTTGCTATTGAAAGATGGAGAGGGGGACCAAATCATTCTGGATATATAAACTACATATGGGAGTACGGAAAGAATCGATACTTATTTGTGTAAAAAAGAAAGCATTTAGTAACCCCACCTCAGTAAAAACTGAACAAGAAAAGGCGCTCCCTGGGGATCGCCATGTTTTTGAGCCAGACCCATGATTTCTTTCCTGCTTCTGTCTCCACAAAAAGGAAAAGGAAATATTTTTAAATTTATACAAGAAGAAATGATGAGTATACATTTCTTAATGTAACCACCACCCTCACTGCTTTGTGAGATCAGTCCTGCTTTTCCCAGTATTGTAAATTTTAGTAAGTTCCCTTTTGCTATTCTTATTTTGTTATTTTTAGTTCAATAAGGAGACAGAAAATTCTAAAAAGACAGGTAATATTGGAAAGGATGGAACTTGCTATATGCAAGATAGTATGTTCCTTCATAATCCAGCAGTGGGTGTTCCACATTCCTTGCTCCATCTGGGCAAGGTCAATTCATTTACCATTTAATGCAGTAGCATCTTTCTATAAGGCATTATCCAGAGCTGTGTGACTCCTGTGACCCACTACTTCCTCATCATGTAAGCCTCATTCTCCAAACAACTCACTGATGCTGTGCAGCATGTGTTTCTCTGGAGTATGCTAATTCTCCTGGCAGGGTATTGAAAGGCAGTGTTAGCTGTGTCATTGAAGCCCTTCCTCATTCATTTACTCCTGTGCAAGTACCATCCAGCAGCCCTTGTCTCTGCAGGTGTCTGTTTGACCTAAACAAGCCTGAAGATTGCAATGGCTTTCCACTCTTAAAAATGAATGGTTATAAATCTGCCAGCATTCATCAAGAAGAGTTTAGATGTGTCAGAATAGCTTTTCAAACAAAATTCTCAGACATGCTGACTGTTTCCCCCAGTGGAGGGGGAGTTACAGCAGCCCTAGAGCTGCAGAAGCAGCAGTGAATCCGCTCATGGTGTGTGTGTTTCTTTCCCCAAAGTCTGTATTCATTGCTAGGTCAGCTTGGTTACTCAAGCCACAGGATTTGGCTCTTAATGCATATACATAAATGCACTAGAAATATGGTTAAATTATTGGAACAGATGATGAACAGAATCTCCAGCTCAGAGTGCTATATCTGTTTGTATTGTGAATATGGAGATAGAGATAGAAATACATACACACACTGATACACTGCTAACTGAGAGAAAACAGATGTAAGGTGCAATTAGTATTTCAGTGGTTTTCACTAGAAAGTGTGAGTTCAGGCTTGCTTTTCTGCAGATTAAGTATTTACTCCAAGAATAGGAAATTCTGTAAACCTGCTATTACTCCGTATACTTCTTTGTTAATAAGAAAATTTACCAGAAGCAAGGTATTACTATTCAGATTATAATCTGTTTAGAAATTAAAATACATAACATCTGCATTTGAAAGGTGTGCTCCCAGAAAACTGCAGTAATGTATTATGCGTTTTGTTAAAAATCACATCAAAGTGAGGCTTCTCTCAAGATAGCTGCTCATTAATGACTGCTGGTGTGCCCTCATTTCTGTGTGCAACTCTCACAGGGGAAAAGAGAGGCAATCTGCATGATGGCTTTCACCTTCTACATCCCTCCCTTCATTTAGAACTCTGTGTACTGAAGTCATTTTAAAATCTGATGTCTCAGTAAGCTCCCTTATTGAGTGTGACTCCCAATCAATTCCCACAGGTGGAAATCTTCTGCTCACCTTCTGCTTTCTTTTTTGTTGTCATTCTTGGAAAATTTGTGACGTTCCCAACTATTTAAGGGACCTGACTGAAAATTCCTTCTGTCTTATTCACTGGGTTCGTATACAATCCTGTGTCTTCGTTCTCGCGCAGCCACTTTTGATATGGACTAGACCTCCAACTCCTGCGAACTGGCCCAAATACATCACTACCACATGTTTCTTACATTTTTCCAGTAGTTGTAGGGATCTTCAAAGATTTCTAGCAAGCAGTTTTGGTTGTGTAATCACTTTAGAGGAATCATTTGCCCTTAGAACTGTTTTAATAATTGATGAATAAATATGATCAGATCAATTCACTGTCTCTCATCGGAGTATATTAATTGTTATATGTGAACTACAACTGGTTTAATTGTCAAAATGTTTGCAAATCTCATGTTTATTTGAACAAAAAGTTCTTGTCCATTGTGTGTCGTTTGATCTCCTGTTTCTGAAAAGCTGATCTCTTGCAAGGGAACAGAAGCAATAACATGTGACTTAGGTGATCAGTCACACACCACGAATAGCAATAACCAAAGTGAACTGTTCACATAGAAAGAACTTATAGGTTGAAACGTCTTTGTTTAAATTATTTGGCAAATGCTATGAAAAAAAGAATACAGAGTCAGTTTGTGAATGATTTGCAAAAAGAAAATTAAGCAACCTATCTCCCACCACCCCACTCCCTAGCTAGAATAACTCTCCGGGGCTAGAGGAAGAAAAGAAGTAAATTTCTGTTTGAAAAAGGGTGAAGTGATTCTTCCGACTTAGGACGGAAGAATCCCATGCACCGCTACAGACTAGGGACCGAATGGCTCAGTGGCAGTTCTGCAGAAAAGGACCTGGGGGTTACAGTGGACGAGAAGCTGGATATGAGTCAACAGTGTGCCCCTTGTTGCCAAAAAGGCCAATGGCATTTTGGGATGTATATGTTGGGACATTGCCAGCAGATCAAGGGACATGATCGTTCCCCTCTATTCAACATTGGTGAGGCCTCATCTGGAGTACTGTGTCCAGTTTTGGGCCCCACACTACAAGAAGGATGTGGAAAAATTTGAAAGAGTCCAGCGGAGGGCAAGAAAAATGATTAGGGGACTGGAACACATGACTTATGAGGAGAGGCTGAGGGAACTGGGGATGTTTAGTCTTCAGAAGAGAACAATGAGGGGGGATTTGATAGCTGCTTTCAACTACCTGAAAGGAGGTTCCAAAGAGGTTCTGGACTGTTCTCAGTGGTAGCTGATGACAGAACAAGGAGTAATGGTCTCAAGTTGCAGTGGGAGCGGTTTAGGTTGGATATTAGGAAAAACTTTTTCACTAGGAGGGTGGTGAAACACTGGAATGTGTTACCTAGGGAGGTGGTGGAATCTCCTTCCTTAGGTATTTTTAAGGTCAGGCTTGACAAAGCCCTGGCTGGGATGATTTAGTTGGGGATTGGTCCTGCTTTAATATAACAAAAATGATTAGGGGACTGGAACACATGAGTTATGAGGAGAGGCTGAGGGAACTGGGATTGTTTAGTCTGCGGAAGAGAAGAATGGGGGGGGGATTTGATAGCTGCTTTCAACTACCTGAAAGGGGGTTCCAAAGAGGATGGATCTAGACTATTCTCAGTGGTAGCTGATGACAGAACAAGGAGTAATGGTCTCCAGTTGCAGTGGGGGAGGTTTAGGTTGGATATTAGGAAAAACTTTTTCACTAGGAGGGTGGTGAAACACTGGAATGCGTTACCTAGGAAGGTGGTGGAATCTCCTTCCTTAGATATTTTTAAGGTCAGGCTTGACAAAGCCCTGGCTGGGATGATTTAGTTGGGGATTGGTCCTGCTTTGAGCAGGGGGTTGGACTAGATGACCTCCTGAGGTCCCTTCAACCCTGATATTCTATGATTCTATGATAACATCATACAGTGCCTGCCATAAAAAGCTGATATTTATGAACACTTCATAATGCAGTTAGCACAATATTTCTTATTAATATGGGGTTACACACTGGCATCTGTTGTGATTTTAAAGGCAATTACTGTAAAGTAGTAAAATAAATTATTTAGCCCCCAAGCATGCTTAATAATTATAAAAATGAGTTTTCATTTTGATTGCCTTTAAACAGCCAATGAGTAAATAGTACTGCAGTATATTCACACTTCTGTAATAGTACACTGTGAAGAACTAATAATGGAACTGTGATAGTAGATCTAAAGCATGACAAAAAAGGAACTTACCATTTAATGATGGTATTACCACAATTCTTGTAAAAACATTACTGAATAGCCTCTTCATAGGAATTTCTTGCTAAAAGTTCTTTGAGGAATTTGTCACCTTCTAATTGAAAACGTAATTGAATTCTAGCTCCATAAAAATGTCTTCTGCCAGTGCCACCAACCAGAGAAGGCCATGGTGCACTCTGCCAGTCAAAAAGGGGGACACAGTCAACATGGAAGGCCCTCCTATAAAAGCATGTCGGATTTCCCAGCCATCTTACTTAGGGTACATAAAAGAACTGATTTTAGATATCCAGTAGTTAATGCAGCCTTGTTGTAATGTAAGTGAATCCTGCTGTATTTCGCAAAGTCCAAAGAGTCAACTTATTTCCGGTAAAATGTCAGGAGAATGAAGGAGAATTCTCCTTTGATACCCCAGCTGACATCCTGAACCCAGTTATGTGAGATTTCAGAGATGATGGTGCAATACAGAAACAGCAGACTCCTCAGACTCTTATGGAAGTCTGAGGAGTTTCCATTTTCTGTCCCACTCACTCCCCACTCAAGCAACCTTCCCCCTCAAAAAAAAAAAAAACAAACAAACAAGATCAGCCTGTTGTGTGCAGAAGTAAAGTGGATTCTGGTTTAATATACCTGATCAAAATGGATTGTTAGTCATGCAAGTTTTGAAATCTTTTTTTTACTACTTGCAGTTGCAGCAGGATAAGTGTTCCTTATTTTAGACAATAGATTATGTAAGAACTCCTATAGACTTCAATACTCAGGTTATTGTTATATGAGCTGTTCTCCTCCCCCTCCTCCGCTTTGGCATACAGAATAGCTTGCACAATTGCTAGTTGTGAAATAGTACTATCAAAGAATTTAAAGATAGAATGCAGCTCCATTAGAGCCCCATAGCATTTCAGTTTTATACCTATTGGGAGACACTTTTTTCCTTTGAGAAGACTGGGGATGAACTAAATGGGCCTATCATTCTTTCCGTCCAGGATTTGTGTTAATATCTCTCTTCCATTGTTGGAGTAGTAGCTCTTTTCTGTTAATTCAACCCTGGTGATCTGCTGTACGCTGAAGTGTAAAAGCAGAACTTCCTGATCTTGTCTCCTCTTCCCATCCTAGGTGTTCTCTTTTGGGGAAAAAAATTCTCCCTGAAAAGGGATGGGTGAACCTCACCAATTAAATTACATTTTGGCTATATTAGTAAAGCTAGATTATATTCACAAACCTTTTTATTCTGTGTAGTTTAAATCCAGGGGCCCTTTCCCAGAGTGATTAAATTTAAAAAGCAAAACTTGTTTGTATATGTATATATGTGTGTATATGTATGTGTGTATAAAAATACATACAGCATATAGTAAAATAGACATATCTATTTATGCCAGCCTGGCTTTTGAAGCAGCTGTTTTAACCCTATTTATATAATTTTACTATATGCTAGTATTTTCCCCTCTAAGAGCACAGACCCAATAAGTTTCAGGAGTGTGATGATGTTTGAACCCCACACTAACATCAATTGTTCAAAAGTTAGGTAAAATGAAATGGCCTGTCCCTATTTCTGATCTTCCACTCATAACTTCACAATACTGGGTCTCCAGTTGGGAGAGTGAAATGAGCCAGATCTCATGTCACCACTTCTGCTCTTTCATAATTAGCTGTTGGTAGGACATGTTTGTGTATGCCCTGTACATTCAAGAGGGTTGAGGTAGATCCCCCTCTCCTCCACCCTCACTCCCATGACCTCTCCCAGTGCTTGCCAAATGGGCTAATCCAGGTTAAAACAGACTACACTGAGGAAGTAGATATACATTAGATTATTTGATCTTCTTTTAATTGGTCTTCATTCCGTTTTTTTAAAGTGTCTATGCAAATTGAAAATGCAAAACTGCACACTCCTACATAGCTTGTGTGCACCAGAAACTGAAATTTCTGAAGGATCATAGTATAAAACCAAAACAGTGCCATGTCCTTGTGCTCACACGTGCATGCAGACAAGAAAAGCACTGTAGTGCTAAAACCTTATGAAAATCTTGCCATATTTGCTATTTTCTCTTGTATCAAGATTGCATGATATTTCTAATATACTAATATGATATGGAAATAATGGCACGTCACAGTTCTTTCATCATATTGTATCACTGCTTTATCATATTAGGCTAATACACTGCGAGAGTTGATAGAACCTCTCCATGCCAAATCGGATCCACTTCTCTTGGCACTGAACTGATTGGACTCAGATTGATAAACTAATGATTAGAGAATTTAGATCGGAGAGAATTGGCACGACGAAGACTCAACTTCAGCCTCTTGCAAGCAACCTAATGGCCTCCATTCAGAAAGTTTAATTCTTCTTGAATAACTTTGATGTTTATAAAAGAACAGACATTTTAAAGCATAGACAACCAAATGTCTGGATATGGGGACTCCAGGAAAGTGTTAAAGGGGCAGACCTATTACCAGTCTTTTGAAGAATGCATCCTTTCCACAATGGGACTAGGCACAAAATCATATCCTGTCTACGTGGAGCGCAGTTGCAGAAAATACTGCCCCCTGCATAGGAGAACAGAAGGGGAAGAGGGTCATGGCAGGGGAAGGGCTCTGATGACACACAGTTGTGTTCTGCAGACTTCAAGGAATTAAAGAGGGATCAGCTATGGTAACTATAAAATCCTGTTGTTTTTATTGACTTCAGTGACTTCATTCAGGCAAAGCAGAGAAAGCTAATATAATTTAAGTGTACTTCACTTAAGTGAAGGAGTTAACTTGCTGTATCATACTAAATTAAGTGTATTCTTCCAAGTCAAGGTGTGTACAGACTATTTGGAGACTTAATATATGTTTAATGATTTATACTGAATTATCAGAGGGCACACTGAAACTGATTTGGATGACGGTGATGGAGAAGATACCTCATGCTGGGATTTATTAGACTCCGCAGATACAATCTACAAATCCTCTTTATCTTCTAGGACTTACATGTGAGTGATGCTGCCTCACAGAACAGGCATCAAGTATTCTCTGTATAGAACTCACACTCCATGGGGTTGTTTTGGGGCCAGTATTTGTCTGGATGTCACTCAAAGTAGATTCCAATATTGTTATTTATCATTATGTTCTGGCTCCCCTGTGAGTTAATGTTTGCCTCTATCTCTGTGATTAGAATGTGGATTTTCCTTTATATATTTGGCTACGGGTGTATTGTAATAATGTCAATGCTAATTACTTGATATTTCATATTATCTTATGGAGAGATACTTTTAAAAATGTATTTTGAAATGTTTTCTTTCTGTTGGCTCAATGTATGGTATTGCGTTCTGTTAATACCAATAAAATTATATATATATATATATATATAGTTATATATATATAGTTATATATAAATATTTCCGTTTTATATATAAGTAGACTATGCTTTTTTCCTCACAAGTAAGAATTGTGCAGTGGATAAAATTGCATCTCTCTGCTTTACAGCAGTAACAAAGCTATAATAGTTTTAATATTAATTTTATAAAATAAAAATCCAGTATACTATGACATATATGCTAGTTGGATATTCATCAGTATGCATATTGTGTTTCAATTTAACATTAATGGGCCTCTCACAAGTCAATCTATATATTTAACAACATGATTTTGACATTTTTAATTGTTAGCAATCAAGAAATTGAACATGCCTATTATAGCAAAGTATGCCCAGTGTTACTTGTTGTTTACAAAATTGTACATTGATACAGTTTTTTGCCTGTTGACCAAACAGATAAACCCACCATGCTTTTATTACTCGCGTATCCTTAGGAATTGATTTTTAAATATAATTTACTGCTCTTTCCAACACTTGACAAAGGCAGAATTCATCTCTTTATATAATGTTGCCTTTGAAATACTTGCTTCTGCCAGTGTCGATAAATCAGTGCTAAGTGCATAAAGATTCTGCAACCTGAAAGATTTATTGTTAAAACCTTGATGGAATGCCCTGCAACCTGAACCAGTCCTTTGCATCCTGTCATTAAACTCCAGAATCAGTTAGAAATTAAATGTTTTGGAAATGAATTAGAGTACCAGAAGCCAAGATAAGAATCTAAAATGTCCTTTGGCTGCCATTTTGGGTTCCACTGATGGCTCATTTACTCTTTTTTGCCAAAGGCCAGAAGGAGCTAATATATCTGCCGCACTGTGCATTATAACTCAAGCTTCATTTTTTCCTATCACAGATTGTATTGAATGAGCATTACCATTTTTGAGAGGGATTCCGAAGGGCTGCAATTAGCAGCCCATGACATAAATTGCATACACATTTGTCAAATATTTTTTCTGTATGCCTTAAAATAAAGTTTGGAAAATGGCAGTTAACGTTTCTTTTATGAAGACAGTTGATTTATTCATTAGGTTAGGGTTTTTAAAGGTATTATTTTCTGCTTAATAAAAAAAATCTATATTACTCATTGGCAAATTACCCAGATTTGCCTCTGCATACCCTTTGTCCATAAACTCTGTTACTCCCTTTTCCTGTGGGAATGCACACACGTATTCTTCCTAATGGATATGGGACAGATGTCTCTTCCATCATGATTATGGTACCAATTGTGGGAGAAAGTTTTTTTAATAAAGTGCACACGTTCCATGTTCAAAAGTTTATTCAGCATCTGGACATTTAATTGCATAAGAAATCTGTGGTAAAGAGTATATTGCTGTTAAATTTTTGTTGTCGTTATTTTAGGTTTTGTTACCAAAGGTGCTATATAGGGGCCCAGTCCTAGGTGGTGCTTAGACGAGAACAGACTACAGTGGTGTTGAGGGCATTCAGCAGCTGACAAGCTTTACATCTTGCAATGTCATGTCTTAAATAAATAAAATGTAAATTAAGCTACAGATTCATTAGTCTGAGGTCTAATTAATGCATTTATCAAGAAATTTGCAAGAACATTGGCATATATGACATGTTCTAAATAAAACCTATGAGTAAAATTTTCAAAAGCGCTTAAGTCCAATTTTCATAAGTGCCTAAGACACTTTTGAAAATGGAATTGAGGCTCCTAAGTGACTTAGACACTTATGAAAATTGGACTTAAACGCTTTTGGAAATTTCACCCTGTGTGTTGTAGTATCCAGCAAAGTAAAGCATACCAATATGACATTTACTATCCTGTGGAGTAGTGTGCCTGTTCTCTGTGAACAGGTGATGTACTAGGAATATGTACTCTATTCAAACTTAGTTAGGTACCAATCCTATAAACCTTGACAGATATTGCTGTTGTACAAGAGTGAGTTTTGCTCAAATTGGACTGATGAGTAATGTAGCTATGTCCAACTGTCCCTACCATTTGTCATTTAACCTTTTGCAACATCGTGTGCCCTTACAGTTTAGGTTTATGAAAATAATGTTTTGCTGAAGAAATACTTGCTTCCAGATGGTTGCTGCTGGACTAATCCATGGGGAAATCATTATCCATTTAAAAATCACAGTGCCCCCATCTATACAGTGACACAAACTGTCTCTCCAGTTGCACTGTCCCCTGAATACTTCAACTGTCTTTCCGGGTGGCATGGTTTTACTTTGTCCCTGAACTGAGGAGAATGAGAGGAAGCTTGCAGGGAAAATGGTAATGGTGAATGCAATGTTTATTTCACTTTAACGGTTTGCATCAAAATTAAACACTAATTTCCGCATGTAGCATAGAAAAGAAATAGGAAATTGACAAGAGAGCCTCTTTCATTATGTAAAATTTTCCCAGTGAGGCACTAAAAAATAAAAAGCAGCAAATAAAAATTAAATTGACATTTCCATATGGAAGATAATGTAAGTAAAGCACTTAAACCAAATATTAAAGGTTATATTTATAAATATTTGTCATTGCCAACAAATTCTGCTTCTAATCATCAGTTTCCTGTTACTGTTAGGAATTATTTTATTTTTATTTGAATTTTATTTTTTCTATGCACTTTTTGCACTCACTAGTACAGTCATACTTAAGTGAAGTTCTGGAACATCCTTCTAATGGGAGCAGTGGGGGCAAAACACTTAACTGGCTTCAAGACTGAGCTTGATAACTTTATGGAGGGGATGGTATGAGGAGACTGCCTACAGTGGCATGTGGTCCATCTGTGACTGCTAGTAGCAAATTTCACCAGTGGCCAGTGATGAGACACTAGATGGGGAGGGCTCCGAGTTATTACAGAGAATTCTTTTCCAGGAGTGTGGCTGGAGGGTCTTTCCAACATGCTCGGGGTCTAACTGATCGGCGGGTCAGATTGGCAGAAACCCTGTGGGGTGTTTGCTTTCCTCTGCAGCGTGGGACATGAGTCACTTGTTGGTTTAAACTGGAGCAAATGTTGGATTCTCTGGAATTTGAAGTCTTTAAATCATGATTTGAGGACTTCACTAACTCAGTCAGAGGCTATGGATCTATTACAGGGGTGGTGTGGGTTTGGTTCCGTGGCTTGCAATGTGCAGGAGGTCAGATTAGGTGATCATAAAGGTCACTTCTGGCATTAATGCCTGAGCTGATGGATCATGAGCACTGGAAGTTAATTAGCCTGAGAATGTATGCCCTTCAGAGCAGGGATCATATTGGTATGTGCTTGTACTGTGCCTATCACAATGGGGCTGAGGCCTGTAAGGTGCAACTTCAATATGCTTAATATACCTCAGACCCTACACAGACTAGGAGTCTGGTTCTCCCCTTATTTACATCAGTTTTATAGCTCCTTTTATTTCAAGGAACCAATTTCACCAACAAAAAGAGGAGAATCGGGCCCTAGGTCTCAGATGATGAGTGTAAATCAGTATACAGGAGTGTACACAGCTCTGCTGTGCAGACTTCCTCGACAATTTCCTCTGTGTCTTGAAGGTTACATAACAGGCATAAATAGGACATGGATATAAATCTCCCCGATACACTTCCTCTGTACAGGAAGCAGTGGTGTAGCCTGTTACCTTAATACTCCTGTCCTCTGATTCTCCAGCTGCTAACACTTACTCTGGAAATGTGTATGTCAGCTCGTTTTTAAGGGCATCCCTCCCCTAATTCAGGGAGAGTTCTAGAAAACTCTTTTCTATCCCCCACTCCCTTCCCCGTACACAGGCCTCTCTGAAGCACTCCATCACCTCTGTGTTGCTGACTGACTTAGTGGGAGCTCTAATGTTAAAACATTGTATAATACACAGGTTAAGAAAAAAGTGTCGGTACATCTGGGTCCAGTGCTTATATTGTCCAAAAATACAAGTTTTGTTTTAAAAGTCATAAGATACATAGAGTACGTAATCAGCAATGACCCAAATTTAGGTGAATATATTTAACAATGCAGTTTAGATATTAGCATCCTACTACTTTGAAAGAAGAACAAAAAGGAAGGGGATTGCAAGAAACAGAGAGGGCAGGAGAGGTAGAAGGCAAAAAGGGAGGGAAGACGCAAAGGAAAGTGATCCGCAGAATTTCAAAAGAAGCCCAGAGATTAACATAGCTTGCATTTACCTTTGAAAAAGGGTTCATTTTAAGAAACAAAATAACATTCAGACCTTTATTTTACTGTAAGTACAGAGAAGGAGGTGATAAGTGATATAAGTTTCCTTTTGCACTTTAATAGAGGAATCTGTCCTAAATCATGCTGACCAGCTGATTAGCCTTTGGTTTCCATGCAGACCAGAACTGCATCACATTTTATCTCCTGCCTACTCTGTGCTGTACTTAAACACTGTGCCAATTGTTCTTTTCTCAGTAATCACCCGTGGGAACTACACTGCTCTCCTACTATGAGCTGATTTTCCATCTAACTATGGCTTCCTTTATAAACGTGGCTCAGAGAGGTGACTTCATGTGCAGATGAAAAATTTTACCTTCTGCTGGTTTGAGTGGTTCTCTTCTTTTGGTTTAGGGTATGACTACACTGCATCAAAACACCTGCGGCTGACTTAGCTTTCCGGTGCTATGAAATTGTAGTGTAGACATTCAGGATCAGGCTGGAACCTAAGCTCTGGGCCCTCCCCCTTGGCTTCTGCCCAAGCCTGAACATCTACATTGCAATTTGAAAGCCCCGCAGCCTGAGCCCTGCGAGCCTGAGTCAGCTGACATTGGCCAGCCACAGGTGTTTTATTGCAGTATAGACATGCCCTTAGGCTAAATCAAGAGAGAGAGAGAAAGAGAAAATATTCAGTTTTGTCCACCAGTCTTCTATCTAAATAGATGTAGAAACTATTTAAATTCCCATTTCTTTGAATTATAAACTTCGATTTTTCCCCCTTTGTGTAATGTAGACTTATCTTAGGATCCCTGTCACATGAACATTAACCCTTAGACCACTGAAGAATTTATGGTACTCTGGTATTTTGCACTGAGAATTTTGCATCTGAAGAATAGGTTACTTCTCTTCAGTGGCTCTTCCCATCCATCCAACCCAGCCAAAGCCCATTTTCTCTCTCCTTAGGCCTTCTTGCTCTCCCTTCTCTAAACATAATGAGATCCCTCCCATTTCCCTACCTTTTTCCCTCAGCCCTTCTTTTGTTGAGCACCAGAAGATGCTCCCAAGCAGAATGCCACCTCACCCTGCTCACCTGCCTCCATGTTCTTTTTCCGCTTGCCTTATTCATACTGGTCCTGCCCTACTCCAAGCCTGACATTCTGACGCTTCTGCTGGCTGACCGACTGAGTAAAGGTTTGGGAATTTTGAATAAGGGGACCAGGTCATGTGTTAGGCCTTGTCTTCATTAGAAGTTCACATGTTTGCTTACTATGTATTAGCTAAGTCCAGGCACCTAGTGTTTATCTCAACCTGCTAACACGTGACAGCTACAAAGTGCTTTGTCTGCACTAGGATTTTACTTCATGTTAGTTACCATGTGTTAGCTAACACGTGGTCAGCAAACACCTTTTAGTGTGGACGTGCCCTCAGTGTCAAGAAGGCAAACAAGGAAGGAGGGGAGATTTTTGCATGGGGGAGGAGGGAGGGTCAGGACTTCCTTTATCTCATACTCCCAACCTGTCCACTTACCTGTGGCCAGAAACCAACCCTTGTCCCTGGCATGGCACTCACTAGCAGCCACGAAAAGGTCTTAAAACTTTTCATGAAGTTAGTTTCCAGGTGCTAAAGATGAACTGCCAAGGCTTTGCTGTAAAGTTCAAAGCAAATCATGTGAGATTTCTGGGGGGAAGGTAGCTGTTTAATAATGTAATTAATGCCTTTTTTTAATAAAATTACCTCCCCATGATCCTGGGAAAGCTCAGCTGAGCTGGTTTCTCAGCCAGAGAGTGTGACCTCATTAAAAGGAATGAAAATAGGAGTTTAGATTTCAGTAAAGCACAGGGATTTCAGTTTGATCATTTTCACCTTGCTCACTCTCTGACATAGAAACCAGTAAGGCTATAGCTCAACTTTCTCAGGGTTTTCAGAAGGTGGTAATTTTGTTCAAGTGCATCTTTAATTAACTACAGGTGAGTAGTGGCTAAGCGTGTGAGGCGCTGAATAGCTGGATGAAGCATGTAACCAAGTAGTAAAGTTAGCAAAGCAAAACATTTAATTATTTGAAGAAGAAAACAACATAGTGAGCCTGGAGGATAGAAGACAGGTGGAGGAGAATTGAGAAAAGGGATGCAGCCACAAAAAGGAAATGGGAAGAGGCAACTGCCTTGATGACCTCACCAAACTGCAGAAGCTCTCTTTCCCCAAAATACTGAAGATATGCTCAGATGGCTGGCAACCCAAAAGGAAAGAGGAAACTTAAAGATGGGGAGAGGAATCTTAGTGACATTGGGAAGAACAGCAGAAATATGATGAGCAGGTCTTAAAAGCCTGCAAGCCTCAAAAGGAGGACTGTAGGTCCTTGAAACACCTGCACACTCGGTCTGGTGGGTGACAAAGTTGAGGGCTGATGGTGTTGTGTTACCTTTTCACAGATGATGTGTGTGCTAATAGCGTTGGATGTAATCTGTAGTTCTTCTGGTACCTTTCTTAACTGCAAAAGCTTCACAGGTCTGTAGTGGCATGAACCCTTTAGTGGAAGAGGACTAATGGAAGGGGTAAGAAGACACCTCTGCTGATATAATAATAATAATAATATGGAAAGCTTCTGAAGAAGATAACAAACCTTTAGAGACTAAGATTAGAAGGGTGATGAGAAATCTATGCTCAGGGCTCTGTGTTTTCTGTGATTCTGTCTATAACATCTATCCCCTGCCACAGAATCATGCTCTAACCCATAGGATTGAATATGAAACCTTCTGAATTCACTGATTCAGTGTTGTCTTCCTGAGCCTGCAAACAGACAGTAATTCTTCTCAGTGGTCTGGACTGCTCCTGTTCAACTCAATGAAGAGTTATGTCTGAAACCTAATACCACTATGTATATATCAGCAATGGTAACTAGTTCACTCTGACCATTTTAATAGCAATATCCAGCTAATGTTCTACCTATTGATCTTGGATATACTGGGGAAAATAATGTAAAGAGGAATATGGTTATTGACAAGGATTTCTGGGTCAGGAAACTAGTTAACTCTCACCAACCCACAAAACTCAGATCACTCACAAATGGGATTGCACTGCCAAAATCCCAAAGTGCATCTGCATGTCTTTAACTCAAATCATTTCTCATCCCTTAATGTGGTACCAAAAGCCGCAACTTTCTCCTCATTAGCTGCAAAAAACCTCCATCTTCCCTTCCTGATAAAGTGTTTATGGCATCTTTGTAAATTCAGAGGCAGTGTAAAATACATGTCAGAAACCTTCCAAAATTGAAAGATGAACATCAAAATAATGCAATGGCTTCTGTGCTGCGTGTATTATTCAGTTTCACATTTAATTAAATAAAAAATGTCTGATGTTGAATATACTTGAATCTCCAGCAGAAATTTCATTGTCACAGACTTTGGTGCCACTGTGGTATAGCAATTGGAGACCTCGCTATAGAATTTAGGCCTAGTGTGCCGCAAAGTACATGGGGGGCTGTTCTATACCCAAGAGAAAAAGCTGCTCAAGAAATGGATGCGGCCAGGAATAACAATCCGTGTTCCAAATTAGAGACTCTTACCTGCAGCAATGTATGGAAATCCTAAAACCATTTTTTTCAGAGGAGCCAGGTGGCTAAAGAAACACTGTCTGGGACTCAGGAGCCAACTCAGAATAATGAATAACAACCTAATGTTTGTGATGCCATTCTAAAATTAGTCTGTGAATCCCTCTAGGCCTACAGCCCTCCTCCAGAATCTGTTCTGTATCTGAATCAGGTATCCCTTGAAGCCTGATTCTTCCTTAAAGAAACTGTAATGCTAGTGCGATGTATCAGACAGCTACAGCCCCACCTGAGGCCTTCCATTGGCAAATGGATGTATTACTAACCCAGTCACTTAACCATGACCTAGCTTAGATCAAACCATGAGCTAGTTTAGACACTCTTCATTTAATCTCAAATCATGATGCTTTTAGGATACCATGTCCTTTAGGGTATATCTACACTGCAATTAAAAATCTGTAGCTGGCCCATGTCAGCTGACTCAGGCTCACAGGACTCGGGCCAAAGGGCTGTTTAATTGTGGTATAGACCTTTGGGCTGGAGCCCAGGCTCTAGGACTCTGAGGGGTTAGGAGGGTCCCAGAGCTTGGGCGGCAGCCTGACACCAAATGTCTACACCACAATTAAACAGCCCCACAGCCAGAGCCCTGTGTGCCAGAATCAGCTGGCATGGCCATCCGCAGGTGTCTCACTGCAGTTTAGAAATACTCTGTGTTTCAATCTGTGAGATCAGGAGCGTCTAATCATAGGAACCAATTCCAAGAGTAAACTCCCAGCGCCCACCACAGTTCCAGAGAACCACACCTGCCATGGAGACAAAAAAGAAATAGAAGGGAAAGGACACAGCTGAGTGGGGAAGAGGACAATCTTCCACTCATACCCAAATTCACATCGTGCAAGAGGTTAGTACGGAGTTACAGCAAACAAACAACAAACATCTACAACAGCATGACAACTGCTACCACATGGATGTTACCATGATGGTGGTTGCCCTCAGGAAAGGAAGTGAAGGAGAATAGGGAGTTCTGCCTATCCTCCCTCAGGAACTTTTCTTTTAGGAACCCACAGAGGGATAAATGGCTTCAATCCTCTAACATATGTGTTGGTACTTGGACCTCCATGTTAATATTTAACTGTCCATGAACTGTCACTCTTGTCCCTCATCCTTTGCCCGTTTGTCATGGAATAACAGGGAAAGAGAATCCATTCCTTCACAGCTTGTATTTTTTAAAGTCTTTGGAAACTTTAGCATGATTTAGGTATTTAAAAAAGCAAATATTTGTAATTCATCTTTAAAGCTCCGGATGTTAGCCAGTTAGCTAAAGGTTTCACCAGCATTTACATATTTGGGGTGAAGCTTTAAAATGAAGTTATTAAGTTAATAGTCTCACTCCCCCACATGAGCTGATTGAGGGGCAGCTCCAGTCACTAAGAGCAGTGCGGTCGTCTTTATCATTTCCCAGGGTGCAGGAGCATTCCACTGGAACAAGGTGATGTTGTAGCCTCTGCAAAGGTATCTGACATCACTAACAAAGGGGCCTAAATGCAGAGCGAATCCTAAATGCTCAGAGCCACCTCACTGGCTCTCTTTTCCTCACTGCTCAATCCTTCACACCAAAGCCCCGGCCCTACTCCCAAATGCAGATGACTAAGTGATATCAGTGCCTGGATGAAGATAACCTCAAGCAAGATGGAGGTGAGGTATGTGGATAGAGGGGAAATATTTCAAAGAATTGGCTAACACCATAGCACTATCTTTTGAGTACATATGTCTGCCAGTTGTCAGGATGGGGTGCAAACGGGGGCCTTCTGGACTCTTCATTGCTGCCAATATCAGAATAGTGTCTGCTACCAAATATACCATTTTCCATCCAGCCAAGATGTTCCCCCCATCTTAAATCATTGATCTGGTTACCGCAAATGGAAATTCTCTTGCCCAAGTTTCCCCTCAGGCCCTTTCACAGATTCATTGATGGCTTCTAGGTTCAATTACTGCATAATTCTTTATCTTAGCATGAATGTGACAGCCCTGAAGAGCTTCAGTTGATGTTGATAGTGGCAGATGGACTACTTAGTAATACAGGCTGATGAAAATACTTCACCTGTGCTTTTTGGAACTGCAGAGTTACAGATGAATTTAAGGTTTCAGAGTAGCAGCCGTGTTAGTCTGTATCCGCAAAAAGAACAGGAGTACTGGTGGCACCTTAGAGAGTAACAAATTTATTTGAGCATAAGCTTTCGTGGGCTACAGCCCACTTTATCAGATGCATAGAATGGAAGATGTAGTAAGAAGATACATATATACATACAGAGAACATGAAAAGCTGGAAGTAGCCATATCAACAGTAAAAGGCTAATTAATTAAGATGAGCTATTATCAGCAGGAGAAAAAAACTTTTGTAGTGATAATCAAGATGGCCCATTTAGACAGTTGACAAGAAGGTGTGAGGATACTTAACATGGGGAAATAGATTCAATATGTGTAATGACCCAGCCATTCCCAGTCTCTATTCAAACCCAAACTGGACAGTCTCTACGCAAAAGAATAAATGGACACAAATCTGACATCAGGAATCATAACATTCAAAAACCGGTAGGAGAACACTTCAACCTCTCTGGCCACTCAGTAACAGACTTAAAGGTGGCAATTTTGCAACAGAAAAGCTTCAAAAACAGACTCCAACGAGAAAGTGCTGAGCCTGAATTAATATGCAAACTAGATACCATTAACTTGGGTTTGAATAGAGACTGGGAGTGGCTGGGTCATTACACATATTGAATCTATTTCCCCATGTTAAGTATCCTCACACCTTGTCAACTGTCTAAATGGGCCATCTTGATTATCACTACAAAAGTTTTTTTCTCCTGCTGATAATAGCTCATCTTAATGAATTAGCCTCTTACAGTTGGTATGGCTACTTTCACCTTTTCATGGTATCTGTATGTGTGTATACAGATATATATATATATATATATATATATATATATATATATATATCTTCTTACTATATGTTCCATTCCATGCTTCCAGTGAAGTGGGCTGTAGCCCACTAAAGCTTATATTCAAATAAATTTGTTAGTCTCTAAGGTGCCACAAGTACTCCTGTTCTTTTTTTAGATGAATTTAAGGTACTGCTCTTCTTATTCAAAACCCTAAATGGGTTAAGCCTAAACTGTTTCAAGGACTGCCTCTTAATTGCTCACTGGGAAAGTTGGGATTTTCAGTAACTTGTGAAATGCATGATAGAGTTGAGAGATTTCTTAGTGGCTGGGCCCAGAACACCGTGCCACAAGAGATTAACATGCCATTGAATCTGGACAGCTTCAGGCTAAATTATAAAAACTCATCTCTTCAGCATAGTTTTCCCATAACTACTACTAACCACCCATGAGGAGAAAGCATGGTCCTATGAAACAAAAATTGTTGCTGGAGGAAAGAGATGGAGAAAGATGCACTTTTTATATAACAAGGGATAAAAGGAAGGGAGAAACAGACAAAATAATTTGCTGTCAGATTTAGCTAGCTTTATCCAGATTTCTTTGTAAATCACTCAGATACCATTAAGATAGCACCTTAAATCGATAGAATTACACATTGGAAGATGCAAACAGACATGAATACATGGACCGTACTAATGTTCCTATTCATTGTAATGTCTCATGGAAATTCTAAAATTGCAGCCTAGCGACATTTCTAAAAAAGCAGAAAAAATCAAGAACACAAAGGATTTGAGCCAGTGTATTAGTATTCACTTATTTAGTCTTTTCCTTTTATTTTAACAATAACAGTCTTTATAACAGAAAAGAAAAAAAAGACGATGGCATCTTGTCATTTTGATTTGTCTTTAAATGTTGCCTACACACACATGTGATTAAATCAGTGACTGTCTCCCAGCAGCATATTATATAGTAAGAGGATCTAGGGAAAGAACACGCAACAACCCAAAGGCTCTTTTCAAAGCCACAACCTCTCTCTCAGTTGAAGAGCTGTAATCCTTCCTCACCTATAGGACGTTTAAAACAAAATGTGTGCTTTACAAATTACTATTAGATTACAGAAATATACAGAAGAGTCAAAGGACTGCATATCTCTGAGGATTTCTGCTGATATTAATGATTGTAAAGTGCTTAGAGCATGTAAGGCGTTATATAAATGTAAGTATTATTCTGGGAGACAGAGTTTTTTTTCTCTCTAGCTTCCCTGTTTGAAACTGACCCAGGTGAGTAGTTACTAGACTGTCTGATGTTTGTTTGGCCTCTGTGAAATGAGTAGTTGGTCTCAGTCCAGTTTGTGGTTGGCATGTATCTGCCCCCCAGAAAGCTGAGGTCACCATTTGCACCAGTTAGCATCCTTGTCAGCAGTGTTAGTAGAAAAGCTAATGTCTGAGTATACATGGAGGCTGAAGCCCCAGTTCATCAGGGTACTTAAGCATGTGAATGCTCACCTTTAAGGCACTTAACTTGTGTGCTTAAAGTCAGGCATGTGCTTAAGTCTGAATGGCCATCTCACTTCGACAAGTGGTTCTTTCAGAAGCAGGGTGAGGAGATTGGCAGGTTAGGTTGGGGTAGGAAAACATGCACTACTGACGGGGAAGAAATGAGGTCTCCTCTCTCTCTCTCTCTCTCTCTCTCTAATGCCGTCTTAGCATTTAGTGCTTTCACAGGCCATATTTGTTTTAAACAATATGTGCAGGAGAATCAGTGAGGCAAAATGAATAGCTCATCCTTTCTCCCGCCCGTCTGTGTCTGGTCTGCTTAGACTACAAGTGCAGGCACGGGCTGTCTCTTACTCTTTGCACAATTCCTAACCCAACAGGGCCCCAATTTAAGCGGAACCTCTAGGGATTACTGTCGCACAAAGGATAGTACAGGTGACCTCATAAATTACTTTTGTCACATGTGCATGAATAGGGACAAAAGAGAGAGAAAATGTTATGTCAGTTGAAGAAGCAAAACAGAAACAGCCCCCCACACACACACACACACAATCGTAGGGGAAATGCCGCCTCCTGAACTGAAGCACATCTTTACTTTGTTTTTGAGAACCCTTTTTGTATTCCCCTAAAGGGGGGGAAAAACCCCAAGACAATGTTAAGCCTTCTTCCCCTGATTATTTTTCAGTCGGATCTCTCACCTGAAGTTCCTTCTCTTTTCGTAGGCGGCTCCTATTGCTTCCATTTCTTGCAATAGCTTATGAATTAACTATGATGGTTATTTGTAATTACGTGTCTATTATGACAGTAAACTTATACCCTGTAATCTTTTTTTCTGCTTTGTAGAAAGCTTTGTATTGTCAAAAGTTTTGCTTTTGTTTCACTTGAAAAGTACCGTATCTAGAAGTGATTTACTTAAGCAATAATTAGAGAGAAAAATAGCTTTAGGCAATGTTTGACTTGCAATACTTTTGAGGGGGGGGCAGATTTTGGCAGATGTGGAATACTCTCCCTATATGTGAAATGATCCTTTTCTGGATTTGTTAAAAATACTGCTTTTAGGGAGGCTTTTATGGGTTTTTAATAACCATGTTAATTATACACTGTTCCTTTCTCTTGGTTTTTTTTTTTTTCCTGGTTTTTTAAAGCTGAAACTGTAGAAGAAAAGCCAGAAGACTCCTTGCAAGATTGGTACAGAGCCTTGGAGCAGGCCAGTCTGTCGCCTTTAGGAGAATACCGGATTTCCACCAAGCTGGAGTACAAGAAGTTTTTTATAAAAAGATGTAGCGATCCAGTAGTCAATGAAAAACTGCACCAACTGCGAATTCTGAAAAGCACTTTAAAGGTGAGATAGTAGAAGGTGGGGGAAATCCCACTAAAGAGTTGGATCTTATTATATTGTATTCAAAGATTAACTATACTCAGCTGGAAGGCAGTCTGAATCTTGTGTGTGAAAAGAACAAAAGAGAGACATGGGAAAATACTGTTCTCAAAGCTGAGGAAAAGTGTCCGGGGGGGAGAAATCTGTTTTATTTCTCAATAGATAAAATCTCTGTGAGCTCCTCCCCTACCGAGTTAAACATGATTTGATCTGAAATTTTCAGAAGAGGTATTAATCCCCCTTTTCCCCCAAAACATTTTCATTTACCAAGATAAACGTGCTATATCATTACCTGAGAGTAAGCTTAATTAAAGTCAATCGTGGAAAGTGGCAGTTTTATTTAAAATGTTGCTGCTCTGTGATTACTAAGCTTGTCTAGAAAAGAACTGAACATTTGTTTTCTGCCTGAAGATTGTACAAAGATTTATGAAATAAATGGCAGTAATGATACATACAAATATTGTAATAATGGCCCTATATTTAAAACAGAGCATTTGTATTTTGAAATTTTAACCACCTTGTCTACTCCCTTAATCATCAGAAAGTTATCACAGTGCATGCTATTCCAGATTACATCAGGGATGTTCCTTTAAAGCACAGTAAGCAATAGATACTCTTATGCTGGATCTTCCTTGAGGCCCAGTTATCTATATTAAATTTAACTTACTACATTTTAAGCCGCTAGATACTAAATACATTGGCCTTTGGTAGCAGCTTTCGTCTCAGAGTGCTTTACTAACATTAATGAATTAAGTCTTCCAACCCCCCTGAGAGGCACTTAAACAGTATTATCTCCATTCTATATGACCCGGATCCTGCCAAGACTTACACAGAGGATTTACTTTACTCACAGTGAGTGTCATCCCATTTAAGGCAATAGCACTACTCGGGGTATGTAAGGTTAAACGTATATGGAACACTTTGCAGAATCGGAACATAGAGGGAGAAAGTAAGGCTTTTAAGTGGCTTTCCCAAAGTCTCACATAGGAAGTCTGGGAAAGAGCCAGAAACAGAACCAAGGTTTTTGTACTTAATCACAAGGCTGTACTTCCTGTCCTGTGCCTTAATCACAAGGCCGTCCTTCCTCCTGGAAGGTGCAGCTCCCGGAGCAGTAGTAAGGAGGTACAGAGTACCCATGAGTGATTAGTACAGCACCAGGGAAGCACAGTGCGGTACTGCAAGCACAGGTCTGGAAAGCAGGAGTTCCTGTGTTCTAATCTCAGCTTTGACGTTAACCTTTGGCTCAGTTTCCTATCTCAAAAATGAATATGCGACTACTCTGGGGAACATCAAAAAGCTATTGTTTGCCACGCACTCTCAACATGAAGATCACTTTATACATGTTAATAACATTTTAAATGTACTACTTCTTGGTACCACGACTCTTCCAAGCGTATCAGGTGAAAGACAGAGCAGGCTGATTTTTTAACTGCACCCATCACCCTCACCAAAATGGATGAAAGGTTTGGCATATGTATACAGTTATCATGGAACAGATAAGTTAGCAGTGGGGACCATGAAGCTTCCTGTAGGAATAAACAGTAAAGGAGAAGTTGTTGATGAACAGATCACTACTACAGGAAAGGCCTCATGCTTAAACCTGGGTGCTAATTGTATTATTAAGGCTTGAGTCTGTTGCATCCAGCTGCCCTTGATTGCAGTAGAGTGGAGTGACTGCAAGGGAGCCTGAAGCCGGCTCTGATCTACACCTGCTGGGTATGGCCCCTCAAGAGACCTTCACCAGCCAGGGATTGTTGAGAGCATAGCACAGAGCAGCCACACACCTTCTCCACCCGTGTGCACCCCAGACAGCAGGGGAATAGGGTACAAGTGGGCTCTTCTGGCTCTGAACTTGAGGAGGAGATCCAGCCAGGTTCTGGCCCCTATGAGTATGTCTACACTGCAGCTGGGAGGTGTGATTCCCAGAGCCAGTAGACAGACTCATGCTAGCTCAGCTCCAACTAGCATGCTAAAAATAGCAGTGTGGATGTTGTGGTTTGGTCTAGCCGCTCAAGTCCAAGCCTGCCTGAACCCCTGGGTCTAAGCTCAGGCAGCTAGCCTGAGCCACCACCAGTGGTGCAAGGTCTACATTGATATCTTTAGCAGGCTCGCTCATCTCAAGCTGTCGTAAATCTGTCTACCCATGCTGCGAATCAGTGTAGACATATCCTTTACAGTGGGAAGGGCCAGAGCATTGGGTCTACTAGATGTATTTATGATCTTTAATGAAGAGCAGTTATCTAATTAAAACGTCCTTGCTTAATTTTTCACATGTAGTGCTCAGATGCCAAGGTGAGGAGCACAGCTGAAAAGCCTCCCTGAACTGATTGATGTCAGGCCATCTGTTTGCATCCTACACACTAACAGTATTTCTTATGAAATCAAGAAAAGTCAACAGATGGCACTTCACAGTGTGAAACATTTTCTTAGAAACTAAAGCAGCTAATAGTAAATAGCCAGGGTTTTGTTTTTATATAACAGATCAAGGGGTAATAAGAAGGGAAGCCCTGCAGCCCAAGTGATGTCCAACACCCTGACCCATGCATGACATCATTTTTAAGTAGACTTCAAGAGGCTTAAAATCAATGGCACACTATGCCCCCCTCTTTCTAATGCCTTTGTGTCTTACATGTGCTTGCCCTTTTGTTAAGTTGCTCATCATTTATATGAGATACTCTTGCTAGTAATTTATCGCTGTCTGTTCTTTTTTCTTTTGCAGGCCAGAGAAGGAGAGGTAGCCATTATAGATAAGGTTCTCAATAATCCAGATTTGACATCTAAAGACTTTCAAGAATGGAA
Source organism: Natator depressus (assembly GCF_965152275.1). Lineage (NCBI taxonomy): Eukaryota > Metazoa > Chordata > Testudines > Cheloniidae > Natator > Natator depressus. The sequence continues at coordinate 139,696,072 of NC_134234.1, forward strand.
ACAAATGTACCTTGATCTCTTCTTGGATATTTGTCAAAACAGTACCCCAAGGGACCCTGTAAATGGCTCTTCTGAAGTAGATGCACTTATAGCCTCTTTAGCACACACCCATTCATACATTGAAACGCATGTATAAGTGTCGTCTTTTTTGTCAATTTGCTACATTCCAATCCTTTACTCAGTGCATAAAGTAGTTTTTCTATCAATATTTGGGAGGTCTGGTAAATTATATTTTAATGTTACTCGGCTGTGTGAAGTAAACCTTACGTGGTCCATGATCCCATTGTCTTTAATGGGAATTTGTATATTTTTATGCTACCAATACTCAGCTTGTGTTTAGTTTGTGCAAAACAAATTAACATGGTTTTTAATAAATAAAAATATATTTAAAAAATACATTTTGGAAGATGGTGAGCTTCTAAATGAAAGCTCTAGAGGATCAAGGTTTTGTGACTGAAGGTCAGTTGACCTCTTTAAAAATGTAATTTTATACTATATAATTCCAGTGTTGCATTACATTTTTGGAGTTCAGGTATTATTTTGATTGTGTGGAAAATAAAACATTTTTTTATATTTAATGAAAAACTCTAGGAATTTTCTTAAGTGACAGACAAAAAGGTAATGCAGTGATTATCGCTGAGTTTTGATGAAAACAGACAAGCATTCGATAAATAAATAAGGACAAACAAAAAAAAATCACTGACACAAGTTCAGTTATCAAAAGTTCAGGTATTAACTATCCCATGCTTTTTAAAAGCTGGTTTGTAAGAGAGCTATAGTACAGGTTTTTCATCAGTGCAAATTAGTGTTTTTGTTTTTGTATTTTTAATTAAGACCAAATTGTATGTTATCCCCCCTTAATTTTATTGTTGGTTCTTAATAGTATGATTGCTTTTGCACTGATGGTATCAGGTTCATGTGTAGCTTTTTGCAATGACAGCAATCAGACTTCGACCATGCTTGTTAAGGATGTTTAACTCGTCCAAAAAAAGTAGCTAAAGAAAAGGATTCCGACATAACACTTTCCATCTGAAACACTTTGTCAACCCCAGGTGGCAGAGAGGGAGTAAATAGGATTTTTCGACTAGTCTCCTACTTGTTTCCCAACCTGTTAAATTTAACATTTTGTATGCAGGGAAAAATGTGATATTAACAAGGTCAAGAATATAATCTGAAAAACTAGAGACAACTAAAAAGCCTCTGTTTTGCTTTTGAAGAGGAAAGGATGTCTCCAGCTTGTGTTGAGTTCACAAACCAATTAAAATGTTTTAAACTTACATAAGATTTCAGCTACATGTGAAACAACCCGGGGAACAGGAGCGAAACATTTACTTAGACTTTATGCACATGCCCTGAAATGGGCATGGAGGGGGAAAATCCTGAATCATGCATTTATCCTTTACCAGCTTAGTGTTTATGAAAAGTGAACAGAGCATGACAAAATATTTGTGCTGCTTTTTAATGTTTTGCTGCAGAAGTTAAGAGTCATGACACGGTTTGATAATACTCATGGCAAATGGAAAAGCACCTGTTAGTAGTCCTTACCATGAGTTGTTCACTGAACCAGCTTTAGACTGTTGCCTGTACAGCTCAGTGAATGTACTTAAACTTTAAGAGCTCAGATGTTTACTGGTAATTATCTTTGCTGTTGGGATGAAGGCAGGAAAGGAGGAGTGTCTCTCTGTTTATTTGTTCTGAAGTTTTTTTAATGCATTTTGGATTGCAAATGTTTTGCAGATTTTGCACAATTGTACAGAGGCGTGGCCTTTCTGCAGCCCATTTGAAATAATTCTAATTCAAGTCAACATGGCTGACGAATCATGTATTAATGTTTGTATGGAATTCTGGATCCAGTGTAATATTTGTACCATTTAGAAGAATCTGTTTGTATGAACTGGACATTTATTTACTGCATGGGTACTGACTTGTATATTAAATTTGTGAGGTTTTGTATATTTCTCATAACAAAAAATGCTTGACCTGAAATGAATTGTACTATTGTTCCAAGCATTTACACTCTTGTTATTGTTTTACTGGACCAAAAGTAAATATATTCATATAAAAATTCTTCATATCTGATGGATGTGTATGCACATCACGTAGCTGATTCTTTGTTGAAACGAAGGCAGTTTAGACAATGTAGATCTGTTGCTATGCAACAGCTATTCTGCCTGCACTTTACTTTAGAAAAGTCAGCTTGATTGCTGTAAAAGGTGAAAATTAAACATTACCATTTAAGATAGTCTAGCATGAAAGAGAGGAGAACATTTGTCCCATTCATTGTGCTGCCTTCTCTTAATAGAATACTAAATGCTCTTGGACAGATATATTTCTACTGTATTAACTTTCAGGCTAGAAAGGGAACATTGCAAAATGAACTAAAATAAATTTAGCTTTTAAATTAATATTTATTAAATTTGTTTTGAGTAAATTAAATCTTTAATCAGACTCTGGAATCTAGTCACATAACTGCATTTTACAGTGCCTTAAAATGTCCTCCCAATCCATTCCCTATTACTCTGTCAGCATTGCCAATGCGAAGTGAGGCAATTGCTTTCTCTGGTATAGCCAGGCATTTAATATGGAATTTCAAAGAGTCAAGTTAACTTTCTTTCCTTCTTAGTCCTTAATAAAAGTCAAGCTTTTATTACTTCGTTTCCCTCTCATGTATTGGTTCAACAGTTAAAAAGAATTTCACCATCATCTTGATCATCTAGCAGGACACAGTATGCAGGATGTACTCACTTAAGTAGCTGGATATAGCAACTATTGTTGCGTGTTCCACTGTACCTTATAATAATTATACCCATTCTGAACTGGCTGCCTCAGTTAATGTGTGGTTTTGATACAGCAAATATGTACTGTGCCAGTACAGAGCACACTTTAAAGCCCCACCCTGAAGGGCATGCCATAACAAAAGCTATTTCACAGAAAGGTCGCTTCCCCTCTCGGTTCAGTTCCTATATCGAACAATCAATGGTTTAATATATAACCATAATTAAGGCTACATTTTATCCAATCCCTCTTCTCTGTGCAGTAATTTCTTGCTGATTAGCTAAGGCACGCTCGCTTAGCTATTTACTCAAATAATACCATCCTCTAAGTGTTACTTATTAAAGCTGTTACAGGCAACAATTTTCTGCTCTTTATATATTACACTTTCATTTTGCTTACCTATAGTATAAAATCCAATACCACTTACCATCTGGGGAAATGACCTTTAATTTAAAAAAATAGAGATTACATTTTTAACCCTTGCAAAATCTGACTTTAGACAGCTATTAAATGCTTCCATGGAAGTACAGCATTGGGATTCCTCTACATCATCCGTTCAGGATGTGCTACTTGCCACCTCTGCCTTGGCAAAACCTGCCTTCAGCTACACGAGTCACAGCACATTTTCCCCATTCTAGTGCCCGATTTGTGGTCCATAAGCGCCGTGTGGGCTGTTTCTAAAGCAAACCCTCAACTCTGTTACATTTAGTGCCGTTGCAATTGTCTTTTTTCCTCTTTTTTCCCTGCTGTCCTGTTCTTCAACCGTTGGAAGCGATGACTCATCAGCTGGGCTCCACTATTGCTGGGTGTCCTTAGTTTCTGCCAATTCTGAGAGTTGTAGCACTGCACACTGCAATCCACACCAAGGGAAGGGAAGTTTGCAAATCTCTTCCCAGCAGTCATTGTCTATATCATAACCCACCACATCTTGGGTTGGCACCTCCTGTGAGTCTTGCCATTTCTTTCCCCCAATGAGAAGTGCCGTTTCCTCTACCACAGCCAGACCATAGCAAAATCGATCATAGATCAATGGCCGTAAGCGAGTCCACTGGTTTGGGGCAGGGTCGTACCTTTCTATTTCAGAGAATGGTTCATAAAGTCCTAAAAATGTGAAGATGGCCTCTCTAATCGTTGCCATCTGGTGCCCAAATCGAGCAATGCTCATGGAGGCTTGCTTTCTCCACTGTCCTTCCAAGCTGCTCAAAGAGAACACATCCTTACTTGTGTTGGTTTGATCTGTGTATTTGCCACCTGAGATGTAGATCGTGTTCTTGCAAACTGTACTGGCATGGCCATGCATCTTGCATGGCAATTCTGTAGCCTTCATCCATCTGTCTCTGCTAATGTTATAGACTTCAACAGATGAATGCAGTGATCCGGTCTCGCCTCTTCCACCAATTGCGAAGATCATGTTGTCCAGGATGCAACAAGAAAATTGGCACCTCTTTTCAAGCATTTCTGTGATTTGGGTCCACTTGTTAAATCTTGGGTCATAACGATGGACCTTGTTTGTAACTGACAAGCTGGTGCTTTTCATGTCATTTTGCAAATCTGCTGTTTCCCCACCCAGCACGTACAGGTAGTTTCCAATCACACACATGCAGTGATTCTGTACTCTGTCCTGCACCTGCGTTAGAGTTCTCCATTTGTGATTGTAAACATCAAAGGCCATCACATCGCTGACCAGCCCCTCATTTGAAGTCCCCCCTCCTAGTAGGATGATTCGCGTTTGCTGGTTTCTCAGGGTGCTATACTTATCCTGCAGGATGGGCTGTTTAAAAACTAATGAATGGTAGTTTATTGCTTTTATGATCAAGCATTTAATAGGTGTCGTGAGAGACACTTCTGACTGAGTGTAGACTTTTCTCAGATCTTCCACTGGGATGAGACCAAATCTTATATGTTCTAATAGGTTACTTCTGTGAGTCAACCTGGATTTATCATGCTTCAGCCAGATGAGCACTAGATTTAGTAGGCAGGATTCGTTCACCATAGGGACATCAGGGGATTCTACCACTGCCATCAATGATCTGAAGTTCAGTAAGAGCAGCTCCATGAAATGCAAATCCAAAAGTTTCCAGAGATTACTGATGATGTATTTTTCTGTCGCTGACAAAGCATCTGGAAGATAGAACTTCGTGGCAATGTTGGCAGAAAAACAGCAGTTTTCCAGGGTCAGGTTGTTAACCAAGTACTGATTGCACAGGCCAATAGCCTCAGTCACTTGCAAGTAACTGGCAGCTTCCAGGGTGTCCTCCAGATTCTCGAAAGAAAGGGGCAACCAGGAGGTATAAATGAAATCCAGAACATGCTGGAGACCAGTAGGTGAGATGACTTGTAGGTGGATGACACTGGCTTTGGATTCTTTTGTGTAGCTTTTGAACATAGCTCTGAAATAATCACTGGAGCAGGCCAGCAGGGACTTGTGTGCAGGAAACTCATTTTCCTTCACCTTCAGTAAAATATCACACATCAAGCCTTCGGCTCTAAGCATTTGGTACTGGGAGAGCACAGTACTGCAGTGTGCTTTGCAGTAGGCCAGGAAGTAACTCATGGTGCATAATACGATGCTTTAAGCTAATTTATTAAAATTAAAATGCAATGACCAATTAGAACAGTTGCACAAATCAACTTCTAGGTCCCTTTGTAAGAATGCCCATCAGAGCCTCCATCTATTCAAGAAAAGCCCATCCAAGAAAATCAGGCCCTTTCCTAGCCTAGCAGGCTAGCTTAGTACATTTGCAGTGAATTAAACACATTCATTCAATGAGAAAACAGCTGAACCTAGTATCAGCCTTGGGATGCTTACTTTTCTTGTTTCCATTTCATGCAGAAGGATGGAAGGTCCACAGTTGCGGGGAGCTACTGCTTGGCTGGCCATCATGTGACAGATGTGGGAGCTAGATGACAGTCTTTACACATGGAATTTTGCGTCGGCTCAGACGTCTCTCCCGCTCCTTCTTTCTCGGCAGGCTGATCAAATAGCTCGTCTGTGGCTGACAGTGCATGGCGTTGAGCAGAAACCGATGAGAGGGGGGAAGTGATGAGGAGAACGTTTGCTGTTGCTTTTTCTGTCTAAGCCTTGTTTGTATTTCAAACTTAGATAAGTTTAGATCTCACTGACCGTGGGACAACAGAGCATGTTTGGTGATCTTCTCTCACTGTGTTAGGAAATCTGGGCTGAAGAGCAAATCAGCACCCAGGGAGCAGAGCAAAAGGGCTTTCTGAGCATATAAATGTTGTGCCTGGAAGCAGAAAGAAAGGCAAAATACCATGATTAGTCACTGGGTTAATTTGACATGCATTTCTGAGCCCTTTGGTTTAAATGGTATCACCATAACTCACACCTACCAGAATAGAATGCAAACACAAGCTCCGTGACATAGCTGTCCAAGAGCTGAACTGAGCTGGGGGTGGGGAGAAGGATAGGGCGGGGGAAGAATCTAGTAGTTTTATGAACAGCCTGAGCCAAAGCATCTGTCATTGAATGACCTGAATGGAAATCACGAGAGTAACACATTTGTATAAAGTGGTGACAAAAATAGATCCCATGTTATGTCATAGTAAACTGAACTCTGCTTATAGAGGAGAGAGAATTGGCATCTGTTACCAGCTAGAAACAAATCCCTGAACTTCTGTGGATAGTCCATAGCTGACTATATTAACTTTTCCACTTTGAGTTTGTTCTAATTAAGTACAAATAAAGGAGGATTATCTGATTTCTCACCTATGCCTTCTGGGATCTAATTCCCACCAGGAAAGGGAGGTGTGGATGGGCTACATATCTTGGTCTCTTGAGGCTTTAGCTTTGTTTGAGTAGACCTGGGTTCAGGCTCTGAAATACGGGACAGACAACAATCAGGAGTTTCCTTTTGACACCCCTGCTTCCAAACACTCAAGGCTTGCAAAGTGACAGAGTTGATAAAATGCTAGAGCATCCTGCTGCACTGTGGACCAACAGACTCTGGGGAAAAGTCCTGCAGTTGTCCTTTGCTGTCATCCACAGGTAAAGTTTCTCAGCATTCGAGTGGCTACATGATATAATTTCTATTCATTCTCTGTACACTGGTACAATTTCACAGCTGATTGGAGTGTTTTTTTTCTAGGAGGGTTTGTTTTCACAGTGAATGAAGATGATTACAAGCTGCAGTAGATAAAACAGAGACTGAGTGACTTGATCATGCATCAGAATTATACAGTGTGTCCTACTCTGACTTTTTTAAAATGTGCGTGTTCATTGCTATAGCATTTTAGAAATGATTTTTCTGCAGAGACCCACTTTCTGTCATTATATGAGAAACCATAAATCAGGGTCTTGTTGAAATAATAATCTGTGTTGCTAACTAGGTGAAACTAACACAGATTGGTCAGGGGGTGAGAGAGAGAGATTTTTTTCTTATATAAGCTTCCTGTATCCCTGGGAGGAAATTTTAAAACATTTAAGAGGAAATTAAGCAATATTCTGTGATTTAGGTCAAGCAATCTGATTGGTCTTTTGCCTTTCTTTTTTGCACCAACTAAAGATAAAATGATTCCCCATTGCCATCAAACTTGTGCAGTCAGTCACACCTGTGGGTTCAGAGTGGATGTTAAATGCTACATTTCTCATTGTCATGGTGACACTTCCTTTGCTTTTGTTTTGTACATGATGTAGATGACACAAGGGTGCAATCAGACCCAGACTGTTTAAAAGACTCTAGAAACTGTAGCTGATCCACTGCGTCACTGTAACCAGGAGAGGAGATGTGAATGCAGCTGAACAAAATGGGGCTTCTCTATATACAAAAGCTGCACTGGTTTAACTCAAATCAGTAACTGAGGCCTGGTCTACACACAGGGTTGCACCAGCTTAACTATCAGGGTAATGATAACCTACTTAGTTAAACTGGTGCAGCTTTCTATGTTGACACTCTGATGTTAATGCAAGCTGGCTTATATTGGTTTACTTTACATTTTTAAATTATAAGTGTAGTAGTACCTATTGTAAATACATAGTGTAAATTACAGGTGCAGGCTAAACTGGTGTGCGCCAATTTTAAACTGATATGTGTCCACACACACAGTTGTGCTGATTTAACTAAATCTATTTAACATCATACCTACAGCTGGTGTAACGCCTGCCTATAGACAAACTCTGACTTAAGCTAAATTGATATATGCCAGTTGTAAATGTATTGAAGTGTGTCCACATGGGTTTAACTAAACTGATTTAAAACCAATTTCAGCTAAACTGTTGCAATAGTTACATGCAGACCAGCCCTCGGTTATGCCCATGTAAATCTGAAGTGGATGAGAGGAGAATTTGGTTCATTTTAGCTGGTAGAAATATTTATCTGGGGCATTTAATTGTCTGACTGGTCATTTCATTAATTACAGAAAGACCTAAACATTGGGGTGGTTTATTTTTTTTTAACGAAGAGTTGAAATAAAATTAAATCTTTTCTTGAGTCCTTCTCCAGAGAGTGGTGTTATAAGAGCAATGCCCTCATGCCAAACTGTAAAGTTTTTGGCAGAACATAATGAGAAAGGTTATAATATTTTTTATTTCAAAGTAAGGAACTTTTCTCACTGATTGGTTGGTTGGAAGATCAAGCCCAATGCTTTTACCTGAATCACTAGATAGCCTTTAAAGTTAGGTTAAAATTGATATTTCAATTACACATAATTTACTTGGGAAACCAAACTTTTAAAAAAAAACAAACTATATGCATCCATTAGATTTAGTGAAGCTACTTGGCAGAGACTTTTAGCATATTTTCTATCTAAAATGGAGATGCTTTGGAATAAAACCTCAGTTATATGGAAGTACCCAACAGCCTTCAATACCTTGGAAATGCCAGATGAGAATGGGTTGTACAAAACAGATAAGAATGGGTTGTACAAAACTTCTAGGCTTTGACTTTTGCAATTATTTTTTTCCAGTTGAAAAGCTGGGAAATATCACACTTTGCAAAACTTTGTCCAATGTCATTAAATAGCTTATAACAGACCACAAGTTAGCAAAGATTTCTATTACCTTTTTAAACGTTCCCATTATTTTGTAAGAAAAGGGCACAGAAAAGAGAAAAAACAGTGTACAAAGTTACACAATTAAAACTGGGCTCATCAGTGACAAGTAGTTCACAGTAAAACAGTCATTACAAAGAGGCACCGTGAGCAGGATTTTAGCTACAAAATGTTCCATAGGCAATCAGCATGTGGTGGGTACTGCACTGACTCTACAAAGAGATGAGAAGGAAAAAAAACATGCTGACTTTTGAGCTGCACACCAGTGACATCATCACTTTAAGCAAATCTCTTTTAGTTGCTGGTCCAGCTTGTGATGTTATTTCTAATATTCTTCCCCCTCTTCTCTTTTTCAGGTGCTCTTTTTTTTTTGTCTCCCAGGAGGACACATTTAATTAGCGTGTTTATTCCTCCCTCAATGGATTAAATATGTGTTCCGCATTGAATAAAAAGCAAGTTGGGAAAGCTTTTAAACAGGGTTTACGTGTCAGAGTGATTGCTGTGGGATGGGCATGTCAATATTTGGGCTGTTGCTAGCACATGAGCTACTAAGGAATAATGAGGGCAAGCACATAGAAAATAATGTGTAGAATATTTAATAAAGAGACCTATTATAATTTCTGCTTTGGATCACCAGGAGGAGGGAGGTGGTGGTTATGCTGCAGCTTTCTCCCAAGAGCTCAACTGGGGAAAGAAGTTTTCCCTTGTGGTCTGGTGCCCAGAGCGGCCTCATGCCCCCAAGCTGTCCAGGAGTTGCTCTGAATCCCCCTCTCCATGCAATGCGACCCACTTTGGAGGCTGTGCTGGGGTGGTAGCAGGGAGAGGGGGGAGGAAATTGCAGGCTTCAGATGGGTGTTCCAGCATCAAGGGTCCTGCGCCCTGGGTGTGGCCAGCTTCAGGGCTGAATCAGACACAGTGGGAGTTTTGCAACTGGCTTAGCGAAGACCAGATTGGGCCTTAAATTAAACTATTTTACTGGATGTCCACTTCTGATTAGAAAGCAGGAATGCCAGGCTACGACAGAGCAGTCCTGCCTGGACAACTAACCTGACAATTCCTGCACTAGAACATGGGCCACTCTTCAGTCCTGTTACTAGGCTGGGCTTCTCCCCAGTTCCAAAGTGCAGTGCTGCCACATACCCAGTCTCGTTCAACGAGGTTTGTTGTCTTCCAACCAGCAAGTAAACAGACTGAAAACAGGTTTTTAACTTATTTCTGTTCCCTCAGGGTTCAGGGCCACCCCCCCGCACATCTCTGTCACTCCTGCTCTTGGCAGCTTCCCAGTTCTAGTCAGCTTGGCTGCTTCCCTGAGCATCTGGCCCCTTGCTCCAGGGACCCATCACCAGCAGTTGCTCCCTTCCACTGTGGCTCTCTCCCCCAGCTGCCCATGAGCACTTTATGGCCCAGGTATAGCCCAGCCCTCTCTAATAGCTTGGTTGGACCCACCTGCTCTGGTCCAGGGTGCTGGCCTCAGTCTATCCGTGGGGACCAGCTACCCTGTGACAAGCCTCTAGTAGCTTGCTAACGTACAACACCAGTTGGCAGTGGGATGTACATCTGATCCAAAATGCTGGGGTGGCCTATGTGATGAGGTCACTTCCAATTTAACCTCCTATTGCTTTTATATGGACAGAAAAGAGAGGACAAGGAACACCCAATGCCCTGAGACCGCAGAGGAAAGAACACAAATGATGATTTCCTCTATCAAAACCCCGCCAGAATCAGGTAGTGCTAAGAATATTTACAGAGTGCACTGGACACTACGGAGGTCTTTCTGAGATCAAGATGTGTTTACTATCAGATGATTAGAATTAAATCCTCTCCAGCTCCCCTAATTCAAAATCATTCCAGTGCTCCCTAAGCCACAGCATTTTTCCTTCTTCACAAAAATGAGGCAGTGGCATAATGCAACATTATTAAACAGACTGAATCTGTTACCATTTCAGGTAGCAAGTGTCGGATCCAAACTCACAACTGATGACATGGAAATGGAAGTTTTTAAGAATTCCTGGAGTTACATACATCATCATCATCTTCACGTTGTTCTTCAAATCCATAAGAAAAGCTTAGTTGCCCGAGGAGTGAGGAGTGGAGGGAGAATGCACAGCTGTGCCATACATATTTAATTTACAAACACACACACAAAGGTTTGAATAATTTTATTCACTGGTAAGAAAATAGAACATAATTTTATAGACTGGGTGAAACCCAGCTGAAATGAACGGTGGAGAAGCTTGCGAGGAAGAATGAATGATGTGCAAGGCAATCCTCACAAGTAAAGAGATTATTTTTTTTAATGATGCATGACTAAATAAGATTAGGCTTGATTGTGGCAAAGGCACGTGTGATGTGCATTGTATACAGGGCCAGCCGGCATGGGTTCGTTGCCAAGTGCATGACTAGCAATCTTCACTGATAGTTTGACAAGCACAGACCGGAGATTAGAAACAGTATGTACAGATAACTGGGCCAGAGACTTGGTGCTGGAGGCTCAGCTCACCTGGAAGGTAGCCAGACATTGTCCCTCCGCACAGTAGCTCCCACAATTGGGGGAACGAATCATTTTTGCTTAATGTTTATTTTCTGGTTTTGACTGTGACAGATACAGCACTTTTCTGCAATATCCTTGACAGACCATATGATATTTAATGTATTATTGTGGGCTGAGATTCTATGTAACCTCTCTAGGAGGGAGATGTGAGACCTGGGAGTTCAAAAGGCTATACTGACAATGGGCTAGACAAGTATGGACTTTTGGGACAATAAGTGTTAAGTGGATTTCCTGGGGAATCCCTAGGGAGAGGTTAATGCTTATGCAGAAACCCAGCCCTGTGAAGCTATGCACAGGCTAGGGTGCCTGTCTGCTGGTTACCTGTTACAGAAGGCCGAGATCAAAGGCCTGAGAAATGGGTGGCTGGCCCAGCCTTGGTTCTAGTTCTGGATCTGAAGGCTAGTCTACACTGGCAACACTAAAGCCTTGGTCGCGGTGCAGTGCTGGGAGAGAGCTCTGAAAAAACCACCTCCACGGGGGGGTGCGGCTCCCAGCGCTGGGGCACTGTCTATACTGGCGCTTTACAGCGCTGAAACTTGCTGCACTCGGGGGGGTGTTTTTTCATGCCCCTGAGTGGGAAAGTTGCAGCGCGGTAAATTGCCAGTGTAGACAAGCCCTAAGCGGGATGAACTTGTAACCATGGGAAAAACTCATTTGTGGGTTTGGAAGGAATAAAACCTACCAGAGCCCTAAGGTGGAGTTTGGGGTGAGCTCTGGTAAGCTTTCTAGAATGCAGAGAAGTTCTTTTATTGTTGTAATGTGTTTTCTCTGTAATGTTTTCACCTTAGAAATAAATGTACTTGGTTATAAAGGACTGCGTGGTGACTTGTAACTGTGAGCAATACACTGGTTGTGACCTTCATTCAGAGAGACAGCAAAGCACGGGTGTTGGCCTGTTTAGGCAGCCTTAGTTTGCTGGGCATATCATAGGCAGGGAGCTGTGCAGCCTTAAAAACGCCATTAAGGAGGGAATGAGACGCAGGTCTCTGCTCAAGAGAGGTGACAACTGGGGGCTAGAAGCCTAAAGTGGGTGTCCTCAAGGGACCATGGGAGGGTTGGGGGAATACAGGTGCAGTTACCTGGAAACTTTGACATTGACATTTTTGATCTGGCTATGAGAACCAGACCACCGGTAAAAACTGAACTCTGTTGTGCGAACCCTTGGGAAACAGCAGGAGCACCACCTCCCTCCTGGTGTGATCCAGATGGGAAATTTGCACAGGCTCACCCTGCTTGCAGAGGTGAATCAAACCTATTTGCCTTCAGTGGGAACCAGATCAGTCCCTGAGAGATTACTGTCACAGCTCAGGGCAACTGCACCTGTATTTCCCCTCAGTGGCTCAACTCTCAGGCTTTCAGCTTTCCAGCTATTGCCTTTCTAGGCTGTAGACCCACCCCTCTCTCCTTTTTGACTGGGGTATTTCCAGACTGAACAGTTCCCTGCATTGACTGTGTTGTTCCTAGCGAAAGATAGACTGCCTCAACAAGCCTGCTTGCTTCTCCCCTCAGAAATGGTTCACAGTGTAATTGCCAACCATTATAAATTACCACACAGCACTTCCTATGCAAGCCTATTGCATTCCTTACCTAAAAGTTCTACAGAGAAAACATATTAAAAACAATAAAAGAGCCTACACACATGCTAATAAGCTTACAAGATACAACCCCAACTGTCTCCAGCCTAGGCTTTGGCAGGTGAGTCCTTCAAAACCCCCAGAGGGGTCTCTTTTGTGTCACCAGTTCATAACAGCCTTAGCTCAGAACTAGCACCCAGTTTTATGGGTCTCAGTAAAAACATAAGAGCAGCCATACTTGGTCAGACCAATGGACCATCTAGCCCAGGACCCTGTCTTCTGACAGTAGCCGGTGCCAGGTGCTTCAGAGGAAATGAACAGAGCAGGGCAATATCTGTCATCCAGTTCCAGCTTCTGGCAGGTGGAATTTAGGAACAGCTGGAGCATGGGATTGCATCCCTGACCATCTTGGCTAACAGCCACTGATGGACCTTGCCTCCATTAACTTATTTCATTCTTTTTTAAATCCAGTTTTACTTTTGGCCTTCACAACATCCCTTGGCCATGACCTGCTTTGCTGAAGTGATCAGTTTTAGCTCTTTTGGGTTACAATTCACTTTAGTCTTGAACCCATCGGTAATGAAATGTTGCCACCCATACTGTATGGCTGCGGGGCAGCAAAACTGTACTTAATATGCCCTAATTGAGGGGGTCTCCTTAATTTACCTCACTTGCTGAGCAGAGCAGAGCTGCCAAATTCAAGTGAAAGGGGTGAGGGCAGGTGTTTCTGTCTGGTGGTGTGAACTCTGATTAAAGAGTCCTAGATACCACTGGCCCCTCCCTTAGTGCAGAATCCTTGTTTCTGTTCAGTGATCACAAGAGCTGTCGTCACCGGCGAGCAGGGCTAGGGGGCTGGACCATTGACCTGGCGTAGGAACAATGTAGCAGCAAAAGACAACGCAGAGGGGCAGCAGCAGTGAGGTGCCCACTACCCAGTGAGATCACTAAGCTCTGGGCCAAGTGGTGGAACCTCAGAACACAGCACTGCGGCTTGCAGCAAAGGCAGCAACAACAGCGGCGGAGATAACAAAAGCAGCGAGCAGTGGCAAAGGCGACCGTTGCGAGCAGCAGCAGAGGCGTTGCTTGCCCCCTTTCTTCCCCCCATTTCGGGGTGGAAAGTGAACCCACGTGGATGCATGTCTGACTTTGGACGAGCAACTGAGAGTGGTGTGCAGCAGAGGGAAAGGGGAGTGGTGCACTAAAGGGGCATTCGTTTGTCGGACTTTCACACCGTGAGGTGGGAAAGTGAGGTCAAGGACGACTGCCCAAGATACCATGGGGTGGGTGTTCCTGATTTGCATACTTTTGAGTCATTGTTGAGATGTTTTCCCAAATTAATGCGGTGTTCCCTGCCCCTTTTTATTAACAGACTCAGTGCTTATGAGTGGGGAAACATTGCCTCTTAGAGCCACCTGGGGTAGTGTTTAGTTTTCTCAGATTTCTGGGTGGATATAGGGGCTTGAGCCAGTTCAGTTTTGTATTGTTAAAAAGAACCCGTAGACCTGGCCCTTGCTGCTGCTGACACCGCCTGGAAGTAGGGTTACATTAGGAATCCTTATCAAATGTGAGATGCATTATTTATCTCCTTGCTCTCATTATTCTCCACTAGCTCTTGTCCCAGCAAGCTCCCAAATATTGCCTTACTAATCAAGAGCAATGGTTTACTTAAACCAGTTCAAAGGGCTGTGTAGTCACTTATTTCAATTTAAACAGCCTTATTTCAGGTTAGCTCAAGTTGGTTAGGAATGGACTTAAACTAAATCAAATGAATCACTCTTAAACTGAAACAACAGTGAACCATTGCCACTGGGAGCTGCGAGGTAAACAAAGCATATCGCGGCCTGCCAGAGCTTACCCCAAACAAGCCGTGAACCAAGTTTGGGAATCACTGGTGTAGACATTACCTATGCCAATGGGAATAGTTCTCCTGTCAGCACAAGTAATCCACCTCCCCGAGAGGCAGTAGCTAGGTAGATGGAAGAATTCTTCCATTGACCTAGCACTGTCTACATGAAGACTTATGTCAGTTTAACTGTGCCATTCAGGAATGTGGATTTTTCACAACCCCCTGAGCGACATCGTTGTGACAACCTAATTTTCTAGTATAGACCAGGCCTAAGTTAAACCATTGTAGGCAAGGCCTAACAGTGCGAAGTGTGTCTTCCTGCTGCTGTGCAGTTGCTGGGCAACTTTTCAATTTTGCCAAAGCAGGGCAAAGGCCACTGCTTATGTTAGGCCTTTCATCACACCACAGGGACAAAATGGCAGACAAGCAGGGGAAAGCAAAGGGCAGAATGCCTGGCTAACAGTGGAAGCTTGCTGAGAAGGCAAGGCCATACTCAAAATACCTGAAAGCTAACTAGCTTTCATTAGTTGTTAAGGCTGCCTGGTCTGCTCCTGAGTCTGCAGCTGACCCATCTCCTAAGGGCTCCTATCCACCCTCAGCAGAGCACATTGATTTGCTCTCCAGTAAGCTGATGGCTGTTGAACTCACTGGACCCCCTCCAGCCTCTTCAAGCTGCCAAGCAATGTTCTTAGAGTAAGTGTATGCAATCTGGGGTGAGCAGCATTGGCCCATTCCCGCACAGTTGGATTTGGCTTGGATTCCCTCTTAAGTATTCAAAATCATCCTTTTATCATCAAGGAAGTAGGTTGGTATTCTTCAGCAGGATGCCATGCCCTTTCCTGACATTTTAGAGCCCTCTGTGAGAAGTCAGTTAGGTCTAATTCCTCCCTTTCCTCATCCTATTCACCCCATGGGACAGAGGGGCAGCATAGAGCCCATCTGCTGGTTTCATGATGTCCCAAGAACCCCTGATGCAGGTGATAATTATCAGCAACTATTGCCATTAGATTTTTTGCCCCCTTCTTGCCCCTGCAATATGAAAGAGGTGGAGCTAGATGAAGACTTCAGCCAAATGGAGGTATTGGACAACAGTGTAAAGTTGTGTAAGGAAGATCAGAATCAAGGCCAGTGTGACTGCCTCAGATAGCTTAGAGATTAAATTGAGGCTTGACATAGCAAGGATTGGTATCATTAGTCTTGTACGGAGGAAGAGAGAGCGCTGGAGACAACAATAAGATCATGCAGTTGCTTTGGTTGGTATTGTGAGCATCTTGACACTCATGCAATTTTTGTTGGTGATACTGTTACTAAAGGGGGAAAGGCCATGGTTTTTCAACCCTTGAGCCTCACAGCCTGTGAAATCTAGATCTCCCTCACCTCTTAGGAATAAAAATTAACAAAATTATGTTTCCTCTGACCAGGTTTTTAATCTGCACAATGGAAAGTAAAGAAATATTTTTGTACTTTCAATCTATGTCACTATTAGTGGAGTTTCACTGCATCTTAGTTCATCATAAGTCGGTTCCACTGTATAAGCTAAATCAAACATTGTAGAGAAAGATTACAATACATTTGTTCTCCCCCACATCACAACACCACAAAAGAAACCCTGTGTCTTTTCTAGGGATGGGTAATTACATCTTCTTGTAAGCAAAAAAGGAAACATTAAGATCCAGCTACAGCCGTGCAAATCTCCAGACCATGTTTTCATATCGGATGCAGATACAAAATTTGTATCCACGCAGGGCCCTAGATCCAGCAGGTGGCTTGAAATGACCACATGTGTGGCTTCCCTCTGCTCCACTCTTCTACCAAATAGCAATATGTGAAAAGTAGTAGTTGAAGGATTTAAATAGATCTTGTATCCTGGACCTGAACCTTATATTAATGGGTAGTGGCAAGGGTTGCGAAGTTGGCAATGGAAAGGTACAGACAGAAATGAAATATTTATGCCACTCATCTGCCTATCTTCCCAAAATGTGTCAGTCTGCCGTTGACTAAGATAAGGTGTAATATCTGTTCAACATTTGATACATCTTTCAGGGGGTTATATTATGCATTTTCAGGGGAATGACATAGCTCTTAATTTGAGTTAGTTCTTTTCCCACATCGTCGAGGAAATACCTGCATGCTCAGAGTTTCCTGATATTGGGGCATAACTTCAGTCTGTTGATTTCATTGGCGCTACATTGATTTATGCCCACTGAAGATCTGTTCTAGTATCTTTTAGAACTGTATAGAGCAACTTGAGTAGATGGAGGTCAGGGGCACCTTTCTGGGGAAGTGAGCAGCATGGAATGGTAGAGGGGCTGCGGCACCTGGACTGGCATTTGGAATTTGGAGCCCTTGGAGTTTGGAGTCATCTGATGTGACTTCCTTTCAATCTTTTCCACCCTCCCATCAGGAAAGCTCCCCAACTTCTCCCCCAACCCTCCTTTTCTGTCTAGGAATAGGTTCATCTTGCCATCTTTCTTGAGGTTTTATACTGCCACGCATCACTGCAGTATCTGAGCTCCTTCCACATGAAATCAATAGCTACAGTGAAGTCCTTAATGTACTTCACAGAGTTCCTGGTACTTCTCCCTTTTCACGGTCAAACATCTGCATGGAATAGAGGTATTGGTTTAGGTTGTTTTTTTAAAAAAAATATTAATTTCCTCCTTTTTTTGTTTGCTCGAGGTTTACAGGTAGAAAGAGGTGGCAGTATAATGAGTGTCATTCTTATTATGGAAAGGCTTTTTCAAAGAGGAAAGTTTTGCTGCATTTCCTAAAGCTGGTCAGACAGTGATGATAGAATCATAGAATTGTAGGACTTCAAGGAACCCTGAGAGGTCATCTAGTCCAGTCCCCTGCATTCATGGCAGGACTAAGTATTATCTAGATCATCCCTGACAGGTGTTCGTCTAACCTGCTCTTAAAAATCCTCAATGATGGAGATTCCACAACCTCCCTAGGCCATTTATTCCAGTGCTTAACCACTCTGACAGTTAGGAAGTTTTTCCTAATGTCCAACCTAAACTGCTCTTGCTGCAATTTAAGCCCATTGCTTCTTATCCTATCCTCAGAGGTTAATGAGAACAATTTTTCTCCCTCCTCCTTGTAACAACCTTTTGTGTGCTTGAAAACTGTTATCGTGTCCCCTCTGAGTCTTCTCTTCTCCAGACTAAACAAACCCAATTTTTTCAATCTTCCCTCATAGGTCATGTTTTCTAGACCTTTAATCTCTTTTGTTACTCTTCTCTGGACTTTCTCCAATTTGTCCACATCTTTCCTGAAATGTGCCACCCAGAACTGGACACAAAACTCCAGCTGAGGTCTAATCAGCATGGAGTAGAGCAGAAGAATTACTTCTTGTATCTTGCTTACAACACTCCTGCTAATACTCCTCCCAGAATTATGTTTGCTTTTTTTGCAACAGCGTTACACTGTTGACTCATATTTAGCTTGTGATCCACTCTGACCCCCAGATCCTTTTCTGCAGTGCTCCTTCCTAGGCAGTCATTTCCCATTTTGTATGTGTACAATTGATTGTTCTTTCTTAAGTGGAGAGTACTTTGCATTTGTCCTTATTGAATTTCATCCTATTTACTTCAGACCATTTTTCCAGTTTGTCCAGATCATTGTGAATTGTAATAGTATCTTCCAAAGCACTCGCAACCCTCCGAGCTTGGTATTGCCAGCAAACTTTATAAGTGTACTTTCTATGCCATTATCTAAATTATTGATGAAAATATTGAACAGAACTGGATCCAGGACCAATCCCTGTGGGACCATATTTGATATGCCCTTCCAGCATGACTGTGAACCACTTATAACTACTTTCTGGGAATGGTTTTCCAATCATTTATATACCCACCTTATAATAGCTCCATCTAGGCTGCATTTCCCTAGTTTGTTAATGAGAAGATCATGCAAGACAGTATCAAAAGCCTTACTAGCATCAAGATATACCACATATATTGCTTCCCCCTTATCCACAAAGCTTGTTACCCTGTCAAAGAAAGCTTGACAAATCTATGCTGACAGTTACTTATCACCTTATTATCTCGTAGGTGTCTGCAAATTAATTTATTATTTGCTCCATTATCTTTCTGGAAACTGAAGTTAAGCTGACTGGTCTGTAATTCTTCGGGTTGTCCTTATTCTCCTTTTTCTAAGTTTGCCCTCTTCCAGTCCTCTGGAATCTCCCATCTCCCATGACTTTCCAAAAATAATCACTAATGGCTCAGCTATCTCCTCAGTCAGCTCCTTGAGTATTCTAGGATGTATTTTATCAGGCCCTGGCAACTTGAAGACATCTAACTTGTCTAAGTAATTTTTAACTTGTTCTTTCCCTATTTTAGCCTCAGATCCTACGTGATTTTCACTGATGTTCACTATGTTAGACATCCAATAGCTACTGAACTTGTTGGTGCTCGATGCTATCTGGTCATCCAAGTCTAGCAGTCAAACAGGAGTCTGAGGCTTCATACCACTTTGCCAAATTGGGGGCTTCCGCGGAAGGTGAACACTATGTCTTGGCCAGTTCTTTGAAGCATTTCCCCTTTCTGACAAGCATCATTTCAGTCTTGCCTGGGTTCAGCTTGAGCCAGCTGCTATTCTTCCAATACTGATTTTTTTTTGTCATTGGCTCTAAAGGCTTAAGTGGGACATGGGGCCTTGTATGAAACCTCTGCACTAGAGTAAATTTATCTCAGAGAAAATAAGCTCTTTTAAAGCCTTTCTTCCTAAAATATAATCTGTGGAAATGGTAGGACTCATATTTAGTTTTTTCATATTCATATTTTCCTTTGATTTTTTTCCTCTTCCTTTTTGACGCTCCCCTTCTAATATATCTTTTGCCTGAAATGCTGTCTGTGAATTTGTGCATAAAGTTACAATGTTAGTATAGGCCCCAAATCAGGAAAGCTCTCAAACACATGCTTAACATTAAGCATGTGCTTCAGTCCTACTGATGTGCTTAATGCTTTTCTGAAGAGAGAGACTTTCCTGAATTGAGGTCTTAAATAGGACAAACCTAGTTTCCATACTGAGATTTGGCACTTTTGAGACACTACAGTTGCCCTGTTTTGAAAATTTGCCCAGCATATCAGTAATTTGAAAAAGTACAGAACAAAGGGATGAATATCTGTCTATTGCCTCTGTTCACAGGAAGAGTGATTGAAAATTCATTGCCTAACATCATTGCTGTTTAAAGAGCTACTCCCTGGGGATATCCCAGCTTTGGCATTTTTGCTGAGATCAATATATAAGAATGCATGTTTAAGAATTCATGGCTACAATATAAAAATATATTTCAACAGTGCTGAGGTTAGAATATTTTTTGCTGCCTGCACATAAAAGGAAAATAGGTTAAGTGGTTTTTTGTTCTCTTCGTTGAAAGCTTAAGAATATAAACATTCCTGTTCTTGATGTTAGTAGCTTGCATTATTGAAGGCCAATTGCTTTCATTTCTCTTCTGCGCTAGTGAGAGACAATGGAAAATTCCAGGTGATCCAGTAAAGAAGCAGGAGCTAAAAGGCCAGATTCTCGTCCCCCGGTACCATCCCTTTGGCTATGTCTACATTTCAGGCTGGAATTGTAATTTCCAGACCCTTGCTAGCTCTGAACCAACTAGCACACTAAAAATATAGAGTATAGCCCCTGCAGAGCAAGTGGTGGTGGGAGGAGCTAGCCACCCTGAATACGGACCTAGTGACTTGGATGGGATCGTATTTGGGACAGCTACCCTCTGCTGCCCCTCAGACCGCTGCAGCTACATTTCTATTTTTAGTGCACTTGTTCAAACAGAAGGAGGGTAGGAAATTGCCCCTCCAGCTGGAAGTGTTGATGGATGCTTTGGCACAGCTTGAATGATGCAAAGGGGCTGGATTCTGGCCACAGCTTCCTAGCACGGCCACTGACTTATTGGGTTATTTTGGACAAGTTACTTACCTTCTCTGGTTTTTCCCTTTGTAAAATAAACATAAAATCACCAACCTGCCTCAGAAAAACAAGCACTGAATTACTGTAAACGTCCTTTGAGATCTTCAGATGAGGGCTTAATCCAGTAGGTACCGAGTAACTCCTGAGGGGGTGGAGTTTTCCAAAATCCCATTGAAATCTCAGAAAAACACGGGCAGTGGGAACAAGGGCACTCAGCTCCTGCAGGAGGTTCTGGGCACTTTGCCGGATCAAGCCCTACAAGTGCAAATTCTTTATTATTATATTAAGTAGCTGCTCTAACCACTAGACCATGAGCACCATTAAGCCACTGGTATCTAAGACATAGAGACAGTGAATAAAGCTGATTCTTCTTTAATACCCCCTTTTCTGTTATATTGATATGATTTTCAGTACAAACTGTTCTGAACATTTCTCACTCAGAGTATTTTAAAGTCTACAGTCTACATAGCTCCAGTGTCCTGAAAGGAACTAGGCCAATGTACACCAGCTGAGGAGCTGGCCTGTCATTTTAGACCATTTATGTGGCTGCAGCACGTGTGTACTTCATTTGACTTGCCTGCCAAATGGTGTGGGGAACACAGGGATTTGCCTGTGTTCAGATGCATACATCACAGTCTTGCCAAGTGGGAGCATTTCAGTGGAGAATTCACATTTGTATCACAATAATTATATGAATTTGACACTGAATCTGATTCCCTCAGCCATGTGATAGGGATGCTCTTTCCCAGGGTCAGGCTCCTGATTTGTCCAAGGCTCTCCCACTCAGTCTGTCCTGTTCAACTGCTCCGCTGTAAATATCAGCATGGAGAGCCGCCTTCGTCAAAGAAGGGAATAAAGATGCCGTTTCACCCACACATTGTAGAGACTGACTCACTGGTATTCAGGCACGCAGACAGCCTGCTTATGCTTCCAGGTCACATGCGTATGTGACATTTAGAAGAGTTAGGTGACCTGAAGTGAGATTATCTATTGGATCTAAATGAGCTGCAGAAAATGGACTTGGAAGCTTTAACTTATCCTAGTTAACCTTCAGCATTAAAAAAAGAGGATGAGGGCATGGCTGTGCACGGAGCAGGTGGGCAAGAAGTGCTAAGAACGCTGTCAAAGCTGAAGGGGTTGTAACGCTCTTTACAAACTGTGCATTCGCTTTGATGACCCTTCAGGGTCGCAGAGACTACATCTGCACTGGGTGAGTCCCAGCTCGCAGACATACTCACTCTGGTTCTCATTGAGCTAGCACGCTAAAAGTAGCCATGGAGCTGCAGTGGCACAAGCTGCGCGTCCTGAAATCTTACTCATGTGGTCCAGGAGGGTTTGCACTTGGGGTGCCTAGTGGTTGCAGCCTCTCACTGTTGCCCATGCTACTGTGGTCTCACTACTGTTTTTAACACAAGAGCTCATTGAGAGCTACGGTGAGTGCGTCTGGGAGAGCTGGGAATCATGCCCCCGGTTCCAAGTGTAGCTGTAGCCAGAGAGATGTAACGTGTCTTTCCTAAGGTAACACTCCAACTGAGGCATTGGAGATTTGTTCTTCTTTTGAGTCTGGAGATATTGTGTGTTCTCCATTAAGCTGGAACTCTCTAATTTTCCCCTCACCGCTCAAATTCTAAAAGTAGCCAGCATGTGACGTACTAAGCGATACTCTATTATTGCAGCAACGTTTTTCTGTAACACCCAAATTCTGCTCGGTGGTGGTTAAATTTCTGTTCAGGTTGGAGGTTATTTTAATTTCCCATCAGCTAAAAAGTGGAGGCTCCAGATTCATTTCAGCTATGCCAGGAGCCAGAGAGGAGAACTGTAAACTATCCAGAGATGCTTTTATTGTAGCTGAAGTAAATTTTTACTAAGAGTTCAGCATCTAATTAGACCAACTTTGTTATGAAATAAATCACATTAAATGAGCAAGGTGGAGAAGGAAAGTTCAGCCTCATTCCAATCATATGGGCAATACAGTGAATATATATGCCACCTTTAGAAACCCAATATTATGAGAATACACTTCACTGGCTGAACACAGCTTGAGGCCTGTTACTTAGTGATTACTGAGAGCTACAGAATTTTTTTTTTTACACAAACTATTCTTGTGTACAACAAAGACAGTATCATCCACTTTTCTCTTCTTTGTTAATTTTTCTGTTTACTCACTAGAAAATTAATATGAAACCAAGCCCGTTCAAACCCAAGTACTCATACTGTGTTTTAGTTTGATCACAACTAAGACCTGAAGTTATATAACTATAGATATGTTCAACATTGTTAAAAAAGTGAAATGATTGCTTTAAATCATGCTTTTTTAAAAATCTTGTTACTTTTAAAAATTAAATAATAACTTCAAATTCCAATATTGAAATTTACTAAAATACAGCAACATATTGTCTTAGGGTTCAAAATACACCATCCTGACAAACCCACAGTGGAGGCAGCCTACCGAATGTGATTTACCGACAGACTGTCAATGTGAACTACATTGTTCTTACCAGGGCCAGAATATTTTCACTTAGAGCTCTTTAATATTTCACTACTTGATTATGTGACTTGCAATTAGTCACAAGTCTGCCTTAGTTGTCTCAGGCAATGTCCACCAGAACATTTGAGCAGCTCTGCTTACTTTGTAAATGGTTTTTGACTCCTTCTAAACATATAGGAAACAGACTTTTATCATGGTTTATTGCTCTTATCTCTAGCTCTTCCTTATTTGTCTCGTAAGATCTGTTTAACCCAGTCACATGATGTAGACCAAAAGAGAATGCTTCAGTATATGCCTGGACATGCAAAGGTGGTATCCTCCCATTTAACATTACTGAGTTTCCCTTGTAACTTATCCACACATGAATGGTACTAGACAATTGTTAGAGCTCATGGACTGAAATAGGTTTTTTGCCAAGTGAATGATTAAAAATGCTTCATTCATAAAGCTAAAACTTACTCTTAGTTGAAATGTACATGCCCTAGAAAACAGGGGACTTAAGTCCAAAACACAAAATTATTTCAACATTTTTGGCCCTAAAGTCTTCACAAGGAAAATAAAACTTTTTCCCCAAAGCAACCTCCTCTGATACAGAGATGTTTTCCCAACAATTTGTCAATTCTGTATTTTGTCTCACTACACTAAGTTTCCAAAATGGGATTCTTCTTGCATATTCCCAGAAATAATTTACCGACATCACATAAGGGAGAAAGTAGGAAGCAGCCCAGGGAAGGCAGCACAGCAACTATTAAAGGGAGGCAGAATGTGGCTGCTGTTTATAGGGTCCCTGGGTTGGGACCCGGAGTAGTGGGTGGGCCCAGGTCTAAGTGGCCTAAGTGGCATAAACCCCCAAAAGGGGATAGGACTCAATAATAAAAGCCCAAGAAAGTAGCTAGAATTTAAATGGGCCCAGAGATGGGGCTCAAGACCCCGGAGAAGACCAACCATTTGCTGGACTTTGTTACCCTGGAAGGGGTTCCTCCATGCATTTCAACCGTGTGAATTAACCAGAGGGCTAAGCCACTGAAGACCCACGTGATGAGGGCAAAAGCTGACAGAGGGCACCAGGAAAAGGAATGAGTGCACCCTTTCACATTTGCACAATAGGGTCCTGGCCTCTAAGACCTGCTGCAATGTAAATAATAAAACCAGAATAAATACTAGCACCCCATAAGGTACCTCTTTCATTCACATTACACAGGTGCCATAGTTGGGATGCTATCAAATCAGCTGATATGTATTCGACTTCTTTATGGTGAATGATTAGGCTTGCCAAAATTGTTGTATTAAATGCAATAAAGCTCATTTAAATTTGTCATGTAAATGAAATGATCATTCTATCTCTAGACTCCACAAGCTATGTGTGTTTGTGCTTGTATGCCGATCATCTGAATAATCTTGACAATATATTTTGTTCAATGGCCGAGGACAAAAAGCCTCCTCCAGGAAGCATTATGATCTTGGTGTTTCATTAACTGAATCCCTTGCTGCAGGTATAGAATAATGACTACCATTTATTTCCTGGGGGAACTTTCCTCCGCCATGTAGCCCCAGTAACTTCTCTGTAAAACACAACCAGGCTAGATCCTTTTTTGCCATTGGCAAGAAACTATGGTGCCTAATATTGGGTAGAAAGTTAACCCAGAAAATTCTTCCTCTGGCTTTCATTATTTTATTTGAGTTTTCAGCAAGGGAGACTTAAGATATGTCTTCACTACCTGCTGGATCAGCAGGCAGTGATCAATCCAGCGGGGATCGATTTATCGCATCTAGTCTAGACGCGATAAATCGACCCCTGAGCACTCTTCCGTCAACTCCTGTACTCCAGCACTATGAGAGGCGCAGGCGGAGTCGATGGGGAAGCAGCAGCAGTCGACTCACTGCGGTGAAGACACCACGATATGTCAATCTAAGTACATCAACTTCAGCTACATTATTCACATAGCTGAAGTTGCGTAACTTAGATCGATCCCCCCCCACCCCCAGTGTAGACCAGGGCTTAGGTTAGATATTAGTAAAAATGTCTAACCATAGGATAGATAAGCAAGAGAACAGGTTACCAAGGGAGGTGGTAGAATCCCCATCATTGGAGGTTTATAAGAACAGTGAGACAAATACCTGTCAGGGATGGTCTAGGTTTACTTGGTCCTGCCGCAGTGCAGGGGCTTGACTAGATGACTGCTTGAGGTCTCATCCAGCCCCACATTTCTATTATTCTATGACCTATACAGAGTTTCGTGATGACAATGCAATACCGTCTCTGTCAGTCTCAGTTACTTCGTGTTCACTCTGAGAACACAGTGTAGGATAACAGTGATGAAAGCTATTCTACTTTATTTAGTAGGTTCCTCGTTAGGCAAGCTGTACATTTAAAGCGTTTTATTTTTCCTCCCATTGTGGTTCATTAATATTAGCTCCTTATTGTGCTAGCCATGCTTTTGAAATGCCTCTAGCTTCACCGTCTGTGAACATTCAGAGTACCAATTTAATAAGGAGTGAATATGTAACAGCCCATGACTATGGGACACCCCCCCACACGTTGTCAGATAACCAAATACAGGTGGCACAATTATTGGTGGGGCTGGTTGTACCACCTATTAAGGTTGACCCTGTTTTCAGTTGCATATAACTAGAGCGCCGTGATTTTGGCAAATGCAGAATAAAATGAAAAACAAAAACAGACTTGTCAAAAGGGGACACAGCGTCGGCCAGCTTTGGCCCAGTCATTCCTCCCTCATCATGACAGAGCACCACAGCTGTGAGGTGCTGTAATCCTGTGTCCAAGGTCACAACTCCCAGAGTGGAGAGCCAGGCCTAATGCCGTGGGACACAGGAGATGCCACTGCCCAGGGTGAGGGGAGGGTGGGCTCACTCTCCAAACCCCATCTCAAGCTTCCCCTCCTCACCGGGAATTTTTCAGGAATTTCATTTCACCCCTCTGGAGACAGAACCTGTCCTCCCCTCCCCCAGGGATGATAAAATGAAATAAAACAAAAATTAAAATAAAATAAAAATGTCATAGGGCTCTGCTGATAACTTTGTTAAACTAAAAGCGTTTGGGCTTAAGTTTTCCAGGCTGGGTATCTGGTGTTTTTGGAAAATTTCAGCCAAAATTGTTTAGCCATATCTCAAAATGAGGCTATGGAATAACATGTTGTTTTTCACGTGTTCAGAAATTCTGGTGATCTTTTCTTTGAAAAGCTCTAGCATCCCTGAGCTTTGGAACAGGGACTTGAAATTTGATAGGGAAATGGCTTTTGCATCAGGGATGTGCCTTTCACTGGTCTGTCGGTGAGGGGTTGGAGAAGGGTTGGGGCCCAAGCCCAGCAGTACTGTCTACTGGTTATATTCTGTGCCATGTCACTTAGTGGTGGGGAGGTCAGTGGCCGAGTAGCCCAGCAGTGACTGTCCATGGCTATCTCGCCCAGGGGCGAATGTCTGTGGTCAGGGGCGGGGGAACCTGGGCCTTCCTTGCTCACCAGGTGCCAACCCAGGGGCCAGTAAGTAGTAGTTCACACTCTGTGGCCTGGGAGGGGGGGTACCCCTAGGCTTGCTCCATGGGCCACTTCCTACCCCAGGTTCTGTTTCTCTGTTGGTGCTGCTTGTTTGGTTCTGAGTCCCCGCTGGAGTCTTCTCTGGTAGCACTCCAGAGAGTCTTCCTCTCTCAGTTGCAGCTTGTCATCATCCACCTCCATGGCTGGAGGGCCTGCAGTGGCCCAGCAGTGGGGCCTGGTCCCAGCCGCCTTGGGCCTCAGTAGCTTCTCAGCAGGAGCCTTCAACACACAACTGCTCTCCTGCTCTGTCCACCCAGACTGAGATGAGCTGCTCCCTTTTGACCTCCGCCTCCACTGTGAGCATGCTCAGCAGGAGAGACGGAGCAGAGCTTTCTGAGCCCAGAGCTGCTCTTTGGCCCTTACCTCACCAGTGTGGGGCTTGTACCCCCGTCACGGAAATCCACCCAAATATAAGTCTTTGAAACACCACAGTTTTCACGTGCCCAATAGAGACTTCTCAGTTTATAGCTGCTAAATTACTCCCCAAAACTGTCCACGTTGTCCAGGCTGACAAGGGCTTTCCCAGCAATTGCAGCGCTGGGCCATTGTGGGCTATCCTGAGTCTGGGCCTGGCAACCTGAACTGAGAGCAGTCTCCTGTGATCTCAGTGCCCCTCCTTCTGGGTTCAGGCAGTGTGGAGAAGGAAGCTGCCTAACATGCAGAAGGGATAAAAGCCAGATTTGTGCAGATGGTAGATTGGGACAAGGAGCTTGAGGGTGAGACTGGGACTGGAGGCTGGCAAAGGGAGACTGGCACTGGGAATTGGGGGAAAGGCAGACTGAGAGCTAGAGGGAGACTGGTACTGGGAACCGGGGCAGCAATAGTAAAGGGAGACTGCAAGCCAGTAGCTACGGGTGAGACTGAGGCTGGCTGAGGAGCCAGGTGGGAAACTGGGACTAGCTGGGCAAGGAGACCAGAGGGGTAGGGGAAGGAGGTGAGTACATGATCACGAAACCTCTGTCTCATTCAGTACACAGGATGGCCCTGCTCTGGGGATGAATCAGAGTTGTATAGTAAAAGAGGCTGTTCTCTGAAGGATCTTTGCTTCATTTGTTGCAGAAGCTGGAAGGTTTGCAGTGAATGAGGCAGGGGATTGCAGGAAGAGAAAGGATGGGGCTCATGGTTAAGGAAGTTGAATACTGCCCTGGAGAACTGGATTCTATCCCTGCCTCTGCCACAGAGCTCTGATGTGATGCTCCTTTTCTGGATGCCTGGCTTGAGACTCTTGGTCTGACTTGCAGAAGTGCTGAACTATCACAGCTACAGCTGGGAGCTGTGGTTTGAACACACTGTAATGCTAAGTAAAGAATCAGGTCTTCAGCATTTCAAATTGGGCACCAAAAATTAGTGGATACTTTTGACTTTAACTTCTCTGTGTCTCAGTTCCCACCTGTTAAATGGGGCTAATAGCCACTTACCTCACATGGGTGTTGTGAAAATACATTTATTTTTGTTGGTGATGCTGTGGTCAGATACTATAATGAGGAGCTCCGCAGAAAAGCCCATGAGGAAATTATAATTCTGTCTTCAGCGCAACAAGAAGAAAACAAAATATTTAATTATTTAGTGCACAGGATGGATATTGATCACTTAATTGAGGCCAGAGTCCTCTGGAAAAAAATGGTATGTGATTGGGTAATTAAAGACTGTAGCATAATGCATGTACACAGGCGGCTGGAATTAAGATTGCACAGGCAACCTTCATTCTGGCATGACCTACATTTGCTGTGCACATTAAAACACTTACAAGTAATTCTTACCAGCTCCAGTAAAAGAATGCATATCACTACAGTAGTGATAGAAACTGGTGTAGCTCAAAATAGAAAATTGATACCATATCTCTGATTCCAGGATCTGTGCATTCTGTTCATTTACTTTCAATCCACCTTTCCTTTCTTTCAAAGGCCCATTTCCATCTTGTTGTAGCCTCTTCTTTCTGGAAGTTAGATATTAAGTAATAGAACATGAGCGTTGATGAGATAACCTGGGACTTTAGCAAAGAATATTGAATTTGTTCATTAATTACAGAGAGGAAAAGATCACAAAATAGTGGGAAATATGCATATCTGTATCTTATTCAGCTATGAATGTTTGTGGTCTGTTTAAAATTTCATGCCTTGAGACTCCTGGGAAATAGAACAAAGTAAACATCTCCAACTTGAGAATTTTGTGAGCAGTTGGAGACTGTAAAAATCCAAAGGATGACATTTTTCCAGAGAATGTTTTGCATTGCCGTGAGTGATAACGCAGCAGATGGGAAATTGTTCTTTCTTGATCAAATAGGCATGCTAATCTTGTCAATGTGTCAATGAAAGATGCGCCTGCTGCATTCTGGAGCTTGACACTTCCTCTAATTTCACCTTAGACACTCTTGCTTTAGGGCTGCGCAGTGCATAAAGGGGAATTAGCTACACATGTACAGGATAAAGCAAACTAGTAAACTACACTGATATTGCATATTTAAAGCAAAAATACAAGCATGTACTTTTTTCCTGAGTTGAAGTGACTGAGAATCCTGTATAGAGTCATGCAAATATTATCTGTCATGACTTCAAATGTAAGGATACTAGTGGCTGACTTTGGTATCCTGTCATGTAGCAAATGAGAAACTGCTGCGTGCATTAAACATATGTCACTGTTAGTAACATTCCGTTGTAAACCTGTTTTCTAACCAGAATAATTATCCTTATTTGAATAGAATAAATTACAGGCAGTCCAGGCAGATTTCATTGCATGTAGAACAAGTACAGTCACTGGCAGAAAACTCATGAATACCATTAACAGAACAGTCCCTCCACAGTGAGTAAATGACACGAGACCAAGGAAATACAATGTATTGAATTTCTCCAACAATAAAATTTCATTTCCAAAAATAGAATATGCCTTAAACAATCTTCATTATGTACATTCCATATAAAACAAGCATGTGGGTTTCACATTTTATCATAATATTTAAAGTCCTGTTTGATCATACTCAATTTCTGTGCAATATTAATACAGTGGAAAAATGTATAGGAGACAGTATTTTATATCACCTTTTAAGGGCCTGATTCTTTATCTTTTGTTCAGGTGAGTTGTCACATCAAGATTGGTGGGACTATTTGCTTCAGTAAAGGTTGCAGGATTGAGTTTTAAGACCCACTATTCCAGGAAAGCACTTAAGTGTGTGCTTAATTTTAAGCATGTGCTTAAGAACTTTCCTGAACAGAGGTGCTTTCCTGAATCAGGGTCTATTTAAGGATCTTTTTACCTCACATTTCTGTCACCAAGTTCTGTACCATGTAAAAGCAATGCATAAATATCTGACCAACAGTGCATTTTACATTTTTAGGCAAAAGAAAATACTGTGGCTCTATAGCAAAGGAGGAATTTAGGATGAACTCATCTTCAAAGAGCATACGTGAAGATTTTCACCGTACTTTAACTCTCTATTTTACAGAATTTCAAACCCACCCGTTAACCAATAATTAATATGTAAAAGTAAAGCATGGAATAGATTATCTTTCACGAAGTCTGCAATCTGCGCTTTCATTAAAACATTTTATCCATGAAACTGTTATGTCAATAGCTTCTATTTTCAACAGCAAGAGAAAAAATTCAACTAGTAAGAAGATCTTTCTCCCTGGAAAAATGGTTTATTTGATTTTTTTTTTAATCAAACTATGAGTTACATTATTCTCTGCTCATAAAATCAAACTTATTCCTGAATATGTACAGGTTCACCACTTTCTGTTTTGTGCTGCGTTATGTCATCAGTACTTTTTACATTATGCAAAATAGACAAGAAGAAAGGGATATAAATGTACAAAGAGGACATTTTTATGGAGTATCTTGTATTTAGGAAGTTCATAATCTTCGTACAAATATATAAAATATTTCAATAATCTGCACGCATTATATTTCATTCTGTTTCTCTTTTCAGATCTGCAAGATAAAAAAAAAGACGAAATGTATCATTTACCATTGTATTTGTGGATATTTTTTGTGAAATCATGAAAGTTTATGTAAGTTCTTACTGAACATATATTCTTAGCACCTGCAATTTGCCTTGCACATTGTGTAGTCATTTACATCTGTGCAGAATGGAATACAAAGTGGGTGTAAAATACCATCATTTTGATGTGGTACCTTCCTCAACCCACAGTTCACATCTGTCTAATGAAACTGTGGATGTCCTCATGATTCTTCGAATTGTCTTATCCTTTAATGAATCTGACTAAGGTCTTGGCCACTATGGCATCCTGTGGCTATGAGGTCCACAGGATAAATAATAAACATGCATTGAGTAAATATAACCCCTCCCCCCCCCAGTATTTCCTTTCATCGGTTGAACATGTATTGCCTTTCAATTTCAATGAATGTCCCCTGGCTCTTTAACTATGAGAAAAAGTAAATGGGAGGACCTAATTTTCCTTCTCTATGCCACTCATTAGCTTTTACACAATTATCATATCCCTCTTATTCATTGCCTCTCTAAACAGCCCCAACCTTTTCGAGTCTCTCTTCATATGGAAGTTTCTCCTCGCCTCTATTTTTGCCACTTCTCTTGACACCCTTCTATTTCTGCTGTATATTTTTTGACTGACAGCGCTGAACACATTATTGTAGGTGAGAGTGTATGATGAAATATTTTCTGCCCTATTTTTGCACATCCTAACAGTTTGATTTTTCGGCTGCTGCTGGCACTCAGGTTTTTCCCCCTGAATAGTTAAGGTTAAGGTATAACCCTGCAGAGGGTCTAATCCTGTCCCCATTGAAGTTAAGGGAAGTGTTACCATTGATTTCAGTCATACAGATCAGGTCAATGATGAGGAAATACCAGATCTGAAATGCAGGAAAGTTGATCTCTTGGGATATTTATTTAATCAGTAAAATTGTAAGTATTTTCAGGATACCTGTATTTGGTGTAAACTCTATTGCACTCAACAAACTTTTACTAAACTTCTCAGAAAATTAAACAGTCATCGCACCACGAAAAATGACCAGGGTTTGTAGCTCACAATATTTTACATAAATACTGGTTTTGTTGCTCTTCCTAAGATGTGGGGGCCTTTATCAATCGGAACAAGAATGGAAGAGAGACTGGGAGTGATCAGTTTACAGCAGAGACAAATAAGAGAGGACATAGAAGTGCTATATCAAATAATCCCGCATGACTAATACTGATAGCTTGGACATATTACGTACTTTTCGGAAAAGAAGTCAAATTAATTAAGAAATGGTGAAAATAAATTAGTTGTCGAAAAGAACAAGGTAAGGAATTTTTCCCAGAATGTTTCAAACGCTGTTTATCCCTTATAGTAATCATCCGATGAAGTGAGTTGTAGCTCACGAAAGGTTATGCTCAAATAAATTGGTTAGTCTCTAAGGTGCCACTAGTACTCCTTTTCTTTTTGCGAATACAGACTAACACGGCTGCTACTCTGAAACCAAAGCAGCCTGATCACATCTCAGTATGGCTTAGTACATTTATCCACTGCCTATCACTTCATTTCAGCCTGAATTTCCTTCAAGTCATCCCACAGACAGATGACTTTCGTTGGACATCTTTTCAAATTCTGGTCTCACTTTCACCAGTGTTAATGTGGAGAAACACAACTGAAGTTGGTGGAATTACAATAGATTTACACCGGACTGTGCCTAGAATTTGTCCATTCAAGTGTTACATAGCCCCAGAAAGACACTGTTGGTTTGAGAGCTCTGACTACTGAAATCCCTTGCACCTGCAAGTTGTTATATTCGTAAAATGACAAAAATAACATCAAAATTTTAAAAGTCTGCTTGGTGGATTCCCAGTACACAAACACACATGCCTTCCAACCTGGGTAATTACATTCTGCCCACATATAGTCTCCCTGCAGTTTCAGTTCCCTGCTGTGTGACTTGCTGAATGTGAAGAGGTGTGGATGCTTTTCAGTCATAGGTGAATGGAAATACTTCTGGGGACATATTCGTTCAAACCCTATCCTCAGATATGCATGCAGGGCTCTTACTGACATCGGCGCAAGCCAGGCTTTGTACACTTAATAGCATAATTTGGCCCTTAATTTATAAAGTATTTTGTGATCCTTCAAGTTGAAAGATGCCAGTGTGTAAGATTTCAGAGTAACAGCCATGTTAGTCTGCATTCTCAAAAAGAAAAGGAGTACTTGTGGCACCTTAGAGACTAACCAATTTATTTGAGCATAAACTTTCGCATCCGATGAAGTGAGCTGTAGCTCACAAAAGCTTATGCCCGGTGTGTAAGATACTGTTTTATATATATAAAGCTTGAGCAGCTGCTTTAACTAGAGCTCCTTTGTTTAATGGGCTCGAGTCAGATTTTTAACATCACTATAGCACAATAAACATCTTACTCAGTAATATTGTATTTCCAGAAAGGAGGATCTCCATTGTCAGCACAACTACAAAGGAGCCATTATGATGTCAATGCAAGTCAGAAAGCTCCCCTGTGGTCCATCTCCCCACTCTAATCTTCCCTTAACTCCCTCTTACACCAGTTTGAGCCTCACTTATTTTCTCAGTTCTACTCTATTACATAAGAATGGCCATATTGGATCAGACAATTGGTCCATCTAGCCCTGTTTTCCAGCAGTGGCCAGTGCCAGATGCTTTAGAGGGAATGAACAGAACAGGGTAATTTATTGAGTGATCCTTGCCCTGTTGTCCAGTCCCAGCTTCTGGCAATCAGAGGTTTAGAGACACCCAGAGCATGGGGTTGTGTCCCTGACCATCTTGGCTAATAGCCATTGATGGATCTATCCTCCATGATCTTCTCATTCTTCTTTGATCTCAGTTATGCTTTTTGGCCTTCACAACATCCCCTGGCAATGAGTTCCACAGGTTGACTGCACGTTGTGTGAGGAAATACTCCCTTTTGTTTGTTTTAAACCTGTTGCTTATTAATTTCATTGGGCGACCCCTAATAATTATGGAATGGGAAGGGGTAAATAATACTTCCTTATTCACTTTATCCATTCCATTTATGATTTTATAGACCTCCATCACCCCCCCCCCTCCAGTTGTCTCTTTTCAAAGGTGAACAGTTACAGTCTTTTTAATCTCACCTTAATTTGGAAGCT
Organism: Natator depressus; assembly: GCF_965152275.1. Taxonomy (NCBI): domain Eukaryota; kingdom Metazoa; phylum Chordata; order Testudines; family Cheloniidae; genus Natator; species Natator depressus. The sequence continues at coordinate 139,729,873 of NC_134234.1, forward strand.
GTTCCATACCCCTAATTATTTCTGTTGCCTTTCTCTGCACTTTTCCCAATTCGAATAATCTTTTTTGAGATGGGGTGACCAGAACTGCATGCAGTACTCAAAGTGTGGGCATACCATGGATTTATATAGTGGCATGATGATATTTTCTGCCTTCTTGTCTATTCATTTCCTATTTGGTCCTAACATTCTGTTAGCCTTTTTGACTGCCGCTGCACATGGTGGATAGTTCTCTGAAAACATCTTCTCAAAGACTCCAAGCTCTTTTTCTTGAGTGGTAGCAGCTAATTTAGACCCAATCATCAGGTATGTATATCATTTTATATTCCTCCAAAGATCTACTATTCTGTGTGTGTAAGCTGAACTCTGCTGATATTGATGGGAGTTTGTAAAGTAAAACTACATGCTGCTATGTACAGTATTAATATGCTACTGATATCCAAGTAGTTTGACTGCTTGGGTCACCTCAGTCACTTGCTCAGTTCCTCCATCTGCTCCTAGGACCTTCCCCACACAATAACTCTGCCCCTTGCTTATAAATCCAGTCCTTTGACTCTCAACTTCCATTGAAATCAATAGCATATGCCAGACAAAGTTAAAAGCTTTACATTTATTCATATTATTTTTGTACTGCTTTATGACCCCAGTCTCAACTGGGGCCTTATTGTGTTAGATACTTTATAAGCAGACGGTGAGAACGGGTCTCTGCTCTGAAGTGCTTATTAGTCTAAATAGACAAGACAGATAAAAATCTGGGAGGGGAAACAGAGGCACAGATAGGTGAAGCGACTTGTCCAATACTACAAAACCAGTCAGTGGCAGTCAGGACTCCTGACTCCCAATCCAGTGCTCTATCCACTAGGCCAAACTGTTCCCCCTACTGCATCATGCCAGCAATCTATATGCTTTGCAGGAGTTTTTCTTTTTCTTTTTCTTTTCTTTTTTTTACTGAACATTTTAAATTCTTTGAGCTCTATTCCCCAGTTTGAGCTCTATTCCACCAAGTTCACTTTGCACCACTTATGAAATACATAGTGAGCCTAACTCAACCAGAGCCTCCCAGTCGAGGATTCCCACTGTGTAGATGGAGTGGAGAATCAAGCTCTTCATGTTTTAATTTGTTTTAATTTAGTGAATTGCTGTGATGGTTATGAGCAATGCTTCATAAATTAACAAACACTAATAATATTACTGTCACAGTTCAGGGCAACTGCACCTGTATTCTCCCTCAATGGTCCAGCACGGGCTCCCACTCTAGGCTCACAGCTCCTCAGCTGTTACCTCTCCTGGGCAGTGACATGCACCTCTCCCCCTCCTGACCAGGGTTTTTCCAAGTTGCACAGTACCCTGCTTACACTGTGAGTTCCTAGCGAGCCAGACTGCCTGATCTTTGCTTTCTTTCTGGAACAGGTTAATTACTCATAGTTATAAGTTACCACACAGCCCTTTCTAAGCAAGTATGTTTATTCTTAAGGTGAAAGCAATACAGAGAACCTACACAAATGCTAATAAGCTTATCAGAGCTCACCCCAGCTCCCACAAAGCCTCTGGTCTGGGTCAGCCCTTCCAACCTTCCACAAGGATTGCCTACCGCTGCCTTGGACAATAGGTCCTTCAGTTTGCTGGATCAGAAAGAAGGCCCTGAGTCCATTTAAACTCAGGCTGTTTATCCAAAAGTCCTTTCTTTCTCTGTTGGTCTCTGGAGAATCCAGTTTGAACCAGTATATACAAGTCTTTCCAGGTGGTGGTAGCTCTCTGGAGGCATTACAACCTGAGTGAATTTGTCTAATCACCCAGCACTCTTCTTAGTTCCTAAAGGCCTGTGATCACCTTCCCCCATGGAATTACAAACAATCCCTGGCCCACATAAATTTAATATAGTAAGATCTCCCAAAGATATTGCATGAAATTGCTACATTTGTTACAATTACCTTACTCTCCAATGCTCTCCCAGCTCTCTAGAATTGTTACTTATTGCCAAATGAGTTTCCTTGCTTACTAACCCCTCTTTTAGCTCCTTGTGGGGTTCCAATCTGCTCTGAACTCTCTCTTTGTGCTCCAATTTGCTGTCTCTCAGGTCCCAAACACAGTCTATTTTTAGAATACAAACTCCTACAAAGATCAATGGGAGTGTTTGAACTCAAAACTAGGATACTAGATGGTGCATTAATAATTTTCATACTTATACTCCCTTGGTTATTTTTCAGCTGCTGTAGCCTTTCTACCAGTATCTCTTGTGCCACTCAAATCATCTCCCACCTTTCATCATGCTACTCTGATCATTTTAAAATAGATCAATAGGATTTAAACACATGCTTAAAGTTAAGTGAATGCTTAAGCACTGTCCTGATTAGGGACGGTCTTAAGCATGTGCTTAAATGCTTTCCTGAATCATGGACTTCATGTCCCTTCCTACCCCCAAGACCCTCTACTTTTTCATTCTAAAAATCACAGGATTCTTGGCGTCCCAATCCTGCTCCCAGTGAAGTCAATAAGGCTTTGCCATTGATTTCAATGGGAACAAGAGTGAGAATTGTAGTTTGCTAATCTTGTAACAAATTCAATGAGGGGCGTTTGAAAATAGGAAGTGATCTAATCTGGGTAACACCGAACATTGATACAAACTTACAAAATTCACTGTAATAACATTACTGACCTGCAAATGCTCAGATTTTTTTTTTCAGACATAAATCTCTCCTGTATCTTTTCCCCCCCGTCCAAAATACCAGAACACTGACTAACTGGCAATGGATTAAAAATTACATTCTAAAATGCAGCAGCAATGATGCCAAACTGTCAATACATTTTGCTAATTTACTAAACTGTAAGTGAATAAAATATGTGAGAGAAGGAATCTTTTAAAAAGGGAAATAAATCTGTGTTTGGGCTGAAATCTTGTATGTTGCATTTCAGGATGTTGTGGGATGAAATGGCCAAGTTTAATGCTAAAAACATGGAACTGTCCTTTCTAATTGTAGAGTTAGAAGGGGAGGGGCACTATAATATAGAGGAATGTATGTGTGGCCCACTTATGTAGTTAAAGACTATATCCTAATGCATATGTGTTAGGAGGCTGAATTAAAGTTTCATGATCAATCTCTATCCATGCCCCTCCTAGCCTCTGAGTGCTTGACTCTGCCACTTTTTACATGTGACATTATCTTTGCAAAAAAGGTGCATATTATTAGCACCAAATATGTTCCTAATAGAAAACGAGTAATCGTGCTGCGAGCCCAAAGATGCAGTAAATGCCTCCCACTCAACAAGCTTCCAAACTGGAGACCACATGATGTTTACTTCTTACCAGGACCCATTTATAGACATGTTACTCACCACTGCCGCAGTTACACATGCATCGATAAAAGAGAAGAAAAAGTACTGCCTCTCTTTATACAGTTTAGAATAAAGATTAACCCTTCCCTTTAGCATTATAGTTTGACCAGGTGCCCATATGACAAATCCCTTATACACTATAATCAATAGAAAACATCCAGCATATTTCCCATGTGCTATATGCTGACAACATGCAAATTCAGCAAACTATTAATGAGAAATCATTGCAATTATTGGAAAACATCAGTAAATGGACAGGGTGAGAGTTTTAAAAGTGGGAGAAAGGAGCAAATTACAACGAGAAAGGTTTCCTTTAGAGATGTCAGAAGCCACAGAACAGACTTTTGTCCTCAGAGCTTTTAAATGATAGCTGGGCACTCGAAGCCAATAAGCATCCTGGGAATGAAAGATATTAAATTCAGTAAAGTAAGAAGGGGACAGAGTTCGTGAACTTTCATAAGTCTGGAGTAGAATTGGTATGATATTTCAAACACACAGAACTAAAGAAGGAAAACGTGCAAAAAATAAATTCAGGGCCATATCCTTAGTTCGCAGCTTACTCTAGGGAATTGGTGCCGTGAAAGGAAAATTTAGATAATCCATTTATGCCATTTAGCAGGCAAGAGACTTACCCTTCCTGAGAAGGTACCTTTCAATTTTAAGGATCTGTCTTAATTAGTTGGTTTAATTAGTTGCCTTATCATGCTGCCCTTACTTCCTTTCAACTGGCGCCATCTGTTGAGATCACCTTCTCCTTTGCATTCGATTTAATATTTATATTATATGTGGGATATCTGGACTGGCAGTCAGCAAAGGTGGAAGAGACAGTAGGAAGCCAAATGTGTCCCAGTCATCCATATTAGCACTGAGAACAGGATTAGAGGGAGAAGTTCTTCTCTAATATCCATGCTTATGCTGGGTGAGGGTTGAGTTAGCAAAGGGAGATTAGCCCTCTTACCTTCCATTAACTAAAGTTCATTCACGACAAATTTAAAAATGAAAGATTTTTTAAAAAATAATTTTTCACCTCACCAAGTGGGGGGGGAGAAGGCAGGCGGTGGGGATGACCACTAAAAGTAAATAAGAGCAGTGACATTTTTCTCCACAAGATTAAAAAAAAGTCAAAAAAATTTTTTTAATGTCATCAAAAAACAATGTAGACAAAAATCACATTTTCCCACAAAAAAAAATTCTTGAAACCACGTTTGTTGACAATAACCTTTTGACCATTATTAAATGGCTTTAACATCTCTATCTTTGCTTTCCTTCCTGTTATTAAAAAGAAAAGGAGGACTTGTGGCACCTTAGAGACTAACAAATTTATTTGAACATAAGCTTTCGTGAGCTACAGCTCACTTCATCGGATGCATTCAATATTGTTCAAGTTAAATTGCATCTCCGTGTAGTGATGATAACAGTGTGAATGAAGGTAAATTTTGACTTTTTTTTTGAAGTATTGTAGCTTAGTAGGAAGTGCACAAGGAAGCGTCAATAGAGTCTGTGCAGCAGAATATCTAGTGAACAGCAATAGACCTTCAGACTGCTGGGCAAAGTGTGGCATAAAACCATTTCACCTGATGCGCTGCTCCCGTTATTTCTTGCTGGGATACCACTGTCGTCATTTCTGCTGCCACATTTCTTGCCAGGCTACTGTTTGCCCCAATGCTGAATTAACAATTGCTCCTGCAGAAGAGTGACAATTTAGCATGGTGGCTGCTGAGGGCTGTTTCAGACCAATATGCAAAGGGTAAATTTCAAGGCAATTGCCAAGGATGGTATTGTGTTGACCTATTTGCCAGCATGAGAGTTTGAGGTAATAAAAAAAGAGCAGATAAGGGTATGTGTTTGCATCTGTTTGGAGGCCTCTTGGTCAAAATGCAGTATTATTAGTCTCTGAGTGGTTGCTAGGCTACCCTCCTTCATCTGGAGACTGCAGGGGCACGCCGGCTGATTGGTGTAAGCAATTTATGTGGACATTAATCAGCATGAACAAGGAAATAAATGAACACATTAGAGGTGAGAATTTTATTCAGGGTGGGTGGGTATTTATCTTAATTCAGCTTTTAAATCAGTTGAAATAACACAACAGAATTTTTTTTTTCAGATTAAAAATCTTTTTACTTTCAGAATTGAAATGGCCAGGTTTTATGTAAGTCCTGATGTTAATTTGGTAGAAGCCAATTACTTCTCCAAGGATCTTAAACAATTAAATGTATTTCTTATTCAGATAAATCAGCACACGGGATCGGCTGTCATCAAATCAGTCATGTGATAATGGTAAAGAATTATAGTTTTGAAGAAACCATCCCTATGCCCTCAGATCCTCTCTTTCTTAGCAAATGCTTTGCTGTAAGAACAATCTTTACCAAGAGTCAATATTCAACAACAAATTGTCCAGATGAGCCATCAGCTACACTCTTCCTCCAGCTGTGTTCGCTTTCTGCTCTTCCGGAGAATTTCATCCAGCTGGCTAAGTTTGTTTACCACATCCCAAGGGCGCTGGAGGTTTAGAACTCTTCTCAACCAGGTTTGGAACCAGCAGAACATGTCGTCTGTGTTCAGTACCTTGATCACGCTTAATTATGGAGGCTATTGGGGTATAGCTATATTCAATGACAACAGCTGATGTTGCGACCTATATTTTACCTCCTCCATTTTTATCAGAATTAGCTCTCCTAGTTTAAGTTTGGATAAACTGGATTCTGATGATTAAAGAAGAAAAACTGAGTCCTCTTAGATTTGGCATATCTTCACTCTGCATCCTTTGAGCGAGAGTATAGAGGACAAGGGGATTTTTTTAACCTTTAAGGTTGACAACATTGCAACATTTTTTTGAGGCCTGGCTGTGTCCCTCATATATACTTTCCAGTACATTGTCCTGAAAGGACTGTGCAAGTATAATATTAATGCCACAGATAATCAGACCAGCTATGGAGAATTCTTCTCATTACATGTAAATTATAGGCCGAACATAGGATTCCTGAGGTAACCATGTCCTATATGTTTGGATACGATTTATAGTTGTACTCTTGCTATTGGCCATTTGAATCAGTTCTGGTTTTTGTGGTGACACTGGTAACCCATTCCAAACTACACACACGTGTGCTTCAGTAACAGCAGAGCCAGTTGAAAAGTTCCAAATTTCAAAATTTTTCCAAAAAAAAAAAGGCTATTTTCACAAAAGTAGTAATGAAAAAGGGCTCCATTTTTTTATCGTCTCTCATCCTAAGTTTCTGGGGCTTGTAGTATGTCCCAAGCCTAAAGCTATCAAGACCATGCAAATGTCTTGTTAACTTCTTGCAAGCCCATACGTCCTCCAAACATTCTTTCTCTGTTTGGGCATAGCTGGGCTTGAGTCTGAAAATTGTCTTGCATTATAGGCTACAGACTTCCAGATATCTCCTTGTAACTGAAGTAGCACTCTCCACGACCCCAGCTTTTGGCATCTGTTGAAATAGCAGCAGACTTAGAAATATCAAAATATGCCAGTATTGGGGGTGGGAGCAACAGTTTATTCATAGCCTCAAAAGTACATTCTGTGCTTTATTTCACACCCACAGAGATGTGAAATAAAGCAGTTCATAAAGAACTTGGACTTTTGAGGACAGACTAGGTATAATTTTCTCCAGACTAGTAATCATATAGAGCAGTGTTTCCCAAACGTGGGACACCGCTTGTTCAGGGAAAACCCCTGGCAGGCCGGGCCGGTTTGTTTGCCTGCCACGTCTGCAGCTTTGGCCGATTGTGGCTCCCACTGGCCATGAAACCGCGGCCAGTGGGAGCCGCAATCTGCAGAACCTGTGGACGCGGCAGGTAAACAAACCGGTCTGGCCCGCCAGGGGCTTTCCCTGAACAAGCGGTGTCCCAAGTTTGGGAAACACTGATGTAGAGGAACTACATCAGTTCTGGGATATTTTTAGATAGAAGCACTTTAACTACAGCTCTGACTTCTCCCTCTTCACCAATTACATGACCTAAGACCTGTAGTTTGGTTTGCTGTAGCATGCATTTCTCTATTTGATTCTTGTGCAGCACCCTCAATTGCTTTCACAACTTATTTCAGTTTTTCATTATGTTTTCCCTCTGACTTCCCATCAACTAAACTGTCATCTGTGTAAACAGGCCCTGTAGAATCCTTGTAGAATTTAATTTCCTTTGGAAGGTTTCTAGGGAAATTTGTGATATCCAATGAGAAGCAAGGAAAGCATATCTTCCAGGTACACAATGAAAGTTGTCATCATCACACCGTCAAGATGGAGTGGAGCCTGCCAAGATCCACTAGTTGCATCTACTGAGGAGAATACTGTTGCACAAGTTAACCTGAAGAGTATAGCTACACTGCTAGGAAGCATATATCTTTCTCTCCTTATTGCTTCACTCTTTAGGTCGATACAGATATGCATGTATAACAAGCACCACCAGGGGGGAAAAACCCTCTCTCAGTTCAGCAAGGCACTTTTTAAATTATTCTCATCCATCCAATCCTGCCTTTGCTTTGGGAGACAGTAGGATGGGCACTCCATAAGAACATAAGAATGGCCCTATTAGGTCAGACCAAAGGTCCATCTAGCCCAGTATCCTGTCTTCCAACCGTGGCCCGTGCCAGGTGCCTCAGGAGGAATGAATAGAAAAGGTAATCATCAAGTGACCCATCCCCTGTCGCTCATTCCCAGCTTTTGGCAAACAGAGTCTAGGGATACCATCTCTGCCTATCCTGGCTAATAGCCACTGATGGACCTATCCTCCATGAATTTATCTAGTTCTTTTTTGAACTCTGTCATGGTCTTGGCCTTCACAACATCCTCTGGCAATGAGTTCCACAGGTTGGCTGTGCACTGTGTGAAGAAATACTTCCTTTTATTTGTTTTAAACCTGCTGCCTATTAATTTCATTTGGTGACCCCTAGTTCTTGTGTTATGAGAAGTAGTAAACAACACTTCCTTATTTACTTTCTCTACACCAGTCATGATTTTATAGACCTCAATCATATCTCCCCTTAGCCATCTCTTTTCCAAGCTGAAAAGTCCCAGTCTTATTAATCTCTCCAGGCTGTACTGAATGCATAGAACAGAGCCCCTTTAACAGGATCTAACAGGTGATCTTTCCAGTCATACTAGTGGACACAAATAGTCTATTAATAAAGTTACGTGAAATCAGTGCATCAAAGTAGTAAAGAATTCACAAGACGTAGCTGATTAAGAAATTTCCAAGGACAGAATAGCCCTCGCTCTTCATTACCCATAATTAGTGTCATAGACAACTTGTACGAGGTAGGTTGCAATGCTGCTACTAGCAGGTCAGGCTTCTGTATCGGATATGGACTGACCACAACGCTTCCTTCGCAGAGAAATATACCCCAGATGTGTGTGTTCACTATAAGATCCTTTAACACTCTGCCAGGTGTGGCTAAGTTTAGCTTAAATAAGGTATGTTGCATGCAGCTCCACCTCGCGGCTGAACCGTATCATACAATTTAGCATTTCATTACAGTTAGCCTCTCAGATGATCTGAGGTAAATCCGATATAGGCACTAGAAGCTCAGGAATGATTTTGCAGCAGCAGCAGGGAAGTAAAGGCATAGGGCAAAGCACTAATTGCCTCCTGAGCTGTGCGGAGCATTATCAACTCCCTTTAACTTCAGTAAGAATCAGAAGTTAAAACTACACCTGATCAGTACAAAATAGACAACTGTAAAAATCAAATGCCAAAAAGCCAAAGAAACCAGCATCATTTTTTAAAAGGGTGAAGGAGAATCTTCTGTGGGGGCTGACAGTGATTAAGACCCTGACACTGCAACTGGCTCTGTGACTCATTGCTTCCATATGGGATCCACACACCCACAGCCAGTTGCAAGACTGGGGTCTAAACTAGGAAATACCTCTGAAAAAGAAGTATTTTCAATATATATTTTATACGTTGGGAGTGATGGGCTGAAGGTGAATGTCCAAGTTCCATGCCACAGGGATCATCCCAGCAAAGGCTTGGTTGCCCGCCAACAGAAGGCATGATGGGAAACATCTAAAAGGCAGATGCTGTCAGAGCATAGGCACCTACCAGGATGAGGCTCAAGAAGAGGCATGGTCACTGAAGGTACAATATATGCACTGTGTTACCCTCAGCCTCATTATCGTAGGGTCAAACCTAAAGTCCTTGAGTAGGATTTTTCAAAAGTGACTAGTTCCCCAATTTTTGTGTGTCCCTCCTGAGACATCCAGTTTTCAGAAAGTGCTGAGCATCTGTCCGCTGAAAATCAGGCCCCTTTAAAAGTGTCTCAAGTTGGGCACCCAGTAACTGAGGCACCCAAAATCACTAGATACTTTTGGAAACGTTATTCCCTACTCTCACAAAAGTCCCATTGACTGAGTAAGGACTTCAGGATTTGGACTTGGTTTGCACACAGGAGCAAGATTTGCATAGAAGAACAAGCTGTGGCTTGGTCAGGTCCTATCGTGTGCTAAAAACAGCCAGTGAGCCCCAGCAACTGTACTCAGGAACAAATATACGCCAGTGTGTTGATTGTATATAAAAAAATGATAACCCTGTAAATGTCATCGCCTTTAGCTGTTATGATTACAGAACAACAGGGTGAGGAAAAAAGAAACATTTTAACAATCTTGAGGGGCTAAGAGCTCTATGCCAACCTCATTCAGTCATGGTCTTGATGCTGCCTAATGATTAATGGCATTTCCAGCACAACAGGAAACACACAAATTATCACATTTCTTTTTTTAAAAGAATCAAGGGTGAAGGGCTAGTCAGAAAATAAAATGATTAGTTAAGAGTTAATGCAAATAATACTTTGCACCCCTATAGGGTCTTCCATCAGAAGATAGCAAAGTACTTTAAATATACTAAAGAAATACTCTTTTAACATTACTTTGAGGTAGGTAACATATTTACCCCTATGTTACAGATGAGGAAAGTGAGGCATGGAGAAGATAAATGTCATGCCCAGGATTCAGGCAAAGCCAGGAATACAGTAGTACTAGGTCTGATCAAAGACTTTCCATCTTAACATTTTTCGACATAAAATTGGAATTTTGACAAAACCAAACATTTTCCTGGCAAGAGTCTGCTGCCCTTAAAAAAAATGGAAATTTTTGGCAGGAAAATGAAAACCCCACAGGGTTTCAGCCAAAAACTGACCGCTTTAGACTGTGTGGTCTTCTTTCATTGCCCAAAAGTAAACATTTTCTGCTGAAATTTTGACAAAAATGTGGTGGGTTTTTTTCATTTTTGTTGAAATTTTCAATGGAAAAACACCAGTTTCCAAGTCAAACCCAAATTTCCTTTGAGTCTTTCTGGAAGGACTGATTCTGCAAAGACTTTACACATGAGTAACTTTATGCATGCAAATAGTTTCACTGAAATCAATGGAATATACAGCTATATTGATACTCACATATATCAAATTATTCAAGTGAATAAGTCTTTGCAGGACAGAGCTCTTAACCACAAGATCAGACTGTCTCTGCCATAAAACTAAAAATTGGATTTAGTAAACTATTAATAAAACTTTTATTTTTAAAGTAAGCCATGTTATTAAGCCAAGGAAAATCTGAAGAATGAGTCTTATTTTAGATTTCAACCATGTTCACATTTCATTTGGTTCTGGCATGTGGATCTCCAATGAAACAGGAATCCATTCTTTTAAATTATGCACAAAACTTTATTGTAAATCTGAATGAAACATGTTAGAAGCAAAACGCCACTGGAAATATTCTCTAATTTCACATGGGTGATGATGTCCAGTGTTATTGTCATACTGCCAGTCACATGATGGCCCAATCAACTGGCATGTTCTCCAGGGTGAAGTTACAAGGAAGACAGTGCTGCCTCTGTTTAAGATTGGCTCATGTTCTCAAGGTTATCATCATAACCACATGGGCTAGAAACGAAGCTTTGATTCTGGAGTACAGATTTGCAGCAGGGATAGATTGCATTGCAAAATCTGCAGATACATAATTGTGGTACACATGAAGCTCTGTTGGTGCTTGTTAAGTCCACGTGTGCAGATTACAAGTGACACTGATAAGCAGTCTTTGCTGACTGGTGAGGTTTATAGAGCTGGAGATTTTAAAAAAAGGCTAGGAAATTAAATGCAAAAGACTATGTTAAAACAATGTTCAGGTTATAACTTAATCCCACAAACAGCAAGTAATGTAAAAGTTAGTACTGAAGATACAATCTAACTGTCTATGTGTATATATAAATTAAAATAGAGGGTCTGATTCTCCTCTCACCTGAACCCATAGCGTCACTGAAGTCAATTGATACGTCAGATATACATTGTGGTAGGTGATAGGTGAATCACTGTCACAGTCTTTAATTATTGTGATGGTTCTCAGTGTGTCCAGGACTGTAAGTCACTTTGTTATTCCCTGCCTCCAGCGAGAGGGAGTCTTTCTTGTGGCAGCTACCTGATAACACTAGCCCCTCAGCCACTCTCCCCTTGAAGCCTTTGTCTGTGTTATCCAGTCCCGGATATTGGCTACTGAAAGAAATTCCAGATCCTCAGTGCCCAGAGGTGCAGTGTATCCCAATTTACCAGTTTTACCTTAAGCCGTTCCTCCTGTAAACTGCACAGCACTTGTGAGCACTTACAATAAAACAAAAGCAGCTTTATTTAAGAAAGAATAAAGATTTAACTAGAAATGAGAGGGAATGATGGAAACAATGGATTACAACACACAATAAAGACTTGCCTCCCTTCCACAGCAAATCCAACAAGAGACTTAGGAAGGAGAAGAAAACTCTCTAACCTTCCTGTGTTTTCCCCAGATTGGTTAATATGGGGAGAGGATACGTGTCAGGCTGCTGGCCTGTCTGCCCCAGCCCAGAAAGGACTAGTGCCATGCCCAGAATCTTTTCAGGCCCTTCCTTCAGGGCACAGTTGCTTATGCTCAGAATAAAACAGTGATATTTGGAGCTGACCTGCCTTAGCAGCCAAAGAAAGAATGGCTTATCACTATAGTGAGCAATCATATGAACGTGAAGAAATTTGAACCCTGTTTCTACACACATTTGGATAAAATTGGTGAGATGGCATGAAGAATGCTAATCTCCATTCCACCTACCCCTCTGCTTTGTCCTCTCTGCAGCCCCCAGCTCACCTCCTTCCCTCCTCTTTTGTTACTGTTACCCCACTTAACATATCAATGTAGTATTGTCTGGTTTTATTATTGTCTGATACTGCAGCTTTGACCAGTTATAAAATTGCTTAATTGCATAATTAGCTCCCGTGAAGCATGCGATCTTTGGAAAGATAAAAAGAAAAAAGAAAAAAGAAAAGGAGTACTTGTGGCACCTTAGAGACTAACCAGTTTATTTGAGCATGAGCTTTCGTGAGCTACAGCTCACTTCATCGGATGCATAGCATATTGTGGAAACTGCAGAAGACATTATATACACACAGAGACCATGAAATAAAACTTCCTCCCACCCCACTGTCCTGCTCGTAACAGCTTATCTAAAGTGATCATCAAGGAGGGCCATTTCCAGCACAAATCCAGGTTTTCTCACCCTTCCCCCCCCCCCACAGACACACATACAAACTCACTCTCCTGCTGGTAATAGCCCATCCCTCTTTGAAACCTCTCTTTATAATGCGCATGATAGGTTTCAAAGAGGGATGGGCTATTACCAGCAGGAGAGTGAGTTTGTATGTGTGTCGGGGGGGGGGGGGAGGGAAGGGTGAGAAAACCTGGATTTGTGCTGGAAATGGCCCTCCTTGATGATCACTTTAGATAAGCTGTTACGAGCAGGACAGTGGGGTGGGAGGAAGTTTTGTTTCATGGTCTCTGTGTGTATATAATGTCTTCTGCAGTTTCCACAATATGCTATGCATCCGATGAAGTGAGCTGTAGCTCACGAAAGCTCATGCTCAAATAAACTGGTTAGTCTCTAAGGTGCCACAAGTACTCCTTTTCTTTTTTCTTTTTACGAATACAGACTAACACGGCTGTTACTCTGAAACCTTTGAAAAGATAGAGGTGCTGTAAGCCATTCACCCTGTCAGTACTTTTCATTGACTGTTTCTTTATGAAAATCAATAAAAAAATTAATCACAATTCACCTATCCCCCTAAAACTTAGGCACAACAGCCCTTCACAAGAGCTAAGGTCACCCGATGAAATGAATAGTCCGCAGGTTTAAAACAAAGATGGTCTATTCCAAGCCCACGCTGCATTGTAAACCCAGCAATGCTGTTGGGAACTTGACGGAATACCAAATGCTGTTCTGTTTATTCTCGGTGAAGTATCTGGCACTGGCCACTGTCAGATCCTGGGCTAGATGGACCATTGGGCTAACCCAGTATGACTGTTCTTATGTTACGTTAACATCAAAACAAAACAGCTCCCAGAGGCTTTTCCTGTTGCCTCTCTCAGGCTATGTCTGTGCTGCAATCGGTAGTGTGATTGCAGGTTCGGTAGGCATACGCCTGCTCACTTTAGTCTAGCTAGCATGACTGAAAATAGCAGTGAAGATGCAGTGGTAGAGATTTCAGCATGGGCTAGCAATGCGAGTACATACCCAGGGTCCCGGGCGGGCTTGTACATCCTGCGCTGAAGCCCTTGCCACCGCATCTTCACTGCTATTTTTATCTGTGCGAATTAGAATAACACTAGGTAAGGTATGCCAACATAAGCTGCAATCACACGTTTGACTGCTGCGTAGACATGCCCTTCCCTTCAATCCCCCTGCTTGATGACCTACTGCCGGAGCCCATCTCCCTCCTGCAGCTCCTTCCAACTGAGCTCTCTCAGACCTTCATAGGGATCACCTGACCCTTTTCCTCCTGGGTTTAATAACTGACTAAGGCTGGCTGGCCCTGAGCCCTTGAAGGGGCAGACCATCCTACTACAGTTCCCCTCCACACTGTGAGCAGTGGGATCCTATCCCCCAAACCCCCATATATCTCAGGAAGTCATCTGGAGACCATGCCCATTTCTATAAAAGTACTGCTTCCCAATTGGTGCTGGAGCCCCTGCCTCACCATCAGCACCCTGACAATGTGACTTAGTGAGAGCTGTGAGGCCGGATACTCATCTAGCTGATGCTGCCCTTCACTATTTATATCAGTACCTCCAAGCCCACACATTTAAAAATTATTACTCTGCCCCTTTCCCCCAAACTGTGAGGTTTTTTTAATACATTTGGAATTCTTTTTATTTGCCTCTTGGGGTTTTAGTCCTCAGGGGTTCACATTTTTCCAGGTTTTTTCATGCCACTATGTGAGCTTGTGGTAGTGCCCAAAGGAACCCAACTCAAATCAGGCCCCATGGTGATAGGCATTGCTTATACATGTAACAAAAAGACAGTCCAGCCCCCACAGGGTTTACAATACTGGTATATGACAAGAGACAACAGATGAACAAAACAGATAAACCAGGGGCCACGGTAAGAGTGAAGCAAATATGTCGGGAATAATAAGTAGCAGTGTCAGAATGCCAGCTGCTCAGTCATTGATGCCTAGCAATTAATGCTGGTTTTTTTAATGCAAAAGTGCCTGATTTTTAAAGGGATTTAAGCATGTGAAGACTGGGAATGTCTATACTATGCACTAAGCCTGGGTTCTGACTCAGGATTGAGCCCATGTCCCTCTTCACTCTACACACAAATCAGGCTGACTGGAGTCAGCAAGCACTCAAGACCTGGGTCCTAGGACCCTGCTAGGGGGCTGAGTCAGAGCTCAAATCCCACTGAGCCTCGGGTCCAAGCCCTGTCATTTTGCAGTGTGGATGCAGCTCAAGCCACAATCCAAGTCGAAAGGTCTGTGGAGTACAGTATGAACACGTTAGGCTCAGTATTTTCCCTAAGAATTGAAATTAGAGGGGGGTGGTCAAATTTACGGAGCGGGGGGTTGAAAAATGATTAAAATGGCAACATTAGTTGGAACTAGTTGACCATTGGGGTGAGGTTAGGGGAGTTCAGAGTGAGGGGGTATAAGGAAATCCCTGAATGGCTGAGAGACCTGGGGCCAGCAATTGTAAGCCTGGGTTTACAGTGCAGTGTGGATGCTCAAGCATGGGCTTGGACCACTGATTCCACAAACCCAGGTCCCACAGATCTGGATTTACAGTGCAGTGTTGATGTACCCATAGGTGCCTACTGGAATTTTCAAAATGCCTAGGTGCCTAGCTCCCACTGAAACCAATAGGAGTTAGGTGCCTAGGTGCTTTTGAAAATACCACTAGGTGCCTATCTATAGCTTCAGGTGCCTAAATATCTTTAAAAAATCTGTTCCCCATCAGCTCCAAGGTTTCCATAAAGAGTTATTAGTCACAGTGCAGTATATATGAGGCTGTTCAAGCTACAGTTATACTTTTCTGTAGCAATTATTGCCCATCTTGTTAGAAAAGCAACAATATATCAACTAGATTCAACATTAATCTTTGGAATTAATTTTTCCAAACAGAATAATTATACAAATTGTATTGTCTGGAATAGAAATTAACTTAAATTAGTACTAAGAAAAATAATCTTTCACTACTTAAAGATATACTAAAAGCACTCTAGAAAAGAAACAGCAAGTGATTCTTGAAAGAAGTGACATCTGCATTGTATCACTTCACTCTGTTGGAGAAGTGGTGGAACATATTCTGTATTCACATTGCTTTGCAAAGGGGAGAGGATGGAATAGAAACATTTCTCGGGTAGTCAGGGAAACCCACAAGGGCAAACTGAGAACAGCATGGAGTACTTTGTTCTGCTTTAATACTTAAATGAGGAAACTAGCAGTTTAATTTGTACAAATCCTGTTCCTAGAAGGAGACCGAGATGATAAGAAATGTCCAGAGGCCTTTGTTGGTAAATACAACAAAAAGGTTCCTTGACATTTAAAGAAATAAACTCAAACCAGACTGGCATCTAAATGAGGTTCCCCTGTTTTGCTCTCTCAAGCTTTGGTGATCATAAACGTTTTGGATAGGAAGCCTATGCACTTTCTAGTGAATGGAGCTTTAGTGCCTCCTCCAGGTGCAAATGGCTCCTGCAGTTTAAATCTATTTCAGTGCCTGAATTCAGTTTCACAATTCAGACAGTGGAATTAACATTTTCCTGGATGTTTTAAGAGAGAAAGCAAAACAGCCATATAGATTTACCTCAACCATCACTCTGTGCTGCAGTCATTTGAAAACTAAACTGAAATTCAGTTTACAATGAGAATTGTCTTCGGTGTTTAGATAATTTCATTTTAGAAGTTGCACAGACATATATCTTAGCGATATATCTTGGCAGGTGTATATTTATTTTTAAGCTACAGCAAAGGACTCTAGCCCTGCTTGAGTTTCAAATCTTTCAGGGGTGTAAATAAATCTGACATTTTAAGACTGCAGTAGTCAAAACTTGGTGGTCTGTTCTGACTTGTTAATGAAAACAGGCAAATTCATGCCCAGAAATCCCATTAATGCATCCAAGAACTCTCAGCAAAAAGCATCTGTGCCATGTGTGATGCTGTCTGGAGTGACTCACGACTGTGAGTGCCTACCTCAGGGCAGACTGTCAGAAATAGGGCAGGCACCCCAAACTGGTGGTGTGTTCTATAATAAGATTTCACCAAACCAGTGACAAATGTGAACTCCTGGATCACTTTACCAGTCTAACCATGGAGTCACAGACAGTTCCCTCAGACTCTCCAGCCTATCTTGCTACCCAGACAAACTGAACTTTGTGATAAAAGGTCACTTAAACCACAAATCATACTACATCAGGGTGCTCCCAGTCCCAAGAGACCAGTCACTTACCCCAGATCAATTGGTACTCCAGATCTCACACCAAAGACAATGCTGGCAGCCAATTCTGTAGTAAACTAACTAAAGGTTTATTACTTAAGAAAAAGGAAATGAGAGTTATTGAGAGGTTAAAGCAGGTAAAATCTATGCACAGATGAGTCACAATTTGTAATTACAAATGGTGGTAGTGATTTAATAAACTTCCAGTTTCCCAAAAGTCTTTTCAGGGTACCCAGATTGTCTCTGGGGATCTCTGCTTTGCATCTGCTTCTCTGTAAGAGGCTAAACAGTCCAGCGATTCAGGATCTTTCCTTGAGTCCTTACTTATAGCTTCTTCTCACAGAAAACAAGCTGACAATGTCACTACAATTTGATGACGGGGCATGAAGAATGCATTTTGAGTCTTTGACCTCCATTCACCACACACAGTGACCTCCTGCTTTGAAATTAGCACTTTTCTGTTAAAATTCTTCATTTGCATTCCACAAGGCTTCTTTCTACTTTGATGGCTTACTTAGTTGCAGGGGTGTACACAATGCAAATGTTTGCTACTGCATTGTAATGGGATACAGACAAGAGAAAACAATGCAAGTAACATCCCACTAGTTTTCATGAAGTTTAAACACCAAATACACTCTCATATATTTAATAATCGCTAAAATGGCCCAGGTTTGGTGAGCTGTTTATTTACTATTTTTTAAAAGTTCTCCTTTCAGCCTCTCAAAGCAGCTTCTTTGATAGCTGGGACAGTGTCATTCCATTCAAAGGCAACGGCCAGCAGATATGTTACATGCAGCATTGCTGCACAGTGAAGTAGTGAACAGGATTACACATGGTGTAATTCAGCTATCTGGTTTCTTTCAGTGTGATGCTGGCATGTACAGTATGCAAAAGGAGTTGAAACAAGAGACACCAGGCCCAAGTGTCCTTGGATGTGTGGGAAGAGCTTAGGTGGAAGGTTTGTCTTGTGATAACATTCAAAAAGCCCAGGCAGGAATGGGGGTTTCATTGTGTGCAGCACTTAACACACCCTGAGAAAGCGACCAAGTCTCTGCCCTGAAGAGTTTATGATCTAACTTGAAGCAAGATGAATGTACCAAGCAATAGAAGGGAAGGAGGAAGGTACATGTGGAAAGAAAGCGAGTACAAGCTGCCAGCATTTGTCAGATCCACATGTCCTGCATCCTCTTTTGAAAGTTTAACACTTTTGCCTTGGACTTCACACCATCCTCTCTGCCTCATGCCTGTACGAGAGAGGTCTTCATAGGCTCAGGAACCTGGAGAACCAGCCTGTGCATAATGGACAACATCTTCTCAGAGCTGGATAAGCAACCAGGCAAGGCATCACCCTCATGCTGCTAGTTTGCACGGACACTGAACTGTCCATGGTAGAGCTATGTGTATTAAGCCATCTGGTCCATACAGGGCTGTGCTTAATTTCCTTCATTATCTTTGTTTCTTTGAAACTATTACAAGTACCATGTTAATTACCACCACTTTTGAGAGCTTATTGTTCAGTTAAATATTTAAACTGTGCAGCCTCTAGCCCACAATGAGCCTTTCCTGAGAGCTGCTTGTGTGTTACAGCGGGTGTGAGGGGGAAGGCCAGGAGGGAGAGAACAGAGGCGACAAGTGACTATTGATAGTGGGGGTGGGAGCATAATTCTGAACCCACTTCCTGAGAAAAAAGAAATAAAAATATAAACCCTGGCAGAAATCTGGGGAGGCACTTAACCCTGCGTGCCCGTCCCCACCATGAGTCACCTCTGGGATGGAAATACAGGGTTGCTATTTAAAACACCTTAAAATGCTGTTTGTATACAGTATATTTTATTTGTTCACACATTCTCCTTGATTTTAATGGGAGTTCACAACCTAAGAGCAGTGAGCATTTAGAAAAGAAGCACAGAGGAAGGGTCAGAATAGCATTAGGCACCAGCAGGCATTGGAGGACTAGTTGAAATTTTTTCATCATAGCTGATTTTTGATGTAAAATTGGGATGAAATTTTTTGAGCAAAGTATCTGCTTTCCACAGAATATTACAATCTTTGTCAAAAAATCAAATGTCTGAAAAACCTAAATTTAAATAATTGTAATGCAGATTTTTTTTAAAAAGTCACCACAGGAGGTCCTGGCAATTACGGGCCAGTAATCCTAATTTCAGTACCAGGCAAACTGATTGAAACTAAAGTAAAGTACAGAATTATCAGACACATAGATGAACATGATAAATTGGGGAAGAGTCAACACAGCTTTTGTAAAAGGAAATCATCCCTCACCAATCTATTAGAATTCTTTGAGGGGGTCAACAAACATTTGGACAAAGGTGATCCAGGCGATAGAGTGTTCTTGGATTTTCAGAAAACCTTTGACAAGGTCCCTCTCCGAAAGGTTTTTAAGCAAAGTAAGCAGTCATGGGATAAGAGGGAAGGTCCTCTCATTGATCAATAACTGGTTAAAAGACAGGAAACAAAGGGTAGGCATAAATGCTCAGTTTTCACATTGGAGAGAGGTAAATAGCTGGGTCCCCAAAGATCTGTACTGGGACCTATGGTGTTTAACATATTCCGAAATGATCTGGAAAGGGGTAAACAGCAAGGTGGTGAAGTTTGTAGACTGTCAAAACTACTCAAAATAGTTAAGTCCAAAGCTGACTGTGAAGAGTTATAAAGGGCTCTTACAAAACTGGGTGATTGAGCAAGATAATGGCAAATGAAAATCAGTAGTGATATGTGCAAAGTAATGCACATTGGAAAACTTAATGCCAACCAGACATACAAAATGATGGTGTGACGTGGTGTATCAACCTCACACTGGCCCATTTAGGGTTAACCACACTCTGTAGACTGAAGAGGCCAAACTCCCTCACCCTTCCTGGGCATGCTTGGACTGGAGACAAGGTATAAAAACGAGCAGCTCATCGCAAACTGGTCTGACTGAGGAGGAGAGTGGACATGTGTTGCAGGTGCCTGCCAGGAAGCTGCTAGAGTTCCAGTCTACAGAAGCCAACCATGCTGAGGTCCCTGCGGCAACCCTATGGACCACCATCGATGACGGAGAAGAATTTGTTCGCACAGGGAAAATACCAATGCTGGAAGTAAGGGTAGGAAACGACACAGGGAATAGAACTGGTACAGAGAGTGACCGAGCCTGAACGCAGGAGAATCGGTTCCTCAGGGCCCTGGGTCAAGACTCGGTGAAATAGGGTGAGCCCGGGTCCCCCAACCCCACACCGCACCCACACTGGGTATGGTCACCACCCTGAGGAACATGTCTTGAATGCAAGGGCAGCTGCATAGACCCTGGACACTGGGCCACGCCGCCTTGAGCACAAGGGCAGCCATATAAACTCTAGCCACTGGGCCAAAGTGCCCTGAAGACAGTGGCAGTTGTCTTGCCCTAGGGGCAAGAGGCAGTCCAGGGAACTCTTGCCACTTGAGCAGTAACCCCTGTTTTTTTGTCTTTCTTGGCCTGACTCCCCATGGCAGGGTGTATCAATCCTATGACAGATGGAGTCTAAATTAGCTGCTACCACTCAACAAAATGTTTTTTGGGGTCCTTGTGGCTAGTTCTCTGAAAATATCTGCTCAATGTGCAGTGGCGGTCAAAAAAGCATATAGAATGTTAGGAACCATCAGGAAAGCGATTCCACCGCATGTCCAGGCACTGCCAGAACCCCTGCGAAGACCTCCTCACCCAAGCCCATGCAAGTGGACGTAACACAGACCTAACTGGACCATTCTGAATGGGAACACTGATGGAGAGAGAACTTTGTGTTTCCACTTTGGTGGCACCAGCCACATGGTGTATGTCTAGTCCTCCTATGTCTCTGAACCACATGGTTATGGGAAACAACCATGCCCAGCCTCAGTCAGGGGGTCGAGTCTCGTCAACATTGGGAAAACTCCACCAAGCCCCCTCTAGGAACCTATTCTGGGCACCTGGCCTGACACATTGAAAATGTCCTCACAACTACAACTCCAGCTACAACTCTGGCTCTGGGATTTTGGATCGGTACTTCTCTCCCCACCCTCTCCCCGCTCCCCAAGGGCCCTGATTAATTCTAAGGCCAATAATAACTTCATGGATGCTACCATGGCTCAAGTACTTGGCTTACCCATAAAGCTGAACTCTGCCCCCAATTTAATTGAGACAATCAATGGATCACCGCTTCCTCTGGGGCTGTTAGTCAGAAAACTACAATTTTGGAGGTGAAGGTTGGGGAGCACCATGAGCTCCTCTGATTCAGCCTGCTCCAATCCCTGCACCTCCCTTTGTTATGCAGAATCCCCTAGTTGGTGAAATATGACCCGCATATCTCTTGGCATCAGCACACAATGACATTTAATTCTGAGTTTTGCCAGGACAACTGCCTCCTGACTTCCAAGTTCAACCCTCAAGAACCTCAGGTCAGACACTTTGTCCAGGCTTCAGAAACAGGGAGAGATGCTTGGGCAACAGGGAAGGCCTCCTTGCTACTAGGGTCAGCTGTCACAATCCCTGCAAAATACCAAGAGTTTTAAGACGTATTCAAAAAACAAAATGCAGACATACTACCCCCTTACTGGGAATATGACAGCCTGATCAATTTACAGCCTGGAGCCAAGATTCTGTTTAGCTAAATATATTCCATCTCAGTACCTGATTTAGCCACCCTTAAGCACTGCATCCACAGAATCTGGAGAACGGCTTGATCCAGAGTTCCCCATCCATGACTGGAGCCCCTGTCCTCTTTGTGAAACAAAAAGACAGCTTTCTTAGATTCTGTATTGACTACTGTGCCCTAAATAAAATCACAGTGCAGAATTTATACCTGCTACCCCGATCCCAGAGCTCTGGTTTGGGTAAGAACAGCCTGAGTATTCAACAAGTTAGACCTCAGTGGGGTATACACCCTAGTCAGAATCTGGTCAGGGATTAATAGAAAACCACTTTTCACATTTGGTATGGCCAATTCAAAAATCTGGGGATGCTTTTGGACTTACTAACGCACCTTCAACCTTTCAACATCTAATTAATGATGTCTTACGAGATATGCTGGACCAGTATGTGGTCACCTACTTAGGTGACATCCTAATTTTCTCTGAAGACCAAGTTATGCATCACCAGCATGTGTGCAAAATCCTATAAAGACTCCATCAATAGGCGCACTATGCTAAGCTGCAGAAATGCATCTTCGGTCAACCCACCATGGAATTCTTAGGCTACATTCCATCCGCCAACGAGGTCTGCAAGGATCCCTGGCAGGTGGAAGTGGTTCACGACTGGGCAACCCAGTGAAGATTCAAGAAATTCAGCACTTTATTGGGTTTGTGAATTTCTATGGAACTACTTTATATGGAACCACTCCTGAATCCTAGCCCCTGTGACCTCTCTGCTGCAAAAAACCACCAAGTTTTCTTGGATGCCAGAAGCCCAAGAAGTCTCTGATCACCTGAAGGTGGTGTTCACCTCTGCGCCCATCCTCATACATCCTGACCAAAGTCAGCTGTTCATCCTGGAAACCAAAGCCCCCAATGTCACCGGTGGTGTGGTGCTGTCCCAGAAACAGAATTTCATCCTGGTGCATACTGTTCTTGCAAGTTCACACCTGCAAGCATAACTGTGAAATTTTGGGGAAGGAGCTGATTGCCATCAAAGTGGCTTTTGAGACCTGGAGGCATTATCTAAAAGGAGCCACACACCCAGTTCAGGTGTTCACTGATCACAAAAATCTAGAACACCTGCATTCTGCTAAAGTCCTAACCCAAGAACAGCTATGCCCAGCTCTCTTTTTTCTCTAGGTTTGATTTTACTATCACCTACCACCCTGGCTCCTCCAACAGTAAGCCAGATGCTATGTCCCACAAAGGGGAACATGCCAATGATCCTAAGGGACCTGAAGAAGAGCCTCCTGCATCCTGAAACCACATCATTTCCTCAGAGGATCATCTCTATCTGATTTGCTCATGACCATATGTTCTGCCCTACCAAGTGACCCCTTCGTCCAGACACTCCAAACTTCCAACACTGAACCCCAGGGTAAGCTCACACAAAAGGATGGACTCCTCCTCATTTGTGGGCACATCTAAATCCCTCAGGGACACCCCTGTTTGGAGGCCCTATGCATTTGCCTTGACATCCCCTATACCAGGCAAGGCAAAAACCACTCCCATGGCACACTAGTCATTCTGGTGGCCAAAACTGTGGTCTGACTTTCAGGCCTATGTCAGCTCTTGCAACGCCTGTGGTCATACCAAAGTTCCCCAAACTAAAACCTTTGAGATGTTAATACCCACTGAGACCCCCTTGAGGCCTTGGGCTAAATTACAATGGACTTCATTATTGAATCTGAGGGATACCATACCATACTATACTGATAGTAGTGGATCAACTGACAAAGATGGCACACTTCATTCTCTGTGCACATCTTCCCACCACCAAAGATACTGCTCATCTCCTCATCACATGTGTGTTCTGCCTCCACCACCTCCTGGAGCACATTACCTCAGACTGGAGTTCCCAGTTTATTTCTCAGTTTTGGCAGGAGGTGTTCTTCTTCATAGAGGTGTTGTCTCCATGTATCAACTGCCTACCACCCACAAATCAATGGCCAATCAGAAAGAGTGAATCAGGTGTTGGGACAATACCTGTGATGCTTCAAAAGCCACCACCAAAATGACTGGGCTTCACTGATTCCATACATGGAATTCAGATACAACAATGAAGATCATGCCTCAACCAAAATGAGCCTGTTTTTTTTGTGTGTGTGTGCAAATTATGGTTGCCACTCCCGTTTTCACCATGCACTGCCCACTGTACCCACAGTTCCTGGTTCATCAAATCCACCAAACACAGGAAGAGTGGAAAGAAAACCTAGATGTAACCAACACAGCATACAAACATCAGGCTGACCATCACCAGCAGGAGGGCCCTACATCTGCAGTAAAACAAAAGGTATGGCTACCCACCAAAGACCTGAAGACAGGCAGACCCTTATGTAAACTTGGACCACCAGTACCTAGGACCCTACCAGATCTGTAGGCAAATCAATCCTGTAACCTTTGAACTCAACTTCCCTGCTATCTTAAGGTTCACCCTGTATTCCGTGTCTCCCTCCTAAACCCTTCTGTCAATTCCTTTCCCAAACGAAAACAACCTCTCCTTCCACCAGGCCAAGGCCAAGGTGACTACCTTGTCCACAAGATCCTAGACCCCAGATACAAAGAGGGAAGATATGGTAACTCGTTGACTGGGAAGGGTACAGGACAGAAGACTGGTCCTGGGAACCAGATCATTATACACATGCTCCCAAGAACCTTCCACAGAACCCATTCGGACAAACTTGGTCCTTGGTCACCCCAATGGACCAGTGATGTGAGGACCCCAATATTGAATGAAGTCTACTGGCTCCCTAGGTGGCATCCTTACCAGAGAACATGACCCTCTGAACTGTCCTCGCATATGAGACACTTCTTTGAGGAAGCCTTAGATGCAGGAATATCCCAGTCCTGACAGCTTGAAAAATGTCTCTTCTCTTTCCTGAAAGAACCTTTCTGCTTTTAAAAATTTAATTGTACCTTCCTTCTGATAGTCCTTCCCTGTTCCCTCCCCCAGACAAAAAAGCACTCAAACCCATAGATGCATTGATCAATTGAACGGGCTACAGACCAACTCACAAAAGCAAGGGAATTCAGAAATTGATATCTAAAGGACAATGTGTCCTTAATTCATCTCTGCATACCCAGAGGAGGGTATAGTGTCTGTTACTGGAAAACTCTGGGACTGACACAGGGCCCAGGAACAACAGAGCAGTGACAGCGGTAAGTCTGCTTCCCTGGCTTCTGCCTATTTAAGCCTGAACATACATTTCTAAGGCTTTCTGTATTGACATTTTATTCCATTTCTGTATACATTTGTGCTTGCTTAGTTTTCAGTATAAGGGCCGCATCCCCAAAGGTTTAAAATAATACTATCTATTTACTGTCATGGGTTCCCCTCCCATGAGTTGAAGCAGTCTTGCTATGGGAATGCTTTTTCCGTTCTTTCATGTTCCTTCAGTAAAAGCACTTATATTCTTTGTCTGCTCCTTGTTTGCTTGCTTGTTTGTGAGTTTGTTTGGAACAGGACGAGTGCAGATTGCACTCTTTTTTGATTGCTGTTGTTTGCTCCAGGAGTGCCTTTGTGCATCGTGAGTGGCTCTGTATGGTTGTGCTGGGCATAGTAGCAATTTAGAACAAGGTTTGCTCCAAGGCAACAAACATGAACAAAGACCCAAGAGAATTAAAAGCTGAAGGATTAATAACAGTGTTATCAACTCAAAGTAAATGTTACCAAAGGAAGGGGAACTTCTGACTATGGGCCTCATAGGCTAGGGGCTTTTACTCCGTCCTTGTTGGTCATTGGGATTTATTGCATTGGTGGTCAATTACAAACGTAGTTGCACCAATGCAATCCCTAAACGTAGACAAGGAAAGCCACTGCTCGTACTGGTTTGGCTGACTTGAGATTTCAAGCAGAGGTTTGCTGAACTGGCTTTTGTTATCTACACTAGAGGTTTTCCCCAGAGCAGTTACAACATGCCAATGCTCAAATGTGGAATATAACATGTGACAAAGGCTCAGAATGAGAGGAAACTTGAAAATGTTGTGGGATTCATTCCCTTAATGTAATCAATTTGGACTTCAGCCTCAATTTCTTGACTCTTTATTTACAATGTT
The DNA here is from genome assembly GCF_965152275.1 of Natator depressus. Classification (NCBI taxonomy): domain Eukaryota; kingdom Metazoa; phylum Chordata; order Testudines; family Cheloniidae; genus Natator; species Natator depressus. Next base: position 139,755,636 of record NC_134234.1, read on the forward strand.
AATCATTTTCAACAAGAAAATTTACAGGTCATCCAATTTGTGTGGCACTGAGGTAACCTTGGGACTAAACTGAGTGACATCCATCAAAATGAAGTACAGGTGAAATCATGCAGCTGCACCAGTTATTGGCCATCAATTGCTGACTCAGGGCTAATCCCAAATACAGATAAGGCCTCAAGACTGACAAACTATCACTGAACCCAATGGAAGTTTGCCTAACTACAGACTGAGGGAGAAAGGAGCAAGGGGATCTCTAGATTTGGCTCCATATGTTTAAAACTGTCCTATTTAAAGGCAATAGAATATATTCCTTATAAGTAGCCTGTATGACATCAGTACAAAGTTTCAAATTAGATGACAAAAAATCCAAAGTACATTTAAAAAGTAATTTAGATGGTTCCTGAGTGCAGGGCTGTGAAAACTTAATTAGGTAGTCTCCTATCAAATGACAGGAGGAAAACATTATAAAATGAAATGACGAGGGGACTAAGTCTATGAGAAATAAATTAGCTTGATTGCCGTGTCCAAGCTATGATATTTCGAATCACTCTGTCAGTTTAATTGACTACAATTGATGTAAGTTTGATAAAAAGCGTTGTGCCATTAATAAGGGATTGAGTTGCATGTTGTGTGTTTGAGAGCACTTAGCCCTTTACTCTGATTAAGGTACTTACAATCTATGGTGCTTGAACTTTGTATGGTTAAGTAGTTGTAATATTTATTACAGGCTTGTCACCATAACATATGGGTGTAGTGCACATGGCTTAAGATGATGATATAATTCCCCTGTATGGGGAGGTAAAACCACTATATAATCTCATTCATAGCTCTGTAACTATGTTCTGTGTGATGCTCCCAAGAAAAATCATATATTACTGTATGTATTTTTCTCCTGCAGACCATATAACTAATGAACAAAGGCAACTGGATCCACATGAATGGGCCTTTAAGCCTATGCAAAGCTCCGTTTATGTCAGCGAGACTTTCTGTGGGAATCAGAGTCTGTCTACACCAGGGGCGGGCAAACTTTTTGGCCTGAGGGCCACGTCGGGTTTCCGAAATTGTATGGAGGGCCGGTTAGGGGAGGCTGTGCCTTCCCAAACAGCCAGGCGTGGCCCGGCCTCTGCCCCCTATCTGACCCCCCCTACTTCTCACTCCCTGACAGCCTCCCACGGGACTCCTGCTCCATCCAACCCTCCTGATCCCTGTCCCCTGATCGCCCACAGAACCCCTGCCCCGTCTGCCCCCCGCCACCCCATCCAACCCCTCCTCTCATTCCTGAATGCCCCCCCCGGGACCTCTGCCCCATTCAACCACCCCTTCTCCTTGACTGCCCCCGGAACCCCTGCCCCTGTCTGCCCCCCGCCGCCCCATCCAACCCCTCTTCTCATTCCTGACTTCCCCCCGGGACCCCTGCCCCCATTCAACCCCCCTGTCCCCTGCCCTCTGACCACTCTGACCCCTATCCACATCCCCACCCCCTGACCACCACCCCGAACTCCTCTGCCCTCTATCCAACCCCCACTGCTCCCTGCCCCTTTAACACACTACCTGGAGCACCAGTGGCTGGCGGCGCTACAGCCGCACCACCCAGAGCACCAGGACAGGCAGCCGTGCCGCCTGGCTGGAGCCGGCCACGCCACCGCACAGCACCGGGTCAGGCCAAGGCTCTGCAGCTGTGCTGCCCGGCAAGAGCTCGCAGCTCCACTGCCCAGAGCAGTGCGCCGGCGGCGCAGTGAGCTGAGGCTGCGGGGGAGGAGGGGATAGCAGGGGAGGGGCCGGGGGCGAGCCTCCCGGGCCAGGAGCTCAGGGGCCGGGCAGGAGGGTCCCAAGGGCTGAATGTGGCCCACGGGCTGTAGTTTGCCCACCTCTGGTCTACACAGATCAGATTGTAGAAATGGAGCCTTAGATTTTAGGGATAGATAATCACATGTTCAGAAAGTTCTAAGGAGACTGCATTCCAACTGTTTTTTTTTTTAACTGATGTAATTTATATTGCATATGTAGAGAGGCAGGCAAGAGGCAGAGCAATGGCTGTGCTCCATCTTCCCACATACTGTATCCAGCACGACTGGCCAGCATATCCGGGAAGTAAGCTGTTCCACCAAAAGGGAGACCTGCACCCTGGTAGCTTCCAGAGTCATCCTATGTTTCTGGGCTTCCTTTGTAGGATGCTTCCAACTCACCAGTGATTAAACAGTAACCTAATCCTTAGAAAGTTATGCAAGAACAGCACTGTTGGAAACTTAGTTTTCAGTGTATAAATATGTCTCACAACAAAGGCTCAGCGCACAGTATTATGTAATACACCATGATGGAAGGAAACCAATTATTTAATAGCCCTAATTCACACACACACAAAATGATATGGAAGTAGGGCATTGTCTGCTTCTGAACCAATTAGCTAGAACCTTCTCCCTGCTGATCTGAAAAATTCTGTCTCTCATTGTAGACTGAAATGAAAAGGTCTATTTGCTGACCCCACAGCACTCGTGTGAGAAACTTTTTGTTGCTTAGAGTTGTATTAGAACTTCTGAGGGGGTTAAACGTAACTGAGGCGGGGAGGTGCATGCACAAGTGTTCACAACTTCAAACTCTCTGGAAATTAGCTCCTGAACATAAGAGGTGCTATAATGGGATATAATTTGTTTAAATTTTAACTACCAGTACATGCTTCTTGTCACATTTTCTATAAAATATGACAGTTCTTTTAATTATTCATCTGTGGATGTCTCATCCAAGTATAAACATTATCTGTTTAAAATAAAGATGTTGGTGAATGTAAAGAATTGTTTTGCACATTTCTGTTAAAAGAAAAATTAATGCAGATCTTTTCCAGTGTTGAGCAAAATGCTCTGTAATCTTTGAATGCTTGCTTTGAAGGTGTGTCATAAATATAAAGGGAAGGGTAAACCCCTTTAAAATCCCTCCTGGCCAGAGGAAAAATCCTCTCACCTGTAAAGGGTTAAGAAGCTAAAGTTAACCTCGCTGGCACCTGACCAAAATGACCAATGAGGAGACAAGATACTTTCAAAAGCTGGGAGGAGGAAGAAAAACAAAGGGTCTGTGTCTGTCTGTGTGATGCTTTTGCCGGGGACAGAACAGGAATGGAGTCTTAGAACTTAGTAAGTAATCTAGCTAGGTATGTGTTAAATTATGATTTCTTTAAATGGCTGAGAAAATAGCTGTGCTGAATAGAATGAATATTCCTGTCTGTGTGTCTTTTTTGTAACTTAAGGTTTTGCTTAGAGGGATTCTCTATGTTTTGAATCTAATTACCCTGTAAGGTATTCACCATCCTGATTTTACAGAGGTGATTCCTTTTTACTTCTATTAAAAGTCTTCTTGTAAGGAAACTGAATGCTTTTTCATTGTTCTAAGATCCAAGGGTTTGGGTCTGTGGTCACCTATGCAAATTGGTGAGGATTTTTACCAAACCTTCCCCCAGGAAGTGGGGTGCAAGGGTTGGGAGGATTTTGGGGGGAAAGACGTGTCCAAACTATGTTTTTTCAGGAACCCAGATAAAGTTTGGTGGTGGCAGTGGAAGTCCAGGGGCAAAGGGTAAAATAGTTTGTACCATGGGGAAGTTTTAACCTAAGCTGGTAAAGATAAGCTTAGGAGGTTTTCATGCAGGTCCCCACATCTGTACCCTAGAGTTCAGAGTGGGGAAGGAACCTTGACACAGTGCCAGTGCAGTTAGTTTTCATGTCCAAAAGGGCAACACTCAGTTATTGCCTGTTTGATTGGCTCATATAGGTGCTCCTGCCCATCAGTAGGAAGGAGTGTGTTCCTTCCCTCACTCTACCCTGTGTAACTCTCATAAAATTTCCTAGGGTCCTTCACCTGTGCTGAGGGATATAAGCAGTCAAAGTCTCCTCAATCTTTTCTCTACCTCCATTCCCCCATTCAAGCCATAGGATGTCATTGGCACTGTAGGAAAACTCTCCTTGATTTGCAAAGGGGCAGGAAATTAATGGTAGCTGCTCTCAGTAACATTTGATGGGTAGTGGAGGAGAGGGAGTGGAGGGTCTCAGCAGTGGCTCCTGGTGGCAGTCAGAGTCTGCTTCAGAGGCAACAGCCTCACCATTTACTCAGCTTCCAGGAGCTCACTGCCCTGTCTGGTCATGGGAAATAACATATGAAGAAATTGGTCTCTAAAAGAAAAAGATAGGGGGGAATAATTGACTCAGAACTGGAGCAGGTGGGAATGAGGTTGACTGTGTCACCGACTGATGATTTTATTGTGAATCTCATGCTATTTGGTGTTCTTCCTGATGTCTCAGCACCTGGAGACAAGTGATTATGTGGGAATCTCAGTTTTCATTTTTAAAAGAAATGTTCCTAGCCCTTGTGGTTGCAGAGAGAAGCCTGAAAACACGACCTGACCACACTCTAAAGGCTCAAAAACTAGAAGGCAACCAAAACGACCCAAAATAATGTACTATTATTTATTATTGATGGTTATTATTATACTTATTATTTATTATGTATTACAATTATTAATTTTAAAGCCAATGTCATAATTTTGGGAGGTCTGACATGCTTGTTGACCACTTGGGGTTGGCCACACTGAAAATAGCCTCCTTAGCAGAGGAACAGGGATTGATCCTCTCTGAAGTTGACAAAAGAGAAACTAGGGGTAAGAATGCAAAACCTACCTCAGACAAACACTGGGCTAAACAGTGAATGAGTGGGTGAGAGACAGGGTGACCAGCTAGCAAGTGTGAAAAATCGGATACTTTTTTTTTTTAAGGCAAAGGGGTATAGTTGCCTATATAAGACAAAGCCTCTGGGACATCTGGTCACCCTAATGGGCGATCATGTTAAATTGAGTGCCAAAAATTCATCTAGCCCATACTTTTCCCTTATCACTCTGGACTGTGCGATCTGCCTCCTACTTAAAGTTCTTAAACAGGAGCACAGCTGCACTATCTTGATTTCCTTTACACCTGTTAGTCATTACACCAAACTGTTACAAGCTGCTCAGAGAGTGGGTGAGATCTGACACAAGGATCCTTTGATCTGCCTTTAGTTATATATATTTTTTTATATTCTTGCCCAGATCAACGGAAACTGAGAGGCTGAGGATATTAAATTATTGGCAAGATATAGGCTATGAATGTGCCCTTCCATCTTTAGCCACGTTGAGGACCTCTCTTTGGAGGTGCGGAGGAGAGAGAAGGCTTCCATTTTGGTATTCAGTACTTTGCCATAGTCCTAAGGAGTCTCTCCCATCAGGGCACCACAGGATAATCCTATAAGTGCTATGGAAGTATCCTGGGAGTTTTCTCTGCATTATGTAAGGAGACAGGCTATTAAGACATATGTGATAGTGGATCCTTATATATGTAAGCTTGAGGTGCTCCTTGTCATAAAACATGTTGCTATGTTATTTCATTTAAAGCTCAAAAAAGAGTAAAAATATAAATCTTTCAAAGAAACCCTTCTGGAATGCAATTTATTTTTCATATTTGCCTAATACCAAAACTAACTCCTCCATCTCCCCTACTGTGCTCTCTGTGACACTACCACCTCGCCCCTGCACAAGAGGGGTATACATAGGACGTGGTAGCATATTGCACTATCCTCTGAGACAATCCTGCCCCCTCACCCTTGGCTGCAGAGGGCCCTTCCTCCATCGCAATTACTGCAGTGCAGAAGAAAACTAGGATTTCAGAACTCCGTGCCAGGAAGCCCAGCAGAGTGGGGATGGAATGTACCCCAGCAGCGAGCGGGCTTCGGGGAGGAGTGTGTATGGAGCTGGTGAAGCTCCAGACAATCAGATCCATCAGTCATATACCCTGGTGGGGCGAGATAGGGCAGGAAGCTGGATGTACAGAGTGTGGGGGGAATGCAGACTTGCAGACTCTACTACAGCCTGGAGGTGGAAGCAACAAACATGCAGTGACTTTTTTATTATTATTGTTATTTGCCTGTGTTACTACTCAGGGTCCCGGAGGGAGGTTTCTGTAATCTCATCCCAGCTCTGAATGGCCCCCTGCTCCCTGTGCCACAGTGCTCAAGCATAGGGAAGTGGATAGGTTTTCCCCTTAATCTGGAACTCCAGGGCTGTGCTGACTTATCAATGTGAGCTGATACCATGGCAAAGTACAAGCAAGGTGTAAGTACAAATGTTAGCAGGACAATGCATGTTCATTAGAGGAGATGCCTAGGGTTTGTATTATTGTATTTCAGTGTTAGCTGTTTCCTCTTGTTCTGCTTAAATGTGGGGGATAAAGGACAAGCTAACTGAAGGCTGTGTCTGAATCAATGACTGGGGAAAGAAAGAAGGAAACCCTCTCAAGCACGATGCAATTTAAAGGCAATCTATGTTGGGTAATAGAAATGATACTTTTGTACTTACAAGCAAGAGTTTGATTGGAAGGAAAGTTAATGTGACCATCTAACACCACAATAGGGAAACAAACATATTTTATAAATAATTGATATCTACACATCAAAGAAAGCCATTCTTATAACTGAGGGGTAAACCAGTCCTACTACCCGAAGGCTCATTTCTCTCAAGTGAAGCCACTGTTAGAGATGCTGCTCTGTTGACAGCTTTTTAGAGGCCAGACAGATTTCTAATGGGTTATTGAGGAGGTAACCCTACAATCGCCACCATACAAAGTCTAGGGCTGCTGAGGATAACTTTCCATAGCTCTTCCTCCTCCTGTGCTTGTTATTTGACTAAGGGTACGTCTAAACTGCAACAATACCCAGCGGCAGTGAGTCTCATGGGACTTGGGCTCATGGGGCTTGTACTACTGGGCTAAAAATAGCAGTGCAGACATAACCACTTGGGCTGGAGCCCAGGCTCTGAGACCCACCAAGACTCCAGCCCGAGCGGGAACATTTAAACTGCTACTTTTAGCCCCGTAGCACAAGCCTGAGTCATTTGACCCTGGCTCTGAGACCTGCTATTGTGGGGCTTTTTTGCTGTATAGATGTACCCTAACTCATTTCTGTAAATGAACAGTAGACTCAATCCCAAACGTCAGGGTTTAAAACAATCTCTAGCTATTAGAGATCAGAATGAGCCCTAATGTGGGGGCAGATTATCCCCTATTTCCCCCCTGTGGAGTTCTTACACCTTCCTCTGAAGCACTGGGCATTGCCAGCCACAGGATACCAGAGTAGGTGGACCTCAGATCTGATCCAGTGTGGCCATTCCTTGTTTCCTCAGAGTTCTATTGTTTAATATAAACTGATTTGGGTTTTGACTGTTATATCTGAGAAAAGTTATTTGCTGCAGTTCTCAAAGGAATCTGAACTTTGTCTTCACAGGAAGGTGAATGAGATGGTCTGTGCACAAGGGTGACGATAGAGAGAGGAAGGCTGGGGAGCAGGGCCACACTACAGGCTGGAAAATAACAATGTTGATACATGATGGCCAAACAACCTAAGGGTACAAGGGTCTGTCAGGTTAGCCTATTAGTGAGTTAAACAACACTTCAGTGATAGGCAAGTCATATGGCCGAACGCTCTCCTTAGGCCAAATTCTGGCTAAAATGATTGGTACCCAAGTGAGCGCATTTATAAACATGGCCAGAAGAAGGAGCTGGGCCTGCCACCCCACGGCCCTGACAAGGAGTTACAGCACCATGTGGTCTCCGCTTCTGCTTCTACCCACACCTGCAACTAGACTACCAATGCCGTTGCCAGCCCGGGAGCGGCTCCTCCAGTCATGGCCAACCCAAAGCTCAGGCTCCAATGGGAAGGAACTGGGCCCACTGCACTATCCCTTGCTGCTCCCAGCTGGTGATTCAGCACCACATAGCATCCCCACCTCCTAATGGAAGCTCCCTGGGCTGGGATATAAAAGACCCTACAGAACCAAAAGTTCCCCTTCATCCCTTTCTAAGACATTCCTTAATCCCTTCACTTTCCCTAAGCTACCTGACTCAGCACCCCCATTCATGTCACTCTCCGAACCTGAGAAGCAATAAAAGCATGAGAAGATGGGTTGGGGAAGAAGGGACTACAACTGCAATGCAATATGACCTAATATTTTGCTGTATGATGATCTAACAGCTTTAAAGATTTAATTTAGTTGGGTATCCATCCATGTAGCAATGTATTTTCTTATACTGCACTTCAGGGCATGTGATAATCATCATTGCCAGATCCCCAGTAGACTAATTATAAGACAACAATTTTCAAACACTAAGAATAACAGTCATCTGAAACTAAATCTGGGGTTAAATTTAGGTCTGACTATCTCTCATAGAAGGAGGAAACTTTAAAGCTCTGCATTAAAAATTCATATTTCTCTGGGCACTGGTTTAATATGATGACTACAATATTACATTTTACAAAAAGGTTAATTTCCCTTTTCCCAGGTTTCCTAAGGAGAAAGCCTCTGTTGTTACTTGAAAATCACAGGAACATTTTGCCACAGCAGGCGAAACACAATAAAGTATTAAAGGGGTTTTTTGTTTGGTTGGGTTTTTTTGTAAATTGACACATTTATGTTGTACACAAAAACAAATAAATGTTACAATGTGTTTTGGGCCAAATCACTTTGATTGCACATCATATCCTTCCAGGCCCCGGATACTCTTCAGTTCTGCAGTTACAGAATCCTCCTGCATTATGTTCTATATTGCTTTGTTCTTCTTTTATGTGACTAGGCAGAAGATTCCAGATGCCATTCTTTTATTTCACTTACAGCTCCTCTGCCCTTTCTCCAGGATACAAAGGACTTGTTTCAATAGAAGTAATTGGCAAATGTACTCTTCTGTTAGATACTATGTGACACAAATCACTTTTGCTATTTTTAGCCAGGTTCAGTTGCCCCCCCTCCCTTTAAAACTGAACCCTCGTTGTTACTGCCTGATGCACCTTTACAGATTCAGGCTTTTGAAGGAAATCGGCCAATGCTTTTTTTAATGGAGATGGAAGTTCCTTGCTTTAGGACTCAAGTCCAAAAATAGCCAGAATGTAAGACAACAGAGGCCGAGATTTAGAGAGATTTGTTCAAAATCAGGTGAAAATAATTTTAAAATCAATGTCTTTGCTATGTTGATGAATTTTTTCTATTTAAAAGCTTTGCTACTGATCATAGACAAACTCCTAATTGTGAGAGTGTGTGTGTGTTCCCATTGACATAAATGGGCTTTGGATCTGCCTGTAGTTCCTAAAGCCACAGCAAAGAAAGATCTCTTTTACTCACCTGTTCTTTTCTACTACTGGTCAGCTCTGGGGACAAATTTCAGCTCACTCTTTATATTCTGGATCTCTGATAAGTTGACAGCAGGGCCTGGAAGTTTCTTGGCTCCTGGGAGCTGCTTCTTCTCCTTCTCCTCCTCTGTAGAAGCAGGAATGCTCTGTGCAAAGGGAAAATAGTCACCTTACGATAACCATACACATCTCTTGAGCATAAACAGAGGTCAGATTAATTGGGAAATGTGAAAAGGTTTTTTTGATGCTAAATGTAATCACAATGGAAACTGGACAGCTGTAAGAAGGAATTAACTTGGTTACTAGATGCCTTGAGATGCCTGCACATGTTTTGAAAAATACATTATTAAAGTGTGCTGAATGCACAAGGATTTACATCTTTCTACATGTGAGTAGCAATTTACTATGTTAAAGGAATAATGGGAAGTGAATCTGGTGGAGTGCCATAGGCAGCCAAAAGGAAGAAAAGTAAATGTCCATTTTTATGACCTAATATCTTACATAGTTACATAGCCATGAGCTCTAGCTACTGAGAAACCTAATATTCTGCAACTCCCGAGTCTCTGAAGAGCAGAGCTGTGATGGTAGCTCATGGGCACTAAAGGCCTGATCCAAAGCCTATTAAAGTCAATGGAAGTTTTTCCATTGACTTCAGTGAGCTTTGGATCAGGCCCTGTGGAAGAGATGGATTTTGAGATATTTGCGACACAGCGTAGTGGGGATCTTTAAAATTAAGACCAAGACCTGGGTCTGGACTCAAACAGGGAGCTAATGTAGAGTGTTGGAGCATTGGAGGTGAGGATGGAGTATGTTCTTGTCATCTGTGTTAGTTATAACATGGCCTACCACATGCTGTATTATCTGCAGCTTCTTCATGGTCTTCCATTGATAACCCTTATTTGTCGTACATGGCCATAACTGAAGCTGGAGGTGATAAATCACTGTGGCTGGTCCAGCTATGACTGGAAGGGATGCATTTCTGGCTTCTAACACCATGTGGAGTAGTGCTGGATGAACTTTTCTACATACAACTTTTTTTTTCAGCAAAAATGCACATTCGGTGATACCACATACCTTCTTGAGTATATGTTGATTTTGCTGAACTTTTCATTTTGAAAAAAACTTTTTAAAAGTTCAGAAAAAATCAAAACAGTCAGTTTTGAAATTTTCTAAATGAAATGTTTTGATTTTTCAGTCTGAAACAACTTTTCCTTTCGAAATTTCCTTTAATTTTATTTTTAAAAATTCAAAGTTATTTTAAAATGCTCAAAATCACAAGGAAACATTTCATTCTTTTTAAATGCAATGCTTTGTTTGATCCAAACCCATTTTTTTCTTTTCTAAATTGCCAATGAACAAAAAAACCTGTTTTTCACCCAACTGTAATTCAGATGTCCAGGAGTAGTGAAACATTCAGAACAAGCCCAGAACTATGTATTACCTTGTTGTGTCCATTGGTGGGTAGATGCCCTCAAAAGATGGTGAAGTCATGGTTTTGGCCAAGTCTTCAGAATCTTTCCCTTTGCCCAATTACATCACCTTGTGTTTCTTGGATTTACGTTTCAGTCAAGCTAGTCTTAATACAAGTACAGGACAGCTGGTGACAGCTTCTCTCTGTGAGAAGATGTCAAGCCAGGTGCCATCTGTGCAATGCTGTTATTGAAGACAGCCTAATTCTTCCCCTCTCGTCCCCCCATCTCTAATTCCTACTGTTTCCTTGACATTAAGACCAGAAAGGACCATTTATTATTATTATTATTATTAACTGTAGTAGTTTAACATTTATACTGTGGCAGTGCCTACAGTCTACAACCGGGACATCTCATCTCAATTGACCTGAAGCGTGGGTAGGTAGTTTTCCTGCAAGGAACTTAAGATTTTTCCAGCCTAAGTTCTATATCAGGGGTTCTGAAACTTGTTTTGCTGGAACCCCCTTTGAAAATATTTCAGGTTCTGGTGACAGTCCAATAGTATTAATAGTACTATTAATACAATAATAGTATTATTTCTAGTAATTGATTGACCAAATATAACTCCAGGAGGAAGAGGTTTCAGAGGGGTAGCCGTGTTAGTGTGGGCAGTGAAGAAACAGATTGACAGAGAGAGAAGGATACCCAGAAGTCACCTACTACAGGACAGGCCCAATAAAGAAAGTAAAAGAACGCCACTAGCCGTCGCCTTCAGCCCCCAACTAAAACCTCTCCAACGCATCATCAAGGACCTACAGCCTATCCTGAAGGATGATTCCTCTCTCCCCCAGACCTTGGGACACAGGCCAGTTCTCGCTTATAGACAGCGCCCCCAACCTGAAGCAAATACTCACCAGCAACTACACACCACATAACAGAAACACTAACCAAGGAACCAACCCCTGCAACAAACCCCGTTGCCAGCTCTGTCCGCATATCTATTCAGGGGACACTATCATAGGACCCAACCACATCAGCCACGCCATCAAGGGCTCATTCACCTGCACATCTACCAATGTGCTATATGCCATCATGTGCCAGCAATGCCCCTCTGCCATGTACATTGGCCAATCCGGACAGTCTCTACACAAAAGAATGAATGGACACAAATCAGACATCAAGAATTGTAACATTCAAAAACTAGTAGGAGAGCACTTCAATCTCCCTGCACACTCACTAACACACTTAAAAGTTGCCATTCTTCAACAAAAAAAACTTAAAAAACAGACTTCAATGAGAAACTGCAGAACTGGAATTAATTTGCAAACTGGACACCATCAGATTAGGCTTCAATAAAGTCTGGGAGTGGCTGGGTTACTACAAAAAATAATTTTCCCTCTGTTGATACTCACACCTTCTTGTCAACTGCTGGGAATGGTCCACATCCACTTTGATTGAACTGGCCCCATTAGCACTACAAAAAATAATTTTCCTTCTGTTGATAGTCACCCCTCTTGTCAACAGTTGGGAAGGGCCACATCCACCCTAATTGAATTGGCCTCGTTAGCACTGACCCCCCCACTTGGTAAGGGAACTCCCATCTTTCATGTGCTCTATATTTATACCTGCTTACTGTAGTTTCCACTACGTGCATCTGATGAAGTGGGTTATAGCCCAGGAAAGTTTATGCCGAAATAAATTTGTTAGTCTCTAAGGTGCCACAGGATTTCTCATTGTTTTTCCAGGAGGAAGAGTGAATCTACTGTGGCTTCAATTTCTCAGGGAGAAGCAGCAGATCAGCAGAGAATTGTAGAAACATTTTAACTTCTGCCTTTCTGGGCCACAAGGGCTTTTCATGAGGCATCATCTCCAGGAAATTTAGGCTACTATAAGTTTGATTGGCTTGATAAATTTGTATTTAATTTTGTGTCATTTAATTCATGCAAAATAACTTACATGTACATGCATGTTACTAATGATGTGATCAGATGTTTGTCTGTCTTGTTTCACTGCCTAAGAGCCAGAGTATTGGTGAAAGGTTTATTCCAGAATTCTGTTCCAGTTAAAATATATCATTTCTCATAGAAATACTTGTGCATGCTTACTGCAAATGTGAGAGCTAGTACAAGTAAATCTACTACTCTTTGGGGAAACAGAATGCTAATGAGGCACAAAAATAACAAACTAGAGTGGATATCACAAAAAATTGATCACAGTATAAATCCAACTCTAATTCTGACTTCATTTAAGCACCATACAAAGTATACTGTACTACAGTAAGAATATGTGTTGGCTTCCTTTATATTTATTATTACTATTATATATTGTTTCTGTGGTGGTAATGTGTGAGGACCACAATCAGGAATCAGTACCACATTGTACTAGGCACTGAGCAGTGTCCAGGTGACCTCACAATCTGGGATTAAGGCAAGTAGAGTAAGTAAATTAATGGAGAAGGAGTGGAAGGGAGGCAGCAGAAGGTCTCAGGAGACATAGATGGTTACCAGACAGTATTGTTTTCTTGCACAGTTTCATTGCCTGATAACTTGACTAAGCAGAAAAGAATAAGGGCCTGGATGCACTACAATTCCAGAACTATCTATAGAGGACCTGTTTAAAAATGATTGCTGCCTAAATCACTTACAACAGAGTTCTCTTTTGTAGTACTGTGTTGTAACTGACTTAGGTTACATTTTGGTCTTTGGGACCATGTAAGGTTTGGACATGTTTTGGAGATGTTCCATTCTATACATTATTTTTAGGGTTACTTTTTAATCTCAGATGTGTGGCATTCATAACTACGTACCTCAAATTATCCCCCACTGTGTGTGCAATGTGCACTGTGCAGCTGAGGTTAGAACTTGATCTCTAACTTTATCAAAGGAGGTCTAAAGAGTCAATAAAATGCTGGACGGTGGTAAGATTAGGGAAGCAAATATCTAGGTGAAGAGACAGTGTTCTTTTTTGAAATTCCCATGTCCTCCCACTCAATTTGTTTGCTACATGCCCTTTCACTCAATTTTTTTCACATACAAAACTTACAAGGATTTCAGCCCATTGAATGTGACACATATCTTCCTTGACAGGTTCTCAAAATATAGCCCATAATGTTCAGATAGATTTGCCTCTAATGGCCTTAAAGATAGAACCATGGATTGTACTGCAAAAGCTAAATAAACAGAAAAAACTGAAAAGACAAATCCACTGGGAACATTTATGTTCCACTGCTACCACAAGGTATAATTCAGCAGAACCTTTACTCATGTGAATAGTCCCATTGGTTTGGGGAAGTAAAGGCTACAGGATCAGAGCAGAAACTTTAATTCTGTAGTTCCTGTTTCATATATAATATACACATAATTGAAGAGCAAAGCTATAATTCAATGATCCAACTAAATCAAACAGTGCTAGCCATTTATCTTATTTCTCAAATTCTACCAACCCTCGTGCAGGCTTTATTAGTTTCTTTTTAATATCTTTTGCATTCCTTCAAAACTGAATTACTAAATAGAAAATATGTTTTAATTTTTTTTCAGAAGAGAAAACCATCTGTGCTTGCAAGGTCACTTTATACATTTTCTTTCCAAAATGCCTTGTTCAAAAATAAGTTAGATCAGTTTTTCCCCCCAAAATGACTTTATAAACAGAGCATCATTACTGTAAAGTATATAAGAGAATTTAGCAAAATAACCTCTTCTGTTTTGATTAACAATGAAACTGATAAGAGGAGAAGAAAGAATTAACCTTCAGTAAGAAAATTACAAGTCTGAAGTGTCTATAGTAGCTGGGGAAAAAGGCTGATAATTTGTCCAAAAATATTCCCTTTTAGGGATAGATCATCGGTGTCCCTGGAGTAGCATGGGGTGTCACAATACCCCTCTTGGTCTCCCATCGCCCCAGTCAGGCGTAAACTATGCTAGGGCTATACACTGTGCAATATATACTCCCCAGAGTGCCGATTTGCTTTCCCTTCATTGCCTTCCCCTCACCTGTCACTGCTGATGCCATTCTCTTAACTAAGCAGGACCACATACCCTGGTACTTGTTTATATTACCATGTATGTCTTGACTTCAAAAATAACACCAGGTATATCAACTGTATTCAGCAGTCAGTGGTTGACTTCCAATTGGGATTGGTATATGGATGCCTGTGATAACTAGGATTAGCATTTTGTACTGTAGCCTAGATAGCTGCATAGCACATAAACTGCAGAGAGTCTCCTGCATTAAGTTTAAATATTATTTTCCTTACCTCCTCCACTTCAGGTGTAAATTCTTTTCTTTTGGGAGGATGCCCTGCTCCAGGTCGAAATGCTCCCATTGGGATGTTGATATTAGCCTGTCAGAAGGAAACCATGATGGATTCACCACACCAAAAAAAAGTCTAAATGCAATGAAATTACAGACAAAGATGCAATTGCAAAAAGATGGATCACCAGTGTGAATTTCTCTGTGTGGTTTTTATTTGTAGCCACTGCAGTGTTTTTACAGAGTTGGTGCTGGAGTGATGGCTCTCAAACCCTTTCATTCTATGAGCCGCTTATGAAGATAAAGATCTTCTTGCTGGCCCTCTCCACCCAGCTTCCAGCTCCTGATCCTGCTCCTTGCCTGTGGCAACTATAGTGATTAGTTACATAAAAGCTTAATAAGATGGTACTAGAGAGACAAAATGGAAATAATCACATTTTCCTGTAATGAGAATGGCAGCTTGGCCGTTCCCCACACCCACCATCCTTTTGAAGTCATGCTACTTATTTCCTCCCCCATGCATACAGTATTAATATATTTATCATAGAATCATAGAATATCAGGGTTGGAAGGGACCTCAGGAGGTCATCTAGTCCAACCCCCTGCTCAAAGCAGGACCAATCCCCAATTATCAGTAGTTAGCTCCCTGTATTGCCTGCAGCCCCACTGCTTTAAGTTCTCTGGGTTACTTTGCAGTTTGGTTTTGTTCACCTGTACATTTGCTACCCCTCCAATTTTAGTGTTACCCACAAATTTGATTGAGGCTGGATTTACACCAACGGAATGCTATTAGATGGAATAGATTCAAACAGTGCTTAAAGATGACTGGTTTTTCAGCTTTTTAACTAACTTGGTCAAAAAGCTGCTGGATTTTCATGGACAGGATATCACAGCTCAGCCGAGCTGAGGAGTGCATCTGGTATGGGGACTTGGAGGTGGCATCTCTGCTATTTGCAGATGGTGTTGTCCTTGCTTCTTCAGACTGTGATTTCCGATGTGCACTTGAACGTTTTGCTGCAGAGTGTGAAGCGGCTGGGATGAGAACCAGCACCTCTAAATCAGAGGTCATGGTCCTCTCCGGGGAGAGCACCTGCCCTTAGTGGATGAGTTCAAGTATGTAGGGGTCTTGTTCATATGTGACGGCAAGCGGGAGCAGGAGATTGACTGGCAGATTGGTGCGGTGGCGGCAATGATGCAGGTGCTGCACCGATCCATGGTGGTGAAGCGGGAGCTGAGTTCTCAGACGAAGCTCTCAATTTACAGTTCGCTCTACGTCCCCATCCTCACCTATGGTCATGATCTTTGGGTGATGACCAAAAGGACGCGATCGCGGGTACAAGCGGTGGAAATGAGGTTTCTTCACAGGGTGGCTGGGCTTACTTTCCGAGACAGGGTGAGGAGCTCAGCTATTTTGGAGGGCCGTGGAGTAGAGCCGCTGCTTCTCCAGATCAAGAGGAGCCAGTTGAGGTGGTTCAGGCACCTGATAAGGATGCCCCCCTGGGAGGCTTCCTTTGGAACTCTACTGGGCACGTCCCACTGGGCGGAGGCCCCAAGCCTGACCCAGGACACACTGGAGAGATTCTATCTCCTGGCTGGCCTGGGAACGCTGGGGAATCCCCCAGGAGGAGCTGGAATCTGTCGCGGAGGAAAAGGAGGTCTGATCCTCCCTACTCTCCATGCTTCTGCCATGACCCTCACTAGGAAAAGCGGCATAAAGGACAAAGAAGAAGAAGAAAAGCCGCTGGACATCCTAAGAATCCTGGATTGGGCCACAGCTAGTAGGAAGGAGATCTGCTTGATAGCTGATGGATTTGTCACCTTGTGCCAGAAGCAGATCTACAGACTTCATGAAAGTTTTAGAGCGATGAAAGCACAATAGTATTTGTAGTAAAATGCATACTGTAACGTGGATCCAGTTTAATTAGCACATGAAGTAATTAGATCCGGTACCCCAAGCACCTTTCTGGGTTCAAATAGGTTGGAGTGCTCAGGAAAGTTCACTAGTATGTTCAGTTCTACTGTAAATAAAATCAGTGGCAAAACCCCCTACATTGGCTGCAATGAGAGCAAGTTCTGTGTCTATCTGAGGTACTTACAGAGTATGACTACACTGCAATTAAAAACCTCCGGCTGGTCCATTCCAGCTGACTCAGGCTCGCAGGGCTCAGGCGAAGGGGCTGTTTAGTTGCTCTGTAGACATTCAGGCTCGGACTGAAGCCTGGGCTCTATGACTCTGCAAGGTGGGAGGGTCCCAGAGCTCAGGCTGCAACCCCAGCCCAAATGCTACACTGCAATTAAACAGCAGCTTAGCCTGAGCTCCGCGAGCACAAATCAGTTATGGACGTCTAATTGCCTTGTAGACATACCCATATAGCCCCCAGGACCATCTCAGCATCTTACAATCTTTAATGTATTTAACTTCATAGTACCTCTGTGAGGAAGGCAAGTGTTCTTTGCCTCAGGTCCCCATCCATAAAATGGGCAAAGAGAAACTAAGCGACTTTCCCGAGGCCACACAGGAAGCTTGTGGCACAACAGGTCACAAATTCCACGCTTGCTTTCCAACACTGGATCACCATTCCTCTCATTTGGAAAGTCTGTTGCTATAATTACCTTAAGCAGTTTGGCCTCCAGTTGGTCAGTTACACTTAATAGTGTTTGAATTGTCATTCATGGGTCAAATTCACCCTGCTGGTAAAGGGAATGGCAAATTTTACCTCTTTGCCTTAGACCTGTGCCTTTGCACCCCAGGAGGGATTCATCCAACTGGAAGGGTGGGCAGAGTTTCTATTGCTTCCTCCTCTTGTGGGCTTTGCCAGTCAGGGCAGCTTAATATTTCATCAGCCGTTCCAAAGGGTCTTCACTAGGGGAGGAAGCCAAATCAGCACAAACCCCTGACCACCTTAACCATGACCTTTCAATGGTCAGTGCTTCTCCCTGTTGGAATCAATGGAGGTACTCTAGAGTTATGTCAGTGCAACTGAGTTCAGAGTCTGATCTGTTATCTATTCGAGAGTTCAGACAGAAAGTTGCAGGCTAGTTTAAATGTGTCTTTAAAACAAAGACTTTTGAAAAGAGAATGAATGATAGATAAATATGGTTGCAGCCCTGAAGAAGAGCTCTGTGTCGCTCGAAAGCTTGTCTCTCTCACCAACAGAAGTTGGTCCAATAAAAGACATTACCTCATCTACCTTGTCTCTCTAATAGATAATATTACTCTCTGACTATAAATGGACAGATAAAATGTATGATGTGTCAGCTTGATGGCCTATTATACAGTGATCTGGACTACTAGAGCTGGACTTATTTTTACAGTCACTTGATTCTCTGGTTGGGAGTGTTGCAGAGACAGAATATACAGACCAGAGAGTCTGAGTGCCTTCTACTGCCCTGCAACAACCCAGAAGGCCAGTTTAGGAGTGTTATTGGTGAGACCCATGAGTCATGGTCACCCCTATTCATCCAGAAGGACAGATGAACAAATTGTAGGGCCACTTGAAGGTAATTGTGTTATAATAAATTGAGAAAATATGAAAGTTTTCAGAGCTCTGAACAGAACAGAGGACCTCCACTAAAACACTAAACCAGAAAAGCACTTAAATGAGAGGAAAATCAAAAGCAGTAAATGTTGACAGAATGTATTATCAGCTAATACTATAGACAGCATTTCACACACAGATTATTGACAGCTTCTTCAGCTACATTCTTTCATGTCAGTGTATGGATATGGATCCTTACATTTCCATATCTGTAGCACAATATACATTGTCATTTCCCGAGATGCAGGACCTATTGTATCAGTATGTAGTAGCAAAAGCTCATAATCCATGAATCACTACAAGGTACAGTGTATAGAAGTCACTGACACCTTGTATCATGGATCTGAGATAGCTGCAAGAAAAATGGGCATCAGTTGCGGTGTAGGTTTTCTTACTACAGCAGCTTCCAACAGCTTTCCCTAGAAATGTTGTAAAAAACTCAGTCTGTGCAGTGGTTGCTTTTCTAACATTTGTCATTCAAGACTATTTCATAATTTTGACTTTCTTAAAGTATTACGTTTAGTGCTTTGGGGGCACAAGCTCTTTTAAAAAAAAATACTAACAGTTATTTGGACGTTTAAAGTTTCAATTTAGAAGTTGGAAAAAAATCTTAGACGTGACCAAACGTGTCCACCCCTACTCTTTCAGTAAAGAAACAAGCAAATCAATTTAATTCAAAATGTGTTTAAAAAAAGAAAACTTGTTTAAATATAACATATTAAGATTAGTAGCTGATTAAAACTTAGATCCAAGTTATAAATCCCCTAAACTGTGAGTTAATAATGCAAATGATTTTGAAATCTAATATATAAAGGGTGAAATCCTGACTCCCCGACTGAAGTCAATGGCAAAATGTCCATTGATTTCAAAGCCAAGACTTCTCTCAAACAGTTATGCCTTTTTTGTACAAAAAAGTCAGCTCTGTTCAGTTAAATCACACTTTATAATAATAATACCTCTCTCCCATACCCACATATAGGCCTTGCAGCTTCAAAATGCTGCACAACCATTAGTTAATTAATCTTCATAATACCTCAATGAGTTAGGAAAGTATTATCATGGGAAAACTGAGGGCAGATCAGCCATGATAAATTCTATTTGGGGTTCTTATGCTATTTCAAGCTTTTATGAACCCTTAAACTGTTTTTCCTATCAACATGCTAGGAAAATCTATTGCAAAAATATATTTAACAAAAATTGTAATAATATTGTACACATTAGTATTTGAGGAGGCACCCTGGCCTTAGGCTAAGATCAACTGATTTAACTAACTAGTGTACTTTTTTTTATGTTATATGCTTAACCACTAACCCTTGTCTGTATTTTCTACCACAGGCAATTGTCAGCTCGTACAATTTTTCTTTATTTCTTTCTTCATTTGCAATATAAAATCATTTTTGATGAACATGAATTGACATGGCTGGGGTATTTATAATGTGTATTCAACAATGTATGTGTTATATAATTTTAAATATTCTTTATTAAAAGTTTTTATCAGTTTAAAATCTAACATGAGCTTAGTCTGGGAATGATATCCTGCACTTGCTGGCACAGCCAGCCTTTGGGGCCTAGAAAGCACATAGTAACCAGCCTCTGTGAATTGACATCCTAGAAGTTTCTAGGATCATCTTTGGTCTCATTAAAAAAAAAACAAACAAACCCCAAACAAACAAAAAAGTATAGCTCTTACTGTTTTAGGACCAATTCCTACTCATGCTGAAATCAATGGTAGTTTTGCAATAGACTTCAGTGGGAGAAGAATTAAGGGGTTAGTTTCACCGTACTTTGTTCACCTACTTCCGAGAGGTGTTGTGACTGTTCTGTAGTTAATGTTTGTAAAAGACTCTAAGAACTACAATTAACCAGAATGAGTAGACACCCCTACCTGGCACAGTCTTTTCATTGATTACTTTATTTTGGTTTTCCCATAAAATGTCTTTCTGAATAACAATGTAGTTAAATTGAATACTGGAACTATATATTTTGTTGTTCAAAAGAATGAAAAGATGAAAACATGCAAACATTAAAAGCTGTGCCATCTATCTATCCCCATACTTCTACCACAATGTATTAATTCTAAAGAAACCCCTAGGGTTTTCAGAGATGGGATTTGCTTATAATAGTGATTGGCTGTATATATGGAAATTCTGTGGATTATCCTGTTGTGTTTAGCAGACCCATCAACAAACAGTATTTATCATGTGAAGGGCTATTGTTTTTAAATCAAATCTGTGAATCTTTTTTTTTTGTTCAGATCACCAGCAATTCCTCAGGTCAATGTTTTTATGTGCTTTCATGTCTACCAAGACTAAACTTTTATTCTTTTTAAAATAATCACTAGCTAACACTTAAGTGTTGTTCATTACAAACAAAATGCAGATTGTGAAGCAATTGATGTAGAAATTCATTATTTTCTGATATTAGAAATGTAAGTACTGTCTCTTACCTGAATGGATCTGACATTTGAAACTGGCTGTTTTGACATACTTAAAGAGAGCGCCTTAATTCCTGCAAGCAAAATGAGAAACTGTTACAGGCTCTGACATTCAGATAGCAGAGCTTGATAAACTAGAACTTAACCCATGCTGCTTCTTGACAGGCATCCATTTCATCAGCCCTTCTACTCTTTCAGTCTCAGTTTCAGAGTTGCTTAGATACTCCCTTCTAATACCTGAGGGACTGAGAACACTTGAGCTTTCCTGGTTAATCTTTCATAGCCAGAAATGGTGACACTGCTTTCACATAAAAAAAATAATAGTGAGGGGAATCAGAAATTCTTAAGACATTAAGGACTTCCTAGAACAAGCAAAAAGCAAAAGGAAGACGTTTGGGGCAAACAACGTACTGTTACTGTTGCCTCATAATAGAAATAGAGGTTACAAAAGCCCTGAGCCTGCATCTGGCCTTTGCAAATAAAAATGTAATCCTGGAGAATACACTTTTAACAAATAAAAATGTATCCATTGCCTGACTCCCAAAGCTTAAAAAAACTCTCAAATCTATTTGTGTATAGACTGGGGGAGTGTGGGAGGGGGAATAGACACTGTTAAATTATAAAGTCCTTTGGAAATCTTCAGGCCACAGAGAACCTTCCCTTCAAAGATTTATATTAAGTAGATTTTTAGTAAGTTTTTGTTCAATAGCATAAGAAGGAATTAAGAATGGAGACCATTTTAGATAAATGTGGAAATACTGATACTGACTTAATATACAAATTCACACCAGGCCACTTACTCAGTTCTACTGACTCTGAAGTCAAGGAGCTCAATAAAGACTGACTGGAAAGCAAGAATCAAATTCTACCATCAGTTTCACTCAAGCAGCCTCATTGGGTTGAATTTTGCTTTTGCTTTTTACGGTCTTTTGTGAGGGCTATGTTTTCAGTTTGGGTAGGCCCGTGTAAGGATTTCGAACCAAAAAAACCATCATACAAATTATAAATTGTACAGTTCCAGGTGCTTTTTTTCACTGTGATAACCTAAAGCCAGACATAGTTTACGTAACTTCAAAGTGCATTGTGTTGTCTGTTGGACTGACTTTGGTGGCGAAATCCTGTCACTTAAGTCAATGGCAAAACTCCCAGGATTTTACCCCTTGCATTCATTTATTTTTTTTAAGTTGCTACTATGCCTGGAAAGTAATCATTTTCTCAGATGACTGATAGAAAGTGGACCTATGCTGATACAGTGTTGGTATTCAGTGATTGCATTTCAAGAATTATAAAAACCCACAAACTGTTAGAAAGATATGATCTATTATGTCTTATAATAGGGGAAAACGTAATTCTTTTATGCTATGATCTTTCCCCCCTTTCTGATCAGTTAAAAATGAAAACAAAGGCAAAGGAAACTAACACACATACAAATTTAAAAAATACTATGGGAGTGCTTCAAAACCACAGCAGCAATGAAATTACAGTTAAGGCTTCTAGCATATGGCAACACATTCCCCCACCACACATAAAATAGCTGATATACTTCCACCAGCCTTTGGCATACTTAAACATGGATGGGTGAGGAATTAGATTAAATCTTTACTTAGAATGTCTTTCTTTAAACCAAGCCATCTTAGTTTTTGTAATATGTTGTGAGTTCCTAAGAAGCCTGTGTTGAAACTGATTGCAATCAGACACTGGTTCCTAAAGAGAGATGTATGATACAATTGTGTAGGATTGCTTTTGGAGGAGGTGATTTTTTCCTTCCAGTTCATGCTGCCCTCATTACTGCCAAAGAAATCAGGACAACAGCACACTGATGAGTAAAAATAGACAACCTTCTCTGGCTGCATTCCCTCCCTTCCTTCCCTCCTCCCAATTCACCTCTAGCACAACTACTGACTGTCAAATGTCTAGAAATAAAGCTTAAGTTACTGCAATATCTTTCTCTCACACCACACAAAGACGGACATGGATTAATAAATACATATTTTTATAAATGTTTTTATTTTGCCATGTATATCTGAGAGATATTCAACAAAATGCTGTTACCCACATTCTGTTATTTCTGGCATTTTGAGCAGATTTGCACACTTGAACAAATCACAGCTCACATTCAGTATCAGCTAAGAATTTCAAACCCCCTTTGCCAGGCAAATTGTCTGATACACACAAAGCCTTGTTCTCAAGCCTCTTTGGCTTCCCCACACCTTACCTTTTACCTTTTATGGCCTGAATGCAAAGGCAAACTTTGAAAGCAATGACACTCTTATTTCGGTTTGGAGCTATTTAATGCCTGACTTCCAATGCAAACTCTTTTACTTTGTAGTGAAATCACTCATGTACAGGAATATTTAATAGGAAGGAATCAGTCAGTATTCCGGAATGAGTTTAAAAAACAAAGTTATCTTCTCTCCTTCAGCTAAAAATAATTCCTGAGAGGGGTGCAGAAAGATGTGCAGCTGTCTGGATTTCTTAGTCAATTTGCTTTAAATGTGGCTGAGATACACAAGGCACTATCATAATTTCCATCTTTCTTAATCCTACTGTACAAAAGCAGCAGGACAAAACAAAACAAAACAAAAAACAAAACAAAACCAAAAACAAAACTAAAAACCCAAACACCGAATGCGGTCCTCTTACCTCCTGCTGTACTCATGAAATCAAACACCATGGGTGTTTTGGCCAGAAAGCTGCAGTGTGTTTTCTTATAAAAGACTTTGACAGGAACTACACACCACTGTGAAACCTAACTGGTACTGAGGAGAAGGAGAAACCTGCACTTTGCTTCTTCCACTTTGCCAGGCACAAACTTACTACATTCTGCAGGCAAATACAATAATAATGTAAAGCTTTCGATAACACGGTTGTTTCTACCTCCACTACTGTATGTTCACAGCAGCTATGATTACAGTGAAGAAAACTTACCTCTCTCCCATCCCCCCCAACATCTTTTTTTTACCAGCTGTAACAAATTTTTTGAAAAAATTAAGCATGCTGCTACATAGTTTTGTTTGTGATGTCACTAAGTATTAAAGCAGCTTTCTGTTTTAAATCTTTTAAGATCCCCATAGATTATAAAGCAGTAGCAATAACAATCTGCACTAAACACATTAATATGATGCACAAGATGTTCAAATAAACAGAGACCTCTAACCACTTCGGACCCTTCACACAATCTCTCAAGTTTGCAAATGAGACCTTCAGCTTAGTTTATTTATTTATTTATATAAAAAAAGTTCCAAACCGTCAAGTGAGTATAGACACTTCTTTTCGATGCTGAAAGAGACACGTTCTTCAGTCAGCTGAGATCTTGACTGTGAGCCTTTACATGTGTCTGAAATAGCGAGAGTGCTTTGTGCCTGTATGGCTCTGAGAGCTGCTCAGGGCTGGAGTGGGACTCAGTTTAGAAGCTAAGTGTAAAAGCGAATTCCTATCATAGCTTGCAGTTGTTCTTCCTAAATATAGAGTTTGATACACCCTGTATCTTCATTCCCTCTGAGACACTTGAACTCTTAAAAACAGGGTTCAAGTGTCAAGCAATAGCTGTTAATGAAACACACCTTTGGGTCATTTTTTGCTGTCACACTCACTGTAGTTTTTGGGTGTGCACAGGAGCAAAGCACACAATGGTAGAAGGCAGTGCATATCCTTAAACTTTTCCTATTCTGTTTCAGGCACCACTTGCACAATGTTATCTCTTTACCACTGCACCAAACCAAGGATTGCTCACAAACACATACATTTTCAGCCATGTTTTTTAGAAGGTGCTCACTAATTTTTTTGCCTCAATTTTTGGGCACCCAGTTTGACACACCTTGGGCCTGAAATCTTTGGAAGCTGCTATGGTCCAGAGGAACTCTGAAAGTCAGGCATCAGGTGAGCCCCCCAAAAGCTGAGGCACACAAAATGAATGAATGCTTCTGAAAATGTTGGCTCTAACAAATATTTGTTAAATGTTAGGGATCTGGGTTAAGAAATGCTTAGAAAGTACAAATGGGAGCAGTCATTGCGATTAATGCAACAATAAGTCCACCTCATTGTACTATATCATGGCAGAGTACAGACATGAGCAGTCATCCCTAATACCTCTCCTGGTCATGCACATTAGACATCTCTTCATCCTCTTTAGTGAGAGCTTAAAACCCGATCTGTCTATACCCTCGCAGTTGTGCTTTGCACCAAATTGCAGATTTTCCCATCAGTCCAGGTCACACATGAATCACAAGAAATGGATCACATTTGTGTGACATCATCCCCATGTTCACACTCACACGACTGCAGCCTCCAGTTCGTTGCGACATCTTGGGAACCGACATTCTTCCTGCTGCAGCTGCTCCCACCGCGTCTGACCAAGGACACCAATAATAGAAGACAGCAGAAACCAAAGAGAGCTGCTGTTGCTGCACTGTCATCATCCGCAGGATGGTGCCGAGTCATGCTGCTCCACTCCCTTATGAGTAATGGATGCATTTGCTGGCATGATACACTGTGATGAGGTGGCTTGCCCACCTACATATCTCAGGGAACTCTCCAACCAGCCACCCACCTACCCCATCATAGCTGCCAAGTTTTGTGCAACTCTGTGTTCTGAACCTACCACTGCTTGGAACAGGGTGTATTGACCATAAGTTGAAATTTGTGGTCATATGCAGATGATCTGCAAATATATACATTAACTCATTACACAATTTGCAGAAGATGTCACACAAGAAGCTGCACAAGACTTAGCAGCTATGGGCCCAATTAGTTGCAGCCATAAGCCTACATGGCAGCAGTAGTGCTAATGAGTGGTACTGCACAATCCAACATGAAAAACAAAGTCAAAGCATTTTTTACCTTAACTATACTGAAATATTAACTGTTTTATTGCGATTTCAGCTGGCTTTTCCTTTTCATTTCATTTGGCGGCCTGTATAGTAGAGTTATGTTTGAAGTTCTTGCCATTTGGCTTTAGTTCATTTGTACCCCAGTTCTATTGTGAGAAGGAACTAAAATATTTTTGAGGCCAGGGGATTTTTACACTTAAAACATGCCAAGCTTCACAGCTATGACTTCAGAGCCATGATTTAGAGTGCACTGATAATACATTTAAATTTTTGCTAGCAGTGGAATTTTTGCAATATATTATGCACTCGTAGCTCATGCTTGCGAGGGGATTGATCCTGCCTTAAGGTGCAGCTTTATTCTGTGAAGTTACTCTTTAAAAACTGCATTGTGGGCAGTCCACATTTATTGTCTTAATGATTTCCATATCAAATGCATTCAGTTTATAGGTAAAAAGATGATTTCCTAACTGCCAGCCCTGTACATTTCATGTATTTCACTTGATACTACAACATGCATGCTACATATTTACCCTCCTAGGATATGAAAGTCAAACAGGTTCTTTCCCTAATTATGTCATCACCAGAAATAAAGGCTCTGCTGTCCACATGAGGCCTTTACTTGCACCTCTGCAATTCCATTGTCTTCAGATTATGCTTGGAATGACATCGGTTCAGACCTATTTCCTTCAATAGATTTGCACATTAGGAAGCGATAAAAATTTATTAAACAAACCTATTGATGCACAAAAAGGAAGAGAATTAAGTTAAATCTCTAGCTGTGTTAACTACATTGCGATAAAAGGAGTAAAAATCATTAAAAGCACAATTTGTCACTAAAGTCAGAAAATGTCACAGCAGACTTGTTGAGTAAGAAAATGCCAGTTTTACAATCACTTTGCAGAGTACAGCCACAGATGTATTCTACCCCATAACTTCTACATTCATCTGCCACATACAGTCAGTTGCTGATTTAACAAGAATATAAGAGCTACCATACTGGGTCAGACCATGCTCCATCTTGCCCAGTATCAGGTCTCTGACAGTGGCCTGTACCAGAGCTTCAGAGGAGTGTACAGAACAGGGCAATTACGGAATGATCCACCCCTGGTTTCTACTTCCAGCTTCTGGAAGTCAGAGATTTAGAGTTGCTCTGAGCATGGGTTTCTGTGCCTGACCATTCTGGCTAGTAGCCATTGATGGACCTACCCTCCTTGAACTTATCCAGTTCTTTCTTAAATCCAGTTATACTTTTGGCTATCATACCATCTCATGGCAATGAGTTCCACAGGTTGACTGTGCATTGTGAGAAAAAGTTCTTTGTGTTGTTTGTATTAAACCTGCTGCCTATTAATTTCATTGAGTGAGCCTTGGTTTTTGTATTGTGTGAAAGGATAAATAACATTATGCACTTATTCCACACAAAAAGCATGATTTTATAGACCTCTGTCCTATCCCGCTCTTAGTCATCTCTTTTCTAAGATGAACAGCCCTAATCTTTTTAGTTTCTTCTCATACGGAAGTCATGCCATGCACTTGATCATCTTTGCTGTGCTTCTCTGAACCTTTTCCAGTTCTACTATACCTTTTTTTAAAGATGGGGCCACCAGACCTGCACAATATTCAAGGTATGGGTGTGTGACGTTGCACTCCATAATGCAGTGTTTCCCAAACTTGTTCAGGGAAAGCCCCTAGCAGGCCGGGCCAGTTAGTTTACCTGCCGCGTCCGCAGGTTCGGCCAATCGCGGCTCCCACTGGCCGCGGTTCACTGCTGCAGGCCAATGGGGGTTGCGGGAAGCAGCAGCCGGTACGTCCCTCGGCCTGTGCCGCTTCCCGCAGCCTCCATTGGCCTGGAGCAGCGAACCACGGCCAGCAGGAGCCGCGATCGGCTGAACCTGTGGACGCGGCAGGTAAACAAACCTGCCCAGCCCGCCAGGGGCTTTCCCTGAACAGGCGGCGTCCCAAGTTTGGGAAACACTGCCATAATGTTTTATGGAAATATGCTTATGAGTGTGAATACGATGTAACTGAAATATGCTTTATGCAAAAGGTCTCTTGTAAGGTATCATTACAAAGCTTATGATCTATTGAGTGTGTTCATCCCATTTGTTTGCATGTATTATTTCTTGTCTGGAGTTAGGAAAATAAGATATAAACTTGTCTTACTGATGTAAACATTAAGTGGAAGCCGTTAGCGTGTCTGGCTCAACAAGGCAGAGTTCTGGAGTCCCAAACTGGCAAGGAAAATGGGTTCAGAGGTATCTTCAGCATGTCAGGTGACAGTCCTAAGAGGGTCTCTGTGACTGAACCCATCACAGGGTGCACTATGGATTTATATTGTGCTATTATGAGATGTTCTGTCTTATTTTCTATCCCTTTCCTAATAGTCCCTAACATACTGTTAGCCTTTTTGACTACTGCTGTGCACTGAATGGAAGTTTCCAGAGAACTATCCATGGTGACTACAAGATTGCCTTCTTGAGTGGCAAGAGCTAATTTAGACACCAACATATATTATACAGAATCACTATGTACTGTACTATGAGATGCTGAGAACACACCAGGAATAGTAGTTCACTTGTAATAGAAAAGACCTATTTTTGTTCAAAACATACTGTTAACACATTCTTAGAAGCTCGTCTAATGAACATATTCATATTCACATTATTTTTAAAAAATCACTACTTTTTATCTGGAAAATAGAAGTTGTATAAAACTAAAAGATTGTGTATATCTTACTTTTTGACTGAGATGCTTTACCATGTAATATCAGAGCTGGTTCTTTAGATGGTCACCTAGCAATTTATTTATTTACAGACTTTGTACACTGGGATAGCCTCATGAGACCCAGATCTTGTTGTCCTGAGATTCCCAGGAGTAAAGCAGTCGTACTATCTTACTGCAACATGCTTTAGTGCAACACAAACAGTATAATGCAGTCTAAAACACCAGACATAACAATGAGCAGTCACAGTTTCCATTCGCTGTACACAGGCAAGGCTTCTTAAAATAAGAGAATCAAAAAATGTTCTTGGGTGTCGGTCTCTAAGGACCAGGTACAGCTCTTGAGAGTTGCAAAGTCTTCCTTCCCTTACTTAATTTTAGGTCTAGAAATTATAGCTGAGTACCAGGGAAAGTCATATCTAGAAATAAGACTATCCCAAATTAGTACATATTCATGCAATATAGTACATTTATATCATTGTCTTTGCTTGAAGAGGTTTGGGAAGGAAGGTAGAGATTTGGGTCACAGTATGAGATAAATTATTCTTTTATCCAACACATTAATGATTGAAATAGCTTCCTATATCAGAAAAAATAAGTTATGACTGAGTATTAAATGTACAAAATCTACCAGTGGGAAGAATTATGACAGGATTCAAATGGAAGATCTTAGAGAATGAGAAATGCTGATTGTTTTCTTTCTCATGGAAATTTTATTTTTGTTCATTTGTTTTTTCCCTTAATATAATAAAGGTGTGAGACTGAATTTTATTTCCTGGGCCCAAGTACCTTACATAGGTCAGTGTTACAAAAGTTTAATACATCTGTCAGGGGCCAATTGCCACCCCAGGTCTAGTGGCTACTCTTACACTTAATCTAAACTGAAAGTAATCTAGGCTCTTTAACTATTGAAAACATAAAAATTTTGAGGGTTAATGACAGACTTCAGTTGTGCCTATCAAAGAAATGTCATTTGAAGAAGGTAAATGACTTAACAAAGTGTCATGTGAATCATATATGATGTATCTTCCAGTTTTCCCCAACCCACACAAATGTTTAACATGAAGAAAAGAAAAGAAAAAAGAAAAATCATTTTCTCCTGAGTTCTTGGATAATTATGCCAACACATTTAATAACAGTGCAGGATTATATGCAAACAGTGTTTGCCATTCTTTAATATACTAATGGAATGGAAATCATTAAACATTATTAACTTAACCGATCTTTGTTGCAAATACATTTTTGAGTTGACAAATGTGGTTCTCTTTCTTTCTCTCTGTTTTTTTCAAATTGAAGATCAGTGATTATTGTTACAATCTGTTCCACAAAGAAATAATTAGCCTTGTATTAAGGAGAGTGGTCTCATTAGACGCTGCCAGGTGACCTTATTCTAATTCCCGAAGTTCTAACATCTTTAATAGCTGTGTTTGCATTATCAAGATTTTATATTAGGCTTTTACAAACCACATTGTCAATGTAACCCATACAAATCCTAGAACATAATAGCCTTGACCACATCTAATATCAGTTGCCTCATACTCTTTGTGCACAGCATTAAGATCTCAATTATCAAAAACCTTTTGATAAATTGAAATGTGGGGTTGTAGCACAAACAATTATGTTATTTCAATTCTGCTCTTAGGAAAATGTAGCCACCATATATAGCACAACTGACAACACGCGAAGAGTGTACTGAGAGATTAAAATACATACTCATTGAAAACAATGTGCTGATACTATAAATATCTTGTCTAAAGCACTCCAGTGATTCAATATCATTGTGAAAATAAATTAAAACCATTACACTGCAGCATCTGACTTAGTTCTTGGCAAATAAGTTTGGGGAAAAATAAGAACCAGGTGAATCTGACTCCATATTTTGAACACAAACAAATCTGATTGTTTTTGAAAGGTCAAATACCCATTCACTGTATTACCAATGCCAGGACAAACTCCTTTTGCTGAATGCTGTCTCCAGCAGTTCTGCTGAGCTATGGTAGTCTCTATCTTCAGTTGTCCGACTAGCAGGGTTCATTGGGCTTTGTGGAAAGGAAATGCACTCAGGGGTCCCCGGATCCCCAGCAGCACATGCAACAGATTTGAATGGAGTCATTGTCCAAAGTCTAGCAGACAGAGTTCAGACTAATTTCTGATGCTCCCTCCCACAAATGGCATATCAACTAAGAAAAAGAGCTAGTGGGACATGGTAAGTCTGTCTGGGTAGAGAAGCATGCTAGAGCTCAGAAGTCTGTTTGGAGAGAGGGAGTTGAAGTGAAGCGTGACAAATGTGGTGGACTGGAAGGAGTGAAAGATCAAGGAGACCTCAAAAAGTGTGAATAAGTTTAGCTAACAAGCACCCAATCTCTACAGGATTTATCTATAATGACTTCTGAACCTTCTGTGACCCATCAGTCACTGAATTCAGACTGTATACGCTGCAGATGAAATAAAAGATCCAGATGATTTCAGCTTCAAGAACTTTCAATTTCCTAGTTTATCAATAACAGGAAACTGATCTACTTGTTGCAGTTCCCATTAGAAACATCCACAAATATATTTTTAAACCCCCTTCTGCAACTTCTGAAAAAAATCATACAAATAACAAGAATTAATGTTTTCCACTATCAGGACTTGCATAATTCTATCAGTGTTCAATGATCTCTATCAAACCTTACTTTTACTGAATGTGCTAAAGGAACCTTTTTTAAAATCATCTGTGGTCCCCTGCAATTAAGTATTATAAATATACAAAAATAAATCAGTGAATGGAATCAGGGTGGAGACAGGACAATAGTGAAGTCCCACAGTATCTAACTCCTAAATGTTTTATTTCACAAAACAAACACAAATCTCTAGAGTTAAATAATCATTAATAAAAATTCCTAGGAAATTATGCAGATTTTTTTTTAAACTAGACATAGTTTACGTCATGTGAGGGGATGGGCTGTGTACTGAAAGGCTGGCCGTATTTCCTGTCCAAAGATAACACAGAACCTGAATAAGAAGCTGCAAGTATTAAGCTGCTTCATTCAGCTACACCTGGCTGTGCTACACAGGGGATTACCTTTTGAAGTACAGCTCAATTCTGAAAAGCCAGCTCTCTTCAAGGAGCTGAAAGTGAGGTTTGAAAAGTGACTGGCATATGAAAACAACATTTGAAAACTGCAGATTTATACCACCTTTATTTGTTGAGTCTGTCAACTGATGGTCAAAGGCTAGAGCAGATAGCCATTTGGCAAAGTCGCTGTACACTGGCTGGACTTGCTGCGTAGGGATTCAAGATATTACCACAGCAAGATTAGAACTAAGGCCTTGCCTTCACTAGAGGAAAAGGTGTGTTCTTTATCTGAGTTAGCTAATGCATGGTAATTAACATGAGGTAAAATCCTAATGAAGACAAGTTAGTTTGTAGGTTTCACATGAATTAGCAGGTGAAGGTAAACCCTAACGTCTAACTTGCTGACTCATGAAAACTCCAGACTGTTTTGTCTTCACTAGAAATTTATCTCATGTTAGCTAACTTGAGTTAAGAACACACCTTTTTTCCTAGAGAAGATGTACTCCAAAAGCTTCAAGGGTCAAAGTCAGTGGGTCTGTGTGACTATTTGGAAATCTGTTTGTACAATTTATGTATCCCACGTGAGATTATGAAGTCTCTATAAATCTTGACCAACCAGCAAAGTCCATTTTGAGTGTGGCGCTTAGTTGCCTTCTCTGTGGTCTCTTCACCTCCATGTTGCGCTGAAATGCCAAGGTGTAGTGGAGCCGAGCTGACAACAGGGGGTGGTTAAATTGAGATGGTCCTCTACTAAAATACAAACCTCATAGACAATGGATTGGCTCCCAGCCAGAACTGATTTGTTAGGGGAGAAGTCACCTAACAACAAGGTCACCCGTTGGTAATGACCAGGAGGTCACATGACAGTCTGGAAGGTTATAAAAGGACAGGACCTGACTTCTTTGCTCCTTGGCCACTTTTTACCAGCTCAGGCTGAGAGGAGCTGCACGAGGTAGCCTGATGAAGCAGTGTGAAGCCTGCCTTCCTGAACACAAATGGACCCCCAGGACGCTCAAGGGAAGGGTGAGCTAGAGGGAGGGGAAATGCATGTGTTTGTTATTTGTGAGATCTGTGTATTTCTCATGTGATTAAGAAGAGAGAGATAATGTGTTAGAATTCTTTGTGTGTTATATGGTACACCTACCATGTGGCCCTTTGAAAAGGTAACCCAGGAGGCTCAGACTTCTGGGTCGAGTTCTGGGAGAGGATGTAGCTTAAGCTATAGGGAGAGTCTGATGAGTCAGCATTGGTAACAAGGACTGGGCAGAGAGACTGTGTAGTCTGAGCTCTCAGGACAGGTTGCTAGATAGAGCAGGGGGTCTCAACCTTTTTCTTTCTGAGGGCCCCCCAACATGCTATAAAAACTCCACAGCCCACCTGTGCCACAACAATGGTTTTCTGCATATAAAAGTCAGGGCTGGCATGAAGGGATAGCAAGCAGGGCAATTGTCTGGGGCCCCATGCCACAGGGGCCCCCATGAAGCTAAGTTGCTCAGGCTTCTGCTTCAGCCCCAGGTGGCAAGGCTCAGAGCCCCAGGCTTCAGCCCTGTGCGGCAGGGCTTAGGCTTTCTGTCCTGGGCCCCAGCAAGTCTAACACTGGTCCTGCTCGCAACCCCTTGATTGAGAACCACTGAGACAGAGGATCTGTACTCCAAGAATATGATGAGGCGCCATTTACAGTTGTTTTGAGGCCTGTCGGTTAGCCTGTGTTTGATCCCTTTAAGGTGTGCCATGCAAACATAGACTTAAGAACCAATTTTACTGGGCTGTTTGAAAAGGTCAACAAAAAAGTGCCTAGTATTTGTCTGTGGTGTCCATACTAACTTTTGTAAGCAGATACCTGAAACTTAACAGAGAACTTTGACTCTATCTTTAAGTAAGACCAGAATGGTTTTGCACTATGAATAACAGACACCTGAAATTCTACTTACAAAACTGTGTCACATCTTCTCCTTAGTTTTACATAGCAACTTAAGCACTCTTTACATTTATTTTAAGAATTCAGTTTAAAACAGCATAAGAATATTATATGCCTGGCTAACTCCTATGATCTGAACATCTTTCAGATAGAGTAAATGAAATGGTGGATAGTCATCCTTTAATCATCTAAAATCAATCTCTCTATATACATCTCTGTAGTGTGCCAGTCACCGAAGTGATCATCTTGTGCCTTGATTTCCTTCCTCTCTCTGTTCTTGTTTCCTTTACTCACTTCCCCCTCCCCCACACTTCTCACTCAGCTCATCTGGCTATCCCTTCTGTCTCTACCCCCATTCATGTCCAAACCTTCATTCATGCATTTCCCTATGCCTAAACTCCTGTTCCTGACCTGAGCCCTCATCCTGCAAATACTTATGCATGGACTTTAAGTCCCACGGGACTACTCACGTGTTTAAAATGTTTGTTGGATCCGGTCCATAATCTGCTGTGACTCTGCCCTCCCCTCATTAAGTCATTTCTCAAAGCTCACTTCTTCGAAAAATGTTTGGGAACTATAATCTTACAAATATTAGCTCAAAACATTCCCAAAACTCCCTTTGCAAACCTCAAGGCTCATGCACTTACTCACCCAAGTGACCTCCTAACTGTATTGTCTTCATCCTAACCCGTAAATCCTTTCTGTGCCACTCCAGCTCAGTTTTGTCCTATCCTCCTGTTGTTCCCATCTGAGTTTATGTCTGATCCTGCAGTGAGCTCAAGTTGGGCAGACTTCAGCACTCATTCAGAACTCATGATAGGATCAGGACCTTAGACAGTAAAGTACATCAAGGCAGGTCCTTATTTTTTTAAAGCCTCATGTGCATTTATGGTAATATATGAATAAGAAGTCTAGGCATTTCAATAATAGATCAAAGCTGAAATGAAAAATAATTAGAGATGTAGATAATTAATCTCAAGATAAATCTGTTTGTTATTTAGCAGCTAGTTGCTTGTGACACCGAGACTGATTGAATTTGATTTTATCTTTATTCATTTATTATGTTCTATTTTGTATTTATATGCCCAATTATTTTTGATTAGTGTTATTATGCTTTTGCCATAAATCTTTTTAACTTGACTAAGGTTTTACATGGATTTAAGTATTCCTGCATAATGATGGATATATGGGATTCTCCGGCATTCAGAGTCTTTCTGCTTTTCTATATGCCCCTGCACTCACCCACCCATAACACAGCACAGGCTTCTAAAGCTGTGACAGAATTGGAGTATGGGAGAATTCTGGAATTCCGCTCTGGGATAGCTAAAAGCTCGACTGACAACTGAGTGGGTATATTCAGACAGACTAGAAAAGGTACAGAGGTGCAGCTAGCCGTACATCTGTGACAAAAGCCACAATGAATGTATTCCAAAGAAACAGGAATTGGGAGAGCTTTAATTTCTGCTCACAGAAAAGTTCTGGGTCTGGTTCTGTTCAATATCTTCATCAATGATTTAGATAACGGCATAGTGAGTACACTTATAAAATTTGCGGACTATACCAATCTGGGACGGGGTGCAAGTGCTTTGGAGGATAGGATTAAAAATCAAAATGAACTGGACAAACTAGAGAAATGATCTGAAGTAAATAGGATAAAAATCAATAAGGACAAAATGGGAAATGACTGCCCAGGAAGGAGTACTGCAGAATGGGATCTGGGGGTCATAGTGGACCACAAGCTAAATATGAGTCAACAGTGTAACGCTGTTGCAAAAAAAGCAAACATCATTCTGGGATGTATTAGCAGGAGTGTTATAAGCAAGACACGAGAATAAATTCTTCCTCTCTACTCTGCACTGATTAAGCCGCAACTGGAGTATTGTGTCTAGTTCTGGGAGCCACATTTCAGGAAGGATGTGGACAAATTGGAGAGAGTCCAGAGAAGAGCAACAAAAATGATTAACGGTCTAGAAAACATGACCTATGAGGGAAGATTGAACAAATTGGGTTTCTTTAGTCTGGAGAAGAGAAGACTGAGAGGGGACATGGTAACAGTTTTCAAGTATGTAAAAGGTTGTTACAAGGAAGGAGAAATTTGTTTTTCTTAACCTCTGAGGATAGGAAAAGGAGCAATGGGCTTAAATTGCAGCAAGGGAGGTTTAGGTTGGACATTAGGAAAATCTTCCTGTCAGGGTGATTAAGCACTGGAGTAAATTGCCTCAGGAGGTTGTGGAATCAACATCACTGGAGATTTTTAAGAACAGGTTAGACAAACCCCTGTCAGGAATGGTCTAGAACAGTGGTGGGCAACCTGCGGCCCACAGGGCACACGCAGCCCATGGCGTAATCCACTGGTGGACCGTCAGACCGTTTGCTTACATTTGCACAGCCGCCCGCAGTTCCCCGTGGCTGTAGTTTGCCATTCCAGGCTAATGGGAGCTGCGGGAAGCCCACCACTGGTCTAGATAATACTAGATACTACTATAGTAGACAGTATACTATAGCAGTATACTATACTATACTAGTACAGTAGATAGAAGATACTAATACTAGATAATACTTAGTCCTCCCATGAGTGCAGGGGACTGGACTAGATGACCTCTCAAGGTCCCTTCCAGTCCTATGATTCTATGTTATCTGTAATATAGAATATATAACTTGGGGGTGGGGGTTAAGTCTAACTTTCTAAAAAATTAGTAGTTTTAAAAGGAAACATTAATGGTTTAGTTATGTGTATCCACATAATGAGTATTTATATAACTATGAAATGGATTGACTGTCTTCACTACTGGTAACGCATGATGCTTCTCATACATCAAGATTGGTCCTCAAAAATATATTTCTAAATTCAAAAAAGGTACCCTGTAAATAAAGATTTTTGTCTCTACAACTTCTTGCTCTTCCTTAGAAACCTCATATTTCTTATACACTGTTTGGGAACAGTGATTACATTGTGAATTTAACTTGTCTTAGTACTAATCTACATACATGCAGTTTTTAAACAGAACCATCTTGAAATGACTGTGGATCAGAACTATAGCTGTGTGAATAATTTGTAACAAATAACTATCTTCACAAATACAGCCTGTTTTTCTGCTCATGGAATACCGTGAGCAGGTAAAATATTCCTCAAATACACTATTGTAACTTATTTGACAAATATGATTTTGGATGCTTTATTCTACATTTTGAGTAGTTGAAATTCAAGCTGTATTGCTTAACTGTGTGTGTCAGATGGGAAATGGAAGCAATATCGTATTACCTAATGCTAATTTCCAGGACAATACTTACCTGTGTATTAAAGATTCACTTTCCACAAATATGTGCCTCTGACTTTGATATAAGCCTCTGACTTTGATATAATGTCTGTGGACATTTCTGGCAGTAAAACTCAAGTGCTCAAATCTTCACAAAAGCAAACCCATACGGGGTGCAGACTGGCCGAAGCAAAATATATTTTAAAATTCAAATAAATACTTGTGGAAACATTTCTGTAGTCTTTGCCCAGCTCTCTTCAGAGCATGTTTTTCCTGTAGCTTATAGATTTTGTTTTAATCTTCATATAGAAGTTAACATCATCATTTCTATATGACCTTGTGCAAAACATTCAACACTGTGCCCAAGTTTCCCTATCTGTACAATCTGAATAGCACTCTGCTTCTCTGCCTCACAGGATGTTCTGAAGCAAATTAATATTTTTAAAATTCTTTGGGATCCTTTGACCAAAAGTACAATAAGTACAAAGAGCTATCATTCAGAAACTTACACAATTTAACTGGATCATATGCTTTACATTTTGACACTTGATAATCATATTTTAGCCACACATGCTGAGACATTATCCACTAAGTTTAACAATACTGAAATAGTAATTGTCATAGTTCTGAGCAACTTACACCTGTATTTCCCCTCCGGGGCTCACCCAGGGCAGCCACTTTTAGGATTCTGGCTCCTCAGCCAGCACCTCTCTTGGGTGGAGACCTGTGTCTCTCTCCCACCTGACTGAGCTTTTTCCAGGCTGCATAGTTCCCTGCCTACACTGTTTCAGCGATGAAGTGAGCTGTAGCTCACGAAAGCTCATGCTCAAATAAATTGGTTAGTCTCTAAGATGCCACAAGTACTCCTTTTCTTTTTGCCTACACTGTGTTATTCCCAGCAAGCCAGACTGGCTAACCAGGCCAGCACCCATACTTTGCTTATTCTTCAAAGGCGATGAACAATATAATTGCCAACGGTTATAAGTTACCACAGAGCTCCTTCTAAGCAAGCACATTTATTCTTAAGGTGAAAGCATTACAGAGAAAACATATTAAACACAATAAAAGAATTACACAGAGATGCTACTAAGCTTGCCAGAGATCATCCCACCTCCAACAAAGGCTCTGGTAGGTGAACAGCCATTCAGAGGGGTTTTTTGTGGTTACAAATTCATAACAAGAACAACTATGCACAGTTCATTCTTTCCTATATAAAGTTTGGGCCCTTGTGTCCTCAAGTAACAAGTGATCGGCAGACACTGGCTCCCTCCTCATGGCACAGCTGCAGAAGGTTGTGTCTGGAGGTGGGAATTTGCATTCACCTTCCTTCAGGTATTTCCTAGGAAATCTGCTTAACTTTATCCCAACAATTCCTTCTTGTCTGGCAAATTGTTTAAAATAGTCCTTTGATACTCTCAGCACTTCCCACAATAACATATAAATTTTACATTTAATACAATGGAATCCAAAGCTACTTAAACTTAATTCAAAAAGGTTTCTCAAGAATATTGCAGGAAATTGACCCATATGTCACAGTGATGATAAACAGCAGACCCTATTTTCATGCTCTCTGGTGATTCATATATGGCCTTGAAACTTTGCGGAGGAATTGGTGGGAGGATTTTCAATGGCCAGATAACTATACTTCTGAATATACTATATGTTATTTTTTTCAACCTAAGGTTAGCTGGTATTTGCTCCATTTTTGCAAGATCTGCCTATTTCAGAAGGTAGCATATGAATGTTTGCATTTTCATATTGCTGCTTTGGTATACAGACTTTGCCATAGTTATCCATGCCTTTACATTCAGCTTGTATTACTGCTGTGTGCTGCACATGGGGGCTACCCTTGAAGGCCACTTGGAAACCTCAGCTAGTGCAAGATGTGGCTGCTGCCTACTTAGGGCCTGATTCTGCAACTCTCACACAAACTGTGTAGTACCTACTTACATAGGTAGCCTTATTGAAATGCTCTTATTCCATCTTAATCTTTAATCTTGACCATCTAATATAAAACCAATGGGACTACACACATCAATGCAACTTCATGCCTAGGGTTCCTAGGTGCTATGGTAATATAAATAAAAATAATTAAGCACATGCATAAATGCTTTGCTGAATAGGAATGGATTTAAACATGTGCTCAAGTACTTCATTAAACTGAGGCACAGTACCTTGTCTGTACAATGCTGTCTATAAAAATGTTTCTAATCTCTGCAGTGTGTTTTACATTGATTTATTTATTTACTGCATATTACACAATAGATTTTTGCAAGGGTTCTGACCAAACATTTTACAAAAGCCAGCATGCAAACCCCTGCATCCTCTGCAAGTCTGCAAACACAAACTGAGGGTATGTCTATCCTATCTATCTTAAGTGGTAAATCCTTTAATTCTGGCATAAAAATAATAACATATAAAATGAAACCACTTGCTTCCATAACAACCATTCTTGAACAGTCTCATATTTTATAATAAAGGGCTCATTCATGCATTCCTGTCACATTCAAAATACTCAGTCATAGTAATAAGAGGACAATCAGGTTCAGTATTCAATTTACTCAAAAATATGTCCTCTGCATTGTGGGAGGCTCCCTCTTCTGCAGAAGCCAGAAATTTTGTGTGTTTTGTCTGTACAGGACTTCTGTCTGTAAGATGTACAAAGTATATTTTAGGAACATTCTTTCTGATTTGCACTGCTGGAGTTCTATGCCAGTTTCACAAATGGTATTTTATGCAGTTTACAGAGAGAGAGCAGTAAACAAAACTATAGTAATGTTCACAGACGCCTTTTATAGACCCAATCCTGCAAACACATAATAGCAGGCACAGATCTTATTTACTGTGATTGAGTTCAGTGAGACTACTCATGTGAGTAAAATTATTCACATGCATAACTGTTTGCAGGAGATGATCCTATACATTTTAAGATATTCCCAGAGACTAGCCTGGGAGTACATAGTTTAGGTTTACACTAGATGCATTTTCGTACATGAGGCTAGTAGAATTTTCCTTTTTATCTTTAAATTAGGGCTGTCATTAATTACAGTTAGCTCATACAATTAACAAAAAAAAATAATCACAATTAAAAAATTAATCACGATTAATCGCAGTTTTAATCAGACTGTTAATAGAATCCCAATTGAAATGTATTAAATATTTTTGTATGTTTTTCTACATTTTCAAATATATTGACTTCAATTACAACACAGAATACAACGTGTCCAGTGCTTACTTTATATTATTATTTTTATTACAAATATTTGCACTGTAAAAAGATAAAAGAAATAGTATTTCAATTCACCTCATACAAGTACTGTAGTGCAATCTCTTTATTGTGAAAGTGTAACTTACAAATGTAGATTTTTTTTGTTACATAACTGCATTCAAAATCAAAACACTGTAAAACTTTAGAGCCTACAGGTCCACTCAGTCCTACTTCTTGTTCAGACAATCGCTAAGACAAACAAGTTCGTTTATAATTACAGGAGATAATGCTGCCCGCTTCTTATTTACAATGTCACCTGGAAGTGAGAACAGGCGTTCTCACGGCACTTTTGTAGCCAGCATTGCAAGGTATTTATGTGCCAGATATGCTAAACATTCGTATGCCCCTTCATGCTTTGGTCACCATTCCAAAAGACATGCTTCTATGCTGATGACACTTGTTAAGAAAAATAATGCGCTATTAAATTTGTGACTGAACTCCTTGGGGGAGAATTGTATGCCTCCTGCTTTGTTTTACCCACATTCCGCCATATATTTCATGGTATTGCAGTCTCGGATGATGACCCAGCACGTAGTGTTCATTTTAAGAACCCTTTCATGGCAGATTTGACAAAACACAAAGAAGGTACCAATGTGAGATTTCTAAGGATAGATACAGCACTCAACGCAAGGTTTAAGAATCTGAAGTGCATTCCAAAATCTGAGAGGTACGAGGTGTGGAGCATGCTTTCAGATGTCTTAAAAGAGCAACACTCCGATGCGGAAACTACAGAACCTGAACCACCAAAAAAGAAAATCAACCTTCTGCTTGTGGCATCTGACTCAGATGATGAAAATGAACATGCATCGGTCCATTCTGCTTTGGATCATTATCAAGCAAAATCAATCATCAGCATGGATGCATGTCCTCTGGAATGGTGGTTGAAGCATTTAAGGGACATATGAATCTTTAGCACATCTGGCACATAAATATCTTGCAACGCCAGCTACAACAGTGCCACACGAACTCCCGTTCTCACTTTCAGGTGACATTGTAAACAAAAGCAGGCAGCATTATCTCCTGCAAATTGTAACCAAACTTATTTGTCTGAGCAATTGGCTGAACAAGAAGTAGGACTGAGTGGACTTGTAGGCTCTAAAGTTTTACACTGTTTTATTTTTGAATGCAGTTTTTTTGTACGTAATTCTATATTTGTACGTTCATCTTTCATGATAAAGAGATTGCTGTAGGGTACTTGTAATGGGGGAATTGAAGAATAAGATTTCTTTTGGTTTTTTACAGTACAAATATTTGTAATAAAAAATAAGTATAAAGTGAGGACTGTACGTTTTGTATTCTGTGTTGTAACTGAAATACATATATTTGAAAATGCAGAAAACATCCACAAATACTTAAATAAATGGTATTCTATTATTGTTTAATTGCACGATTAATCGTGATTAATTTTTTTAATCGCTTGACAGCCCTACTTTCAATGTGTGTGCAATTAATATAACTACAGCTGCATCATTGCTCTGTGTAGCTAGTCTTCAAATGAACACACAAGAACTGAACAGACTGAACTACAGAATAGCCATAGCCACCCCTTGTAGAATTATTTTTGTATTGACTCCAGCACTTCTGCAACAGGCTTTCTGCAGAAATTAATGAAAAAAATGATAAAAGGGCTGAATTTTGGAAGTATTAAACTTTTTTAGAAATATCAATACAAAAGAAAAGTAAGCACAATCGTTATTTTTCCCAAAGGGAATCTAATAAAAAAAACATTAGTTCATGTAGGTAGGATTGTAAATCTTTCACTTCTATGGGCTTTCTAAAATCAATTCTGACCTTCCTACAAGTTTCAATAAAATTGCACTTCTTCAGCAGGATACAAAGTGGTGTATTTGTATAGTAGTGCATAGAAGTCAAGAAAACTGGGGGAGGAGAGGTGAAATGTGTTAATCTTTATAACTAGGGAGTACAGAAGAGTTAATGAGGAAATACCCAAATGATTTGGACACATTATTTGTGCTGCAAGTTTTTTTCTTTAATACTGCATTTTAAAAGCTCAGTTATTTATATTCTTATTTATGCCAAAATACTATGCCAGCACTGGGAAAAAATTACTCAAATATCTTCTATGAGTCCCTAAATCAGTCCTGGCATTATTCTAGGACTGAATTCTGCTACTACTTGATATGAAATCAGACTAAATGAAAACACTCCAACATTCTGGCATCTGATTTCTATTCTAATGCTGCAAGTAGCTTTTGGAAGTTGTGATAGTTTCTTTAAGATGGGGACCTCACCCCAAGGATTTATGTTTTTGTGATCACCTCCTATATGCATGCTCGTCTCCAATCCATGGAGATGGTTAAAACACAGTTAGATCCTATCCACAATATGAGCCCCCAGTTCTGTGTTCAGATCTGCTCTGGTGGATCCCTAGAGCTGTGCAAAGCCTCAGTGATTGCTGTAGGGCTCCACATGGCCTGAGGGCTCTGCCTGTGCAAATCTGCAGACTTGAGGACAAAAATGGAATCTTTGCTGAACTCTAGCACAATACAACTGTGACCCTGTCAACACTTGGGGCGGTGTGTGGGTAGGTGTTACTACATACCCGAGTGAAAGGCAAGTTGAGTCCACACTATGGTGTGCAGCTACACATTGTACTAAAAGGTCTGTCAAGAGGGCGACAGTGGGGAAAGGCTTTGGCAGCTCCCAAGTACCATAGTCTTTCACTGTGGCAGGGAAAAGCTCCCTTCCAGAGCCTTTCCCCACTACAGTGAAAGGCTCAAGCAACTGGAGCCTTTCCCTGATGCCAAAGTCTTTCCCTATGTACTCTACTTGCCTAAGCAGTGCATCACTGTCTACGCTGCTATTTATACACATGCTGGGGGAGTGTGCAGTGTATGCACTTTATACCCTACCTTAAGTGCAGGCAGGCATACCCTATGTTGTAAGTAGGGTCTCAGACAAAATTGAATTTGTACTGCAGAGAGGACCTCTCTTCCCACTCAGGAAGGCAGCATTGTAACAGTTCACACTGGAAAGCTTTTCTTTACACCAGTGCTTCTCAAGCTATCTGATGTGATGTGAGGGACTGGCAATTTTTTTTTTCCAATGTGCGCAAAGACTGGCAGCTGATGGCTCGCGGACCAGCACTGGTCCACGGACCACCACTTTGGGTAGCACTGCTTTACACCACCTAGTGTTAGAAACTTAATTTCCTTTTAAATGAAAGGGTAAGTTGGGCAGCAAGGAGAGGGCCGAGGGGGCAGGTGCTGGGCTATGACACCTGGGCTCAGGCTAGGGTTTGAAATTCTGAGTGCTCAGAAACAGATTCAAGAGGGGCCAGGTTAACGCAACCCAGGCAGTTAAAGCAGGGTCCTGGCCGTTGGACCAAGCACCTCTGCTGCATGGCACTACTGTAGTCAGCTGTGGTGCTCCCTGGGCATAGCCTGGGGCCCTGCCCCCCTCCTCTCTGCGGTGCAGGGTGCAGGAGGGAAGGCATGTGCCTGGATTCTCCCCCCACCACCATGCCAGAGGGGGCTGCATGGGACAGGGGCGCACAGCAGGTGAGGAGCAATGACACCGTGCAGCAAGGTCATCGCAGGCTCCTCCTTCACTGAGCGCCTCCCCCACCGCCCCCGCAGCTGGAACCCCACGCACCACCCAAGCTGAGCCATTACTACAAAAGAAGCCTGTGGGGGGGAAATCACTTCACTGCGCCTGCGCACAATCCACAGGCGCTCTTCTCACAGCGCCCTCCCCAGTGTTCGCCGGGTCATCTCAGGGACCTCAGCGCGCCTGCGCAAACAAAGCCCGCACCCCGCTGAAGGCAGCGGCAAGCGCATGCGGACCAGCGACCATTCGCCGCTGTGGCGCGTCATGGGGAGGGGGAGACAAGGGAGGTTAGATACATCATGACGTAATCCAACCGCCTCCGTGACCGCTTGTGCCATTTCTCCCCCGTGTCACATGCCCAGAAGTGTCCGACCAGAAAATGGGGCTGCCGCAGGACGGTTCCGATGCACTTTTAGTTCCGGGGGCATCTCTGTGCGCGGGGACCCCCGCGGCCGCCGCCTCGTCCTCCTCCTGGGTGCCGCAATGATCCCGATCCCGGTGGTGGTGTGCGTGCTGGGGGGCTGGTCCGTCATTTA
This sequence comes from Natator depressus, assembly GCF_965152275.1. Classification (NCBI taxonomy): domain Eukaryota; kingdom Metazoa; phylum Chordata; order Testudines; family Cheloniidae; genus Natator; species Natator depressus. Next base: position 139,799,606 of record NC_134234.1, read on the forward strand.
CCTGGCGGACACGCTGCTGAGGGTGAGGTCGCCGGGCCGAAGGGACGGGGAGCGCGGGACCCCCGGCTGCATCCCGGGGGAGGGGTCGCTGCGGGCCGGCGGCCCCAGCAGCAGCGAGGGGCGGGCCTGGCTGGGCGCCCCCGCACCCCCGAGTCTGTCGGGGGCGCCTCGCACCCCGGGCCCGGCCCAGGCTTGCAGCGTCCCGAGGCCGCCCTGTGTATCGGCCTTAGTGTCTTGTCTGCGAATGGTTTCAGCCCTGTTCGTCTGTATCCGCAAAAAGAAACAGGGGGACTGGCGGCACCTTAGAGACCAACCCGTGTATTTGAGCCTAAGCTTTCGTCATCACAGACATAAGCAGTAAAACAAAACTGCGTAACCCACTTGTGAATGAAATAGTCCTAACGTACTCTTCAGGGAGCGTCAGGAGGCTCCTTTTTTCCCCTCCAGGCATTTGAAAATGGCAGTGGAGGCGGTGGGAGAGGTTGAAAGGAAAAGGGACAGGGGCAGGGATGTGTGGTGGGTTAAATTGCTGCATTAAGGATGTGTTTTGCAGCTGTGTCAAGGGACCCTAGAGCAGTGGGTCGCCACCAGGGGTCTGGGCCCCCCTGGGTGGCTGCAAGCAGGTTTCAGGGGGTCTGCCAGTCAGGGCCAGCATTAGGCTCGCTGGGGCCCAGGGCAGAAAGTCAAAGCCCTGCTGCATGGGGTTGAAGCCCAGGTCCCTGAGCCCCACCACCCGGTGCTGAAGCCTGAGCAATGTAGCTTTGCAGGGGCCCATGTGGCATGGGGCCCTGGACGGTTGCCCTGCTTGCTACCCCCTAATGCCGGCCCTGGCTTTTATATGCAAAAAACCAGTTATTTGTGACACAGATGGGTCGTGGAGTTTTTATAGCATGTTGGGGGGACCTCAGAAAGAAAAAGGTTAAGAACCCTGCCGTAGAGCATATGGATTAGTGCCTCTTTTTGCATTTTTATAAATCTGAATAAATAAATACAGTGGTCTGTATAGAGATCATGGAAAGTACTATCCTCCGCAGAGGAAGTATCATATCTTCATAACTAGCAAAACTTGGCTCAGTAAATTTTAATGTTGATGCTAATTGTTTGTTTCGTTGCTTGTCCTTTGAAAGTAGATCCAAGTTGTTAAATACTTGTGCAAAAAAAAAAATAAGTGTAACAAACCTGAGAACAATGATTGTGAATATCAAATGTAGTGTTCTCTCCACGCTGTCCTTATTTTTCAGAGCAAAGGTCCTAATCCTCCAATCTTAATCACTCACGCCAGCCATGGTGAAACCTGGTTTATTTCAATAAGGCAAACAGATTTAGTTGTAGGCTAGGTGTAAAAATATTTTTAGAAATTATATAGGAACAAACTCTTAAAGATATTTTCTCTTAATATGTAGAAGATGAGCAAACAGGAGTAATAAGCCCCTCCCTCTGCTGCTTGCCTTGATAAAAAAACAAATAAGGCTCAGCGAATAATGAAAGCAATATTTGCAAAGCATTTTATAGAAAAATATTGTGATATTATGATTTAATAATTAAGCTGACAAAAAGTCCAATAACCTATTTGTAAAAAAAAAATGACTAATTTTAAAAAATTTGTCAATATTTGTTCTAGATCTGCTCAAATAAAATTTGAACAACAGACTTGAGCTAGGCACTCCATTAATTAGGAGTGGTTGAATACACAGGGGAAAAAATCCGAAATCTGAACTACGATCTTTCTTTCTTAGGTAATCAAAAAAAGACCAGCCATCAGGCTGTCTTCTGATTTTAGCTGTTCAAATGCTGTTTTGACAAACAATTTTGGGCTCCTATCCTATAGTTGAATGTGAGCAAAACTTTTACACTTGTGTGGAGACCCACAGAAGTAATTGGGACTCCAAATGGTCTGCTCGTCTACATCTCATTGCAGGATACGGGCCTTGAAATGGGTTTCTCAGTCTGTCTGCGCAACCATCCTTTTTCTTTTTGGATCCCCTTTGATACTGCTCATCCATGAGCAAAGAAGAAAAGAAACCATATGGTTTAGAGGCAATTGAGTAGTTGGTAGCAGTCCTAAGAGGACTCTTGAGGAGAGCAGGAGAGTCCAGGAAAAATCCCAAATTTGAATATCTTTAGTCATCAGGGAATGTGTTGGAACTGTTGAATGTCAACAGGGTGTCTCTGACTTGTTGGTAGATATATAAATCACAACCATATGTGCTTCAGTCATACTAAAGGCATGATCCAGAGTTTAGGCAAATAATCAGATTAGTATGACTAGTGGGTACTTAAAAGCAAAGATGGTGTTTATTATTTGTATTATGCTGGTATCCAAAGAGCCTCATTATGATCAGGACTCTATGTCGCTAGCCAGAGTACAAACGTAGTAAGAAATAGTCCCTGCCCAAAAGAGCTTACAATTTAAATATACAAAAAAAGACAAAGTAGCTTTCCATATATGAACCTGATTATACTTTTGGTGACAGAAAGATCTGTATGCTGTGATTGCTGCGCTGTAGTGGTTTTCCTCCTTTAATAACTTGTTTTCACGGCTCAACTTCTGTTGCTCTATTTTCTATATTATATTTATATAAATTTCCCAGATGTTTAACAGGCATTCACAATCTTTGAGATGATGCAATAATATAGAGGGCATAACTCAGGCTATTAATGCATTTTTGCTCCGGTAGTGATGTGTGAAATTGTTACTGGTTTGTCATATGGCATTTGTAATAATACACTGGCTTAAAATACTGTTGGTGTTACCAGGTATATTTCTATTAACAGATAAAACAAGTATGCATGGGGACTGGAAAGTCTTTTTGTTGTTACCAGGATGCTCTTCATCCAATAGTGACGATACAAAGGTTGCTCAGTTAGGCTACGTCTACGCTATGCATTATGTCGGTATAACTTACGTCGCTCAGAGTGTGAATAAACTGCCACCCTGAGTTTCTCCCACTGACATACCTTCTGTCCTTCGTGGAGGTGGTTTTATTATGCCAACAGGACAGCTCTCCCGCCAGCATAGAACATATTCATCAGACGTGCTGCAGCGCCGTACATGTAGACATGCCAACAGTTTCTGATCCTGCAAACCATATAGGCCAGGGTGGGCAAACTACGGCCCGCAGGACTGCTACCCTCATGGTGCTGCGGGGATAAGGCAGGCTCCCTGCCTGCCCTGGCCCTGTGCTGCTCCCGGAAGCGGCTGACACCATGTCCCTGCGGCCCCTGGGGGAGGAAGGGCAGAGGGCTCCGTGCGCTGCCCTCACCTGCAGGCACCGCCCCCCGCAGCTCCCGTTGGTCGGGAACGGGGAACCGTGGACAATGGGAGCTTCGGGGGAGGTACCTACAGACAAGGGCAGCGCGCGGAGCCCTCTGCCCGCTCCCCACCCACCCCCAAGGACTGCAGGGAAGTGGCGTCGGCCGCTTCCGGGAGCGGCGTGGGGACAGGGCAGGCAGGGAGCCTGCCTTTGCCTTACTGCGCGACGCTGCCACCCCGGAGCCTCTCAACATAAGCGCCGCCGGTCCAGAGCCTGCACCCTGCACCCCAACCCCCTGCCTTGAGCCCCCTGCCGCACCCTGCACCCCTCCTGCACCCAACCCCCTGGCCTAAGCCCCCCTGCCGCATCCCTTCTGCACTCCAATCCCCTGCCTTGAGCCCCCTGCTGCACCCCTCTTGTACCCCACCCCCCTGCCTGTTCCTGGCCAATGGGAGCTGCGGGGGGCAGTGCCTGCAGAGGAGGGCAGCGCACGGAGGCCTCTGCCCCCCGCACCCTCCCCCCGCCAGGGGCTGCAGGGATGTGGTGCCGGCTGCTTCCCGGAGCGACGCGGGGCCACAGCAGGCAGGGAGCCTGCCTTAGCCGCGCGTGCCACTGCTACCCCAGAACTGGTTAAGGTAAGCGGCACCAGGCCAGAGCTGGCACCCCAAACCCCTCCGGCACCCCTGCCCTGAGCCCCCCTGCCGCATCCCTCCTGCACCCCAACCCCCCGCCCTGAGCCCCCTCCCACACTCCCCACCCTTCCCTGCACCCCAACCCCTTGCCGGTTCCCGGCCAATGGAAGCTGTGGGGGGCGGTGCCTGCAGGCATTATTTTTGCATAGTTTACGTAAGTGTTGCTATATGCACACTTACATACTCCCATATACTACTCTTCTCTTTGTTCTACTGGATGTCATTACATGAAATCTTCCTGAAAGCTCTGTGTCAAACTAACTTTCCATTGTTTCTTGTAGTCATCTAGCTCTCTGAAAGCATCTTATGAAGATTGGCTGATGTCATATGGGCTGAGCATCTCTCCTTTTCATATGCGATGGCAAACTGCTCTCTTCAACCGTCTATTCTACAGTTGGGGACGATGGAAACCCAGATTTCTTTATCTATGGTACAGTTTCAGAATTCTAGTTTGGCCTTGTATTGGACAAACACTAGAAAACTTTCCTCTTGTTTATCAGAGTAGCAATAATTATTTAAAATGCTAGATTTAAAATGATCAGGTTATAATACAACCTTGATAACTTTGTATTAAAACAACACAAATGTAGTTACAGTACCAATCTTCTTTTCTTTCTCTTTTTATAAATCCATATTTGGCAAAATATTGGCTGAAAAAAATTCAGTGCTGTAAACATTGTAAATTCCTAGGTTATATATTTATTAGGAGACCCAGAAGTAGCTTTTCATGTCTTAGAAGGTATATCCAGCCCTGTACACGGAGCTCCGCCCTGGACACTAGAATATAGAAGTTAATGGAAGTTAGGTATTTTCCTAATCTAATTTCCCTGAAAATTGTCAGTGCACCATTGATATTTTATAGTTTCAGAGATTATGAAATACCCAATAAAGAAATAAAAATTAATTTTTCCTGGTCTGCTCTGCTAAAGACTTAGCATACTTTTTATTGTTGTATAGAAGATCCTTTTCTACTTTGTACTCTTTCAAAAACATTTATTAGAAATCAAGTGTTTGTTTATAAAGTAACTGTTTTCATTAAGGAGATAAACAAGAAGCTGAGGTGTAATAATTCTGCAGTATTGCCTAAAATGCCTGTTGGTATTTTGCAGCAGACAAAAATCATGCTATTGTTACAATATTGGTATACTGCCTGCAGCTTTTTCCTGCAAGCATCTGAGTGGTCCCTTTGAAGTCAGTTAGACTGTATGCAAATAGTCCCATTTCAGGATTACACCTTTTGGTGGGGAGGACAATCTGAGAAATCAGTGGAACCAAATTCAGTACTCTGGCTGGCCAGAGGCACATGCTTAAAAAGTTGCTTGGTTTGAGCCCTGACAGAAATCGGGCCACAAGTTTGGCTCTGTTGGCAAAGCCATTTACTGGGCATTCTAAAGCTGTGTGGGGAGTTAGGGTGCATTGCTTACATTTTAGCCTTTATCCATTCTACACTTTCCTCTGCTGGAATTTTTTATGCCCCTGGCGTGAGTGATATGCACAGTGGCGCTGTGCGTACTTTTCGGGGGGCCAGAAAATGCATGCAAAACTGTGTTTCCAGCATTATTTTGCACTAACTCTGGGAATAACAGCTGAGAAGTCTTGAATTTGTCCCATTGTATGTATTAATCTTTCTGTTCGGTACTGAACTTATTTTGCTGTTACTCTCAGTGGGATAGGAGTGAATAAAAGAGGAAAGATCTGCTGAGTTGATGCTCTTTGTTTAAGTTTCCTCTTATGTAAGATAACTTTGGGTTAAAATGGGTTTACATCAGTCATAAATAGCCTTTTTATAATATGTATAATATCTTACAGCAAAAGAGAACATACTGGCTTCCACTTGTCCCTTTTATTTTAGTTACAAATGCAAGCAGCTTAAAATAAATATGTTAACTAACTCCTGATGAGGTTCAATTAAAGGTGGTAGTGGAACAATGAAACTGTTAGAGGAGGGAAAAAAGCTTACAGCGACTTGCAATATTTTAGCCAGAAAATAAGCTTTATCTAATGCATTAAATACCATTTAATGCATTAAGTACCAATTTTGCCTCCCACTGGTTAAGAAACATTAATAAAATTTTGCAAGTTATGATAATCTGAAAATAAGTATTTCCTGTTCTAGTGGCATGGAAACAATGTGAATCACTGTCTAATCCTGACCCTCAACTGGATGCGGTTTTGTATAACATTATGATATTAACTTCTTCACTGGAGAAAAATGCAGTTCTCCTTCTGTAGGCTTAAGCCTTCTATTGGTTGCTGATACTTTTGTGGTGATATACCAGAGAGACAGAATAGCACTGGGGAAGTTTTGACCCATTGTTTGATATGTTAGGCTGCACTGATGCATTTAAGTGTCTTCATGATATGCAGTTGCTCATTTTATGTGCGCAAGACCATTTGTTTCTCTTTGTTTCAGGTTCAGTATAGGAATGGTGTTCGGCATAGTTGCCATGTTTGGTTCTGTTGTTCTCCTTGGAAAGACACTGATGCAGACGCTAACGCTGATGATAACTGAGGCTCCTGCAGTCCAGAATGATCGTATGTTGCAAGTCGTGGTAAGTGTTCCCTCTCTGTTTTTCAGCTTAAGAATTATAACCTGTTCCAAAGAGATGTCTTCATAGGAGATGTTAGCCTTTCTGATCTTGAAATCTTCCCACACAAGATTAGAAGTCTCACCAATTATACCAAAAATGGCCATGTTCCTATTCAGTCTTTAAAAAAAGAGGTAGCAACACATGAGAGTTTATATAAAAAAAGCACAGAGGAATTTGGAATAGATAGTATGCATATTGAATACCCAGAAAGCGTCACATTTACTAAGAATACCAATCAGCTATAAGGGTTTGCCTCCACTCAGCTATTTAGAATCCCTACTTTTTGCAAGTAGAGGATGATGGGTTTGAAATTTGCAAAACAAGCCATGTGTGTAATCCACAAAAAGATGAGTGTTTCAGTTTGTTTTGGTTCAGGATGTCAGTAGAAGGGGGAAGGAAGGATGAACAACTGTTCAGGATAGTGGGAGGCAAGGATTATATTGTGAAGCTGATTAAACACTTGAATCACGCAAGGATCATATGTCGAGTTGGTGATCCGAGACAGCAATTTTTGTTATCTCTGTTGGCAATGTCTGGTTACAGAGCTAATAACATTGTATTCGTTTGTTGCACGGGTTTCTGATACCAGACACTAAATCATATAGTGCCAGAAAAAGAGAACTGTTTTGCAGAATGGAAGAGTTTGCATTTAAAATTTCTTTATCTCTTATTTTGGAATATCTGAGGCAGTGAAGAAGGAATGACATCACCTTTATAAATAGTTTTAGTTTACAAGAAGGGTTATGTAGCTAATTTTATTTCCTCTCGTATAATAATCTGACCAGAGTGCATCTGTCTTCTCATATAAAGTCATGTAAGGTTGTTCTGCATTGTTTACATCAATTTTATTGAATGTTTCCAACTGAATATTCTTATGTCTTCTCTCTGTCAGATGTAACAATTCTGAAAGAAGTTAAAGTTCACTCTCCCTACACATTTTTATTATTATATTCTTGTACAGGAACACCACCCTCACTCCCTCACTTTGTGATCATAACATGGAATTGATCATGTCATGACCTTCACAAAATGAAAGGTCTTTGTGACATACCTCTGTTAAGAGAGGGGGGGAAATGAAGGGAAAATTAAAACTGAACCCTTGGGATATAACCTATCCATGTGAATTGGATCCATGAAAGATATCCATTTAATATCTAAAATTGGAATGGACTCCCCAGTGATATGAGGGCTGCTAATATCAATACATTTAAAGCAAGGATAGAGAAGTATTTAGAGACACCTAATTCAGAGATATGGGTGAAAAGCAAGCTTTTGCTAGGCAGGTTTGTGATTCTTTTTATATTCCCTATTCTACTTTTTTACCTTGAACTGTCACAACATACTTTTTAACCCTACCTTTCAAAGAGTTGCTGTATATTGTAGTATTGCCAGATATTTAGAGGGAAAACAGATATAGTTTGTGATTTTTTTTAAAAACTAATTGGCACATCACTTCAACATTCCAAAGAAGAGTACCTGCTATATATCTGCCATTTTGCTTTTGCACTCCTCTTCATTGCCTCCTTTTTCTCTCGGAGACCATCATGATCTTAGAGCTTTATGTGAAGCAGAAGTCTTCAGAGTGGAGTGCCACTGACTTACTCATATACATCCAATTAGCGGTAATAAAGTGATTCAATACCTGGTGGCAGAAGAGAAGTCCCAGTGACAGGAACAGTTGTGTAGGGCCATCTCCAACTGTATCTGTAGATCAGCCATCTGTCTGTTGCATACAAATTTGATTATCTTTTTATAATTATTGTAAGGTAAGTAAAGGAGAGGTGCATAGACAGTGTACAAGAGAATAGCTGCTGAGTGCAAAATCACAAAACTGGTTAATCCCCGTACTGTAGCTGTTGGCTTAATAAACTTTAAAGAGGTAGAGATGCCTCATAAGAATAATTGAAAAACAGTCAATTTTACTTTTATAGCTATATATCTATATAACATTTTCTGTTCTCTGCCTCGACTCTTATGAGTATTTGCATGAAAATAGAATGTTTGTTTCTTTAGTGGTCTTCCTCTTCTACTGATTATTCTCTACCAGTTGCTTACTATGGAAATTATTGCAACTGTCAGAGGTGTGAAAGAATCATCATAACAAAGGGTCCTCTTTTCATACAAATGTCTTCAGTAGAATTTAGAAAATTAAGATATCTATAGAGATGACATTGTTTCCTAACAGAATGCTATTTTCAATTTCAGTATATTTCATGAAGGATTAGATTCCTTTTAAATATATCTTAAAATAGGTTTTCAGACATTGAGTCTGAAAACCGATGCCAGGAAGCATCCTTTATTCATGGTAGACTCATGATGCCAGCTTTCATTGCTAATAGCACTTTGTCCTTGTACATGTCTGAGACAACTCTGCTCTTCTCAGCAGCTCTAACTTTAAATTAACACTAGCAGTTGATGCAGAAAATACAGAAGATGCTTAATGTGGGCGAGCACGGCTGGCTTCAAAGTGGTAGGGTGCTATAGTTGAAGTTCTAACTCTGCTTCCCTCAGGAGCTCTGTCTCAGGTGTGGACACTGTAGGACTGTGGTGCCGACTGCTGAGAGGTGGCATCATGGTCCTACTCTGCTGACAGTGACAGGCCTAGTCATAAATATTATCTCTCTCTATTCTACTCTGCTTTCCTTACCCCTTCTTTTAAAAAGGATTTTTAGTTTTATTTTAGTTTTTTGGTTTTTTTTTAACTCTAGTGTAAGTCAGCAGTTCTGTGGGTCGGGACCCCAAAGTGGGTCGCAACTCCATTTAATGGGGTCGCCAGGGCTGGTGTTAGACTTGCTGGGGCCGAAGCCCAAGCCTCTCCACCCGGGGCCAAAGACCAGGGGATTTCAGCCCTGGGTGGCGGGGCTCAGGTTACAGGCCCCCACTCGGGGCTGAAGCCCTTGGGCTTGGGCTCACCTGCATGGGGTGATGGGACTTGGGCTTTGTTGTGTGTCTCCCTCTCTTTCCCACCCTTCCCTCCCCCCCCGGCCTGGGATGGCGGGGCTCAGGCTTGGTTCCCCCCTCTTGGGGTCATGTAGTAATTTTTGTTGTCAGAAGGGGGTCATGGTGCAATGAAGTTTGAGGAACCCTGGGTTAAGTGATTAATGCCTCTCCTATTGATTCCCACCTCCAGAACCAGTTTTTTCAGAGGCAAGCTTTTCTTTTTTTGTCACTTCCTTTTTCTGTACTACTCTCCTTTTCTTTTTTCAGTTTTCTCCCTGTTTTTTCTCCTTTCTATCTGTTCTTTCCCACTCTCTTTACTGCATTGTCCTGCAGTCTGTCTATATTAATATGGTTGATTTCTGCCTCTCCACATCCTTACGTCTGTCTTCATTTTCTGCTTCCTTTGTCTCCTGTCGTCTGTCCTCTTTGTCTGGCTTTTCCCTGTAACTTGTTCTTGTGTTGTTGATTTCCTCCTTAGATTTTTCAAGGTAGGAGCTTCTCTAAAATGAGAGAATGAAATAAATGTATATGCTTGGAATTCTCTGATTGCACCAAAATGTTGCTGGTGGTGTTTTGGTAGTTTAGTATATCTTAAACTGTAGCTTAAAAGCTAAGGAAAATTACAAAATGGCTGTCTTCCTAACTGCTAACATCAGCTCATTGCATTATTGCAGTGTTGTCAACACTCATGATATTATTGTGTGTCACAATTTCAAGCCAGTTTTGGAAGGCTCTGGTGATAAAACACAGGCAGTTCAGTCATCTTGCCTGCACTCTTTGCAGTTCCCCCTTTCTAATACTGGAGGTCAGTATTTCAGTTTGTGCTGCTGGTAGTAGCCACAGCAGCTGCCTCAGATGTCTTCATTACTGGGGTGCAACCTCTGTGCTCTGAGGGGTCAGAGCCCTGGTGCAGATGCTGCAGAACTGAGCATTCTCCAAGCTCAGCAGCAGCAATGACCTCATGCTTCCTCTACAGTGTGGGAAGCAGGGGTTAATAAAGCTAGGAACACAGGGCAGCCTTTTCCACTGCTGGCTTGGAACTGGGAGCAGCTCTTGGAGCCAGCCAAGGGACTGGGGAAGTTAGTCTCCGCGTGTGTAGGACAGCAGCCTGTCAGTGATAATGGTGAGCAGAGGGAGACTGCGGCAGTGGGTTCTGTCAGGAGAGGAGTCAGGGAGAGGGGCAGCCTGCATTGTTTGTGTACACACATTTTGTATGCATTTAAGGTTGAATTTTCAACCTGTATTTGTCTCAGCCACAGTGGGAGTGATCAGAAGGAGTCCACAAACAAGAAGAGAGACCAAAAAACGTGATTGGCCTAAAAATCATAAGTTTGTTTTTTTTTTTTTTTTTAAATCTCATGATGGATGAGCAGCGATTCCTACAAGAGTCACCGCAGAAAGTTGTAAACTGATGTTTGCAATTTCCATGACTGATTTATTTGTATACCATTTCTGTGTAAATCTGCATACACTTCTGAAGCTTAATGAGAGTTAGGGCAGTTTCTCCCATGATTTGTCATGTGTATTTGGTTTGTTTTTGTTGCGTTTTTTGGAATGGGGGTGTTTTAAATCTTCAATAAAAGGTAATGAAAGGCTTTTTTTTTTTTTTTTTAAATATATAAGGTAGAAAGGGCAGAGGGGTATTTGATAGTTCTGTATGCAAAGGGCCCTTGTTGTGCTTCTGGTCTTTAAACATGCTACTGCAACATAGTTGTTTAAAGGCAAAATGATCTGTCTTTGTATCTCTTGGTATCCTAGTTTGTTTTGCTTTGTTGTCATACCTACATGAACAGGTGCCTGGTGTAAATCTGCCCATCAGCCAACTGACTTATTTCTTCACGGCAATCCTCATCAGTGGTGTCATACATGAAGTCGGCCACGGGGTGGCAGCTATTCGGTAATGCAAACTGTTTTTCTCTTAGTATGTTCCAACAAAGCTTTATATTCCTGAGTATTTAACTACAGGTGAATATGATTAGAGTTTATGTGGTTTATATAGACAATTCATTTGTTCTCTTTTTATAATTGTATTTTATGGTTTGTGTTGATTATAAGTTTTCGAAGTGCCTAGAATCATGGCCGGGTGCATAGAGTTTTAAATAAATGTCTACTGCGCAGATCACCAGTATGGACTTTCATGTCTTTAATGTACTGCATTGCTTCAGATTTAAAGTTAGCCTTCCTTCCTTTAATTTACTTTATTGTTAAGCAAGGTCCCACATTTTCTGTGATTCTGTAGCTGTGGAATTTGCAAAGACACTATGCACTGTTACAGAATGGTGTTCCAGAATCTAATATTTCATTCTCAAAAAAGTTTCCAGCTCTTTATGGGTATTATGGAAACCTTCATGATGTGACTTAAATGCAAACTGATGAAGGGCTGTACCAAGAGGCTGAACTGTAGTTCTGAAAGATGTGACTTGCTGCAATTAATCTCAGTGGTATGTTAATTCTTATGCATAATGATATTTTAAATGTCAGTGTTAACTCTTTTACTGGTAATCATTTCAGCAGAAAGAATTATCTGATGTGCTTAGCCATTACTGTTAAATGCTGTGAAAGATATAAGGACAGGGTTACTAGGTGGTTTGGTGGGGCACTTGGTGTTGAGGTCACCTCTGCCTTTGCCCACAATGGGCAGGGAAGGAGAAGAATTATTAGTTCCTGAACACCAAAAGCATCAGCTGCGTGTCAGAAACCCTGGCTTTGTCTTGTCCAGCTACCAAAACCAGCTGTGCATTTCAGTACAAAGGTTGGTGGCATGTTAATACTTTGACAGAAATATAAAGTGAACCAAATGCATATTGAAAGAAATAACGCAAGAAATATTGTACTGGTTCTATTGTTTGTTTTCATAGTCATGTAAAAGATCGTCAAAGCTGAGATTTGCCTGCCAAATTTCTGGTTTGCCATACAGGAATACTACAGAAACCAGGGACCCATAGAGCAGTGATATGCAAACTTTTCCAGTTGCATCCCTCTTACCATTCACAGAATTTGTTGCATCCTGCCTCCATTACTTGTAATCTGAAACTGGTTTTCATGCTTGAAGGTGATGGGGAAACAGAGATGAGACTGTTCATTCATTCGCTTCAGTATTAGTGTGTCTGAGTCACTCAAGAGGTCCCAGGCTCTCAACTATTATTATATATGTTGCCAGTTTGTCTTTTAGTATCAATTATTAATCATTAAATGAGCTTCAAAATGAATGAGAATCAAATTTAATTTTAAAGGCATAATAGGCCTACTGTAGTTATAAAACTTACCAAATTGTTGAAAATAAGCCAGCCTGTGCTTTTTTGTATGTTTCTTTTTAAAAGGGCAAAAGGCCAAAGTTTCTTTACACACGTCCCCCCCGAACCTCTTGTGCCCCAGTTTGTTCACCACTGCCTTAGAACAGTGTTTAGATCCAGTTTCACAATGTACAAGGTGCCTTGTCTTTAGCCCAATATTATGTAGAGAACTGTTTCTTTTAGACAATAATTGTGACTGGCAAAATTTCAAAATTAAAAAGCTAACTGGTTCTGTAGCATGTTACTCGAAAGGTACTATTTTGTTCAATGAAATCTTGGATTTAAAATACCTTCATTAGGTCTTTACATTCCTTGAGCCTTTATTTTTTTGAGCTGCACAGGGAAGAACAGAGAGATGCCAGTCTTGAGTTAGGTACAGGAACCATCCTGTTGGCTCAGGATAGAATAAATCAGGATGGCCGTGAAGGAATATGCTGGGGGTTTCACTTTGATATGTGAGTTCCAAAAGGGGCCATTGTGTGGCTGTGCCTACCTTATGTGCTGGGGTCTAACCTCACACCTGTGAGCCACTAGCAGGTATAGTTGCAGGGCCTCCTGCCTCATGTTCTCTAGATAAGAATTCTCTCCTGTTGAATGATGGAGAGAAGTGATGTTCTGTGCTTTCTTCCAGTATGTGTGGTCTTTAATTTCTACGCATACACTAGGCATTAATCAAGTTCTTATTAGAATCTGTTTCTTTGGCTATCTGTTGTTGTTGTCTGTAGGTCTTATGCCTGTAGCTATATTTCCTTGAGTGCTCCTGAGATCACAATTCACAAACTAAGAAAGGCAATGGTTTGGTCAATATTTGAAAGGGAGATCTCAGAAGAAAACCACCCTTCTCAGTTGATACCTTTTTGGCTTTCCCCCTCAGCATAAAATTGTTGTGTTTATAACATTGTGATGCTTGTGTCACAACATATCACTATGTTAAATGAACCCCAAAGACATTTTAGGCCACTTAATGCAAGATGTGGAATAGCAGTGTCATAATCAGGACTGTTCCTTGTAAATGGGAACATGTGGTATTCCTTCCTTTTTGTACTGAATTAGAAAGCCCCAGCATTAAGAACAGCCATACTGGGTCAGAACAATGGTCTATCTAGCCCAGTATCCTGTCTTCTGAGAGTGGCCAATGCCAGGTGCTTCAGAGGACATGAACAGAACAGGTAATCATCAAGTGATCCCCCATTGCCCATTCCCAGCTTCTGGCAAACAGAGGCTAGGGACACTTCAGAGCTTTTTTGCATCCCTGCACATCCTCGCTAATAGCCATTGATGGACTCGCTAATAGCCTCCATTAACTTATCCAGTTCTTTTTTGAAACATGTTATAGTCTTGGTCTTCACAACATCCTCTGACAAAGAGTCCACAAGTTGACTGTGCTTTGTGTGAAGAAATACTTCCTCTTCTTTGTTTTAAACCTGCTGTCTATTCATTTCATTTGGTGCCCCCTACTTCTTGTGTTGTAAGAAGTAAATAACGCTTCCTTATTTACTTTCTCCACACCCGTCATGATTTTATAGACCTGTATCATGTCCCCCCTTAGTCATCTCTTTTTCAAGCTGCAAAGTCCCAGCTTTATAAAGGAGCTTATTGTTTTGTAAGAGATGTCAGAAGAAGAATGTGAACTAGGTGCTCCTTGCTATATGTCTTTTAATCATCCTTAATCAGGGACAACGATCCTGAAACCAACATGTCTTCAGGAGCAAGTCTAGGGGTAGGGATGGGGTACTTACAACTGGGGTCTGATGCCTTATCAATGGCTGTTCTAGAACCCCTGGGGCATGCTTCACAGGCTTCTCTGGTACCTTGCCCATCTAAGTCACCCTCAAGGCAGTGACACATGTCCATTACCATTCTCAGTACTGATCAAGTACCAGAGGTTTTAAAACCAAACCCAGTTGGTATAGCCTCCTTGCAAACATCCTGTACATCCTCTGAATAGATCTTCATCCCCTCCCCTTGAGGCAACAGTGTCAAAATCATTGTCCCTGATTCAGGATGATCATAAAACATATCAAGAATTATTAAAAAGAATTGTTAGTTCCCTAAAAATTTTAAACCCCAGCATCTCTTCCACCCACTGCTAAGAGAACAGAAAGGAGATACCAAATGCCATCCCAGGATCAAGAATTTTTCTAGTCACTGTCAGAGTTCCCTCCCCACTCTGAGGTACAGATGTGGGGACCCTCATGAAAGACCCCCTAAGCTTATTTCTACCAGCTTAGGTTAAAAACTTCCCCAAGGCACAAATCCTTCCTTGTTCGTGGACGGTATTGCTGCCACCACCACCACCACGTGATTTAGACAAAGATTCAGGAAAAGGACCACTTGGAGTTCCTGTTTCCCCAAAAATATCCCCCCAAGCCCCTTCACCCCCTTTCCTGGGGAGGCTTGAGAATAATATACCAACCAAATAGGTAAACAAGGTGAGCACAGACCAGATCCTTGGGTTTTTAGGACACTAAAAACCAATCAGGTTCTTAAAAGCAGAACTTTATAATAAAGAAAAAAGTAAAAAAACCATCCTGATTTTAGAGGTGCAAGGTAATTTTACAGGATAGGAAGATTTAAAACAGAGGATTCCCCTCTAGGCAAAACTTAAGTTACAAAAAACAGGAATAAACCTCCCTCTTAGCATAGGGAAAATTCACAAGCTAAAACAAAAGATAATCCAATGCATTTTCTTGCTTTACTTACAATTTTTGTAATCTTAGATGCTTATTTTAGGTAGGGTTTTAGGGGAGGTTTTTTTCCTGCCTGGTCCCCCTCTCTGTCCTGAGAGAGCACAAACAAAACCTCCCCCCACAGATTTGAAAGGATCTTCTTCCCTTATTGGTCCTTTTGGTTAGGTGCCAACCAGGTTATGTGAGCTTCTTAACCCGTTACAGGTAAAGGAGGGATTTTATGCTACCCTTAGCTGTATGTTTGACACACACACACTGAACTGAAGGTTCTTTGGTGGTGACTGCGGTCAATAAGAAATCATGTCAAGGATGCTCCAAATCCACACCTAAGCATAAAGATTTAAAAAAACAAAACAAAACCCCTCTTTTTCTTTGAAGAATATATATGACCTCAAAGTTACAGTTTAGAATTGCAAACTACCCGGCTCTCGTAGCCAGATACGTTTTTTCAGTTTGAGACAATACGGCTAAATTCATTGACAAATTGCCAGATGACTTAAGGAAGACTATCATCAAGCCATGATTAATGAAGGTCATTTAGTAGTGAAAACCTTGCTTCCAGCAGCCTTGTATGGTGCAAACTCTGGCTAGTATCATGGCATGAGGTAGGTACTCCACTAGGTTGCAGTCATCTGGGATTCCAGCAGAGATCCACTGGACAATTGAGGATCCTAATTTGTTTTCATGGAAGACAGAAAAAGCATTGTATTCTCTAGAAGATTCTAGGGCAACTTTTAGGTATCTGGGGACTTCCTCTTAAGGACTGGAGTGTAAGTAGTTTAATCCTCAGACTCTCCAAGGGTATCCATTGTACCCTTGACTAAGGAAACCTGAACAATTTAAAATATGCTGCAAGTCCCAGAGATGGAGATCATCAACTCCATCTTGTGCTTTAACTTAAATGAGGCAACCTACAACATCTGAGCAGTCTATTGAACTTCTTAGTTGAGGTCGGCGTACCACTGTGTGAAGATCTGATCTCTCCCATCCCTCCCTTTGGCAACAAATTATCCACTTCCTAGGTGCTCAGACCCATATTACAACCAATCACTGGGTGTGAAGCACTGTGAAACTGGGTTATACCCTGAAGTTTATCTCTATCCCTCCTCTAAATCTGCCTTCCCTGTCCCTTTTCAGCTTACAGGAAGGACTGTTCTCATTCAAAAAGTCCAGTCTCTTTTACAATCCAGAACCACAGAATATGCTCTTCCTCAACATTGGGAAGGGGATTCTATTCCTGATACTTTCTCATTCCATAATGCAAGGGAAGCCTCAGTCCTGGTCTGGATCTGTGAAACCTAAATACGTAAAAAAGATGTGTCGCATGGTTACCCTACCCTCTATTATCCTGTCCCTAGATCCAGGTGATTGGCATGCTGTCCTCAACGTGAAGGATACTTACTTTCTGGCCGTTCACCAGAGCCACAGGAGGTTTTTAAGTTTTGTCATGGTGAATGTACATTATCAGTTCAGAGTTCTCCCATTTGGTCTCTCTTCTGCTCCTCAAGTTTTTACAAAGTGCATGTAGCAGTACACCTCAGGAAGACAGGTGTTCACGTATTTTCTTGTCTGGGTGGCTGGCTGATTTGGGGTTGATCCAAATGTCCGGTGGAGGTCAGCATTGAAAAGATCCAGTCCTTCTTTCGTTCCCTGGCCCTGTTGATGAACAAGGACAAGTCAATGCTGTTTCTTGTACAAGGATAGATTTTATAGGAGCAGTTCTTGACTCCAATTCAGTGAGAGCATACTTGCCTCTGGCCAGATTTTGGGCAGCATTGAACTGTGCAGACTTTAAGGCCTGTCCTTGTACAAGAGTAAGGAATTGTCTGACGCTTCTAGAACACATGGCAGTTTTCATGTTTATGATTCAACATGCCCAGTTTCAGCTCAAGGGCATGCAGGGGAGGTTGCAGTTCATCTACCGTCCTTCCCACCTTTTGCTAGGCATGTTGACTCGTGTGCCTGCAAATGTCTTGTCATCCCTGGATTGGTGGGTGGACCCTGCCAGTATATGCAAAGGGGTTCTTTTTCCTCCAGCCCTATCTTCCAGGACTAGTTATGGATTCCTCCTCCCTGGGATGTAGGGAGCTCATCTGGGGACCTCCAGATTCGGATACTTTGGTCAGATCAAGATATCACTCTCCACATAACTGTTTGAGAAATACAAAGGATTCACCCGGTATGTCAGGAATTCCTTCCCCACTTCAAGGGGTGCACTGTACACTGTACTCTCATGGACAACACTGCTGTGTTCTGTTAGTACAGGCAGGAAGGTGGAAGTTCAAATAGTCTTTGCTAGGAGGCTATAGATCTTAGGGGTTTTTGCATCAACAGTGCTATTGCACTCAAAGCTTTGCACCTACCAGACATTCACAGCTATCTGATGGATCATCTCAGCAGAATGTTCAGCAGGAGCGATGAATGGTCCTTCACAATGGACATAGCAGGATCCATTTTTCAGATGTGGAGAACGCCAGAGATCTCTTTGCTACTCGAGTGAACAGGAATTGTCTCCTTTCTTGTTCTAGAGCAGGTCACAACTTGGGAACTGTCAGATTCTTTCTGTGGTTAACACCTCAGCGAACTGAGTGTTCCTTAGAGGTTGATGCCAGATACACTTATTTGATTAAATGGAAATGTTTTTCCATATGGTTCCAAGAGGGAGGTATTCCTCCCATGTGGTCTTCCCTATAGCATATTCTGGAATATTTGCTCCACCTAAAGGGCTCTCTGTCAGTTCCATGAGAGTTCACATGGCAGTTGTTTACATGTCCTCAAGGAATCAATCCTGAAGCACTTAGACGAGAGTAAAGTGATCAGGAACAGTCAGCATGGATTCACCAAGGGAAGGTCATGCCTGACTAATCTAATCGCCTTCTATGATGAGATTACTGGTTCTGTGGATGAAGGGAAAGCAGTGGATGTATTGTTTCTTGACTTTAGCAAAGCTTTTGACACTGTCTCCCACAGTATTCTTGTCAGCAAGTTAAAGAAGTATGGGCTGGATGAATGTACTATAAGGTGGGTAGAAAGTTGGCTAGATTGTCGGGCTCAACGGGTAGTGATCAATGGCTCCATGTCTAGTTGGCAGCCGGTGTCAAGTGGAGTGCCCCAGGGGTCGGTCCTGGGGCCGGTTTTGTTCAATATCTTCATAAATGATCTGGAGGATGGTGTGGATTGCACTCTTAGCAAATTTGCGGATGATACTAAACTGGGAGGAGTGGTAGATAGGATACAGAGGGACCTAGACAAATTGGAGGATTGGGCCAAAAGAAACCTGATGAGGTTCAATAAGGATAAATGCAGGGTCCTGCACTTAGGACGGAAGAACCCAATGCACAGCTACAGACTAGGGACCGAATGGCTAGGCAGCAGTTCTGCGGAAAAGGACCTAGGGGTTACAGTGGATGAGAAGCTGGATATGAGTCAGCAGTGTGCCCTTGTTGCCAAGAAAGCCAATGGCATTTTGGGATGTATAAGTAGGGGCATAGCAAGCAGATCGAGGGACGTGATCGTTCCCCTCTATTCGACATTGGTGAGGCCTCATCTGGAGTACTGTGTCCAGTTTTGGGCCCCACACTACAAGAAGGATGTGGATAAATTGGAGAGAGTCCAGCGAAGGGCAACAAAAATGATTAGGGGTCTGGAACACATGACTTATGAGGAGAGGCTGAGGGAACTGGGATTGTTTAGTCTGCAGAAGAGAAGAATGAGGGGGGATTTGATAGCTGCTTTCAACTACCTGAGAGGTGGTTCCAAAGAGGATGGTTCTAGACTATTCTCAGTGGTAGAAGATGACAGGACAAGGAGTAATGGTCTCAAGTTGCAGTGGGGGAGGTTTAGGTTGGATATTAGGAAAAACTTTTTCACTAGGAGGGTGGTGAAACACTGGAATGCGTTACCTAGGGAGGTGGTAGAATCTCCTTCCTTGGAAGTTTTTAAGGTCAGGCTTGACAAAGCCCTGGCTGGGATGATTTAATTGGGGATTGGTCCTGCTTTGAGCAGGGGGTTGGACTAGATGACCTCCTGAGGTCCCTTCCAACCCTGATATTCTATGATTCTATGTTTTATCCTCCTATAGGAGGAAGGTGTATTTTTTTCCAACCTTGTAGCGAAGCAATGACTCACTGGCGTGGCGCCTCCTGCTGGTCATCTTGGGAATTAGCCCTCCAGCGTATTGAGCGCCTCCTCCTGGCTGGTGTCTTGCCTGCCGCTGGCCCCCATGTCCCTCCCAGAACCCAGTGCCCCTTTACCTTGGGGTCCTGTCCCCTGGCAGTGCCCCCACACTCTGGGGCTCCCCTCCCAGAGGAGCCCCCCAACCCCCTATCCCCACCTTTCCTCAGTGGCTGTTGCCAGTCATCTTCTAGCCTCTGCTCACTGGGGCAGACTGTAGTCTGTAAACCACTCGTCACTGGCAAGGGTGGGTTGGACCTGCTGCCTTTCCCTGCAGCCCAGTACCTCTCTTTCAGCCTTGTACAAGGCCTGCAGCCTGGGGAGTTGCCAGGCTGGAGCTCCCCAGCACTTCTCTACCTCTGGTACCTTGCTCCCAGGCAGCTAGGTCCTTCTTTCTCCACCATTAGAGAGAGACTAACTTAGCTCCTGGCTCACAGCCCTTTCATAGGGCCAGCTGTGGCCTGATTGGAGCGTGGCCCCTGCTGTGGCTGCTTCCCCAATCAGCCTAGCCTTTTCTCTCAGGAGCGGGGTAACTGCCCCGCTATAAACCCAATGACTGCGATTTTTGAAAGGACTGGACAAATGCTTTCCATCTGTGATGGACCCCATGTATCCATGGGATCCAAATCTAGTTTTGTTGACTCAAATGGGTTCACCTTTGGAGCCTGTGTCTGTGTGTTCCTTTTTACATCTCTCCATGAAAGTAGCATTATTGGAGATTATTACCTTAGGTAGGAGTATAGCAGAACTACATGCTTTAGTTGTCCCACCCCTCCCATATAAGCTTTCTATAAAGACAAGGGTCTATTTGCAACCTTATCTTACATTTCTGAGTAAGGTAGTGTTGGACTTCCACCTTAATCAGAGGGTCCAATCACAAGAAGGGCCAAGACGTATTCTTCCTTTCTCTCACCTTTATTGTGACTGCATGCGGCTAGCCAGTAGGTATGTGCAGCTGCAGAGGTTCTGGCACTAGAGGTGCACTTTTTTTTTTTTTTTTAAGCCAGATTATCTCACATAATTACTTAACTATTTGTTACACTGTTGCACTTTATCTTCACTCATGTTCTGTGGCAAAGGTTCTGAGCATTTGAGTTTGGATTGTAGCTTATATAGAAAACTTCATTTTAAATTATTTAAGCACAGAAAAATGGAGTGGCCCAACATAGAATAGACCATTTGAAGATGCATCTGTGGAAGAAGTGAGGCTCTCTCTTTCCTCCCGCTTCCTTTCCTTTCTTCTCCTTGTCTCAACTTTTCTCTTCTAGTTCAAGTCTTGTACTATAAAGTCTTATTCAGACGCTTCCCTGCATTTAGATTTTCTTGAATAGATATGCTAGGAGCATTTTGTCAGAGTAGTGCCGCATTGGAGTCCATCGCGCCTATGCTCTGAGACCTCCAATTCATTTCCAGGACCATTTCAAGATGATGATGGTTTTGACTGATGAAGTCCTGAATGGTTTGAGTCCTAGCGTCTTTGAGAATAAGGCATCTGTCCTCATGTGGTACTGCAGCAGTTGAAGTCAGTGCTTTAGTTAACTGTCACTTGCTGTAAACTGGAAGCAGCTGGTGGCAAGATGATTTCAGTGTGGGACCTTTGGTTCTGGAACTCTTTATTGCCCAGTGTTTGATATATGAATCTGTTGGCCATCAGGACATGTTGCAAAGCTTATTTCCTCCCACTTTTTCCCGCTTCTCCGAGCTGATGGGTAGAAGTGAGCATTGGGGTCATTGTTGATCATCCTCTTTTATAGGTAGGTCTGATGGGTTAACTGCTTTGGAAGGAATTTATCGGGTTTTTGGTTCATTCAGTAAGCTTTGTACCAGCTTTTATTGTACATGTACCTCAGTCATATGATAAGAAACATTTGAAATATGAGTAAATATATAAAATGTTAAGCCATGTATAGCATGACAGCTCGGATACAGGACTGGTCCATAATATTCACATCCGAACAGACAGGAGCTATAAAGCCTGTATCAAACCCTGTGAAATTCCTAAGGTTCACATAAGCTTTATCTAATAATTCCAAAAATATAACTCCCATTTTAAAAAATACTAATTCAAAACTCTGATGTGGATATAAACCCCATGCACCTTATCGGTTACTAATGCCCTTTGACTTCATTCATCCTTTTTTTTTTTTTTTTTTTTTTTTGTTTTGTTTCTTCTCTGTTACATGGATATTTGAAACTTATGTTTCTCTTTTTAAATGGCACTGCCCTCCTTTTAGCTTGCAAATTGCTTTTAAGTGCATTGAGGGGAAAGAGTGATAAATTCAGGAAAATCCAGGTGTTGTGAGAAAAGCATTTCTGTTGCTATTTCTAGGTAGTTCTTGAGCAAGATCAGTTCTGGTCCATTTCATAACTGACTCCTAACTGCAATTATTTTTTACTTAAAAAAACACACCCCAAAATATTAAAACATAAAAAGCTTTTTTAAAGATGGTTTAGAAAATAAGTGATTATTTTCTATCTTTTGTTTACAAATTGGGAAATCGGGGTCATCCTTTCCTTCTGTTTAGAATTGGGTACTTACACAAGAAACAAAGTTTAGCTTAATTATCTTTTAAGCTAGTATTTTATGCTAACCTGAATTTCATACAGATGCTCTAAGATTCTACTGTGCTCTAAAATGTAAGAATCGTTATTTTATATTATAGAGTCATTGGTTTTTGGTTTGCAGTAACATTTTTTCTTTTTTCTTTAGAGAACAAGTACGGTTTAATGGATTTGGGATTTTTATTTTTATTGTATATCCTGGAGCATTTGTCGATCTCTTTACCACCCACTTGCAACTTATATCTCCAGTCCAGCAGTTGAGAATATTTTGTGCAGGTAACAGAGTCTGTGTTATGTTAAATCTTAATCTATCCAACAAGTTTGTTCTTTTGCATGTGTTAGTATTGGTTAACATTGAAGATGCCGTCATGTTTTTCAATTCTTTATGGTTTTAGTCTAGTTACTGGTGAGCAAATGTCCCTGTAAAGAATAACATCTCCAAAACTGGTATCATGTGGCACCCTATTTGGCAATCTTGGTGGAGAGTCCAGGAAATGAATGGACAAGCACACTAAAATCTTCTCTTCCCCCTAAAGGTGGTCCCTCTGTTTTTTGAGACTGAGATACATTGTTGGGTGATGGGGAGAAAATGTATAGTATCACCGCCCATACTGACCTTGTTTGGGGGTTTTTTCAAACAAGACTTTAGTCTCCAGGAGGTGGAACAAACTTAAAAAAAAAAAATTGTTGTATGCTAGATTCAATTTAGGAATAAAAGGTATGGCAGTATAGCTGTAGGAAACATTTTGGACGTACAGCTTGAGTTTCCTGGGAGGTCATTTTAAAAATGAGTAATTATAAATAATAAAAGTTAGGGTATCCGTTCCTACTGTCTTTACAAAATATAAATAAGTTCAGCATAACTTATAATAAAGGCAACAAGACCTGGTAACTTCCAGCAATGGGGCTGTGATTCTCCCCAACCTGAGAAATCTTACTGGCTGTTTTGGGGGGAAAGGAGGGGTATGGGAGGGGGAAATGGAATAAAATCGGGGAAAAAATGGGTGTCTACATGAAATGAACTACAAAATACATAGGGTGACCCACCATTTCTGATACCCTTATTCACGTTGAATAGTTTAATTCCACGAGTACTCCTATTGAATTAAATGGAAGCACTCTTGCAATACGGTGTTACTCAGTGTAAGCAAGAGTATAAGAATCTGGTCCTTCATAAGCACTTTTATTCCTCAAACATTAAAAGCCACATATTAACCAATATGAAAAGTTTTAGTTGTTATGAGTTTAAAAAGTAAATATGAAGAAAATGATGTAGTTTACTTTTTACTGTTTAATGAGAGTGACATAATATGTAATATGGGTTGCCCCTTGCTGTTTTAACTGTAGAGATTTTTTGTCTTTTTACTTTTGTACCTTTTTTCTTCTCCATTTTGATGGCCTGTGGATTAATGTGAGGAATGGTTGGTAAGAGGAGCTTCTCTAGGTGTCTGTGTATTTAATTCTCTTAAGTTCCCTTTTCCATTTAAAAAAATGATACTGTATGATTTGGAATGGTCAGCAGCACCAAACTTTCTAACTTCAACTTCAGTGCATTGATCTAGAGCAATAGAAAACATCTTTTAAGTGGACATGGCCTATATTCTTTATTTTGCATGTTTCTAAATACTAATAGTAAAGCCTTGAAGCATACTAGCTGCATAATGAGCAGCCAGTACAGGTGTTGAAATTTGGGTGGGATTACCTGTCGCAGATGAACACCCCATGGCAGTTTTACTGCCCTGTTCTACAAGCGATGCAATCTGAGTGGATTTCAACACAGCATGTTAGTCATCTATTCCAGGGGTTCTCAACCTTTTTCTTGCTGAGGCCCGCCTCAACAGTCCAGGGCCCAGCAGGGGGACTCGGGCCTCCAGGCTGGGAGGGGACCCATAGGCATAGTTTTACTTCTGTTTGGGGGGCAAGAGCTGGGAGGGCTTGAGTCAGCTCTGCACAGCGGGGTCCAAGGAGGGAGCACCACCTCCACCCCCTGACTCACTTAGCAGGCCACCCAGCCTGTCTGGGCTGTGGGGGGGACGCAACCAAAAAATATAACTCAAAGGGGGGGACAGTTCAAAAAGTTTGAAAACTGCTCAGAGTGCAGGGAGGGAGTTACTAGGGGCTGTGTGAAGTGAAGGGAGTAGCTCAGGGTGCCGGCAGGGGGGTAGCTCAGGGTGCAGGTGGGGTGTAGCTAGGGACTGTGTACAGGGAGCAGGGGAAAGCCTCCCAGTGTGGTTCCCAGCTTGGGGTGGGGAGATGCTGGGGCTCCCAGCTTCAGCCCCCCGCTGCTCCTAGCTTGCGGGGGGAGGCTTGCTGGCTTCAGCCCCACACCACTCCCGGATTCAGGGCTTGAGTGGGTGCTGGCATCAGCCCTGCACCGCTCCCAGCCCCACGCTGCTCCTGGCTGGCGTGGGGGGACTGCTGGCTTTAAGTGCGCGCTGCTCGCAGCTTGGGCGGGGGGGTCATACCGCCTTCAGCCCCACGCCGCTCCTGGCTTCAGCGCTGGGGCTAGGGGCACCGGGTTTCAGCCATGGGCCTCCGTGGACCCCCGGTTGAGAACCACTGATCTATTCTATGGTTTTAAGGTTGCCCTCAGGAAGGAAAGGGGGCTGAAACACACACAAAAGGAAAAACACAATTCTTTATTCAGCTTGTAGTTCAAAATGATCCTGGAGTTATAAACTCTATCTCCTGTCTGGGGCTTATTGTATCAGAGAGACCTGCAGCTACCACACAGTGGAGCTCCTCCACCAATGCTGTAGGAATTTGGAGATACAGGGATTCTGTTACTGCTGGGGAAAGTGGCATGTTGGTCTGCCTAGTGTATTGCTGCTTTACAAAGACTTTGGAAATCTGTTGTTTCACTGAGTACTGCAGCTGTAATTTGTTGCAAAAGAGCTTTCAAGCAGAGCACACCAAAGCTAAGCATGTTAAGCAGAGCAAAGTAATTCTATATCCCAAACATATCAGTAAACCAAGCACTTTCAGTGTAGATATGTTAACCTTTTTTTCTTTTTCTTTTTTTTTTTTTTTTTCCCCTTTTAAACTGACCATTTCTTTAAAAGTCAAACATAGTCCAGGTAGCCCAGACAGAACTGAAAAAGAGGAGAGGTAAAGGTCCATAAATGCCTCATTGCAACTGTTCCCCACTATTGCATTTTGTGCGGGAGCAAATAACACTTGTAAGCTATGATTAAAAATGAATTCTGTTTTTTGTTGACTAATAAATGCCAAGAACAACTCTTGCCAAGCTTGAAACAGTAAACGGAAATGTATGTAGTGATGACAGGTAACAGTAGAGGCAGATTGCCATGGCCATACTTGAATGAACAGTTATCAGTTAATTGTATCAAGTAAGTGCATTTTGATATAGCTAATAATGCATTTTAAAAGATGAGATTGGAGTATTTAACGATGATTAGGCATATTGTGCATTAAATTTTACTAAAAGCTTCATTGTTTGGCATTGCTGATTATTTGTTTATTTGAGGAACTGAATGAGCTTACTCCAATTTTTGAAGACCTGAAATCTAAATTTAAATAATAGAAATCAGATTTTTATTATGATTGCTGAAGAAGTAGGGAATATATACTGAAAGTTTCTTTTGTAGCCCTTTCAAACTTTTGAGATATAAAAAGTATATTTGTTGTGCAGCAGATGGCATCATAAGTTCAATAATATTGAATGAGTGTTCAAATAAAGGTTGAGATTTGGATAAAAGCAAAGGAATTCCATGTTATCTATTTATATTCCCAAGTAAAAAAAAATATTTTCTCAGAGGAGGGTACGTTTCTTGTAGCATCTTTGAAGAGTCACTGGAATGTATGTACTTTTTAATGAGAATTAAGTAGATTTTAAGAAATTGTTTGAGTCTTCAAGTTGGTTTGGTTTTTGGTTGTTGCTTTGTGAAGTCTTTGTCTTTTTAAATACATCAAAGACATC
Organism: Natator depressus; assembly: GCF_965152275.1. Taxonomy (NCBI): domain Eukaryota; kingdom Metazoa; phylum Chordata; order Testudines; family Cheloniidae; genus Natator; species Natator depressus. Next base: position 139,825,741 of record NC_134234.1, read on the forward strand.
ATCAAGGGTGCTGACTGAGATTTACCTTTAAGGAATGTAAATATTTTGACTAAATTAAATTGACCTCCCAGCCTCAACCTTTCAGACCTTTATTGCCTTGCGTATCTGGGATGGATAAAATCACTCACTCTTCTAGATTTCTCTGCCCCCATTCCCACATAATGAACTGTATGTCAGTGGTTCTCAACTCATGTGTTTTTGAAGCTGCTCTTGTTATCCTCCAACAGTGTTGGTGACCCCTCCTTTTTTTATCCTGTTTAGTTTCTCCTTCCTCTCTTCTTTCCTAACTTTCTCCTTTTATTTCTTTAGTATGTTTTTGTATGTCTGTTTTTGTGACACAAATCTTTCACCATGAACTTTGAGGGTCAGCTTCTCTACTGCCTTGTAATGGGCTGCCAAATCAAAATGGTAGCTTTTTACTCTTGCTTTGCAAGGTGCAAGGCATAGGAGGATCAGCCTCTTAAGCTTCTTGCTTTTTGGTGGTATCTAATAATCCATCTTTTAGTAGTCTGATTTATATAGGGTTCTTCCACAGACTGCACTGATGTCAATGGAAATGTATAAAATTTGAGAGAGGTGAAAAATTAAAAGAAACTCAAACACAAGTTGTCTGTATTACAAGCTGTACTAAAGTAATTGTGCGTTTTAAAAGATGGCATGAAAGCTAAAATGAAATGGTTGTTGCCTATTTAATTTATACTGTTGTTTTCATTATTTACTTTGGGATGAGGGGAATTCATGCTCAGGGTTTTAGTTTGTGTGTCAATTTAGTTTCAGTCAGATGTGATTTAAAACCCACATAGAAAGAAATCCCTTTAAAAAGGAACTATTCATGGAAATAACGACAAACCCTTAACTAGAGCATTGCACAGACAGAACTTTGGTTCACATTCCCTTTCTGTGGCCTCAGAATCCTGAAGGAGAAATCAGATTTTATAAGGCTCATAATGATGACTCACAGTGAGTATCCCAAGGGATTATCATGAGATTCCATTGCATCTTATGATTGGTCCATTATATACAGTGGGAGAAAAATGAGTTTAAAAGATTTTGAGATTAATCTTCCTCTTATGTAATAAATCATTACAGTACTGTAAATGTGGAATTGGATCATATCCTTCTCAACAAGATAAGATACTGTAAGGAAACTCCATCACTGGAAAGTTGCTATGAATTGGCCACACAGACTATTTTTGTCCAAGCAAACAAGTAGAACTGGAAAATTTCTGTGCTAGGTGTTGAAAGTAACCCTGTTTTTTGGCTTCCTAAATTCACACAGCTTCCTGTGAAGCTTATGCTTGCCTTAGTAAGAAAAGTGATAGACTAGGAAGTGCTGATTGCACACAGTAGTTTCCTGGGACAGCTTTGGGCCCAGATTTTCCACTCAACATTTTATAAGTATTTTATTAAAGACTTAGTGTAGCTTGATTATTGGGAGTCAATTGGGGGGAGGGATAGCTTAGTGGTTTGAGCATTGGTCTGCTAAACCCAGGGTTGTGAGTTCAATCCTTGAGGGGGCCATTTAGGGATCTGGGGCAAAAATTGGGGATTGGTCCTGCTTCAAGCAGGGGGTTGGACTAGATGACCTCCTGAGGTCCCTTCCAACCCTAACCTTCTATGATTCTATGAATCTATCAGTCTCTTCCCTTTTTGGACTTATATTCTCCCCCACTGCATATATGGTACCACTGCATAAAGAAAAGTCATTGTAGTTGATTATCAGTTTAATACAAATTAAACCACCCCAGTTCCTCTCTCTCCCATTTGAATTACGTGAAGATGTGAATTTTATGTGGCAGATATCAGTATGATGCTTGCTATGGTTTTTTTTTTTAAGAGACTCTAAAGCTGCATAACCAAAAGCGTGTACTTGCTTTGGCACTAATACTATAAAGACTTAAGCACTTGAATAACTCTATGAATATGAGTAGCCCCATTGACATCAATGGGGCTACTCCTGTTGGTAAAGTAATTCATGTGCTCAAGTCTTTGCAGGATTGGGACCTTTATCCATAAATCAGTCGGCTAATTGTGTTCATAGCTACTTGCAGTCATTCCAGGAAAGTTAGTTGGAAAGACACTGATATTTTACAGTTCAGAAACACTTTTTTGTTAGTTACTTGTGCCAGTGTTTCCTTCGAAGGTCAATATTTTTTATTCTCTTTGTAGGTGTCTGGCATAATTTTGTTCTTGGTGTTGCGAGTCTCATAGTTCTGTTCCTGCTGCCAGCAATTCTTTTCCCATTTTACTACACGGGTGTTGGGGCACTTGTCACTGAGGTCACAGAGGTATGAACAGGTCTTGAATGATTAATTATATGCTATGTGACCTGAAACATTTCATTGGCTAAAATTTGATCACTGCATGAACACTTTGATCACTGCATGAAAATTCTTCCGGCATTTGAAAAAAATGTTGTTTCAGTTAAGGTTGCCTAAAGAAATCGTATAGACAAACACACTTCATTAGAGCACAGAACTAGCATTTATAAAACATTTCTGTGCTGGACCACAAAACATTTTGGATAGGGCATCCAAAGTGCGTTAGAAGCACAAGTCCCTGTGACTGTCACCTGGACTTGTGCGCCTAAGTCCCTTTTGGCACTTTTGGACATCCTATCCTCCTCCTAATAGCTCAAACAACAAAAAGAAATGGTCTGTAAAGACTGTTCTTTAACTACCAAGTTAATATACTTTACTATGTGTATTTTATTAACATTTCAAATTATTAGTGTTTTTACTTAGAGCAACACAAAGTGCACATGAATAAGAAGTATTATACGTCAGTTAATTAAAAATGGTAGTGGTGAGTTTTACAGGTTGACTTGCCTGTTTTGCATTCATTTTATTTTAATCTTAAACTTATTTTATTTAATGCATAAAGATGTATTTTTATCTGTTTACCTTAACTGAATATTTCCTTTCTTTCTGATGTCAGATCAGTAGACGTTTGGATTATATAGCCTTAACACTTAGTTAATGAGGTTTTTCCATTTGTTTAATTTTCTGTGTACTCAGATCATTTTATATTATATTTCACTGTCATAGGACAATCTTGCATGTAATACAGTCTGATTATGATGGTTAACATGCTAGAAAAACCAAGTGCAGTTTTTAAAAAAGATGGAGAATTTTGTGCATTCTCACATGACCTTGGTTGGGTTTATTTGCACTTGATGTAGAACAGGCAGTTGATTTTGTTCCTCTCCCTTTCTGCCATATGTAGTCCAAGCTTGGGCCCCAATCCTGCAAACACATACATGAGAGTGAACTTCAGTTAAGTTTAGTGATGGTTCCAGGATCCACCTGCATGGATCCAGTGGCAGGATCGGGGCTTTTGAGTAGTGTAGGCTGCCACTAGGTGAACTGAAAAACATTTTTAAAAAATCCTGCAATACTCCACAGGATCCAGCAGACTCTGTTCTTTGAGAAACACACGCTGTTTAGCTGACAGTGTCCTGATTTTTCTATGATATTAGTAAAAATCTAGAGTGAACTTCCAGCCTTAGTTTTGTTAATTTAAACTGATGTCAGTCCCAGCTAATGAGAGAGAATAACGACGACACTGGTTCAGTGACCCAGTGCCAGTATAACATGCGAGAACAGTGTTAAGACCGTCAGGTTGATCCTTTGCTCCCTGGGTCAGTAGGACCTGGGAGCACAATGGAGGCAGCTTGCTGAGCTTCTGGAAAGGGAGTACCTCATATCTCTTGAATAATCAGCTACTCAGAGCAAGATTGATAGGTAAAGATGACAGGCCTCAAGTTTTTCTGGGATAAAAAAGGAGCTGACATAACTGAGGTCCTATGTGGGAAGAGAAAGGGAGAATTCCCTGGTGTACTCCAACATTATGGCTTCACTCCCCCAGAAGTATAGGTGAGCCTTGCTTGTCTGAAACTCTGAGGTGTTAGCTTCTGTCTCTTGAATGTAAAATTAGTTTTTTTTTAAAAACAAACAAAACATTCATTTGAATGAAACTAATTGCCTGAGGATTTCAGATGTCCCTTGAGAGATTTGGATAATTGAGGTCTACTTGTATATGAAATGAGACACTCTTTGTGGAGGAGTTTGTTTTCCTAATGCCCTGCCTAAGATTAAAATAATTAGGTCTAATAATCTGAGGTTTTCTGTTTCTTCAAAAAAATAGTTTATTAGCTTAAGTGTCTCTTGGACATTTAGAAGAACTATAAACTAATCCCAGCATTATTAAGAATGGTACCTTTTACCTTCGCAGGATTCTCCTGCCAATGGACCCAGAGGTCTTTTTGTTGGGGACCTTGTAACTCATCTGCAAGACTGCTCAGTTTGTGGTGTGGAAGACTGGAATTCCTGCCTAGGAGAGATCTCACAGAAGACACAAATTGGGTACTGCATAAATGCAGCAACCCTACAGCAGTTAAGCTTCCCAGCCAGGGGTATGATTATTTGTATACTCCTTATAAATGCTCCTTATAAGTATTGTCTATTACAATTTCATCAGCTCTTAAAGATGAAGTTTGATTTAGGATTTGTTAATGGGTCAGATTTTTGGTTCATCAAGTCTGGTATCCTGTCTTTGGCATTGACCAATATGCAATTCCTTTTTGTAAAATACTGTATTTGAGGAGGTGGAAGAAGAATTAATTTCTCTTAACTTCTGGTCATTTTAGTTTATGGCATGACGAATGAGCTTTCATTACCTCTTTGTAAAATTGCATATACAAGTGTTGCCAGTAATAATCCAGCTACAGTGTTCATCTCGGGGACCTTTTGCAGGTTGGCTTATTGCTTTGACTGATTTGGTAGGAAAACATGAATGCTGTGGAGGTGTGTGGGGTATAAGGTAACAGTGCTCTTTATTATGAGTGCTATTGCAGATCATCCCACTATGATAAGGTTGGCTGGTTTGTTTGTTTATTTATCAAAATCTTTGCGAACTGTGAATTATTTCTATTTCTTGATTCTGGGTGTTCCATCTAGAGCAGTGGTGTCCAACCTTTTTACGCACAAGATAACTTTTTGAATGGAAGTGCAGCCCAGGATCCACCCTGCCCCTTCCCCAAAGCCCCGCCCAACTCTCTCCTCCCTCTCTCCATCGCTTACTCTCCCCCACCCTCACTCACTTTCACCAGGCTGGGGTAGGGTGTTGGGGTTCGGGAGGGAGTGCGGCCTCTGGGGTTCAGAGTGTGGGAGGGAGCTGTGGGCTGAGACTGGGCAGTGGTTTCGGGTGCAGGAGGGGGTGCAGAGTGCAAGCTCTGGGAGGGAGTTTGGGTGCCGGAGCAGGCAAGGGGTGCCGGCACTGGGGGAGGGAGGGGTCAACGCTGGGGCAGGGATTCGGGTTGCAGGAGGGGGTATGGGATGCAGGCTCTGGGAGGGGGCTCAGGGCTGGGGGTTGGGATGCAGGGTCCCGCTGGGCGCCACTGACCTCGGGTGGCTCCCAGTTGGCGGTGCAGCGAGGCTAAGGCAGGCTCCCTGCCTGCCCCAACCCCACGCCGCTCCCGGAAGAGGCCAACACACCCTTGCAGCCCCTGGGTTCCCCGTTCCAGGCCAGTGGGAGCTGCGGGGGCGGTGCTTGCAGGCAGGAGCAGCGTGCGGATACCCCTGCCGCTCCCATCCCCCCTCTACCCCCCGCTGCGGGGCCATCCTGGCCGCTTCTGGGAGTGGCGTGGGGCTGGGGCAGGCTAGGGATCCTGCCTTAGTGGCAGCCCTGCTATACCACCAGGCTTTTAGCGGCCAAGATCACGATTGACTGGGAGAGTCTCCAGGATCGACCGGTCGATCCCAACCGGCTGGTGACCACTGATCACCAACTAAACTAAAACCAATCACGCTAAACTAAACTGAACAAAGATTAAACCATGTCTTGCGTGATGCCCAGGAACTTTTTAGGGTTTGGTTCAAGCAAACTGTGATGGGGACTGAATTCCAAAGGTGAGCGTCCTCAGCTGAATAAATCCTCCCACACCAACCTTGGGAAGTTTGTTTTAACTTTAAGACTGCACAGCAGTCACCTTCCAGCCATTCTTAACTGCCCTACCTCAGTATAGAGAGGTTGGCAGTCTCTTGGGTAACCAGGTTCTAGACCATTTGAGCTTTAAAGATTGTTCCCAACCTTTTGCATTATACTTGGAAGTAAACAGGGTGCCAGGCCAGCTCAAAGGCTTGGGTGTATGTGTTTTTGATGTGTACTGCTCTTCATGTGACATTCAGAGTGCTAATTCTGGTCCCAGTGGTCCCTTCTATCTTTATAATCTATTAATCTCTTTTCCTATTATGTAAATCTGAAACTGGTATCTCCAAATGATGCCGGGGTCAGATCCCAAGCACTCAGACGAACTAAGTTTGAGTCACTCTCCGAAGGAGGTTAGGGCAGCCTTGCCACATGCCCATAGCTGGATTGGGAAGGTAAGGGAGAAGCAATGCTGAGATGTTTCCAGATCCCAGCCTACCAAAGATAAATACAAGAAGATCCCTGCGGTCCACAGGAGTGTAATTTCAGAGGCAAGGGTAATAAAACTGCATATTTTGTAACCCTCTTATTCCCGTTTGGACTTAAGTACCAGAGTTGATTCTAAACCCAGTGGTGTATTGTGTTAGAAGCCTATGGTCCTTGCCACCACCCCATCAGACGAGTCTGTCTGCATTTCTTAGTGGTGAGCCTCCAGCAGTGATAGTCATTCCTCTGAAATGAAATGAACTCAGTTATTCAAACTGCAGTAGTTGTCATTTGTCAAAATCTCAACAGTTCACATCTCAGCATCCTTTCTGTTAATACGTTGTATTTATAATGAGCCTATATTGAAAATGGACCCTAGGCACTTTACAATAAAACAAATACAGAATAAACAACTAAAACAGGTATAAAGCCATAAAGAAATCAGTGTGCCAACGGCCATCTGAAATAAAAATAATTTAAAATATATTTTGTAAAGGAGCTAATTCCATGATCATCCACACATCAAAAATATGTCATTGCCTAGCCCTAAGGCTACAGCCAAAAAATATGTATAGTACACTTCTGCACCTGCAAGCCCCAAGCTCCAAAACTCTGTGCTCTTGGACCTCAGAGAGTACAATGGTATATAGGATGCAGGCAGCTCAAGCCTTGTCTGAATATAGAAGTTGCACTGGTTTAAAAACCTACTTTAGTTAAACTGGTGCAACCCTCTCCATGGGCACTGTTGCGTTCGTTTAAAACTGGTTGGTATCCATTTAGTTTGCATCACTAAGTCCATTTGAAATCAAATTATGATTGTCCACACAGGATTTTGCACTCGTTTAACTAATCCATTTAAAAACACACTTTTAGCTGAACAGGGGCCTCAGAGAGCTGTCAGGGCCCTAGTCCATTAAAAGCTTTTAATGTTTTAAAAACTATATTTTGAAGTTGGATCATTCCCAGAGCCAGTGAAGGGAATGCAACACCAGGTAGCAGAATCCCTCTGCTCACCATTGGTGCCGGCTGCAGGCAACAGATCAAACTATTTTGTAACAGTATTCAATAAATTATAGTAGTCTGTGTATTAAGGTGATAAGATCAGCCTGTGGGAGAGATGGCTGTAGTCTGGTGATGTTCTTAGGATGAAGAAACTCATTTACAACTATCGCTGACATCCAAATCAGGATCTCTGAATTAAAATAATTCATTATAATTCAGCAGGCTACAGAAATGATCATTTGATTTTATTCAGAGACGTATGTATTTTTGTGATTTATTATGAATCTGTCATTCTGTGATCGTCTAAAAATTAGTTGGTTGTGTTCCTCTGTAGTCTACAGAAGACTTGATGGCACTGTTGAATGTTGTAGTAACAGCAGCCTCACTGATGTTTGCTTTTCATACAGCAATAACTTGGACAGCCACCTGGTAAGTTACTCTAGCTGATGTTCAGCTTGGTATCACAAATGTGCACATAATTATACAGTGCAGTGTGTAGCACCTTCAATCTGAGCATCTCAAAGCACTTGACAAATATTAATTAGCTAAGTTTCACAACATCCCCAAGAGGTAGGCAAACCTTCATATCCCTGTTTTCCAGCTGAGGAAACCGAGAGACTGTATGGTTATGTGATTTGCCTAATGCAGTGGTTCTTTTCCTAATTGCCATTGTGGGCCACATATGCAGCTTTCTGTGTGTTACATGGGCTACATCCACACAATATATATACTATTTGTATGGCCCTCAGGATGTCACATGGGCTGCAGCTGTGTGCTGATTGGGCTACAAGCAGGCTGTGGATTGAGAACCACTTGCCTATGGTCACACAAGGAATGCGTGGTAGAGGTAGAATCAGATCCCATTCCTCCTGACTACATGCCTTTAGCCAGGGGACCGTTCTTTCTCACTTTGCTTATACGCAGCCACATTTTATACTTTGAAGGCACAACAGTTGGGAGTAAATACAAGTGAACAAGAGACCAACAGCAGCTCTTGAGAGCAGGGGGGAATTGTTAAACGTGAGCTGGATGCTGCCAGGTCAGAGAACTTCAGGCTCGGAAGCAGCAAAGCATTGGAATACATGCTCAGCATTAAACAGCTGAAGTCGGTGGTCTGCACATATGCCTAAAGTTAAGCAAGTGCTGTGCTGGATCAAGGCCCAGAGTGTTCAGCACCTTGCAACCTGTACTGCCAGTGGCTGTTGGCTGAAACCCCCCGTTTCCCTCCTCTTCCTCTGACTTAATCATCTTGTAGAATATGGGGAAATGTTACGTGCCGCTGGGAGATTTTACACTCCTCTCTATTAAAATATAGGAGCCCTATTGAAAAAGTAAGTGTTTTGAAAGATGCCACATTGAAAATGGTGGAGCGAATTCAGCCGTTCTTTCAGGATCCACAGGAAAGCAGAGGTAACAGCAGTGCTCTGCCAGTGTTCCCCAGTCCTGACCTGGAGTAACCACCTCAAGAAACAGAGAGGAGTTTATTCCCTAAATCCATTTGATCCCTCTGATGTGAAGCTTCCCGTTCCAGTGATATTTTTTGTGGGGATACTTGTCCACTACAGATTGGACATAAACAATCAGTTCATTTCATCTTGAACACCAAATAGCCATCAGCTCTAACAGCCCCTGACCTGCACTGGGTTCAGATAAGTCATTCACTTATAGCACTTTGAGGTTCTTGGATGCATGGCTGCTGTTTAAGGGGAAACACTTTTTCAGGCTTTTGATGTGCAAGGGGACTAAGATGGCTGCTCAGCTGCTTGAGCAGTTTTTTAAGCTGCTACTTGCAGAACTACCCAGCAACAGCAGGGGACTTCTGAACGCTTTCTCCCATCCAGCATGATAGAGACTGGCATAGGGAGGAGACTAGATTCCGGTTAATGGAGAGAGAGACAGACACAGCCATGTGTGCAGGCCCTGTACTGCCAGTGTGGCTGTTGGCTGAAACCCCCTGACAGCCTCCCTTCCTTGAGCAGGGACAGAGAGGATAAACTGTGCCCCAGCTTGCCCCGAGGAACAAGAAGCAAGCCTCCATAAGCCTCTAGGAGGGGATGAGGAGAAAAGATTTCATTTCCTCCTGGGTTCCACTGCCCTCTCTCTGTCCTGTGGTGAATGGGAGAGAAGATCCTGGTCTCTCAAACTGCAGAGGGAGTGGGTATGGTAGGCAGACTCAGGAATGCAACATTGCATTGGTTGCTTCAGGTCAGAATGATCTAAAACTTAGCCATCAGAAGTGCCAGGCATATTCGATTTTAGGATTTTTCTTTTAACAAAAGCTCTAATTCGCAGATACCATGGCTATAAAAACCAAAACCCCATAGACCGACTTTAGCTCCATGCTGTAGTATGGTGATGTGTATTTCCCCTGGTTCTGCTCATTCCCAATTGCTTGAACCATCCTGTCCCTCCTATATGTAGATTTTCAGCTAATGTACATGTTTATACTAATCCTGCTTTTAATATGCACACACACATGCCCCTATGCCTTTATGGCAGAATGCCAGGCTGAATATGTTCGCACCTCTGTGTTAGTGTATAGGGGATCTGCAGGGCATGCGAGGATGTACACATGCATCAAAACAAAAAGGATCAGAACAATATTCTTCATATCCTAGCTGCAAATCACTGAAATCAAGTCAACTTTTTCTGTTTTACAAAGAAACATGCAGAACAGTATATTTGTGATCTAAATTTGATAATTATTTAAAATGTCCTTTGCAGTATACCTGTCTGCCAGCACGAAAAGCTATTGAGGCTAGCCAAGTCTGTCGAACCAACATGGATTGCCAGAAGGATTTTGTTCCAAGTTTGTGTGTGACACCTTCTTTAGAAAATCAGACGAGACTAATCAGAGTGAAACATCCACCCCACATTGATATGTTATTTGTAGGACACCCAATGCATCTTCAGTATACAGGTTTGTATTATTTATGGGAGCATTTAAATGAAGAGGGTTATGGCATGGTTAGCTTTGGCAGGCTGCTTGAATAAGGTATTGGAGGGCTTGCCAGTTTGCTTTATTTGTGCAGAATCCATTCTTAGCTCCATTCTGTTGTTCCTTTCCTAGTTACAGCCAGTGGAGATGCTGGAGTAATTAGGAATAAAAGTGAAATGTGCACAGCGCAAAGAGGTGTAATTGTAGTAGAAACAATATATTAGGTGACTGCTTATTCAAAAAAAGTGTGAAAGGGACACTTCAACAGATCTCACTTGTCCTAACAGATCCAATTTGTGCATTGTCCAATGTGTGAACTGCACAAGGCTCTAGCACTCTTCAAAAGCCTTCAGGGAACCCCTGGATTGGAACAGACACAATTGCTCTTTTAAACCCTGCCCAGTACTCAAATGTTGCTACAAGTCCACATGATGTCTTCCTTGTAAATATATAAGGGCTTGGTTTTGCCACCCTTACGCATGTTGAGTAGTTTTTTACTTAACGAGAAGTCCTATTAAAGTAAATGAGACAACTAATAGATTAAAGAATGAGGAGTACTTGTGGCACCTTACAGACTAACAAATTTATTTGGACATAAGCTTTCGTGGGCTAAAACCCACTTCATCAGATGCATGCAGTGGAAAATACAGTAGGAAGATATATATATACACAGAGAACATGAAAAAATAGGGGTTGCCACACCAACTCTAACGAGACTAATCAATTAAGGTGGGCTTTTATCAGCAGGAGAAAAAAAACTTTTGTAGTGATAATCAGGGTGGCCCAGTTCCAACAGTTGACAAGAAGGGGAAAAATTAGGATGGGGAAATAGTTTTTACTTTGTATAATGACCCATCCACTCCCAGTCTTTATTCAAGCCTAATGTAATGGTGTCCAGTTTGCAAATTAATTCCAATTCTGCAGTTTCTCGTTGGAGTCTATTTTTGAAGTTTTTTTGTTATTGTTGGAGTATTTCGACTTTAGGTCTGTAATTGAGTGATCACGGAGGTTGAAGTGTTCTATCTTCCTACTGTATTTTCCATTGCATGCATCTGATGAAGTGGGTTTTAGCCCACGAAAGCTTATGACCAAATAAATGTGTTAGTCTCTAAGGTGCCACAAGTACTCCTCATTCTTTTTGGTGATACAGACTAACATGGCTACTACTCTGAAACCTAATACGTTAAGTTACTTCTCATCACGAGAAAAGAGGATCCAAACCTAGCCCTATGTTATCAACCCTAACCAGTCTGTAAACAACATGGGCCAAATTCTGCCACCTTTACTCATGTTAAGTACTTCCTTACTCTGGGCTAGATTCTGACTCACTCCTATGCAGGCTATTCAGGTCGTGGGTCCAGGCACATGGGAGCAAGTTTATTACCTGCTACGAGCAGGTGAGTGGAGAATGGGCAGTGCCTTTGCTCCAGCGCCCACTCGCTGGCCAGAGTAGCCGATCCAGTATGCGGTAGGTAGTGATTTGAGGCTGGTTTAGACAAGTAGTAAGTTATGCCCCCTCTCCAGGAGCAAGGAGAAAGCTGGGGAGGAATTGTGCCTCCAAGGTTTGTGTCAGATTCTCAGTGCCTCACAGGACTATCTTGGGTGGTACAGTGTGCACTGCCCCTTGGCAGGGCTGTGCCTAAAGTCACTATCTAGCCCCTCTGAGAGGTCCCATTGAAACAGTCCTTATGAAGACCCTTTTTAGAAGAGTGTTCTTATTCAGGAAGGAATTGAAGCACGTGTTAAAGTGGTTTCCTAACTAAAGGTAGTCTAAAGCATGAGCTCAAGTGCTTTCCTGAATCAGGGCTGGAGTTATGTACTGCTGAGTTTGAGTAACAATGGCAAAATCAGGCCCTGTGTGAACAATGATTCTTTCATAAATATGGCAGCCTTTATCCTTTTCTGCTGGAATTTGGCTGGGAGGAGAGGTGGTTTGGTGCAGATATTACTGAGTACTTTTAAAATTTGACTTTTATTGTATTCTATTTTTTACTCTTTATTGTTTGCAGTATATCCTGAAAGTCCAGAATATAATGTCTTGTCATGTTGTTGTTTTTGTTCTTTTTCCACCTGGGGAGCATTCACTGGGGCCTTTGGCATTGACATTTAATTTTGCGTTTGCTGATATTTTATTCAGTGTGCACCAGAGCTCTAAGAATTGTGTGTGATAATTATTTTAAGCCCCCTTTCTTGGCTTTCTAACTGAAAAACACAAAACACTGTCGGTATTCTTCAAGCAGCTGGTATTGTTCTGTTGTGTTTTCAATACATTTCTGATGGAGTAATGGAATTTTAGTGGACATTTCCCACTAGACTAGGATTTCCACCAAAAAACGGCTTTTTATTGTCAGGCACTCAAAAAAGAAATGATCAGGAAATTACTAAATTGCTGCTGCACTTGTGACCTTAAAGTGTAGTTCTGCTGAACTGAACTGAAAAGTTACTTTATGAAAGAGAATTGAGGTTGAATGATTAACTGTGTTTCAATGATTCCCTTCTCAAATGAGCTTAGTTTGCAAGTAAAAAGATGCTTTTTTTCTTTAATAGCCATTACTGCAAACTCAGCTTAGGGTCCGAGTCAAATAGAGTTCTTTCCCTCTACCATATCAGCACCAGTAACAAGATAATGTAAGCCAGCACCCAAATCCTGCATTGTGCAGCATGCAGATGGGCTGCTACCCCTTCATGGAGCCCTATTGCCTTCAGTGAGGCTGTGCATAAGAGCAGCTGTCTGCCCAAAGCACTGTACAGTGCAGGTTCGGGGCCGAAAGCAAGCTATTCTCTTCTGTGGGTTGCATGGGTGTAACTGATTGGAACTTGATAAACAACTTTGTGATGATGCAGGAGGAGGGTCTCACTCTTAGCTGTGTAAATTTTCAAATAAGAATTAAAAGTGGTTAAAAACATCCCTCATTTGTCAATAAAATAAGCCAATGTGGCTCTTAATACTCACAGGGAGCAGATGTGCTAAATAAGAAGGTGACACTTTTACATAGTCATTTTTCGGAGTAGCCTTGTATTTAACCCTTCCACCTTTTGTGTGTGTTACAGTAATCTGAATAAATGATCTCTTACTCCTTCTTCAATAACATTGTTTAAATTTCTACCGTTTAGTTTTATACAGCTCTAGATAAACATCTTGTGATTGTTTTTCATTGTTTTCGAAATGCATTAATGTCCTTGTCCTGATAGTCCTGAAGTATGGAGCAGCAGCATTTACTCCATAGCTGAGGTTGAAATGAGCTTCCAGTTGTAACCTGGATTTTCCCTTTGAATGGGAGGCTAGTTTCTTCTTGTAAGCCACTATAATGTCCTTAAAAGTACCAATTCCCTCTTAAATATCACATAGCCCATCTTAGCCCTGGTTGGACTTTTTCGGGGATATTTGATAAAGTCGGAAAATAAGTTTTTAAGTGATGGTATTTTAGATACTTTCATTTGTTTGCTTTTTGAGCATTTGCCTTTTGGCTCATATGTTTGAAGTAATTTTGCCTGCAAACCCCAAACTTATTTTGTTGGCCTCACGAAGAAGAGGTGCACTTTAATGTTGTGAAAGGTGTTATGGGAGGATTAAAAATATAAAGAGTTATTTCATGTGTAAGGAGCAATTTTGCATATAAACATTATCATTTATAATATATATGGTGCATTTGCTAACACTAGGACAGGGGTAGTCTATTTTTTGTCAAGGTATAATCAGGGTCCAGACTCTAGAGAAAATAATAAAAAATAATACTAATGATAATAAGTAAATTAAAAGATTTTGAGGTCCATTCAAAAGCATCCTGTGGTTCAGATTTGACCAGCGGTCTGCCAGTTGACTACCCCTGCTCTAGGATATACTGCAGCAGCTGTTGGGTAGAGCTGAAGATAGATAATCATGAATTGCGGGCTAGGCAACTGAGGGGAAATGTGAGGGGTGGGAGTCTGGAAGGGTGGGGCAGGGTCTGGTGCTTGAGGATTGTGGGGCATATTGAGTGGGTGCATGAGTTATGCTTCCCAGTCTCAGAATGTGGGAGGAGGTTCTCGGGGGGTGGGGAGGGAGGGAGCAGGACAGTGATAGGCTATAAAGGAGTACAGAGAACCATGGGGGTATGGAAGAGGTTTAAGGAGCCTGGGGGGCATGGAATGGAGAGATGGCATGGATGATAAAGTGCGGGCGATCAGGGTCGGGCATGGTGGGGAGTATACCAGGAGAGAGAGAGGGCGGAGTGCATGCACAAGGCAAGGAGGTGGGAAGGCATGGAAGAGGGTGAAGAACTATGAAAAGCAGAGGACATAGAGGGGACTACAGGAGGTGTGAATTCAGGAAACAGACATCTTTTCTCCATGTTATCATAACATTTTTTAGATACAAAACTCCAAATTTTGCAGTAAATAAAACTTCCCCATCTCCCTCTACCACCTGCTATCCCTATAGCCTGCCTATGTTTAACACCGCATACCTCAGACACCTCTCTCCTGTGGGCTTGCTTTTGCTTCATGGGGTCTGTTGGAGCATGGCATCTTTGCTTATACACAAGTTCAGTTCAAAATTTTGGTGTGTGCGCTCACAGAAAAATCTTTTCAAATATGCTAAAATAGAGTTAAGGTTCAAAGTGAGTTTCAGTGGAATCCAGCTAATACTAAATCAGTCAATCAATCATGCTTTTTTTTACAAAACTTCCACAATTTCGAAGAAACCCAAATGTTGAAGGCAATGGAGACCATCTACAGAATCTGGACACTTCCCTAATGTCTGAACTCCTCATCGCGCGTTAGCACCCCGGGTGACTTACATTGCCTTACATGAAAAGTGAAAGTTTGAGAAAGGTGTAAATGACGAAGGTCAAGTCTGCTCAAGAAAAAGTTTGCTGGAATAGCTAGCTTTTGTTGGTAACCCCGCTCCTAGTTGAGAGGCATCTTAAAGAGTTCTTTTGCCAGTATAGTTTATGCCAATTCCCCAAATAAACTAAGCAAAATTGACTAAGGGACATTTTTTGCAGATATAAATACATGTACACTAGAGATTTTTGCTAAAAGTTTCATATAGAACAGCACCCATTACTGATGATACTAGCACAAATTTCTAATGCAGACCTGACCTAAAAACAAGGGGAGTGGTTAGAATGGAAATGTTAACACAACTTTAACTGCCATTCTTGCTGTAATAGTCATTATTAGGTTACTCAAATCGGGGCTTAAACTATACAACATGTTCTTTAGGAGTACAGATGTTCACTTGTGATGTGATGTGTCTGAAAGCATATCATGTGCTTTAGATTTGATGTTACATGCATAGTATAAAGTACTAATTGTGTAATGTGGTGTGTTGATTTTTCCTACCATCATTATGACTGCATCTGACTAAGAAATAATTAAGTGATTGTGTCAATGTGGTTTTTTTAAAGTCTGTATTTGGGACAGTTCTTTATCCTGGAAGAAGTGTGGAAAACAAATAAAAATCAGATTTGCCATGCTACACTGCTAATCTGAAACTAATTGTGCTATGTCTGTTGAATTGCCATTTGGTTTCATTTGCTGCTTTATTGCTTTTTCATTTTCTTTTTGTTTCAGTGAGCCTCAGCAGTTTTGTACCACGACACAACTTTCTGAGCATAGATCTGCCTGTGGTGATAGAGACCATGTGCAAGTATCCTTTGAAGTGTTCTCTTAGAACAAAAAACAAATTGTTTGCAGTTTGCTGATCCAGCAAGATGTCAGGTGGATATCATTACTAGTTTTTAAACTAGCTGCTTCTACTCTGGGACCTGGACCACAGTTCTGAAGCATATCTTTAGGACATGAGCAAACTGATTGTTTGCGCACATGCCTAACTCAGAATGAAACTCCTTGCTTGCTGATGTTTATAAGAATAATTTTGGTCACTTTTTTTTTTTTTTAACTCTTGATGGTGAGTTTTTAGAGCTCTGATGAGAATAATAATTGTCTTGTTCTGTTCATTCCATCTGAAGCACCTGGCATCTGCCATTCTTACAGTCCTATGTTCTTCTGTTTTGTTCCTTAGCTAATCTCAACCAGATATCTAATTTCACTGTCAGGAGCCTTGGCAGTTATCAATGCAGTACCCTGCTTTGCACTGGATGGTCAATGGATATTAAACTCTTTCCTGGAAGCCACTCTTGTTTCACTGATTGTAGAGAAACAAAACAGAGAGCTTGTTGGCTTTTTAATCTTGCTTGCTGGCAGTGCACTTTTGGCTGCCAACGTGGCACTGGGACTTTGGATGGTGACAGCCCGATAGTACATTGGATACATTTCTGCATCTGATTACTTCCAGGAATTCTCCAAGTACACACACAGGAATGAAATCCATTGCCTTGTAAAACTTGCTCTGTCTGAGATAGGAATAAATTCCTTAAAATTCCATTGGAAGAAAGATTGGTGATTGGAGTTGTATGTTCATTTAACTCTGCAAAATCTTGTGCAGATAATTAATGGAAAAGTTGAAAGAATAAGAACTGTTCTCTTTTAATATTGTTTTCAAAGCACTGTGATCATTTTGGAGAAATTACACTGAAACAATTTTACAAGGAAAAGACTCAGGTTTGGTGAATTTAGATTCCAAAATGAAGGAATATATGTGATATTGAAATCTTGTATACTGCGGGGGGAAAACCTACTTGATCTGTGTTTTATAATTTGAATAAATATGAGATGCTCTGCATTGGCTCTGCTCAACCAGTGCAGATTTGGGTTGTTGGATTTTTTTAAATTAGGTGATGTACCAATTTGGAACCTGAAAAACTGAAGTCTGGGCTCACTTTTTATATTGGTGCAAGGCCAGGTAAATTATTGCCATGTGTTCGTGAGGAACGAGTCATCCTATGCTTTAGTACCCTTCTCTTCCAGCTGGCTGTTAAGACTGGAAGCATGTTGTCCTCCCAAAGTAGATGAAATGTCAATTTCAATGATGCCAATGTCAGTTGATAAATGGGTATGTGGAAGAATGACAAAACCTACCCACATGTTGTCTGTGTTCCTTAAAATATTAAGTGTGTAATATTGTGCACCGCTGAGAATATTTTTGAAGATACAATTTTGTGCATCAGCAATATCTTGAAAATAATTTGAAGTTCTGGTCTCCCAATAAGAATCGTGATTGCGGAAATAATACTATGCAGAATTATTCAAAAGTGAGTGGTAAGGTTAAGTGTGTGTGTGTTTGTGATTCAGAAAGTTAAATGTTGTTTCTGAATGTACATCCTCTGTAGCCATGTATGCAGTAGGATTGATATACAGTACCTCATTGGTGTTTGTCTCTTCCTAAAAGAGTTACTTTCCTTTATCAGTATTCATTTTAATCAAAGATGTTTACTTGAGCTTGGTCTTGGGTCATAGCTGAGAGAAAAAAGAATATGGTGATCTCTAAAGTGAACTATGTTGGCATGTGGCTTTGTCTTCCAAAATGTACAGGGGCCAAGTGATAGAAGCCTCTGTAATTTTAACTGAAGATTGAGTCCTATTCCCAGTGCTGCATGCATGCCCTGATAACTGCAGTATCCTGTATTTGACCATTGATGTGTTACTCTGTTTTCTCACTATAGCCGCACATTTAGGAGAATACAAATGGATTGCTGTGAAAAATGTTTTCTCCTTAGATAATGTGAGCAGTAATGCACAGGTCGAAAGAACCATGTTCATTTACTTGGTTTTTTGTTAGTTTGCTTGACATGTCTTAGGTACAAATATTTTGAATTTACCTCTTTCGTTTTTCTCTGGTCTGTCTTCTGACACATGTTGTTTGGCACTGACCCTAACTCAGTAGAACTGATCAAATTTGTTATTTAATGGAACTATCTTCAGTAGTTTAAAATCAGATGATCACTTTGTATGTATTAGAGTTGCAGTACTCTTCTCACATGTAATCGTTAATGCCATTATGGCAGTTTCAAAAATATTCTTTGGGTAAAGTTTTAAATATAATATTTTGTACATTAATATTTGTCCTCACTGCGGATATTTGTGTGACAATCTGTGCAGGCACAGTACTTGCCTGAGGGTGTGTAAAAAGGAGAGAGAGAAAAAAGGTGATCTCCAGTAACATGCTGCAAGTCTGCTATAACTGTTCTGCTAATATGCTGCTGAATTGAGTCCCACTGCTCTGAAATTAATTGGTCACCTAATGTGTCCCCTTTACATTTAATTTAAAAGAAAATAATTCAGTTAATTTTGTTGTGGTTAGTGTTTCTGAAAGGATCAATTCTGCCACCCTTTGGGCTTGTCTGTACAGCGTGGCAAAAGGTGTGATTTGTGAAGTGCTCTAACATGTTGCAATCTTATTGTCCCATGTAGACCCTAATGGTGCTCTCCAAGGGGTATCAAGCTCACGTTAACTTAGTCTTGTTGAGACCTTTTAGAGTGCGCCTGCAGGGTTTATGTGGGGCTGGGAGAGTGCAACCTGTTAGTGCGCTTTACCAATCAGAGCCCTCTGGAGTGCTTTGCCGTGGCAAGTAGACAAGTCCTAACTCACATGAAATAATACGTTATTCTGTAAAAAGGCCCATTAATTTCAGTGGGTCAGATTGTGCCATCACCTTTTAAATCCCCAGTTCAACAAAGCACTTAAGTGCATGCTCAAGCTCATCTCTGTTTAGCAAAGGACTTAAACAGGTTCTTAACTTTGTACATACTTAATTTCACTGAAGTCTAAGTTTTGCTGAATAGGAATGGATTTAAGTATGAGTTTATGTGCTTTGAAGTAGGGCCTACAGCCATTGATACGGAGATCAATGGGGACCTTGCTTAAAAGCTAAGATAGAGTGGGACTATTTGTGCACTACAGTAGTACCCGGCTTGAACAAACCCCTAAACAAATAGCTACTCAGACTGGTTCAGCCTCATTGTCATGTACTTCTCTCCCAGCAAGTAAATTACTGTAAAGGAAAAGTGCTATTTTGACAGTACATGGTGCTCTCATTATTGGATATTTGTTTTTTGTGTTTTGTTTGTTTCCTGGGAAAGAATGCAGTTCAAAGAAAGTGGACTGGGATAACTGACCGTTGTGAGGGTTTTTTGTAAACTTTTAGGTAATTTGTATTGCACAAAGGAATTTAACGTTGATTCTTCCTTTAATGTTTCACTGACATAAAAAGTTAAAATGAAAGTGAAATCTTTGTGTGTTTTCTCTATATTTCAGTGGACTGATTAGAAGGCAGTTGCTCCTCTAAAATAGATTGCAGCAATATATTTACAGGATATATTTGAACTGAGGAGTGTAAAAGAAAAAGAAGTTGGATTTTGGCTGGGTACCACTAATAACTTCTATTTTTCTGTGTAGAAATCTGTATCGGACGGAAGAAGTGCTGTCTAATGGTCAGAAACATTGTAGGTAGCTCTTAATTGAAAACTGGCATAACTGTATACTTGTAACTGATCATTACTGAAATTCGGGTTTAGTGTATTTTTGTTTTTTTTAATATGGAGTATCACATTTTTATATCAGTGAATCATCTCTGTAGTATATTCTGATATCATTCTTTGGTATTTCGTGTATGAATACTGGTAATTTCTTAATTGCAAAGTCTTAAATGCTCTACAGCAAGTTAGAAAATAAAACTGGTGCA
This sequence comes from Natator depressus, assembly GCF_965152275.1. Classification (NCBI taxonomy): domain Eukaryota; kingdom Metazoa; phylum Chordata; order Testudines; family Cheloniidae; genus Natator; species Natator depressus. The sequence continues at coordinate 139,845,661 of NC_134234.1, forward strand.
CTTTCTTTTGAGTTAACGGAGATGGGTTTCTGTAGGAAAATTTGTATATCAGCCTTGCAAAAAGATCATTAAAATTTACCAGCTCAGGCACAAAATCTACTTACCTTTTTAAATAATAATGAAACAACTAATTATGTTTCACTCACTGTCAAATATATTCACCCAAGCAATAGTATTTTGCAATGCTGATGTTTATTCTGTGTTTGTGTGTACGTGGGCACATGCACACACTCACTTGTTTACAGGTAACTTAAATCTGTAATCTCACGTGTATGAAATGACTGGCTTTCTTTAGAATTCTAAAATTATAACTTGTTCTCCTCCCATAAATCACTCATAGGGATGTTTATACACTATAACAGCTGAATGAACTGCATAACATGGCTGGAAACAAAAATACAGATTTAAAATCAGTCTCATTTAGGGAAATTTTGGTCCATTAAAAACTTTTTCTTCTTTTTGAGAGGGCTCAGAAAGATTGTCTTTAGAACTTGCAGCTCTCCAAATGAGGGTCCTCATGTATTGTTTTGAGCAGAGAGGGGAGCATGGGAGAATACTACTGTACGTAACAGTGTTCTTGGCAGAGGGCTGTCACATGGCAGCTATAGTGTTTTGCTATTTACATTAAACAAAAAATGTACCGGTACTCACAGTCCAAACATCTCTTCAGTTTTCTGAACACCTCACAGGACCCAGCTTGTGGACGGCAAAAAATGTCCATTAACAAATAAAACATTGTTTAAGCAATTTTTACAGTTTCATATGAAATTACATGACATGTTTGTCTTTTTATTTCTTGAGCCTAAATTATGCTCAGATACAAAATAATGTCACTTGTGAAAATGAACCTACCCAACATTTAGATGTTTATAAGTTGGTATCTAAATCAAATACAGAATAAATATGTGTAAAGCATTAGTTTTATTTACGTGAATTCAAACTCATTGCCTCAACCAATCTTGCCTCAGCTTCATTCTGCCCCTTGTGAGTAATACAATTGGATTTAACTCAGGTAGATCTAATATTGGCGGTTATTTTACATCCTGTGTCCTGTACTTCCCATATGATGATACATAAACTCACATTACTTAAACAAAATCATTTGGACCACATTGCGGCATATACTAGTAAAGACTAGAAAAAATATGAGACTAAGACAATATGAGAACCATTACTTCAGCCAGGAATTGCCAGTGCACTGGCCACACCCATAACATTGGATAGAGAATGGGTGGCATAGAGTTGGCTATGCCCAGGTTTTCTCTTCGCTGCCTAGTTAGCGGGAGTTTTCTGGGCCTTTTACAATGCTGGGACAACAGCCAGGATCTGGATGTACAGTTCCACCCATGCCGTTTACGCTGGAATGGAATTTTAAAATAGTTTTGTAACTAACACTTCAGAGAATGCTCCTGTTTTCTGTCCTTTGTCAAATCACACAGCATTTGAGGCTTAGACACTTCTAAAACATTAAGTTTCAGAGGGGTAGCCGTGTTAGTCTGGATCTGTGAAAGCGGCAAAGAGTCCTGTGGCACCTTATAGACTAACAGACATATTGGAGCATAAGCTTTGGTGGGTGAATACCCACTTCTTCAAATGCGTATTCACCCACCAAAGCTTCTGCTCCAATACATCTTGTTAGTCTATAACAGGACTCTACCGCTTTTAAAATGTTGTTTCCTTGATATATTTTCATAGATCAAATACGAAAAAATGATTTGGGAAGCCACAGTTTATTTGGTTATTTGGATATTGCCCAGTTCTAGATGTTCACTATATATTTTTTTTTCCCTAGCAATGTACTATGACTAACTTTCACAAGTACTTGGAGAAATTTTGGGCAGCAGTTTGGTGACGGTATAGAAGAGATTTCCAAATAAACACATCAGAAATCCAATGTTTTCTTTACAAAGCTGTTTTATTCCCCTCTGATTTTTGTATGGCTTCTGTTTAAAGTTTCAAGGTGCACAAAATGTCCTTACCTGAAACCCATTTGTGGAATTTGTACTGTTTTAAAAATGTTCGTTTTCTCTTTACATATTCTAGGTTTTTTTTATACTGACTGACAGTAGTGGAATGTCAGATTTCTATATCAGTTGTTCCCACCCTCATCATGTTTAGGAAAATGATTCACTCTGAAGATGTTCAAACCAAGCAGACTAGCAAATGTATGGGGTATTTTTGTATTTGAATTGTGTATTGTATATGTTTTTCCCCACTACTTCATCAACCAAACAATAAGTATTGTTTTCTACTTGTGATAAATGAATGTTAATTGCAAATAAATGTATTGTTTATTGGTTAACACATTTTATATTTGAAAGCAGACTGAAAGTGTGTAATGCCTTATTTGTCGCAAATGTGTTATGGGTATATGTTTTCTGAAGTTAGAAAATTTTAAGTTTATTAAATGTTCAAACCAGATTAAAAGTAGTTTTCTATATTCTTAAAGTGATTTTCTATTAGCTCCCGAGGCATTTACATGGCTCCCACCATCAACATAGTATTCGAGCATCTCCTAATAGTTGTCACAGTTCCAGAGTAAACTACCTTTTGCCCCCTCTGTGGTTGCCCCTTTCGTTCTCTGGTCTTCATCCCTCATCTTTTTATGGATATAGACCTCTCTCTTTAGACCAGGAGTTTAGGCTCGAAGTCTCCCTGCAGTTCGCTGTGTTTATCCCATCCAGTGTTTGCTGTTCTGTCTCCCACGGGCTCTGACAGCGTTACCAGTGACCAGCCAGCTTTTACAAAACACAGTACATTTATTTAGGACAAAAGCATTACACGTGCGTGCTAAACTTATTGGGTGCCATCCATCTTCCACACAGAGACCCTGGCAGATTTCTAGTCCTTCAAACTTTTCCAGCAAGGTTTCCCCTCTTGGTTACAGTCTCATGTCAATTCGAGGGTCCAGGAGGCAGTTCAGCCTCCCCATTTTATAAAAAAGTCAATGCTTTATCTGCTGTGTCTCTTGACCCCAGTCTGAAACAGTATACACAATTTCCCCAGGGGATAGTACTTTTCCAGAGCTGTTTACTAATCCTGAGATTTGCGGTAATTACCCCCTACTTATTTTAGTTCCTGCAGGAAGGCCTGTAACTCTCATCCATGGAGGCAGAATACAATCCGTGACTCACAAAGATACATATAACATACGTACCTAGAACGTCTCAGTATAATAGTCTTTTGGAGTTTCCATACTTCCAAGGACTCGCATCTGTCATAACAACAATCCCCCTCTCTGTCATCTTTAGCAGAAGTATCTTGACTCATGGTGCAGGCAGGGTGTTGTATGTCTGCGCATAGGAGAGAGAGAGAGAGAGTGTGTGTGTGAGAGAGAAAAGAATTTATTGGGGGAGAGCTAAATTGCAAGTGAGTTTTGCATTTATTTCTGAATTTGATGAGTCCTCTGGTTATTCTCATCTCTTGTAGGAGTCCTTTCCATAGTCTTGGTTCAGTTCCTGTGAAAGGTCTTGTCTCCTGGACTCATGAGCTTCTCTAAATTGGTTGACCATTTGCTTTCTCTAGTGGAATGAACCTGACATGGGATATATAGTCATGGAGGGAGAGGTGAACTTGGTTAGCTTGCGCCAATTGTGTGAAGGGCTTTGAACACTAGGACGTTGAACTGTACTCTGAGGACTGGGTGATGTGCTGACCGCAACCTTTGTTGCTAAGCAGACAGGCTGCTCCTTTTTATACCAGTCAGAGATTTTTCAGGGGGTGTGACTTCATTCCCACATACAAGTTGTAGAAATCCAGCCTAGAGCCCATGAATGAACAGATCGCCATGGATTGTGTGTGATAGGCTGGGGCACAATCTTCTGGCCAGTAGCATATGGAGAGGGCATCTATGATATTCCTGTGTTACACTCGAGATCATAGATAAGCACCTAAAAGACTTAGGCTCTGAATGCCATTTTCAAAGGTGACTTAGGTGCGTACAGCCTAAATATCATTGGCAATCAGTGGCATTTCAGGCATTTCTACACTGCAGTGAAAATCCCGTGGCTCCTAGTCTCAGAGCCTCGGTCAATTGACTCAGGCTTGCGGGACTTGGACTGTGGAGCTAAAAATTGCAGAATAGACCTTCCAGCCAATTCTGGAGCCTGAGCTCTGAGCCCAGACCAGAACATCTACATCACAATTTTTAGCCTTGCAGCTCAAGCCCTACAAGCCTGAGTCAGCTGGCCCCGACTCTGAGACTCCGTGCCTGCAGTGTAGACTTATCCTAAGGCTCCTAAGTCAAGTGCTTTTGACGATTTTACCCTGTATTGTCACTAACATGTAGAGTTCTATATTCTGTGTTCTGTAATCTAGTGTAAAACCAGTGCTATAAAACCTACATGTCCTGAAGATTGGTGCTTTTTTTCAAACATTATAGTCACAAATAAATACAGTACATGTGTCAGGATTGATTACCTTCAGAAAGGAGTGATGTGTCAATGCAGCCATGTTAGCCATTAGTTTATGTAATAAGGGTTATGTTAATTCTATCCCGACCATGCAACAGTGTCTGCACCATCAAAAATAAGTGTTCCCCAGCATCTATATTAGATTTTTGTGTCTATTTGTACTCACAATCTCCTTTAACCCATTAGTTATTCCCTAGTTACTTCCCATCACTCCCTAGTTAATGAAGTGAAGTTATAGTGCTGAGTTTGTGACATAATATATAATTATATGGAACACACACACATACACACAGAGTGAATTCAGAAAACAAATGGCCAGGACATTTCTTTATTGTAGAAATATTCTTGTCATCATGAATATTTAATTGTGTCAAATTTTATTAAATATATCAGGTTATTAGAAAAATGTTCTCATTTAACTTTACTCTATCATGAAAGTTCCCATTCTAGATCAAAAACATATTTAGAAGTCCAAATAAAACACAGGAAATATATATATCAGTTGAATCCACTGTGCATTTGATTAACTACCATCAAACGTGGCCTGTGTTCTGCAGTTGGTTATAATAATCCCTTACAGACTTTTTTTAAGTCTACATCTGCCGTAAGAGATGTTGAAATAGCACATTAGGGTTATATTGGTACAGCTTTGAGTTAGAGGCAGGATGGTCCAGGGGGAACTAACCTAGGACTTGGGAGACCTGGCTTCAATTCACTGCTCTGCCATAGACTTCCTGGGTGACCTTTGGCAAGTCCCTTAGCCTCACTGTGCCTCATTCCTCATCTGTAAAAACAGGAGTAACAGCTCTTCCCCTACCTCACATTGATCCTCACAAAATCCCTGTATTTAATATTTTGAGGCACACTCAGGTATTGAAGTAATAGGGGTCACATAAGTACTTGGGTAGATAAATCAGGATATTTTTGCATTTCCACTATCAACTTACCCTAAAGACTGATACTGCAATAGTAGTGGTGGGGAAATGCCTTTTGGAAACAATCCAGGGGCATTGGTGTCCCAGTTGCTTAGACAGTATTCTAAGTGAAATTGAAGACTTAGAATGTGCGATAGTCTCCAGGTCAGATTAGAGGCATACTGTTAGGGACCTTTAAACTAGTGTTCTCATCTCTGCTGTATCTGTTTTGGAATATAGAGGGCTTTAGTCTCCAGGGCTCTCAATCCAATAATATTCACAAGCGTGTGTGCATGCTCTCTCTCTCTCTCTCCATATATTACAAAGTAAGAATATGGTATTTCTTGTTTGTGAAATGTGTTTTAAGAGACATCAGTTTGAAATCTAATCAGGTTCTTTTTAAGAGCTAAAATCTTAATTTAAAAATAGTACTTTCATTTTTAATGAGCGTTTTCTTCATCTGCAACAATTGGTGGAAATCACCACCTTCTGCCCACAAAACAATTAACTCAACGTCATGATTTGCACAGGGCTCTTTTTGGAGATAAGAGCTTTCAAACAAAGGAACTTTGAAATTCTCTCTCCAACTCCTGCAGTACTCCAGATGTTTGACCTTGTTGTATCTCACAAAAGAAACTGTGCCTAGCTGGCTGCTGATAAAAGATAGCTTTTCCCCTGCCCTAGAGCAGTCAACTATTTCTACCAAGAACTTCAATAATTAACCAGTTGAACTAGGCATTTGAATAATAGGTTTTGATTTCTGCCCATTAGTAACCTATATTTCAGGCGTTAGAACACTGTTCTTAAATCTACCATTAAACATGGTATTTTTGTGTCAAGACTGAGGTAACTATACCAGCTATCAGAAAATCATAGGTCAACCATAAATTAAGCTGATGAAAAATGTCCAGACTGAAAACATAGCCAAAATATGCATGAATATTAGGAATGCTATCGATCTGTGAACACGGGGGGCCCGATTCTGCCGCCCTTATTCACTACAGGCTTGATTTTGCACCATTAAAGACCATGAGTGTTATGCCAATGAGTATGGAATCAAGCCTTTAATTAGTTCCTTAGCCCACAAGTAGTCCAGCTGAACTCATTAAGACTGCTCTTGGAGTGAAGTAACAGCAGAAGTAAAAGTGGCAGAACTGGGCCTGCAGTGTAGGTCTGAACCAGTGTGTGTGTGTGTCATCCTTTTCAAGTTGACAACGTACCTCTCAAAGTTAAATGTTTTTACAATTTACTGTGTGTTTCAAGAAGTTGACAGCGAATACTTGACCTGAAAAAGTAAAGATATGTGGGGAGCAAGGAAGCAAGTTTTTCTTTTCTTTTGATTATAATAATTTTATCAAGACCTTGCCATCCCTCTGATTACCTCTTGTGACACACCCCCACCTCCAGAAGTCATGAGCAACAGTTTGAAAACAGAAAAGGAGGACTTGTGGCACTTTAGAGACTAACACATTTATTTGAGCATAAGCTTTCGTGAGCTACAGCTCACTTCATTGGATGCATGCAGTGGGAGAAAAAACAAACAAAAAAAAACCTCCCTCATCTAGTGCTTAGGACAGCAGGAGACCTGCCTTTAATTCCTGGTATGATCTTGGGCAAGTCACCTAATCTACCATGTGCGATCTGTAAAATGGGAATAATACTTTCCTACTTCCAAGGGATGTTGTGAGGATAAAATCCATTAGTGATTTGAGGTGCTCAGAGCACCTCAATAAATAGCTATTTTATAGCTGATAAATGGAAGGAATGAAAAGCATAACATATAAATGTTAAATTGAACAGTTTGTGACTGACAAAATACAATAATTTTAAGTTTTAGACTGCCTTATTCCTTCTTTCCTTCTGTACATGCCATATGTGAATAAATACATAGTTTGGCTTACCATAGGGCTATTTCAACGTTGGATGCTAACTGATTGCCTTACTCAAAAGGTACACTTATCTGATGGAGGGTTCACATTGATTGCATTTCCATAGGGAGTATTGTCTCTAGTTATAAAGATTGTTGAGTGAATCTGAACGATTCTTGTATTGAAAATATTTTAGTCTATTGACACCAAAACAGAAGATCACTTTTTTGTGCCATAATGTTCATTGAAACATTATCAAGGAATGGTATAATAAATGGAGTCTATGCCAATGAGTTAGCATGGTGATGGCTGGCGCTATTAACCTATACATGTTTTTAATCAATTTCATTCAAAAGTTAAATTTTTATTACGAATACGTTTAAAAATGCTCATGAATAAATTGGTCTTCAGTTAGCTGTAGAATGCAAATCTCTCTGTAAATCAGTCTCAGGAATGCAAACTGTAAAAAGCAAGGAAATAAGCAGGTAAGTCATTGAACATCCCAATTACCTCCCTTAAAACTAAGTCTTATCTTAACTGTCAGTTAACAAAGCTTTTTGGGATGAATTTTCCAATTTTTGGGGTGGAGAGGAGACAGTAAATGGTGGCTGCGTGGATGGAGAGGTGAGAGATGTCAGGAGCATCCGTGACCGAATGCACCCCGGCCATTCGCACCCTACACACTACTGTAATAATTGTTGTATAACATGTGCCTTGTGAGGTATCATTTGAAAACTAATAACTCACTGGTCAATAATACTATGATGATATGTGTATAGCAACATTATATGTAACGTTATAAGCTGAAATTAGGTCCTGAAATGTGTTTACCAGACCAGTCTGGGTAAGCCAGTTTCTCAAAGAGAAAGGACAAGCTGACACCTCTACCCAGGTGTCGTCGGAGCTGATGGGCAATCTCCTGTCAAGAGGTCATTCATTGACAAGGAAGGGGGGCAGAAACAAACAGTTCTGCATCTTAGCAAACAACAGCATGGAACTTCTTTCACCACCAGACTCCTTGTCTCTCTCCTCACAGTGAGAAGGAACTTTATCTAGGGGTAACCTTCCAGAAAATGCATTTCAAGGGTTGACTGAACTGTGAAAGCGAGGGGCAAAGGCACCCCAACTTATCTTTTCCTGTCCATCTCTCTCTCTTTCACTCAAGACAGTAGAAACAGCCTTTGGACTTTGGAAGAAAATCTTGGTTTGAGAATTTGGTCAGCAATGTTAATGGGAACATGTGGTAGGGGATTTCACCTTGAACCAAGTCTAGTTTAAGTTTTAGTACTAGGAAGCGTTTTATCTTTATTTCTCTTGTAATCATTTCTGCCTATAATGCCTTATACTTGTTCTCACTAAAAATATCTCCCGAAAGTTAAATAAGCTTGTTTTATTCTTTAATCAAAACTAATCCAGTGTTCTGTTTAAACTGAATTATGTGGGTAACTCCAATTAAAGTAGCAAACTCTTGGACATTGAGCCCCTTAAAGGACAACAAACCTGAAATATCTGAATGTCCAGGAAAGGGCTGGACAGTGCAGAACACAAGTTTTGGGGGGAAATTTGGGACTGGGAGTGTGTTGGGTCACCTTGCAAGTGGTAACCAGACTGGTGGAAACAAACATGAGACTAGAGTGTGCTGGCAGGCTGCAGCTATACACAGAAACTCAGGGTGTGGCCTGCATGCTGTTTGTGAGGGGCCCAGGTTGGGAGCTACATCAGCAAAGCATTGTTGCAGAGCAGGGGTGACTCAGTACCTCATTGGTCAGGACTGTACCCCAGAAGGTCATAGCATCAAAGATGGAGGTCTTGAGTTGGAGGAGATGGTAAATGAAGGTCCTGTGGAGGAAGAGGGGAAAGATGAACTGCAATGTGTGGAGCTCAGAGAATTGGGAGGGAAGAGGGATGACAAGGGCTAGATGCTGCAGAAGGGAGATAAATAAGAACCATGCTGCTAGTAAACATATACTAAGAGAGTTATAACTGACCACTACTTTCCTCTCATTTTTGCGTCTTTGGTTTTTTCTCAGTTCTGTGAGGTAAACATAGCATTTTTGTATTTATACCAACATTGTACAATCTGCTTTTAACGTGCCATGCTACTTCTGCAACCTCAAACGTAGGCTACTGGAAAGGACCAGTTTTACAGCAATCTTTCACCGTTCCCTCCACAAAATTCCACCTCTGCTTGGATGGAACATAGGCGTTCCAGCTCATTTCTCTCATGACTGAAATGCTGAGTGATACCATCTTTGTATATCCTGCAGGAGCAGGCCAGGGCACAAACCAAATAGGTAGGTTTTTAGATTCTTCTTGTCACATTTTAAAAGTCAGTTTAAGCCTACAATGTTAGTTTTGTGAAACAGAGGTTTTGCATAATTAAATATCAATGGGAATTTCCCCATGATGTTTATAAAGTGTCCATGGCAACAGATTTTGGTTTGTAGTTAAACATTTCCGGCAGTGCTTGCAAACAAACACTCCACCCTTGTGTTCCTGCATGAGAGTCAAAAGGAAAGGGATGATGGGCCTGATCCAAAGCCCACTGAAGTTGATGGAAGTCTTTCTTTCATTGATTTAACTGTGCTTTCGATCAAGTCATATTAGAGCTGGTAAAATAATATAGAAAGTGATTTGTGAATAAATGTGGAGATTTCACTTTACGGTTACTTTTGAGGGGCTCATGAGCATTCTGATGACAGGAGACATTTCTGAGGATATTTGTGACTCTTGTACATGTCATGAAATTTTAGCCTGATGATTTTTCTGGAAATTTATTTGCTAATCGCCATTCATATGTTTAAACAGATTGGCAATCAGAGAACAGACGAAAATACCATATGACTCAGGTGACCCAGTGCATACAAATACCAACAAGCAGAAGTGAAGGTCAAAGATGATAGTTTTCAAATAACCTACAAATTAACATTTATTGCCACAAACTATTCAGTGGATACTTTGGAAACCAGAACATGCCGATTATTAAAGTATCACAAATCTGATTCAGTTCATGAATGATTCATAAACTAAAAAGGGCTGAAATTACAACTAATATTAGTTGCAACAGATAATCTGATTAGCTTTACTGCCTACAAGCAATTAAATGAAACCGGCTAATCTGTTTTCACTGTCAATAAATAACTGTACATTTTATAAGTTGTTTGTTTAACAATCTGTATAAGAACAAATAGAAAGATTTTTTTAAGTATGATTTTAACCTAACATTTTTCCTTGAATTACAAAAACACACCACCATAAACAAACCACACTCTCACTGGCAAATTCCCTTAGCTTCAGAATTGCTGCCAGTCTTCTGGATGCTTAATCACTCTATTGTTAAGAAAAATTGAGAATGAGGGGGGAGAAGTCTGTCCGGAAAAATTATATTCATATGGTCTCACTACATGAAGTAAAGACCCAAGTGTAGGAATCCTGTCAGAATAACATTTTTAGAGATGCAGAATTACAAGAGAGTAATGTTGTCTTCTAACGTTCCCTTTACTGCTCTCTTGGCTCACACCTTCTGAGGGTGGTTTTATGCAGCTTGTTGCTATGAAATTACAAATTGTTCCTGTAAATAATGTTTGTATACATCTGATACATACTGGCCTGGCATGAAAGCTCTGCACAAGATTGTAGGCAGGGAGGCAAAGTTTTAAGATATTTGCTAGTCCAGTCCCTTGTGCAAGTTAGGCTACTCCTGGCTGTCCACCACTCAAGGGCAGTTTGGGCCTTTTCCCGTGGGAATGCTCTGCGCTAGGCATTAGGAATATCGATGGCAAAGGTGCTACAGTGGCTTTGTGCCACCCAAAGTTTCCACAGAGAAGGGAGACCCCTCAGGGGTCTGAATCCACTGGCTATTTTGTGCCACTGGAAAGAAGCAACCATAGCAGTGTTGAGATGCTAGACACTAGTATTTTTGCATCATTTAGACGCTGTTAGAAGCAGGAGCCACAACTAATTAATTTGTTGGCTTTTATTATGACTCCCACTTTAACATTTATTTTTATTTTTGAGTGCTGTGAAAGTTTTGTTTGAGGCATCAGGAAGAATCTAGTCTGGACCTAAAAGTCTGTGAAATTTTTTGCTGCAACTTGATGCTTCTGCCTGTCACTCAAGTAGACCCAAGCAGAAACACTGGGTTAGATCCTCAGCTGGTGTAAATCAGCATAGCTCCCCTGGCTATGCTACAGCCACACTGCTTTATATCAGCTGAAAGTCTGGCCCCCCAGTAAAAATTCTGCATTTCTGCAACAAACATAATTTGGGGTTTATGTTGTTGGCTTGTTTGAAGGGGCAGGAGGTGAGGGATGCATCTGGAAACCATTTGCCTTCCCCCATCCTTCCACAAAGGCTGCATGCAATGTCCTTTGGCCCCAGTCAGTGCCATTCCTGTAGTTGGCTAGAGTGGGACACTTGAAAGCAATAGGAAACACTTCCTCAGTACACAAACACTGTTGAAAGCTTTGCTTTCGCAATCCTCCCTTCCCTTATCAGCGTTGGGAGCTCGTGGCCTGAATTTGTTTTCTCCACATGTTAACACTTTATGATTCCTCGTCCCCAACAGCACCAGCATGGTTGATCTACAGTACTTTCGTTATGTCCTGTGTTCAGATTAACCAGACAGAAGGCTACATGTACAGGATTCCTAGCCCCAGAGGCTTAACGTTCTTTCTTAGGGCCAGAATCCCTTATTTACAGGAGTAGTCTTTATGCTCACACTGACAAAATTATCTCCTTTAAAATATGTAAATAGATAATAATTCTAAATTTTGGAGAAAAGTGATTTATTTGCCCTTTAAAGAAGCTAAGAATAAACAAAACAAAAATATGGTGAAGTCAGTAGGGCTATGTGAATAGATTACTAGTAAAAGGTGACTGTTAAAGACAGCCTATGCACGCTGCTTATTGTGGATGCCATTGAACATATGATTACAACTGTGCTCAGACTTTCACAGATGATGCTCAAAGTGCTTAAAACCCAGTTACCACTTTTTGTATTTCACTTATGTAATAGAGAGAGCTTGGGGCCTGAACCACAGTCACCAAAGTCAGGGCCTGTCATAAATCAGACACTTGCTTACAAGGTCACTGTCCGGTACACGAACTTGGCAAAAACACAGCTAGTGTTGCAGAAACACAGGCACTCCTAAGAAGTACTAGGTACTCACATAAACACATTCCAGAAAGCTAGTGCAGGTATAGCCCAACACAGAGTTATGGCATAAACACAATTGTGGGAGATGGCACAGGAACACACTGACCCCGAGCAAGGACAGGACAGGACAGGAGGGAGGGCAGGACAGGACAATGGATAGAGATGTTTTGTTTGAACCAACAGGTACAAGGGCTAGGGTTGGTAAATATGTCAGGAGTGTTATATTTAACTTGTTTGTAACAATGTATGAAAGAGAAATCAGAGGAGGGGCACCTTTGTCCGGCCAAGGGGCCAGCAGCTGGTACCATTGTCGTGGCCATACATATGTTCGTGTACCTGAAGACAAGGAGCCAGGGAGCTAGTACCATATTTTGTCAACAATAAACCTGGCCGAGTGCCACCACCACTGAACCAAGTCTGTGGTCTTTCTGGGTAGTGCTATGGAGGTCTGCTGAGCCAGCTATCTGTGTAGAGCTGGGACAGCACACAGAACAAACACACCCATGCCAACTGACAACAACTTTATATCTTCATCATTCAAAAATTAAACTTTTACATATTCAGGAAAATTGTAGAGGTTAGACACACAGAATTAGTGTTGCTAACAGTTAAACACCTGTCGTGTGAATAGGATTCTGCTTATGTGTAAACCGTGTCTTAATTAATTACTTTACTTTTGTTAGTGCATCCAGTATGAACAATGGATGAGGTGTGTATCTTTCTTTTTAGTTTATCAGTACATACGTTAGCTTGTTTAGATGGCATCACAAAATCTATATATTTCAGGCAACATTAAAAAGGATTCACATGTTTACATATTTTTAAGGAAGATGGTTTTCTAAAATAATGGAAGAACATAATTGTTGGTACGGTTTACTGTAAATGATGAGGAAATAAAAATAAATTTAAAGTGGCAGGACTTCTAATACTTGTAATATTTGTCCAGATAAATCAACAAGCGAAGACTGAATGTTTTATTGCAGAGCAGAGAAAGATTGGTTTCAGAGTAACAGCCGTGTTAGTCTGTATTCGTAAAAAGAAAAGGAGTACTTGTGGCACCTTAGAGACTAACCAGTTTATTTGAGCATGAGCTTTCGTGAGCTACAGCTCACTTCATCGGATGCATAGCATATTGTGGAAACTGCAGAAGACATTATATACACACAGAGACCATGAAACAAAACTTCCTCCCACCCCACTGTCCTGCTCGTAACAGCTTATCTAAAGTGATCATCAAGGAGGGCCATTTCCAGCACAAATCCAGGTTTTCTCACCCTTCCCCCCCCCCCACAGACACACATACAAACTCACTCTCCTGCTGGTAATAGCCCATCCCTCTTTGAAACCTCTCTTTATAATGCGCATGATAATCAAGGTGGGTCATTTCCAGCACTAATCCAGGTTTTCTCACCACCACCCCCCCCCCCCACACACACACACCCCTCCAAAAACCACACACACAAACTCACTCTCCTGCTGGCAAAAGCTCATCTTACAATGTGCACAGCAATAATCCAAGTTTAACCAGAACGTCTTGGGGGGGGGGGGGGGGGGTAGGCTACCTTGCATAATGACTTAGTCACTCCCAGTCTCTATTCAAGCCCAAATTAATAGTATCCAATTTGCAAATGAATTCCAATTCAGCAGTTTCTCGCTGGAGTCTGGATTTGAAGTTTTTTTGCTTTAAGATAGCGACCCTCATGTCTGTGATTGCGTGACCAGAGAGATTGAAGTGTTCTCCGACTGGTTTATGAATGTTATAATTCTTAACATCTGATTTGTGTCCATTTATTCTTTTACGTAGAGACTGTCCAGTTTGACCAATGTACATGGCAGAGGGGCATTGCTGGCACATGATGGCATATATCACATTGGTGGATGTGCAGGTGAACGAGCCTCTGATAGTGTGGCTGATGATGTTAGGCCCTGTGATGATGTTCCCTGAATAGATATGTGGGCACAGTTGGCAACGGGCTTTGTTGCAAGGATAGGTTCCTGGGTTAGTGGTTCTGTTGTGTGGTATGTGGTTGTTGGTGAGTATTCGCTTCAGGTTGGGGGGCTGTCTGTAGGCAAGGACTGGCCTTTCTCCCAAGATTTGTGAGAGTGTTGGGTCATCCTTCAGGATAGGTTGTAGATCCTTAATAATGCGTTGGAGGGGTTTTAGTTGGGGGCTGAAGGTGACGGCTAGTGGCGTTCTGTTATTTTCTTTGTTAGGCCTGTCCTGTAGTAGGTGACTTCTGGGAACTCTTCTGGCTCTATCAATCTGTTTCTTCACTTCCGCAGGTGGGTACTGCAGTTGCAAGAATGCTCGATAGACATCCTGCAGGCGCCTGTCTCTGCCTGAGGGGCCGGAGCAAATGCGGCTGCACCGCAGAGCCTGGCTGCAGACGATGGACCGCGCGGTGTGGCCAGGGTGAAAGCCGGAGGCATGCAGGCAGGAACAGCGGTCAGCAGGCCTCCGGCACAGGGCGGCGCTGATGCGACCATCGTCCACTAGCACTGCAGTGTCCAGGAAGTGGACCTCCCGTGTGGACTGGACCAGGCCGAGGTCGATGGTGGGATGGAAATTGTTGAAATCATGGTGGAATTCCTCAAGGGCTTCTTCTCCATGGGTCCAGATGATGAAGATGTCATCAATATAGCGCAAGTAAAGCAGGGGCGTCAGGGGACGAGAGCTGAGGAAGCGTTGTTCCAAATCAGCCATAAAAATGTTGGCACACTGTGGGGCCACGCGGGCACCCACAGCAGCGCCGCTGATCCGAAGGCACACATTGTCCCCAAATGCAAAATAGTTATGGGCAAGGACAAAGTCACAAAGTCCAGCCACCAGGTCAGCCGCGACACCACCGGGGACAGTGCTCCCGACGGCCTGCAGTCCATCCCCGTGTGGAACGCTGGTGCAGAGGACCTCCACATCCACAGTGGCCAGGATGGTGCCATCAGGAAGATCACCAATGGAAAGATTGTTTACTCTCTGAACCCCCCCCCCCCGGCCCCAATTACAGTAGAACCTCAGAGTTACAAACACCTCGGAAATGGAGGTTGTTCGTAACTCTGAAATGTTTGTAACTCTGAACAAAACGTTGTGGTTGTTCTTTTCTAAGTTTACAACTGAACATTGACTTAATACAGCTTTGAAACTTTACTACGAAGAAGAAAAATGCTGCTTTCCCTTTATTTTTTAGTAGTTTATGTTTAACACAGTATTTGCTTTTTTTGTTTGTTTTTTGTCTCTGCTGCTGCCTGATTGCTTACTTCCAGTTCCAAATGAGGTGTGTGGTTGACTGGTCAGTTCATAACTCTGGTGTTAGTAACTCTGAGGTTCTATTGTAACAGGGATTTAGGGATGATTTAGAGCACATGCATACATCATAATAAAAGGAAGGGTCACAGGATGGTTGTGTCCCAGAATAAAAAATCTAGGAAAAAAGTAGTTTCGAATATATGAAGTCATGCTAGTGCATAATCTTGCTTCACAAAATCTGTAACATTACATTGATTGGGTCCAGGTATATGGCACTATTTGGCACAATCAAGGGTGTTCAATACATAATTTACCATACCTTCCTTTGCTCTCACCCTATTTTTCACCCCCCAAATCTGTAATTCTCCATACACGTGGTTTAAAAAAATACATATTGCTCTTTCAATTCGCAAGCAAAAACAGCATAGTTGAAGGCCAATGGTCCAGTACTTAAGTGTATTACTGTAGGGTTGCTTTTATATATGCCTATGACATAGGAAAATGTGTGCAGAAATCTGACTTCAGTTTTAATCTCCCAATCGTTTATTCTGCGCAGTGAATTCTTAAAAATAAGGATAAGAAAAAACACAGACTGTCACTTTAATGCTTTCAGGTGTCTATTCTAATCCATGTCACTTGGTGCTTCATGGATTCAGTGAGCTGTTCCACTCTTGGTCTTCTGGCACACTGTGCATCACAACAGTGAGGTCCGTGATACAGATGGGCCTGCAACAAGCAAAACAGAATATAAAGTAATTAAACATTCTGCACTTACAGCCTTAGAGTTCTGTCCATAGGCATGCCCCTGCATGCCTTGCTGAGTCACAAGGTGTATCCCTGGCCTTCTCTCAATGGGTCAATTGTATAGCTGATGTCCCGTGATAGGCCGTCAAGCAGGCTAGGCAGTGCTGATGCCAAATTGTCTGGGGGTCTCACCCAGATGCACAGCACAAGTTTGGAACTACAGACATACCATACATATAATTTACAATACAAAGGTGATACAAACACATAAACGAGATTATCACACCTGGCAAATTATAACATTTTTGCAGATACCTTACACAGCATATCTGGCATAACTCATTGCACTTTTATAATATTAGTATTCATAGAAAAGCAGATAGCAGTACAGAGTGACTTGTCCAAAACCCAGCTATCCAACACTGTTTTGTTTTTTGTTGCAGTTGTCCGAGCTAGAGTAATAATCTTCCTTACTCAAAAGAAAAATGTTTCCATCATTAATTTCATGCTAGAGAAACCCCGCATAGCATGCAGTTGTTTTAATAAATCTATGCAGTTGCGCTAAGAAATAAATATTTGTTTATAAAGTGCACTGTAACTGAAAACCCTTGTTAGCTTAACACTATATGATGCAGACATTTTTTTTTTCCTTTTAAAGTTTGCTAATTCTGCATGGCAACATTGTGAGTATATTTCATGGATATTTTCCTTCCAATGAGAAAATAAGTTCATGGGTTTCCCTCATTACCAAAATGAAACCAAAGTTTACAGATATCCGTACGTGGAAAATCCTCTTGGGAGTTAATTGTGTACACAAATCTTAACTTTTCTATTATATTTCATATGGCAGTTTTTTGTAATCTAAAGTAAATGGTAGATATTAGAAAGAAATTACCTTTAGCTGTCTGTCATCTTTTTTCACCATACTTTGCTGGGATACTAAGCAGTTTTAGAACTCTAAGAAGCACTGGCAAAGCATGCTATCAGATGAAACATATGTAGTGGAAGTCAAGATGAGGTTAGTCAGTTAGTTTATGGCCTAAGCACTGCTGTAGTGGTTTGTTCTTTGCTTCTTGATAAACACTGTGTGGGAATCAGAAGCACAGTTTGTGACTGATTGGGGAGTTTAACCTCAGTGTTACCCACCAGTCTTGGGAGTATCTGCTCTCTCTTTTGCAGCCTACCCTGATCTTAGCATTTCCAGTGAGGGCTGTTCTAGGCACACAGGTTCACTGCATGTTCCTCAGTATTTTGAGCCTACTTGTTTAATGTCTAATTGTCTTGCTTCCCAAACCTCCACTGAACTGCTGTTAATGCACTATTCTTGCAATTTCTGTAAGGAATCCTGTGTACTACTTGAAAAATGTTGCTTGCTTCTCACTTCTTTTGAGGAAAACCTTCCAGATCCTGGGTGCTATCAGAAAGTAAAGCATGGTGCACACTGGGTTTTGTATATCTTAAACATTTCTCTTTTGGTGTGGCTCTTGATATTATCCTAGAATCCATGAAACATAACAATAATCTCTGATAGATTTTTTTTCTGAATGTTTTGGCACCTCCTATTCAGTAGACATCCCATAAATTTTGCATCTATAGCCTTGAAGAAACCTTGTCTTTGTCAGTGGGTAAAGACAGCTTCAAAACCACTGCTTAATCATTAAGGATAGCTATGTACACTTCGCATTCAGCAGCAGTACCTCCAGTTTGCACTTGCCTGTCGGAGTTCGGAGGAAAGACTAAAACTGTGAGGTATTTGTCTATTGGCTAAGTGACAATTCAGAGGGTATAATAGTTTACAAGTATTTGAAAGATGGAGGAGGAGGAAGAAGAATTATTTGGATATACAAGGGATGGAATTCAGAATGAAGAGATGGCATTAAAGAAAATTCAGGCTGAATATATGGAAAATCACCTACTAGAGAGATCCACTGAACTGCTGAATTCCCTTCGGAAGAAAGTGGAAGACTTGCTATTGTAATTATTTATACTACAGTAGTGCCTAGAGGCCCCAACAAGCTTTGAGACCCATTGTACTAGGCACTGTAAGTACACAAGGCGGTCCCTGTCTTGAAAAACTTATAATCAGAGTAGACAAGACAGCAGTGAGATTACCATCGTTTTACAGATGGGACACTGAGGCACAGACTGTGGTTTGCCCAAGGAGAGACAGATAATCTGTGGCAGAGCCAGGAATTAAACACTGACTCCTAACATTAAACTCCTAACTCCCAGGCAAGCGCTTTAACCACATGAGCACCCGCCCTTGTTAAGGGACACTGACCCATGTTAAAGACTGAACGAAGCACTAGTGCACTGGCTGGGGAATGGACTGGATGACCAAACAGGTGGTGTTGCTCTGGCTCCTTTGATGTTATCACCGATGCATCTTCTGAATTTTGAAATAACTGGGTTATTTCGGACTGAAATTTTACATTGTTGACTGCTAAAGGGTCATGCCAAAATTATTTCACCTTTGATAAAAACCATTATTAGAAGAAAGCCACTGCTTTCTCAATGACTGGCACAGTTTTGATGCCTGACTATGAAATCCTTCTTGCTCATTTATTGCCCCTCAGGTTGCAAAAGACTTTCTTATAAAAGCTCAGTAGCCATTTCTTTGCTCCTATCTATTTCTGAAAATTTGCTCTAGTTACTGTTGCACTAACAGTGAAGTTGAGGAATTGAGAAGGTGAGTCACTCAGGTTGAATGTATTTATGTATAGCCACACCTGTTGTCTTCCGTCCAAACTAAATTCTCGGCCTGTATCTCTGACATCTCCTTGTGGATGTCTAGCCATCAGTTCAAACTCAACATGGCTAAAACAGAACTTTTAATCTCCACTCCCACCCTGAAAAAAACCCAACCTATCCCTACTACCTCCTTTCTCGATCACTCTGGACTAGGGCTCTTGATTAATTGCAGTTAACTCACGCAATTAACTCAAAAAATTAATCGTGATTAATCAGTTTTAATCGCCCGGTTAAACAATAGAATACCAACTGAAATTTATTAAATATTTGGATGTTTTTCTACATTTTCATATGTATTGTAGTCTGTGTTGTAACTGAAACCAAAGTGTATATTATTTTTATTACAAATATTTTCACTCTAAAAATGATAATCAAAAGAAATAGTATTTTTCAATTCACCTCATACAAGTACTGTAGTGCAATCTCTTTGTTGTGAAAGTGCAAATTACAAATGTAGATTTTTTTGTTACAAAACAAAACAATGTAAAATTTTAGAGCCTACAAGTCTGCTTAGTCCTATTTCTTATTCAGCCAATAGCTAAGACAAACAAGTTTGTTTACATGTACAGGAGATAATGCTGCCTTCTTCTTATTTACAGTGTCACCAGAAAGTGAGAACAGGCATTTGCATGACACTTTTGTAGCTGGTATTGCAAGGTATTTACGTGACAGATATGCTAAACATGCGTATGCACCTTCATGCTTTGGCCACCATTCCAGAGGACATGCTTCCATGCTGATGGGGCTTGTTAAAAAAAAATGATGCATTAGTTAAACTTGTGACTGAACTCCTTGGGGGAGAATTGTATGTCCCCTGCTCTGTTTTACTTGAATTCTGCCATATATTTCAT
Source organism: Natator depressus (assembly GCF_965152275.1). NCBI lineage: Eukaryota > Metazoa > Chordata > Testudines > Cheloniidae > Natator > Natator depressus. The sequence goes on from NC_134234.1 coordinate 139,865,603, forward strand.
GTTCATAGCAGTCTTGGATGATGACTCAGCACGTTTTTTATTTTAAGAACACTTTCACTGCAGATTTGACAAAACGCAAACAAGGTACCAATGTGAGATTTCTAAAGATAGCTACAGCACTCGACCCAAAGTTTAAGAATCTGAAGTGCCTTCCAAAATCTGAGAGGGATGAGGTGTGGAGCATGCTTTCAGAAGTTTTAAAAGAGGAACGCTCCAAAAAAGAAAATCAACCTTCTGCTGGTGGCATCTGACTCTGATAATGAAAATGAACATGCATCGGTCCCCACTGCTTTGGATGGTTATCGAGCAGAACCTGTCATCAGCATGGATGCATGTTCCCTGGAATAGTGGTTGAAGCATGAAGGGACATGTGAATCTTTAGCGCATCTGGCACGTAAATATCTTGTGATGCCGGCTACAACAGCCATGAGAATGCCTGTTCTCACTTTCAGGTGACCTTATAAACAAGAAGCGGGCAGCATTATCTCCTGCAACTGTAAACAAACTTGTTTGTCTGAGCGATTGGCTGAACAAGAAGTAGGACTGAATAGACTTGCAGACTCTAAAAATCTTACATTGTTTTATTTTTGAATGCAGTTTTTTTGTACATAATTCTACATTTATAAGTTCAACTTTTTATGATTAAAGAGGTTGCACTACAGTACTTGTATTAGGTGAATTGAAAAAATACTGTTTCTTTTGTTTTATAACTACAAATACTTGAAATCAAAAATATAAAGTGAGCACTGTACACTTTGTATTCTGTGTTGTAATTGAAATCAATATATTTGAAAATGTAGAAAACATCCACAAATATTTAAATAAATGGTATTCTATTACTATTTAACAGTGCAATTAATTGTGATTTGATTTAATTTAATCAATTGATTTAATTTAATCGCTTGACAGCCCTAGTGATTCTTTAATGCCCAGATCATAGCAGCAGCATCTTCTTCAGCAGTTAGGCATCTACCCTGCTATTTTGGATTGCGAATATTGTCAAGAAAATGAGGTGGAATACGTGCTTGATCCATCCATTTCTTTACTACCTGCAATTTAACTTTGTTGTGGGACATTTCTTTCTTCAATGTCTCTTGAAATTCTTTCCAAATTTCAGCAGCATCAGCAATACAGCAGCAATCTTTCTGCAGTTTGTCCAAGGCTATGGAAACTGGTTTCAGTATATTCAGCCTGTCTTCTACATTTCTCTTTAGTCCAGTGTTGGTTACTTTGGCTGTGACAGTTCCATCTATTTTGTCATGATTTTTTTCAGAAATTGTCATCAGAATAGGCCAGATCTTTATAAATAGCTCAAAACAGTCAACTACTAAATTCCATTGTACATTCTGGGGGAGAATTAGTTTGGATCCTCCTGCTCTCTTTAGCGAAGCTGAAGCAAAGTGGTTATTACAGAAGTATTTTTGCAATTTTGATGACGTCCTTTATTCCTGGAGTTGTACTTAAGATTTCTTCTCTTCTTGGCTGCATTTGCATCATCTGTGCCAAAGCTATGCACTTGACACTTGAATTTTTGTTCACAGTTTGTTATAGCTTTTACTTTAAATAACAAAATAAAAATCCAATTTAAATACAAATATCTGATTTTATATATATATTTTTAAATCAATTTGTATCCACCCTGCAAAAATTCTTGGGTGAATGTTTACTATCATACTAAACAATGCAAAAATGTCCGAAAAGGCATCATGCCGCATGGAAATGTGTGGCACTCTGGGTTACCTGCCCATAGTGCACTGCACTTTACACTGATGTAAGCACTCCTGGTGAGTATGTGCTTTGCCAGTGCATGCAGCAAGCTCTTTATAAGCAATGTACAAACTTTGATTGTTGTATACCGATGTAACTTGCATCAACCAAAGTTTGTAGGGTAGACATGGTCTGAGTCTGTAATCCACTGGAAAAAACAGGGCAAGGTGTGCCTCCTCAGTACCAGTTGCTCGTCATAGTGTGTTATTGTAATGTGCAATGATTTATTTAAAACAATTACATATAAAAAAAGTAAAATGTTTAAAGAAACATAGTGGAAGTACATCCCAGAAAGAGAGCCATGGTGTTGATACTAATAAATAACAAAAAGAAGAAAAGTTTCCTACAGAAATGATGACTCTACATCTCTTATATATAGATGTTCATGGAACCTGGGAGGGTTCCAGTGTGCCCCTTCTGGCGAAGTCCTACGAGCGCATGAAACCATCAGAACTGCAACAGAATTTAGGCTGGGCTTTTTCAAAGGAGCCCAAAGGAGTTAGATAGATACCACATATTGATTTCAGTGAGAGTTGGGCACCTAACTCCCTTAGTCTTCCTTTGAAAATCTCCTCCCCCCCCCCCAATAATCACATGATGTTGAGCAGAAGCCAGCCAAATAATTTCAGAGGAAAAACAATCTGCTATATGAAGAAATAAACCAAGTTTTTACATAATCCATTTCTGTTTCGGGAATGTCAAGTGTTATTTCACTATACTGCAAGTGGTATCATAGCATACCTATCCCAGCTATTTTGTGAATATTCAGACTATGTACCAGAACAGTTTGCCATATGAATGGGTCATATAATGGTGGTATTTCTGATAGCTGGATTTCAGGACTGAAAAGATGGGAAATACTGTTATAATCTGTATTATGCAGTGGATTTTGTACCCCTTTGGTGAAAATACTGACCCCATTGAAGTCTGTGGCAAAAATCCTATAGACTTCAGTGGAATCAGGATTTTACCCCTTATTTGCAGTGCTAGTGGTGATGGTGTATAATTAGAATTTTATTCCATCTGTCCATTACACATTCACCTGGTTTGCTGGGCAGATGTGCGTAGGCTTACATACAAATTCACTAAAATTATACCAGCTAGAATTAAGCAATGTGCAGCATGATAAGCTTACAAGAGAGCTTGATTTCCAGGTCACAGAGATTAGTTTTAAATATAGAGTCATGTTACTTAGCATTTGTATCATCATAGCACTTAGGATCCCTAGTCATGGACCTGGACCCCATTGCGCTAGGTGCTGCCAAAATACAGGATGAGAGAATCCTTGCCCCCAAAGAATTTACAATCTAAGTGCAAGACAAGATACAACAGATGGATACAGACAAATAGATGGGGGAGTACAAGGAAACAATAAGACAATATTGGTCAGCATGACAGGTAGTAGTTTCAGCACACCAATGGCTTAACAGTTGTCAAGAGTTTTGTAGACGTCATGGAAAAGGAGGGTTTTATGGAGGGATATGAAGGGGGATAATGCATTAGTTTTGTGGATGTTTTGGGGAAGATCATCAAATGTGAGGGGCAGCATGGGAGAAAGCACAAAGGCGGTTGTTTGATAATTTAACAATTGGGAGATGGAGGCTGGTATCATGGGCTGACTGCATGCGGGAGTCAACATCTCAATAGCAAATGAAAGACAATGGCTCAAGTAGGGATAGACCATGAAAGGCCTTGGCAGTGAAGATAAATAGCTTGCTACTAAAGAAAACGGGAGCCAGTAGAGGGATGCAAAGAGAGGGGCGATGTGCTCAAAGCAAGGGACTAGGAAAATATTCTTTGCAGCTGCATGGATATGCGCAAGGCAAGATTGCATTTGTCAAGGTGAGAGAAAAGGAAATTACAGTTATTGAGATGTGAGCTGCTGATTCTGGATGAGAGTTTTAGCTGTGTGGCTGGATAGGAAACAATGTGTTTCAGACATGTTAAGCAGAAAGAATAGGCAAGCTTAGACATGCCCTATGTGGGGACCCGGAGATTGGTGTGAATCACAGATGGTGCGTGGGGTACAGGCCTGAGCGTTGCTGTGGTGGTTGTAGCAGGATGGTGATATTGTCCAGACCACCCATCTATCATGCCAACCACATTTCAGGGCTGGATGTGAACAACTCAAGCAGTACCTGTTTACTGATGACGTTTTAAAGAAAGTCACACCACTGTGTTAATTAGTTCACCTTTTTGTTGCTCTGCTGGCATTCTTTATGAACCCTTACCTTTGATTGGGTAAAGCCCTGGATAGTTCTGCCCAGCAAAAAGAAAACATTGGGAAAACCTAGAAAGGCAGGAAAGGTCACCTGACCTTGGGGTAGAAATCTGCCCAGAAACACAAGACTCTATAAGGGCTCAGCACAGCATACTGGTTGCTGCCCGCCCCAGTGGCAGTCTGTGCCCGCTCTTGGTATCATCAGAGAAGACAGAAGACTCCTGCAAGACATCTACCTTTTCCTGAGATCTCCGCTGTGGCATGTCATCCTGTGGTTCCTGGGTCCCTGGTTTCCTGTTGGTCCTGGTTCGAGCTCCTGAGGCTCCGGATCCAGATTTGTTTGGCTCCATTCCTCCACAAGACTCAGTAAAGTAAATAACTTACTTGTGGTCTTTTATAACCCACGTATGCTTTTAGTTTGGGTCTGGGCTTAAAACCTATCTGGGTTTTAAACCACCAAGTGTTTATAATTAAGGTTGTGAGTTTGTCATGGAAGTCAAGATTTAGTCAGGGATATATAGTACAAGTCATGGACAGGTTATGGGCCATGAATTTTTGTTTATCACCCATGACCTGTCCATGACTTTTACTAAAAATACGCGTGACTAAAATATAGCCTTATTTATAACAAACCTTATTTGTTTTTGACCTTTAACAGTGATTAATGTGATTTTTGGGGATTGCCATAGTTGATAGAAGCTAATTTAAGGGGACGAACCTGTATGGGAGGGGGACAGGGTCCTAATAAAGAATTCTCCTAATCGTTGTCAACAACTGAACCAGGGGAAGTCACTGGCTAAGCACCTGGAATCAGAATTTGTTGAAGGGCTAAACCAGTTTTTGACAGCAGTAGCTGCTTCTGCAGGCACAGAGGGACTATTTTCTTCATTTGGACTGATTCATTCAATGTTGAAAAATCAGTTGGGAGTTGAAAAAGCAGGAGAAGTTGTCTTTTTCTTCTAGCATATGAAAAAAACAAGAAGGGATTAAAAGAGATCTACTAGTTGTAAAAATTTGAAGGACAGCCTAAGTAACTGAAGAAACTCTTGTCTTATTTTCAAGACACTTAGGTGAGTAGGAACTTAAGTGCTAGTCACTTTGTTAGGCATATTTGAAAATTTTCCCAGGCTGACCTGAAATAATCAGTATAATTCACTGACTAGAATGAATCCCTCTGTTCCTTTAATAAATCATTTAGTTGTAAATGTGAAACATAAGAGAAGTTTATGTATCCAATATATTTGATTGTTTTATTTCATAAAAATAAATTTTATATGATACTTTTTGTTTGTTCAAATTCCGGTTATCATTCTAATGCAGCTTGACACAAACCATGAGCAAAAAGTGAATTATCTAGTAAACAAGAAATATATCATTCACCATTTTCTAACATGCTAAAAATGTACAATAGGATTGAAAATAGAAAAAGCTATATAATTGCTTAAATAAATGTATATAGGAATAGCGTACCCTCCAAGGTAGCAAAAAGATGTATCAATTCTAGTGAAAAGGCTCTACTTAGTTGTAAATCCACATATTCTAATGGTTATAGCAACCTATGAGAATGCACCTTTCTTTAGAAAATAAGCGAAGTACAAAAGTTGATTAAAACTCATGATTTAAATCAAGGCTTTCTATTTGGTGATTTAAATCACTTTGATTTAAATTAATCCATACTGACTTCTGGGAAACAGGGATCAAGTTCCCAGCATGCAACTTTCTCTGTTCTAGAATACCTTCCACATCCCATAATTTTCACACTATTTGGGGTCTTTGCCATCTCTGAGAGAAGCATGGAGCCCTAGAGTTCAGCACTAGTTTCATTAATGTTTCAAATACAGGACACACAATTCCCCAACATTTGCAAGCCTTCAGGGAATACTACAACGAGGAGAGTTTGTTGATGGACATAGTGAAAAAAATTCCAGATTATTTGTGGCATTCATGGAGCAGCTGCAGATGGCAGAGGCCCACTTCTGGGTCTGAGAAGCATTGACTGGTGGGATTTCAGATTTGGGACGATGAAAAGTGGCTACAGAATTTTTGGATGTGAAAGGCCACATTCCTGGATCTATGTACTGAGTTCACTCCAGCCTTCCAGTGCAAGGACACCAGAATGAGAGCTGCATTGGCACTGGAGAAGTGAGTGGTGATCATCCTCTGGAAGCTTGTAACACTAGATTGCTACCAGTCAGTGAGAAATCATTTTGGACTTGGAGAATCTACAGTGGGGGCCATTGTCTTGTAAGTTTGTAGGGCCACTAATTATCTCCTGCTAAGGAGGACTGTGACTCTTGGCAGCGTGCAAGAAATAATGGATGGGTTTCCGAACCGTGTTGGGATATTAGACGGCGTACACATCCCTATTTTGGCACCAGCCCACCGTACTACTGACTTCATCAGCAGAAAGGGGTATTTTCCCCTGGTTATGCAAGCACTAGTGGATCACCAGAGTGTGCTTTGCTGAAAGTTATATGATGCACCTTTAAGAATACAGGACTCTGTAGAAAGTTGCATGCAGAAATATTCTTTCCTGATGCATGGATTTACCACTGGCAATGTGAAAATGCCAATCGTGATTCTGGAGCCTTGCTCCCCTGGCTCACGAAGCCATACACTGGCCACCTGGACAGCCCCAAGGAAAGATTCGACTAATGGCTCAGTAAGTGCAGAATGATAGTGGAATGTGCTTTTAGTAGAAAGATGGGTCACTAGTGTTGTTTACTCAGTAGATTAGATCTCAGTAAGTAAAACACACCCATGGTTATAGCTGTATGTTGTGTACTGTGTAATATATGGGAAGCAAAGGGGGAAGAGTTGCTGCCAGAGTAGAGGGGAGTGGTGGAGTAGCTGCCTGCTGAATTTGAGAAGCCAGACTGCAGGATTGTTAGAAGATCCCTGCGTAGGGCTATGTGTTTGAGGGAGGTTTTTTCACAGTCAGCCACCATAGTGTACTCTTGTGCTGTCTTGAGATACTGTCTGTCTTGTGTACTTTAAATTCCGTATATTTTGCTTTGTGCCTGCTGGTATCTATTCTGTTGTGCCTGCTGCAGATTATAAATATTGCTGGGCCGGGGGCTTTGTCTGCTGCTATGAATGGTGTGGTGCTAACTGTATAAATATAGCTGGGTGTTTTCCTGATGCTACAAATTCTGTGGTGCCTTTTAATCCTACTCCATATAAGAGGGAGTAGAAAAATAAAACAATTAAGAAGACAAGAGCCAGTTTACTGAGCAACAGTATTGCATAATTAATAATTTAGCAGTACTTGTTTCTGAACTGTGTTTTTTCCCCTAGCTTCTCTCTTACATTCCTTTCTCTCTGTGGACTCTGTATAGTCTCTCTGCCTCCCTTGCTGTCTGAATGATTTTTATTTTTCTCTCCTTTCTATTTCCCACCAGCCCCGCCCCCCATGGTGCCTCCTTCTGCATGAACATTTTGATCAGTAGTACTATTATTTTACTATTATTTCCTTCACATAATTCTAAGCGAGATTCACTGATTAAGTAGATATTCTTTTTTCTGGTTTACAATATTTTTAAAGGCTGAGCCAGCATGCAACCCAGCTAGAACTAGAGGACAACCAAGAAAATAAATGGGGCAAGACCCATGGCTTGGGAACCACTTTTTTAATAACAGCATAGGCTTCATTCCACTTTCAAACCACTAAAATCCCAGTATGAACCTTAACTGAGTCACTCCTGCTTTAAACCAGTGCACCATGTGTACAGAATTAGGATACCAGAGAGCTGGTTGTTGTAATTTACAGTATTATTTATTTAAGCAATTTACTTTTTTCTGTTTGCCAAAATTTTCCAGAATTGTCATGTTGTTTAAGAACCCTTAGATTCCAAGATATAATTTGACTTTCTCGGGCTCTTGTTATAGAAGTGAAATTAGTAAATCCAGGTCAAACTTTATTGTACTTTCCTAGAATCATAAATATGTATTTAATTATAAAACCCAAGACCCAGATTTTTAAAGGTATTTAGGTGTTGCTCATTGACTTTCAATGAGACTTAGAGTCCTCAGTGCCTAAATCACTTTTGAAGATGGGACTTGGATGACTAAGTCACTTGGGCCCAGATCCTCACTTCCTTTGAAATCACTGGGGTTAGACGCCTAAATACCTTTGAGGATCTGGATCTTAGGCTTTTCTGTTTGAGTGGACCAAAGCCTAAATACTGTTCAAAATCTGTGTCTAAGTCCCTAAATGATGGGTGGGCAAGGGAGAGATCTTGTGTTTGCTCTATCAAATTGGAACATACTCAGATATACCAGGGGGATTGGTATCAGAACCTAGATAGATAATTAATAAATTAAAGGCCCAGCTTTGTCACAGTAGTGAATTCCATTCTTCTTAGACAAGTTTAATCTAAACAGATGACATTTAGAAAATACATTCTACTTAAATTCTCTCTCGCATTACAAGACACAATATTTGTAAATGCTTATAAATTCTTATGTCCCCAACCTCTGTAAGTTTTACCTTCAATTCCCCCCAAAATACCTTCTGAGATCCTGCCTTTTCCACATCCTTCTCTTCCAAAACAGGCCCTGAAAAATTTAGCAGATTTCTATGAACCAGAAGCAAATTAACTAAAGACTTGGAAAGCCAAAGGCATATCATTGGTGAAAAGCCAAGCCCATGTCTAGAGCTGAAGGGAAGTGTAAAGGGGATGGGATTTCTATCAGGGCACTGCACCACAATTTTGTCATATATGCTTCCAACCCCAGGTATGCCCACTTTTCTATTACTAACCAGTACTTATTTTAGTGTGGTCTTAAAGGTTGGCACCCTTCACAGTGTATATTTTACAGTACCGTTGAAAGGCCTCTTATGAGAGAATGTTGAGTGCTCCTGTTCATCAGTGCTCAGAAGCATGCAGGATCAAGCATATATGTGTGTATACAGGAAATACACGTTGTATGGTTTAAAGGTTTTCATTAGCATGAGTTTGGGATGGCCACAGTACTCATGAGTGACAAAGCCACATGATGGATTTTTTTTAAAGTTTGCTTTTTAAAAAGCAATGGAATCACACACACACAAATTGTAAGAACATTCAGGTTACAAAAACAAGCACTCTGAAGTTAGGAAATGACATATTAAGGTTGCCTGTGCAATCTTAATTTGGCTCCCTTGCATGCATTATCATATAGTTTTTAATTACATGATCACAGACTATTTTTCCACAGCCCCCAGACTCATTCAGTGCAAAGAATAAATGGTGCTCACTCAATGAGCAGCTATTCAATATTTTGTTTTCTCCCCATTGTTCAGTGAGTGGCTCTTTGCCATATTTACTGCATGGTATTCAACCCCTGCTCTGAAGACAGAATTATTAATTTCCTCACAGGCTTCTCTATGGTGCTTATCACTATAGTATCTGAGTACTTCATAAATATTAATGAATTTATTTTCCACACCCTGATGAGATGAGGAGGTAGTATTATCCCCATTTTACAGATAAGGAACTAAGGCACAGAGAGATTAATCAAAAATATCCACTAATTTTGGATGCCCAAGAGTTGGTTTTCACATTATATAGCACTTTATATGTTCAAACCACAGCTCCCATTGACTTCAGTTACAGCTGTGAATGCTCAGCACTTCTACGAAGCTGATCCCATGGTCTAAAGTCAGGCACCAGAAAATGAGGAATACACAACATGTGAAAATTTGGTGACTTGGCTAGCATCACATCAGAATTCTGTGGCATAGGCAGGAATAGAATCCAATTCTCTAGGGCAGCATTGAACTACTTTAACCATAGACCATCCCTTCTCTTTCTGCAGTCCCCTACTTCATTCACTACACACTTAATTTCTGCAACAAATGGAGCAGTGGTCCCACAGACAGTAGTCTCCTTAACTTACACACCCCTGATTCATCCCCAAAGCAGGTCCAGTCTGTGCACTGAAAGAGACAGGCAACCTTAATTCTGGCATTTCCTAGCTTTCAAGTGCTTGACTTTACAACCTTAATAATGTCTTTTAATGTATGTAGTATTGTGTGTGTGTGTGTGTGACATAATGAGAGACATTGAGAAGCTTGCAGCATTCTGAATGCATACACAACCTTCAAACTTCAGAGTGGAATATAGTTTATATGTATTGCATAACCTTCCGTCCCCCTCTAAAAATACAAACCCAAAACACTGTTATGGAAAATTTTAACCCACACAGTTAAAGTCTGGCTAAATTACAAGGAACAAAAGGATTTATAATGGGAAGTATCAAATAGCCTTCATGGTACGCGGTGCTACCAGCCCCACCTATAATTAAATTCAAAATGTTTTAAATTGTATCATATAAAAATCCTCCTAGAAAGGCAATGATTGTATATTTCATGCATATGTATAAATGCCAAATGGGAAAGAGTTGTTCTGGAAAGTCCTATATATTTCAAGCCACAACTAGGAAAGCACTTCTTACAGTTTAGGTGCCATCTTCAGGTCTTATTCTGGGGCAAACTCTAGCCAGAGTGAACTTTATATTTTGGCTCCCAGTGCTGGGAAGAAGGCTTCCTTACCTTGTGCCCAATTGCCTTCTGGAATCTGGAAAGTTCTGGTGTTCTGCCACACCCTCATTCTCCAGGCAGCCACTCCTACTCTTAGGGCTCTTTGGGATGGCGGTGATGAGCTGTTATGCCAGCTCCATGTCACAGCAGTTCCATGGGGGCTGGATCAGCCACCTTTATGGCCCCTTTACTCTGGTGGAGCTGGTGTGAGGGGGCAGCAGCAAAACAATAAATAACTCAGTCTTTATGCCGAGAGGCTACTACACTTCATTCTGTAAGACAGTACTTGACACTGGATCCTTGATAAAGATCAGTAAGTATAATTATTGTTAAATGTTGTGTTCATCTCTCTAAACTAAAAGCCAAATCCTGTTAATCTGACCCTTGCAAGTAGTGCCACTGAATTTCAGAATTAACTTGAAACAAATTCTCCTATAACGTGCCTAACTGGCGTGTTGGGCACAGGCATCAACATCACCCCTATGCTCGCTTGGGAATCCCGAAAGGAAAAGATAGCTTTAGTCTCTGCTGAGGGCTTTAATTTCTACTTTCTCTGGCCACCCTTGTTCACCTGGGGCAGAGTTGGCTTTCTGTGGGCTCTTAGAGTGGAGGTGATTGTGGTCACATTGCAGCACTGCAATCCCCTCAACACTGCTGGGCACCTCTTCTGGAGCAGATCCTGGGTGAACTGGCCTCCTACCTGTGATTTGCTCCGATAGTGAGTGTTGAGATAATTATAAAAGTTGTGAGCTGAATGCCTCAGAGCAAGAAGCAAAAATGTAGTTAAATGACTAATTGTAAACTTACCCTCTGAACACTGTGTTTTTACCTCAAATCCTATGCATCACCTCTGTGACCCACCACCAGGTTATAAAATTTAGGCCTTGTTCCTGCAAGGAGCTCCACCTGGACAGAATGGTCCACAGTGATGGAGCTCCTTGCAGGATCAAGGTTTTAGTAACGTCCGCTATTGTGAAATCCTGCTGGAACATGGAGCCAGTCTTCATCAATGGCTTTTTAAAAGGTAAGTTTTGGGGAAAAAATCTGTTTATACCCTAAATAAATACCATTATTACTTCCACTGGAAAGAGTGATTTTTTTTAAAAAGTCCCTTTTGAAAATCATGTGTGACAGGGTCAGGCCGGATGGCTACAGGAGAGTATTTTTTTTTTTTTGAAGCAAAAAGGATGTTTTTATTTACATAACACACTTACAAAGTAAAAACAACAGCATACGCAATGTATAACACAGCAGCCAATCACAATTGTTTTCTCATTAGCTTCAGGGGAGGGAAGTGTTCAAGCTTGCCCAGGCCCAGAGCTGGGGGCTTCCTGGACTCTCATGGTCTTCCACCCTTCCAAGTTACCTAGTGGCCCAGAGCGAGGGGGCTTCATCGACTCTCAAGGTCTGCCACCCCCTCGAGTTACCTGGTGCCACACCCAGTGTCACCAACAATTCCCTCCTCTGAAAGCACCCAACAAGAGGGGTAGGCTGTGGGGTGGACAAGCCGGGGGGGGGGCATGTGCACCCACGTGTTAAAGGACCCCTCTAAGATGGTGGTGTCCATACCAGCAAAGGCTGGGGCTGGGGTCCCTTACTCTCTCCCCCAATCAAAGGGTCAAACAAAGGGAAGCGGACGGGGACACCGAGCAGAGAACCTCGGACAGCGCCCACCGCTCCTCAAAAGCATCAAGGGAGTCGGTGGACGCCGCCCAGAGGAACTCCGCCCGGATACGTGAATGGACCGAGGATTGGAAAACGGCCCCACAGTCACAGGAAACTCCATCGGCCAACCTCTTCTCTCTGGTTTTATAGATGGCCGTTTTAGCCAGGGCCAGGAGGAGGTTAACTAGGAGATCTCGCGACTTTGTGAGGCCACGGATGGGGAGTGCATAAATAAAAAGGTGAGGGGAAAAATGCAACCAAAAATGTAATAGAAGATTTGTGAGGAGCCGAAACAGGGGCTGCAGGCTGGTGCACTCCAAATATATGCGCGCCCGGGTTTCCCTCGCACCCCAAAAGGGACAAGTATCTGGGATGGGGGTGAACTGCGCCAAGTACGTGCCCATGCTCACAGCTCCGTGAAGGAGCTGCCAACTGATGTCCCCGACGGGCCTCAGAACCAAGGTGGAATATAGGCTGGCCCACCAGGGCTGCTCACCCTCCAAAGGTGGCAGAAGGTCTCGCCACTTTGTGTTGGGGCGGGACACTAGGGTGAGGGCGTGGAGGGAGCAGAGCACGAGCGTGTATAGATGTTTCCTTGGCGCGGTTTGGAAGCATACCGGCTGCAGTTCATGCAGCCGGCTCGCAGTAAAGGGGTGAGGGGGTCGATTGGGTCTACGGGGCAGGGGTCCGATTAAGAGGTCCGGCGGGCCTGGGGTAGAGGGTGGGCAGGGCGTGCCCTTGAGCAGGACCCGGTCAAGGTAAGCTCGAGCAGTGGGCAGCAAAGCGGCCTTCACCTCCTGAAGTACGCACCGGGGGTACGAGGTCTGGAGAGCCCCATGCGCCGAGTGAGCGTCAGGGGATCCAGCCAGTCTCCCCGCTCGTAGTCCAGGAGGTCTCCAATTCTCGTGACTTCTGCCAGGATCAAGCTCTGGCACACCGAGTGGGACTCGGCCACCTGCACACGGAGCTGGGGGTTGTGTAGCAGGGGCTCTGCGAGGAGATCTGCCCCCTCGGTGGCTGCCATGGACCTGGTCATTAAAAACAGTTTTCAAGTCCGGAGGAGGTCCTGATAGAAGACCGGCAGCCCGGAGAGGTCTTGCGGAAGACCTCCCGGACGGAGATAAAAGAGCTGCCGGTCATATCGGAGCCCTCGGACACAACGCAGGATGGCGTGCGCCATTATGCTCCAAGCCGAACTGCCTGCACCATAGAGGAGCTTCTGTAGGGCCTGGAGGCGGAAGATGCGGACCTGAGTGTGCAGACATTTCAGGCCCTGTCCTCCTTCCTTCAGGAGTAGATGAAGAACCCCTACAGGGGCCCAGTGCGTTCCTGACCAAAAGAACCCCAGAATCGATGTCCGGAGGTTGGTCAGGAAACCCGGGGCCGGGACCAGGGTGTTGAGCCGGTACGAGAGCGTGGACAGGACTAGTTGATTAAGCACCAACGCTCTCCCTCGGAGGGAGAGACATCAGAGTAGTCCCGTCCATTTCCGGATGCGCTCTATCACCCCGCCCTCTAAATTTTTCCAGTTCTCCGGCGGAGAGGGATGCGTGGCAGAAAGGCAAACGCCGAGGTACAGCAGCGGACCCGCGCTCCACCAGATGGTCTGAAGCACGGATGGGAGGGAGCTCGCCTGCCACCAGTCTCCTACTGCCAAGCCAGAGCTCTTGACCCAGTTGACCCGGGTGGAGGAGGTCCTGGATCATGAGGAGCACATCATCGGTGTACGCCGACAGGACCAGCCGCAGCTCCGGCTCCCGCAGCACCAACCCTGTCAACCTCCTGCGGAGGAGACAGAGGAAGGGCTCAATTGCCAGAGCGTACAGCGGGCCCGAGAGGGGGCACCCCTGCCGTACTCCTCGCCCAAAGCTGACCGGTTCGGTCAGGCTCCAGTTGAGCTCGACCAGACACTCTGCGGAAGCGCACAGCACCCGGAGAAAACCCACAAACTGGGGTCCGAAGCCAAACGCCTGCAGAGTGCTCAGGAGGTACCCATGGTCCACCCTATTGAATGTCTTCTCCTGATCTAGGGACAGGAGGACGAACGACAGACCGTCTCTATGCCCGAGTTCCAAAAGGTCCCGAACCAGAATTAGGTTATTAAAGATACTGCGGTCCAGGACGGTGTAGGTCTGGTCTGGGTGGATCACGTCTGCCAGCACAGACCCTAGCCGCAGCGAGATTGCTTTCGCTACGATTTTGTAGTCCATGCTGAGGAGCGAGATGGGACGCCAATTTCGTAAATCACGGAGGTCCCCCTTCTTCTGCAATAAGGCAAGCACAGCTCGCCTGCACGAAAGAGGGAGGACCCCGCTCTGCAGAGACTCGGCCCAGACGGTGACTAGGTCTGGGCCAAGGATGTCCCAAAACACGAGGTAGAACTCCACGGTCAGCCCGTCCATGCCTGGAGACTTATTAGTGGGCATACGATGGAGGGCTTCCGAGAACTCGGCCAGGGTGAGAGGCAACTCTAGCTGGTCTCGGTCGCTCGCGCTGACCGTAGGGAGCTCCTCCCAGAGCACTCCGCAAGTGCCAGGGTCGGTCGGATCCGGGGAGAAAAGACTTGCGTAGAAGTCACGGGCCCTCCCGCACATCTCCACCGGTTCCATGAGGGGGGTGCCGTCCTCTGCCAGGAGGCAGGTAACATGTTTCTTGGCCCCCCTCGTTTTCTCCAGGGCATAGAAGAAGCGGGAGCTGCGATCCAGCTCCTGAAGGAGGCGGATGCGGGATCGAACAAAGGCACCCCGGGCCCGATGGTCCTCGAGGGCCCGGAGCTCCTCTCGCTTCTCCCGGCACGCTCCGCAGAGGAGTGGGTCCTTGGGGCTGGCGGCCAGATGGCTCTCCAGCTCTAAGACCTCCCATTTCAGCTGCTCTATCGCCGCATTTCTCCGTCGGCTGCTGCCCTGGGTGTAGTCGTGGCAAAAAAGCCGGGCGCGCACTTCTCCAGGTCCCACATCGCCGCGCCGAGGGAAAGGCACACCGCTGCCCTCGCCACGCCAGCCAGAAATCCCGGAAGGATGTCACGAAGCCCTCGTCCTCCAACAGGCTGTTGTTAAAATGCCAATAGGCCGGCCCTGGCCTCTTCGCACAGAGGGAGGCTGTCACGGTGGCTAGGTGATGGTCAGAAAATGGGGCCAGCCGAATGCTGGAGGAGTGGGCTCGTGAGAGATGGAAGCGTGATAAATAAATGCGGTCCAACCGGGAGTGGCTCGACCGATGGGCTTCCACCCAGACAAAGGTGAACGTGGAAGTGTCATCCGGGTGGTGGTCATGCCAGATGTCCACTAGGGAGTGATGTTTGACTATCTCCCGGAGGGTGTCCATGGCGGTTGGGCTCTGCTCGGTCCCCGAGTGGTCCCGCTCCTCGAGGGTGGTATTAAATCCCCTCCCAGGACCAGGCACTCGTGAGAATCTAAGGTGCCGAGGAAGGTGGACACCTGCTGATAGAATTGCAGCCGCTCCGGGCCCGATGTCGGGGCATAGACGTTAACGAGGTTAACCACGAGCCCCTCCATACGGACCTGGAGATGCAGCAGGTGACCCGGCACGGCCTCAGCGACCCCTAGCACCTCGGGCCACAGGTCGGGAGAGAACAGGGTTGCCACTCCAGCCTCTCGAACTTTGGAATGGCTAAAGTAGACCCTGTCCCCCCACTCCAGCCGCCAACTGTCTTCGGCGGTCGGATCCGTATGGGTCTCCTGCAGGAAAACCACAGAGTACCCCTCCTCCCGAAGGAAGGAGAGCACCTGGGACCTGCGGAGAGCTATCCTACAAGCCCGGGTGTTCAACGTTGCGATGGTGAGAGGTGTCATGGGAAGGGCCTGGGGGTCCTCACGGGCAGGAACGCTCGCATCCCCTAGTGGACCACGCAACAGTCCTTGACCCGTCCTGTAGGTTAGTAATTGGTCACGGAAGACACGGACCCGCCAGTAGGCCACGGCATCCCGCTTCCCCGTCCCTCTACCTTCCCCCATGAGGGCCCTTGTGGCCCAGAGGATTTGAAAAAAGTCCCCCCATCGCTGGAAAGCAAGCTGTACCTTGTTGCGGGAGCCACGGACATCCTCTAAAAACTTCCGCAGTTCTCCTCGCAGCTCATGGGGGGGGTGGGGTTACGGTTTCCGGGTTGTTCCCTGGCAGGGCCCTTGGTGTAGCCCTGTGGTCCACTAAAATGGACAAGCAGGGTGCAGACTCCCAATGGGGTGCCTGATGGGCTGGAGCTTCTAGGCCCGCCTCAAGCTCTGGGGCAATAGGGGGCGGTGGAGGGAAAATAGCAGCTCCTAATGGGTCAGGGCAGGAGAACACAAAGGCCGCTCCCTGGGGGTCATCAGTTGGGAAAGGGAAGGAGACAGCCCCAGGGGCGGCAATGACATTGCAGGAGGTAAATTGGATAGGGATAGGGGTAGGGGCAGGGGCAGAGGCGAGGTTCTGGGTTTCGGGAGGCAAGCAGCTGGATGGTGGCGCCTCCCGATCAGGCTCAAGGGTTAAGGGGGTGGGGAGGGAGCTCTCAGTGACACTGAACACGTGCTCTGTGGTGGATTTAGCGGCCACAGCATCAGGAGGTGGATTATCTTCTGTAGGGCCCCCGCCCAGGAAGAAAGTCGATTGCTCCGCACCAACGGCCGCGTGGCACCGGCTGTCACCTGAGCAGGCTCAGTGGTCGTCAGCGGGGTGCCATCAGTGGCTGGGTCGGTGGAGGAGTCCTCGGGCTCCTCGGAGGTGGAAGAGGAAGCAGCAATTAAGGGGAGGGAGCATGGGGAAAAGAGGGGTGGAGTGAGGTCGCCCAGATCGAGATTTGCTGGCAAAAGGTCGTCCTCCCCCTGGGCGATCGGGGTCAGATCTAAGGCCTCAATCTCCTCAAACATGGAGGAGAGGACACTTTCCGCCGCCCCGGGGTTCTCCCCGCCGGCACCCGCGACGACTGTTGCCTCGGGGTTCACGGGGGCTTCGGGTAGCATCAGGACAGAAGGGGCTTCCTCGAGGGTCTCGGACGGGAGGGTCTCCCGTGGAGGGGAGACACTACCCTCCGGTGCTGCCACGTCTTTCCCAGCTGACACCGGTGGATGGGATGCACTTGTGGGCAAAGCGGAAGGTTCGGCATTGGTGCCCCCCTTCCTGGTCTTCCAGGGGACCTTCGCCTCGGGTAGATGAGGTGGAGCTCGAGCCTTCCGCTTGCCTCGCTTCCCCTGGACTAGGGCCCAGCCCTCCGTGGCATCATCTGGGGGCTGGTTAGCAGGGGTCATGTCAGGGGGTAAAGGCAATGGCTCAGGGACCTGGGGGTGGGGGGGAATGGTGGGGCAGCATAAGGGAGGGAGGATTCTCCCTGGGGCAGGCTCTCTCCCATGCCTGGTGGTATCTCTGCCACACCCTCCTCCATAGGCCCCGCTAGATTGTCAGCAGTGAGGGCGGGGCTCTCTTGCTCATCTGGGCATTGTAGGGGAGGTGCCCGTTGGGCCTGAGCGGGAGTAGCGGTGGTCCGAAGAGGAGGGGGGGCGGGTTCAGGTACTGGGCAGCCGGGGCGTCGGCAATGATGGGGCCGATGTCCTGCCGGGTCTCGGGGATCCCAGGTGCCCCTCCTTGCCGGGCTAAGGGGCAGTCCTTCCAGACATGCCCCGACGCCCGGCAGAGGTAGCACCGGGCTTCTCCCATGGAAAAGTACACCCGGTAACGGGCCCCCTGTTGGGGGACTAGGAAGGACCCTTCGAGCACCACTCCGTCACGCACCGCCGATGGCAGTAAAAGTTGCACTTGTCGGCGGAAGGAAAAAATGTGACGGAGGGTGGGGTCCTTGCAGCTCAATGGGAGAGGACTGATAACAGAAACAGGTTTCCCCAGGGTGGAAAGGGTGGGTAGCAGGGCAGCATTGGGGAGAAAAGGAGGGACAGAGGTCAGGACGAGGCGGATGCCCAGGTCCTCTAGCAGCTCTAGGGGGACAACCACCCCCCGCCCCACCGCCAGGCCCCTATCCACCACTTCCTGGGCGGCAGCCTCCAATGCTAAGAAGAAGATGACCTTTCCGTACATTTTGGAGGCCGCCACAATGGCCGAGGGCCCCACCACCCTTGCCAACGCCCGCACGTAGGTCTCCACGTGGGGCGAGGCGGGCACCAGGAGGCATTGGACACCGTGCTTCCTTGTCATGGTGGGAAAGGGGCGTCGGCCGCTATTGATGGTGGTGGAGGCGGTGGGCAGGGGGGCTGCCGCCACCCGGGCATACGTCCTGGGGGCTGAAGGAGGGACATCTGTAGAGCTGGTAGAGGGGGCAGCGGGGGAGGACGCTGTGGTCGGTGGCGGGGCCGCAGCAGTGGGGGTGGCCCCTGCCATGGAGGGCCTGGTGGTTTTAGCGGGGCCCTTCCCCTTCTTCTTGCCCCGGCCTTTCCTGCCGGCTGGAGGGGCTTCCCTAGAGCCTGGGGAGGCGATGGGCATGGCAGCAGCGGAGGTCAACCCCGGTGCCCTCCATTGCCGATGCCCCAGCGGGGGCGGTAGCGGTGGTTAACAGGAGTTGGGGTCAGATAGAAAGGGACAAGCTGTGAGGTGGACAATTCGGGGCGGGGGGCACATGAACCACCGTACGCTTGTCCAGAGAGTCCTGTTTGGTTGGCTGGTGCTTCTTGCCCACGCGGTGGAATCAGGGCAAGCAGCTGAGTCCAGAGACAGATGTTAGACAGCCAGCAAAGATGGTGGAGTGGGGGGGTGAAGATCGTAGTGTGGGGGTTGGGAGGACACATATGGATCGGGGGGCAGCTCCATGCCACGCCCCCTGTGTCCCTACAAACACAGTTAAGACACAGTCAAGGCCTCCCCCCACACAAGAGCACAGTTCGAAAGTTACTCGGTCTTAGGCCCCCTCCACGGCGATTTGTAGATTCCCCGGGCAGTGTTCCTCCGGTGGACCGCTTTTTCTCTGTCTGTTCCGGGCTTTCTTTTTTGCAGTAGCAGCATTCCAGAAATGCTGGAGCAAGTGATAAGAGTCCTCTCGACCGGAAACGGGTCCGCAAACAAAGAGCAAGCGGCTGGCTCTGGGGGCTGGGTCCTTCCACTTCCTCCCTCCGGGGAACGGGTCAGCAGGCCCCCCCTCTCGGGGGGGGGGGTTCAGCTGGAGCGGCAGCAGCGTCCGAGGGCAGGCAAGGGTGGAGGCTAACAGCCGGCCGGCAGCCGGCCAGCACTCTAGCAACAGCAGAGAAAAAAAACAACAACAAAAAGAAGAGAAAGGGGGGAGAGCATCTGGCCCGGTCGGGGGGGGGGGGGGAAGAGCCGAAAGCAGGGGCAAAAAGCAAGGAAAGCCTAGGCCAGAGGGCAGTAGCAGGAGAGCAGGCTAAGTAAGTCCCTTTTCCCTGGGTAAGGTAACAAGGAAAGTTTCAGAACAATCAGGAACCTTCTGGAGACCATTAAGACAGACAGGCTGATTAGAACACCTGCAGCCAATCAAGAAGCTGCTAGAATCAATTAAGGCAGGCTAATCAGGGAACCTGGGTTTAAAAAGGAGCTCACTTCAGTTTGTGGTGTGTGTAAGGAGCTGGGAGCAAGAGGCACTAGGAGCTGAGAGTGAGAATGTATGCTGTTGGAGGACTGAGGAGTACAAGCATTATCAGACACCAGGAGGAAAGTTCTATGGTGAGGATAAAGAAGGTGTTGGGAGGAGGCCATGGGAAGTAGCCCAGGGGGTCGTAGCTGTTCCAGGAGGTGGTCTAGACAGTTGCATTCCACGGGGCCCTGGCCTGGAACCTGGAACCTGGAGTAGAGGGTGGGCCTGGGTTCCTCCCAACTCCTGGTCAGATACAGGAGGAGTTGACCTAGACTGTGGGCTCATGAAAATGGCTAAACTGAGGGCTGCTGTGAAGCGCCAAGCTGAGCAAATCCGCCAATAAGCGCAAGACCTACCAAGGTAGAGGAGGAACTTTGTCACACATGCCATATCTTATTATAAAAACCTGCTGTATGGATGTGTCCTTATTTCTAGGGTGCCCTTTTGTACCTGGATGCAGCATTTAAGGGAACTTTGCCTCTCACACTCCTCTGATGCCCACTGCCCTGGCCCCACAACGACCAGTCCCAGCTAGCATCTTCTTCTGACTTCTTTTCTGGGTCTTAAGAACATAAGAGTGGCTATATTGGGTGAGACCAATGGTCCATGTGACCCAGTATCCTTCTGAGAGTGGCCAGTACCAAATACTTCAGAGGAAATTAATAGACCAGGGCAATTATTGAGTGATCCATTCCCTGTTGTCCAGTCCCAGTTTCTGGCAATCAGATTTTAGGGACATCCAGAGCATGGGGTTGTGTCCCTGACCATCTTGATGGTCAGGCCATTGATGGACCTATCCTCCATGAACTTATCTCATTCTTGTTTGAACCTAGTTCTAGTTCTGGCCTTCACAACATCCCCTGGCAACAAGTTCTAGAGTTTGACTGTGCATTGTGTGAAGAAGTATGTCCTTTTGTTTGTTTAAAATCTGCTGCCTATTAATTTCATTGGGTGGGCCCTGCTTCTTGTGTTATGAGAAGGAGTAAATAACCCTTCTTTATTCATTTTCTTCACACCATTCATGATTTTATACACCTCTAGTATATCCACCCTTAATTGTCTTTTTCTACGATTAATAGTCCATCTCTTTAATCTCTCCTTGTGTGAAAGCTATTCTATACCCCAATTGTTTTTGTTGCCCTTCTCTGTATTTTTTCCAATTCTATTTTCTTTTTTGAGGTGGGGCAACCAGAACTGCAAGCAGTATTCAACATGTGGGTCTAACATGGATTTATATGGTGGTATTATGATATGTTCTGTTTTCTTATCTCTCCCTTTCCTAATGATTCATAAGATTGTTTAGCTTTTTTTGACGACTGTTGCACATTGAGCAGATGTTTTCAGAGAACTATCCACAATGACTCCAAGCTCATAGAATATCAGGGTTGGAAGGGACTTCAGGAGGTCATCTAGTCCAACCCCCTGCTCAAAGCAGGACCATTCCCCAATTTTTGCCCCAAATCCCTAAATGGCCCTCTCAAGGATTGAACTCACAACCCTGGGTTTAGCAGGCCAATGCTCAAACCACTGAGCTATCCCTCCCCCTTTTTTGAGTGTTAACAGCTAATTTAGACCTCATCATTTTGTATGTATAGTTGGGATTATGTTTTCCAGTATGCTTAATTTTGAATTTATCAACAATGAATTTCATTTGTGACTCTGTTGCCCAGTCACCCAGTTTTGTGACATCCCTTTGTAATTCTTTGTAGTCCACTTTGGCCTTCACTATCTTGAGTAATTTTGTATCGCTTGCAAACTTTATCAACCTCCCTATTTACCTAATTTTCCACATTATTTATTAACATTGATCCCACTACAGATTCTATTTACCACTTTCCATTGTGGAAAACTGACCATTTATTCCTACCCTTTGTTTCCTGTCTTTTAACCAGTTACTGATCTGAGAGGACCTTCCCTCTTATTCCATAACTGCTTAATTTGCTTAAAAGCCCTTAGTGTGGGACCTTGTCAAAGGATTTCTGAAAGTCCAAATACACCCTTGTCCATATGCTTGTTGACCCCCTCAAATAAATAATTCTAATAGATTTTTGAGGTATGATTTCCCTTTACAAAAGCTCTATTGACGCTTTCCTGACACATTGTGCTCATCTATGTGTCTTTACTATAGTTTCAACCAATTTGCTTAGTACTTGAAATTTGGCATAGCCGTGTACAATTGCCAGGATTGCCTTTTGGATTTTTTTTTTTAAATCGGCATGACATTGGCTAATCTATCAGTTATCTGATACAGAGTCTGATTTAAGTGATAGGTTATATACCACACTTAGTAGTTCTGCAATTTCATATTTGAGTTCCTTCAGAACTTGGATGAATACCATCTAGTCCTGGTGACATATTACTGTTTAATTTACCAATTTGTTCCAAAACTTCCTCTACTGACACCTCAAACTGGGACAATTCCTCAGATTTGTCACCTAAAAAGAATGGCTCAGGTGTGGGGAATCTCCCTCATGTCCTCTGCAATGAAGATTTATACAAAGATTTCATTTAGCTTTTCTGGAATGACCTTATCTTCCTTGAGTGCTCCTTTAGCACCTTGATTGTCCAGTGGCCACACTCACTGTTTGGCAGGCTTCCTGCTTCTGATTTATTTATTTTGCTGTTTAGTTGTGTCTTTTGCTAGTTGCTCTTCAAATTCTTTTTTAGCCTGCCTAATTATACTTTTACACTTACCTTGCCAGAGTTTATTCTCCTTTCTGTTTTCCTCAGTAAGATTTGACTTCCAGTTTTAAAAGGATGCCTTTTTGCTGCCAACCACCTCTTTTACACTATTGTTAAGCCACAGTGGCTTTTAAAAAACCATAACAGAGGTTCAAACTAAATGTATACCCCAAATAAATTTTTTTTTAAATGGTTTCCAAGCAACTTAAAGGCACTTCCCCCTTGTGCTGTTCTTTTTAATTTCTGTTTAACTAGCTTCCTGATTTTTGTATAGTTCCCCTTTTGGAAGTTAAATTCTACTGTGGTGGGTTTCTTTGGTATTTTCCCCCCTAGAAGAATGTTAAATTTAGTTTCTTTATGGTCACTAAAGGTCCTGCGTTCCACTTAAGGCTAAATCAGGAATTGCCTCTCCCCTTGTGGGTTGCTCCAAGCAGTCATTAATGGTGTCTAGAAATTTTCTCTGCATCCCATTCTGAGGTGACATGAACCCAATCAATATGGAGATCAACTTTCTGTTTTTGTAGCCTCTCCAATCTCCCTGAGCATTTCACAATCACCATCCTGAGCAGGTGGTCAATAGTATATTCCTACTGCTATATTTTTATTGTTCAAGCATGGAATTTCTATACAGAGATTCCACAGTACTTCTTGATTCATTTCAGATTTTTACTATATTTGACTCCATGCTTTCTGTCACTCCTGCACCAGCACAACCTACTTTGTCATTCCCATATATTTGATACTCTAATATTACTGTGTCCCATTGATTATCATTCCACCAAGTTTCTGTGATCCCTTCTATGTCAATATCCTAATTTAATACCAGGCATTCAAGTTCATCAATCTTAGCATTTAGACTTCTATTATCTGTATATACGCACTTACAAAATTTGTCAACATTTAGTTGTCTGCTTTCATGAAATATAATTGAATGGGACTCTTTTTATTTGTTTCCTTCCAGTTCCTATCTGAATGTATCCACTCCTATCTTCTCCTTTTTTACTAGGATAGAGTATCCCTTTTAATAAATCCTCACCTAAAGCAGTGGTCTCCAAAGTGGGGTGCGCCAGCCGACCGATTGGGGGGCACAGCAGTAGGAGCGCCGCCGGGGGGGGGGGGGGGAGAGGGGGCGGCCCTGAGTCCTCCGGCCCGTGGAGGAGGAGGGGCAGCCACGCAGCCAGCTGCTGGAGAGAAGCGGCGCTTTCCCCTTCAAAGCCGGCCGGAGAGAAGCGGCGCTTTGAACGGGAAGGCGCCGCTTCTCTCCAGCCGCTGGCTGCGCGGCTGCCCCTGCCCCTCCTGAGTCCCCCGGCCCGTGCTCGCAGGGCCGCGTGCCGAGCGGGGCTCTAGAGCTGCAGGCCGGGCCCCCTTAGCCCAGGGCCCTAAAGCCCCTGCGTTCCGGGTGCCCTGCCTGCCTGCCGGGGGGGGGGCAGCTCCCAGAATCGTGGCCATGGGGGTGGGGCTGCGCTGCGCAGAGCCACCTGCAAACCCCCGCAGCAAACAGGAGCTGGCCCAGGTAAGTGCTCTGCACCTCCTGCCTGCCCCAGCCCTGAGCCTCCTTCCGCACCCCCACCCTGAGCGCCCTCCCACACCCTGTCTCCCTCCAAGACCCCGCACCCCACCCTGAGTGCCCGCTGCATCACAAAGTGTTAAACCCAGATTTTCAAAAATAATAAAGCCTATTCAGTCACATTGCTCTCACTAAAATTATTGGTTTCAGAGTAGCGGCCATGTTAGTCTGTATTTGCAAAAAGAAAAGGAGTACTTGTGGCACCTTAGAGAATAACAAATTTATTTGCGCATAAGCTTTCGTGAGCTCACTAAGGTGCCACAAGTACTCCTTTTCTTTTTACTAAAATTATTTTTTTTAAGTGAGAGCAAAAGTTTTTTGTACCATTAATAAATAAAATAAATTATTTTAAAAATATTCATCTTTAGCTCATGGTTTTTAATTTCTATTTTTGGTGTATTTACATAATAGTAATGTATATAATTTATACATATATTGGGGGGGGTGCATGCTCAAATTTTTTTACTGATGGGGTGCATGATCAAAAAAGTTTGGAGACCACTGACCTAAAGGATGTCTGTGTCTGAACTGTGTGCTCCTCTGCACCTGTCAGCTTTCCCCAGCCACTAGTTTAAGCACTCCTCTACAACGTTTTTAATTTTACATGCCAGCAATCTGGTTCCATTTTGGTTTAGGTGGAGCCCATCTCTTCTGCATAGGCTCCTTCTTTCCCAAAAGGTCCCCTAGTTCCTAGTAAGCCTTAATCTCTCCTTCTAACATCATTATCTCATCCAGTGAGACCCTGCAGAGCCAGTTAGACAGGCAGAACCGCATATGGAATTGAAAGCATTCTCAAATGCTTTCATGGAGGTCCTGGACTTTAATCTCTTACCTAGTAACCTACATTTGACCGCCAGGACCTCTCTTCTACCTTTCCCTATGTCACTGGTACCTACATGAATTACAACCACCACTCTTCTGTGGCTCAGCCCTCCGGCCCAGTCACGTAATAATTCACTCTCCTTCTAGGGTAACTAAAGGTCCAATTTAAGTTCAAAATGTCCAAACTTCTGCTCATCTCAAACTCACATGAAATCTTTTGCTTCTTAGCCCCTCTAGAGACACTCTTGAACAGGGTTACCCCCGTTTCCCTTTGCTAGGAACTCTTAGCAGTCTACCTCTGAGGAGCTTCCTGGTACTTTTAGGCCCTAGCTCATTGTTCTTCCCCCCTCTCCCCTGAGCCAAGCCTATCCTATCCCCTATGGGTGATTCAGCTTGACTGCCTCAGACGCTTCCTGGAGGGGAACTCCCCTTGTTTCTCTCTCTAGGGTCCTCCTTTCTTCTGAGTTCCCAGCTCTATTTGAGTAGTACTCACCCTGCTTCACCATCACTGCTGGGGTCAGGCTTTCTAATTAAGCCCCATTATATCCAGTGGGGTCACTAATGAACTAATGCCAGCTCATCGGTAAAGCTAGGGATAGCTGCTAAACGATGGGCAGAGCTTGCCTCAACGGGCTAGCTGGTCCATCACACATGTCTTCTTGGCCTCTATGGTCTGCTTGCATGTTCCAATGAAGTTTTTGGTAACCTTGATGCCACAAAATGATACATTTCTGGATGTCACACCAGCCACAGCTGCTTAAACTAAAATTTGTACTACCACACATTGTTTACATGTTGCCTCTTTCATTTGCTGTTTGTGGCATGCAGCATCTCATCTTGCAATTTTCATTTTATTCAGAGATTTTTTTAAAAGTTTCCTTACAGCAGCCTTTCTTAAGTTCTCTGAAGGAGAGTGACAGCAGCCTCCCTGCTAGGCAATGAAGTTAATGCTGGAAGATCACAGGGCACTCTGAGGTACTGCTGTGAAACAAGTCCATGGGAGACTCTGGGGGTGTATTTTTGTTTTGGCAGCAGGGGCGGCATCTGTCTGCTCCAAACACAACTGAAGGTTTGGGAAGGGCCCAACTCTAGACTCCATCAAGTTCCAAAGCGAGGCTCAGGGCAGCAAAGGAGACACACAAAACTATTAGAAGCATTTGTTTTGCAGTGCAGTTGTAGGTAGGAGCCCCAGTCATGGGTTGAGCCCTGAACAAGAACAAAAAGATGCTTATAGGTTCTTATGGTGTCCCTGAACCTCTGACTGCCTGATGCTGGGCCTGGACGACAGGGGATGGATCATGTGGTGATTGCCTGTTCTGTTCGTCCCCCGTGCGGCACTGGCCGAAGACTGGATACTGGGCTAGATGGACCTCTGCTCTGAGCCAGTATGGCCGTTCTTCCTTCCCTGCTGGGCTTGCAACCCAAGGAACCAACGTATTGCGCGCACTCTTCCCTCTCCTGCTGCTGGCACACTGTGGGCTCTTCAGGGGCCTGGAAGAGGGAGAAGGGATATTGGCTGGGCTGGGCCCCAGGGTTGGTTTGCTGTGTAATTACTGCCCCCATGCCTCCCTGACGCGCGGGCGGCAGTGAAGGGGGAAGGCGGGGACCCCCCCCCCCCCGCCTCCCTGGTTCGGCCTCTGCGGCCCGCCTGCCGCACGGCCTCGCCCCCGGAGGCCGCCGCGGTTACGCTCCCCGCAACCTGGGCTGGGCGGCGCTGGCGGGTCCCGCCCCCTGCGCTCCCACAGCCCGGCGCACACGCGGCAGCGCCGCAGCCCCGCGCAGACAGAGACACACGCACACAGAGGCAGGCTCTGGCAGTGGCACTCGCAGCGCAGCAGCGGCCGCCGCCACCAGGCATGGCACAGGGCTCTGCCTCGCCATGGCAGCAGCAGCGCGACACAGCACCCTGGACTTCCTGCTCAGCGCCCCAGGTCAGCGCCCGCCGTCCCCACTTGCTAGCGCGCCCCCCGCGTCCCCCTCGCACCGCCCCGCCTCTGCCCAGTCAGACAGCGGGTTAGCGGGAGCCGGGCCCCGGCCACGGCCCGCTCCTTGCCGCAGGCCCTCCTGCGGCTCCAGCCGCCTCCACGCTCTGCCCATCCGCATGCGAGCGCTTCCCTCCCCAAATCCTTGCGCTCCTTCCTCCCAGAGCTCCCCCACCCTGCACCCCTACTCCTTCCAGGCACGCATCTGATTTCCCCCCCGCTCCCCGCAGGCATCCGGCTGCTCTCCCGGCGTGTAGGTTGCCCCCTCCCCCCGCCTGCAAGTCTCCTGTGGGCCCCCTCCCCCATGTTTTAGGGCTCCCTGTGGTAACCCCCCCTCAGGCATGCAGCTCTCCTTGTCCTTTATGTGTGCAACTGCCCTCTCCCTTCAGGCACGCGGGTTCCCCCTGCCCCGTGCCTCCCCGTACGTGCGGAGCTCCCCCGCCTCTCCCCGGGCATGCAGAGGCGTCCGCCACTCCGGGCGCGCAGTCCCCTCGTGACCCGCCATGCAACCCCTTTCCTGTCCCTCTCTGCACAATTCATCTCCGCGATCCCTAGGAAAAAAAATACAAAGTCCGCTCGGCATCGGCGGCCAGCCTAGCAACGCACCTAGTGCAGCTCTTCTTCGGCAGCCTAGACTGTTAATGCAAATCAGTGGATTGTCACTGGAAAGTGTGTGTGTCTGGGGGAAGGATGTCGCTGCTATTAAGCATTTCTTTGCCGCGTGCGTGACCTTTCTCTGTTCCTTGGTTGGGTGACTTTCTCTTGGCGAGGTTATTTTTATTTTTCTGCCATTATCCTGGTGGGAAATGGGATCCGGCCAAGGTAATGCTTGGCCTAGTGTGGAAATAAAGCGAGGCAAAAGGAGGTATTTTTGTTTGGGAGGGTTGGAGGGAAATACAACAATATGATATGGAGAAACGAAACAAGGAAGTGCCCAGATTCGGAGGCCTGGTTTGGAAATGTGCATTGTCGGCCTCTTGCAAATGACAGGGGTAGCTAAGCTAGAAAAGACTCAAGTTTTGTTTTTATTTGTTTATCCCTTTGTTATGGTGCTATGGGAAGGGAGTTGGTGGGGGTGTAGTCTGTGGGGTTGATTTATGCATGTACTTGTCCGTTGAACCATATGAACGAGAACCATAAACTCACTGAACATTAAATCTCACCAAATGAGGGTCAATCCGTTCTCATCATCGTATCCACTCATTATACTCATACCTGAACATAGCCATTATGTGAACAACATACTCTCATAGCGCAGTGTCTGTACTTTGACCCGTTAACCTTTTACCCCCAATTGGGGATATTGCAGATTATGTATTCCTTACGCCATCCGATCTTAAACCGAATTTTGCACCTCTTGATAATCTGTACTTTATTCCCTGATAACTAGAAACTACTACACTTAAACTCTGTACCGTTCACTTTTTTAAAACATCTTAATAAATTTTTTAAATCTGTTCTTACTAAAAACTAGATATTTTTGTTAAAAAACTTCCTATCCATGTTAGGCTTTCTGAGGTTGCTTTGGGGAGGAGACATTACTGTAAAATGGGAGGTCCTGAAAATCTGACCTGTGGCATTTCATTATGTAGTCTATTATGACTTGTCAGTGAAATGGTAAAAGTAGCATTTTTCTCTTATTTAAAACGGGGTAACAGGAAATAATCTGCTGATGATTTTTTTTTTTTTTTTCTGGGTCAACACAAAGTAGAGGGACTCATATCCAACATGATTTATTATGATTTTATAAGCTGAATTTCTTGTCAGATGGTGGTGTGCAGAATTCCTTGCAGTAATTAGTGATAAAAGTGAGCTGGGGATCAGATTTTAACTACTGACTTCAGTCATGGACTGGTCAGTTGAGGGATGGGGAGGCAGGTTTGAGCCTAAATTCAATAAAAGTATTCACTTTATTTGGTAAGTTAGGTGGGTGATACGTTTC
Organism: Natator depressus; assembly: GCF_965152275.1. Taxonomy (NCBI): domain Eukaryota; kingdom Metazoa; phylum Chordata; order Testudines; family Cheloniidae; genus Natator; species Natator depressus. The sequence continues at coordinate 139,894,296 of NC_134234.1, forward strand.
ACTTTTGGAGAGTGCTGTAGTGAACTTTGAGTGCCAATCACAGTCTGTAGATAGCTTTGTAAAGAGGCAAGTAAACACTGGATTATCTTGCTATTTATTAATTACTCTGACAATATTTATTTAAAATTTTTTTTTTTTAGTTTTTGAATGCGTCCTTTTTTACTCCTGGGGGAATTCTGCGCCGCTGTGCAGGCGCATAATTTATATCCCCTGCAGTTTTCTTTGCTTCCCCGCAGAAAAATGACTTTCTGACGGGGAAGCAAAGGGAAGCCACAAGAATGGTCATGCGACCCTCCCCGGAAGTATGTTTTGGGCAGCCGTCAGAGAAGTAGGGGTGGGGTGGGGGACTGGGGAATACCTGGCTGGTTGCTCCTATGTTGCGCTGGGCTCAGCTGCTAATCCCGGCTGGGCTGGGGAGGACTGGACTTTGTCTTCCCCTGCACAGTATCTGGGGCTGGGTAAGACCCACCCCCAGATTTCTCCCCCAGTTGCAGGAAGCTCTGCACACTTACCCCTGCTTCCTGCATCCATCGCACCTCCTGGCTCAGGGATTCGTGTACAGGGAGCTGCTCCCTCATCCACCCAACCCCCGTGCATCCAGATCCCCTCATACCCAGATCCTCCTGCTGAGCCTCACCCTGACTTGGAAACCACCCCAACGAGCCACCCACACCCAGATTCCCACTTCACCAAGCCCCAGCCAGTTGCACCTGGATCCCCACTGCAATGTGCCCCACTCCCCCCACATCCAGACCCCCCTGCTGAGCTCTATACCCCCAACAACATTCAGCTGGACCCCCCTGCAGAGTCCCCTTACAGTTGCCCCCAGAACCCTCCCCACCCCCCCAACAAGCCCCTGTGCATTCAGGTCCCCCCCACACCCGGATTGCCCCACACAGAACCCTCAACCCACACCTGGATCCCCCCACACTTAGCCTCTCCACGCTTAGATCCTGCCTTCCCGCACCTGGCATGGAGGGGCAGGGCTCTGGGGTGTTTCTGGGGCAGGCCTGGTCCTTGAGCTGTGTGTGGATTGGGTGCAAGCCTCACTGCTGAGTCTGTGTCCTGTGGGGGGGGGGGGGGGGGGGGAGAAGCTGCACAGTGATCTCCCACCTCTGTGCAGCCAGTGTCCTGTGCTCCCCAATGCCATGCTGGAGCCTCTACATTTATATGACAAATACGATTTGCAGAATTTTAAAATATTGTGCACGGAGTTCTTATTTTTTTGGCTGCAGAAGTCCCCAGCAGTACTTTTTTCCAGGCTGTTTTGGTTGGGGACAGGCATTCCCCCCTGTTAAACAAATCCTTTTTGGGAATTCTGTTTCAGTGAAGATACCATAGATTCTAGAAGCTTTATTGCAATCCATAGCATTTTTGACAGTGCAGAATGATACATTTTTTGTAGTGAACCAGCAAAAACCAAAAAGATATCACAGAAGGGAAAATAATTGTAAAAGTTTTTGTACTTTCCTATTTCTCTCTCCCTCCTTTAGTTAATGGAGGCAGTGTTTTCAGATGTTACATCTGCCTTACTGTGTCTTTAAAATCCTACTTTCCTATTGTTTTTACAACACTTTTCTCTTTCCAGTTAGTGTGTGTGAAGTACTCACCTTAACAACAAAAGGGGAAGTTGACTAAACAGGGAAGTGTTGTCCAATACATAAGTGAATGATGAAATCTACTTGTGTGTTCCTATAACAACAGTAGGTGAACAGTCTTTGGAGAGGAGTGAGTCTCTTTTCTGCAGATGACAGTATCCTCAACTCAAGTTGTGGGGTTTTTTATATTGAATTTCACCTCTTATATAGTTGTGGCTCAAAACAAAATATTGGTATGATTTCTGTAATGAAATGAGTACATATCATCCATAGAAATAAGTTTTGGATATAAAGGCTGAATCAAAGGTTATTAACTAGCTTGGTTTTGTATTTCCTATATGGGCAATACAATTTTTGAACAGAAAAATAACAGCTGCACCTAGCAGTGTTACAGTGTGATGGTAAAGTGCTCTGGGATGTCCTGAAACTACTAACAAACTGTTGATGTATCTTTGAACTGTTTTTGTTTTAGAGTAATGTACGTTATCTCTATGCCTTAGATTTCTCTGCCATCGGACAGCAACTAGAGAGTCTTGATTTCAGTATATAACTTTTCAAGTGTCTCCTACTCCCAAATATATAATTTTAGGCTATTGAATGACGTGGTTTAGGAAATGTTAATGTGTGGTAATCAGTCTTTAAAATCATGTCTCTCTGTGAATGGACAGTTTATATAAAGTAAGAAGACTTCAGTAACCCTGTGATACCTAATTATATCTAGTACTTGCAATAGCTGAAATCTACCTAGACAATATAAAGCTTAGGCTCCTTTCCTCTAGATAAAGCTAGACTGGGCTTTTTTATACCAGCCTTAAGGGGGATTTAGGCATTGCAGCACCTACTGGAATTCTTAATCCTGAGTTAGGCACCCAGGCTCACTATGCAATGTATGGGGAGAGAGGATCTAAGAAAGGGATTAACAAAAGCCAACATGCTCAGTGGGGAGCACCTAAACTCAACATTTCCTATTGGCTGGGAGAGGGGTATTATTGTGTAAGCTCCTCCCCTCAAAGTGAGTTAGGCAATTAACTCCAGGCCAGAGGGAGATGTCTCCCTCCTTTCAGGGTTCACAGTTGTGAATCCTCTCATAGAGTTAGGTGCTTGAACAGGGTCAGCCCTCTCTGCTTGCTGATCTCAGGACTTGGATGGCTGTGCATGTGCCTAGCTGCTGAAATGCAAGTGCTTCTGGGACACTTAACTGGAAATTTGGTGCCTAAAGTGCCTGGGTGCCTACAGAATTAAGCAATAGCTAAAAGGATTTTTATAAATGCCAGTGGTATCTAAATGTTGGTATGTAAAAGGTGGCATTTACAAAATGTCAGCTACTGCTTAATCCTGTAGGCACCTAAATTCCCCCCCTGTGAATCCCACCCTTAATAATTGGGAACCTAACTCCCTAAGGCATCTATGAAAATCTGATCATGTAAGCATATGCATAACTTTATGCACTGTGATTAAGCACATGTATAGATCGTCATAGGATTGGGGTCACAGAGATTTAAACAATATAAAGTACTAGCTACCTGTTGGACCAGCAGTTCACAAACTCTCTGTTGAATGAACACTTGCATTTATTTGGCAGACCAGTGCTTCCTCTGTCTAACTTCTCCTGTACCTCACGGCATTGCAGGACAAACCTGATCTCCATCTTTCCCAGCCTTAATTTGAAATAGCAGGGGAGATATGATTTTGTGTTTAAAACTCTGGAGTGGGAGGGGAGGGATGGATTGTTCAGTTGAAATACTTGTCAAGCCCTGTCAACAAGAACATGCAAAGTCTCCATCCTTCTCCCACCAGCTTGTGGGATCATGACATAACAATTAGCTAGTCCTCCAGAGCCTCATCCAGGAGAAACAAGGAATTCAAGACTTTATGGTTATCTAGGCTGACTTCCTGTATAAGTCTAGTAAGTCCTGGGCCAGAAAAATATCCAGGCTCCCAAGTGACAGAAAACATACCACATCTCTTGGTAAAGGAATGGCAAGAGCCATACCGTGCTTTAGAGTTTGGTAGAGAACCTGGTTGTAGACCCGGTTAACTAATACAAGACTTGTGAAGTTAAATGTGGTGTTGTTTGAAGCTTGTTAGGTTGAGGGCCAGGTGAAGTATTTTCATTTTCTTCTTGTCTCTCTATTCTGCGGATCTTGGATTCTTTTGTGTACACAAATCTGTGTTTCTTGGATGTTCTTTATGGACTTGTTCTCTGCCACACTGCATTAATTATTTTAAATATTTTTTGGGGGGGGAGGGGAAGAGGTACTGTATTAGCCTCTTCATTCCCTTTTGAGGATTTATAATTTCCTCTTCCTGTTCTTTTAGGGGTTTTTTATTTTCCTTCTTGCTGGGTGAAAGACCCACAGAAACAGGAGTAAGTGTCTGTGCGGGAGGAAGAGTGAAACTAACCCAACATAGTCAAATTATCACAGTAAACAAAAGGAACTTTGCCCTCTACTCTTTTGGTTATTGTAATAATGGTAGTGGTTTTTAATTAGATGTGTTGTGTGGATTTTTAAGTTGATATCCCTTTAATGCTTCCTCCTGTCAGATAATTGTATTCGATATTTTAGAAATATATGCCGTTTCTTGCCTCTAAAGCAGGGGTTCCCAAACTTAGTTTGCGGCTTGTTCAGGGTAAGCCACTGGTGGGCCGCAAGACGCTTTGTTTATCTGAGCGTCCGCAGGTACGGCTGCTCGCAGCTCCCAGTGGCCGCAGTTTGCCATTTTAAACACATCCTTGATGAAAACCTGCATGAAACATTCATTCTCTTTTATCAGCTCTAGTTACAAGTGGCAGTCAAGAAGAAGCAAATATCTTCTATTAAATTTGTTAGGCTTGTGGAGTGGGGTGGAGCTTCATTCAAGCACACTACTAGGAAAGTGTTTCTTGGGACAACCATGTGCAGTTCACCATGCACACAATTATTTTATAAATTTATACTAATTAATTTACAAGCACACTGAGAGAATATATATATATATATATTCTATATATAAATTTTTTGTCTTTGGTCAGTCAGTGAATTTCAGGCACTTTAAAAGAAGTAAGATGTATTCTCTTCCTCATGCATTGGGATTTGTAAGTAACGTCCCAGGCATGTGTACATCAATATGCAAATGTTGGTACTGGAGAACTTGAAATACTAAGTGGACTTGAAATGTTCAGTTTGTAGGCTTTCCTTACCATCTGCTGTTTGGTCTCTTGCAGTAGGAGTTCATTAAATATCTCACTTCTTCCCACAGCAAGATGTCAATTGGACCAAACACCATCCATATAGTCCTAAATGGGGAAATGCCCATTATAAGGCTAGATGTGTGAAGGATAAGGTCACATTTTGGGTTAACCCAGTGAGTGACATATCTTTTCCTTAACTGTTTGCAAAGTCTATACAAAGTTCTCTCTGTAGTTAGAAAGGCAGCCAAGTAAGAATTGGGAACCCTATAATAATGTGTGTGTGTGTGTGTGTGTGTGTATGCACATGACTTTTGGGGTGGGGGAGAAATGTTAAAAACATTCATACTTCAGTTTTAAAGTGTTAGTGGGCTTATTTATGCTAAACAAGCAGAAAAAGAGAAATTATTTTAAAATACCCGCGGTTATGATTGGAAGCCCATAAGCAATACTTGCTATTCTGTTGGTTCTGCAACATCAGTTAGCCACTGTTCCCAGAGCATTGCTGGCATTATGAAGCTGTTGTACAAACAATAATGGTTAGCTGTAATAGGATGTTATGTAAGTTGAAGTCCCTTTTTTAAATGGTATACTTCAGCTTCACTCAAATCGTAGGAAAAACATTTTTTTTTCTTTTACAAACCATGCTCTGTGGGATACTTTTTTAAAAGAGACACTATTAGTCTAAAACTAATTTAAATAAAAAACAAATTTGCCCAGTAGTTCTGTCTACTGTAAAAATATTTGACAATAATAATCTCTTGTGTTTGTATGTAAAGAGCCTATTTCCGTTAGTATGGTAACAATGTACTACTTGGTGATTAGTCCCTCCATTGCCAAGCTAATGATTCGAATGTATCTGGTGGCAGACAAACAGAACTTCTTTGAGGAAGAAACTTGATCTGAAAGGTTCTGAGACTGGTTATTTCCTTAAAGTACTATCACTAATTAGAACAGTAATTGAAAGAAATTAAAATAAAATATAATCTCCAGTCTTAAAACTCAGGATGATTTGTGTTTATTCCCCGCACCAGGGTTTGTTCGTCTCTCCTCTTCCCCACCCCAAGACTGCATCTGCAGAGCACCACTTGTGGAACTGCGAGTGTAGACAGCTGGTCATTGGCATTTTAACCACCATGTTGCGTATTCCTGCTCTGAGGAGTTTTGGATGAGACACAGTGGGCCAAGGTCTAAGTATGCTACTGCTAGGAGTGGCAGAGCTGAATCACTGGAAGATCTTTGCCAAAACAGCCTAGCGTAGATACAGCTGAAGTGACTTTGGAACTGCAGATGTTTTTCCATGGCATCTGCAGTCTGTCTTAGGACTGTGGAGAAGATGTTACAATCTACAGTCACTTGCATGGAGTGCTGCCTGCCTATTGATGCATAAGTACTGCTTGCTTACAAAAAGTCAGCTGGTGGGTGGGGGATGGGAAGGGTGCACTGTTGCAGCTTGCCTAGGTTCAGTCATCCCAGTGTAAACTATGGTAGTGCAATTCTCTGGTGTAGATGCAGCTAGAGAGAAACTGAGTTGTATTCAGTTTCACTCATTGCAGGGATAACTTCCTGTGGTGTAGTAGAGCTGGAGTGAATTCTCCTAGAGCCTTGGGAGCCAGTGTTTTAGTCTGCTGTTTCCATACTCCTCCAGGATTGCCCTTCCAAGGAGTTGCTGAAAGTATGTGTGAAACTTGATTTCAGATTACAGGCACTCTGTTTTTGTCTTGACTTGTTTTTGTTTTCTAACTATGAGTATGTTTATACTGCAACTCCTCTCTCCCCCTCAAGCAGCCAGTCTCAGAGATTGGATCAACTGCTTTCGGCTTGCACTATGGAGCTAAAAATAGCAGTGTAGACATTCTTGTCCTATAACGCTATCCCAAATCAGTTGACTGGGGCTCTGAGACTTGCTGCTGTGATTTTTTTTTTTTGCAGTGTAGAAGTACCCTGCGAGCTCTGCAAACTCGTCCTGAGTTCTTAGAGTGAAGCTCTGATGCTTTCTTGGTGTACCCAGGACTGGGGTCACCTTGTTATTTCCCTGCTACGGTGAGAGAGACTTGCTGGTGCTAAACTGGGTGTCAGCTCCCTGTCACACCAGTTTGTTAGCCACTCAAACAACCTCCTCTACTCCTTCGCTTTGCCAGGTTAACTTTAGGTGCATGCCAGTTTCCAAGCCCACTTGAAGAGTGGTCCCCTGTCACTGGACACTCAAAGAAATTGCCAAGTTTGCAGTCTCCAAAGAGACATTGTACACACCAGCCTGTTTTGGTTCAGTTGAGGCCTCACGTTTTATTTAATATTACTGAGATGAGTTTATAATAAAACCAAGAATAAGCTTATTAACAAGAGCACAGCTTCGAGTGATACTGAGTAAGGATAGTGGAAATGGAATTTGGTTACAAATAAAACAAAAGTATAATATGCTCCTAAGAGAGTAAACAACTTTAGCAGGCTATAATCATTTGTCTCAAACAGTTTCTCACCCTCAGAATCGTTCTGAAAAGCTTGCTGACTTTTCAATTAAATCAGGATCCAGACTTTTTTTTTTTTTAATTTATGAGTCACCTCCCTCCATGAAGGGTGTTCAGCAGTGAAATGGATAACGAGATGTCTTTCTCCTTATATTTCCCAAGTTTATTGTTTTAGTTTCCAGAATCAGGATGACACCCTGGGGTTCAGATTCCCTCCTGTTGGTTTTCACATCCCTCTGTCATCCTGTTTTTTCTGTTGACTTCATATGCAAATGGAACGTCCTTTGTGGTGTTCCACAATGCTTAATTTGCATTAGAGGCAACTATCCTCCTTCCAGTCTGGAATAAAACCTCTCTCTCTTTTAAGCATAATATCAGTAAGTATCCATAATTCCCCATAGAGTGATTTCACAATGATATTAATGACCAATATGTCACTGGCTTTCATTTAATCTCACACAACATCTTGGTCACCCTGAACAGCAAAGAGTTCTGTCACCCCTGAAGGCATGAAACCAGATGCTTTACCACCCAGAGTCTTTCCCGCTCCCAGTAGAGTTCTGCCTCCAAGCTGTTTCCTAGTTGTACTCGTGACTTACTGCTCCTAGCAGATCTTGAGCTACAGCACTTTCTCTCTGTGCTTCAGTGTCCCTGCTCTCAGTGGAGCTCTGGCCTACAGCATCTCCTAGTTATATCAGAGTCTTGCCCCTCCCAGCAGTCTTCCTGCTCTCAGCAGAATACTGGCCAATAGCATTTCCTGGCTTTATCCGTGTCCCACCGCTCCCAGCAGATTCTGTGCCAACAACACCTCTTAACTGTGCCACAGACACACTCAGCACTGACTCGATTTTCCCCCCTTGACACTGAGTCTGATTATGGCAAGCAAATACCTGAGCCTTTACATCATTACAGGAAATGACACATCAAGGAAACCAGATTCCCACAGTCAAAATTACAGACCATTTTTGGTGTCCATAATGATTCAGGCTACAGGCATCACACCCCTATCTGTTTGCCTGCTAGCCTGTAATTGGGCACACAGCCTTATGTTCTTCCTTTTGCGTCCCATGGGCAGTACTTGATTCTCTTCTCAGGTTCATGCTGCTTGCGTTTGTCCCGATCAGCAAGCTTGGTGCTCCAGCTCTGCCTCCTCACCGACACCTGGCCTCCAACTCCATGCATTTCTCCTTAACGAGCATCCTTTCCCACTCCAGACTTCACACCTTTGGGCCTCTCACTATCACCGCTGCTGCTAGATTATATGGAGAATGGTCTGCTTGGTCTCTTGCATGTGCTGTAGGAGAAAAAGGGACTTCTTTTGGCTGCTAGTTTGGAGTAGGTGCCCCATCCTGCCTCATTGCACATGAGTGCAGCATGGCCACCAGCTCCAATTTCTTCTGGTCAGCAGCTGACAGACCTTGCTGTGCACACAGCTTTTCTGACGGCTTCTTGGTGAGTGTTTATCATACATTTCTTTGCTCAACCTGCCTCTTCTGCTGCTTTTATTCTTCTGTATACTTTCTTTTGTTTTTATTTCCTTTACCCTAAATAAACAGGAACAAATACAGACTCTAACCTTGTACTTTGCTCCCTCACTTTTGAATCTGTTATGGTCTGCTTAGCAAGTGTTTGGCGTGTGAACCTCAGGTCACTGATATAGGCGTGCAACTCCTGAAGCGACTACGCCGTGATGTTTTCTCGAGGCATCTAAAACTGTAGGTTGCAGCGTAACCCCTCTGCCTCAGTGTGAAAGAGAGATGCTGGTGCTAAAATCAGCAGCCATGCTATGCTCCTTATTTACACCTGTGTAACCCCCTTGTGTACAATAGGATTGTACCAATGTAGCTGGGTGGCAAAAGGAATGACATTCATTCTGTTCAAAGTTCAAAAAGGATTAGAATCCAGTTCCCCTTTTTTGCTGTGTCGGCATTGCAGTATAAAGAATACTAGAAATCAATACAAACTTATTTTATTTTAAATCAAGTGTAACCCTGAATAGACACGTGGTAGATATGCTGAATGAGATGCCTTTTTACATGGTACATTCTGAAAAGTGACTGCTGCCTTAAGCAAAGTGGATACAAATCAGTTAACAGATTTTGTATTTAAATACATTTTTCTTTTTAAAAAATAAACCTGTCAAATTAAACTTGAAATTATGACAACTTACATTAATGCCTACATTTAGTATAATCTTTTAATCATTTAAATATGCATTTGATGTTAAAGAGGGGAAAAGTACCTTCAATTTCTGTTGGGCAGAAAATCTTTTGCCTTACTTTTGGTTTAAGATTAGCTAGCAGGTGCAGAGAATATTTTCTTAATTTGGGCTAGTTCATTCAAAGTTGAGAAGTTGATAGAAAAAAATAAGCTTTCCTGCTTCTTCCAACTCCTAATCAGTCTATTAATAAAAAACAGGTGGGGGAGGAGGAGAGCAAGTAATTGAAAAAATGTGAGGGGAAACGGGGGGGCTAACTTTTCAAAGATATTTAGGTGCCTAAAGCTGCACATAGGCACTTTTGATAATCCTAGTAGGCACCTATTTATACGTTTTAGAATATCTTTGAAAATCTGAGATATGGTGACCAGAAACAATCAGTTCAATTCTCTAACTACCGAAATAGTTCGTTCTAAATGCAAAACACATTTGATACTTTTCTTAACGTATCCAGCACACTTAAGGTAGTTTTATTTAACTTTGTGTGTTTAATTAAATTCCAAATTTCCATTCAAATGCAACTTGACACAATTATCAAGTAAAAAAAAAAAATAATCATGTAGTAAATAGAAGATGTTGTATGATGCGTAGTGACACTCCCCAGGATTGTGAGGCACCTCACCGCTACCCATCCTTGGTGTGAAAGGGTCTTGTGTGTGTGCCTGCTGTGGATCAGCAGCCTCTGGCAGCACAAGAACCAGCTTCTGCAGTCCTCGTTCTCTCTGTACAGGTAGTGATAGGCACACACCAACGCCCACGTCCTTGGAGTGATCTCTGCAGTGTCCAGTCCCATATCCACTAGACACTCTACACAGTTACCAGATCTGCTATTCACAATGGAATGGTACATGCCAGGTTGTTAGTTTCAGCTCAGGATCGGCATTTTGCTTAACATCACAGTTAGATACGTATAGTGAAAACAAGAATAAATTTATTATCAAAGATTCAAGTAATAGTAAGAATAGTGGAAAGAAATGCCTTAATCTTAAACAAAATCATTAAATGCTTTCTAGAAACTAAACTCAACTAAAAGGTTAACCTCCTGTCAAAAGACGCTTCTCTCACACAAAGTCTTCTGCAGCATTTTTAACCAAGATTGGCTGAGACCCCTACTTTCATGAATGCAAACATGCTGACTGTTTGTTTCATAGGTGCAGGATACCAGGGTATCTTCTTTGCCTTCTAGACATCTCCTCCTCTCCGCCCCCCCCCCTCCCAGTTCATTGTCTTTACTCCAAGAGGGGATAACGCTCCATGGCTTTTTTTTCCTGCGTGCTCCTTTCCTTTTGACTTCATATCTCTTTGTTAACATTTGACTGTGTATGTAAATAAAGCTTAATTTGTATCCCGACAGAGAGATGCACATTTCTTACCTCCTGTCTGGAAAAACTGGTCTGAGGCATGTCATCTTTTGATGATCTACTTTTTACCTTACATGCTTAAGAACATAATTTTCTGGTACAGATACATAATTCCTTGCATAGTACATGTACATACATTTCACAATGACATTAATGACCAGTGTGATACTGGCTTTCGTTTGAAACCTCACGTGACATGCTTTGGTGAACTAGAACGTGCACACCAGATTTGAGATTTGTGTAACCCCTCTCTACACCCATTTCAGTTGGCTTTAAGAGGTTCTTGGGTCACCTGCATATTCCAACAGTAATAAAAAAAAAAAAAAAAAAAAAAAAAACTGAATAAATGTATACTTAAACTATATAACTACTAAAATAAATGTGTATAGATAACAAAAAAAAAGTACCAAATTTTCATACTTGATTGCATATCAGTGTGTTCTAATTATTATGTCAGCCAATGAGAATGAACCAGTACTTATTTCCCTAAACAAAACACGGTTGCAGAATGAGGTTTAAAATTGAAGTGCCTTAAATCGTTATTAAAATCAGCAAGCAGGAAACCTTGCTTTCATCACTGCTGTTAATGTATCCTGGCTTTAAGTAATTATGTAATAGTACAGTAAAGTCCTTGGTCTTGCCCTCAGGTACACTGTATCTTGGAAAAGGAATTAAGTAGTTAATATCTTGCAGTATTTTATTTTCCAAGACACCGAGGTTGACAGCACAGTGGCATGACTTGAATACTCAACTGCCAGTGCTTGAAAAAGTTATTGGATGCCTACTAGCAGAAGGCCTGAATCGGATAGCCAAAGGTAGATATGAAAGATGAGGGAAGCCCAACAGGCGTATATGTGGGATCAGTGACATGGGAACAAGGCCAAAACCTCTGCTGCCTTGGATTCTGGGTAGGGGGAGGTGCTTTAGGCTCCATCTTTCAGCCTCTGGATAATAGGTGTTTGAAACTCTATCCTTTTCTAGCTGGTGGAGGAAAGCAGCTTTGTGTCTCTACATTCTGCATTTCCTCATAGCTGCTGAAAGAATGGATGGAGGGTTTCTGTTTATTGAATCCCTCCCTCAGAACTGTTAGTTAGATCGTGGGTCTCTGGTAGTGTATTCTTTTCTCCCCTTTCCCTAGCTAAAATACCTGTAGAAACCCTTCTTGTTACTCTTAACATCCCTTGCTAACTGTAACTCCAAGTGTGATTTGGCCTTCCTGATTTCATTCCTGCATGCCTGAGCAATATTTTTGTACTCTTCCCTGGTCATTTGTCCAATCTTCCACTTCTTGTAAGCTTCTTTTTTGTGTTTAAGGTCAGCAAGGATTTCACTGTTAAGCCAAGCTGGTTGCCTTCCATATTTACTATTCTTTCTACACATCTGTTCTTTCCTCTCCTGCCTCTCTTTTACTGGGACATATCCACTGTCTGCCTATGATGCTGCTGGGTTGCTTTCCCAAGGATCAGTAGCTTGAAACTGATGTGATTCTTGATAGTGTCACAGGTGTCAGTAGAGTTCTGAATAGCAGCAGTTAAACTGGTCAGTCTCATTTAATTTCACTCTGCTGCTGCTTGGCAAACTTAAGGATGGCAAAAGGGACTGGAGCCATCTGTGAGCCCAGAAAACACATTGCCTTGCCTTGTTCTTTTTAACCAAATGTAAGACTACTTGTGGCACCTTAGAGGCTGACAAATTTATTAGAGCACAAGCTTTCGTGGGCTACAGCCCACTTCATCGGATGCATAGAATGGAATATATAGTAAGAAGATATATACATACAGAGAAGGTGGAAGTTGCCATACAAACTGTAAGAGGCTAATTAATTAAGATGAGCTGTTATCAGCAGGAGAAAAAAACTTTTTTAGTGATAATCAGGATGGCCCATTTAGACAGTTGACACGAAGGTGTGAGGATACTTAACATAAGAAATAGATTCAATATGTGTAATGACCCAGCCACTCCAGTCTCTATTCAAACCCAAGCTTATGCTCTAATAAATTTTAGTCTCTAAGGTGCCACAAGTACTCCTGTTCTTTTTCTGGATACAGACTAACACGGCTGCTACTCTAAACCTTACGTTTGGATAGTTTTATCATTTTAGCCAGAAGGACTAGTAAACTTTCTTTTAATGAAAGATTAGCTTCTGTAGAAATCGCTGGCTTAAGGCTCTTGCTGGGAAAAGCTTTCCATTTACCGTTGCTGAGTAGTTTTTGCATAGTGCTGTGGTGTGTCCGACCCAGGCCTTACTTTAAGAACAAATGCGAACAGATGCTGAAAAAAACAATCAGTTGTTATAATTACAGTTGGTTGGGTGGCAAAACAGCCCTTTCTTTATTTCTGTCAATATCAAACTTTTGGAAAATCTCGGACTCCTCCTGAAGGTCGAAACAGCAGACTGGACTTCTACATAGAGTGCTTCCGCCGACGTGCACGGGCTGAAATTGTGGAAAAGCAGCATCACTTGCCCCATAACCTCAGCCGTGCAGAACACAATGCCATCCACAGCCTCGGAAACAACTCTGACATCATAATCAAAAAGGCTGACAAAGGAGGTGCTGTTGTCATCATGAATAGGTCGGAATATGAACAAGAGGCTGCTCAGCAGCTCTCCAACACCACTTTCTACAAGCCATTACCCTCTGATCCCACTGAGAGTTACCAAAAGCATCTACAGCATTTGCTCAAGAAACTTCCTGAAAAAGCACAAGATCAAATCTGCACAGACACACCCCTGGAACCCCGACCTGGGATATTCTATCTACTACCCAAGATCCATAAACCTGGAAATCCTGGGCGCCCCATCATCTCAGGCATTGGCACCCTGACAGCAGGATTGTCCAGCTATGTAGACTCCCTCCTCAGGCCCTACGCTACCAGCACTCCCAGCTACCTTCGAGACACCACTGACTTCCTGAGGAAACTACAATCCATCGGTGATCGTCCTGATAACACCGTCCTGGCCACTATGGATGTAGAAGCCCTCTACACCAACATTCCACACAAAGATGGACTACAAGCCATCAAGAACACTATCCCCGATTTAATGTCACGGCTAACCTGGTGGCTGAACTTTGTGACTTTGTCCTTACCCATAACTATTTTACATTTGGGGACAATGTATACCTTCAGATCAGCGGCACTGCTATGGGTACCCGCATGGCCCCACAGTATGCCAACATTTTTATGGCTGATTTAGAACAACGCTTCCTCAGCTCTCGTCCCCTAACGCCCCTACTTTACTTGCGCTATATTGATGACATCTTCATCATCTGGACCCATGGAAAAGAAGCCCTTGAGGAATTCCACCATGATTTCAACAATTTCCATCCCACCATCAACCTCAGCCTGGTCCAGTCCACACAAGAGATCCACTTCCTGGACACTACAGTGCTAATAAACGATGGTCACATCAACACCACCCTATACCGGAAACCTACTGACCGCTATTCCTACCTACATGCCTCCAGCTTTCACCCTGACCACACCACACGATCCATCGTCTACAGCCAAGCTCTGCGATACAACCGCATTTGCTCCAACCCCTCAGACAGAGACAGACACCTACAAGATCTCTATCAAGCATTCTTGCAACTGCAGTACCCACCTGCGGAAGTGAAGAAACAGATTGATAGAGCCAGAAGAGTTCCCAGAAGTCACCTACTACAGGACAGGCCTAACAAAGAAAATAACAGAACGCCACTAGCCGTCACCTTCAGCCCCCAACTAAAACCCCTCCAACGCATTATTAAGGATCTACAACCTATCCTGAAGGATGACCCAACACTCTCACAAATCTTGGGAGAAAGGCCAGTCCTTGCCTACAGACAGCCCCCCAACCTGAAGCGAATACTCACCAACAACCACATACCACACAACAGAACCACTAACCCAGGAACCTATCCTTGCAACAAAGCCCGTTGCCAACTGTGCCCACATATCTATTCAGGGAACACCATCACAGGGCCTAACAACATCAGCCACACTATCAGAGGCTCGTTCACCTGCACATCCACCAATGTGATATATGCCATCATGTGCCAGCAATGCCCCTCTGCCATGTACATTGGTCAAACTGGACAGTCTCTACGTAAAAGAATAAATGGACACAAATCAGATGTTAAGAATTATAACATTCATAAACCAGTCGGAGAACACTTCAATCTCTCTGGTCACGCAATCACAGACATGAGGGTCGCTATCTTAAAGCAAAAAAACTTCAAATCCAGACTCCAGCGAGAAACTGCTGAATTGGAATTCATTTGCAAATTGGATACTATTAATTTGGGCTTGAATAGAGACTGGGAGTGGCTAAGTCATTATGCAAGGTAGCCTATCTCCCCTTGCTTTTTTCCTACAACCCCCCCCCCCCCAAGACGTTCTGGTTAAACTTGGATTATTGCTGTGCACATTGTAAGATGAGCTATTGCCAGCAGGAGAGTGAGTTTGTGTGTGTGGCTTTTGGAGGGGTGTGTGTGTTGTGGGGGGGGGGGGGTGAGAAAACCTGGATTAGTGCTGGAAACGACCCTACTTGATAATCACTTTAGATAAGCTGTTACCAGCAGGAGAGTGGGGTGGGAGGAAGTTTTGTTTCATGGTCTCTGTGTGTGTATATAATGTCTTCTGCAGTTTCCACGATATGCTATGCATCCGATGAAGTGAGCTGTAGCTCACGAAAGCTCATGCTCAAATAAACTGGTTAGTCTCTAAGGTGCCACAAGTACTCCTTTTCTTTTTTCTATTTTTATTTGCACCCTTTTGTTTTGGTGCAAGTCTGTGTGAGCGCTGTCTATGAAAGAAGTGATATGTCACTGTGCCAGTGCTCTTTCTCTCTCTCTAGAGGCTGTCTTGCAAGAAGTATGCCTTTTATGGAATCAGCATGCCAAATTCTGAGAGGCATGATTAGTGGTTTTAAGCCTCTTTTCCCTCCTGGGGAAGGTTATTTTGGGACTCATCCTAGCTTAATTGAAAAACATTCTTTTGATTAGTTGGAAGTGGTTCCTAAAATGGTCCCAGCTCCTCAGCAGTGCTGAAGGGATCTAAAAGTTGCTTGGCTGAACCAAGCAAAACCATCAAATACTTAACACAATAAGAAACAACTTGTGTGTGTTTTAATTGCATTAGGGCAACTGTTAAGTAGGAGGAGTCAAAAATAGAAAAGGGATGGAGCAGGGTTATTGAATTCCAATGAGCAAGGAATATTATTTGTGCTGTACGCAAGCCAGGAAAAGTACTTCTAATATTGAGGAAATGTAGTTAGTCTTTGTGAGTCAACAGCTTTGGAGATTGATTTATCATCTCTGATAAGTGAGGCTAATGCATGTTAATGCAACTAAAAATCAAAGCAGATACTGAAGTGTGACCCCCCCCCCCCCAAACTTTGAAACAAATGGCCTTCCCTTCCCAAATAGCTTAAATCTCAACCACCCGGAAAGTATTTTAAATCTGGCTTTGCTAGATCCTTAACTGGCTGGAGGATAGGCAGACTCTTATATTGGGATGAAGATTTTTATAGTGATGGCCAGTTACAAAAACCATCCTGTGGGCTGGTGACTCTTGGGTCTGATTTTGATTTGTCTGTCTATACTGGCCCTGATCCATCAAGAAGCTCTGTGAGAGTGAACTGTAATGCCCACTCAGAGCATCCTTACGGGATCATGGCTTTAGATGGTTAAACTTCTCAAGGCAGGGAGCATGTCTTCTTTGTAGCCTCCTGAGCTCCCAGTCAGCGCTTAGCAAATAAAAATATGGGTGGGACTTCAGATGAGCAGGAGTCCAGAGGCCAATAAATATACCCCATACAAAAGGAAACGTTTTTTTTAGTACTTAATGCCAACATTGTGACATTTTTGTAGCCAAATAGACCAACTCAAAGCAAGGTTTAGACAGATTATCAGCAGGAGAGTGGGGTGGGGGGAGGTATCTTTTCATGCTTTGTGTGTATAAAAAGATCTTCTACGCTTTCCACAATATGCATCTGATGAAGTGAGCTGTAGCTCACGAAAGCTTATGCTCAAATAAATTGGTTAGTCTCTAAGGTGCCACAAGTACACCTTTTTCTTTTTGCGAATACAGACTGACACGGCTGTTACTCTGAAACATGTTTTAAATAATACCAATAGTACGCTAGATGCTTTGACATGGTATTCCGTCTCCCTAGCGCTGTCTACATAGGGCTTAGGTCAGCATCGCTACACCGCTCACGGGCACGCATTTTTCACACCCCTGATGACCTAGTTGTGCCGCCCTAACTTTCTGGTGTGGATCAGGCCTAAGTCTCCTCACCTTCATTTGCAACCCTGGCCTTCTCTGTCATACGTTATCCAGTTTAGCCTTCTAAACTTGTTGGGGCAGTGACCATCTCCCTGAGCTGTAAAGAGCCATGCAAAACTGTGGTGCTACGTAACCAATGCTTAATACAGCTATGCAGTCGTTAAGAATGGGAAGTAAAAAATGGTCTATCCAATTGAAACTTCAAGGGGGACTTAGATAGGCAGAATGGAATTTCCTCAGGATACTGGGATCATGATTTCTAACAGACTTCAGATTCTGCTTGTGCTGTGTTTAATTATAGGCTATGGGGTGGGGGGCTGGCTACCAGTTTCTTAGTACACAGTCATGACTCATATAGGTTTGAAACATTTTAATCCATGTCCTCTGTTCTTCTTGTTTAAAATGAAGTTTTTGTCTTTGAAGCCAGACAGAAATGTGTCCTTTAGTGTCCTTTTTAAAGACTAAGTAAATACATCTTGCCATGTCACTTTATCAGTTCTCTCAGAGCCAAAGTCATTGGGTGCAGTTGGTGCAGAACTTCAAGCGATTAGGTGTCTCACAAAACCTATGCTACTGTGAACATACACATTTTTAGTTATTATAAAGACTTGCACTCATGTTTTAGAGCAATGTCCTCTATATCTATTGTGTCTAGCACACTGGGACTCTGATACTGATTGGGACTTCTGGATGCTACTCTAATACTAGTAATTATTAACAGTTTTTTAATTCTGTAATCTGAGAATTGGGACTACATATGTGCTTTAAAGTGACATCAATTTATACATCCCATTGGATTTTTTAATTGACCTTTTACAGTTTACTTCATACATCTGACAATCCCTTAAGGTATTTGCAATGTGAGCACAGGCAGAGTACAGCAACTAGAAAATAGTGCTTTTTTTTGTTTTACATGTACTGATGTCTAAATTTTCACAACTGTCCACTCATTTGTATATCTTGGAGGGAGAGACTTAATTTTTGTCAACTGAAATAACATTTAAAAAAAAAAAAATCAAGGGAATTCAGGCACACAGTTGCTCCAGATCTCCTGACAGTTTGTCTGGCTTGCAGTCACATTTTTAAAGAGAGACAGGGTTTCTCTTATACTCCCATTCCTGTGTGAATACAAAGAGAAAAGTGAACATCTTTCTTACTAGGATTAAAGGGGGAAAAAAAAGACTATTACTTGAATATTTGTAGTATAATGGAATGCAAATAGACGAGATCTGTAACTATGGTGAATCTTGTCCGTGTGCATTGGGTTGAATTGATGGCAATGGTCCCAGTTCTGTAGCTCCTACTCATTTGTATCATATTGGCCTTGTAGCTGGAACTCATCAAACCATTTTTGTTTCGATACACATGAAAGAATAGAATCATACTTGTCTCATAATAATCAGTTTGCACTGCTTGTGAGAATTTAAACATAGCAAAAACTTTAGTCACTAAGGCCTTGTCTACACTGCCACTTTACGGTGCTGCAACTTTCTCGCTCAGGGGTGTGAAAAAACACCCCCCTGAGCGCTGCAAGTTTCAGTGCTGTAAAGTGGCAGTGTAGACAGTGCACCAAAGCTGGGAGCTACTCCCCTCTTGGGGTGGTTTCTTTTTACAGCACTGGGAGAGCTCTCTCCCAGCGCTGGTGCTGCGACTACACAGCCACGTTAAAGCTCAAACGTTGATAGCGAAGACATGCCCTTAGCCCTGGTCTACACTACAAGTTTAGGTCGAATTTAGCAGCGTTAGATAGATTTAACCCTGCACTCATCCACACAACAAAGCCATTTTTGTCAACTTAATGGGCTCTTAAAATCGATTTCTGTACTCCTTCCCGACGAGGGGATTAGCGCTGAAATTGACATCGCCAGGTCGAATTTGGGTTAGTGTGGATGCAATTCGACGGTATTGGCCTCCGGGAGCTATCCCACAGTGCTCCATTGTGACCGCTTTGGACAGCACTCTCAACTCAGATGCACTGGCCAGGTAGACAGGAAAAGCCCTGCGAACTTTGGAATTTCATTTCCTGTTTGGCCAGTGTGGCAAGCTGATCAGCACAGGTGACGGTGCCGATCTCATCAGCAGAGGTGACCATGGAGTCCCAGAGTCGCAAGAGCTCCAGCATGGACCGAACGGGAGGTACTGGATCTGATCGCTGTATGGGGAGATGAATCCGTGCTATCAGAACTCCATTCCAAAAGACGAAATGCCAAAATATTTGAAAAAAATCTCCAAGGGTTTGAAGGACAGGGGCTATCACAGGGAGCCGCAGCAGTGCCGCGTGACACCTAAGGAGCTTAGGCAAGCCTACCAAAAAACCCAAGAGGCAAACGCCCACTCGGGGTCAGAGCCCCAGACATACCGCTTCTGGATGAGCTGCATGCAATTCTAAGGGGTGCCCCTACCACTGCCCCACCCTGTACGTGGACTCCTGCAAGGGGGGAGTCTCACACAACAGGGATGAGGATTTTGGGGATGAAGAAGATAGCGCACACCAGGCAAGTGGAGAAATGGTTCTCCCCGACAGCCAGGAACTGTTTATCAGTCTGGATCCAATATCACTCCAAGGGCTCCCAGACCATGAAGGCGGAGAAGGCACCTCTGGTGAGTGTACTTTTGTAAATATAATACACTGTTTGTTTAAAAGCAAGTGTGTTTAATGATTACTTTGCCCATAAGACTTGGGATGCATTCATGGTCAGTACAGCTACTGGAAAAGCCAGTTAACGTGTCTGGGTATGGGGTGGAAATCCTCCAGGGACATCTCAATGAAGCTGTCCTGGATGTACTCCCAAAGCCTTTGCAAAGGTTTGTGGGGAGGGCAGCCTTATTGCGTCCTCCATGGTAGGACACTTTACCACAGCAGGCCAGTAGCACATAGTCTAGAATCATTGGATAAGAAAGCATGGCAATGTGTGGTCCCGGTGTTTGCTGGCATTCAAGCAACATCCATTCTTTATATCTCTGTGTTATCCTCAGGAGAGTGATATGATTCATGGTCACCTGGTTGAAATAGGGGAATTTTATTCAGGGGACATTCAGAGGTGGCCGTTCCTGCTGGGCTGTTTGCCTGTGGCTGAAAAGAAATCATCCACTGTTCGCCACACGGTGTGGGGAGGGATGAAGCGATCATCCCAGAGAATTGGGTGTGTGTGTGTGTGTATGGGGGGGGGGGGGGGGGGTAGTTGAGTTTGTGCTGCACGTTAACCCGAAAATATCAGCCCCTCCTTTTAAATGGCCAGTGTGTCTTTTTTTTTTTTTTTTTTTTTTTCTTTCAATTTAGTCTCCCCTTTTTTCCTCCCGCAGTTGCAGATGTTTCAATGCTGCAACTAACATCTCCGTCCCAGAGGCTAGGGCAGATAAGGAGGTGAAAAAAATGCACTTGCGATGAAATGTTCTCTGAGCTCATGCAGTCCACCCAAATTGAAAGAGCCCAGCAGAATGTGTGGAGGCAGACAATGGCAGAGTCCAAGAAAGCACAAAATGAACGCGAGGACAGATGGCTGGAGCAACAGGAGAGATGGAGGCAGGATGCAATGCTGAGGCTACTGGAGGATCAAATTGATATGCTTCGGCATATGATTGAGGTGCAGGAAAGGCACAGACCGCCACTGCAGCCCCTATGTAATCAACCGCCCTCCTCCACAAGTTCCATAGCCTCCTCACCCAGATGCCCAAGAATGTGGGGGATGGGGGGGGGGGGCCTCCAGGCACCCAACCAGTCCTCCCCAGAGGACTGCCCAAGCAACAGAAGGGTGGCATTCAATAAGTTTTGAAGTGCAGAGTGGCCTTGTCCTTCCCTCCTCCCCCACCTGTCCTGGGCTACCTTGGCAGTTATCCCCCTATTTGTATGACTAATTAATAAAGAATGCATGAATTAGAAACAACAATGACTTTATTGCCTCTGCAAGCGGTGATTGAAGGGGGGAGGGCAATTGGCTTACATGGAAGTAGAGTGAACCAAGGGGGCGGGTTTCATCAAGGAGAAACAAACAGAACTGTCACACTGTAGCTTGGTCAGCCATGAAACTAGTTTTCAAAGCTTCTCCGATGCGCAGCGCGCCCTGCTGTGCTCTTCTATCCGCCCTGGTGTCTGGCTGTGCGTAATCAGCGGCCAGGCGATTTGCCTCAACTTCCCTCCCACCCCGCTATAAACGTCTCCCCCTTACTGTCACAGAGATTGTGGAGCACACAGCAAGCAGTAATAACAATGGGAATACTGGTTTCGCTGAGGTCTAACTGAGTCAGTAAACTGCTCCAGCGTGCTTTTAAACGTCCAAATGCACATTCTACCACCATTCTGCACTTGCTCAGCCTATAGTTGGACAGCTCCTGACTACTGTCCAGGGTGCCTGTGTACGGCTTCATGAGCCAGGGCATTAAGGGGTAGGCTGGGTCCTCAAGGATAACTATAGGCATTTCAACATCCCCAACGGTTATTTTCTGGTCGGGAAAATAAGTCCCTTGCTGCAGCTGTTCATACAGACCAGCGTTCCTGAAGATGCGAGCGTCATGTACCTTTCCCGGCCATCCCACGTTGATGTTGGTGAAACGTCCCTTGTGATCCACCAGTGCTTGCAGCAGCATTGAAAAGTACCCCTTGCAGTTTATGTACTGGCTGCTTTGGTGGTCTGGTCCCAAGATAGGGATATGCATTCCATCTATTGCCCCACCACAGTTAGGGAATCCCATTGCAGCAAAGCCATCCACGATGAACTGCACATTTCCCAGAGTCACTTCCCTTGATAGCAGCAGCTCAGTGATTGCGTTGGCTACTTGCATCACAGCAACCCCCACAGTAGATTTGCCCACTCCAAATTGATTCCCGACTGACCGGTAGCTGTCTGGCGTTGCAAGCTTCCCCAGGGCTATTGCCACTCGCTTGTGAACTGTGAGGGCTGCTCTCATCTTGGTATTCTTGTGCTTCAGGGCAGGGGAAAGCAAGTCACAAAGTTCCATGAAAGTGCCCTTACGCATGTGAAAGTTTCGGAGCCACTGGCAATCATCCCAGACCCGCAACACTATGCGGTCCCACCAGTCTGCTTGTTTCCCGGGCCCAGAGTCGGCGTTCCATGGCATGAGCCTGCCCCATTGCTACCAAGATGGCCAAATTGCCAGGGCCCGTGCTTTGAGAGAAGTTCTGTGTCCATGTCCTCATCACTCTCGTCACCACGCTGCCATCGCCTGCTCGCCTGCTTTTGCAGGTTCTGGTTCTGCATATACTGCATGATAATGCGCGAGCTGTTTACAATGCTCATAACTGCTGCAGTGATCTGAGCGGGCTCCATGCTTGCCATGGTATGGCATCTGCAGGAGAGTAGAGTGGCAGCGGAAGTGGTCGTTCAGTGACGATGGTTTGCAGACCTACTGCACCATCTGCTGCCAGGACACAACAGCTGAGCAGGCTACATGCTTGCCATGGTATGGCGAGACACGAGCAGCTGAGCAGAGTTGCAGCAGAAGCGGCCCTGCGAGACCACCAGGAGAGCAGAGTGGCAGCGGAAGTGATGGCTGACAACCTGCAAGGTGGATTCATGAGAACAGAATTGCAGCGGAAGCGGGAGGCCATGAGAGACAACATGGAGAAATTCGCTATCGAGACAAGAGCAGGAGAGCAGAGTGGCAGCGGAAGTGGTGGTTCGATGATGACGGTTAGCAGTCCTACTGCACCGTCTGCTGAAAGCAGTATGGCGCCCACATGGAAAAAAGGCGCGAAATGATTGTCTGCTTCCCCGGAAGGAGGAGCGACTGACGACATGTACCCAAAACCACCCGCAACAATGTTTTTGCCCCATCAGGCATTGGGAGCTTAACCCAGAATTCCAATGGGTGGTGGAGACTGCGGGAACTGTGGGATAGCTACCCACAGTGCAACGCTCCGAAAGTCGACGCTAGCCTCGGTACTGTGGACGCGCTCCACCAACTTAATGCGCTTAGTGGGGACACACACAATCGACTGTATAAAATCGCTTTCTAAAAATCGACTTCTATAAATTCGACCTAATTTCGTAGCTTAGACACACCCTTAGGAAAGCTGATGTTGCTCTGAATTCTCACGGGTAGCAAAAATTTCAGCACTAAGGTGCAACTTTTACGCAGGCCTGGTCTGCACTAAAAAGTTAGGTTGACCCAGCTACATCACTCGTACGGGGAAAAAATATCCATGTCCCTGAACTGTTTTAGTTAAGCCGACCTAACCCCCGGTGTAGGCAGCGCTAGGTTGATGGGAGAATTATTTCATTGACCCAGCTATTGTGCCTGAGGCAGGTGGATTACCTACACTCACAGGAGAATCCCTCCTGTTGGCGTAGGTAGTGTCTACACTGAAGCACTATAGCAGTTCAGTGGTGTCGCTGTAGCATTTCAAGTGCACACAAGACTTTAGTCACTTTTCAAAGTAGAATAGCAGTTCAAAGTTAACCTGCAAAAAGTAAAAGTTCTCTCTTCTTGATTTATGATATGTAAATAAGATCTGATCCAAATTATAATCCTCCCCATTCCCCAATGTAATTAATTCCTTTTTGGGTGACTTGGTTGGAGATATGGCTAGGTAGTACTGGAGTAGAAGATTTCTCAATCAGTTTGAAAGGTAATCTTCTGAAAGCAGTTTTCCCAACTGCAATGGCTTTATCAGGTTTTTTTAAACTCAATTTCAAACAGCCTAGATAAAAATTCCTTCCTTTCTGGGTTGCTCTTGTTTTCACTGTCTTATCACATCACTCACTAGTGGGGTATGGTGTTTTTGTTTTTTGTTTTTGTTTTTTTTACTTTTTTCCCCCCTCCCAGTTCACCAAGGAGTACTTCAGCAAAAACAGTGAAGTCAAGACATGCAAACGTAAAAAGCAAAGAAGAAATCTTTTTAGGTCTTCTCTGTGCAAATTTTCCCTTTCCCTAGCGGTCACCTTACTTTTATTACACTATCTCCTAGAAGCTCCAAGTGGGCTAAGCATTATGAGTATTAAAGAAATTCACTTTTACACTTGGTTTGTGTTCATTGTGTAGTTTTTACATTCCTATTTTGGTAGCGTGATTTTAGAACTTCACTACTACTGTGATAATCTATTAAGGAAAAGTAGCCCTCTGAACCCATCTTCCATATTATACACATGAGGAACCTAATAAAACAGAGCAGGTGCACAGGAAAATCCAATGTTGATCCACTTTCCCATGTACAACTGAATAACAGGTGGGTCATTTCAACTTGAAATATTAGTGGCTGCTCACATGTGAACATTAATAAAAATTCAGTTCCCAAATGCCTTGAAAGTCTTGGTACAGAGCTCTGCTTCCTGCATTCTGTGTCTGGCTGGACCTAGTGTGCATAAAACAAAGGATTTTCCTATGGTGTTTTTCTTACAGAGAACAGAATGCTTCTAAACTTAGTACTGTGGGAGGTGTTTGTTGCCAAGGCCAATTGTTTTTAGAGGACATATTTTCACCAACTTGAAGCAAAAAGTAGCTCAGTTGTTTGAAAGGTCATGTTAGAATGGGGTTTCTTATGCTCTTCAGTTTCTTCTTAAAAACATCCCTTCAACGAAAGCTACAATTAAAAGCTATTAATACAAGAAAGAACAGCCTTCCTAAACTTTAGAAAACCTGAAAGTCTAAAACTGTACTCAAAATAAGTAAATGTGAGAAACATAATTAATGAATTATATTGCTGCCCTGAGAAACATCACATTTAGAGATGGAGTCTCTTCGGAGGTATGTAAATTCTTAGTTTTATAAGCTCCGCTCCTGTAATCTGCTCAAGTGGGTGAATTCGCCCTTCCTCCCCCCTGCCACAGCACCAAATTACGTTTGGGATAGGGGCCAGAAATATTGCATGCTATCAGTTAAATGAAAATGTACCTCTTAATTTATATGATTAATGCACTTTATTTCTGCCATTTCTACAGCCGTCCATAATCCACAGATTTATTTGCCACTTCCTAAATCAAAAAGCGCGCAGTGCGGGGCCTCTGCCCTTCCCCCTCAACCCCAATTCCTGAATGTACATGTGCTGACAAATGCACATGTTGGTAATACACATAGCTAGTGTATCTATAGGTATAGATTTCATAGGGCCATACTGCTATATCATGGGATATATATACAACGTAAGAGCAAATGATAGTGTGATGGTAAAGGATCAGACTTGCTGCTGTTGGAGCCATGTAGCTATGGACTACAAAGCAGTGGTTTTATAGATTTGCAAGTTCAAACTCATGCATCCAATATCTTGAACTGTCACAAGTTGTCAGGCATTCAGATTTCTCTTTTCCCAGGCCACTTGTATATTTGCACATTGTGTGGAGTGTGAATACATACTAACACCCAGTGGCATAAATATGTGTGCTTATACAGTAGTATTTGCACAGGTATGATGTTTCAAACCATGCATATTCGGTGTCATATCTTACATTAGGTTTATGAATTTTTGCTTTGTAACTTAGTCCATGGGTTTATTTAGGAAAAAGTAGTCTTCAAAACTGGAGAAGTATTCAACAGTGGGGTCTTTGTGACACACTATACCTCGGGGATGGGGAAGGCACCTTGTAAACCCCATATTCATAATTTTTATATAATTGTCATATTTCATATAAAGCATGCCAGGTAGGCACTCATGGGAAGGACTATGATCTGCCGAAAGCCATTGTTCTATCTAAATATGTGTATAATTAGTGCATATGAAGTTATTAGATTGTGTTGTATCTAATATGCTGTGAATTGGGGAATTGCCGAGGTATTAGATCCCCAGAAACAACAACAAGGGAGCTAACCAATGCCTGGGTGCATGTCCAACAACCATCAGCAGCTGTTGTCCAGCAAGGGAGTTACAATTCAGTGATTCACTTGCACAAGTCCACACCAAGGCTAACAGGAAGAGCCTGCATATGAAAGATTGTAACCAACCTGTAGTATTCAGTGGGGTGAGAAAAACTTCTTAGTCCAGATTGCCTAGTCTAATAAAGTTGAGAATTTAGACTGTGTGTTTTATCTTTTATTTTCCTTAGGCAAAAGTCAGAGTAGTTACCAATCACTTAAAATCCATCTTTTGTAATCAATAAACTTATTCTAATGTTTATCCTTATCAGTGAGTTTGACTGAAGTGCTTGGTGAATCTGCTCAGGTTACAAAGGCTTGTATATGTCCACTTTCCATTGATGAAGTAGTGAACCAATTAATAAACTTGCATTGCTCAAGAAAGGGTTTTGAGCAGTTCATGATGGCATATTCCTCAGGTACTAGGTTTGGAGAGGGGGGGATTTGGCTGGTGCCTTTCTCTGTGTGATTCATGAGTAGCTCTGGGAGCATTCATGCAATCTAGCTGGGTGTGGGGCTCCACATGCAGTTGTACTGAGTGTTAACAACATGTGGAGGGGTTTGCTGCTTGTCTCCAGTAAGGCATTGTGAGAGACAACCCAGATTAGTGAGTTAATGAGGCACAGTGGTCCCACAGTCCCTAGTTGAACCCCATCACAGTCTTATTTAATTTGTTTTATCTGACTAGCAAGAACTAAACAGATAGAATTTGATGTTGTATTCTTGGAACCATCACATTAATTGTGTTCATACCATGCAATGAGTTTTAAGGAGCTCAGTCTGTTTATCTTACAGAGAAGTTTAAGAAGCAACTTTAATTGTGGTGTAGGAGTACTTACAAGGAAAGAACAAACCAGAAATTTAGAGGGCTTTTTTAATCCACAGGATAAAGACATAACAAGATCAAATGGCTCAAAATTAAAACTGGAACAACTCAAACTGGAAAAAGGATGTGTAATAAACAAGAGGGTAATAAACTATTGGAACAGATTACCAAGGGATGTTGTTGGAAACTCTCTCTTACATGGAGACTTTAAATCAAGGTTGGATGTCAAAGAGATGGTCTGGTTCAGCTACAAATTATGGGGCTGAATGCTGAAATTACAGAGTGAAATTCTGTGGCTTGTATTGTGCAAGAAGTCAGACTAGCAGATCATAATGGGGTTTTTTCTCCTAAAGACAATATTTAAATTCATTGATTTTTTTTTTTTTTTTTTTTTTTTTAACAGTGAGCAGCCTTTTGGCAACTGTAACTTCAGGGGAATGTCTGTAGCTATTCCAAATTGCCTCTTCTAGAAGCATATTGTTATGCACAGACTGGATGCTTAAAACTTATGCAGATGTGATGTCACTGTACGTAATAGTAATTCTTGTTTTGTATTCTTTGATATCTAATCCCTTGCAGTTCCATTCCTTTCCATACATAAATGCCAAATTGGATAATTATTAATTCTGTCACATTTTAAATAAATGCAGTTTGTTAAATTTCCATGTGAACTATAAAGAAATTTCCCTGGCCTGAACTTGCATCAAAATTTGAGCTGAATGGAAAGGCTTTCTTTCACTTGAGTTGCTGTTATGGTCAGAGGATACACTTTGCATTGCTTGGGGTTGCTCAGTGTATTGATTCTCCTGCTCTGAACTTGGGTAGGGGGGCAAGTTCACTTATTTTTAAAACTGGGGAGTAGGGGGGACGAGGTGGTGGGTGTCAATATTCCAAATGCTTCCTGGCTACCCAGTGGTGGTGGTGGTGCAGCTGCAGCAGCAGCATTCAAATGAAGGTCTGGAATTCATTTAGGGCATGTCTACACGTAGGGCTTGGCTACACTTGCGAGTTACAGTGCATTAAAGCAGCCCTGGGCGCCCTAGCTCACTACCTGTCCACACTGGCAAGGCACGTAGAGCGCTCCTGGTACTCCACTTAAGCGAGAACATTAATGCTTGTTGACCCTTGGCTGAAACGCCTGGGCGTCAGGGTGAATGAGGTGTTGCATTACTGCGCTCTGATCAGCTTCCAGAAATGTCCCATAATCCCTTAAGTCAAGTGGCCACTCTTCTCATTGTTTTGAACTCGCTGTAGGAATGCAGAGATGCCCGTTGAAAGCGTCGTTTCTGACAGCCAGCTGCTTATCTGCTCCAAGACGAAGCAACCATTACTGTGGAATGCTGTGTGAGAGAGAGAGAGGCGGGGGAGGAAGGGCGGGGGTCTGCTGCTGTCTGAATTTACAAGACGGCATGCTGACATGCTCTCAGCCCCTCCAAAAACCCACTCTCTCCTCCCCCATACACACTCCCTGTCACACTCCACCCCACCCCCCCCCCCATTTGAAGAGCAGGTTGCAGCCACTTGCATGCTGGGATAGCTACCACAATGCACTGCTCTCTGTGGCCGTTGCAAGAGCTGCTAATGAGGCCATGGCAGTATGCTTGTAGTTGTCAGTGTGGACAGATTGCAGCGCTTTCCCTACTGTGCTCTGCGAAGGCTGGTTTAACTCAAAGTGCTCTACATTTGCAAGTGTAGCCAAGCCTTTAGCTTCAGTATAAACACTGCCTACTCTGACAGGAGGAGTTGCTCAGTTGGCATAGGTAATCCACTTCACTGAGGGGGATAAATAGGTCAGCAGAAGAATTCTCCCATCAATTTTGCACTCTGTACACGGACCTTAGGTTGGCTTAACTATGCTGCTCAGGGGTGTGGCTTTTTCACACCCCTGAGCGATGTAGTTATGCTGACCTAATTTTCAAGTGTAGACCAGGCCTTTTTGGTTTTCCCTCTAATCTGCTGGCCTGGAAAGTGCTGTGTGTATAATTAAACTAACTAGGCACCCATCAGTTTCACTTTCATGTTCCTGTAGCACTGTTGTGATCTTGTAGGAGGAAAGGAAAGAAAGTGGGAGGGAGATGACGACGGACGGGTGTAGTAATGGGGAGGATGTGTGGGTGATGGGATGGACAACACAAGACACAGCACCAAGTGCAGAGTCTAAATTAAAAAATGTGGAACCTGTTTTCTTGCCAGGGAGTGGCTGTACCAGTATTAGCAGGGCAGACAACAGGAGCAGGGCAGGGTGTTCAACACCGAGTCATAGAATCATAGAATATCAGGGTTGGAAGGGACCCCAGAAGGTCATCTAGTCCAACCCCCTGCTCGAAGCAGGACCAATTCCCAGTTAAATCATCCCAGCCAGGGCTTTGTCAAGCCTGACCTTAAAAACCTCTAAGGAAGGAGATTCTACCACCTCCCTAGGTAACGCATTCCAGTGTTTCACCACCCTCCTAGTGAAAAAGTTTTTCCTAATATCCAACCTAAACCTCCCCCACTGCAACTTGAGACCATTACTCCTCGTTCTGTCATCTGCTACCATTGAGAACAGTCTAGATCCATCCTCTTTGGAACCCCCTTTCAGGTAGTTGAAAGCAGCTATCAAATCCCCCCTCATTCTTCTCTTCTGCAGACTAAACAATCCCAGCTCCCTCAGCCTCTCCTCATAAGTCATGTGCTCTAGACCCCTAATCATTTTTGTTGCCCTTCGCTGGACTCTCTCCAATTTATCCACATCCTTCTTGTAGTGTGGGGCCCAAAACTGGACACAGTACTCCAGATGAGGCCTCACCAGTGTCGAATAGAGGGGAACGATCACGTCCCTCGATCTGCTCGCTATGCCCCTACTTATACATCCCAAAATGCCATTGGCCTTCTTGGCAACAAGGGCACACTGTTGACTCATATCCAGCTTCTCGTCCACTGTCACCCCTAGGTCCTTTTCTGCAGAACTGCTGCCTAGCCATTCGGTCCCTAGTCTGTAGCTGTGCATTGGGTTCTTCCGTCCTAAGTGCAGGACCCTGCACTTATCCTTATTGAACCTCATCAGATTTCTTTTGGCCCAATCCTCCAATTTGTCTAGGTCCTTCTGTATCCTATCCCTCCCCTCCAGCGTATCTACCACTCCTCCCAGTTTAGTATCATCTGCAAATTTGCTGAGAGTGCAATCCACACCATCCTCCAGATCATTTATGAAGATATTGAACAAAACCGGCCCCAGGACCGACCCCTGGGGCACTCCACTTGACACCGGCTGCCAACTAGACATGGAGCCATTTATCACTACCCGTTGAGCCCGACAATCTAGCCAGCTTTCTACCCACCTTATAGTGCATTCATCTAGCCCATACTTCCTTAACTTGCTGACAAGAATACTGTGGGAGACAGTGTCAAAAGCTTTGCTAAAGTCAAGAAACAATACATCCACTGCTTTCCCTTCATCCACAGAACCAGTAATCTCATCATAAAAGGCGATTAGATTAGTCAGGCATGACCTTCCCTTGGTGAATCCATGCTGACTGTTCCTGATCACTTTCCTCTCATGTAAGTGCTTCAGGATTGATTCTTTGAGGACCTGCTCCATGATTTTTCCAGGGACTGAGGTGAGGCTGACTGGCCTGTAGTTCCCAGGATCCTCCTTCTTCCCTTTTTTAAAGATTGGCACTACATTAGCCTTTTTCCAGTCATCCGGGACTTCCCCCATTCGCCACGAGTTTTCAAAGATAATGGCCAAGGGCTCTGCAATCACAGCCGCCAATTCCTTCAGCACTCTCGGATGTAACTCGTCCGGCCCCATGGACTTGTGCACGTCCAGCTTTTCTAAATAGTCCCTAACCACCTCTATCTCCACAGAGGGCTGGCCATCTCTTCCCCATTCTGTGATGCCCAGCGCAGCAGTCTGGGAGCTGACCTTGTTAGTGAAAACAGAGGCAAAAAAAGCATTGAGTACATTAGCTTTTTCCACATCCTCTGTCACTAGGTTGCCTCCCTCATTCAGTAAGGGGCCCACACTTTCCTTGGCTTTCTTCTTGTTGCCAACATACCTGAAGAAACCCTTCTTGTTACTCTTGACATCTCTTGCTAGCTGCAGCTCCAGGTGCGATTTGGCCCTCCTGATATCTTTCCTACATGCCCGAGCAATATTTTTATACTCTTCCCTGGTCATATGTCCAACCTTCCACTTCTTGTAAGCTTCTTTTTTATGTTTAAGATCCGCTAGGATTTCACCATTAAGCCAAGCTGGTCGCTTGCCATGTTTACTATTCTTTCGACTCATCGGGATGGTTTGTCCCTGTAACCTCAACAGGGATTCCTTGAAATACAGCCAGCTCTCCTGGACTCCCTTCCCCTTCATGATAGTCCCCCAGGGGATCCTACCCATCCGTTCCCTGAGGGAGTCGAAGTCTGCTTTCCTGAAGTCCAGGGTCCGTATCCTGCTGCTTACCTTTCTTCCCTGCGTCAGGATCCTGAACTCAACCAACTCATGGTCACTGCCTCCCAGATTCCCATCCACTTTTGCTTCCCCCACTAATTCTACCCGGTTTGTGAGCAGCAGGTCAAGAAAAGCGCCCCCCCTAGTTGGCTCCCCTAGCACTTGCGCCAGAAAATTGTCCCCTACGCTTTCATGAAAACCACCTTTCAAGCCACTGCTGTAAACACCTGAGTCTAGTCTGTGCTAGTGCTTACACCAATGGTGTATCTATACTGCTGCTGGATAGGAGGTATAAAAATTGCTAGTGGATATGAAGCCAGGGAGAGGCTCTAAAACTTCCTAGAAAATGTAGAGTATGAAAGAAGGCAAAAAAAAGTTGTGGTTTTTTGGGGAGGGAGGGTAGAGATTGCATTTGATTATGTTTCAGCTATCATTATAATGGGAATAGTTAGTTGAGCTAATTTGCCAAAGAAATTTGGAAATAAAATCTCCCCAGTAAAGTTTGAATTTATACCACCGCTTAACACTGCATGTATATTGTGGAGGTTTGGAAGGAGAGTCCACTTATAGTTGTGCATGTGTGAACACTACACACGAGTAAAATTAGTAGACATGTCAGCATCCAAATTCTTCAGTACTTTTCAGTACAGTTTGTTTTTTCTTAATTCTAATTAAGCATAAATTGCAACCCAGGGAGTGTAATGAATGAGACCTAGAAGATAAAAGGAAAATGTGAACTCTTGCTTTGTTAGCCCTAACATTATTTGATCTTTATGTAAAAGGCATTGCCTTCCCAGCTTACTACATTTGGCAAGAGAGATGAATCACATCATTCTTGTTGACAGGGAAAAATAAGGGAAATATTTTTTTGTTCTCTCTAGTATTTCAATTTCTTTGATAAAATTATATGGATGATAGCCCACATGTCTGAGTACAGCTTTTACATAATAGCAATCAATAATCAGGTTGGCAGTTTAGTCTAGTGGTCTTTGTACTCGGTGGAAGATAGGGGTTCCTAAGTTTTAGGGCTTGTCTACCTGGAGAAACTGACCAGCTAAAGCAGAGTAATGGTTGAATAAAGTCACTTTAACTCTGGAATAGTGTCTGCATATAGCTATATTGGCTTAGCTATAGTTATAATTATTCCACTGTAGCTAAACAATATATTTCTCCGTGTAGACTAGCTACTTGTTTTGCTATGCCTGTCTTGCTGAATGGTCTTATGGCAACAGAGGTTTAATTGGGGCTTAATGTCTCTCTCCTTTTTTTTTTTTTTTTTTTTTTTTTTTTTTAGTTAAAACTTGTGGGTTATGCTTTGAGGATTAATGCTATGTACATCAGAACCTGCGTTGTATGACACTTTTCTGCCAGTTTTACACTGAGTCTCATATAATTTTACCAGAATCGCTAATTTAGCATGGATAACTAATTCCAAGGTCAACTAACTTCTCACAATTTAGTTTAGCATTTCACTCTTGATACAGCTTCTAAAATACCATAACGAGGAAGCAAAAGATGCAGTCTCTTTATTTTATGCACACCAGACTTTTGTGCTGTAACTTGATTGTTTTAGCTATAAAAGGATGATTACTGATTTACAAAAGTAGATTTATCTTTTTTTTTTTTTTTTTTTTTGAGATAACAGAGCAAACGAGTCTCAGATGTTACTTGCATTAAACTCAATGGGATCACACTAGGGATGACTTTGGACAAATGTTTATGTATATTGGATATGAACTCTAGCAGAATAACTGGATTATAGTTGGCAGGTTATAATGGCTTCCTCTTAAATAAGGGAATGACCATTCTGCTCCTCCTTTTTTTGGGATTGTCCAATTAATGTAAGTAAATAACTGAGGGAACCGGCTCTAAGTAATTCCATTTTAGTTTAGATTTGGCCTGTGAAAGTCTACTAAACTCTGTAACATGTCTAGTTTGATGACTGAGGCCCTCAGCCTTTATTGAGTTCTGTGCAAACAGACCTCTCTGTACCACAGACAGGGATTAGCGCATAAATCAATAGATTGATAGAAAACTGATGACCAATAGAAAACTGATGACCAACAGAGAATGCCTGCAGATTGAAGTCTCTGTTGGAGGGCTTCTTGACAGTCAATTTAAAAATCTAACTCACTGTTGGTATTGGTGGTGGTGAGATACGTGCATTAGCACTTACTATTGCTTTGTATCCCTTAGCTACAAACTTTCACCTTAGAGTTTCCCTCTTCACCTGAGGAAAATCGTCTTATTGTTCCTAAAAGGAACCAGGAAAAGCTTGGCTTGTGTCTGGAGTGGAATTGGTTGGCTCATCTTGCCCAGTCAGTCATTGTTATTGGAGAGAATGTTAAAAGTCCTAACCTGGGAAGGACACTAAATTGCGAGGTCATCCAGTACAGTAGCTTCTCTCTTATTAGGTCTCATCATAATTAAAATAGTACAAGTCTGGAGTCTTGCTATCATGGTGGTAGAGATGATTGAGTAATAATATTAATCCTATTAAAGTAGACGCTTTGCCCTATGATCACCCAACTCCTTAAAAAAAAAAAAAAAAAAAATGTCTGATGGAACTTCCTTGACCAGAAAGATGTCATAAAGGAGGGGACAAGGCACCCTCATAGCGTAAGGTTGCAGACTCAAAAGCCACTGCCTTAGTGGGGGAACAAGGGTGGTCCAGAGTATAGCTACCAGACTGCTGCCAAAAACTACAGAACCTTTTTAAAATATAAATAAAGCAGCAGGTGTGTGTAGTAAACTTAACGTTTGTCTGAGAATGTCTTAACTGACTGTATTTTCCCTTCATCTTGCAGCTGATTGCAATGCCGTTCTTAAAGGTCTACAGCCTGTTTTTCAAGAGCAGGGAATGACAGAAACAATTCATAACTGGGAGGATCATGGTTACTTAGCAACTTACATCAACAAAAATGGCAGGTGAGTTGGATATTGGACCCTGGTTCATATTCTGACCAGATGAGTGAAGTCATCTATGAGCATAGTTATAACTATGTAAGAAAAGCAGCGTTAACACCATCTGAGCTTCTGAAAGCAATCTGTAAAAGGAACCGTATGTCTGAAAACCTCTGCCCACCCCTTCATCCCCAAACAAAACAAACAAAAAAAAAACCCCTAAAGGAACAAAACAGTTGGGTACTGCCTGAGACTTAGTTTAAATACCGTACTTAACTAAAACTTTTTTGAACATTTTAAATTTAGAAGGTGTTTTACTGTGTCCTTGTTGTTTTCATTTTACCTTCTTCCCTGCCTTTATTTATTTCTTTCCTTATTCTAGATCAGGGATCAGCAACCTTTGGCACGCAGGCTGAGATGGTTTGTTTACCTGCTGCGTCCACAGGTTCGGCCAATCGCGGCTCCCACTGGCCGCGGTTCGCCGTTCCAGGCCAGTGGGGGCTGTGGGAAGAGGTGCAGGCCACGTGCCAAAGGTTGCCAATCCCTGTTCTAGATCATGGTGTGTCTCTTCCTGTTTTTCAGCCTTCTTATTTTTCTCCCCTGTCCACACCGTACTTGCTTTACTTCTTTCCCTATATATTTTTTTCTCTTATTTTATTTCTCCCTTGTGGGTCCCGAAAGGATCATGGAGTCTACTCGGCTGAGCTGATCCACCTGCTCCTTTTTATTTCTGTGTGTGTGTATGTGTGTGAGAGAGAGGAGGAGAGGGGTCCTCCTGTTGTAGTGGAATTAAATTAACCCAGACTTCGTCCAGTTTCATTGCTGCACAAAACTCTGAACAGTAGCAGATCATAAATTCTGCAGAAATCCAAAGTTACACTCCTTCCAGCTCCCTTTGAGAGAACTTCCTACTTGCCATGGAATACTGTATTTGAAGCCCTGCCATAGTTTATCACTGCTGCTTTAAACTCAGGATTCTCAATTTTCCAACGATAAGATCGTTATATGTTTAACCACGTTTTAGCTTTAGAAAATTGCAGCATGTGAATGATAGATGTACTAACTGAAGTGCATTTTCTGGAGAGAAGAAAAATGAAGTCCCCAAGGCTTCTGTTTTTCCCAGATCTGAAGAAGAGTTCTGTGTAGTTCAAAAGCTAATCTCTCTCACCAACAGAAGTTGGTCCAATAAAGTCACCCCTCTTGTCCCTAGATATGCTAACTTGGTATTTTTGCCCCTTTATTGCCATTGCTTTTCGCTATTTTACAAACCCATTGGTAATTTCCCAAAAAATATGAGTGGGACACGCTTTCATATAAACAGAGCTAATTGAGACAAACTAATAAATAAAATCAGGCTCAGTTTATTCCCCTTAGCTGCTTTACCATGTAGAAATATATATATAATATATATTTTGAAGGACTGCATATTTAATATAATTGGCCTATTTGATGCTTCACATCACGAATTAGATTAGCTTTACTGCGTTCATGCCTGACCATTTTGTAACTTTGGCTCATCCTTGAGGGCAGAAACCAAAAGCTGTGCAGTTTGACGTGGTTTTTATGCTTTGTGGTTTTTGTTTGTTTGCGCTGGCTTAGCTATGCTAATCTAAATGCAGTGGTGCAAGCTCAGAGTATAGAGATGTTGCAGTTTATCCTAGTTTGCAAAGTGAGAAGTGTCACCATGGCTGTACGGGGTTTTCTTGTGGGACTTATTTTCTTTCTCACACAATTTTGAACTGTACCGGTGCAAAATCACGGTTTACACTATGGCAGGGGGTTTGTGATAGGAACTTACACACACTGTTATATCAGTTTCGCTACACAGGTACAAAAATACTCAGTGCAGAAAAGGCCTTATATCTTCCACTAAAAAAGATGCTTCTTGAATCTTCTGTTACCTAGGAGGCTTGCCCGACTGCAGCGCGCTCTCTCTCTCTCTCTTTTTTTTTTTTTAAACTGAACCCTATTTACTAAAAAGGTTAAAAGGAAACTCCAAATTTTGTAACTTTTGTTACAGCCCATTAAAACATTTTTGGACATAGTTATGCATTTAGTCAAATGTTAGCTGGACTTAAGGAAACCCTGAGGCCTTGTATATACTAGAATGTACTGCTTGAATTATACATATAGAATTTGTATGTTAATAAAACAATGCCTTTAGATTTACAGGTTTCAGAGTAGCAGCCATGTTAGTCTGTATTCGCAAAAAGAAAAGGAGTACTAGTGGCACCTTAGAGACTAACCAATTTATTTGAGCGTAAGCTTTCGTGAGCTACAGCTCACTTCATCGGATGCATTCAGCAATAAGAAAGCTCATGCTCAAATAAATTGGTTAGTCTCTAAGGTGCCACTAGTACTCCTTTTCTTTTTAGATTTGCAGTTAGCAGGTTTGTACATTGTTCTGTCATGCAGCTGTAGTTTGATCTTTGTCAAAAGACCTTCATATTATTCCATTGGCAGTGGCTGGAGTTAGTTACCTTACAAAACTATTTTGGCTTTGGTAGGAAACCTTGTAACTCTGATATTAAGGCCTCAGTGGAGGGTGCTGTACTCAGATCCATCTTGCTGAACAATGTCTCCTCTTTGTGAGCCTGAATGAGGAGCTTTCATACTGGATTGCTGGGTGTTGTCAGGCACAAACACTGCACGCTGAGTGGGAGGTGATGCCCAGGAGGGAGAATAGCCAGCCTTAATATCAAAGTAATTGCTTTGGGTAGTTTCAGTACTTACCTATGCCCTGAACCAGGCAATGAAAGCTGGGCCAATGCAGGGCCACATGCAAAAATGCTAAACCTAGAAAAACGAAAATGTTTTGAACAACTCAGATATATTGTTAAACATTGTGTATGCAATACAAACTCTGTAAAATGAGCATGCTACTCTTTAGTTGTAGTATATTAGAGATTCAGACTATTACCGTTGCTGTCGACAAAAATTTGTCTGACAAAGACATTATCTGAACTGCCCGTTGGAAAGCTGCAGCTGTTAAATGAATCAGAGTTGATTTGCGGATTAAGCCACACTTTCCTGTTGTCATTGCCAAAATAACAGAGCTGCGTCCTTCTTTGTCTGAAGTTAAGCTAGCAAAAGTCACTTTTGGCAACTCTACCTGGTCCATTTAATTCATGATTTACTCTGACAAAGAACCTAATTGAAGAAGGCTCACTTGAAAAATATTCACTAATTATTTTGTCAACACAAACGTAGGGGAAATAACCATTCACACCCCACACGGAAGCAAGACACTGCCCACTTTAACCAATCAAATCATTGCCAGTAGTGGTGTGAATGAATATTTTCTTTGCTGTACCAGCCTCATTGACCAAACACTGAGCCGGCAAATACACCAAAGTGGGACTTCAGCAATTTTTGTTTCTGACCAATACCTTTAAAGTCACTTATGTAAATTGCATTAACTTTTAAAAGGGTGCCTTGTGTTAAGCAGCACATTTCTACCTGAAATGTTACTGATTCTCATTACAGGTTGTACATGACATTGTAGGGAAAATTATTACTGCACTTTCAGTGTATTTTTACGTTTTGCGTATGTGCTGGCACCTTCCATACAGCAACTGGACAAGAAACTAATGATTAAAAGAAAATGTAAAACTTCAAAAATTGGCAGAGGAATTCAGGGTGAGGGGAGCACTAAAGGTAGTACCTGTAACTGTTCGAGGTTTATTTTTTTTAATTGATGGTGCCATATAAATGAATACTGTATCTTTCTGTGTTCTAGTGGCAGCTTTGATAGTGTGTGGGTAAACTTGAGATTTGCACGTGGTGCCTGGGCAGGCAGTGTATGTGGGGAAAGGGGGAGGAGTTGCTTCAAATCCACACTCATGGTCTGCCTGCACAACTGTTTAAAAGCAAAATCCCTCTTTCTCATTTAAAAAAAAAATGAGCTACTTCTCTGAGTAGCTGTGACCTTCACCTTTTTTTAAACCTCTGTTCAGCCTTGGAACACAGTAGAGCACTGTGATTTTATTGGCATTTGTGTCAGCCACACTGGTGGTTCTGTAGATTATGATTCTGTTTTGGCCTACAGCAAGAGGGTGAAGGATTTTTTTATCTCATGTTAACACCTCTTTAAAAAAGGCTAGTCTGGACACTCTCCAAGTCTTTGTTTCAGGGCTTGTCTTCACATACAGCGCTATAGCAGCGTAGCTGCAGCACTTAAGTGGAGACGCTCCTACACTGACGGGGGAGCTTCTCCTCTCCGTGTAGTTAATCCACCTCCGCAAGAGGTGGTAGCTATGTTGTGGGAAGAAGCTCTCCAATTGACATAGCACTGTCTACGCTGGGGGTTAGGTGGGTGTAACTTTGTCACTCAGGGGGTGGATTTTTCACACCTTTGAACAACTTAGTTATACCGCGATAGGTCTGAAGGGTAGACCTGGCCTCAGGCTATAAATTGTGTGGTTTACCCTCGGAATCATCCTATAGTCAGAAGGCATAATCAGATCTGTAGTCACTTGCTAGCCCTGTCACTGTCTCTTGTAACATTGGGTATATCTTAAATTCCTTCATTTTCCCATCTGTATAATTAAAATACCTACTATGCAGGAATGGTGTAGTAATGGCTTTCATTCATGTTTGGTAAACGCTCTGAAATCCATTGGGAAATACTAATAGATGAGCAAAGTTTGATTTATTAAAATAATACCATTGAAATGTCTCAATCAGGATTGGCTTCTGTCCCCTCCCCTATTATGAGGAATACCTAAGTGACAGAAGACAACATTTTAAAAGTGACCTGTCTAGGAAAATATTTAGGCTGCTGTATGATATGCAAAGAAGGCCTAAAATGGGGGTGTGTTGTGTTGTCTCCTACTCTCTCCCCCGTAGTCCTCTCTCAACCTGTAATTGAAGGGGTCAGGGTGCTGAATCCTTAGCAAAGTGGACTCCTCTTTCAGTTTTTTTAAATTTAACAGGAGTCAACTCAAATCTCCATCCCACAGTTTCAAACGGTATAAAAAAGTCACTTCCTAGTTCATAAGTATAAAGGAAATGAAACCTGATGAACTGATGACCTCTAATGTCCAACCACCCCTAGCAGACGGTTGGACAAGACAACCAACATAGGCGAGACCTGACTGTTAAATGTTAGAACAAATAAAACAAGTAAACCCTGCTCCGATGAGGTATGCATGCTCTCACCCCCCCCAAAGGGGGGAGGGGGAAAAGCTCTTATGTGATTCCTTCAACCTGTGTAGAGAGAAGGGTGGCTGGCAGGATCCAGGCCCACAGCTTCAGCAGCACCAAGGCCCCATGGCTGAGCCAGGCTTCTGCTCGGAGTCTACCTCCACTACCCCTTAAAGGGGAGAAAGACTTGTTTGACTTGGGCTGCTTCTCATCTCTTTTCACTATTCCTCTACACTGCTGTCCCACACCACTGAAGATGAATTTTAATTACAGAAGTAAGGTGTAGGAAAGGAGAGTAAAGCATCTGGCATTGCTGGAAAACAAAATCTTTGTATATATGTTCCTGTGGGCAGGGAGTGTCACTTCAGGAGCCTAATAATAATAATACCCATAATAATAAATGTTTGACTATTTCTATCTTACAGACTACATTGGCTGTTTTCAACTAGTCTCGTTATTAATGTAAAAATTAGTCTTGTTTTAGAATTTACAACATTTAAACTCCAGTATTAATCTACTTTTCAATCTTAAAAATTGATCTTAGAAGTGACACCTTGAAAACTTCTGTAATAATGTAGGTTTCAGAGTAGCAGCCGTCTTAGTAAGTATCTACAGGTCTGATGCAATACCATTTCAAGTTGCTGAAATGTCTCCCTTTGATTTCAGTGAGCTTTAGATCTGGCTCCAAACAAGAGGACTGAGTTGGTAGGATGTGGTGGTAAGGTACTGGGTTAGATTCTGCTCTCATTTGCTTCCTGATAATTTTGTGACTTAAACTAGTGAGTGTGGCTGATTAAAACGCCCGCCACCCCCAACCTTTAAGTGAGAGGACTCTAGCCCATTGAGTCAATTGTCCCCTTCTCGTTGCCTAGCCAACTCAAAGTTAGGTCTAACTTAATAGTGGCAAAAATTTGTTTCCTTCTCTATAGTCAGTATTTCTTATTTAAAAAAAAAAAAAAGAGGCAATGCTAGCAATTCAAGAAAACTGAACAGCTGTTGATGGCAGCCACCCTATGGTTACTTACAGTGTGATATCTCACTGCTCTATCAAAAGTGTCATTGCATTTTCGGATTCCCTGTGTAAGCTGTATGAAGCATTCTCATTGGATGTTGGGTGGTGAAGCTAGCCTGTGCTCATTGGCAACTCGGGGAAACTGGTCTTAGCAGTGTAGATAACACCGGTAGTAAGAAAACACTTACCTTAGGAGAGAGGATGAACTTTGACCAGAAATGCATAGTAACTGTTTTTGATTTTGCTGAGTCTTATTTACAGCGGAAGCTAATGAGTCTCCTGGCCGCACCCTTGGGCTGCTCTACTGTTGTTAATGGGTGTTTTTCTAAACATATGATTGCAGTGGTTTGACTACATCTGTTTTCAAGCCTGCCTAGTTTGTGGACACACTTAAATTGGTTTTAGCTTAATTTGGTAAACAAGTAAATCAGTAACCAGCAGGGGTTTCCATCCAGCTAAGCAGATTTAAAAACTAATTTTAGTTGAACTGGTGCAACTTGTCTTTAGAAAAAGGCTAAGACTGTCTTCTGTTTAGAGGCAGGAAGTATGGGCTAGGTTTACAAGTTGAATTATGGACCCTTTGAACCACTCAGATGCCAGTTTGCGGAAGAAAGGAGGCATGACAGCAATCTTCCACTCATGTGAAGCCTAAAGGATCCTGTGGTAACAGTTAAAAAAACAAATAGATAAAATCCACATAGGTCTAGAAAAGCCTCTGCTTTATATTCTAATACCTGCTGTAAAATAGCCTTGCCTTTATATTGTGTCTCTATTTTAAAAAATTTACTATGTATGTATGTATGTATTGAGGAAGCAGCCCTGGAATGAGCCACATTGGAAGTGAAACATGGCAGTTATTAAACAGTAATAGCAATGCCTCACTTCAGGACAGGAAGTTGAAATTACAGGAGGGAATTTGTGTAGAGGAGATGACTACCCAAATTAATAATGGCCAATGGGAGGTGAATTACCTCCAGTTGTTACAGTATGGGGATAAATTTCTGAAATGGCACATTTGATAGTGCAGCATTCTCTGGCACCATGTTGAAGCATGGGTTTAGTACAGAATAGTAAGAGCGCCACCTAGCTACATGCTCTAGCACTATGGGTGGTGGTTAGGGGTTGGTTTGAATCAATTGACTTAAAAAGTCAACAGGAGTACTTCCATTTAAGTATTTGATCAAAAACCATGTAGTCTCCTGGGCTGAAGGCATTGTACATACCTATAGGGCTAGTCTATAGCATGCTTGGGCAAGCACGCTTTATTAAAATCCCTTTCTGTAGTGGAGGGTGTCCAGCTTTTGGAAGAAGTTGTCATGCAGGCTTCTGCATCCATGCTTGACTTTCTTTCCAGCAGGATTGTTGCCAGCCAGGGTTTCTTTTGTAATGTGCCCAGAGTGCCTTAAGAAACAGACCAAGAGAAAGGGCTAAAAATGCTTTTAGGGATACACATGCATAAAGGCTAGAGAACAGTAATGGCAGCTCTTTATAGTGCTGTTTTTTGGGAAAAAGAGGAAAAGATCACAAATGTGTTCAGTCTTTTATGTTTCTCCCCTGATATGTGGCCTGAAATCTTGAAGGTCAAAATTTTTGACATTCATCTCTAGGTTCTTAACTTAATAACCTCTCAGTCATATATAAAAGTTATCATTTTCTGGTAGCGGAAAACTTGCTTATACTATAGCAAATCCTGCTTTGCTGGAGCCAATCTCCTGCTAACTTTTACCGGATCCTAGCCATCCCACTCACGAAACAAAAACCGCTCCAGAGTTTCCTGGCTTTGATGTTGCTTCTGTAGCATTTGTGTATAGGCAATGCTACAGTGTGCAGAACCTTGCAAAAACACCAGCTCTTACACCCAAGCATTGATGCTGGTGGAGTGTTCAGGGCTGTCAAAGTAAAATGTCTCATGGGCTGGCTCTGCCATATAAGAGTGGCTGGGGAGGGGAAGATGGTGAATCTGAAGAATAGATGGGGACTGCAGTGGCAATGGTTGCTTTAAAAATAAATCGCGTAACTTGGTTGGTTTTTACTGTTGTACATATTTCTGGAAAGCTGGAGAAAGTCTCACTGTGTGTGCATTGCTATTGCTCATGTCCATCAATGCACTGAATGTGCTTATAACTAAGTTGCTGTATTGAGGGTTGTCACTAACATTTTACCATAGTGATGAGATGGAAGAAAAAACCAAACCGTTATTATTAGAACAAAGTACCCGCGAGTGCTTTCTCCTAAGAGAGTGGTAATGTCACAATGTTTCTAAAGTGATGGAACAGCATCCTAGTGACTAAGTTGATGGTTTAACAACTGCCATGTTTCACCTCCATTGTGGCTTATAATTACAAGACACAGATGAATCTATCACTGGAATGGCCAAACTTACTGACCCTCTGAGCCACATACAATAATCTTGAGAAGTTTGAGAGCTGCAAGATCTGCCGAGGTGCTGGGCTTCTGGCCCACCGCCCCTTCATGGGGCTAAAGCCTTTACATCCCCCTCCCTGCAGGGCAGAAACCCCTAATCCTACCACCTTGCTGCAGGGCAGATACTCCGAGTTTCTTCCCCCTTCTCGTCTGGTAGGCAGGGAATGCGGGGTGCGTGGGGGGTCCACGAGCCGCACTTTAACTGTAAAAGAGCCACATGTGGCTCACGAGCCACAGGTTATCAACGCCTGATCTGTCACATCACTGTTCATCTACTTTCCTCCATCAAACTGAATTAGCAGGTTGCTTATTATGCAAAAGTTATTTACTAGATAGTAGGAGGGGAAAGACCGGTCCATTGGCTTTGGTGAACCATGTCTTTAATGGTGTTAGTTTACAGATGTCTCATAGTCTTAAGTATTGGTGGGAAAGGCCTTGAGTGGACTGTTTCTGATTCCATCTGGTTTAGATAGAAACCTGTAAATCTGCATGTTTTAAAAAGTACTTTATAGATGTTACTGTAGATTTAAAAATAAAATTACTCCAAAGGGATATGCTGCATATCCTTCTCCTAAGTCAGGTCCTGTAATAGAGACTTTGGTGAACTGAGACATCTCTTAAAGGGACTGGAGTTCCATCTTAAAGGCCTTCTCTTCTTTGCTTAAAAAAACCCAACAAACCAAACCAAATCCCGCTGATATCCAAAGCAAATGGCTGATTGATGGCCTCTAGAATAGAGCAAATGGTTTTGTTGTTGGTTCAGTGCATGTCATCCATGGCCTCTTCCTTTTTAGTTTTTAGGGTAATCACTTTAAAGCCAAAATTACTGGAAACTTTTAATCACTTTAAAAGTTTCCAGTAATTAAACTAGCAGAAACTAGTTACCCATTCTTACTTAGTACTTGTTTTGTCACTTAATTGTGTTTGTTGCCCCCCGCCCTCCCATAAAATACACTTTTTATTTCTTACGAATAGTCATTAATCTGTTAACATGAAAGCTGTCTGCATGAGGTGGCTCTAATACTTTAAGTTCTCTTGAAGTGAAAGGCAAGGGAATAGCTAATTGTTTTCTGAAACTTGTTTTGTTTTTAAGTATCTAATTTTAACTCTCTAAACAAATTTTCATATTCAAAGAATAGAAACTGATGTGCAGTGTATTTTCCCTCTTGTTATGTCTGTGTTGGTTTTTATGCACTGCTGTGGTTTTGTTTGTTTGTTTTAAGATTAGTTGTATGATCTTTAGG
This sequence comes from Natator depressus, assembly GCF_965152275.1. NCBI lineage: Eukaryota > Metazoa > Chordata > Testudines > Cheloniidae > Natator > Natator depressus. The sequence continues at coordinate 139,938,166 of NC_134234.1, forward strand.
GGGTGGCTGTCATGCTCCTGCCAACTCTGTATGTTGTTCAATTACTTTTTGAAAGAAACAGAGAAAATCATTATTTGACGGTGGAGCTGGAAAAATTACTAGACTTCTGAATTCATAGAATATCAGGGTTGGAAGGGACCTCAGGAGGTCATCTAGTCCAGCCCCCTGCTCGAAGCAGGACCAATCCCCAACTAAATCATCCCAGCCAGGGCTTTGTCAAGCCTGACCGTAAAAACTTCTAAGGAAGGAGATTCCACCACCTCCCTAGGTAACGCATTCCAGTGTTTCACCACCCTCCTAGTGAAAAAGTTTTTCCTAATATCAAACTTAAACCTCCCCCACTGCAACTTGAGACCATTACTCCTCGTTCTGTCATCTGCTACCACAGAGAACAGTCTAGATCCATCCTTTTTGGAATCCCCTTTCAGGTAGTTGAAAGCAGCTATCAAATCCCCCCTCATTCTTCTCTTCCGCAGACTAAACAATCCCAGATCCCTCAGCCTCTCCTCATAAGTCATGTGTTCCAGTCCCCTAATCATTTTTGTTGCCTTCCGCTGGACGTTTTCCAATTTTTCCCCATCCTTCTTGTAGTGTGGGGCCCAAAACTGGACACAGTACTCCAGATGAGGCCTCACCAATGTAGAATAGAGGGCAACGATCACGTCCTTCGATCTGCTAGCAATGCCCCTACTTATACGTCCCAAAATGCCATTGGACTTCTTGGCAACAAGGGCACACTGTTGACTCATATCCAGCTTCTTGTCCACTGTAACCCCTAGGTCCTTTTCTGCAGAACTGCTGCCGAGCCATTCGGTCCCTAGTCTGTAGCGGTGCATGGGATTCTTCCATCCTAAGTGCAGGACTCTGCACTTGTCCTTGTTGAACCTCATCATATTTCTTTTGGCCCAATCCTCTAATTTGTCTAGGTCCCTCTGTATCCTATACCTACCCTCCAGCATTGCATTGTATTAAGAAATAGTTTTTCCTCTTGGTAAACTACAATGTTGTTAATAAATGAAATCCTAATCACTATAATTTTGCTTTTTAGTTTTTCCAATCTGAGAATTTACCCTCATGGATTAGTATTGGTGGATCTGCAGAGCCACAGCAATGATATTAAAGGAAGAGATGAAATTGATCATGTAAGTATACCATTAGCCATCTCAAAGCACGTAGAAGAAATCCTAGCAGTTTCTTTGAATATGTCAGCGTGGATCCCACTATAGGTGAATGTGTCCACAAGATCTGAGTCTTTTGAATAGCAGTGTCTGTTGCGGCTGGCCATGCATCCTGTACCTCCTTATGCTCTCATGCAGGAGTAAAAGTGGCTGCCACCCTCCCCTCCCCTCGCCTCTTACCACCTGTGGCAACAAAATAAAACCGTGGTGTCCAGCCCACTATCTCTTAGAGTCAGGCAGAAGATTTAGCCAACACTATCTACTTGATTTAGACTCAAGAACTAACACTGTGTGTGTGTGTGTGTGTGTGTGTACATACTTGCTCTAGTATACTGATAGAACTAAATCTTTCAGGATGTCTTTTTGTGGCCATATGAGGCTACTGAGGACATTTTACCTAGATAGATCACCAGATGGCTGGTGTACCGCCCACTCCACCGGAGCACAAACAATGTCTTCTGCCAGTTTCAGGAATATCTACAAGGCAGCAGTGTAGAGTAACCCACTGACTTTTGTCAAACTTCATGCCCTTAACTTAGCAGCCAGGTCAGATGCCAAGTTTGGGAGAGCTGTACTGCAACTGCTGTTCAACTGAAGCGCCTTATTCCCGCCATCCGGAGGTGACACTGCTTAGTGGTAGTGCAAACTTCCATATGCTGCTGTGTCTTGATGCCAAGTTGGAGAATCAGCTACCTTTTTACTTAGAATGAGAGCCTCTGTATGCCCATTTGATCCTTGGCCTCCAGGCTGATACTGTCAATAAATGTGCCAATTGTGGTTGTAGCTGCTGTCATGTGGATACTATTCACTAGGAATTGGGCTAAGACTGCTAACTTCACATTGTCATAAAGTTGACCAGATCTGTATTGGTAACTTACAAGTGAAAGGCTGTGTGTCATTACTTTTCTCTTGAGATACCCAGTGTGACAGGGTGTGTAAACACCGCATTGAAAGGGCCAGGGCCAGCGTGGGCTCTGTGTGCTAAGGTAGCTATGCCAGTCATGCATGGTAAAGAGGAAGCTGCTATCAGCAAGGGGGAAGTCCTGAGAAGGAAGTGGCTGCTGAAGCAATAGGAGGAACCTCCCAATGCCAGAGATCCTATACCTCCCTTGTGTCATTGCCCTCCCACTCCCCCCCTGGCTCTGCAAAGAGTCAGGTGAACCCCAGAGAAGCCCAGGAGGGAGAGACTGGCTTGGCTACCTGGCCAAGAGTCCATAAAGCTGCTACCCAGGCACCCCCAAAGTAATGTGGTGCTACTGACCTCTTTCAAACTCAGCCTAACCCCTTCCTTCCATCTAAGCACAAATTGTGTTAACTCAGGGCTTGGACCCAGGCTCTCAACACTCCACGAGCCTGAGTCAAGCCAGGATCCAAGGTTCGAGACCTGTTGCTTTACAGGGTAGACACAGCCCAACTGGACTTGTGCTTTGGGAGTCCACCAAAGGCATTCCATGCTCCCGTGTGCTGACTTTCTTTGTCCTCTTGACAGTCAAGTGTGGTGGTTAGTCAAGGTTTCCCACACTGCATCATGAACCAAGGGTTAGAGCGGCCCTGTGTTGGGAGGGTACTATGAAGGTTGGGTGGCTGGACTCAGGCCCACATAATGCAGTGTAGATGCTGGTTGGGACCCAGGGTTCAACAGTTCCTAACCTGGGGTTACAAATGAGTTTAGACACTCAAGCCGTAAGTTAACAAACCCATGGACTGCTAACTGGAATCCTGCTGACTCTGGGCTCTTACCCTTTGGGTATGTCTACACAGCAATTAAACATCTGTGGCTGGCTAGGTTAGCTGACTTGGACTTGTGGGGCTATAAAATTTCTGTGCTGACGTTCAGGCCCAAGCCTGAACATCTGTACTGCAAGTTTTCAGCTCTGCAAGGCTGACTCAGGCCAGCTGACTCGGGCTTGTGGGGCTCGGCTTGTGGGGCTGATAAATTGTGGTGTAGGCATTCTAGCTCAGGTTGCAGCTTGAGTCCTGGGACCCTCCCATCTCACAGGGTCCTAGAGCCCCAAACCCAGCCTGAGCCGGAAGTCTACACTACCGCTAAACAGCCCCATAGCCTGAACCTGGCGAGCCCAAGTCAGCTGGCATGGGCCAGCCACGGGTGTCTAATTGCAGTGTAGACATGCCCTAAGATGCTGGGGCCTGGACTGGGCTGGGCTGACCTCAGGGTGATAATTGGGCGTGACCAGGGGCCCCAACCCAGCTGTATAGGCACCACAGGGAGACTCTTTTTACACATTATTTAATGCTATTTCAAATTAATGTATCGTGGGTGGGGAAGTGTATTTCTGAACTTCGTAAATTCAACATCTTTCATGTTTCTTACAGCTACTAAATAAGATAGAAGAAAGAATGAAACAGTTGTTTCACAGCAGTATCAAAAGGGTAAAGCGGTATGTTATTTTTAATGTATCATCACCATTTAACTTGATTTACATTAACATTGAAAGTGAGTCAAATCCTGCTTTGTTACACAGGTGTAAGTAGGGCCTAATTCTTCTGAAGCCAGGGAATCACTCTGGATTGACACAGAATTTGGTTAAACGTTTTGATCCTGTAGTGTAGCGGACAGGTCTGTGGACATACCTTTTGATTTACTGCTAATTTTTCTTTCTAATCCTCAGGTTTGTTCAAACAAATGCATGTATATAAATATATTTTTGTATAATTTTTTGAAAAATTCATATGGCAGTTAACTTTTGTAATAAATACCTGTTCAAAGAAACACTGTCAAGATTGGTAGGCGCAAAATTGAGTGCTTGGTATATAGCAAATTCCACATTACTTTTTTTTTAGTGGGAGATTTTTGTTTCCCAGACACATTCTATAGTGCTGTCTAGTACTGGTAAGCAACCCTGTTGTAACGTACCAATAGCCAACTATCTCTGCTGTGGTGGAGTTTGTAAGGAAACTCGGTTTCAAGTTTCTAAGAGGCTATTAAAATCACCAATAATAAATTACTGCCTTTCTATATCTATATGTATATCTAATTTTTAGAGAGAGAGACACAGACTGTTATTGGTTTTTTTTTGTTTGTTTGTTTGTTTTTAAGTCTGAGTATGTCTGCTTTTTCAATACCTATAAATGTGGTGGTTTTATTTCAGAATTGATAAATATCGCCACTCGGCTTGTTGTTAAATTGTACATAGACTACGCCATTGTGTAATACTAATCCTTTGTATACTATGTAATAATTATGATACATGAAGAGAGAAAGGGAATCCAAAATAAAGAAAAAGTAGTTTGAAATATTTTCATAACAATTGAGTTGAATAAATAAAAAATCAGAGAAAATAGCATTTTAATTTCAGTTTGATATTTTGATGTGCTCAAATGGTGAGGCTATCTTGTCCATGTGTGTTTATTTTATAAGGACTGCAAAGGTCTTTCACTCTCTTTCACTCTCAAAGCAGAACAGCCAGAAATTGCAGGTCCTGATTTTTTTTGCCTTCTCATATTTGTGCTTGTCGATGTATATTTTTGTACTTTCTCCCACTGTGTACTGCCATCTAGTGTCTCTCAGAAGGTATAATTTTGACTTTTGTCCTTTAGAATCACTGGACATTCAAAGATCAATTTATTTTTTCAAAAAGCTTAATTTTCCTAAATATGAAACAAATTAAATCAGTGTTTAGACGGTATTGCACAGAAGAATAACACAAGCATTTTGATCTGTTGGTGTCACCTTAACCATGAACACTGAATGTGAATTTCTTTTTAAAGCTAACTAATTTTTTAAAACTGAACTTATACTCGATTAAGAAATTGTAAAATGACTTACTAGAGTCATCCAACTTTGAGGCTGCATATCTGAGCCAGACTTTCAGAAATTAATGCAAATTCTGGTGGAAACATCTAAATGTGTTTCACATCTACGTTAAGAATAAAGGCAGACAGTGCTTAAACTTGTTTAGTGTCTTTTTGCCCATGTTCTGCATTTGTGTCATTAATTTCAGTTTCTAGTTTCAAATTAAGTGTCTAGTGTTCCACAAATCCTCTTCCCCAGGATAAAAGATTGATCCACACACAGGTTGCTAGAGTAGTGCTAAATTAAAGTATCAACACGCAGATTCTCCTGTAGACACTAGCAATCCTTGTATATTTGACTGCTAGCTAAAATATTTCAAATAACCTTCTTGAGCATTACACACAAATTGGAATAACTTCGTATACAGTGCAATCTTACTGAATACAAGAAAAATGTAAAAATCACATTTGAAAATTTTTATTTTTTGTATGAATGCTATTTGGATTGTATATTCTTGCAAAATCGTAGATTAAACATGTATTTGAGTTGGTGTCCACTACATTCAGTTATGTAGTACTGCATTCCTAATGATGATAAGAAAATGTTAAGTACTATGGGGGTGGGAGAGCATCTCTAATGTATTGCATTCATGCTAAATTAAAGGAGAATGAGGAATGTTTGTTAACTTTCAGAGTGAATCGTGAATAGTTTTTGTTTTCCCCTTCCTTAGATTGCCAGCAACTGTGAGAGGAGGAGCCATTGATAGATACTGGCCCACGGCTGATGGGCGTTTGGTAGAGTATGACATAGATGAGGTTGTTTATGACGAAGAGTCGCCTTATCAGAATATTAAAATTCTACATTCGAAACAGTTTGGGAATATTCTTATCCTCAGTGGGGATGTTAGTAAGTATAGTCTCTTTACAATGTGCTGTTGCTCTGAAGCTGTAGGTCATTTGGATTCTATCTTGTCAGAACACCCCTTTGTTAGTTTCCCTGCAAGTAAGAGGTTGTGTGGATTTTTTTGGTGTGTGTGTGTGTGTGTGTGTGTGTGTGTGTGTGTGTGTGTGTGTGTGTTTTAAAGGCACCTTTTTCAAAGTATCAAACAGAAAGTTTCAGAGAAAATGTATAAGTGAAGAAAACTCTCTTATATTTAACCCTTTCCCACTCCCCAGGCTATGCAACCTCTGAGAGTTACTTTAATGGACAGGAAAGCAAACTCAGTGATCTATCTTCTAAACAACTGCCCATTATTTTAAAGGACAAATGAAATGATTTTACCTAGTCTGCCTTAAGGTTTCATAACCTTGTTATGGGCTTATTTTCCCCTGTAAAATATTTGGGCCTTTGGTGACTTGCTTTCTACTTGTTACTAATTTTCTTTGGTTGAGGCCAGCTAGGGGTAGCCAAATCTCAGCCTTTTAGCAGTCTCAATCTCCCCATCAATACTACTTCTTTGAGTACTTGTACATGTCCATTCTGATTTAGGTGTGTGCATGCCCTGAGCACAGCTGTCGGAAATGTTTCCTCTAGTGGTATCTGTTGGCTCAGCTCTGGCACCCCCTGGAGCTGTGTGATCATAGAACTGATATAAGGGGCCCGCTGAGCCTGCACTCTTCAGTTCCTTCTTACTGTCCGTGACGGCTGTTGGAACTGCCTCTTTGCGTTTGCAAAGTGCCTTTAGTGGTTCTCTCTATAGTTTTCCTGTACATAGTTTCTTAGTCTAGTTTTTAGTTGTTTTAGTGTAGTAGGGGTAGGGCTCCTCTCCATGCCCGGAGAGGCTGTCCGTCCCTCCCCCAGTACCGGGGCATGCCTCGGTCACTGAGGTTTAAACAGCATGCTTCCTGGGGCAAGCCTATGCCTGCCAGCAACCCTCACTTAAGTTGTCTCAAGTGTCTGGAGGAGGGCTACAGGAAAGAACATTGCCAGATCTGCCGTGATTTCAAACCCCTCTGGTGCGCTTTGCAGGCATTGTGTAGACAAATAAATAAATATATATATATATAATAAAATGATAGCCCAGGGAACTGCTCAATTAACTGAGGTGTAAGAAAAAGCCAGTGAATTAGCAGAGGGTATGCAGTAATGCCCCCACCTGCAACTGGCTGCTTGTGGTCACATCTGCACAGAGTTCACTGACCCTAGTAGGGGTCATCATGCAGATCTACCCATGCAGAGTAAGTGATGGGATGGGGACCGAAGTAACCATAAAAATTCCATGCAGGGAAAGCCCTTAGTTCTGGCATGTCCTCACTTTGGAGAGCTGGACTTTGTAACATTAACACTTGTAAGTGTTGGTGTTTTTGTTCTGGAAGAATATAAAATCCATGCTGGTTTTCACACTGACAATACACAGCATTGCTTTTAAGATGCATCTGGTCTACTGTAGTTAGTAATTAACAGACTTACAAATGCAAAGCTTCTGACCAACTTTCTCTTTGTTCCTTCCAGATCTGGCAGAGAGTGACCTGGCATATACGCAAGCCATAATGGGCAGTGGGAAAGAAGACTTCACTGGGAAAGAAGTGCTGATCCTAGGAGGTGGTGATGGGGGTATACTGTATGAAATAGTCAAACTGAAACCAAAGATGGTCACCATGGTGGAGATATCCTTTCAACAAATGACCATTCATGTTAATGATCCAGCATACTCTTCCTTATGTATCTTGGGACCTCAAGTTAAATGTCTCTTGTATGAACTTGTGTTGGGAGACTGGTTCTGTCTAAGCCAAAAAATAGGAATGGTTTTAGACCCAATCACTACAACATGCAGGCGCTGACTGTGAGATCTGATCCTGGCCAAGTTTCTAATCCAAATCGTAGCTCTCGAACAGCATTTTCTGCACTTTGAGTTGGATCCTGATTTCCTTATTTAGGTAACTTAAAGCCATTGATGTCAATGGGAATGTCACCTGATTAAAGACTTCATGATTTGGTTCTTGATGATGATGGCATATGTCAACCGTATCCTCTTTCTCAGATATCAGTTAAAGAAAACGATCCAAAGGTGGCTTCATAAATAAGATTTCAAAGTTCCGTTTTCCAGATATGATTTGCTATTAGTCACTGTACATAGCAAATTTCATTAGCTATAAACCAAAATAATTATCATCATCATTGTACTAAAACATTGCACTTTTAAAATGTATGGTAAATTATGGTGCCAACAATGCTGGTTGGAAAGAATTTTTTTTTAATATAAATAATATCTTAAACCTCTAATTGAGGTTGGGAATTAATTCCTAAACCTAGATGTTGCAGTAAATATGTATTACTATTTCTCCATAAGATTGACTGTATCTCTTTGATAAAAGGATAAAACCCCCAAAACTTTGGTTAATAAAAGGTGAACAGAATTTAATGTTCCTTAACTAACATCAAACATTGACCAAATGGTGATCGACGGGTGTAGAAAATACATGCGTAAAACATGTGGAGATGTCTTAGACAATCTTAAAGGAGAATGTTATCAGGTAATCTATCTGTTGCCTTCATTGCAAGTAACTTTTACAAATGAAAATATGATTTAGACCTAGATTTAGATCTGGCAGTTTATTGTTTTGGGGAAGTTTTTTGTATGCCATCTGACTTCTTAAGATTTTCTTTCCTACTATTTTAGGCATAATCCGTATCTGCATTTCTAAATCATAGTATAGTTTGCACTAGGGTTTGGATTCAAAACACTGATTCATTAATTTTGAAATATTTAACTCTGCATCTCCAAACCCACTCTGCTTTCTTAATATTTACAACCCACACTTGGAATAATAAAGAAACTTGAAGCGTAATAATGCATATTGGCATCACCAAACCTTGTTAGTAGCTGAGTGAAAATAGGTAATATTAATATAAAATTAGAGTATGGCATCTAATAACTCCCAGTATAAACTGGCAGAGAAGTAATGCAAATCATAAGCTTAATTCAATTGCTAGTACATCATTCAGAATCTCAGATATAGTTCACATGATTGGGGGGTTAATTTGGTTTTATCTGTGCTATTATTTGCTTGAAATCTGTTGGCAAATTCTATTCATACGAGTAAATATTCTACCCTCCCTCCCCCATTGGAAGAAAGAAGAAACTGGGTTACTGAGAAGGGTATGTAACATATCATGTCTGTCAGAGCAGGTAAACTAGCCCACAGCTACTGGATCATAATTCGGTATTTTAACTGCAAGGTTATTCTTCCTAAGGACATATCCTTGAATACTAGCTAGTTTTCTTGGAGAAAAACTAGCAAAAATTGCATGATATTTTGCATGTGTTAAGTGCCTTTCATCCAAGGATCTCAAAACTTGCCATTATCTTGTGAGGCTAGTAGCTACTTCCCCATCTAAAAAATGGGGAATAACAGAGGCACAAGTGATCTAAGTGGTCACCCAGCAGTCGGTGACAGAGCTGGGAATGGAAATTCTGGTTCGCTGCTGCATCACTCCCCCGCTCCATCCCCCAAGCATTGCCTTCTGTATGGAGATATAAAAAGCTAAGATTAGGACCTTATGTTAAAGTCAGACTTAATTCTGACCTCTTTCCCTATATTAATGCTTATACATCATATTAGTCCAGTCAGTTTAAGAAGATTTTGATCACTTATTAAAACATAGTAATTTTTTAGGTTCTAATAGAAGACTGTGTTCCAGTACTGAAGAGGTATGCCAAAGAAGGAAGGATGTTTGATTATGTAATTAATGATCTGACAGCTGTTCCAATCTCCACATCTCCTGAAGAAGGTTAATTCTTTGTTTATACTAACTGTTTTTAACACTTCGCTTTCTTGACAGTTTGCAGCAAAATATTATTTTGGGGGTTAAAATGAGGGGGATCTTTTTACCTTATGTGATGCTGCTTGGGGGTATCCTGGGTTTTGAGGAACCTTGCTGCCCCTTCTGCATCCTGCCCCATCCCTCCTGGCTTCACCTTGAGGAAACCTTGTCTGTACCTGCCATGGGTCAGCTCCCCAACTCCATGGGCAACACAAGCATGCTCTTCTAGGCCTACTCAGCCCTGCTGACTCTCTGCAGGTTAGTGAAAGGCACACTTCAACTCCAGAGAATCTGCCTGGATTGTCTAGTCCCATGGGGCTCCTGGGTCACAGCCAGTTGTACCAAAAGCTAAATAGCAGAGTGCAGTGATGGGGTACACCTACACTGCAAAAAAAACCAACCCCAAAACAAAACCTGTGGCAGGGAATCTCAGCCTGGGTCATCTGATGCGGGGCTAAAAACAGTAGTGTCAGTGTTCCTACTTGGGCCGGAGCACAGGCTCTGAGACCACCCCGTCTTGCTGTGGGAACATCTGCACTGCTATTTTTACCCCTGTAGTGTGAGCCTGAGTCAGTTGATGTGGGCTCTAAGACTCTGCCATGGCTTTTTCCCCTGCAGAAGTATAGACATATATCCACAAGTACGTCGTTCCTTCCCCCCCCCCCCCCCCACCTTCTGGATATTGGTGGTGATGGGGACCTAGTCACTGCACAGCAATGAACCCAACTGTACACTTACTAAGAGTTTATTTCAGCCATGTCAGAGTCTCATTCAGCAGTGCGTGGGATGGTATTCGCAGCAGTTTCTGTAAGTAACATGCTCTTTTGAGACCAGAGATGCTCTCATAATTAGGAGCACTAGGAAGAAAAGCAAGGGGGGGGGGGGAAAGGGAGTGCACATGCATGCAGGTGGAGAGAAGAATTGTGACTATCAGGACTTCTAAATTTTAGCATTCAGTTCCTGAATTGGGGAAAAAGGGGAAGTGAGGAGTACTTTCCTTGCAAATTTTGAAGTAAATGTCACAGATTTTTATTTTCCCCCACCTCCACTTCCCGAGTTGAATTTAAACAGTACAGCTAGTTTATAAACTATGGAAGACTTTGGAAACACAAATCTGTTTTTTACAGCTTGCCATAGATTTGTGACCTACAGAACATGAATGTACGTTTTCTTTAATTGGGTCTTATGAAATTGGGGGACACATTATTTTATGTTCTCAGGCAGGGAGATGTGTTTTTTAAAATAAATGTAATAGTATATCCCTATATTTGAGTTGCTGCTCTAGCATGTGCATTTTTGGAGCACTTTTTGCCCAGATTTCTTTTCTGTTTGGAGCATTTCTTCCCTCTCCTCCCATTTGCGCTGAAAGTTGAGGTCCTTTTTCAAAAAAGTTGAGGACTTCAGAATTATTATGTGCTATATCACCATTCTATTAAAGTATGGATATGGAACACTTTAGGGAACATAAGATACCTTCCCTATGGAGAATAGAATTTTCCTTGCAGAAGACACAGTGGGGCTGGAATGACTAGAGGAAGTTGAAGTCTTATTGTGCTATATGTTGAAGGACAATAAGATCTCAATATTTCATTAGGTGGCGCTATTTTAGGTCTCTTTCATGTAATGCCTTCTAGATGACAGATAACTGTTAGCTTGAGTTGCCGATTGCAGTTATGCTTGAGAAAGAAGTTAAATCTTCCTGAGGGTTCGTGTAATGCATTCATCCAATGACATAAAGAATCACATTACATTTTTTCTTCTGCAGATTTTTCTTATTTTCAGGGCTCTGGAGCTTTTCATCTTGAACTGCTCCCAATATGCACCTTGCAGTGTGGAAAAATTAGAGCTGAAGGGGGAATGTCACGCATCTAACCTCCATAGTTTAGGATTGCAGGCTTGCTTCTTCTATGCCCTTGGCTGGGTGGAAACTGCATTACCTTATTGGTAATGAAATACTTTTCTATTGATATTCTGTGCTTACAAAGTCCATTTACTGGCATCGAAGACTTGATTTTTTTTTCTTGAAATTTTCTTTGTTTACCCTTTAGTATGACTTTAAGCACAGTCAGCTGAATAGTGGGAACTCATGAAAATACGTGTGAGAATTCACACTACAGGTTATGCAAAGTCTCTCAGAAATGCTTAAAAAACCTGACAAAAATCCAAACAGCCCAAGTGCTGGTAATCAACACTTTATTTAAACTAATGATGGAGAAAAATAACCATCCTGCTGAAATATTCCTTAATATTTAAATATTAAATAGTGCTTAAATATTAGTTATGTAATGCTTAGCAAGCCACTAGTACTTGAAAATTCTAATTCATTCTTTATATCCAGATTCTACATGGGAGTTTCTACGATTGATTCTTGACCTTTCAATGAAAGTCCTGAAACATGATGGAAAATATTTCACGCAGGTATGACACTGTGATTAAAAGAAATAATTCTGCATTCTCTCTCTATATATAGTGACTTACATTTTCGGATCTTGAAAAAATACTGTCTGACTTTTTCTTTAATATATTGCTAGGGATATTTGTATGAAACATGGTCTTTGCTGCTGCTGACTCATTTGTTTCTGGTGGTGCATGTTCTCAGCTGAGGTCATAGTGTATTTGTCTTGACATTTATAATCACTTCTTCAGAAACTAGTTGGCTTGTCACAGAGGATTATGTCTTCAAGTGGTGTTTAAAAAAGCAAGAACTGGTGAATTGTTAAACAATGAACCAGTTTTCAGGCCAATGGCTCTAGTAATATATAAACAAAAGATGAAAACTTATGTTGTCCATAAGGCATGAGTGAGTTGAAAACTGACCTACTGGGTGCTGAACCAGCAATAAATGGAGAGTTAATAATAAAGAACACATCCCCATAGTATGTTTAGATTGCTAGCTCCAACTTCAAGGACCAGATTTGCAAATATAAATTTTTGCCTGCATTTTTCCAGCCACAAAATTAGAGGCAACTTTTGAAAACCTGGTCTAATTTTGGCACTTGTAAAAACACTTCAGGTGAAGATAGTGGCAAAACTCTGATTTCCAAGTGCCCATTAATGTTGAAACCTCTGGCCTAATATTCATTAACTTAAATGATTGAAAAAATATAAAAGCCTTTTAATATAGTAACTGATGTAAAACCACTTCAGGTGTAATTCTAATCAAACTTTCACTGGAAGAGACTTTTAAAATATTGTGATGCTTTCTCTGGGTGCCCAAAACCGTAAGCCACCGTTATCCCTCTGCCTCAGCAAGAGAGAGCTTTGCTGGAGTTTAAACTGTGTGTCGGGTCCCTGCCACACCATTGTGTCCACCTCACCAGCAAACTCCTCAAGATTCTGTCAGTCTTAACCTAGCCTTGAAGGTAACATTCAGTGAACCCGAGTTCCTGACCACCCTGGGAGAGCGTTCCTCTGCAGTATTCAGCTCCTATCACTAGACATTCACAGAAAGTATCAAGTTTACTGCATCTAAAGAGGCAGTGTATGCACCAGCCTGTTAATTTAGCTGACGATCCACACTTTAATGCACAACACTGCATTATGATAAAACCAAAAGTAAGTCTATTAATAAGAATAGTGATGTAAGTGAGACTAAGCAAGAATAATAGAAACAGAAAATGGTGACAAAACAAAAATAAAACACATTTTCCAGTGTCTAAAATTTAACAGATTACAATCTTGGTCTCAGGCAATTTCACTGTTACAGTCAGATCAGTGTCCTCAACCCACATGGCTGAGGGATCCACTTTTCACAGATTTCAGGAGTGCTCGCCTCTGTGTCCATTAAGTAATGGCTTCTTTATACTTCTTTATACTTCTCCAAACTCATTGTTTTGTCTCCAGAAGCAGGATGACCCCCTGCTGTTCATCTCCTCCTGTTGACTTCCCATCCCCCTGTTGACTCATATGTAAATGGAGCTTCCATTGTTTTGGTTCCATATTGCCTAATTTATATTAGGGAGAGGGAGAGAGCTACCTTCCCTCTGTCTGAGAGAAACCCTGTTTCTCCCTTTGGCTTTGGCTACACTTGCACGTTATACCACAATAAAGCCTACCAGGGCGCTCTACCTTACTCCCCGTCCACGCTGGCAAGGCACGTAGAGCTCTCTGACTCCCTGGCTGGAGCGCTCCTGGTACTCCACCTCCCCGAGAGGATTAACAGCTGTTGCGCATTGGCTGAGACACTCCAGCTCCAGTGTAAACGGAGCTGGATTGACCTCCGGAAACTCCCCATAATCCTTTTAATTGAAGCATCCTGTCTTGTTTTGTTGTGAACTCCGGATGCGGAAGGGCCGTTTCCGGGGGCTGCTTGTCGAAAAAACAAAACACAGCTACTGTTTGCTTTGAATGAGTGAGGGGCAGGCGGGGGGGCTCTGTTTGGAGTGACAGCTAATGTTTGCTTGAAGAGAGAGGTGGCACGGGGGAGGGGAGGGGAGGGGAGGGGGATTGGGGTCCATTTCCGCAAGCGGCTGCTTATCTCATCTATGAGAAAAAAAGAAACAGCTGCTGTTTGCTTTCAGTGAGTGAGAGAGAGGCGGGGGAGGGAGGAAGGTCTGTTACTTACAAGGTACTGACACACTCTCAGCACCCCCAAAAAACCATTCTCTCCCCCCCACGCTCCCTGTCACACTCCACCCACCCCTCCCCCATTTGAAAAGCACATTGCAGCCACTTGAATGCTGGGACAGCTGCCCATAATGCACCACTCCCAATGCAGCTGCAAATGTGGCCACGACAGTGTGCTGTCAGTGTGGACAGACTGCAGCTCTTTCCCTACTCAGCTGTACGAAGGCGGGTTTAACTCACAGCGCTGTACATCTGTAAATATAGCCAAGGCTTTAGTCTGATTAGACTTGAGTGCATAATATCAATGAGTATCCATGCTTCCTCACAGTGTTAATACATACATTTCACAATGATATTCATGACCAGTGTGTTGCCGGCTTTCATAAAAGACCTTACTTAATACACTTCTATAGTATAATAGTATTGTATACAGTGTTCAGTTGCTTATTTTGGAGCTTTCAAGCCCCTTTTCTTCTTCTGGGATGTCTGGACTCTGCTTATCACAAATATGTAGTCATAACTGCACATACAGTTTTCTATCATTGTTTTAAACATAAAATGTTTGCTGCTATTTTCTGTTCTCCAGCACATATCTGAACTGTAACTCTTAAGGTATTTTTTTTTCCCTCTCTATGCACTCAGCATAACTTGTCTTTCAACATATCTAGCATGCAGCTGTAGTATGTTGAATTTTTTTTTCCCCACTTAGTACTCTACAATAATTCTTGAATGGCGAACAAGTCATTTGTTGGTATGTCTGTGAACTTAATGTCTGTCTAAGCTAGGTGTTTGTAAAGGAAATGGCTTTTATGCTAGATTGCAGTGCATAAGTTCCCAAAAAAATAAGGTTGGCCTACAAAAGCCCCCCAACCACCACCACCACTTATTTTGTGTTGGTTTCCATTATTGCCCACCTTAATGTGTTTCATTATTGTAGACCCTCTTGGTTGTACAGGTGAGTTATTCTCTTAATCTGGTCACTGTAATGTGTAATACAATCTTTTAAAATCACTATTGCATTCTTATTGTGCTGTCTAAAGCTTAAACAGTTCTCTCTAATGACTTTTAATGTAACAATACGAAATCTCATTTCAAAGCTCAGAGTCTGTTTAATATCTACATCTTTTATTGGATGCAGGATGTATTTTGATGACTGATACCATATCTGCAGCAGACACAAAATTAATTCTCATATACAAAGAGAATATATACATAATTTGTTCTAGGGTTTTTTCCCCCCTATAACTGTAGGTTTTGCAATAATGCTTATCAGCCAGGTGCCTGCTCTAAATAGTTCTGTATGCAGATACAGGAGTGGACAGACAGGTATGAATGTTTGTGCTCTGGTTAGACATAGGAAGTATTTAGCAAATGGGTAGGTCTTGAGTTGTATTCTAAAACTGGTCAGACTTTCTCAGGCTAATCTCCCCTAGTGGCTTGTTGAACAGACACCCCCTCCCCTTTAAAGAATACTTTATCTCTGGTCCTCAGATTCTGGGGGCCCAGTGTGTGTGTGTCAGGGGGTTGGGAGGGTGGTAAGCTTGTTTTGTTTTTAAAGCAGCATTATCCCAAAGGAACCCAATGATGGAGAGTTGTCGGGATGGAGAGGCAATTTCATGTAGTTAGATCCTGACCATTTACAGATCTGAAGATCAGTGGAAACACTTTAAATTGGCACTGTAGTCTAACTGGTAACCAGTGGAGGGTCCTGAGCACGGGAGTCATGTGCTCTTTCACAGCTTGACCTGCTGAGGAGTTGAAATTTACTTATTTTTAGAAAGTATAAAGGCACCATAGAAAAAGTTTGGCTTTTTTCAAACTGATCTTAATCTACACACTGTGTGTATTAAAAAAACAAACAAACAAACAAACACTTTCACTGGTTGTGTGTGTGTGGGGGGGGGAGGTAGTAATGGTTTTTTTGGTTTGTTTTTTTGATAGCCAGTCATCAGAGTTTAACTCATTTCACTTGTAAAATATAGTAAAATCAGCCTTCTATAACTGTAAAATATGTAAAATTGTAACCATGGTTTTACGTATTCATGAGGAATCTGCCAATTTTAATTATTTTAGTAAAAGTCAACATTACCAACAGTAACCACTATGGTATTGGAGCCTAGTTTAAGCATATGTTGAAAACTGCAGCCTATGAATACTATGATGTCTTGATAAATGCTGACTTGTGTTGGTCTCTGTATTGCAGTTTGCCAGTCTATGTGGTTTGGTAGTGGAGGGTTGTTTAGTTTATAGATTCTGTTACATAGTGTTACTCCAATTTGCTATGTCTCAGACTGCTGTCTGGGTCTGCATGGTGTTGTTTGTATTTGCTTAGCAAAATAACTTCATTTTATCAAAGAAGGCATTTGTAAAAACTGAGATTGCCTTCCCCAGGGAGCTGAAAACTCTGAAGCCGGAAAATAATGTATTAAGTGATACCAGAAAAAGTAATGGTTTATTTGCCCATCTATTCATTCTGGCTTGTCGCTTCTCCCTATGTTACATCTTGGCTTTTCCCATAATGAGAAGACACTTGTCGGCAGAAATCAAGGTGTCTAATAATGGAGTAGACCTCCTACTTATTACTGGCCAGCTGCCTCAACAAGGCTCCAGCTGGAGTCTGCTGTGCTTTGTGCTGGTGTTTGAACACTAGCTGTAGGGGTCGCCAAGCATGCAGTACAGTCAGCCTTTCAACTGGGAAAGCTGTCAGATGAAGGGCTGTCTGGTTAGAATATTGTTTCTTCCCAGTGTCTGGGCAAACTTTCTCCAACAACATAGCTTCATTTACACACCCAAACCTTCCACCTACTTTGGAGTGTGACTTTCTCAATGACTAGCTTGTGTTACAGAGTCAGATTACGTGTTAGCAATGATTTGTACATATTTCACTAGGCTAAAGTTTACCTTTTTAGTATCTTGATGCTTTTTAAAGCAAATATACTTGGGGGTGGATTGATTTTTTTTTTTTTTAAATGAGCAAGCTGAAAACCTCTTGTTTTGTATAAGTACCTTTTTAGTTATCCTAAAGAAAGATTGGTTTCAGAGTAACAGCCGTGTTAGTCTGTATTTGCAAAAAGAAAAGGTGCCACAAGTACTCCTTTTCTGTTTTTAAAGAAAGATTGATTCTCATGGGATAATAATCATTAAAACATGTTGATTTGCAACCAAATATAGTCTTTATGCTAAATTAGGAACTTTATGCAAACCAAGTGGGTACGCTATATCTGTACACGTTAATTCAAGCAATTATATAGCTTAGCATGTGTTTAGTAAGATTCTTATATAAGAACTCTTATATTTTTTGTTAGAAAATGGTGAATGTTATATTACTTATTAACTAGATTCATTTTTTACTTGTGATTTGCATTTAATCTGAATTTGGATGGAAATTTGCATTCAATTAAAAAGGCACAAAAACAGCATTTAAAATGTTTGGTTTTATGAGTTAAATAAAGACTACCTTACATGTGCTGGATATAGAAGAAAAAAGTTCATACACACTGATTATACTGTACCGCAACTGTGTCACTATAAGCTAACAGTGCAATTACATGTATTGCACGACTGTAGGCTCAGCAGACTGCATTTGCAGATACAGCAAAAGCACAGGATGTAGAGCCCAAGAGTATCAAATAGATAGCTCCTTGACAGTAGCTAGGGAAGTTCAAGAAATACCAACAGTTACTAGCAGGTAAATAAATACAGAAGTGTTGGGAGAAGGGGGGTGGTAATAATTGTAAGCCGCAGAGCCAGGATGAAAGTCTGAAAGAATAGTAATTGAATGTACCTTGCTGTTGCTTAATTATTTTTATCCTCCACATCGAGCTGTGTAATATCCTTTTTTTCCTTCTCCAATATTCTAGTTACTGTTCCTAGGCTAATTCAGTCTCATGAATTTATGTGCTGTACATATGCAGTGCTTTGGTTTGTTCTGAAATCAGAACTTGCTGTTTTTTCCCTTATTTCTTAGGGTTTTTTTGATCTCTTGAGAGTATAACATGCATGAAGGGGGGAAAAAGTCACCAATCCTTCAAACTGGTCACATGGTACTATTTCTAATTAAATAACTTAAGTTCCAAATTCATGAAAGCTTCACTGGCACACCAAAATCCTTGTTTCTGCATGACTGTGTTGAGCAGATAATACATCTGTATACTCCTACATGAACAAAAGGGCACGAAATAAATGAAACTGTAGGTGTAACTGGCCAGGGGTTTGTCCATCAGTGTTCTTCAGGAAAGCTGTGAAATATGTGCAGAGGCAGTCTATTGCTTATCTCTCAGGTCTTCACTGCCAACTAGAGTTGAAAGACTCCAAACGGAGCTACATCTGGGGCCTGATCCAAAGCCCACTGAAATCAGTGGGGGGCTTTCTGTTGATTTCAGTGGGCTTTGGATCAGGTTCGTGCAGAGAAGAATTATCCAGACAAGATATATGTCTTTTGGAGGGTGAGCACAATGAAGGTAGTAAAATGGAGTGAGGCTTCATTTGTTTGTCTTTTTTTTTCTTCTGCAAAATTTGCACATTATTCTCAACCGAAATTGCCTAATAGTGAGGGCTCGCGGGAACATTTAGCCAGGTTCTGTGATGTAAAATTTGTTCATTATGCTTTTAAACAAAGCAGGGGTATTTTTCTAGGCTTGGCAGGAGGCTCTATTGTACCAGGAATATATCATGAAAAAGGGGTAGAAATGAGCTTGTATCTTTAGATTCTTTTTATAGCTGTGATTTACATAGTTACACTGCCCTCCCAACCTTCTCAAAGTATACTTGTTCTTTCCAAATTTTTCTTCACATGCTTTCCATTCCACAACTTGATCATTCCTTAGACATTCGGAGACTGATTACAGCAGTGGCTCTCAACCTTTTCAGACCCCTTTCAGGAGTCTGATTTGTCTTGCAAACCCCAAGTTTCACCTCACTTAAAAATTACTTGCTTACAAAATCAGACATAAAAATACAAGTATCACAGCACACTGTCACTGAAAAATTGCTTACGTTCTCATTTTTACCATACAATTATAAAATAAATTAATTGGAATGTAAATATTGTACTTACATTTCAGTGTATAGTGTATAGAGCAGTATGAAATGTTAGTTTGCACTGACTTCACTAGTGCTTTTTATGTAGCCTGTTGTAAAATGAGGCAAATATCTAGATGAGTTGATGTGCCCCCTGGAAGACCTCTGAGTACCCCCAGAGTACCCTACATGTACCCCTGGTTGAGAACTACTGCCTTAGATAATCTGAGTATTGTGCAGTATGATCTTGTACCACTAGGTGGAGACAAAAGACTAATATTGGCTAGCAACTTCTCAGCACACCAGAGTCTACGGAAAAGTTTTGTGTGAGAGAATTTTGAGGATTTATTTGCATTAACAAAAGTGCTAGGACAGACTTGGCTAGTTGTAGGATTTGTTTTTATATTGTAGATAGATATGGAAGACAGGTTTCAGAGTAGCTGTGTTAGTCTGTATCCGCAAAAAGAACAGGAGTACTTGTGGCACCTTAGAGACTAACAAATTTATTAGAGCACAAGCTTTCGTGGGCTACAGCCCACTTCATCGGATGCATAGAATGGAACATATAGTAAGAAGATATATATAATTTGGAAGTTGAGTTTGAAAAGAGAGGATTAGATTTTTAACGTGGCTAATAGTTGCGGTAGGATAGTGTGACTTTTTATCTCTGAATATGCTTGACACACGTGTACAGCACATGAAAACTATTCAGTTTCCTCTCAGTTGTTCAGCTTGGACTCTTGACTCTTATAACCTCACTCTTTCAGTAGTTCCTCAGGCATCATAGTTCTGCAGCATACACAGGATCTGAATCTCCAGTGCAAAAAAGCAAGCCAACAACTTCCCCCAGCATGTTGTGAGGTGGGGAGAGACCCTTTCAGTCCTTTATATATCATAAAGAAGCAAAAGGAGCCCGAAGACGTACTACTGAACATAGTCCCATTGATTTGAATAGGAATGCATGAGGTGCTAAGGGTTTAAAGGGTTGGCCCATGGTGTAATTACTGTTTCTTTCATCATTCGCTCTTCTGTGAAGCAGAGAAGTTAACTGATTTGCCAAAGGCTGCATGGTGAGGGCTTGGTCCTATGCGGTGCTGAGTACCCTTCTCAGGATCTTGAAGGATAGAGCCCTGAGTTGTTGACCAATCTTAGAACTTGGGACCTCCTGACTGAGTCCCATATTGTCATTCTTTCCAGATCTAACTACTTATGATGCTGTTTGGGCCATGTTTCTGTTCCATGCAGGGTAAAATATCCTTTTCTTAAAGGAATAGGGTGGGATTTTCAAAATTGCCTAAGTCAGTCGGTTTCAACCTGTGATCTGTGGAACCCTGGGGGTCCACAGACTATGTGTAAGATTTCCAAAGGGGTCTGCACCTCTATTTGAAAAATTTTTAGGGGTCTGCAAATGAAAAAAGTTGAAAACCATCCCACTCCTAAATCACTTATGTGCTTTTGAAAATCTCACTCAGAGTTGTCCTGACTGCCTCAAAACTACCTTTTTCCATGCTGTCCAAACCTGCTGGAAGGGTCTCTAACAGCTGCTGTATGATGGCTGTTTTATTGTCAGTCATTGGCTGTTTTGTATAACCCAACCATTTTAACTGATAGCCACTATTCTTGATGCCAGATACTTGCCCTGCCGATCTAACCTTCTCAGCCAATAGCTGTCATCTTGAGCCTGTTTATGAAATGAATACTTCAAAAATATTTTTGTACGGGAACTGCACTTCCTTGTCTGGGTCATCTTTCCCATCCAGATAAAAATGTTCTCAGAATGTTTATGGTGGGTTTTTGTGCATTCCACTAACTACTGTCGTGAGGATCAGATTTCTTCCCCCACGCCGCCATCTGTCATGTTGCTCCTTCCCAGCCACTCTCCAATATATTAGAAGTCTGCTCTTGTAGATTCTTCAGACCCATTGGGCCATTGCCTCATAGCTGCTCGTGTGTGTGTGTAATTTCTTGTCAGTTTGTTCTTTCAAAATTCTTCTGACCAACACTACTACTTTTGAGGCATGGTTCCTATGTATGTTTGTGTGTGTTCCACACATGGGTACACATGTGCACCATGCACACCCACATATGGAATATGGATAGGGACCACACATCTCAAGAACTTCCAGTTATAGGTATTTCTTTCAGAGTAGCAGCCGTGTTAGTCTGTATTCACAAAAAGAAAAGGAGTACTTGTGGCACCGTAGAGACTAACCAATTTATTTGAGCATAAGCTTTCATGAGCTACAGCTCACTTCATCAGATGCATAAAGTGGAAAATACAGTGAGGAGATTTATATACACACAGACCATGAAAAAATGGGTGTTCATTATACACATTGTAAGGAGAGTGATCACTTAAGATGAGCTATTACCAGCAGTGGGGGGGGGGGGAGGAGAGAAAACCTTTTGAAGTGATAATCAAGGTGGGCCATTTTCAGCACATGTCCAGGAGTTAACAAGAACATCTGAGGAACGGGGGGAGGGGAATAAACAAGGGGAAATAGTTTTACTTTGTATAATGACTCAACCACTCCCAGTCTCTATTCAAGCCTAAGTTAATTGTATCCAATTTGCAAAATGAACTGTATTTTCATAAAACACTGCAGAGTCCTCCTTTGAACCGATTCAGCTCACTTATTTCTTGATAACTGCCCCCATCTCCCACCACGCACATACACTTAGCCAAAATGATTTTCTGTCTTGCTGTAAAATAGATATCTTCTGGCCCTTTGTCACGCTGAAATAAAAGGGAAAGGGAATATTGGCCAAATTCAACTCTTTCCTTTGTCCTAGTCCCATTAAGAAAAGAGCTATTGATGTTACCCTTCCTGTTTCCTTTTAGTAGGAAACCTGGCTGCTACCACACAAAGCATGGTGGAAGGGTATGTGCTTATGTGGCAGAGGAAAGAAAAAATGTTACAAGGGATAGGCTTATCTTAAAATATGACTTGGGGAAGTATTGACACTAATATTGTTTATGTAGTGGGGATTTAACTGGAGCTGGTTGAAGGTTTTTGAGTAACTTCCTGGAGGTGGGGTGGGGTATGGTGCATAAGAAAGGGACAACCTTTTCATGAAAAGTTTTGATGTTCTCTGGATTCACTATTCATATTGCAATAGTGCTTCGAGGTCAGCCTGGCTAGTTCTTCACTGTGCATATTATACATGATAGCCTGTGTCCCAAAGAGCTTACAGTCTCTAAGAGTTGAGACAGTTTACATTTGGAGAAAGGCATGGACAGTGAAAGGTGTAAGTATTCTAATCCATGTAAGAATGCAAGGGATGTTTAAATCTTACTGTATAGAAATATGTAGTCTTTTTACAATTCAAGTAAGCTTATTTAAAATTCCCCATGTCTAATGTGCTTGAGAGTTACAAATCATGTTAGGTACTCTCCTGTTCAGAAAGCTGCAGAGCTATCTCATCATGGCACCTATAAAGAAAAAGCCAAAACCAAAATAAATTGGGAAAACTTCCTTCAAGACGGTTAAAGAACAAAATAGAAAAGACTTCTCCAACTCTATGGTGTGCTGAACACTTTTGCTGAACAAAAAGGGGAAAAATTAAGGGCCTGATTCTTATCTCACATATTACCATATAAAAGAGGAGTAATTCCATTACTCAACCTGTTTAAACTGCATTAAACTCAGTATAAGTGAGGTGGAATGAAGCCTCTGGCTTTGTCTAATATCGCCCGTTACTGAATACAAAATGGCTAGATGGAAGAAAAAGTGTATTGCTACACCCTTGAATTGTGTTCCTTCAACCTACACTAATTTTTTAACTATTTCCCCTATCTGACTGAAGATGGTCATTTGTGTGTTAGTCTTGATCCCTGTCTGAATAATTTCGGTGATATAAATAATTTCGGTGAAATAAATCTCCTAAATTTGCTCTAACCTGGCATCATAACTGCAACCTGGAAGTAATCTAAGTGAAGCCTTTTGCTACAATTGATTTAAACTATTCTAGTTGCCTGTCAACTGTTAGTGAGGAGGGGATGTT
Organism: Natator depressus; assembly: GCF_965152275.1. Lineage (NCBI taxonomy): Eukaryota > Metazoa > Chordata > Testudines > Cheloniidae > Natator > Natator depressus. The sequence continues at coordinate 139,961,452 of NC_134234.1, forward strand.
TTTAGATAATTTGTTTGATTATTGTAATGGCCATATCTAAATTTTCTAGGCAGTGTTTTTTGTATTGTTTTTGGTTTGTTAAATAAAAGTAGACAACTACTTTGAAACAAAAGCAATATAAAACGTACATTTCTATATACCTCAATTCAAAGAGGGTGTTAAAAATACTGTAAAATGGAATGTGTCTGACCACTCTTAGGGCAAGTCTTGATTTGAGAGGTGGGAGTTTGTGGGTTTGACAAAATGTAGAAATTACATACTGAAGTGTTTTGTTCTTTCCTGTAATTTATTTGCCACATTGGCTATAGTGATTCCTCTGTCATATATGAAGACAGGAGAAGGGATAGGATACTAAGATGACAGTCTGGGAAACTAGTCTATAATATATATATAGATAGATAGATAGATAGATATATTTTTTTTTGGTCATTGTGTGCCTTATTGGTCTCACCATTAAACTTCCTCCATAATGGTGGTATGTTCCATAAATTACCAAGCACTATTTTCTATTTGTGAATCTTAAATTACACACACAAGCTGTTTTGGTACTCTCATTCAATGTGATGTCAAAACAAAATTATATGGTTGGTAAAGGACAGCTGAACCAAATAACCATTGCAGTCCTCTGGATAATAATAGGTTACTAAACGAGTACTACAATAGTCTCTTCAGTGTATTGCTTTACACAGTTGTGCTAAGTTAAAGTACCCAACTCTTACCTTTTATAAATCTCTTCTTTTCCATTTCCTGATACCTATAGTAGTCGTAAACCTGTTCGGAAATAAGTATGAAACATTGCAATGTGACATGTGCAATCTTGGGCTGTGTAATCAAGAGTGCATTTGTAAATGAAATATCATTTCAGTTTTAATGATCACTGTTTTACCCAACTCTCTTTGGCATTCCAGCAAACTGAAAGTGAGCATCTTAAGGGTAAAAGATGATGTTTAAAAAAATACTTTGTAAGACAGAAAGCTTTCTTTATTTTATCCATGGAACTTACAGTAAATGCAAAAAATCAAGGTACAATAAAATAAAAGTGGGATGACATCTCTCCCTATCTCCCTTCCAAACTCCTCTGAACACTTTCAGGTTTGTTTCAAATACTCCATAGTAGAGAGGATCCTTGTAATAGTAGGAAGCAAAGAAACTGTTTCATACCTTTTCATTCCCAAAGTCAAAACAGACAGGTTGGGCTTGCTTTCTAGTTATTATCTGGTCCTGCCACATGGAGGAAACAGTTTTGAAAGAAACTGCTCAACTATACTAGATTAAATATAAGATCTGCTTGGTTCAGTCTCTTCTAATTACGTGTGTCTGTTGTTCGGGCTGATTTTTTTATGTCTGTGTCCAAAAATAAGCTTATATTAAATTAGAGCTATTTTTTTAACAAATTAGAAATTGTCTTCCAAGAAGAAACACAATAATAAAATTCTGATTGGTGTCTTAAGTAAAGTCTGTTCTCAAAAAATAAAACTCTGTAATACTTTAGCAAAACATATGAATATTGTATGTGAAAGATCATTTGAAAGCGCTGCGTTAGTTAATTCTGTTTCAAATTGATTTAAATTACTAGTCAGGAAGACTCAATTTAATCATGGATTTCTACATAAAAGTGCATTATTGTTGGTTGTTATAACCTTAATACATATTCTACACAACTTGGAGATAGATGTAGGTTTCATTTTTGGAAGGTACACTATATATTTTTTAAAGTGATTTATTTTTGAAAACTTTTCAGATTAGTTTTACAGCTATATCAGAAAATGAATGATTGTTTGGTTATTTCATTTACCAAAGGTAATTGAAGCAGATATTTATGAAGTCACGGGGAGGTGAACTATCTCCAATTCAACAGGTTAATCATTAATATTTGGAGGATTTTCTTGCCATGTTGTATTAGGAGGAGAACATCACCAGGCCTTGCATTATTTGTTGCGCTGTTTGCATTTTGCACGCATTCCTGTCTTATCCGCACGTAGAAGAACTTCATTAAAATATTCCCAAACTGGGTCTCTTTTATGGCCTGCTGCCATTAGAGGTTTTCCCTTCTAGTGAGAGAATGGTATGGTAGATCTCAAATCAATGAAGGCTACACTCAGAAAGACCTCAAGACTTCTGGAATATGCCGCTCAAACAGTTTCACTTTATGTTTGTACTGCCTGTCCCTCACTTCTCCCATTTATCTCCAGACTTCTTCTGCTTGTCCAGATCTATTCTGCCTCCAACAATCTTCTATTCATTGAACTTTCTGAAACTTTGCACTTTTAAAGAGAGGTAAGGGATTGACTTTGTGTACACAAATGTGCAGAGGGACAATAGGCTATCTATCCTATCTATCTATCCATCCTGTCTGTCTATCTATCAACATTTTTGCTGTTAACAAGCATGTTATCTCTGGAGACACAAATCCACAGTTTGAGAACTGCAAAACTAAGCATCTTTGATGGTATCTTCTAGACTGAGCACTGAGTCCCATTGGGTAGATTAGCCTAAATCGTCTATGCAGAAGCCCCTGAAACGCCACAAGATTGGGTCCCTAATCCACAAACTATTGGAACTCCATTTACAAAACTTTTCTTAAACATTACATGAATATGTTGTCTCATACTATCCGTTAGAATTTATAATCCCTATTCCATGATGATATCTTTGAGCTATAATGTATCTTAATTAAAACTATCTTGAGATAGGTTTTTCATCAAAAAAATCCGATTTAAATAAAACCCGATTTTTTTTAATTTATTTTTTTTTTAAAAAAACATTGATTTTTATCCACCTTGGTTTTTGTCATCAGAGTCATTAAAAGAGCTTGATCCTCACCTTCAGATAAGAGGACTTTTAGAAAAAAGGGTGACATTTAAGTCTTTAGAATGAGAACCAGATAGATTAGATATAGATATATTTATTTACGTCTTTCCAGTCAGGTACAAATCATGCAAGTAGTCTGGAAGGAAAAAAAGATACCTTGCTTAATTTTTTTTTTTAAATCTCTGTATTCAGACTACTCCAAAAGTTTCTCAAAACAGGTGAAAAAAATTGCTTTTGCTTAGGCAGTGTTTGTTATTTTAGGCTTTTTTGCCTTTGTCTCTTTTCCATGCAAATTTAAGATGTAAATGCCAAAAGCAATACATCTTCTAGGGTTATGATGGGTAGCTTTTTGGGCATGTAATGAGAAGGTCATTCTAGAAACTGTGAAGCTGGTGCTGGTTGTTGAATTATCCAATTCTTTAAAATTCTTGAAAGATTAGAATGCAGCCAAGAGTCTGTTTAATGATGACTCTCTTATGTTATTAAGACTAATGGTCTATTATTATGAGTGCTACTCACAATAAATAGTGACAATGTTGAGGCTTAGTTCTTCTCATGAACATATTTTTAGGGACTTTTGCTCAGACGTTATTACGTCAGTAAGATTTGATTATACCATTACATATAAGTTCCTGTTTTTTGTCTACTATGATAAATGTGACACATCCATTGGAAATTAAAAAATGGTAAAAAAGCTATTGTTGCTACTGAAAGTGGAGTTGAAGATCTGTTAGTTCATGCTTCTGCTTCTAGTGACTGGAGGTCTGCAAAATATAAGCTCTCTTCCTGCCACATGAAGTTAAGCAGCATTGCCTTTTGTTTAAGTGACAGAGTTAAGTAGCTTTTATCTATTTAGATGGAAGGTTGGCTGTTCCAGTTCTCATCTAGATAGCTGATAACCATATCTACTTACCTGTGTGGTCCTGGGTTCCCTGTGCCTCAGTGCAGACGGCAGAATCCAGACAAGGAGCAAATAAGGGAGCTGAGTCTGCAACTCTGTTGATCACCTGCCATTGTGATTGGGGGGAAAGGAGTGGCATGGCTGAGGATGCAGTAGTGATTCCGGTGCAGGTCTGCAAATCTGGAGAAAGGATTCATCGCCTTCTTGGAAATCTCCAGTACAGGCCCTGTGTGTGTGTGTGTGTGTGTGTAAATTAAATAAATAAATGCCAGCTCAGGTTTTATTGTTCATTGTTTTCTCACTTGGACCATCTGGATTTTTTGTGTTTCATACAAGTCTAAGTCCTATGTAGCTATGTTTGTTCCTTGACGAAGGAACACCTTTTGAGGTGCCCCCTATGATTCATTCTCTCTCTCTCTCACACACACACTCACACACACACCCCCACCCCCCCCGATATTTCTTTTACAGGTCTAGTCTATTGCAGCAGGGGTAAAATGTTACTAAGCTGACCCCAAAGATTAGAGATCTCAAATCTACCTTTAGCAAGAATGCGTGCCAATAAAGAGTTCTTGTATTAATCTATTGAGGAGAAAACTGAGCAAAAGAAAAACCTTGCATTTACCGTCTATGTAACTCATAATAAAAGGGAATTTCGTTAACCAAGGGCTGTAATGCTCAGAGACCTCAGCAGACCAGCCAAAGCTAACCTCTTTTGATTTTAGCATTCTTAGCGTGTCAACAGATGACATCTAAAGCAGGGTTTAGTGTCTTCCAATTGAGTATTTTTGAAGTATAAGGTGCACTCAGATACTCTGCTGAATGCTAACATAAGAGTTCAGACGTAAGATTGATATGAGGAATAAAGGGAGTGTTTTCTAGTGTGGAATAACGAAATATTCTACTTGGGCATAAGACTGTAAAGAACCAATAGACTTTTTGTTATAGACCATTGTCATAAATATAAAGGGAAGGGTAAACACCTTTAAATCTGTGCTTCTGGTTCAAATTGATCTCAAAATGATTTCAAGTTAATCCCACCGTTCTGCCACCATGTCAAGGTTCCTTCCCCACTCTGAACTCTAGGGTAGAGATGTGGGGACCTGCATGAAAACCCCCCTAAGCTTATTTGTACCAGCTTAGGTTAAAACTTCTCCAAGGTACAAACTATTTTACCTGTTGTCCCTGGACCCTATTGCTGCCACCACCAAGCGTCTAACAAAAATAACAGGGAAAGAGCCCACTTGGAGACGTCTTTCCCCCCAAAATCCCTACACCCCCTTTCCTGGGGAAGGCTTGATAAAAATCCTCACCAATTTGCATAGGTGAACACAGACCCAAACCCTTGGGTCTTAAGAACAATGAAAAAGCAATCAGGTTCTTAAAAGAAGAATTTTAATAGAAGAAAAAGTAAAAGAATCACCTCTGTAAAATCAGGATGGTAAATACCTTAGAGGGTAATCAGATTCAAAACATTAGAGAATCCCTCTAGGCAAAACCTTAAGTTACAAAAAGACACAAACAGGAATATACATTCCATTCAGCACAGCTTATTTTATCAGCCATTTAAACAAAACAGAATCTAATGCATATCTAACTAGATTGCTTATTAACTCTTTACCGGAGTTCTGACCTGCATTCCTGCTCTGGTCCCAGCAAAAAAAGGCAAACAGACAGAGAGAACCCTTTGTCGTCGTCCCCCCCCGCCTCTTTGAAAGTATCTTGTCTCCTCATTGGTCATTTTGGTCAGGTGCCAGCAAGGTTGTCTTAGCTTCTTAACCCTTTACAGGTGAAAGGATTTTTCCTCAGGCCAGGAGGGATTTAAAGGTGTTTACCCTTCCCTTTATATTTATGACAACCATTTTCTTAGATGTTTCTTTAAAATAGAATATATGCATGTTGTGGAGGAAACTGTTGATTGTTTGAGACAGTAGAGATCCTGAATTAGTTCCCCAGTTGACTTTTCTCTAACAGGGATGTGCTGAATGGGACTCCTGGAAACCATCTGGAAAGCTATTTGGTAAATCTCCAGCACAACCAAATTGAAATGAAGATTTTCTTGTTTCTGATGGAGTCTTTGGGGGCTCCTAAACTATCCCTGTCAGATGACTTATCTCTGGGAGTCATAAAAATACTTCTGAAGAACCCTTTAAAAATAAACAAAAAAGGAAAAAAACCTAGAACTTTAGAATGAGCAGATTGCACCAAATGTAAGGTGTGTTTGTATCTGTCTCTCAAAGGAGGAAATGCCTCTGCTGAATCTTAATCCGATGTCCCCTCATTGAGTACAAGCCTGGGCTGGACTGTCAGTATGCTCAGTATATCTTTCAGGAACAAAATATAACATTTCCAGCAAATGTCACTGAATAAAGTTGTTTATCTAGCAACATTACAGCATTTCCTGGTTAAAGTGATGAGAGAGCATGTTTTTGTTCAGTTGGGAAAACAAATGAACTGCAAGTATGTACATGTGCTTAAATGCGGAATTGTTATTGGAGCACTTTGTTAAAATGGCAGAGCACCTACTGCTTCAAAATTCAGAGTAACAGCCGTGTTAGTCTGTATTCGTAAAAAGAAAAAAGAAAAAGAGTACTTGTGGCACCTTAGAGACTAACCAGTTTATTTGAGCATGAGCTTTCGTGAGCTACAGCTCACTTCATCGGATGCATCCGATGAAGTGAGCTGTAGCTCACGAAAGCTCATGCTCAAATAAACTGGTTAGTCTCTAAGGTGCCACAAGTACTCCTTTTCTTTTTTCTTTTTGCTTCAAAATTGGTTGTCTTGCCTTCAATTCTACAATTGGTACCAAAATCCACAAGTGGGATGGCTACCATGGAACAAATGACATACATTTTTGATATAGACCTCTTTCTTAGACTTGCAGAACCACCTAAAATAATAGCCTATACTATGGACTTACCTTCTTTTCCTGAGATGTTCAGAAGGGATTGACTTATCCCTAATTTTTTTCAAACCAGGTACAGAGAAGTGTCTGCATGACTTCTACTTACCACCCTCTTTACATGGCGACCTAATATCTCACTTTCTCAATTGCATGTTGAAGAGTATGATTCTTAAACCATGGCTTTTCAGTTTTTCAAGTTAATCTCATAAAAGGTTGTATACCCCAAGAACTGCCTGGCTTGTTGGGGTGGATGGTTGTTGTGGAGTTCGTTGCTTGGAATGGAAGAATATGGTTTTTAGTTTGTCCTCCTGTGGAGGTGATGGTGTCTTGGCGATAGTGTTATGAGGGGAAATAATAGCAGGTCATTTAGATTTTACTTTCTTTTGCTCAGCAAATAATTGCTAATATTTTTGGAGGGGAGAAAACTGCTGTTGGTTGCTTAGATACAAAAAAAGTATTCTTTGGGAAGCACCTGCATTTCAGTAATGTGACACAAAGGAACTAAAGGTAAGGGAGAAATCCCGCTGCTGAATCTCTGTTGTTTCAACATATTGTTTTATGGATGAGTAGATTAAATTGTTAAACGTAGATTAACTCATACAACATAGTCTGATTAAAATTTTAATTAAGAAAAACCTGACTTATAATGCTGTTTACTAATGTATGGAAACAATCATAAAGAAAATGATTATGGAGTAGATGCTGTTCATATAAATACCATTAATGTCTGCTGTAATTGGAAGCACTGATGCAGTGAATGCTCCTGCTAATGAGAAGGGAGTCAGACAATCCTCTAGTACTTACAAATTCATTACACATTGTGATTGGGTAGGTGTCTTTACATGAAAGGGTAAGTGAGATGGAAAAACAAGTTATTCAGACTTCATCTTGCATTTGACATTGGAAGCACTGTGTATTAAGAAGAGCTCAAACATATCTCAGTAGTGCAGAGCAGCCTAGAATTAATGTATAATGTGTTTGTGCCTATGCACCTGTAATTTTTCTTTACTTCATTGTAACTAGGACTTGATGTATTTTGTTTGTTTTTGTCCTCCCCTCAGGGAAACTGTATCAATCTGACTGAAGCCTTGACCCTCTATGAAGAACAGCTTGGCAGGCTTTATTGCCCTGTGGAGTTCTCAAAGGAAACTGTATGCGTACCTTCATACATGGAATTGTATCCTTGACAAATATAAAAGGTTGAGCCTGCATGATTAATAAATCAAACAACCCCAGTTTGTTGGGTTGGAGTGAACTGAATAGTTCTTTTCTTTAAACGAACAAGGCAACAGTTTTAAATGCCCTAATCTAAACACGTTTTGTAATTACTAAACAGGAAGTGAACTACTGTAGTAGGGGGCGGGGGAGAGGATGGCTTAAAAGTGCCATGAAACCACAGCTCCCATTTGATGTCCCTGTGAGAGGGGCCCGGCACCTTTCAAAATTGGGCCACTTGTTCCTTAACTCTCCTATAAAGTAGTCAGTTGTGGAGTATACCTCCATAGGATAAACTCATAAACCCAGGGAATGAAAAATCAAGGAGTCAGGGACTCGGCCAGGATTTTCAAGGCCCTGGACAAGCTGCTCCTCCCTCCCCTCAAAGTCTCATCCCTTCAACTTGTCTTTGTCTCTGTCCCTTCACCTTGATGATTATTTTCCCTCCTTGGTCTAAATAGCCACCTCCTGTGGAAAAACAGAGGAATGAGGGTCAGGAAATCTTTCCTCTGAGCTTGTATTTTTTTTTTCCCTCTCCCCCCATCAAGGGAAGAGGTTTGAGGCATGAAAAGGCTGCCCAAGTCTTCACCTCCATAGAGGTATCTTCATGGGTGGTCTGCCCTGAAAGGATTGCGCTTGCCTTGATTATTGCAGCTCCTCCTCTGTAATCTCCTAGAGTTTCTCTCTCCAGACTCTTGCTTGGTGTTGCCCACTTTTTCCTGCGTACTTAGGTCTGCTCTGCTTGGTTTTTAAAGTGTTGAGTGGTTTTGCCACAGTCTGCCTCTGTGTGTTTTCTCCCTGTAAAGCTTCCTTTCTGTTCCTGTGTACTATCTTGGTACAGTTGTTTCCAGAGCCTTCTGTTCTGAAGCCCTGCCCTCTGGAACGACCTTCGTGTTTCTCTTGACCTTGCCAACTATCGATCAATATTCAGATTGCATCTTAAAGCATCTTTAAGACAAATAGAAAAGGCATAAATGCCATCTCTTTTGGCTTTACCCTTATGACTAACAGCTTTAATGTATTTAGTAAACAATATTTTCACTGTCTATTATATAAGCCATGCTTTGCTTAATTTAACTCTCTAAATGGTTTGGGTGTATTTTGTATGAAAGACTTTAAGTGTTTGTTATGTTGTTTGTGCAGTAGAATTGCAAAATGCTTCTACATGAACTATGGCAAGAAGTGCTACCTCATTCCTCTGGAAAGTATACTTAAATGTTTCCGGTGAGGTAATTGACATGAAATGCCACTACAGCTAATTCTGTTAATTCTGGCTACCAAGTAGGCATAATCAGGCTTCCAAGTGAACAGCTCTTATAAAGGGCAAGTTTTCATTCATTCTGTCTAACTGTCGACATGACAAGATAATCCACCATATATACAGAAATGCTAATAAGGGCAGCAGGAGTCATGCTGCCTTCAGACTAGCCTCCAGAATGTCTGCAGGACATTACTTTTGTTCGTTTAACTTAGACTTCTGGTATGCATTAATGTGAACAGCATACATTTTATTCTTTAAAAAAAAAAAAAAAAAAAAAAGGAAAACTAGATATTAAAACTAATAAATATTCCAGAAAAGTTGACATAAGAATGGGAAGGAAATTCCATCTGTACTCTGTTTAGATCACTGTCATCTGTTAGTGCTGCAGAGCAATGAGTACTACTGTCATCCTAAACTTCGCCCTAGTCTTCGCCTTACCTCCCTCCTTCCCATGCCACAGGGGGGCAAGTAGATTTACACAGAAGTGGATCTAATTTTCGTCATACCCCATGAATAACAGAAAACAGGGAGTTCAAGCAGATCACTTCTCCTTGCCATTCCGGAGGTACGCTGCCTCTTCACATCTTCTGCACAGTGGAAGTGTGTTGGTTGTGCTGTATCTGGATCCCTCTGCACTCATGAAGAAGGGGCCAGAATCTGCTGCCAGCAGAACAAAATGTTGTGCTAATTGCTTCCAGCCCAATGTACAACAAGAAGAGGGAAACATTACGAGGAATATCCAAGATCAAAACCGAGAAAGTGTGATGGCAGGCAAAGTAAGAAAGGGACAGAAATGACAAACTATAAGTAGAAGTCGTGGCAGTTGTGGAACAAATCTTTCCATATAACTACAGGAAAAATCCATGATACTAAATAAAAAACATGAGTGTGAGGCAAAGAGGTACTTCAGAAAAATGGCATCTACCCCTACGTGTCAAAGGGGTCCTACTTCCTGGGATCCAGAAGGAATGTTGGGGATTTACCCACCCTATCTTTCTGAGCTATAATAAACAGGGGTTATTTGGGGATTTATTTCACTTTAGTTCTAAAAGTGCTTCTTTGACAATATACTACACAGTTTGCTTTGTTCCTTGACTTTTTTTTTCTTCAGATGGGTGTTCTACACCATTTGGAAGACGAGAACTGAAGTGTGAAGATCAAGATATTCTAATTGTGTGCTGCATGGAGCATATAGGCTTGCCGCGTGCTGCATATTGGCATCTTGAACCTTTAAATTATATGCTGTAGATGATCCTGAAACTTAGTCATGCTATTGATTGTGAATTCTTTAAATGTTTTTTATTATTATTTTAATTTAAAAGCAAATGGAAAATGTATATTTTGATGAGGTAGGGTGTTATTTTTGAAAGTCAACTTAAAGATGAATTAGCAGCAAAACTATAGCTGCTGAATGCACTGAACCTTTAGAATGTGATCCTTTTTATTTTTTTGTAGATCTTCACAAACTGATTAAAAAAAGACATCTTTAACATTTCTTTCCTGAGGGTGGTCCCTGTATTTTTTTTCTCCAGATATTAACTCGCTTATAGATTATGGTGCTTTTAAAGGACCGCGGGTTTCTCTTAAGTGAATACCACTGTGCTTCCATTACAGAAAATGTGAAGGGCATAACTTTTTAAAAGAATACTCTATGTCCTTAGTTATAAAGGGGAGGAGCTAATTTGAGGTTTCATTTGTTTACGCCTTAGTTTCATTCATCATGCTGCTGTAGTCTCTTCAGCAGACAAAGCTCTCACCTGTCACCACTTAGAATTACCTAGCTCCTGTCACGTTTATTAGTTTGATTTTAATATGGATTAAGAGTAGGTTATAGAGATATTTTCAGCACCATAACTTTGAAAATTAAAACCTATTTTCATTCCCACCGGAATGTGGGATGTTGAAATGTGTAATGAGGCTTCTAGTAGGCAGACACCCATTAGCTTTATGGCAGAACATTATGTCCATAGAGAGTGAAAGTTGCGTAAAAGGGAAGACAAGAGAGAAAGTGATTTAGGTTGTTTTGAAACAAATGTATTCACTTCACTAGGTTAAACTTTGATCATAGGGAGTCAGGTGTCCACAGTGACACTAATTCAGGATTAGGCCCAGACATGGTATTCACTGGCAAGTCAAAATTCCAATGGAAGGAAGGGTGCATTATTTTTTGTGGGATTTTTTAAGGAAAAAATTTCTTCCCTTCAATATTTCTGCACATCATCTGAAATTATATTTTTGTAAAAGCTTGCTATTTACCGATTGCCAACTTTATTTGTAAGCAGAACATTAAAAAGATTCCACCTCAGAGGAGGTAAGAAGTCTAAGCCTTTGGTATGTCTGAAAGAGAGAATAAAAAAATTCAGTGTCCCTCCCTGAGGATCTGAGATTGTGAACCAAAATGAGACTATCTTTAAACACCAGGTTTCCCATGTACTGTAGTTTGAGGTGAAGTGGTTCCCCCCCTCTCCCTCATTAACAGTGAATTCAGATTGTCAAAAAACTAATTTCCAATTATTACACTCTGAAGAAACAGTACAACTGATGTGTTTTATCGTGTCAAAACTACTAGTGAACTATAAATAGCCTGTGAAGAAATCCAAAATGATATTAATTAGAACCCTTGCAAAAAAAAAAAATCCCCGTTGCTCTTCACTTGGTGTATATTTTTGTATGTATGATTATGCTATTAGAGGGACCACTTTAACTTGGGAAGCTATGTGAAGTTCTTTGTATTCCCTGTTTTAAGTTACTGCTTTAAGCGATTGCAAGCAGCATTACTGATTTCATACGCCTGGGGCCAAATCACTCCTTGATTTAGAGCCTGTGCAGTCTCACCAACAGAATAGTCTCCTTGTAGGAAAGTGGAAAGAGCCCTCTCCTGGTCCTAGGCATTCGTGGCAGTGTCACATCCAGAGCACAGAACATTGTAGTGACCATACTGCTAGACCCTGAACAGTTGTAATTGTGCATTTGTGGCTGAAGGTTGAAGTCAGTGGGATTATATATGGCCCTGATGCTGCAAAAACACGTGCTTAACTTCACATGCATGAGTAGTACCATTGACTTGGTTGTGATGACTCATGTAAGTAAGGTTAAGTGTGCGTGCATGGATGCATGCAGGAGTGAGGTTTAAGATAGCCCATGTCCTGGTGTTTGGAGTGGTTCTAGACACGTACACCCCCCATCCTCCACAAGCTTGTGGATTAGAACATGATCTAATACACTTGATAGGTTTGTAGCACCAAGACTTGCTTTGTTTTGCATAGATACATGGAATTAGAGCTGTTTGAAAGTGGAAAGATGCTGTGAAATCAGTCCCTGGAATGTTCAGTGAGGGAGAGGAGTCTTAAATTGATGGGTGATGGGGAGGTGGGAGGAAGCATTGTTTTGAAAGCTGATCAATACATGTGACAATTTTTCCTCTTATATTGATATTGTGAAAAGAGGGTGGGGAGTGTAACTCTTTTTTTGATTCGGAATGTTTTTATGTAGACTTTCTTAAAGAGATAGATGTAGTAGAAAACAATCTGGCAAACACTGAACACAGCTGTTTTTCTCTTTACATTACTGCCTTGTTTAAAACCCTGTCATTCATTATTTATTTGTTATTGCTGTAGTGTAAACTTAAACAAAATCAGCTTCATGTGAATTTCAGATGAAACTTGCTATAGTTGAACAACATCTTACATTTAAAGCCAGTTGGGACATAGTTGGACGAGTGCCTCACTACACATGGAAACAGAGACTGAAAAAATGGTTTTTATTCTTTGCACTAAATGCTGCTTCCACCAAGAAATGTGATTACATATTTAAAAACTTGATTGGTAGTCATTTGACTGTGCTGAAAGAAGACTGCTGGCATTGTATCTACTGCACGAGTGCAGTGCACATGTTAAAATAAAGGTACACTCTCTTATTAGCTGTATGACTGAATTGTTAAATTCACTTGTGGATTCCCATATTCAGTATTAAAGACCATGCAATGGTCTGATGTGGTGACCATCAACATGTCTCCATTCTTTTCCAATCCCCACCCAATATAGATGCACAATATTGTTGAGTTTTATGTCCTTTTATTGCGATATTAAAGGAGTTTTTCCTGCCTCTCATGATCCGTAATTTAAGGTTTGGGGTTTTTTTTACTATCACGCAGGAATGTGTTAGGAACTTCATCGTGACCTATAAAAGAAGAGGTCCCTGCCAGGAACAGCTTACAGTAAAATTTCCAGCCTGCCCTGTGGATGGGGAAACAAAACAACAGGACTGGTCAGGACTGTGGGAGGACATGGGTTCCAACAGCATAATCATAGGGTTACTTGGTATTGACAATGGCAAGTGCACAACTGCATTTATTTTTACATATGTAATGTTAACTCGCAGGAGAAATTGCAGAAGTGATTATTCAGGAGGGATTTAAATGGAAGTTGATGGTTTGTATGTATGCTGGGTTGGCAAAATGGCTTTAGAAGGCCATTCCATACCTGGGGAGGTATAGAGAAAGATGCTGAGGAGAGGGCATCAGAAGGAAAAGAGGCGTCAAGAATAGCATCGTTTGTGACACAGCGTAGGAGATAAGGGTAGAGTTAGTGTGGAGGGCCTTCTGAAAGAGAACAAGTTTGACCCTGCTAACAAGACAATGAGGTAACAACAGGTTTCAAAGAGAGGATTCCTCTGGTCAGAGTGCTGGAAGATGACTTTAGAGGCATAATGCTGGATGGATTTTGGTGGGTGGGATCAGGATAACTGGAGAAAAGGAAGTTGTAGATATAATGGTGGGTGCTTATGGCATTGGTGCAGAAAAGAAGAGAGCAGGTTCTAGATACTTTGGGGAAGAAGGCAAGATCTGTTTGCAACTGTGTATGGGGAGAGGAATTGAAGGTCATTCTAAGTTGCAGACTTTCGCAATGGAGAAACTACTTGTGTTGATAATAATGGAGAATGGTGGAGAAGATACAAGAGGGAAAAAAAGCACCTCAGTTTTGTCTACGTTGAGCTTCAGTTGTTGACAAACTGCCTTGTATGCAATATCCAAGAGAGAACAGAGGGGGGAAAACCAGATGAGCAGAAGATTTGATTTCTCAGTGTAGATAATAGCCTAGGTAATGGGGAACTGTGTGATTGGATGAGGTTGCCCAAAAATAAGTGACAGCACCACACAATCTCCCATGGAGAAAGGCAATGGAGAGGAGGATCAGCCACCAAAGGAGAGGCTGAAAAAGCAGCCAGAGAGAAAGAAACCCAGGAGATGAGGATGTGAGGGAAAGAGGAATTAATACTATCAGTGGAAAGGTTAGGAAAATGGACTTAAGACTTAATGGGAAGAGGTTCTTAGTGGCCTTTGTGACGATATCTTCTGTGGAATGGAAAAAGTGGAAGCTGGATTAGATCAGGAGTGAGCGTTAGGTAAGGAAGTTGAGATAGTGATTGTAAACAGCATGTTCAGTGAGCTTTACAGGTACAGGGAAGAATTGGGAAATACGATTGTTGGCTGGAGTCGGTAGTGTTTAAAAATTAGGAGTGGAGGGAGGGGAAAGCATGGTGCTTTGGTGAGGGGAAAATAGTGGTTATGGGAGGGGGCATAGGGTCAAGGGTCTTGAGAAACTGGGCGGGAATTGGGGTAAATGAAACAATTGGAGAAATTGGAAATGGAGAGAAGGCAAGCGGAAAAACCATGACATTAAATTAGGAGCATGCTAAGTGTCTGAGATTTGGAGTGAGTAGTGCACTAGAGAGAGGAGTAAATGACTCATCCATCGTTGGCGAGCGAATTTGAGGGAGTCAGCTGTGAAGTAATGTTCTGAGAGCAGATTAGTAACGGATGATAAGGGAGCGGATGTCCTGGTAAAGACGGACTGGTGAGCAAGAGGGGAGTAGGCAATGCTAAAGGAGATGAGTTGATGGTCAGAGGGGGAACTCTATTAAGAGATCAGAATGAGCATTCCTTAGTGGAGATAAAGTCCAGGAAATAGCCTTGTTGGGTGCGTTGGTGAGTTGAGTTAACTAAGATCAAATGAAGAGGTAGGAGGTGAAGTGGCTGGCTGGGCTATCAGTATGAAAGTTGAAGGGTGGGAGACTAACTGGAGAGGAAGAGAGCTTGTTTGGGAATCAGAGAGAAGGACCCTGGAAGAGATCTTGCAGATGGGTTGGTTGACAGTGACATGGAGGGTAAGAACAGAGTTTAATATTATGCAGCACAAAGGTGTGGGAAGAGGGAAGTTCTTGAAACGGCAATATTAATTATTTGGGTCTTGGGCTATTTAAAGTTTGTTCTGCTTTATTCTTCACTAATAAAGCAGTATCTGAGTGATCTTTGTGTATACAAGGCAAACAGTGATGGAATTTCAAAACAGTGCCCTGAGTTGACCAGCAATAACATAACCAGTGTATGCAGATCTAGCACTTCGCTATTGTCAAATATTTTTAGTTTTCGGGCAGCATCTAATGTATATTAATTTTCTATTTAGCTTTCCTTTAGTGCCATATCAAAACTAATATTTTTGCTTCCTTTTTTCTCATGCCTTGTCTAAATATTGCTCTAAAACCTTACTTTGGAACGTCTTGGGAAAGAGTGTATCAACTGTTGGCTTTACTTATGATTCTTGTGTACTTTGAATGCTATTTTATAACCACTTATGCATTTTTTTCTGGGAAACTAACCTGAGTTTCCAGGCAACAAGTCTTATGGCAATGGGTAAAATTTTGAAAAGCATCTAATTGAGGTTCAGAGCTGAAGTTCAATTTTCAAAAAAGACTTAGACCCTTAAGTCACTGAGGATAAAATTTTCAAAACACCTAGGTTTTTTTGTAAAAGCTTTTCCACCTCCAGGGTCAGAAGCTTTAACTTGTAAGTAACTAAAACACTTGGAGGAAGGGAGAGCCACACACCAACCAACCTCTTGAGTTGCATCTCCAACTGCTTCTCAAGATACCATGTCTCAATTTGAGGTTAACTGCACCTCTTTCCCCCTCTGGTCTGCTCAAGGGATGTTGCCTTTAGGTGTGAGGTCTCCAGCCATCATGTCTCTGGGCAGGGGCCTATGACCCTTTCCCTTTAGACCAGCTATTTAGGTTTACTGTCCCTTTGCAATTCACTGTGCTTATCCCAGCAGGTCTGACCTTAGTCCAGCACCTGCTTTTTGCCCTCTCACTATCTCAGGGACAATGATAGGTTATTAACAACAAGCCAGCTTTTGCAAAGCACAGTACATTTATTTTAGCACAAAAGCATTACAGAGAAAATGTATAGAACAATGATCACACATGCTAAGCTTGCTGGGCGTCACCCATTTTCCACATGGAGACCGTGGCACACTTCAATCCTTCAACCTTTGCGGGGGGGTTGCCCTCTTGGTTACAATCTTATATCAGTTTTTGGATATAAATGAGAGATCCTCGGCCAGCCCAGACTGGTCCTTCAGGCCCAAAATCTTTGTCTGCTGGGCCTCTTGAACCCAGTCTGAGCCATATATGCAATTCCCCCAGGGATGTCTCTTCTCTGGAGTTGTTTACTGAAAATCCTGAGACAGGTAATTACTCCCCATTGATTTCAGCTCCTGCAGAAAGTTCTGTAACCCTCCTCCCTGGAGCTAATATAAATTCCGTAGCTCACAATGGCATATAAAACATTAATAGATGCCAAAGTTTGACTAATCCCTGGCACTCACAGCATTTGGCCCATCTCAAAATAATAAATAGCCCATTGAAGCTTCCCAGGTCTCTCATACGTCACACATTTCCTCCCAGATGTTCTGCTTCAACTCAAGTTCAGCATGGTTTTCTTCAAACCCTCCCCTTCCTTGAATGATTCCACTTGATTTCCCCCATGTAAGTGGATCACAATCAGACCTTCTCCATGCACAGAAGAGGAGAATGGAAAAGGAGAAAAAGCATTACATCTGTAATCCAAGGAGCAATCTGTTGGTCTCTTTCTGCCATCCGTAGTGGTGATTCCAGACATTTACGTAATACTATTCATTTAATAATTGCTGTTACATTATGGAGGCTGAGGGAGTATATACAGCACTATTTTTTTTATAAATGTCATATGCCCCTCAGGTTATCTGTTTTAACCTGCCTGTCTGCCTGCCAGAGGTAAATCAATAGAGAAGCTGTTAATTGGGGAATATCCTCAGCCTGGCTCCATCTTCCCAAGGCTAAGCCAAGGATCAAAGAGGATCCTCAACCTTCCTGATGATGGCCTTGGGAAGGAGGGGGCTACCCAGGGCACGTCAGGGAGAGGGAATACGTATGCCAGGAGATGCAGAGACAGAGAAAGCATGCCGTGAGCAAGACAGTCTGCTTCCCCCCAGCCTGAGAGGGGTTAGCTGGGCAGAGCAACTCAAATGTTTGTAAGGAAAGATTAAGGTGTAGGAAAGGGGAAATGAATGTGCATATAGGAGACTTTGTGTTAACCCTTTGTGTGCTATGTACTTTTGGATGAAAATAAAAAAATGCTTTGTTCTGAAGAAGCTGTTTTTGAGTCACTAGTCAGCCACTGTCATAGGCTGCTGGAGGAAAAGACTCACAAGTGCTGAACTCCATTGGGTCTGTTGGGGTAACAAGGTTGGGAACTGGGAGGGGAGGACTGAAGCTTAGAGATCCAAGTGAAGAGTGGTAGGTTCTACCCAAAGTAAGGCGCTGGGAGCCAGGCCTGTCACCTGAGGGATGCACTAGGGAGAGGCTAAATGGGGGTCTAAGGCACAGCTCACTGGGTAACTGCGACATATTACGTACTAATAAACAAACTTCAAAGCTAGCCAGTAATCTGTCCATGTAAAAAACCGTGTAGAATCTTGTTGTAAAACTGTTTGTGTAGTTCACCTGAGCAAAGAAGCCCAGATATTTACTAAGTGCAAATTCAGTTTTACATTTGGTATTGAAAGTAATCTTTGTTGTATCAGTACTATCACTCCACTGGACAGAAAGGGAGGGGGCTTCCTGCAAAGACCTGTTGTACAGTAAAAGGCTTTTTTGCTTTTTAAGCTCTGTATTGGGTGTATCATTCCTGATGTTCCTATTTAATAGAAAAAGAATCTCTGGTGGATTTGAAGTTGCCAATTCCTCAACTATCCTAAATACAGTAACTTCTCACTTAACGTTGTAGTTATGTTCTTGAAAAATGTGACTTTAAGCAAAATGATGTTAAGCGAATCCAATTTCCCCATAAGCATTAATGTAAATGGGTGGAGGATTAGGTTCCAGGGAAACTTTTTTTCGCCAGACAAAAGATGTTATATACATATACAGTATAAGTTTTAAACAATGTAAACAAACAATTTAATACTGTAGTCAGAAATGATGATTGTGAAGCTTGGTTGAGGTGGTGGAGTCAGAGGGTGGATCATCTGGCTGTTTCTCTTGCTGAACTTTTCCCAACTTGAAAAAACACATCTAGAGATTGTTTTGCTTTCCTTTTATTTTTCTTGGTAAATTTCTTTATAGCAATTAATTACATGACCAACTCCCCTAATCACTTTGGAGCTGCATTCCCTGTCAGGATCATCATCGCAAAGGATTTGCAAGCCAGCTTCAATCATTTTGAAAGCTTCAGAAAAACATTTGGCGGTCAAATTTTGATGGGTTGGTTCTTTTTATTTCTTGGCCCTCTTCTTCCATTGCTCTCATCACCCTAGTTGCATCAGATCTTCATTGGTTAGCTCTTCTCCGTGTAATTGCAGGAGTTGTGTAATGTTGGCTTCTTCCACCTCATCAAAACCCACTTTCTTGGCCAAGCCGAGGATATCTTTCTTCATAGCAGGGACAATATCTTTAAATCCTTTTAAGTCATTGATACATTCAGGCCACAACTTCCCCCACACACCATTCATGCATTCCTGAGTAACTTCAGCCCAGGGCTCACCAGTGTTATTGATGCACTTCAGGATGTTGTCACGCCAAAATTGCTGAATCATAGGCTTGTATTCCCCATCGGTGCCTCTGATGAGCTGGTCGAAAGTATGGAGTAAATAATATGCCTTAAATGCAGCAATGGCTCCTTGGTCCATGGGTTGGATGAGTGGTGTGGTGTTAGGTGGCAGAAAGACAACTTTGATGATTTCGCACAGGTTGTCCCAGTTGATTGGATGAGCAGGTGCATTATCAATAAGTAATAAATTCTTGAAATCAAGATTTTCCTTGGCACAGTATTCCTTCCATGCAGGGATGGGCTAGAGAATCAGCCATTCGGAAAAAATAGGTCCAGTTATCCATGCCTTCTTTTTGGATCTCAAATGACTGGAAGGTGTTGCTTTAAAAATCCCTTGAGAGCTTGTGGTGTTTTGGATTGGTACGCTGTCAGCGGTTTCATCTTCATGTCTCCAGCAGCATTACTACCTAGAAGCAAGGTTAGGTGGTCTTTAGCTGCTTTAAATCTGGGTGCTGTCTTCTTTCGGGCAATGTAAGTCTGTTCGGGCATCCTCTTCCAGTAGACGCCCGTTTCGTCGACAGTGAAGACTTGCTTAGGTGAATAGCTGCCTTCCTCAACTATTTTCTTGAGATGGGGAAATTTTTAGCTGCTGCATTATCAGCACTAGCTGCCTCAGCGGACATCTTGATGTTATGCAGGTGGAAGCCGCCTCTTGAACCGATCAAACCATCCCTGCCTTACTGTGAACGTCTCTGTGATTCTTCACCGTGGTCTCTCTTCAAATTATCATACAAACCTTTTGCTTTAGCTTGTATCACTAGCAAACTTAAGAGGTATATTCTGCTGCTTTTGGTCCTCTGTCCACACTGAGAGAAGACGCTCCATGTTTTCCATCAAACTACTTCTTGATCGACTTATTTTAGTAGCACTAAGCAGTGTTACATGCCGAGCCCTAGCCCTGGTCTTGTCGGCATTACTCCAAATTGTTCTCACAGTGGACAGAGTAAGACCTAGAGCGATGCCAATGTCTACCGCACGTTTGCCTGCATCAAAATGCCTTAAAACGTCTAATTTAGTACCCAAACTAATGGTTTTCCTGGTTTTCTTACTGTTAGTGGTACTGCTACCGCTAGGCACTCCACTGTCACTTGCTGGGCATTTTTGACTCCTGATGCTGGGTGATACTGTACAGTACAATCACAACGAGCCCTCCATCATTACATTTAAAACAGACTCGCACCGGGCCACTGGAACAATATCCTATGTCAGCTCCTTAAGCCCCTTCTGTTTCTTGCTCATGCACGTTAGCAGCAGCTCCCCTTTCCCCAAATCTCCCTGCAGTCACTAATCAGAAAATTGTCTGAGGACCTGCTCATTGTTAATGTAGCCTCACACTCTACAAGGCAGCACTGACTGAGGCAGGAGGGAGGAGACACAATAGATGCATGGTAGTGGCTGTAAACACTTCCCTAAGGTGGTGATGAACCCACGCTATCCCAGCCTTCAGGAGCACACCACTCCCTCCTCTGGATGGTGCATGCACGTGCTACTCTTCACTCCCTTCAGCCTGGAGTGGTTGGGGTCGTGCAGCATCAATCAACTATTGAAAGGGAAAGAATTTGGAAAACCCATGTCATTCACCATGGTAATCTGTTCCCCTACTGGAAGCCGTGTGGGTTTAGGCTAGACTAGTTATGGAGTCAGTTTCACTCGCAGGTTCTTACTTTCACAGGAGCCCTGCTGGAAGACCAAAGGCCTGTCTTCCAGGGTGCCCTGGAAAAACTGGCCCTGCTGTACCTCCCATAGAAACCATTCACTCAGCATTGGGGAAGCATTGCAGCCAATGAAGCTGTGACTATTGTAAGAGGAGGAAAATAATGTTTGCTGCAGACCTGCGCCCCTCCCTGCTGTGTGCATGCAGGGGCAGAGAGATGCAACTGGCATTGAAGTGAATGGCAGAGCTCCCTTGGATTTTGTAGACTTTCATGGGAGCAGGGCCAGGTTCTGTGCATCCCTACACCGCTTCTCCACATTGCTAGAGCGAGGCAGGCCTGGAAAGCTATTAAATTGCTTTGTGTGGGCTGCTGCCCCCTGTGTTCTTACCCCCGGCTTGTGAACGGGGGGGAGCAGATGGAACGTTGTGTCAGCAGGCGCAAGACGGCAAGGCGGGGCCACCGCTGTGCACCCCCCGCAGCTGCTTTGCAGGCGGCTGGTGGCCTCAGGCGGAGCCTCTGCAGGTGCTCGGCATAGCTTCCTATTCCTGAGCAGGGAAGAGGGCAGCAGCTGGGCTATAAAGTGATGGTGAATCACTGCGGGGTAGTGTGCATGTGGAGTGTGTTTACAAACCTAGTTGGGAAGTGCCCCGGCCTTACCCCACACAGGCACAGCCCCCTGCAGACGAAGGAGGCAGAAGGTGCCACATTAGGCTGGAAAGCACCTTGACCAGTGGCAGCGGCGGAGTCCCCCATTGTGACTCAGGTACAAGCACAGGCGCTGATTTAAAGTGCCGGGGGGTGCTCAACCCCTGGCTCTGCGCAAGCCCCCCCCTCCACCACTGTCCCGCCAAGGCCTTCCGCCTCTTCCCGCCCCTGCTCCTCCACCGAGCCCACCACATCCTCACTCCTCCCCCCCGCCAGCCTCCTGAATGCTGTGAAACAGCTGATTGCGGTGGGCAGGAGGCCCAGGGAGGGAGTGCTGAATAGGGTGACCAAACAGCAAGTGTGAAAAATCGGGATGGGGGTGGGAGGTAATAGAAGCCTATATAAGTCAAAGCCCCAAATATCCAGACTGTCCCTATAAAATTGGGACATCTGGTTACCCTAGTGTGGAAGCACTGATCCATGGGGCCCACTGGCAGGCGGGAGGCACTGCGGGTTGTTGTGGGGAGCTGCCATCCCATCCTGGTTTCCAAACCCCCGCAAGTACGGGCTGCTCTTCCAGAGAATCCTCCAAGCAGTGGACAAAGCAGGAGGCCAAACGACGTTGTAAGGGAGCATTGCACAACTTTAAACGAGCATGTTCTCTAATTGATCAGCGATGTTACAACAAAACAATGTTAACTGGGAGGACGTTAAGTGAGGATTTACTGTAATAGAGAATGGTAGCAGTTCTTCCATTTAAAAATAAGAAATGGGATGTCCAGGGCTAATCATGTGTGCTTACATATAGAACTGTAACCTGATCCAGTCATTCAACATCTAGCTCTTTCCAGAAAACTAAATTTAGCTCACAAGTTGACATGGGAAATATGTTTACAGGACTGGACAAGGACATGGTAAATGTGAGTATGTGAAGAGGATAAACAAGGTGGGAGAGTGATTATAGAAGCTGGTTGACGTACTTCAAGGGACATCTGCATTGGCAGATGGAAGAGCAGATTTAGTCAAATTAGAGATGAAAAAGACCTAGCCACTGTTAGGTTGGGCACCCAAGAATATAAGTCACTTTTGGAAATGTTGACTGTGGAAAGCCCCTGAGCAATAGTGATTGTAAGAGGTTTGATACAGAGGAGCATCAAGAGGTTTGGATGATTGTGCAAAATGTTTCCAAATTTATCTTTATTTTGTAGGTTGTACTAGAAATATCACAAGAGCTGACTCATTTACAGCATTTTTTGGCTTAGTGTGACTGCAAAATTCAGCAAAAACAGCTTTTCTCTTGGTATTTTGGTACCTTTATTTCTGGTTCCAGTTGATAACAGAAAATGCAGAGGTGCATGAACATTTAATTAACTTCAGCTTTTCAAAGTTCAAAAATATTTCAGGTTAGTTTGTTTGTTTGAACATTGTGGTTGATTTTTACTCTATTCAAACCAGTTTGCCCATCCCTCCTAGTATATGGTTGAAATATCAGTCTCTTGGTTCAAATCTCCTTTGAAAAGAGAGAAGTGATCGTTTGAAATGGAGTTAAGGCTTGATTGTTTTGTTGTTGTTTTGATTCCCATGTTAACCCACTTATCCAAAACTTTCAGGTAATTTGGGTTTGGGATGAATTTAGGACCGTTGACTAGAAGCTACAATGACACTTGGGCTAACTGGGAGGTAGTTAAGAGAGTTTGGTCTATAAATGTATCCACGAACTGGTGTATTTTCTTTTCAGTTGTTTATTGCATGGCTTACCTCCTGGATTGTCAAGAAACCTCCATCTCTATTAATTAGCAACATATGCTCTCCCATCCCAGTTCATTTTAGATAAATGTACTTTGAATAATGTACATTCTTTACGCGTTTAAGATTTAAGGACGACATGATCAAGCTTCAGGTTTACAGACAGTTTATTTGTATGTTATGCATTCAAAGCTTCCTGGCAATTGAGCCATATAGCTACAACAGTGTGCACGCGCTCTCATGCTTTCTCAAAATATAAAGTTCAGCCCCTCCCTTTATTTCAATTGTTTGCAAAATTAGCAATGTGTTTTACATCCAGTTGTTGAGCTGCTTGTAGGAAAAAAAAGAATGTCACAGGGTATGAAATGACCTGATGCTTTTTGTTAAGGGTAAGAGGGCCATTGTACTTGCTTCCTTAGCGATAGCTGGAAAAATGTTCCCAGTGGGCTGTTTTGAAGCAGTCTGAGACTGTTTCCTTCGCTTAACAGAAGCGGTCACTGTTATGTCATTGTATAACGTGCTCGATACTGGAAAATCTTAAGACTATTTTGAGTTGTGAATGTGAACCAACTTCTTAGGAACACTCATTGCAAATCCCAGTATGACTGAATGAGTACTGATTTCAGTTCAGCAGTCCACCAATATAAATATCTTCCTTTGGTGTTGGAAAGGTGAGGGAAGGAAACCTGCTGCATCTGAGGACACAAGATGTAAGAGTGAAGGCATAAGCTTGCATTTTATCGGTAACAGAACAGTAAATTTGATAGAATATGAAGTGTACTGCTCTATAATAATCTAAATTCAGCAGTCTATACTATTCAGTTGTAAACCAGGGTTAGTAGTTCCTGTCCCTTGAGTCATGTACATGTATTGTGGCAACATACACCCCATACACGTCAAAATGGCTTTAATTTTAAATTTTCTGTTACATGCCTTGATGCGTGCAATGAGACATTTTATAAATGCTTAAGATTAATAGCAATTATTTCTCAATATTACAGTCAATTTAAGCAGGGTGGTGGTGGTTCCCCAAACTTAAGTATAGAGTATGTCTGTGAGAGAGAAACTAGGTTGGGGGAATGGATCCAGAAACCTACAAAAAGTTTTTTCAAGTGAAACTCAAAACATATTATGAGATTCACTTCATGAGCATATTGCCACGTTTCCCATGTACAAATACAAAGCTCGCAATTCTGTAAGTAAAACATCATAATTCTATTCTACAGCCTATTTTGGCCTAACATTTTTCTTTCTACCCTTAAATACAAATACACTTTATCAACTGCAACTACAGTGTCATCCATCCCTCTGTAAACCTGTCCAGTTCTTCTGAAACTTCTTCCAGTTGTTTTTGGAAGTTCTGGTACCTGTCTGTTGAGTTTCTGTTATATAAAATATGGACTTCTGGTATATTTTGACCAAAGTCATCCTTAATACAAATTTCAAAATACTGATACTGGTTGGATCAAAATGTACAGGCATGATCTTCTTGAGAGTTCGACTAAGTGTCATTGGGAAGCTTGGTCATTAATCCGCCATTTTAATCAACCAATCGAATCAGCCAAGAGACTGATGGTGTTTATAGACATTTCAAAGAGCCTTAAACAGCTATGCTTTGACTATGATGGCAACAAATATATTTTACTTGTGAGATCATCAATCTCTGCTTCAATAGACTTTCTTTCCTTCACGGCACATTTGAAGCTGAAGAAATTGATTTTCTGCATTTATTTTTCTGTGTTTATTAAAGAAGCATGAATACTGTCTCTCTTGCTACTTAATGAACCTTGAAAATATTCACATTTTATTTAGAGAAACTCATACATGGATGTTTAATCACCTATTTTCAGTATTGATCAGTAGCCTTAATGTTATGTTTGAACAACCATTCAGTGAGTCAAGGTTCCTTCACCACTCTGAACTCTAGGGTAGAGATGTGGGGACCTGCATGAAAAACCCCCTAAGCTTATTTGTACCAGCTTAGGTTAAAACTTCCCCAAGGTACAAACTATTTTACCTTTTGTCCCTGGACCTTATTGCTGCCACCACCATGTGTCTAACAAAAATAACAGGGAAAGAGCCCACTTGGAAACGTCTTTTCCCCCCCAAAACCCCACAAGCCCTACACCCCCTTTCCTGGGGAAGGCTTGCTAAGAATCCTCACCAATTTGCATAGGTGAACACAGACCCAAACCCTTGGATCTTAAGAACAATGAAAAAGCAATCAAGTTCTTAAAAGAAGAATTTTAATTGAAGAAAAAAGTAAAAGAATCACCTCTGTAAAATCAGGATGGTAAATATCTTACAGGGTAATCAGATTCAAAACATAGAGAATCCCTCTCGGCAAAACCTTTAGTTACAAAAAGACACAAAAACAGGAATATACATTCCATTCAGCACAACTTATTTTCTCAGCATTTAAACAAAACAGAATCTAATGCATATCTAACTAGATTGCTTATTAACTCTTTACAGGAGTTCTGACCTGCATTCCTGCTCTGTTCCCGGCAAAAACAACATAGACAGAGAGAACCCTTTGTTTCCCCCCGCTCCAACTTTGAAAGTATCTTGTCTCCTCATTGGTCATTTTGGTCAGGTGCCAGCGAGGTTACCTTTAGCTTCTTAACCCTTTACAGGTGAAAGGATTTTTCCTCTGGCCAGGAGGGATTTAAAGGTGGTTATCCTTCCCTTTATATTTATGACAAGGGAGTTTAACAGTATGAAGAATAAAAATTAATATCCAGCCAGCTTTATGTCCAGCTACTTTATCAGATGTTCTGCCCACCTGCCAGATGTTGCAAACTTCAAGGGTAATAGACTGGCCCCACTGGAATTTTTACCTGGGGTTTCAGTGGAGCCAGGATTTTGCCCAAAATGTAGATAAAGAAAACTACAACTCGTTGATTTTACCCCAATTTAAACCTGTGGCTAGCTCAACTGATGAAAACCACAGCTTTCTTATCTATACTTCAGGTTTGCATCAGTGTCATTGCATTGACTGTAGGCCACTAATGGGTGAAACCTGAATGTAAATATAATGAGACTATTCTGCTCATGAGCCAGTCCCCTCTTTCCAGCCACCAGTGATTCCTTCCCGTTCCCCTTCATGTTTATAGACAATTCTGTAAGTTTGATCTCTTCTAGAAGCCTAAAAAGAACCTAGCTCGCCCTCCATTTTAACTTAGAATAGCTAAACATTCTCCTCCACAGTGAAAATCAAGCTTAATATTTCTAGTATCCAAAAGCTTTCAGACGTATGTTTTGTTAATGTAAATTCTTCAAAGGGGCACAGAAGTTGGAAAGAAATGAAAACCAGCAAAACCTGATAAAACGAAAACAGGGCTAACTTTTCCCTCCTTCCTTCCCATATAATAACTCCGCCACCCGGCTTTTTACACCCCCTGATGAATCACGGCACATTTTAAAGAAAATGAAGACCTAAGTCACTGACTCGAGTTACATTTATGAACACTGTATTTTCCACTTTATGCATCTGATGGAGTGAGCTGTAGCTCACGAAAGCTTATGCTCAAATAAATTGGTTAGTCTCTAAGGTGCCACAAGTACTCCTTTTCTTTTTGCGAATACAGACTAACACGGCTGCTACTCTGAAACCTGGCATTTATGAACATGGCATATAATCTGTGTGAGTGCCATGTATTTTGCTCAAAGGTTCTTCATAGAGCTTGGATATAAATACAAATAAAAATATGAAGGAGACCTAGCTGTATGCTTTCCTCTGGTCTTGTTGTTGTTTGTTTTGTTTTTTTAAAAACACTTTATTTCAGATATAAATGTTAATTATAAAGGAAACCTCAAGGAAGAGCTGCCAGACATTGCAATTTGGTTTACCAAGATAATTATATTTAGTTCTTTAATGTTTGGTTCTGCGGGTCTTTTGTGCTTTAAGGAAAGCAAACATTCGGTCTCCATTATTCCATTTGATGGGGCTTTGTATGGTGGTTTCGGGTCCCCCGCTCCCATCATGAGAACTTCAGCAATTAAATGCCATTTAAATCCTTCCAAGCTGCTGTTGTTTGTAGTTGTTATGCTCACACAATCATTTAAGTAGCATTAAAGATGTGACACACATAGTCAACAGTTAGAACTCTCTAAGCCAAAGTCTCTTGCTGAGTCTCACTGAGGCTTTGTCTACGCTAGCACTTTTCTCGGGCATAGATATGAAAAAACACCCCTGACAGACATAAGTTTCACCGACAAAAGTGCCAGCGTGGACAGCACTGTCAGTGGGAGACACTCTCCTGCTGACATAGCCAACAGCGCTTGTTGGGGGTGGTTTAATTGTACTGACAGGAGAGCTCTCTCCTGCCAGCACAGAGCAGCTACATGGGAGTCCTTATAGTGGTGCAGCTGCAGTGGTTTAATCCATAGTGTAGACATAACCTTAGTCTCTTGCTGCCGTGGCGTAAGTGTTAAGGATATAATCTAAATTTTTGAATTTTCTGGCTTTTAGCAATATGAATACCACAACTTAATTCTAACCCTCTTGTTTTTGAGTACAGGAAGAGGGAAACGGTTCTGCTTGAGGGAAAGACATGACAACTGTAAATCGCATTTACAAAGATCCAAAACTTGTTGTAATGATACCTGAGAGAGCAGAGTGACTCTTGTTGCGGTGGCAGATGTGATGATACAACTGGTTTGAACAGAGCAGATGATTCAGGCTCTTGATGCTCAGAGCTGGTCTAGATCAGTGGTTCTCAAAGCTGGTCCGCCGCTTGTTCAGGGAAAGCCCCTGGCGGGCCGGACCGGTTTGTTTACCTGCCGCATCTGCAGGTTCGGCCGATCACGGCTCCCACTGGCCGCAGTTTGCCGCTCCAGGCCAATGGGGGCTGCGGGAAGTGGCACGGGCCCAGGGACATACTGGCCGCCCTTCCCGCAGCCCCCGTTGGCCTGGAGCGGTGAACTGCGGCCAGTGGGAGCCACGATCGGCCAAACATGCGGACGCGGCAGGTAAACAAACCGGCCCGGCCCGCCAGGGGCTTTCTCTGAACAAGCGGCGGACTGGCTTTGAGAACCACTGGTCTAGATGACACATTGCTTAAGGAAACCAGTGAACACTAGTGTCCTATCTCAATTAGCTCACCTACTGTTGCTACCAATGGGGGAGCTGCACTGGTGCTAGTGAAACAGTGGGAGATTCCCCAAACCAGACTAGTGTAGACAGGGCCCTGGTGTCCCAAACATGTTCAAACATTCTTTTCGCATCGATGGGGCCAATGAATAGCATTAGGATTTTTCTTATAACACTTCTCAGAAGTCATGTCTGTACACACTGCATAAGGACTCCATCCTAGATTTGTGCTAGAGGGTGACAGATGATTATTGCTGCACAGCTGGTGGCCATTTATAAGCATGTTCTTTTGCTATCAGTTGTTCAAATCTTAGTGTAAACGGGGCCTTTAAGACAGTTAGGCTCTATTGAGTTTAGCCTTAATCCACTCTGTTTCTTAAAGAAAATTACACAAAGGCCTAAACCAGAACCATTCTGAGCTAGTTGATAAACACACATATATTATGATAGAGTTGGAGTGGTTCTTAGAACAGTTCTAACTTTAACTTTAATCACTCGAGATGTTGGCTTTCAGAGTTGCTCCTTGGGTTAGATACAAACTTTATTTGAAAAGAGGATGCTGGTCTTGTAAGTATTCCTGCAACACACGCACACACTTTTCTTGGATTAACGCGTTTAGGTTAGGCCCCAGTTTGGAGTTAGTTTCAGTCTAGCAGGGCATACTTTCCATATTCTCTGCCTCTATGTAAAATCTACCACTCCAGCATTAAGAAAGAGACTGTTGGTGAAAGATGTAGGCACAAGCGAAGTTTGGGGTTCTGAAGTCCTCTTCTGCTTGCTCTGTGGTGGCTGTTAGTTAACTACCCATACTCCCACAGCTGTGCTGATGTTTTCTGTGGTGTTGCTATACCAATAGAAGGTAACAAAGGCCTTAGCTGCGCTTGCATGTTATACTGCAATAAAGCCGCCCAGAGCCCTCCAACTCACTCCCCGTCCACATTGGCAAGGCACGTAGAGCGCTCTGACTTCCTGACATATGAAGAAAAAGGATGTTTGCGCCAAGAACCTGGCAGCTGCCCAGCTATAACGGAAAGTTTTTAAATAGCTGAGAGATTCAGGATACGGCCCACATGATTCAGCGATCTAGTGACAGATGTTCAGAGTGTGTTTGTGTTTGTCCATGTTGCACGTCCTTAAAACATAACTGACCTATTCTATCTGAGACAAGGTAGGTGAGGTAGTGTCTTATATTGGACCAACTTCTGTTGGCGAGAGAGACAAGCTTTCGAGCCACACAGAGCTCTTCTTCAGGCCTGGGAAACACAGCCTTTGAAGAAGAGCACTGTGTGACTTGAAAGCTTGTCTCTCTCACCAACAGAGGTTGGTCCAATAAAAGATATTACCTCACCCACCTTCTCGCTCTAATATCCTGGGACCAACCCAGCTACAACTACACTGCATACAACTATTCTGTCTGGAACAGATGCATAATCATAGGGTTTAAAGCCCTGATCCAAAGCTCACTGGCCTGATCAGTCCCTAAACAAGATACATTTAAACAAAAAGGGAACTTTCTTTCTCTCGCTTCCTTTTCTCATATACAGTATATTAACCAAATTCATCAGCGTTAGCTCAGAATTCTCCCTCAGTTTGAGACCTGCATATCCAGGAAACACAATCCTTAGCTCCCTAGGTACTGTACTTCTCTGTTCCTGGAAGTGACTTTGGCTGCATATCAGCCTTTTAGATTTCTCTCCAACAGCATTCAGCTCTCTTTCAAGACTGACTCACATTCTGTACCGCCCTACCTCCCACCCACACACATCACACTAGCTCCTAGCACCAGACACTCCACCCTTTTCTGTAGAGTGATATTCTACAGCTGCTCACTGAACCCTACAGAGAATATTTTCTCCCAATAATTTTGGAAGTTAAAGCAGCAGCTTTCTTCCTCTTACAACAAGTTAAAAACACTCCCCAAGGAAATCAAACTACTTTTATTGCAGCAGGAAGTTGTTCTCTGAACTGATCAGGTCAAGCTTAGACCGGTTTCTATAAGACAACCTGTCAATAAATATTGGTGTTTTTTTCGTAGCAACACTCAGGGTGAGGACACAAGGGATAAATGGCCTAACCTCCGGTTCAGTTGGCCAAGAGAAGTGAGTGGGATAGCGGCTGTGCTTCTGCTCCCAATGCCCCATTTCATCTCATGCTAGAGCTAGAAATAATGCTAAAAGGACACAGGGAGGAACAAAAGCTTAAGAAATTTTGCAAAAAAGACTGAGGATAAATAACATAATCCTCTAAGGAGCTAGCAATGTATTTTAAATGCATTGTTTAATTTTTTCATGAAAAATGAGTGATTTTCTTTTTTGGCAGTTACTTCAAAATTACTGGATTTTTTTTTTTTAAACTATACAAGCAGGAAAATACTTCTACACAGCTATTCTCAAAACTTTCCACAAACTGAGGCAGAGTTTGGAACAAGTTTGTGCTGCTTTATAGTTCCAGATGCCTTAGGGTACAAACTGCACATCCCTGTGGTTTTGAATAGTTTCCAGTTGAAAATAGGCAAAATGTGTGGGCTTTGTGGTATTGAAGGTACTGGAACTCCTGTGAAGCAACTGTGGACAAAAAGTTCACGCAACCCTCCCTGAAATGAAAGACCTGCGTTTCACAGAGCTCAAATCCGAGGCTACGTCTGCCCTTCCCCGCAGTTCAGGCTACAGGGGCGTGACTAGCAGTGCACATTAACATGCAGTGTTGTAAACCCAGTATTGCCATCCCCAAATGTTAAAAAATCATGAGATTGGCTTTCAAATCATGAGCTTATGTCCAAATAATAGATTTGGTGTTCTTTTGATTTGCCTTCTGCTTTTTGAGCCTTTGGGGTGCACTGAGGTCACATTTTGAAGCTTTCTCCACAGCCATGAGGGCTAGAAACTTACTTTTTCTTTAAGAATGAAGGCTGAAATCATCACAGCTCCACTTGACACTGGGAGCTGGGGCTTTAAGGAAAACATAATTATCATGAGACTTGTGACAAAATCATGAGTTGTCAACAATCGAACTGCCCTGGGGGGCCTATACAGCTGTGATCTCAGAGGTTCACATTAATGTAATCAGGTTTCAGAGTGGTAGCCATGTTAGTCTGTGTCTGCAAAAACAACGAGGAGTCCTTGTGGCACCTTTGAGACTAACGCATTGATTTGGGCATAAGTTTTCATGGGCTAAAACCCACTTCATCAGATGCATGGAGTGGAAAATACAGTAGGGAGGTATAAATACACATCATATGAAAAGATGGGAGTTGCTTTACCAAGTGGGGGTCAGTGCTAATGAGCCAATTCAATTAAGGTAGAAGTGGGCTATACTCAACAGTTGACAAGAAGGGGTAGAAATCACTTTTGTAGTGCTAATGGGGCCAATGTAATCAAGGTGGCCCATTTCAAACAGTTGACAAGAAAGTGTGAGTATCAGCAGGGGGAAATTAGTTTTTGTAGTGACCCAGCCATTCCCAGACTTTATTCAGGCCTAATTTGATGGAGTCCAGTTTGCAAATTAATTCCAGTTCTGCAGTTTCTCATTGGAGTCTGTTTTTGAAGTTTTTTGTTGTTGAAGAATTGCCAATTGAAGAATGTAATCCTGTTTGAAGAGGACTATGTTAAGGCCAACAAGGAACTTTTTAGTTTGTGCCTGCAGCATCCACCAAGGGAGTTACAGGGCAGCACCTTGGTGTGCACTGCTGTTCATTCCCCTGTGGTCTGAACTGCAGGGCACTGTAGACAATCCCTGAGCTCTTTAGGTCAACTGACCACTGCATAAGCAGACACAACTCAGTTGATTTCCATGGGAGTTGTATCCACTTACACCAGCATTGAGTTTGTTCTCCCACCTTAAAAACAACCAGATCTGCAGTTTGTGTGTGAGTCTTAAAAACACACGCCCAACATTTCTGGGCTATTTTTCACATTGCTTTGGCTTAAAATAGTTTACAGTTTATCTACCAGTTCTTGTAAATAGAATTCTAATGGAAATGCTAACAACATTAGTTCTGGCATTGTTACAATAATGATCCTATTGTTAGGAATCTCAGCCGGGGTAATTCTGATTGAACGAATAAGTCAACGAATGTTCCATTTAAATGACAATTTTCTTCCTGAGATTGTTCACTGTTTTGCAAACATTATATAACTGGGCCCACGTGCAACCTCTCCTTGGATAAGAATAGTCAAGGGAGGTGTTTGCAGCTCTAGTAGTGTGCATGGTGTAGGTTATGTATATGGAATTTGTGGGGACATGACCAGCTAATGGGTCACATCACAGCACACTTATACGAAATTGCTTTGATTGCAACATTAACCTTCTCTTGGTGCTCAGGGGTACTTGGAGATGCTGACTCACACATGCTCCATGTAACATTTCAAAAACTGCCAGAAATCACCTTTTGCAGCTGTGGGTTGAGGCTGCTCATATTTTATTCATAACTTTGTCTCTCTCACTTTTTGTCCTAAAAGTTCCCAAGATGTTTTACAGATTATGGGCCAAATTAGCCTGAGCTTCCAGAATAAGGTGTATATTGTGCATGCCTATGCCACTTGATTCCCCCTGTGCACCAGCAAGGCTCACCTAAGGGTGGAGAGGCAATTTTTCTGCTGCTTGCCCTCCACTGTTGTTTGTTTTTTTTTGCCAGGGAGAGCAGGCCCAGGAACTGAAAGGACACCCCCATGTCAGTCTCACTTTCTCCTCCTCCTCCACCTGGACTTTCAAACTACCTCATCCCCACCCCCTCCAGTGCTCAATGCAAAGGCCACGCTGAAAACTGTACAAACTCTCCGTTCCTTTTTATAGTAATATGAATACACAAAACTTCATGTAATCTTGCTGTGTCCTGCCGGACACCCCCATTATGGTGCTTATTTTTCTTTCACCCTCCACCCACTCAGCTCCCCCGCCCTCCACAAAAATGGCATTATCACGGCTCAACAAGGAAGGAGATAGTTTTAAATTACCTTTTCCCCCCTTATTCTTTATTTTTTTACCATATCAGCAGCATTAAACTACGGAGAGAATAACTGTGTTCCTGGAGCACATGGTCAGCTAAGTTTGCACAGCTGTATGATTGCGTAATAACATTTTTTTAATGCTAACAAAGATCATCTGGATGTATTATTTTAAAAAATGTATAGTGCGACTTCTTTGCATTCATGGTTCTTCTGCAAGTGATGGTCCCCATATGGACTCTAACTGTGGTGCACATGCGTGCCGTGCGCCAGAACTGGAACAGTTTTGTAGTAGCGTCCATTGATGCTCACATGCGTCATGACATCGTCCGCAAATTTGCATCCGAAGCTATGAGACACCGCTCCAGTTCCCTCATAACTGCCACATGGCCAGAGTCGAAACCACTGTACCTCTGTGCTTTTAGCTTAGTAAGAGAGCTGATTGTCCATTTTGTATATAGTTGTTTATAGTTGTATATAGTATCTGATAGACTCATAGTTAGGCTCCCCGTTGGTCTTCTTCCCCTGTTGGGGAGATCCCCCCTTCTGGGGATTATGCCTAGGCAAGTCGGCTTCAAAAGCTGTGCTTTGTGCCTGAGCTCCTTCTCTGTGAGTGATGAGCTCCAATGGTGCCCTTATTGCCTCAGGGAAGCCCACATTGTTGCCTGCTGCAACATCTGCCGATCGGTCCCACTCAGGACATGAGAAGCTAGATAACTTCACCTCTGTAAGTTCCTAACGGAGGAGGCGATGCATCCACATGCACAGTCAGAACTGGGACTGGCGGATCCACTGGAATGACGTCCATCTTCTCTGGTGAGCACCCCTCTGTCTTACTCCTCGGCACTGGAGCCATCAGGACTGCTGCAGCCTGTGAAGCCCCACTGTGAGCATAAGAAGCACGGATATGGGCATAAGGGCAGCTACCTACAGTGGACCACCCCAAAATGCAGCGTTGCCTCCCTGAAGGGTGTGAAGTTGTGCACTGACCTGGCTGCTCTGGCTCCCAAGAAACCCTGGACAGAGCACAAGGTGAAGCACCAATGCTAAGCACTGGTGGCACCTTAAGCCATAGTTCCCAGTCTGGCACTATTGTCACCACCAGCACCATCGATGCCACCAGGCCCCTCCAGACTACCATGTGTGACTCCCTGGATGCCTGGAACCACTGATGCCTACTGAGGAACTGTTGCTCCTACACTCAGGTTCTCTACAGCTCTCTAGTCCCCTGGACACGTGGGTCCTGCCTTCTTTGGCAGACGAATTTCCCCTGCTCCACTCTGAGCAGCGCACTTCTTCTGCCCACCTTGCACTATTAGCTCCACCCATCCTGGACCCACCCTCTAAATCCGAGTGCTTCTCAGACCTGGATTCCTCCTTTTCACTTGCCCAATCTCACAGCCTGGATCCCAAGTGCCAACCACCTTATCCTCCGACATACAATCCTGCCACCAAGTGGTGGTTCAGATATTCCCGGGGTCTGCCGATGCCTGGCGACTCATATGCTTGGCTCTATTGGCCTTACTTGGACTATGGGGTTCTGCCAGTGGCATCTTACCAACCATCCCCTGCCTGCACCATGTCCTGCTCTGTTAGTGCAGTTCATACCATCAGTCCCTACTGGAGCCTCATTGTCCTGGACGAGGCACTGACTCCACCCTTCCTCTCCTTTCCTGACAACCAAATAATACCATGATCTGCTTCAGCGAGTGGCCACGGACCTCAGCCTCATGGTGGAAGAGGTCCAGGATCCACAAAACCAGCTCCTGGATATTCTGCATGTGCCAGGATCCTCCCAGACTGCTCTCCCCATCCATAAGGCCATCCTGCAACTAGCGCAGTCAGTCTGGCATACACCAGCCTCCTGTGCCCCTACTCCTAAGTGCACAGAGAGTCGATACTTTGTCCCATCTAAGGGCACAGTCTTCCTTTTCACGCACCCACCATCCAACTTGCTGGTCGTCCATTTGGTGACCAAACACTCTCGCCAACACCACCTCAAGTCCATTCTTCCAGACAGGGCAGCAAAAACAGTTGGACTTTTTGGGTAGAAAACTCTACTTTTCTGTGGGAATCCAGTTCTGTATTGCCAGCTACCAGGTTCTGTTGGCAAAATACGACTTTCTCACCTGCTCTAAGCTCTTGGAGTTTCAGGCTCTTCTACTGCCAGACAAGCGACAAGTCTTTCAGACGCTGCTGGAGGCAAACTGTTCACCAAGGTGAGCCTCCAGGCAGCAGTAGATGCGGCTGACTCTGAATCATGCTCACTGGTGATTGGCTTTATACTCCAATGAGACTCCTGGCTCCAATCATCTGGGTTCCCTAAGGAGGTCCAGATTGCTCTTGAGGACCTTCCCTTTGATAACCAAAAACTTTTCAGTGACAAAATGGATGAATCCCTCCATTCACTCAAGGATTCTCATGCCACTCTGCGGTCACTTGGCATTTGCACCCTGGCTCTGACCTGGAGGCAGCAGAAGTCATCCTTTTGCCCCTGCCCCGACTCCCTATACCCCTATTCAAAGACAACAGGAGCTGTCCCAACGTCACCAGTGTACTTGGTGGTCCTGATACTCTGCTGCTACCACCTCCACTCCATCGACCCTGCCGCAGTGTCAAGCTAAGCAGCAATTTTGACTCCTCCATTGAGAATAGTGAACAGTCTATCCCTTCCATGGTGCCCCAGATCATATTTTGGGGGTTATCTTGTCCTATTCTCCCACAATTGGTGCAAGATCACCACAGACTACTAGGTGCTGGACATCATTCACCAGGAATACTCTGTAGAACTTCTCTCATTCTCCCATCGTTGCTCACCCCAGGTTGGCCATGGAGATCCCTCCTATCATCCTAGCTAAGAGGAAGCAGACTCCTTTCTCCAGAAGGGTGCCACAGAGCAAGTCCCCCTGCATTACCAGGATTGTGGCTTTTATTCCCCATATTTCCTTATTCAAAAAAAGGGAGGTGGCCGCCGCCCCATTCTGGACCACCAGTTACTCAGCAGCTTCATACAAAAATTGAAGTTCCGGATGGTCACTCCCTTATCCTTATTCCCTCACTTTCCAAGGGAGCTTGGTTCATGGCTCTCAATATGAAAGGTGAATATTTCCACATTGACATTGGCCTGGCTCACTGGAAATTTCTCCATTTTACAGTTGGTCACTTTCATGATCAGTTCCGTGCCCTTTGGTATTGCCACCGCCATCCACAAAAGTCTTCACAGATCACATGCGATGCATTGGCCACTCCGTGTTTCCCTACCTGGATGACTGGCTCCCCATTTTGACATCATGCAACCACCTCCTCTCAGCTATCCAGGCCCTTTTCGATCTCCTCTCTGATCTGGGCATTTGTACCAATGAGAAGAAATCAGTCCTTGTACCTACCCTATGGATCACCTTTACTGGGATGCGCCTGGATTCTCTTGCAGCCTGTGCTTTCCTCACAGTGTACCACGTTCTCTTCTCTCATTACAGCTTTACGCCACAGATCATGCACCTGCGTCTGCTGATGTCTTTCTCTCTTTGGCCACATGGTGACACCTCTGAAATGCCCCATGTGCTGCCTTCAACTATGGCTCAAGTTGATCTTCAAACCACAAACAGACTGCTTAGACAAGCCCATCCTACTCCCCTGGATCATCCTTGTGTCCCTCATGTGCTGAACCAACCTACCCAAGGTCCTGGTTGGTACCCAGTTTGCACCTCCCACTACTTCACACTAATCTCACCACAGATGCCTCCCTTACTGGTTGGGGTGTCCACCTGGATGATCACACAGGCCAAGGCCTCCGGATACCAAGAGAGGCCAGGATGCACATCAACATCCTGGAATTGAGAACTGCCCATCTTGCCTGTCGGGCATTTCTCCCCCACATATGATCCCATCACATGCAACTGCTATCTGATAACATAAGAACGGCCATATTGGGTCAGACCAAAGGTCCATCTAGCCCAGTATTCTGTCTTCCAATGGTGGCCAATGCCAGGTGCCCCAGAGGGAATGAACAGAGCAGGTAATCATCAAGTGATCCATCCCCTGTCGCCCATTCCCAGTTTTTGGCAAACAGAGGCCAGGAACACCATCCCTGCCCATCCTGGCTAATAGTCATTGATGCACCTATCCTCCATGACCTTATCTAGTTATTTTTTGAACCCTGTTATAGTTTTGGCCTTCATAACATACTTTGGCAAGGAGTTCCACAGGTTGACTGTGCATTGTGTGAAAAAATACTTCAGTTTGTTTGTTTTAAACCTGCTGCCTATTAATTTCATTTGGTGACCCCAGTTCTTGTGTTATGAGAAGGAGTAAATAACACTTCCTAATTTACTTTCTCCACACCCGTCATGATTTTATAGACCTCTATCATATTCCTCCTTATTTGTCTCTTTTCCAAGCTGAAAAGTCCCAGTCTTATTAATATCTCCTCATACCACAGCCGTTCCATACCCCTAATAATTTTTGTTGCCCTTTTTCTGAACCTTTTCCAGTTCCAATCTATCGTGTTTGAGATGCATCTACATGCATCAACCACATCTGCATGTACTATTCAAGTATGTTTTCAGAGAACTATCCACAATGACTCCAAGATCTCTTTCTTGAGTGGTAACAGCTAATTTAGACCCCATCATTTTATATGTATGGTTGGAATTATGTTTTCCAGTGTGCAGTGCATTACTTTACATTTATCAACATTGAATTTCATCTGCCATTTTGTTGCCAAGTTACCCAGTTTTGTGAGATCCTTTTGTAGCTCTTCATGGTCTGCTTGGGACTTAACTATCTTGAGTACTTTTGTAT
The DNA here is from genome assembly GCF_965152275.1 of Natator depressus. Lineage (NCBI taxonomy): Eukaryota > Metazoa > Chordata > Testudines > Cheloniidae > Natator > Natator depressus. The sequence goes on from NC_134234.1 coordinate 139,999,354, forward strand.
CATCTGCAAATTTTGCCACCTCACTGTTTACCCTTTTTTTCCAGATCATTTATGAATATGTTGAATAGGACTAGTGCCAGTACAGACCCCTAGGGGACACCAGTATTTACCTCTCTCCATTCTGAAAACTGACCATTTATCCCTACCCTTTGTTTCCTATCTTTTAACGAGTTACCAATCCATGTAAGGACCTTCCCTTTTATCCCATGACAGCTTACTTTGTTTAAAAGCCTTTGGTGAGGATCCTTGTCAGAGGCTTGCTGAAAATCTAAGTACACTATATCCACTAGATCCCCCCTGTCCACATGCTTGTTAAAGAATTCTAGTAGATTGGTGAGGCATGATTTCCCTTTACAAAAACCATGTTGACTCTTCCCCAACAAATTATGTTCATCTATGTGTCTGACAATTTTGTTCTTTACTATAGTTTCAACCAATTTGCCCTGTACTGAAGTCAGGCTTATCGGCCTGTAATTGCTGGATCACCTCTGGAGCCCCTTTTTAAAATTGTCATCACATTAGCTATCCTCCAGTCATCTGGTACAGAAAATTATTTAAATGATAGTTTACAAACTCAGGTTAGTAGTTCTGCAATTTCACATTTGAGTTCCTTCAGAACTCTTGGGTGAATACCATCTGTCCTGGTGTCTTATTACTGTTTAGTTTATCAATTTGTTCCAAAACCTCCTTTAATGACACCTCAATCTGGGACAGTTCCTCAGGTTAGTCACCTAAAAAGAATGGCTCAGGTTTGGGAATCTCCTTCACATCCTCAGCTGTGAAGACCAATGCAAATAATTAATTTAGTTTATCCACAATGGCCTTATCGTCCCTGAGTGCTCCTTTAGCATCTTGATTGTCCAGTGGCCCTACTGGTTGTTTAGCAGGCTTCCTGCTTCTGGTGTACTTTAAAAAAAAAATTTGCTTTTACTTTTTGAGTCTTTGGCCAGCTGTTCTTCTCATTCTTTTTTGGCCTTCCTACTTATATTTTTACACTTCACTTGCCAAAATTTATGCTCCTTTCTATTTTCCTCACTAGGATTTAACTTTCACTTTTTAAGGGATGGCCTTTTGTCTCTCACTGCTTCTTTTACTTTGTTGTTTAGCCACGGTGGCACTTTGTGGTTCTCTTACTATGTTTTTTAAATTGGGGTATACATTTAAGTTGAGCCTCTATTATGGTGTCTTTAAAAAGTTGCAGGGATTTCACTTTTGACACTGTACCTTTTGATTTCTGTTTAACTAACTTCCTCATTTTTTGTGTAGTCCCCCTTTCTGAAATTAAATGCTGCAGTGTTGGGCTGCTGTGGTGTTTCCCCCACCACAGGGATGTTAAAGTTAATTATATTGTGGTCACTATTACCACTATATTCACCAGTGGACCAGATCCTGTGCTCTAGGATCTCCTCTTGTGGGTTCCAGGACTAGCTGCTCCAAAAAGCAGTTATTTAAGGCTGGCCCTCTTAGCTTAGACCATGCCAGGGAGGAGGGAGAGGGAGTAAATCCTGCCTCAAAAAGGATGACTGGGGAGACTTTCATTGAGATTTCCTTCTTTTAAGTTCCCTCCTACAGGTCTTACCAGGAAAGGGGGACGAACAGGGCCCAGGAAGTTAACTGAAGAGTAAAACATATATATATATATTGCTGTTGAGAGCATGAACATGGCAACTTTACATGTAGCTTTTTACTTGCAGAGAGGTAGTCTGGGAGTGGAAGATTTTTGAAAATGACTGTCAGTTCTACAGTTGGGCCAGAAATTCAGGCCCACCCCTTGTTGTCGCAGACCTGAAGAGAAAAAGTAATTAAATTTGCAGTGATAAACTTAATCACGGATATAATTGGAAAACTCACCATCTTTACAGGGGCCAGGGGGCAATCCAGACTAGTGAAGGGTTTTCACTTCTTGCCCTCAAACCCTGGGTGCCTTATAATGGTTTGCTGCTGTAGTTCCCAGCCTGGGTCACTCATAACCAGCCTACAAGCACGCAGATCACACCCGGAAGTGTCTGTATGCTAGACAGTGCTGGTTCAGCCCCACTGAGCTCAGCAGCTGGTCTACCGCCCTGTGGCCCCACTCTGGCTTCCAGCAGCCTTGGTTACAACCAGCAAGGTGACCCCAACCCACACCCAGTCCTGAGTTTTCACAAAACCATGTGCTCTGTAATGTCCAGTCCTCTCCTGGACAGTTCAGAGAAAAAATAAAGTTTGTTCTTGTAAAGAGACAAAGGCATATCACAGCTTATTAACTTAACTGGGGTAAATTTCCTTTAAACACTGCACTGAGTTGGTTTATAGTAAAATAAATCAAATTTATTAACAATAGGCCATAGGTTTAGTGATGCCAAGTAAAAGGAATAAAGTTAGCAAGTGTTACAAGCAAATACAAGTGAAAACGCACATCTAAAAGTCTAAAACTTAATCTAGCAGGGTACAGACTGTATTCAAACTGGTTTCTCACGCCAATCTTCCTTCTTCTCAGCCATGGGTCACTTTCCCTCTGTCAGGACCTTCCACAGAAGTACAAGGTGCTGGCTTCCCTTGTCTTCCTCGGTGAATGATCTGTGCCTAAGCAGGTTTCTCATCTACATTCAGTTTCCAGAGACTTCACCCCCTGACCCTCATTGGCTGAAGGGCTCATCTTTGTCAGCTTGCAGGAGCTCTGGTCCCGTGTGTCTGCCTAGTGATGGAAGCCAAAGATGTCTTCTGTCCTTGCTTATATCTTCCAAAGTTCCATGACCTTGCTTCAAGAGGCAGGTGACCTCCTGCTGTTCTTCTCTTCCTGAGGGCTTCCCATCCCCCTGCTGATTTCTATATAAATGGGGCATCTATTGTTTTTGGTCACACCTTGCTTGATTTCATTAGAGACAGGTAGATAGTTGCCTTCATTCCTGTCTGGGAGGGAACTTGTTTCTCCCTGTTTGGCCACAGATTTTAAAACATAATATCATTAAGTATCCATATTTCCTCATAGTGTTAATACATATATTTCACAATGATATTAATCACCAGTGTGTCATTAGTTTTCAGAAAAGACCTTCCTCTGTACACTTTGCTAATTCAATAATTTTGTATGGAATCAGTTGATTCAACTGTTTATCACTTGAGGTTCTAACTCCCTGTCTTTATAGATCAGTGAACCTTTGAAATGGATTCTTGTGAGTGTTACCCCTCAAAGAAAAGTTCATTCAAGCTGTAAGCAAGGCAACATGGAGTCAGGTGGTGAAGGAGGTTCCATGCTCTTTCTTCTCCCAACTGTTAGCTTAATAACTTCATTTACCTAATACGTTAAAATGGACCGCCATTGTATTTGCCTGAAGATTGGGCTGGTCCGAGAATGAAATACAAATTCCTTTCTAAGGCAGACCTGTCTACCAACTCCACGTGACATGCCTGGTTTAAACACACGTTAGTCATTATTCTAACATATATCTATAACTCTTAATATCCATTGTATACATACATCATGCAAGAATATTAATGATCACTGAATTACTAGTTTTCAAATCATATCTCAAAAGGAATATTTTGTACAATGATTATTACAATTGTACAGGCGGTGGGATCAGTTCTACAGTTTGGCAAGAAATTCTGGCCCCTCCCTTGTTGCCTCAGACCAGAGGGGAAAAAATCAACTTGAAACGATAAATGCCACAGGGATTTAGCTGGAATACTCTCACCATCAAAAGCAACTTTTGTCCAAATTTAAACCTTGGAACTGGAAATCCCTGTAGCTAAACCTTCCCCCATCCACAATTGCCCCAAATGGATATATTCTCTGCTATCCCACTCATAGTAGCGGAAGTGTTTCGTTCAGAAGCATGGTGTCTTTTACTAACATACACAGCAGCACCACAGGACCTAGAATATGGCTTGTCTGAAATTTAAAAAAAGAGAGAGAACTCTTCTGTAGGTTGTCTTAATTACTGCTTTGCACTGCAACTGAGCATGACTATGATTTTTGGCACATAGTATCATATACAAAGTTCCCAAAATAAAATACTACAGGATAGCCCAAAACCCCCTAGGAAACTTTATAAAGGGATTTGTACGCTTGAGAGGATGTCTTTTCTGATGAAGACAAATGATGCAGCAAGGATGATTAAAGAAAAAGGAATTATGTTCAGCAGATAATTAGGTTCTTTAAATAGGTGCAAGAAAAACCACTCCACCAATTTTAGTGTTAGAAAACGTTTGCTAGAAGTTTAGTTTTGATGGTAAAGGGTCTTATCGCTATATGTTTGAGTAGCTAAAATATCTGTTCAGCACTATTGTGAAATATTCATGTTCTGAACAGATAAAAGAGATTATGAAGCGATTGGTTCATACAGACTTTGCAGACAGCAAGAGCTGTAAATAAAGTAGTCACTGTTTGTCATCCCAAGTCCTGGTCAGAGGAAAATTTAAGACAGCCAGTGTTTCTTGTGTGTGTTTTTTCTTTTTGAGATAGAGTGTGGGCTAGGAAATGGTTCATGACAGGAACTTTAAGTTGTAAATAAGAAAGTGACAGAAAAGACAGAGCTTGTAAAGAGGGTTTGTGACTAGCTGAAATGCTGGCAAACCAGCAGTAAAAAGAAAACAAGATTTCTTCTAGAGTGCTTTCTAAAATCATTCTAATGGAAGGAGAGGCAATGGGGAATTCGGCGCCAGTCGCAAAGAGGACTGCCAGCAAAGCCATTCGGATAGCCCTTGGCGTACTCATAAGTGGTATTATAGTGCTTGGCATTGCACTTTTTCTAGGTAAGTTAAAAGTTATACATTAGCAAAATTGAAACTCTCTCAAGGTTTTCTGCTTCTTGCTGGGATGCAAGTACTATATGGCTTACCTATGCATAGTTTTGGCTATATTCACGATCCTTTCTCCTTCTGCTGTTTTATTTTAAATGGAAATGAAAATATTTCAATAAAGCCATTTGTAAAACAAACTGTTATAGTTGGGAGCTGCCACACCAGCAACCATAGCTTTGAATACTTTATTTGAATGTGACTGTTCAGTAGAACGTACTCTATTAAGAATTGTGGTCTTTTATAGTTTAGGGAGAGACTGGTAAAATTATGTGTATCAATAATGCTGATTTACTGAAAGATTCTGACTGATATGGGTTAATAGTTTCTGTTTGCAGAAACCTGAGCTCTCAAGTGTGAGCGTTATGGAATCCCTGTGGTTATTCATTTCATTTGGTCACCATCAGGATTTGACTAAATGTTCTGCACGTTTCTTTATACCAGTTAATGTTTTTCTGTGATGAATCACGGAATCTTCTTTGGAAAGATGGTAATCAAATGCATGGTGGTTGAAATTAAACTATTTGCATCACATTTATTAGCTACAGTTGAACAGAGTGGAGAAGGAATATTTTCCTCTCCAGGATCTGGAGTTTATTGTGAATGAATTTTGTAGGGATATTGCTTAAAGTACATTCACAGATCTATAAAATTATGTGGAATATATTTGGTTGTGCCAAAGATGCCTACTACTAAATGAAAACCATCTGGGAAAGCAGTATTTCATAAAAGCTCAATAGGGTCAGATCCTCATGTGGAGTAAATCAGTGTAATTTGTTTGAATTTGACAGAGCTATGCTGCTTTACACCAGTTGTGAATCTGGCCTCTAAGGATGTTAATGCATTTTATTTCTCTCAGCTCTTTTATAGTCTTGTTTGAAAGGTATACTAGCCCTAGACTCTATACTGAGAACCACTATTTAAAATCTCCTGTATGTCAGCTAAAAAATCTATATGGAAAACTTAAAGCAACAGGCTACAGTACGTTGGTCCTGAACCTGCAAACACTTACACATGAGTAACTGCACATATAAAACAAGCAGTCTCAGGGAATTCAGTTGGACTCTTAATGAGTGTGAAACTTCATACATCCATAACTTCTGGCAGAATCAGGTCCACAGTTTGAGTGCAAAATAGAGTATCACACAGCTAGGAATAATCATAAAAAGAGGGCTTATTTTCTTCTTCTTTGTATTTATTACTTGAAGATAATATATAACCTAAGTCACTAAAGTTCACTGAAGATGCAAGTTCTTTATCCAATGTTTAGACATGAAAATGCAGGCAAGAATATGTAATGCTAAAAAGACAATTAAATAGGGATAATAGGGGCCACCCTGCACCTAGTGGTCCATACTCCCACTGATTTCTTTGGGAGCAGGATCAAGACCATCAGCACCCACAGCTCCCCTTCACCTTGCTGGGAGTTTTGGGGGCTCAGCATCTCTGATAATCAATAAGAAGCTGGAAAAATTGTCTCTTTCTGACTAGTGGGGTTTCTTGTTTGTATTTTCTGCACAAAAGAGCAAGTTCTGTAGTAAGACTTGAAACAGCTACCAGAATATATCAGTAAACTTCCAATAGAGTCCTCTTCCAGGAATATCTGACATATATAGGAATGTTGGCATAGCCCTGAACATCCCATCCAACTAGTTACCTCCGCACTGTCACTTTCCATTGGGGGCTCTGTCAGGGGAGGGTAGCTTAAAATTCTGGCTCTGATTCTGTATAAAATGTGCCAACAGATTCCAGAATGGAAATACACTGATTTCAGCCAGGATCCATGGACACGTCCTTCCCTAGTCAACTTGACCCAGGGCACTTTGAGAACCCAGCCATCAGTTTGTCATTAAACATCTTCAGGAGCCTCATATCCCATATAAATTAGTAACTTATGGCCCAGCCTAATCTCCTGCTCTGGTGGTAGGAGCAGAGGGGAAGGAAAGATCACTCTGCCCATTCCTTCTCTGGCAGCAAGATCAGAGAATAAGGTGATTTAAGGTTTGATTTCAATACCCTTTGCCCCTGCTTCGCTGGTAGCTTTGGACTTCACAAACTGTAAAGCTAGTGAGATTATTTCTGTGGCTTTTAAAGTCTTCTCACATTGAGGTATTTATACCACTTATTTTCTTAGAAGTCTGGAAATAACCTTAAGAAGTAGATGCAGAATAAGTGTAACGGGTAATACAATCGTGATTACATGTAATAATGGGTTCTGGTAACATCAGATGGCAAGACAATTGAGCTGGTCAAAACTTTTCAACTGAAATAATTTCCCTCAAAAAAATAGGGTTTAATCAAAAACAAAAATGTTTTTTTCAAAATTTTAATTTTTTTTTGACAGGAAATTTCTAAACAAATCAAAATGTTTTGTTTTTGTATTGAAATTTTGTTTTGTTTTTTGAAAACCAACAGTTTTCAGATTTCATAAATATCAGATTTCCCCGAGCCCCCTTCTTCCTCTTCTTTTCCCGTTTTAACACTGAGCGCAACAGAACGGATAAGGGCTAGGCTTCTTTTTTCACTTTATAACGTTGTCCCTTTAAATTCTCGGTATCTTTTCAAAAGTTGGAGAAGTTTTGAAATGTTATAAACTAGAAAAAGGAAAAAAAAAATGAATTCCTCCTAAACATGCAACCTGCTCCCCCAACAACTTTGGGGGGGGTGTTATTCATTTTAATGCATTCAGGGAATAGGAGAGAAAGGAGGAAAAACAAGAATTTGCAGGGTTTTAAAAAATATTTAGAGAAAATTTTGAAGAAACAAAAAGCGATTCCCTTTCAAACCACAAGAAACAGAACCAACTGGTACATTTCAACATTTTTTTTTCATTTCCCCCCCTCATTGTTATACCAGATCTACAAGACAGCAACACTCAAAGGATTTATTACTTTAGCCCCCAGAGGAACTGCACATATATTTTGTGGATAACCTTTTGAAATATTAGACTTGGAAAGGTTCTGAAAACCAGTAAAGAAGCTAAAGCACAGCAGCTGTCTGAAGCCTCTGAAAAGCTGAAAATTACTAGGGACACTGTAAAGCCATTTTGTTAATTTTTTTAATTACCGCACTGGTCTTGTTTTAAAAAAAATGCAGTGTTGTGATGCAAGAGAATCTACACAAGGTTTCAATGACCAATGGGTGTGAGATCTTCCAAGCTGGTAAATAAACAATGTGTTGATGTCAGCCCAAGAACTAGCATCTCTGGTACACTGGCCTTCTACCAGTGATGCCCTAGTGTTAGCCATTTAATGTTGTCTGAAGGTGAGGTGCCTGCTTTTTCATGCTGCTATTTTTAGACTTATGAAAAATAAAATGGCAGCACGTGTTTCATAGAGTCATAGAATTTAAGGCCATAAAGGACCACCAGATCATCTAGTCTGATCTTCTGTACATAAACAGGCCATTAAACACCACCCAGCACCTACTTAGCAAGTACAATTTATTGAGACGAGGCATTCAGACAGAGTACAAAAATTACATTCTGTAGTATGTATATGGCAGGGTGTTCAAGCTACAGAGTTCATGATGTTTGACTCAAAATGCTAACAATTAATTCATTGCAGTACAAATTATCCCAATTTGTTTTTCCGTTTTGCAGTTAGCCAAGGTCTTATAAACCTTCATCCTAAGCAACAGTATTGCTTGACTTCAGAATGCGTTGAAGCTGGTAAGCAACACTTTTCAATCTTGTTTTGTATCATAATTACAATACTTTAGTTGAGAGAAATATGAAATATTGATAGTATTCTATGGTTCCATGACTCCTTTTAACTCAAGAAGGCTTGGTAACAGTGAATACATGTCAAGATAATTTAAAAACCAATGCAGCAGCAATTTACTGTAGTTCTATTTTGCTTTTGTTTTTGTAGTGCTAGCATGTTCTACTGTATCCTGTTTTTTTTTTTTACTGTAGGTCTAGTGTTGGATAAAGTCACTTTTAGGAATGCTCATATTAATGAAATTTCCTTTTCAGTAGCCAGCAAAGTAACTTATCAGCAAAATGTTAATAATCACATAGATGCTGTAGGGCCTGATCTAGCAAATCCTTAATACCACGTGTGGTGACAATGGCCCTGATGCCGCAGCTTGTTGTGTGCAGGCAGACTGCTGTGCCCATTTAGAGAACCATGTGGTCATTTTTTTAGGATATGGTGGCAGTAAATGTTTACAGGCAAAGGGCATTATAAAGCCAGGGTGACATTTTCTAAACTGCTCAGCTTTGGCTTAATCCTGCTCCCATTGAAAACAGTGGAGGTTGTCCAATTGACTTTAATGAGAGCAAAGTTAGGCCAATGCTTAGTACATTTGAAAATCCGACTGTCAAAGTCAAACAAAGTTGACAATATGGCATCTTTTGGGGTATTTTTTCAGGCCTCATAATGTATGGAGTTTGGATTGCACTTGATTGTTTAGCTGAACTTCTTGAGACTACAGAATTGGTTTGTAATCTCATGAGAATAAACTTTTTCATGAGATTTTCTACAGTTACTATTTCTACTTTGCCTTTTACAACAACAATTTTTTGGGGGTATTTGGGCACTTCTACCTGCAGCTGAACCCTGAAAGATGAGAGAGAGAGAGAGAGAGAGAGAGAGAGAAAATAGGAAGCAATAGGGTGGAATAAATTGACTAAATGTTTAAGAACCACAAAAAATATGGGGTTTATTTTGAGATTTGGAAAAAACAGGGGCCCATATTTTATCTGAACTGTTTTTCCTGTTTCTTATGTTTGTTAGTTGTGCTAATGTATGGCTGACCATAATATTTTTTGCTGGATCAACAAAAATTGTCACTCTGCACAGAGTTTAGAGTCAGAACTGGAGAGCTACTTGACTCAACTGTCTTACTTCAAAAAGCAATGAGTAGTGAATCTCTTCAGTGTATTCTCAAGGTCTAGGTCACAGCTTGTCTTACAACTATTCAAAAGCTGTACAATAATTGCCTAAGGGCAAAGCATCCAGTAAAGATGGGCCCAAGCTATACAGTACTGATGTGGATTAGGATCTTCACTTTCAAGGGAGTTCAGAGCTTCAGTTTTAGTTCGTTTGTCTCTAATATTTGAGACATCATAAGTGGAGTTCAGAATGTATGGGAAGGTAAAAGGAGGTGGTTGCATGTGTTACAAAGGACAAAGACTATCTTTGGGCTAATATAGAGTATGTTTTATTGATTTCTTTACAAACCTGTGTGTGCTTGCTGGACACTATAAAAGAAGAAACAATGTAATGTTATTTAGGGTGCAAATAAGGACAGTTCTGATTTAGATAAGAACCAAACCAACCTTCATCAAAACTCCAACCAAACCAATCCTGAACTTTCTCTCTTTGTAGCTATCCAATGAACATTTAAAAATTCCACACCGGCAAAGTTATTGTAATGGCAATTCCAACCTAAATAAAACTAGCAGGTACTGGAAATATTACCACAGGCTTCCAGTCCAACTTTCTGAGCAAAATTGTTTGGATAAAATTCAAAATGTGTGGATGTTTAGCCAAACTGAGCTGAACTTCTGAATCTTTGCAGTTATATCCACCGTAGGTGCAGGTAGCTTCTGCTGTGCCTGAGAGAAGCAATGTTTTTTACATTTCAAATCTATTCTGATTGATAGTGAAGTGGGGACAAGAAAACTGCTCAGTACCCTGTTCCATGCACGCCATCCAAATCAGATAATGTAGCGATCACATGCCTATTTATGCCATAACTATTTATTATGGAATTTGATTTTTACTGATAACCAGGAGAGAGATTGTTTGGTATATGGCTCAAAAAAACTTTCTAAAAGCCACTGACTATTAGACTCGATGCCTTTATCAGAAGAGTCTCCTCTCTAATAATAATCAGTGGGCATTCAGTCATAAAGATTAAACAGGAGGTATTTTCTTTCCTCTCTTCCAAGGTAGTAAAGAATTTTACACATTTTCCTTGAGTGCTACGCTGCTGCAGGTAAAGAATGTATAATTTTGAGGTGTTCTAATTACAGCCTGTTTGACATGCTCTGATATTAAATGGCTAGATAGACTTCACTCTATCCTTGCAAGATGGAGATTCCATTTCTATTCAGGTTCTATAAATTCGATTTTTTTGTAGATCTCGCTGCAGGGATCATCTCGTAACAATCAGTGGCAGGTTTGTCCAAATTAGTTATCACGATGAATGCACAAATATTTTGGCTGTTATTTGACTTATGCATGGGCAAAGTTAGATTCTGGAAACAGCAAGACCATCACAAGCCAGGGAATGATCTTTATCCTTCAGATGAAGGTGAAAAACCTTGCTGGGATAACTGATGTATGTTAACTATCATTTTGGGAATATAATCTGTCAGAATTTTAAATTTTGCTAAAACAGTCCATAAATCCATGTGATACTTTACAGCTGCCTCCATCTTAAGTAAAATAAACCAGTCTGTGGATCCCTGTGAGAATTTTTTTCGGTTTGCCTGTGATGGCTGGACATCTAATAATCCCATTCCTGAAGACTCGTCAAACTATGGAGTTTATCCTTGGCTGAGGCACAATGTGGACCTCAAGTTGAAAGGTAAATATGTTCTTTCTGAAAGCAATAAGAGCTCTTTTCACTGCAGCTTGTTAGCTGGCTTTATATAGAATAAATATTGATTCCATGCCCTTCCTTCATTTAGATTTATGTTGAATAACATCCAACAGAACAACATCACATTCTCTTTTCATTGCATTTTTGCTGATGCTTTTGATAAGAGTTACGTTAACAGAAAACAACATGAGAAAAACACACTGTGTATTGGGGGGCGGGGAGGAGAATGTTTCTGCTGGCAACCCAATGAAACATGAATCCAGTAACCCATTGTGTGTCCAACAAAGAATTATATTGAAGGGAAAGACTGCAGGATTTGATCGGATACTTCTTAGGCCATGTTTACAGCGGGGAAATTTTCAAAACCTTTCCTCACCGGTTCAGTTGAAAGGGAACTAAAATTAATGGGATCTCTGGGATCCATTTTTGCTACTGTTTTTAAAAAGCGCTTCTTAATGAAATGGTAGTAAAAATGAGTCTGTCTGTCCAAGCTTTTTCTACACTGGGGATATCACTGGTTTTAACAGTTTGAAGCAGTGTTAGAACTCATGCAATTTTTAAATTCCCTCAGAATAGACAAAGACTTAGAGAAATGCACTAGCCTGATTGTCCCAGAAAGTGAACAGCGAGCTGCCCACATGCTACAAATGTGACTTCTCTGTTACATGTGATTATCACATGTCCTCATATTTTCCTCGCCAACATATTCTTTTAGAGCAATATTGTGTAGTTACCTTCACTCAATGTTGTTCATGATCTTTTCTCTGCTTTCTGTGTTTATTTGATCACTGATATTTTAAGCCAAAGCTCATTTTACCTGAGGCGGTGGTGTAGCTGTGCCCACAGACTGTTTGAAGAACTATGGTTTGCAATGTTCTGAGCATGTTTACTTAATTTGTTGACGTAGAATGGCAGATCAGATCTTAGTATTCTGCTTCATTTAAATTCCTTTGACAGCTGGTAAATAAGCCATCTAGGTGTGTGGCTCCCATTGAAATACCTGAACTGTCATCAGAAAAACAGAAAACTGTGTATGAGAATGTGCCTCTGAAGAAAAAAATAGCCTGAAGTGGAGCTGTGTAGGGAGGTAGATATTTTTATCTGAACATGACCTGACTTCGTGCTGGACTCCATAGCTGTGCCACCTCAGCAGGAAGTTCTACAAGGAAGAAGGATGATGTTGATTGTTAGGTAGGAAAAAGTGTCAGATTTTTATAATCTTGACTGAAACTGTGAGTCATGTAACGGAAAGGAGACTGTTGTGCAAGATTTAATATTCTCTTTAAAGTGCCTTAACATAGTACAGTGAAAACGTGTTGCTGAAATAACAACCACCTGCTCTGAGCGCAGCAGGGTGGAGAGTGATCAGCACTTTTGTGTTGCACTAAAATAAACTTATTGGATTTATTGACTTCAGGGATTTTTTGGTGCATCTTATGGGCCTTCTCCAACTAACTTTCTTCAGTAAGGTCAGCATACCGTGCACGTTCACTCTAGATGCCATTAACTGTTTTTACAGCTGTGCTCAGTTACAAATACGATAGAACATGCTCTAATGATTGCTGTGTTAGATCTTTCTTGAGGATGTCTCTGAACCAGTAAAACTATTGCTGGAGACTGGTTTAAGTTTTGCTTTCCTAATATTACTGCTGCCAAAACGACATATTAGGTAGCTTCATGTCATGCACCGACTGCAACCTTACATAAGCCTGATTTAATTAGCATTGCAGCAAGGTTTATTCAGCCACTGTGGACCGTTACTATAAACTACAATATATGTCACCTCTCACTAGAGCTGGGCAAAATTGTTTGGCGTATTTGCCGAAAAATGCTATATTGCTCAACCCAAAACTTTTTGAAAGTTTGATCAAAAGTTTTCCAGGCCCAGATCGAGAGAAGAGACTGTGTGTGTTTGTTCCCCCTTGTCACCTTTAGACCAGTGGGCAGCACACTTGTCTGGAACATGGGGGACTCAGGTTAGAATGCCCATTCTGGAACAGAGACTTGAACTCTGATGTTCCCCCACCCAGGTGAGTGCCCTAACCACCAGGCTACAGGCTATTCTAGGGTAGGCTGGTCTCAATCTCTCCTGTTGAAGCTGCTCCACTTTGTATAAATACTTAAATATTCATTGGAGCAAGGACTTGACTTCTGGTCTGGCCCCTGCTAAGGGAGTGCCCTAACCATTAGCCAATTGGCTATTCTGTTCTGCTCTCAGTCTTTCCTGTTGAAGCAGCTCCACTTTGTATAATTACAGTAGAATCTCAGAGTTACGAACACCTAGGGAATGGAGGTTGTTCGTAACTCTGAACAAAATGTTACGGTGGTTCTTTCAAAAGTTTACAGCTGAAGATTGACTTAATACAGCTTTGAAACTTTACTATGCAGAAGAAAAATGCTGCTTTTAACCATCTTAATTTAGATGAAACAAGCACAGAAGCAGTTTCCTTCCCTTGTCAAATCTTTTTTAAACTTTCCCTTTAGTTTTTTAATAGTTTACGTTTAACACAGCACTGTATTGTATTTGCCTATTTTTCATATCTGCTGCTGCCTGATTGTGTACTTCCAGTTCCAAATGAGGTGTGTGGTTGACTGGTCAGTTCGTAACTCTGGTGTTAGTAACTCTGAGGTTCTACTGTACGTAAAATTTACTGGGCCAGAGAGAGAGACAGAAAATGACTCTATAGCCTAGAGATGCAGGCACTCACCTGGGAGGGTAGGAGATGTGGATTCAAATCCCTCCTCTGAATCATGCGGAGATAAGATGGTCATCCCAGGCAAGTGCCCTAAACACTACGCTAAGGGGTGTAATTCCTCCATTGCCACAGTTTCAGAACCAACTTTTTTTCCTGAAGTTTTGGTTTGCTGGCCAAACTGAAAAATAAATTAGTCGCTCAGCCCCACCTCTCGCCCTTGTTTTGGGGGATCTTAGCCCTTTTAACAGATAACACTAGAGAAGAATACCATGCTAAACCTCATACTGAAACATTTTTGGGAGGTGGGTTTAGTGAAGCAGGGATCAGCAACATGGAAAGAAAAGGGAAGGGGAATGAGGGGGACAGGGCAGGGCAGAAGAGAATAAGAGGGGCAGGTGTGGAGTGAAGCTGAGGTAAAGAGATTTGGCAGGGAGGGGAAGGGTTGGAGCAAACAGCCAATCAGCACAGGGCAAAGCAGTGGTTCTCAACCTATTTACAGTTATGGGCTGCATCCAATACTACCTCTATGGCCCTGAGGATGTCACATGGGCTGTAGCTCTGTGCTGATTGGGCTGCAAGCGGGCCGCAGGTTGAGAACCACTGGGTAGAGAAAGTCCAGTCAAAAGTGTAGGAAATTATCTGAGAGTGCACCCTGCTTCTGCTCCAACCAGTGGGAGACTCTGACGGGGTTCTCTCTGCAGTTCCCCCCAGGATGACATAGTGGTGTGGAGGGGAAGCATTGCCTAGGTCCTAGTGCCTCTATACTGTGTGTGTTGTTCTCCGCTGTACAGTTCCCAGCCCCCCCTACTCAACTCCATTTTACAGCCTCCCACCAGTGCAGCAGTCCCTGCTTTGGCTGCTTCTGCCCCTTTCAGTGGGAGTTGATGAGTGCTCAGCACCTTTGGAAATCAGGCCATTTATTTATGGGCCTAAATATGGACTTGAAAAACCTAACTTTCGGCACCCACATTGAAATATTTGGCCTTGGTCTTCTAACTACTGTCAGTGGCGCCTTGCATTCTATTGTAGTTGTCCCTGTTTAACATCTAGTTGTAGACTAGGAAAAAAATCTTTAAAGGACTATTTACTACTTAAGTTCCAGGTTATGAAATATTTACCACATGAAAGAAAACTATTAATCTTACTCTGATAACATAGTTTGGGCATGTTTTGTTGTAGCTGTGTCAGTCCCAGGATATTAGAGAGACAAGGTGGGTAATAGAATATCTTTTATTGGGCCAACCTGATATTACCTCATCGACCTTGCCTCTCTCATAGTTGGGGCAGAAAGTCATGTTTTTAGTATTTATATTCTTTGATGATATGATATAGATGGAAGGCAATTTTTTATGGAATGTTCTTACTTAAAATGAAATATTTTCTGGTCTATTTACTAATCTCTGAATACTTCTCCATTTTAAGAAGAAAATAAGTAATCGGAGGGAGGCTTAGGTAGTGGTTTTTGGAAAGGTTAGTCATTGGATTCTGGTTTTTCAAGGACATAATCAAAACAGAGTGTGTCTTGGTTTTGGATTCATGGACAACTGGAAATAGAGAGAGATTCCCAAACCTTCGTAGACAGTAGTAGAAGGACTAGAACTGGACATATCAGAAGCCAGAGATGAGTCCACAGTTAGTTCTTTCAGGATGCTGATAAATAAGAGCCCAGAATGAGGTAAAGGACAAGGCAGATGTCAGCTTCAGGAGTGGCAGGAGTATTCAAGCATTCATGGCCCTGATGGTGCATAACAAAGAAAGGAATGGCTGAGAGTGGCAATGAAATTAGGGGATACCCCATGAGCAGTCAATGCCGCCCACCTGCATCAATGGGCAGGGTAACTTGAGGCACCAGTGTTGAAAGTGGGACAGTCTCAGTGGCAAGGGAAGGAGACCCTCGCCAATGGATAATAGGAAGCTTCCCCCCCCAGGAGTCTCTGGCACCCATTGGCCAGCTGGGGTAGAGGGGTGCTGATTGGTTACCGTTCCCCAGATCCCAGGCCTTAGCCCAGCGCAGGGGCCATGTGGACCCTCATTTAGCTCCATTCCAGAAGGCACTGGAACCAATAAAATATCTGGTTATAGGAGAGCATGGATGATGGGCGGATACCACCCCTTTCTTGTGTTAAAGTTTAAGAAAAGTTCTGGCCTTCCGCTTATATCCACGCATATGTCTATCCTCATTTTGCCTCTGTGTCTACAGCAATTGGCATGTACTCAGTTTGCCCTCTTCTCCACTGGTTACATGCAGAGAAGGGACAAGAAATCTGTGGTTTTTGTTTAGCTGGGTAGGTTATGTTTTAGTTTTGCAAACGTAAAACCAACACTTTTTTTTCTGTATTTTGGTGTAGGGTTTGGGTTTGGGTTCACAGTCCACAGGAATATGAAATAGTTGATGCTTTTAATGTTTTGCCTTACTCACTTATAACAAATTCATACTAAAATAAATAATGTTATTTTCCCCTTTAAATATTTTTTCCATGCTCCTAGGACTGAGAATTATTATTTTTTTAAACAAACAGACCAAAACCCCTATGCAAACCCCATCCACAACATTTTAACGATATGTAATAGGTGAAATCCTAAACCTATTAAAGTCCATTACAAGACTTCCATAGACTTCAATAGGACCAAGATTTCACCCACTGTCTGGCAGCATACTGTAAACCAGCCTCCAACTTGCCAAAATTCAGATAGGTCATGAATTGAAAAATAGGTCTGTGTAATTTTGGTTTTGACCTAGATTCAGGTGCTACAAATCTAACATGAAACTTCCTGGTTGATATTTTTGGAATTATACGGAGTTTTGGTTTGTCTTTTGTGTATCCTCTAGTATTTAACCCTTGTTGACTGACTGCATGATGAGAGACAAGGTTCGTGAGGTAATATCTTTTATTTGACCAACTTCTGTTGGTGAGAGAGCTTTCAAGCAACACAAAGCTCTGAAGTTTGTGTCTCACCAAAAGAAGTTGGTCCAATAAAAGATATTACCTCAGCCACCTTGTGTCTCTCATCTCTTGGGACCAACACAGCTACAACAACACTGCATAGACTGTATGATGTCTAATATAAGACCACATTTCATTTGCAGTTATATTAGGTGCACTTCAAAAGTTTCCATCAGTTTGATGGAGGTTGTCAGTTCCAGTAGAGATCCCAATCTTTAAGTATAGCAAATAGCTCTCATAGCAGTAGAATCTGTCAAAATGGAAGAAACATTTTAGGTGGGGCCCAAGTTGTTTAAAGAGAAGATCTTACACACTGCTGCTGTTCAAGGTGAAATAAAGTGGAGTTTGCACTTTCTCTCTCTGTAAATGGGTTTCGTTTACCATGACATTTCCTGCTGAGTTATTTCAGTTCCAACTAAATTTCCATGTTGATCATTGACGTTTGTTTAGCATTTCGGAGCACTGTATAATCTTAGTATTTAAATGCAGGTGATACTTTGCAAATTATGTAAAACTGGAATCCTGGGGTGAGTAAATCAGGACTCATCACCTGCAGTGCAATTTGATCAGCACTATACTATTTCTTTTCCCCCACCTGAAGTCTGCAGAACAACAATGTGCATCTGTTTATGTGGCCAGGCAGGAAGCAATAAATTAAAAAATTGTGCAAACATTCCTAAATCACAGCATTGCATAGGAGGCTATTTAGAATTATATGAATAGTATGTAAAGGTGTCTTTCAGGCCTTCACATTTAATTTATAACTGTGGAAACCATTCTGCAGATTTTATCCCATATTGATCCTGGCACCTATTTCAGTCTAATTTGTTGATCTAAGCTTTTTATCATTGCTATGTTCAGATGAAAATCCTTTTAAATAAAATGAGGCATTCCCACCAGGGCTAATGTAGAGAAACAGAAGCCTCTTTGGGAGATATTAAATATAGTAATTCAAAGAACAGGAGACAGACAACAAAGAAAACAACTTTGCAGTGTAGTCAGTCTTTCACAAGATCATTTGCAAGAATTGTCTGTAAAGACAACTTTTTCATTTACATGACTTCAGGAATGTAAAAATATCCCTTGAATGCTGAGATTTAGGGGCTTTAGGACAGTTGTGCTCATGGATTCCTTTCTTTCTGGCAGATGCTAGAAGGCAGCAGTGAGTAATTGCTCTTCTGCTCTAAGGGATCTGCTATGCTGGTTTCGATAGGGTTCCATTCTATCATCCCTCCCCTTTGACTGACATATGGGACCATTTGGATGGGTAGAGTTTGGGCTGTGGTATTGGTATACAATTGACACTCAGCTATAGACTTTAACCTCATCCAGTCACTGCTGCAGAAGATGAGTGGCTACCCCAGAGTCTATGAACTAGGGGCATGGCTAAGAGCTAGCTGATTAACACATATTCATGATGAGACAGATATGATATTAATAAGATAGGGGAAGCAACCAGAAGGAGTGGAGAAGTTTACTGCCAATAGCTCGCTGAAGTGTTGTTGGATAGCTTGCTGGTCCAAGATGTGCAGGTAGAAGCAGACACCAATTATGTTTTTTATCCCTTTTGTTTAGCCTTCCTTTTTTGTGGGGACCTTGCTGCAATGTCCCACGCCTCTGTCACCTCAAGAATGGGTTACTGTGATGTGCTCTACAAGGGCTCTGCATGAAACTTTTCAGACATTGCAGGTACTGTGAACATGCATCTACCTGTCAATGAAGCTGTATTTCCCATATGAAGCCCCTAACGACCTCCTGTGCTCTGTGATCTGTGCTGGCGGCCAATTGATTCTGGGTGAAGTTTAGGGTGTTGGTGTTGATTTATAGAACCCCTCAATAGCTATTCTAGGTAGAGCTGGTTGGAAAAATTCAGACAAAACACCTTCTTCTGAGAATTTTGCTGATTTGTCAGAATTGAAACATTTTGTGGAGATGGTTCAATTTCAGTGAAATTCCAGTGGAACCCAGGCAGGGATCCAATGGAATGTCAGAAGCCTGTCCAGTTTCCTACCAGCTAGCCCACCCTGTTGGGGACATCAGGGCTTCAAGGGTCCATGGCTTTGGGACAGCCCAGCTATGCAAACTGCCTTGGAGCTTGGGACCCCAGGACTTCCAGAGTCCATGGCTTCAGGCAGTCGAGCCATAAAGACTGCCTTGAGGCCATGGCTCCATTTTCGTTCATAGGCAATTTTGAAATTTGTCTGTTTTCATTCCAAAAGGGGAAGAAAATCAAATAGCTCTAATTCTAGAAAAAGCATCGGTCCCCTGGTTTAAACAATAGGAAGATGTTCTTGGTTGAGGGAGGCTTGACTCCTGAATGCATTTCCTTGGTTCACCAAAGATACAGTGATCTTTAGGGCACACTGCAAAACTCATCTCTTTGCTAATGGGTTCGCAAGATGCGGTAGGAAAGTCTCATTATGATAAAAAGGGAGACAGAAAGTTTATAGATTATAAACATTGGATCAATTTGTACGGATTTTAAAAAATGTTTTGCGTGTGTGTGTGCAGAATTTTGAATAAATGTTCAATGTTTATGAATAAAAATAATTATTATTCATGTTAACACCTCAGGGTCTCAGTCTTACCTTACTAAACAAATCTCCAGGTGACTGCAATATACCAGAGCCCTCTTAATTATATAGGACCTAAAAATTTTTACACAATATTTCACAAAAAGTGTGGCAAGGCACCTCTTTTGCCACATCAGCTTCAGCTTTTCTCACTTTGGCCAGAAGGGCTGGAGTAAATCAGTCCTATGCTGGAGGTTTTTAATTCTTAACTTTGGCCTATTTACAGTGGGCCTCATGGTAGGCCCAAGTAGTTCTTTTAATAAAAACAAACAAACCCCACAATACAAAAGAAATACATTTCCTTGCCCCTCACTGGACCATTGACTCATTATGCTGGTTTCTGGTTGTCAGCCCTTCCCCAAATAGAAGTAAACTCAGTGTTTCCCCTAAAGGGAGGCAAGCAGCTCCACCTAGGAAAAGCCTTTTCTCCCTGCTGTCTGTAGGGTTGCCAATTTTCTAATCTCACAAAACCGAACACCCTTGCCCCGCCCCTGCCCCGTCTCCGGGGCCCTGTCCCTGCTCACTCTATCTCCCCTCCCTCTGTTGCTCACTCTCCTCCACCCTCACTCATTTTCACTGCGCTGGGGTGGGGGTTGGAGTGTGGGAGGGGATGGGGGTTCCAGGGGCCAGAAATGAGGGGTTCCCAGTGCGGGAGGGGGCTCTGAGCTGGGGCAGAGGGTTGGGGTGCGAAGGGGGTGAGGACTGTGGCTGGGGGTGCAGGCTCTGGGGTGGGGCCAGGGATGAGAGGTTTGGGGTTCAGGAGGGGGCTCTGGGCAGGGGGAAGGGGATGAGGGTTTTGGAGTGTGGGAGGGGGCTCTGGGTTGAGGTGGGGGTTAGGATGTGGGAGGGGGTACAGGCTCTGGGATGGGGGTGCAGGCTCTTGGGTGGGGTAGAAATAAGGGGTTCAGGGTGTGGGGGGGCAGGGTGTTGGGGTTCAGGGTGTGTTGTGTGGGGGCTCTGACTGGGGGTGTGGGCTCTGGGGTGGGGCTGGGGATTAGGAGTTTGGGATACAGGAGGGGTCTCCGGGCTGGGGCTGAGGGGTTTGGAGTGTGGGAGGGAGTTCTGAGCTGGGGGAGGGGATTGGGGCATGGGAGGGGATTTGGGGTGCAGGCTCCAGAAGGAAGTTTGGGTGCAGGAGAAGGCTCATGGATGGGGTAGGGGGTTGGGGTGCGGGAGGGAGTTCAGGGTGTGGGCTCCAGGCAGTGCTTACCTCAGGAGGCTTCCGGGAAGCTGCCGGCATGTTCCTAGGCAGAGGCATGGCCAGCTGGCTCTGTGCACTGCTTCTGCCCACAGGCGCTGCCCCCCGCCCCCAGCTCTCTTTGGCTATGTTTCTGGCCAGTGGGAGCTGTGGCACCGAAGCACGGGACAGGGGTTGTGTGCAGAGTCCCCCTGGCCATCCCTCTGCATAGGAGCCAAGGGACATGTCCCCACTTCTGGGGAGCCGCACGGAGCCCTGCCAACTGGACTTTTAATGGCCCAATCAGTGGTACTGACTGGAGCCGCCAGGGTCCCCTTTCGACCGGGTGTTCAGGTTGAAAACCAGGTGTCTCTAACCTTGCTGCAGTTTGTTTCTCATCCATCCTCTCTCTCTTTCACCAGAGGGTTTTTTTAAAAGGCCCTTAATTGGACCCAGGTCTAATTAATCTGAGGTAACCTCTTCTCAGTTCATAGGAAAAATGGCCTTTGCCATTCTAGGACTGATATACCTGCCGTCCAGGATTCTTTTATAGCTGTCAGGTCTGACTTTGTCAGAAAGGTAGGGCTGGAAGTCACCTCAAGAGATCCTCCAGCCCCCAGCACTGAAGTAGGACCAAGATTACTTAAATCATCCCTGACAGGTGTTTGTTAAACCTGTTTTGAAAAGCCTCTAATGACAGGGATCCACCGCCTCCCTTGGAAGCCTATTCCAGTACTTAACTGCCCTTATAGTTAGAAAGTTTTTCCTAATATCTAACCTAAATCTGCCTTGTTTCAGATTAAGCGGATTATTTCCTGTCCTGCCTTCAGTGGACATGGAGAAAAATTGATCACCATCCCCTTTATAATAGTCCTCAACATATTTGAAGACTGTAATCAGGCCTCCCCTCAGGCTTCTTTCCTCAAGACTAAACATGGCCAGCTTTTTTAACCTTTCCTCGTAAGTCAGGTTTTCTAAACATTTCATCATCTTTGTTGCTCTCCTCTGGACTCTCTCCAATTTGTGCATATCTTTCTAAGAGCGGCACCAAAGACACAGTACTTCAGCTGAGGTTTCACCAGAACTGACTAGAGTGGGACAGATACCTTCCATGTCTTACAACACTCCTGTTAATACAGCCAAGAATTTTATTGGCCTTTTTACTATCACATTTTATAGTCACACTGTTGACTCATGTTCAATTTGTGATCCACTATTGACCCCTCCTTTTCAGCAGTACCACTGCCTAGCCATTTTGTATTTGTGCATTTCATTTTTTCTTCCTAAGTATAGTACTTTGCACTTGTCTTTATTGGGCTTCATCTTGTTGATTTCAGACCAGTTCTCCTACCTGTCAATATCATTTTGAATTCTAATCCTGCTAGCAACCCCTCCCAGGTTGGTGTCATCCACAAATCTTATAAACCTACTCTCAACTCTATTGTCCATGTTATTAAATAAATTAAAATAAATTGTGCCAGACCCAGGACAGATCTTTGTGGGACCCCACTAGATACATGCTCCCAGTTTAACAGCAAATCACTGATAACTATTCTTTGAGTATGATCTTATAATAGTTGTATACCCCCCTTACAATAATTTCATCTAGACCACATTTCCCTAGTTTGCTTATGATGATAATGTCATGTGGGGCTGTGTGGGTGAGGTAACATCTTTTATTGGAGCAACTTCTGTTGGTGAAAGAGACAAGCTTTTGAGCTCTGTGTGGCTTGTTTGTCTCACCAACGGAAGTTGGTCACCCAACTTGTCTCTCTAGTATCCTGGGACCGACATGGCTACAACTACACTGCATACACTGCATCTAGGACTGTGTCATTTATAACAATGAAGACTGTCTTGGGTGTGTTGCATTCAGTATAGTCTGTTTTGTTTGCATGTTACCATTAGTGTGGCATTCATTGCTATTGTTATTCCTACTTCTTGTCTCATATTCAGGATCACATTCAGAAGTGATATCACCAGCTTCTTCCCCCTCATTCTGTATATCAGTGATTGAGTTTTTTGAGAATTCTTTCCAATACTATTAGAGGTGGGTAGAATTTCTATCTAACAGCATAATATGAAAAAAAAAGTTTTTTCAGAAGGTACTTGGTGAAGCTTTCGGTGTTTTTAATTGAGATTTTTACTTTACTGCCAGACAGTTCCCAAGTCCCAGTTATTAGTAAGAGTTCAGATATTTTCTCACTCTCTAAGCAGTTTGCTCATCCCCTCATCTCTGAGCAGTTTTCTCACTCTCTGAGCAGTTTGCTCATTTCGTGATGCCAAATGATGGAACAGAATTGAGAAGTGTGCTCCAGTAATCCAAACGCAGAACTTGAATTCAAGAACTCCTGAATTCTCTGGCTCCAATGTTTTCTTTTAATCTTAATACATGCTGGTGCTTCAGTTTTCCCAATTTGTAAAACATGTATAATACCTGCATTGTAGACCTATTGGAAGCATTTAATTAGCTAATGAGTACAAATTATTAGACTATAAAATATTTTATGTAAGTGTTTCATTTACGAAGAGTGATGCTAACCTTTTACACTGCTCTCCCCATGTGGCTGAATTACTTCCAGTCTAACTCCCCACATTCCCTTTTTTGCCAGAGTCCGGTCAATAACAGTTCCTCCAGGGAACATGGGCCTTCTGACTCCAATTCCACTGATAATGGTACAATAAATACAGAGGTATTTATATCTCTGCATAAAATTTGAGATTCAAGCATTACTCAAAATGTGAGACTTTGCCAGAAAGGTAAAACAAGATATGAAAGTCTGCCAACTCAGTACAGTACAACTTATTTTTTGTTAAAGTAACATACCTGAACAGGAAGTAGAACAGCCAGGAAGTTTTGCAGGCTCTTGTGGCATCTAGAAAGAAAAGCTGTATGTGTAATGTGTGTTTGGGAAACCATGGGTGAAGAAAGGAGATCATTTTGGTTCTTGAATGAGGTTTAAGGCTCCACAGCAGCTGAGCCACAGGATTCCCACAGAGCCTTTCTGGTCAGAAGAGCAGAACACCACCTTCTTGCTTTTGAGTCTTGTGAGAGATCACTACATCGGTACTGAGAGCTGACTTTCTATCACCCTTTCATTCTATTTTTGAGGCAGTATTTATAGTAGTTTTGTACCAAGCTTATCTATTGAAGCTGTTGTGTATATCAAAATGATAGATTTGTATCCAAAGATGAAAAAATTCTAAAACTATCATTGTTTTCTTTGTGCCTTTAATTCTAGAAAAAGAAACATTTATTACCTTAAAACCACGATAATCTCTGTGTCATCTAATTTTCCATATTCCCTGATGAAAACCAGTTATTGAAAATGCATGGTAAAACTATGAATAACATGAAGTAAAGCGTAATGTTGCTGCTAAACATTACACTGCCGTTCTATCGTAACAATTTTGCCTATTACTCTTATGCCACTGTTGTAAATTAATGGTTCTACTCTCTTATGGCTACATGTGTATAACCCCCTGTAGCATGCTGCCACGAGAGTATACCTCCAAAGGGCTTTTATGAAAATAATGTTAAAATTAGGTTTGTGAAAACAGACCCTCCTCTCTCCAAAAGTTTATCAGCGAATGTTGTTTTAGTTTGTGCGTAGTTATGTTCGTTCAGTTTTATCTGAACTCAAGTGAGGTGTCTATCTTTTCACACACAAGCTCAGATAGGTTTTTTTTATAAAATTCTTATACATAGCCCTTACAAAACATTGAAAGTGTAGCAATAGATTTTCAAAGCACTGTCATTTGGGCTACATGCTGCATAGTATGGCCTTCAGGCACCACTGAACAGCATTAGGAAGTAATTATATTAGCACAGCTGTATAACTGGCATTTTCACGTAAACCTCCATGTTGCTGAAATTGATATTGGCTGGCAAAATGGCTTCTTAGGAAAAAAGCAAAACTAAAATGGTATTATTTGAATCAGATTTGTTCGTTTAAGTGCGCTTTTTATGAAATAGTTTGTCTTGAAAGATTTGTTCAACTTATTTATTTCTTCTTGAGATACAATATCACTGTTGACTGATTAATTTACTAAATCATCATAGAATTCTGATGGAAATGCATATTAATTACATCCTCATTAATGCCACATTAATTAGCAATGATTTAAGAGCATTACCATAAATGCCAAAGGAATCATGATGGGCCAATTATTTTCAAGTGTCATTAGACTATTTGTGGTCAGAAATACACTACCCTCATGAGGGAGGCTGGTGGATATTTACTGTGTCAAAAACTGAAACACGTTTGTCGAGATGGTCTAATTGGTGTTGATGTTTATATCATTAGATGTATTTTAAAATAAATAGAGGAGGCAGCTGATTAAAACAGAGCAGGCCTGGATTAAGGCATAGGCTGTGATGGCCCATGCCTGGGGCCTGGAATCCTGGAGTCAGCTGACAAGAGCTCAGCTCCCCCTAGATTATATTTGTAGCCCTCATGGATGCAAATAAAAGCTTCAAAAGGTGAAACAAAGTGAAGTGGTGCCTGCCTGAGCCTCTACAGAGCCTGAGTCAGTAGCTCCAAGAATAAGCAGCCCTGTTCATCAGAACTCTAAAACCTGCTGCCACCCAAGAAAGGGTAGGATACAACATGAGAGGGCTCTATGTGGGTTGTGTCCAGTGCCCTGCTTCTACTTGGCCCGGCAGGAAAGGAATATTTTCTTATTCCTAATTAAAAGAACACACAGGACAAGAGTGTAGCTTTAAACCTCTGCCTGTGGTGGAGCCCTGGGAGAGCATACACAGCAGTAACAGCTTAGTATGATTTAGTAGGTTGCACTTCATTAGCATATGCCAGCTCCTCTCCACTGGCTAGCATGGGGTGTGATGGGATCATGTCCCCATCCTTTGCCTGCTTTACTGGGATTCCTTCCACTATTGTTGGTGCGCAAGAGCTGAGGTTGTACCTGGCCCATGTACAAAATCACAATGGGGAAAATGGCTTCTTGGCTCTTTTTCCCTTGAATTGGGGCACCTTTCAGCAAGCAGGTCTTACCACACTCTGGCGCTAGAGTAAATCTAGAAATGAGTGAGAGTGCACATGGGTCTCGAACCTAGGTTCCCACACAGTTCTCTCACTTCGGCTGCCACTGGGTAACTCACCCAGAACTATTGGAAGTGAGAGGCTAGCAGAACTCTGACTTCTCCAAGAGGCACTCCCCACGAGGATCCTGACTAAGGACAATAACCAGCCACACTGATTGGCTGGACCATACAATTTAAGCCAGAAGGAGGCACAGGAAGTTGTCTGAGCAATGGGGAGACTTCCTGACAGCTGCACTGGACCTGACTCTTGCTTGATCCCTGGGTTGGACTCTGGTTCCGACCTCTAGGTCAGACTGCCCATGTCCCAGTCCTGACAGCTCGCTTGGACCACTAACCCCTTGACAGAGCATAACCTTCCAGACATGGATCCAGCAGAGCCCCTCCCACCCCAAGGAACAATGACATCTTATGAGCAGGTAGCCCACAGACAGCCAAGTGATGCCAGGCACAGGCTATGCAGCTGGCTGCTGAAAACCAAGGTTGCAGGACCAAGTGCTCCAGCTTCTTGCTGAGAGCACTGTGCTTTGGACCTGAGTCAGCACCCATCATTCCCCCTCTGGAGCGCTTTGACAGGGATGGCCAAAGATTTTGAAGTTTCATGAATCAGTGCTGCCTCCAATTCCTGCTTCACCCACAGATGTACTCCTCCAACGCAGCCAGAGTAGGCCTCCTAGTCAGCTTCCTGACTGGAGAAACATTGGGTTGGGCCTGACCTTTACTTGAGATTGTCTAACTGGGGCACCTTCCAGCAAGTGATATCAACCATTTTTGGTGATCCCAATTGCACCTGCACCACAGAAGCTGCCCGGCATAAGCTCTGACAGTGGCAAGGTACAGCTCCCTCCTATGTAGTGCATTTCTGCTGGCTCATGTCAGCCTGGAATGAGGCGGCCCAACTACAATGGTTCTGGGTGTGGCCTGTGAGAAGCAATCAAGGATGAGCTGGCCCTGATTGAGAACCTAGCAGACCCAGGTGCTTTTATTGATCTCACCGTCTAGATGGACAATCAATTGTGGGAATGGTGCCAGGAGAAAAGGGGAGTGCCTTGACAAAGTGTACCCACAAGTCTGAACCATGGTCCTGACTGGAATGCGTGTCAGCTCCCGGTTAGCAATACCACACCTACAAGTTCTAGCTGAGTAAGGTGTACCTGGACATACCCAATAAATTCTTCCACAGTGGCCACTCATTGATGTGAATGTAGCCTGAACCCTCCAGATTCTCCTACAGCTGAAATCCATCCCAGACCTAGTAGAGACAATTGATGGATCCCTCTTGTCCTTTGGGCGAGTGGCCATGGAAACTGTGCCCTTGGAGGCTTCCATCAAAGGACATCCCGAGGTACTGAAATTCAATGTCATCTGCTCCCCGCACTTTCCTCTGATTCTGGTTATCTCCTGGTCAGTCTGCCATAAGAACGGGAACAGGTCAGCTTCCCCTCAGAGTTGTGCCATCAGCTCTCCAGCCCACAGCGGGTGGAAAGTGTGCAATAGTTTTCTAAGGACAACAAGCAGAGCACTTGGCCTGGCTGGTTCAGCCACAGATCTTGAACACCAATTCCTCCCAGTAAAATGATTATGCAGATATATTTGAACCCCTTCCTCCATCACAGACTCCCTACCACCACTGCGGGAGTATGACTGCCCCATAGAATAGTAACCAGGGGTGAAGAAAGATTCTGTTTGGGTGCATTTATGCCATGTCCGAGCCTGAGCTATCTGCCCCACAGCCTTACCTTCAAGAAAACCTGCCCAAAGGGTTTATTTGCAAATCCACCTGTCCCCTGGGGTGCCAGTACTTTTCATGAAGAGGAAGAATGGAAGCCTCCAATTGTGTGTGTGGTTACCAGGCTCTGAACCAACTCATAATCAGGAATTGCTATCCACCATCACTCATGCGAGTGGTTATTAGACCATGTGGAGGCTGTCTGGGTATACACCAGGGGTGGCCAAACTTACTGATTCTCCAAGCCACATACAAAAATCTTCAGAAGTTCGGGAGCTGGGGAAAGCCTGCCAGGGCTTGGGGTTTCAGCGCCGTGGCAGGTACCTGCCGGAGTTCGGGGATTCAGCCCTGCTCCAGCTGAAGCCCTGAGATCCCCATCCCTGCTGCGCAGACGCCCCTACCCCACCACCCCGCTGAAAGGCAGATATCTCAAGCTCCCTTCCCCCAAGTCTGGTAGATTGAGAATGGGGGACTCATGGGGGGCTCCGCGAGCCGTACTTTAATTGTAAAAGAGCTGCATGCAGCTCACAAGCCACAGTTTGGCCACCCCTGGTATATACCATGCTGGACTGCCAAGGGGCATACAACCTGTTATGTACTATAGTGAGGGATGAGTGGAAAACTGCTTCTTGAACCAGGTATGGTCACTTTGAATATCTTGTAATGACAGTTGATTTGACAAACACACCCACCATATTCCAGCATGCCATCGATGATGTGTTTTCGGACGTGCTGGACCAGAATGTGGTGGTATTTCTGGATGACAAATTGATTTTCTCTGACATAGAGCAACATACCATGCATATCTGTACAACTGTCAAAAGGCTACGCCAGCATGGCCTCTTCACTAAGCTGGAAAGGTCTGTAGTTCACCAGTCCTCCATAGAGTTTCTGGGGTTTCTCCAGTTCCCAGAGGGTGTCAAGATGCACCCATGCACAGTGAAGGCAGTCCTGGTTTGGGTGACGCCTTGGAATGTTTGGAATGTTTGCTAGAGAAGGTATAGAAAGAAGCAAAGATAGTGGAAGATTGACAACAGAATGGGACAATAATAGCCTGAGTCTGTGTTAAGGGTTTGATGAAAAATAAATTGCTGAAGAGGAAACGTGTGTAGCTTTTGTTTATAAATGTAATTATCGGTCTATCTGTATTTTAACCAAATTTGAGACAAACATTGACTCCTTGGATCCTGAAGAGATAGCGGTTAAGATATTCTTGTAGAGCTATGTGAACTATTCAGAAAAAAAGTTGAAATTTGAATTTTAAAATTTTCTACTTTTCATTTTGAATTCATAAAATAATCATCCAGTTTCAGACAATAACCAGCAACATTAGGTGTTTTTTTTATCTGGGTAATACAGTAGGCCATAGCTTGTTTTTTGATTATATTTTTTAATTAAAGACCTCAACATTGTGACTTAAAAATGCAAAACTTTGTTTGGACAAAGATAATTTTTGCATATGAAATCACATTTCTGCACATTTTTTCTGCTAACTTGGTCATTTCCTGAACTTTTAACAAAGATCAAAGTATCAGCTTCATGTGTTAACCGAAAGCAAATTGAAAATAGCGCTTGCAAAATTTGTTTTAAACAACTTGTAAGGGCCCCTACTCCAATTGTTTCTCTACCAGAGCTGCTAATATTGGCAATATTATAACCACCACAAACATAGAATGAAAGATGCACTCCATCCTATACTGGTATTTTCACCTTCTCAAAACATTCCTTTTTTTAAGAAGAAAATTTCTTATGCTTAATCTCAATACAGAGCTGATTTTTTAAAAAGGTTTAACTAAATTGCATGAACCATTTTTGAGTTATGAGGGATTTCAAATTTACTTTTTTGGAATTTTAGAAGCAAGCTTGTATTAAAAGAACAATCTTTTGCAGATTACCTTTAAAAAGGAGTGTGGTGTGAGTGGGAGGTATAGACTGAGCAAATTAGACATCTGAACTAGAACCCAGCAGGTGAATAAAGGTGAGTGACTAACAGAGATGGTGGCTTGTGATGGGGGAAAAAAAAGTAAGTGTAGTTCTCATCTCAATGAGATTCCAGGAAAGTAATATTTTACTAAATACCAATTTTTAACAGGAAAAATGGGTAGGCTAGAATGTTTGACATTGGGATAAGGTCTCAACATGATTGGCTTTTCTAAAACACAGTGGAATGAAACAATGTAATCAAATACTATAATAACTATACTGTGGAAGCTAGATTGGGTTTTATTGGTATTGGAACAGTGCTGTACATAGGATTCCATAGACTCTACTGAACTAACTTCTGGTCAGGAAGAGGACCATGACTGGTAGAATCTTTATGGAATACCAGGCTACAAGAATACATGTATAAGACCTAAACCTGCAAAGAGAACCATTTGGGTGTATGTGCACGAAGGTCCATGTGGTTCTATTTGCAGAATCGAGGCCATATCATTGCTGGTAGATATACAACCAATGTCCAGATCAACACAATGAAGTTAAGTCAGATGGCCAAATCCACCAGTGATGTAAGAAGATGGAACCTCATTGATTTCAGTGGAAATGATTCCATGTAGACTAGTGGTTAACCTGATCCAGAATATTTATTGCACGAGAGTTTAAGGAAGCAAAAAAATATACTAGAAGGGTGATAATGGGTAATTTCAGTTATCCAGACTTGAATGTCATAGTGAGATGTGGTTTGAATAAAATGTTTCACAATATCAACATAACAATATATTTTTAAAAATAATAATATACCACGAGCAATGTGTTCTCAGAACAGCTCATTCTGAGGCATCACAGGACTGGTTACTCCTGTTCCCAATTAATACACAAAAGTTCAAAACTTGTCGGGGGTGGAGTAAGGAAATCGATTTTAAGAGCCCTTTAAATAGAAAAAAAGGGCTTCATCGTGTGGACAGGTGCAGGGTTAAATCGATTTAATGCTGCTAAATTCGACCTCAACTCCTAGTGTAGACCAGGGCTTATTGGTTAAATCTTATTCAGAACCTCCCAGATTTACCTGGATTTCTATATTAGGGGAGCTGTGGTATGCAGCCTACTGAACTCAATTAGTGCACATACAATTCAGGAGAAGAGACCATGGGTCAAGTTGGAGGAACAACATTGTGCCTAATTTTAGATGTTTGTGGCTGGTATTTTTATTTTGAGATAGAACATTATATACTTAGTGTTTCTTCTTTCATAAAACTCCCAGATGTCAGCCCTCTCTCTCTTATATCCAAGCTGTGGGAACTTCCTGAAAAATGGGAGTAGAAATCAGATATTCTAAATGAATGTCAGCTGACCCCAAACCATTCTGAAATAATGCTTCTTGGAATGTGTTCACGTAAATCTGCACCACTATAATTAAGGCTGTGTTTGTCAAGACATGACTTCCATAACAAAAGCTATGGCTTTCGTTTATTGTTTTTTATCATGGTGTCTGTTACCCTGGCCAGCCCACTGCTGGAAGAATCTTCCACAAATGTTAACAAGTTTGGCTCTCTATATGTTCAACGTAGAGAGTTTGAGAAAATCATGGCATGTGATCATACTATTAAAGCCCATAGTCACATGCACATTGTGGCGGAGCTAACCTTGCACCTGTAAACTTCTAGGGGTTCAGGCTGCATCTTTAGAGTAGACATTTCCAGCTCTGGCACTGACTTGCTGTGGGACTTAGTGCGAGCCATTTAAGGTCTGATTCTGCAAGATATTGAGCATCTCACATGACATGCTGGGCAATTTCTACTCCTGCTGACTTCAGTGGGAGCCAAAGGCATTCAATACCTTCAAGGATCAAGCCCTTACTTTCTCTGGGTCAAACGCTGCTTGCCTTTACTCTCACAAAGGACCATTGAAATCAATACGACTACTCACATGAGTAAGAAAAGCAGGAATTGGACTTCTCTGGCTCATTTTCCTTATCTATAAATGTTGATAAAGTTGTACCTATTTCATGCTTAATGTCTGTAAAGTGCTTTGAGATCCTTCTCATAGGTTTATAGAGTTTAAGGCCAGAAAGGACCATTAGACCATCTAGTCTAACCTCCTGCATTGAGCCCAGTAACCTGTGTTTGGCTAAAACGTATCTTCCACAAAGGCATCCAGTGTTGATCTGAAGACATCAAAAGCTAAAGAATCTATCACTCCCCTTGGTTTGTTCTAGTGGTTAATCACCCTCACTGTGAAAATATTTTGCCTCATTTCTAATCTGAATTTGTCTGGCTTCTAGCTATTTGTTCTTGTTATGCCTTTCTCCGCTACATTAAAGAGCCCTTTCATAACCAGCATTTTCTCCCAGTGCAGGTACACTGACACACTGTAATCAAGTCACCTCTCAATCTTCTTTTTGAGAACTGAAACTTATTGAGCTCTTTAAGTCTCTCATTCTAAGGCCTTTTTCTCCAGCCCTTAACTCATGTTTGTGGCTCTTTTCTGCACCCTCTCCCACTTTGCAATTTCCTTTTCAAAGTGTGGACACCAGAACTGGATGCAGAATTCAAGTACCAGTAGAGGGAACGTGGCGGGGGGGCAGGGTACGTGGGGTCATGTGCACCCCCGCCCCGAGATTTGCTGCTTGGCTTATACTGAGCATGCTCAGTAACACTGCTGAAGCCAGCTGCCCCCCCCCCACTATTGTCAGGCACAGATCGCCTGAGTATCAGCTTCACCAATACTGTATACAGCGTTAAAATTGCCTCCCTATTCCTCCTCACTACTCCCCTTTTTATATGCCCAAGAATCACATTGGCTCTCTTGTGCCACTGCATTGCATTGGGAGACATGTTTTTTTGGAGTCACTGCTTTCTAGGATATGGCATGGTTCTATTAGGTTTTTCTACTGCACCCATCATTATGGTATCTGAATGCCTTCCAACTGGCATGCTCACACATGAGAGCATTCCTTGGTGAATGGTGAAAAGCATTTTAATACATTTCAACTCATTGTCAAATCTATCTTTCCAAATATATAAATTTGCTAATTCTTCTTACTGCAAATGTTTGTAAAGGCAGGGGTGGGGGGGATGAATACAAACCAAAAATGTAATTGTCTTTCTTGGGATAATAATCTCTCCCCAGTTGTAACCAGGAAGGTTTTCAGAACTGTGAAAAATACATTCTTCTCGTATTGTTTTTCTAGTGCATCAAATATACCTAGTTAATCACATGCTTGGTTGATATGTGTTTCTGAGGGATATATTGTATGTGCTAAATAATCAAAAATAGCATAGAATGTATACAGTCTACAGATGGACGATGACTTTGGTAATTTGAATCTATATTTTTATTTTGAGTAAAAATGAAATGCAAATTGATCCATCTTTTCCCAAATCTTGCTGTACTACAGATTCTTTTTCATGCAGTCCAAATTGGGGAGGGGGGGGGAAAGATTTCTCATTACAGTAAATAAAACAAGGAGTCTGAAAACCAAAGAGAAGCTGTGTCAGACTGTAGGCTGGAAAATCAACAAGAGCTAGAAATAGCAAGTAAGATTAAAGGTACCAATTTAACCACAAGACTATTCTTAGGCAGTTTTAGAATAGTTTTTTTTTTTAAAAAAAGCAAAGCTTAGTTTGTAAAGTGAATTATACTTACTTTTAACAATAGATGATTGCTATTTACTGTATGGGTAGTAAACCTCAGAAAGTTTGCCTTTTTAGTCTATCATATCCTAAAAGAGCGCATTCTGAATGGGTTTAGTAAGAATACCTTTTCCCAAGGGAAAGATGCTGCAGCTACTGATTCTGTTTGCCCATCTAATAAGATTTTGTACTGTGCCCATCACATTGAAATCTGAGCACCTAGAATTCATAGGGTTGAGCACTGTTCCTAATTGTATATTACTTTATATTACAGTTATCTCCTCAGTGCTTTGGGCACGATCTAGTAAGAGCTATATAAAGTGATTTGATCTGATTCTTAACACCGAGGCAGCTAAAAATAAAGACATTTGCAACCGGAGTCTTTCAGCCTTTAACTCTCTTGACAAAAGGAAATGACCCCAAACCAGTTAAACAATTTGGAAAGCTCAGAAGGTTTAAGAGACCATGAACACCTTGAACATACTTCAGAGCACACAGATGTCACTCACTAAATGAGGCAAGTTACAGCATTCCAGAGCTTTGGAGCACAGTTATCAAAAGATGTGGGCACTTGCCCTATTTATATCCATCTTCACATATAAAATACATCCTGTGCCCAAGCCACCTGGCACAATACTGAAGTATAGAACCCAGATGATGAGAATGATAGTGAATGTCAAATCCAGTGAAGTCCCTTGGAGAAGAATTTTGAAGTTTAATTTGGAATTTTGAAGGAAATTAAAGCAGTGACTAAAGAGAAGGCATAATCTAGTTATAATGGACACTGGAACTAGTACTTTATCCACAGAGAGTTTATGAATCAAGTTAGATTTCCTTCATTCTAATCTACCTCACTACCTATCTAGAGTCCTATTCTATGCACATGACCATGGTGTCTAAATCATGGTGTCTAAGACAAAGTGTACTAATGGATTCTGGAATCTGAAGAACCGTGAACTATTCTTACTGATTTTTATATTGTGCCTTACAGACATAGAAGACACAGTCTCTGTCCCGAAGAGTTTACATCAAAATGGCCTCAGAGGTGCTGACCTCTTGAAACAACTAGAGGTGTCAGTGGGAGTTGTGGGTCCTTAATACCTTTCAGGCATAGGCCCTTAGTTATTTGGCACCTTTTCGTGCTGTCATTTAGGAACATCTATCCTTTTACTTCAGTTAGGGAGCTGAGGTAGAATCCAAACCCTCTTGAAGTTGATGGTAGTCTTGCCATTGCCTTCAATGAGGCCTGGTTTTCAGTGTTGATATATATCACTGTTGATATCTACTGTGCTTCTCCTCTTTGCATATACACTGGGTCCCTTCCATCTTGGAAAGTGGAGGATGAAAAACGTTCTTTTTCTGTAGAGCATAAGGGAATGTTTACACAAGTGGCTTGCTTCAGGACTCTGGGTCTGAAAGATATCATGAAAGAACCTGCTGTCTCTGGCACATGGTTCTGGTACTGTATGGTCAGGAGATGGACACTGTGCCTTGTGCTTTAGAGATTCTCAGGGTAGAGAAACCCTGTGCTCTTGGTGGCCGATTGTCACCAGCTATGTTTGAGAGTTACACTGATCACATGTTTCAGAGACGTACAGATTACAGAGATGTTCTAAGCTAATGACAAAGAGATCATTAGAGACACTGATCGGGAGTCATCTTCAACTCCTCTCCTGGGTGCTGGCAGATGCGGTACTGCATTGCTACACAGCAGCAGCTTATTGCCTTTTGGCAGCAGACAGTGCAGTATGACCGGTAGCCGTCGTCAACGTAGTCCAGGGTGCTCTTTTAACCGACCTCGATGAGGTCAGGGGCGCCTGGGCAAACATGGGAGTGACTCAGCCAGGTCATTACCCTTTTAAGTTTCGTCTCATGGCGATTCAGTCCGACTGGCAGTCCTACTGCACCGTCTTTTAATGAGCAGCCAGGAGATGACGATAGCCAGCAGTCATACTGCACTGTCTTCTGCCGATCACCCAGGAGATGACGATGGCTAGCGGTCGAACTGCACCATCTGCTGCCAGCAAGATGTATAAAGATAGATGAAGTGGCTCAAAACAAGAAATAGACCAGATTTGTTTTGTATTCATTTTCTCCTCCCTCCCTCCGTGAAATCAACGGCCTGCTAAACCCAGTTTTGAGTTCTATCCTTGAGGGGGCCATTCTGTTTCTCGCAAAGCCACCCTCTTTGTTGATTTTAATTCCCTGTAGGCCAACCCTGTAAGCCATGTTGTCAATCACCCCTCCCTCTGTCAGAGCAACGGCAAACAATCGTTTTGCGCCCTTTTCCCTGGATTGCCGAGCAGGACCAGATGCCATAGCACATCAAGAATGGAACCTGTTCAGCTCACCGCAGCAGTTATGACCATTGTAAACACCTCATGCATTATCGTGCAGTTTATGCAGAACCAGCACCTGAAAAACCAGGCGAGGAGGCGACAGAAGCGTGGTGATGAGGACATGAACACACTTTTCTCTAAAACCATGTTCCCTCGCAATTTGGAGATCATGGTGTTAATGGGGCAGGCTCATGCCAGAAACGCCGATTCTGGGCCCGGGAAACAAGCACAGAGTGGTGGGACCGCATAGTGTTGCAGGTCTGGGATGATTCCCAGTGGCTCTGAAACTTTCGCATGCATAAGGGCACTTTCATGGAACTTTGTGACTTGCTTTCCCTTGCCCTGAAGCGCAAGAATACCAAGATGAGAGCAGCCCTCACAGTTCACAAGCGAGTGGCAATAGCCCTGGGGAAGCTTGCAACGCCAGACTGCTACCGGTCAGTTGGTAATCAATTTGGAGTGGGCAAATCTACTGTGGGGGCTGCTGTGATGCAAGTAGCCAATGCAATCATTGAGCTGCTTCTATCAAAGGTAGTGACTCTGGGAAATGTGCAGGTCATACTAGATGGCTTTGCTGCAATGGGATTCCCTAACTATGGTGGGGCATATCCCTATCTTGGGACTGGACCACCAGGGCAGCTAGTACATAAACCGCAAGGGGTGCTTTTCAATGGTGCTGCAAGCACTGGTGGATCACAAGGGACATTTCACCAACTTCAACATGGGATGGCCGGGAAAGGTTCATGACGCTCGTGTCTTCAGGAACTCTGGTCTGTTTAGACGGCTGCAGGAAGGGATTTACTTCCCAGACCAGAAAATAACTGTTGGGGATGTTGAAATGCCTATAGTTATCCTTGGGGACCCAGCCTACCCCTTAATGCCCTGTCTCATGAAGCCGTACACAGGCAGCCTGGACAGTAGTCAGGAGCTGTTCAACTACAGGCTGAGCAAGTGCAGAACGGTGGTAGAGTGTGCATTTGGACATTTAAAGGGTTGCTGGCTCAGTTTACTGACTCGGTTAGACCTCAGCAAAACCAGTATTCTCATTGTTATTGCTGCTTCCTGTGTGCTCCACAATCTCTGTGAGAGTAAGGGGGAGATGTTTATGGTGGGGTGGGATGTTGATGCAAATCACCTGGACACTGAATACACACAGCCAGACACTAGGGCGGTTAGAAGAGCACAACAGGAAGTGCTGCGCATCAGAGAAACTTTGAAAACCAGTTTCATGACTGGCCAGGGTACTGTGTGACACTTCTGTTTGTTTCTTCTTGATGAAAACCCACCCCCTTGGTTGCCTCTAAATTCCCTGTAAGCCACCCGCCTTTGATCACAGCTTGCTTGCAAAGGAAATAAAGTCACTATCATTTAAAAAATATGTATTCTTTATTAAAATTGATTATAAAAATAGGGAGATAACTCACAAGGTAGCCTGGGTGGGGTGTGGGAGGAGAATAGGAGGGAAGGAAAAGGCCACTTTAAAACTTGTTGAATGACAGCCTTCTGTTGCTTGGGCTGTCCACTGGGGTGGAGTGGTTGGGTGCCCGGAGCCTCCAACCTGGCGTTCTTGGGCATCTGGGTAAGGAGGCTATGGAACTTGGGGAGGAGGGAGGGCGGTTAAGCAGGGGCTGCAGTGGCAGTCTGTGATCTTGCTGCCATTCATGAACCTCCAGCAGACGCTGGAGCATGGCTGTTTGATCCCGCAGAAGCCCCAGCTTTGCCTCATGCCTCCTCTGCTCTTCCTGCCGCCACTTCTCCTCACGTTCATCAGCCACTGTCCTGTACTCTGCTATTGTGTCCCTCCACACATTCTGATGAGCTCTGTCAGTGCCGGACAACTGCATGAGCTCAGAGAACATTTCATCGCGTGTGCGTTTTTTTTGCTGCCTTATCTGAGATAGCCTTTGGGACGGAGGAGGGAGGCTTGAAACATTTGCAGCTGCTGGAGGAAAAAAAGGGAGTGAAGTATTTTAAAAGATACATTTTACAGAACAATGGCTATACTCTTTCATGGTGAACAACACTATTCACATTACATAGCACATGTGATTTTAGTACAAGGTCGCATTTTGCATCTTATATTGAGTGCCTGCAGCTTTGGTGTTAGAGATCACACACGCAGTGCCAGGCAACAGAATTCGGCTTGCAGACGGCCATGGTAAGCCATACTCTTTCAGCTTCTGCAACCTTCATAACAGCAGAGCCCTCCTTTCCCATACCAAGCAAAGCCCATTGAGTTGGCCATTTAGTGCACTTGAAAATTGGACCCTGGTCTCCCTTGAAAATTTGGCCTATATGTGTCTGTTTCTCTACTACTTGGGTCTCCCACCCCACTCTGTTTTCCTTACACAATAATAGTAATAATAATTAATAATAAAAAGCTTTAAGACTAATAAGACTCAAAGAGCAACAATGTACTCTGAATGATTTTTATTTTAGTTTATGGGATACAACAAGAAGAAAGAGGAAATGTAAAGTCTCTAGCACAGCATGTGTCTCCTCTGTAGCAGGCTGCAGCAATTCATAGAACAAAATGACTGTCAAAATCTGTGTAACGCTGACAGACCCTGGTTGTCAGCGGGTGGGATTGAACCTGGGGCCTCTGGAGCTTAGTGCATGTACCTCTACCACATGAGCTAAAAGCCACTATCAGCTAAGGCTGTAAATCAATCAATCAATCAATCTCTATCTCTCTCTTCCCCCCCCCACTAAATGGAATACAACACCTCACCCAGGAGGTGTGTGGGTTACATATGCGCTAGGAGAATGCTTAGAAATGTAAATGTGCAGCATGCAAGAAACTAAAGCAGCAGTTTCATAACTTGAAGCACTACATTCCCTTCTTTTTTTGTTGTGCTTGCCTTCGTTTATTGCACATATCAGTGTCTCACTATTCCGGCTTCCTTTATTAGTTTCACACACTTCCCCTGTATTTCAGAACCCTCCATCCCATAGTAATATCAGTGTCATTTCTCCTTTTTGTTAATTTTAACCTCTCCAACCCTCCTCTTAGGTCTCTACTTCTCTTATCAGTTTTACCCCCTCACTTCCTCCATGTCTCAGACCCCTTTTTCTCGTCACTGTCAACAGCCTTGGGAATCAAATTATCAGTAGTGGCTAGCAGCAGGCTGGATTACACATGAACTCTAATAGTGACACGTAGACCAGGCACTAGTGGGTTAGGTTATATTGGCAAGTAACCAAGAGAAGAGGCAGCATGCCCATGTTAAAGAGAACAGGAGACAATACGGAATGGTATTGTGCATCTCCACAGCTTCAGATGGCACATTCTTTGATAAGATGGACTGTGCAGAGTCTAAAAGTTTTGAAATTAGTTGTGTTTTCATCCAGTAATTTTGTTATGCTTTATTTTTTGAAAGGGATCCTTGGAGGGCTAACACTCTCTTTAGGGTTAAAAGGAAACTATGTTTTCACAAACCGAAATAAGAAGATAAAACACGCACACGAGTGATATTAAAAAATCTGTATTAAAAGAACATTATTTAGGTTGCAAAGCCAAGCACTTGAAAGGTAGGAGATGCCAGGCTTACAGTTGCCTGTGCAGCCTTAATTCTGCCCTCTTGTACATCCTGTGCACTGAATGAAGCAAGCATCTTGTGGGAAAAGTAATAGAGGACTATGTAATTAAAGACTGTATCATAACACGTATGTACAACGGCGCTGGAATTAAGGTTGCACAAGCAAGTGCAAATCTAACACTTTCTAACTTTTGAGTACTTGAGTCTGAAAACTAAATAAGTTTCTTTTAATATAGCTTTAAATGTAATTTTGTAGGGTGTTTTAAAAGGAAAAAGGTTCCATCATGTGTGACTGTAACCATCCCTCCCCCCCATCATCATCATCATAGTTTTGACCCTGAACCATTAACACTGCAGTACAAATTGCAACCACTGGATCTTCAGGACTAACTACATGGGCTGTAAGCAGCAGAAGGCTGTTA
Source organism: Natator depressus (assembly GCF_965152275.1). Classification (NCBI taxonomy): domain Eukaryota; kingdom Metazoa; phylum Chordata; order Testudines; family Cheloniidae; genus Natator; species Natator depressus. The sequence continues at coordinate 140,038,743 of NC_134234.1, forward strand.
TCCCAGAAGGTGGACCATTGGGTGCAAGTGCTAGGTTGTGAAGGGGGATCCCAGCCTGGCCTGGCTCTCTCCCCTCTTTCTCTAGCCCCCCACTAGGAATTGGCATAGCTCCTGCCCCACTTGGTGCCCACAGAGGGTGGGATGGACTATGTGGTGGGTTCGGACGGTGGTTGATCTTGTGTGCAGTTTCTCTGTTTTGCTTCCTATTCCCTACCTTTGGGAGTTAGAGGAGCTGCAACTCCATCTCCTCAGAGGGACAGGGGGATGGCTGCTAGGGAACAGGTGTTCAGCCTAAGTGGGGAGATTGCAGTGTGGGGTGATGAAACCTTGCTCCATGTTGGAACTCTCAGAAGAGGGCAGAGGCCACTGGGCCCATGTGCCTGGTCTGGGGATGGGGGGACCCTTGCCTAGCCCACTACAGCTGCTCTGGCAGCTCCCAGATATTCCTGTTGCTGCTACTTTAGTGCTGACATGAGCCTGGCCTTAGAATTTTTGTGTGCAGTTATTATTCTGGCAATCTGCCAACATTTTTCCTGAGGAACACAAGCAAGAGAAGAGAAATGGGAATTTTTAACAGTTTATACCTCAGCAAAAAATGAACAGAATTTCTCGAGACAATGAAAAAGCGCTTCTCTAGCCCGAGCACATTCCAGCTGCCCAATATCAAAGGCCTCCTGCAAACAATGGTGTGAGAGTTTCTCACAGGAGTGGTTGCAAGAATCCTTCGTACGGCTAAATATAGAGGTTGCTACCAGCTCTTCCTATAATATGTGTGTACGTAGATATAGATACAAAGAGACCCGTTCCTCCTCCTCTTTCCTCACTCTTCCTCAAGTACGTGGTAGCAAAGAGAATTTTAGTACTTGAAAGTTTTCACACATGGCAATTTAAATAGAAGGATGTCCAAATTGTGCATTTGAATATTCGCATTAGCACCTCAGGATACAAAAAGCAGAGAGGGAGAGGCCTGAACCAGAACACCAGATTGGAATCCTCTTAAACTAAGGGGCAGTTTGGATCCAAATCTGAACTTTGAGGCTAGGTCACATGTCTGCTGTAAAGAGCGTTTATACCCCCAAAGAGCTAATTTGAGGATCAAAATGCAGGATTTAACCATCTTGTTAAGATTCCCATTTTTGAAAACTGAGCTTCTCGTGTTTAACAGTCAGAATCCAGAATATTCTTTGCAAAATTTTTAATTTTTTCTAAGCAAATTGGAAGTGTCTTGCTCTCTGTCATTCTTTGCTGTAATGTAATGAGTGTTACAGCTGCTTCTTGTAGCAAGTAAAAAAAAAAAAAAAAAAAAGTTATTCAGTGGAAAGCACCGGGTCTGATTTTAATAGGATTTTATGTTAGTGTAGTTCTAGAGTTGGTTTTATTTTATTTTAGCTTATGGTCTTCCCCTCTTCTGGGCTTTAGCTATCCAACGTTGTTAGCTTCCAATTTTCATGACTGTTGCAACTCTCTGGCAAGAAACAGAAATGATTGCATTGGCTTTAGTAGGAGGCTATTTTTCATTTTTAGATTTATTGAGATCTGAATCACAGTTTCCTTTAAAATTTCATATTTAAAGCTTGGACAGAGCTGATAATCCTGTTTAAAAAATAAAGGGCTTGAGCTACTTCCATTGAGAACTTTGCTCATGAGCCTTCTGGTAGAGATATGTTGGTGACAGCTATGATGTTGTGTTTATGAAGCTCAGAAATATTGATAAGATTGAGATTTGAAATAAAATCTATCAAGAACTGTGCCCTGCAGTAGACTGGGGGAGATTCTTATCTGAAACTAAAATAGCATTATCGTGTTAAAAATGTCTTTAAAAACCAACCAACCAATTTTGTTGTTGTTATTTTTGGTATTTATTCTGTCATAATAAGACAATTTTAACCACTCAAAACTGATGACAGCCACACATACAGAACTTCACCTGCAGTACTCTGCTACATCATGCGTTAGTGTAGCTGGCAGGAGAATTTTTGTTGTTTTCTGCAATTTTTTTCTGGGTGTAGATTTTTGCTCCTCAAATGGGTGGATGTGAGTTGTATTTGTAATATTCTTTATGGCAGATCCTTCAAGGTGCTGAGTGCCTCCTGAGAAATGCGTAGTTCCTTAAGCACTTACTGAAGACAGTGGCCATTATGGGCACTCATCCTCATAGTCTCTAGTATTGTACCCGGTAGAGAGAAAGCTACCCCATTCCTCCAGCATGGAATTGACTGTCATCGCCAAGCTTCACTCTTGTGCCCTTCCTATATGAGACAACAGTGGGGACAGTGGTATGGTAAATTATTGGAAAAAGCAGTGGCCAAAAAATGAAAAGGTGGCCCTGGTAAATAGTGGTATAGAACAGCATTGGCCCTGGAATGAAAAGACTTGTTCAGCTGCTTGCAAGCTCTATCCTCCCCGACCCTGCCTTAAAAGACAAAGGATGAGCTATATTGTGCAATGATTTTCACTTCATAATGCAGTTTTTAAAAAATTGTACCTTAAAGCTTGGGTTTTAAAGTCATTTGAAAGTCTCCTCCTTATTGGCTCTCTCTCCTCCCAACTCTCTAGAGTAACTCAGTTTAAGTACCCTGGAAGGGGTAAGGTTTGAAACAACCCAGCCAGGATTTAAAACTGTTGGTTTGAGGAGATGAGTGGTATTTAGACCATGAAGTCATCCCACAATGATACATTTTCCAACCAGTGGCATGATTTAAAAAACAAACCAAACCCTGCATTTTCCAAGGCCTGGGAGAAACTTATTTTACTGTGTATGTTCACAGCACTGCTACAGAAACCTATCAGCAAGAGACGGGACAGTGAAGCTGTACAGAAGGCCAAAATCCTTTACTCATCGTGTATGAATGAGAGTAAGTAACTTGATTTTGTTTGGGGGCATGGGAGGGCTGTATATTACCCGTATTAGGCTCTGATGTGCTAACAGAAGAAAGCAGTGAAAGCTTAGGCCTAGTCCCTGCAGTTGTACCGATGCAGGCTGACATTTGTACTCACTGAACTCAGTGAGGCTCCAAGCAAATGCAAAGATCCACTCACAGGGATCTAGTTACAAGTTCAGTGTCTTATTTTGTCAGTAAAGTCAGGCAATGTGCCTCTGAATATACAAAGGCACAAGATACTATATTTATGTAGTTCTCCTTTGAAAAGTGATTATGCTTTAAGGGACTCTCAAAGCGATGTGGGAGCATTGACTGGCAGGTTAAATGAGTAAATTGTTTTATAGAATCCTCTGATGGAATTGTTCAGCTGGCAATTAAGGACCAGATGGCTCCAAACTTTACCATCGAGGTTGTGCCCTCAGGCTTCTCACTCTGAACCCCTGAGTCTATATCACATAGCCAGTTTTCAGCCTCTACAATAAATATTTGTCACCCCTGCTCCTCAACACTAACCAAAGTGTCTCCTCTATTATCATACTAGTGTGTACAGTTATGGCCTGAGGATTTTGGAGAGGGTCAGTGAGGTGATACTTTGGGACACACCCCAAACTCAGTGGAGTCATTTGACATTGAAAGGGTGGGTGGCAGAGTGAAGGAGATCAGGATCTTCAGGCCCCTCAGCCTTTTGCTGGGCCTCCCCTGCTTGTTCTCTTTGACCTTAGCGAACAATTTCCATCGAGTTGTTTTCATAAACAAGCTAGAAACTTTTTCATTTTTTCTAATGAAAATTGAAATTCTTCTTTGCATTCCTATTTCCCCTATATCGGGGGCATCGAAATGGTAGGGCCCACAAGCCAGCTCTTCAAGTGGGCCCGGACAGCAGAACCCTCTTAAAGTATCTCTGGGATGATCTGCAGTATTCCTTGCTCTCTCCTCTCATGAGTGCAGCTGTTGTGTCTTCAGCTAGCCCTAGCCTAGGTTGTGGTTTCTTGTAACTCCATCTCCATTTTCAACTCTCACAGTCTCTTCGCCAGTCACATCTGATTGTGCATGTCTCTAGAACCTCCACCTCCCAAAAATCTCACGACGCCCTAATGTCTTCACAAGGGGCTGGTACTGTGACATGTGTTTTTACTTTTGTTTCTTCTGGGTCAAATGCAGTTAGCAATTTATCTTTAAAGTTTCTGGAATCTCTTGAGTCAGTTCCTTGTGGGGGTGGGGGATCAAACCTGGTAGACTTGGTTCCTCAACGTGTTCCTCTGTCGTTTTCTCAGAATTTTTTTTAGAAGTTGTTTCCCCCACCCCGTCTTATGGAGTATTTCTTTTTTGATGCTCCAACATGCTGTGAAGCTGACTGACTAAATGATTTTTCTGTTGCACACTCCATTGTATTCTCTCTCTGGCCACTCCCATTCCCTCTCAATTTTGTTTGCAAATGGCAAGTATTCCTCTGACCCAATCAAACTCCTATGCCAGTTGTTGAGCAGTCTCCAGCAGGATTTTGTCACTGCATGTTATTTCATTCCCTGTTAGACCACAACCATTATTTAAAAGGCAAGTATAGTTTTTCATCCCATTTTCTTAAATAACATATGACATTTCTATCAGTCTTTGGGTTTTCCACAGAGTTCGTCACTGTAGTACCTAAGCCGATTCTTACTTTATATTTTAAATCTGACCTAGATCATCACTATGTATTATTTATCTGAAACATTTCTTCCATTGGCTATGATGAACATACTGTAGAATTAGAGTATAGAGAGGTTTACATTCCAAGGACAGGCACAGAGCAGCTGAATGCAATGCAAGTTTCTCCTTGCCCAGGTTATCAATGCTTGATTTGGATAAACTATGATAAAGGAGTCATATACTCTTATTTTCAGAGGCGTCTTTTCAGCAAAAGACCACCCAAGGCATTAAGTTTGAGCTATTCTGTTTAGTCTTGCCTAGAAATTGATCAGTCTATAAACATTTCTATCTCATTGGCATGACTTTATACCCACTACTGGATTTGAATTGTCTGGAACTTAACTGTTGGTACATCTTGCCATTTAAGATAAAATTGAAAAAGTGGATGCAAAGCCACTATTAAATATACTGAAGAATTCGCTGTTCCGTTGGCCTGTGCTGGAATCTAACATCGGACCTGAAGGACAATGGTCAGAAAGGAAGTTCAGCATGCTCCAGACCCTTGCAACTTTTCGTGGCCAGTATAGTAACTCGGTCTTCATCCGTTTGTATGTGGCTCCTGATGACAAAACCTCCAATAAACACATCTTAAAGGTACAGTATAACATTTCTAATATGCTACTTGTCATAGCTATGTGATCCATTTAAAAAAGTGAGTTCAATACTGTGCTAATTTAAGTTCAGCTGTAGCCGTTAGTACCCAGTGGCTTGCACATATACATGATCACCCATATATGGGAATTTAGAAGCCACTAGGTACCAAATGCTACACTATCATGGGTGAAAAACTTATGTAGCTAGGATATTTTATTCCTTAATAGGGCAGAATTGTGAGTGAAATACATTCCTGATGAATCAATATCCAAGATCAATGTGGGTATCCAAATGAGGTCAGAATCTGATTCTTGCTGGTTTTTGTGTCCTATATGTGAAGCATCAGTTGTATGATGAGGAATTTTTTTTTTCTGTGAAGATAAAAGATGGTGTATCATTTGCAAGTATTACAAATTTGGGATTTTCCACTTTGTTAGACACTTAATTGGTAGAACTAATATATTGTCCTATATCGATATGTCATCATTCATTTCATATGATCCCCAAACTCATTCATGCTTTAAATACCGGAGTCACTTAACCTTTCAGTGAAATGCAGTCACTTCTGCAGCGTAACATGGCTGCAGGTTAGCAATGCATGCTAACACTACACAACAATTTAGGGCAGCAAATGATTTAAAATATGTTACCTAGCTGTATCCTATTGAAACTCCAGAGGGAATTTAGGGAGGTAGTTGTCACCAGGACAGGTAGAATTTAGGTAGGCAGGTTGTCACCTGGGTTAACATGTGAGACTTGGTCCAAATTTTTGTTGCTTTTTAAACCGTATAACCCAGCCCACCAGTTACCAGCAATGAGATTGTATGTCTGTGCTAGAGAGAGTTAAAGGCAAAGTGGAAAGTGACCGGTCACAACAGTGAAATAAAATGGGTGATCCTTATATAAAAGTTGCCTTCTGGGCACTACATAGATTGCATAGGGATACTGTGGAAACTTAACTTTTCTGACACTAGATTTGTTATTGATTTTGGGTCACAGTTTTCAAAAACAGGTCAGGGATATGCAACTGACATACATTTTTATATTTCTAACATTCCCTTAAAGAGATTCTTTCCACGGCTCCCTGAGTCAATAGTAAATCAAATTAACGAGCCACTTCCTTGTTTTCATTAGTGGATTCCCATGTACAGACTACTTGAATGATGATCAGATCCTGGCAGGAATATTTTGGCCAAAGGTCTTTTTCTAATGGGTAAAAGACTAGAATCAGTATGGGAAGTATTTTCCAAGAAGCTATTTAGGTAACCCAACTCACCCACGTAAATTGTTGGTTGGGACAGATCCTTTTGCTAGTCTCCTAGTGACGGATTATACCTACGAGTGTGTCCACTGAATCTGCGTAGTGGTATTTAAGTACATAAGTAACTGAACAACTGCACATTCTGAATGACTGCTCATTGCTAATTTGATTAGAAGCTCGATTTGCAGAGTGCCTCTGCCAATATTCTGCTTAGTAACTAAATGTTTTAATTAATTCCCAGGAGGGTAGATGTGTAATGAAGTATTTAAATCGATTTACCAGAAGAGAGAGATTTTAACGTTCTTAGGCTTTCTCTTTCAGTATGACAGGTTCATGAGCCATGTGGTTCAGATTAAAAAAAAAAAAAAAAACTACTCAAAATCCAACCTGAACCTTTTTCTGAGGGCTAAAGGAGTTGGTTAGCTTCCCTTTGCTTTTGGTGTTTCTCACATCTTTGCACTTCTTGGTTTCAACTAGAATATATTTCCAGCCCTAGTGCAGCCAAGTATAAAAAAATTTGGAAGAAATTCTGTTCTTCCAAGACTTCAAGCCTGATTTCTAGACCAAAAAGGTTTAGCTAAGTTCAGATAAGCATTTAATGAATGATTACTTAAAACAAACAAAATCATCCAAGGTCCACTATGGCTGTTGTAGATACCTTCTTTTCACTTGGACATGTTGAGAAATAGTACAGTGATATTGTTTCTCAGAAATCATAAAGCTGTCGAGTATCATTGCTGTGTGCTTTTGAACAACTAGAGGAGTCTTCCTAAGTTCCACCTGAGGCAGTGATTTCTATGAATAATTTGTATTATTCTGTATAAGATATGTTACAAAAGCTTTCAAATAGCCGGTGACATAGAAATGACACTCCAATTCTTTTTATTTATTTCAAATTCTAAAAAAAATTCACCTATTTAAACCTCCCACCAATTTAATAAATATAAATATGATATATTGATATTATTTCTTTCTTTCTGTTTCTAAAAATGTGCCTGTGTAAAACTATATACGTACATCTAATGTTTGTTCATTGGGCAGCACATCATATTTTTAAAAAACAAAATTCTCCAGAGTAGTAATCTTGCAGCAACCACACTGCTGTTGGTGGCCTCATCAATATATTATTCAGTGTTTGGAAGTTGATTGTGCCTTCAGAATGGGCGTCTGTACCTCAGTCTAACATGAGCCAAAGGAGTGCTTTGGGAAAAATGAGAGTTTCCAGAAGTAATTTAAAAAAAAATTGACTTCAGAGGGAGTTTGCCTGATGAAGGACTTGCAGCAATATGCAAATATCCTGGCATGATTATTTTATCCTGCAGAGCAAATATAAATCAGTGTGAACCCTAAACGTGCTCTATAACGACTCTCTGAAAAAAGGTTTCAGAACCATCTTTTCAACAGTAGGACAATCTGATTTATATTTCAGGTGGTGGTTTGTTTATTTCTTGGGGCTTCTAAAGCTTCATTGAGTATGATGGAGTTGAGGTCAGTCTGAGTGTGGTTAATGCCATGCAGTGCACTTTAAAGTTTTCTGCCTGTGAGAGTTCCTGTGGGATCTGTCACAGTGTTGCACAACTGATTGTACGTTAGTGTTATAGGACAGCGTAACAGGGCAGCGTGCCCCTTTAAAGGTCAGGGGAGCCGGGGAGCAGCCTGTCCTGTTCTGAAGAGGAGCCCAGCAGGCAGGTGCTGGGAATCATCCGTCCCAGCTAGACAACATTTAGTGATTGGTGCTAATGGATCCCAGTCAGGGGATATTATTGAGGGCCCCAGTCTCATGAGTCTGGTTGGGACCAGGAGAAGGCTCGGAATGCACACTCTGGCTGCAATAGATGGCTGCAAGAGAGCAGGAAAGTCCTACGGACCCCCCTACACTGGGCTAAGGTCAGTGCCTTAAGCTCTTGCAGGCCAGAAAGCCCCACAATCTTAGCTGAAGAACGCGTTACAATTTTTTTGTGTTGGAGTCCTGAAGAGCTGGACTCTTGGGCATGGCCAGTTGTTTATCCCAAACTGGTGATTAGATCCACTAGCCTCTATATCACCTATTCTAACCACCAGAAAAATACCACTCCTATTGGTGGCTGTTAATTGTGTGTATGTATGTAATACAGACTATATAAGGAGTATTATATACTTTTCCTGTTTATTTTAACAGCTGGACCAAGCAACCCTGTCTCTAACAGCACGGGAAGATTACCTTGATAATACCACAGAAGCTAAATCTGTAAGTATTAGTAATTTGAGTTTTGATAAATCATTTTCCCAATATGAATTTTTTCTTTTTAGCTGAGCTCCAAATTGAGATTGGGCTCTGTAGTTTGCTATTTATGCTTGTTTATACTACAGTTAATTTCACGTCTCTTGTTCTCATCCAGAGTATTCTTCATTTTAGAAAAAAATATAAAAAATAATTCAGCTCTGCTTTTCCTCTGAACCAAACCTGAACCTTATAGTAAGTTTTGGCTTGGTTCAATTAAACCATGTAAAATGGTCTAATGTCTCTAAGCACCAACACTGTATTAAGTTCTGGTATTTTAGATCATTATTATCAAATACATTTAGATATATTTAATCCCAGAATGAGGAGGCCCTCAACAGGTTCCAAGATCTTCAGTTTCTTTTCTTCCTATGGCCCCTTCCGAACCTCTTCATGCTCACAGTTGAGTAGGGATTGCAAGGTCCAAAAGTGTTCAATGATTATTTAGGACTTGCAACACCTTTTCCCCTAAGTATAATGGAAAATTATGCAATGTCCAGCACTTGTAACCCCAGACTCAATAAATATATCCCCACAATCTTCATGGGGCTGTAGCGATTGCCCTCATCCAAGTTCTGATCCTTTTCCTTCCCCCTCCCAGCTCTCAGGTGAGCTAGTGAGTTTTCCAATGGCATCCCTCTGGCCAGGTGGTGTCTCTCCAGTGAACTACATCTACCAGAAGGTGAAATATGTAGTTAATTGGAGTATAATTTTATTCCTGTCTTGAATGCTGGCCAATAGGATTCCACCAGATACCCTCCAAGACATCAGAGGATCTAGGGCACCCAAAAGGTCAGTGCAAGACTGGAGGAGGAGAGTCAGTTGTTGCAGAGAGATCGTTCTAGGAATGTATTTTCTATACAAATATACATATCGAATTCCTTTGTAAAGGCTTGTCTGTACACAGACGTAGTGCACGGCAAGCTGGGGTGTAAATCTACAGCACACTAGCCTACCATGAACTGGCCACGTGGACCCAGCTACGGCACGCTGTTTGATACAGTAGTAGGTCAAAGCACCATAGTGAACTTCTAGTCTACATGGCCACTAGTGCATGTCATGCTAGTGTGCTGTAGATTTACAGCTTGGCTTGGTGTATACTAACTCTCTGAGCTCTAACATCTGTAGGTATGTCTCAATCCAACACCATTTGGTATGTTTTGAAAGCTATATTCAGTGAACCACAAGAGAGATCCTGTCAGCACAGTACCTGTTATGGTGTTATTTCCCCAGTTCTCCTGTGGTGGAATCAAACCAGTCTCACAAAATGCTTATCTTCCACTTGAAACAATGACTTAAAAATGCAGAATACTTTTCTTTTTACTGCTACAGCCACCCTTAGACGTAACTGCAATGCTCATTTCATTCTTCTTTCTCTTCAGTACAGAGAAGCCTTTTTGCAGTTCATGGTTGATACTGCAGTGCTTTTGGGTGCTAATGCCTCACGGGCAGAGTCTGATATGAAGTTAGTTCTGAAACTGGAAATTAAAATAGCTGAGGTTAGTAATTTTCTCATGTGTAATTGTAACTAACTGCTAAAATGATGCATGAATTGAAACAATACTATATTAGTGGTTTTCCTTTGTGCAATTATTTTATATTAACATACTTTGTAACATTTCTTGAAAGGTGAAGTGGAGGGGTAGAAACAGTAGTGAAAATATGAAAAAGAAAAGCCCAAAGCAAACCTTCTGCATTAGTTAACTGTTAACTCGGAAACCTGTTCTGAAATAACCAACCATAGGAGTATAGTCCATCCTTTAAATCTGCAAAATAATTATTTGTTTGAGTTTTGATGTAGGCTGTTTTAGTTAGAGGTGTCCCCCATTGTGCAATCAGCTGGGCAATGTATTAACGTTAACGTATGCTTGTGAGGAAAGTTGAAGTAATTGTCGAAGTAATACCATTAAGTATTATTACAAACAGTTTTACATCTAGCTTTCCTGTTGAAATATTTTGTTGTCTTTTAGAACATTATGGCCACGTGAATTGTGTGGGCTCTTGTTTGTTCAATTACAGAATGATGGGTTTAGTCAATCAATATTCCATTTGTATCTGCGTGAAAAATGAGGCCATGGGAAGAAAATGGATCCCTCCTCACTCCTATAGAATTTATACTTGCTTTTTACCCATAAAACTCCTAGAACTCTGGGAACTTTTTGGAGACAAAGGTGACATTTTTGGTGGCCCTGTGCTTCTTGCCCCTGGACCCACAAGCCAGCGTGGCTCCTGCAGGGATTTTGCTCCCAGGCGTTGCACATCCTGCTTGCATTCCTGTGAACTCCTTTGGTCAGGGTTCCTGTGAACTCCTTTGAGCAGGAAGGGTTTCATTCAGTGGTGACAAACTGTTATAAATTAGGGCTGCCCCATCAGCATTAATGTACATGGAGTTCATGGTTTCTGGACAATGCCGTGGAGAGCAGCCATCCATCCATCTCATCACCTCCTAACATGTGGAACCTGAAACCTATTGGAGAAACTTGTTGGGGAAGGATAGTGAGTAGCCTACCATAAAGCCAGCCCTCTCCCCTTTCACACACAAACATTATTAGTCTTGATGTGCTGATTTCTGGTGCTGCTTTTCACAGAGTAGAAAGTAGAAAGATTTTTTTTTTTGCAGAATTTGGGGTGATCCAAGATGGCAGCGGCGTATCAAATCAAGCATTTGGCTTTGATTTATTCAAGACAGCGCCGTACAGAACTTGCTTCATTGTAATGAGCATATTCTTCACTGTCTCTCATTAGATTGGAAAAGCAATACATGTTTGTTCAGCTCTTTAGTGACACTGCAAATAGGTGCACTTTTTCCAGACTTTGCCATCACTTGTGGCTGTGGTAATCCCTTCGATAAAGCCATACAGACTTTTAATTCATTAATTTAGTGCACATGTGAAGCTGCCACATAGATGAAATGGACCCTAAGAGCCATCACGGTCAATAATAGTCACTGAGAAACATAATACACTGAGAGTGATAATTATTGCTGTTCAAGAAAAAAATGCCTTAAAATATAGATATGAATAAAGACCTGAGTCCAATGGTTTTGATTGTTAACCAATCCCTAGTGAATGTAATTGGTTGTATAAACATCCCTGTGTAACTACAAGACAGACATTAACTCTTTTTATCTCTTGTGTTTATATATATACTGTGTGCCCTATATTCATTTTAAGTGAACTTACCTGGGGAGGACTTGTTCAGGGAGAGAAGTAGCAAGAATGGAGGGAAAATATTTCCGAGAACAGATCCTGTGATTAGAAAGGAGATGGAGTGTTTAGAGAGAGTTTGAGGGAATGTTGGAAGCAGGACTTGTGTGGAGGAGAAAAGCTAAGATTTCAGGTAGGTGTGAGTGACTGTGAACTACACACAAGTAGGAGAATTTTGTGGGGGAAAGAAAGAAGAGCATAAAGGATGAGTTTAAAGATTTGTCAGATGGCCAGGGGAGAGGAGTGGTACCTGTAGGCATGGAGAAAAATGGAAGTTTAAGCGGGAAAAAGTGGGAAGATTTCAAGGAGTAGAGCCTGTGGAAGTGGGGGAAGAAAAAGATGACATATGTGAGGGGCAGTGGGGGACGGGAATTAAAATATCTGAGGGAAGTCATATTTTCTGTATGGCTTAAGCAAAAGCCAGAGAAACTTGGTTTGGGAATTTGGGTCAGAAAACTGCCATTAGTTTGGTTGATCTGGAGTCTTGCCATCTGTGTCCTGTTCAGTTTAAATGGAGTTGATTGTATAGAAATTACCTTAGAATTAGGCTGGAACCAGCATCTGAAATCCTAACACCTTTGAACTTTGAGGACATTTTGAACTGGATCTGAACTTCGTGCTTGGACTATTTTTTTTATTATGGACAAACTGAAACCTTGGAATCTGGATAATCCTCATAATTTATGAATGGGCCTAGTTTTCTCTGTAGTATTTCTTTTTGACCAGATGCTTTTGAGGAGGTGGAATGGACTTCTAGTTCAGGTGACGGAGTGAAGAAGTATTAATGGACTAAATCTGGCTCTCACTTATGCTGCTAAAATGTGAATGGAGTGACTAGTAATATAATGTGGTGTAATTGGAGCAAAATTTGGCCCAAAGTTTGAAAAGAAAAAATACTGGATAACATACTGAAGCGTAATAAGTTAAAATAACATTAGTTAGCTTTGTGGTTTAGGATAGCTAACTTTCCTTTGAGGATCGGGAGGCAATTTGTTGCTATGAACTTTTTTTTTTTGCAGCTAGACACACAAACAATATGATGGGTATTAACAAAGTAAGAGAAGGATGTTTAAATATATATTTATTTTCATTTATATTCTCTAGATAATGATTCCACAGGAGAATCGAACCAGTGAGACTATGTACAATAAAATGAACTTATCTGAACTTAGCACCATGATCCCTCAGGTTGGTGGAAGTTAACTGGAAAATTGCTCTAATGTCTGGACTATGTAACTAACCATTTACAACTGAACGTGCTTCAAATGTGCAAAGGACAGCATTTTAAATGAACATTAGTACAAACAGGTATTCTCTAGTATAATTGTTGTTTTAAATACAGCTGCATCTGTAAGTTCCAAACTATTTGTCATGGTGAAATTAAATATTTTCTAACTTTTAAATAAGCAAAAACCTTCGTGTCATTAAACTGAACCCTGCCAATTAATTATGTCTGATCTTCTCTGTTTGTCAACTGTATTAACTGAGCTTTTCTTTGTCCTTTCAGTTTGACTGGCTGGGATACATCAAGAAGGTGATTGACACTAAACTCTACCCTCACCTTAACGATATAGGTCCTTCAGAAAACGTGATTGTCCGTGCACCCCAGTACTTCAAAGATTTGTTCAGGATACTAGAAAAAGAAAGGAAAAAGTAAGGATGATTATTATGTTTTGTAGATTCCAAGGCCAGAAGGGACTATTATGATCATCTAGTCTGACCTCCTGTACAACACAGGCCATAAACCTCCCCCAAAATAATTCCTGGAGTGTATCCTTTTCCTCCCCCCCCCCTTTTTTTTTAAAGCACTCAATTTTGCATTTAAAAAATGCCAGTGATAGAGACTCTACCACAGTTCTTGGTAAATTGTTCAAATGGTTAATTACCCTCACTGTTAAAAATGTGTACTTTGTTTCCAGTCTGAATATGTCTATGTCTAGCTTTAACTTCCAGCCATTGGACTGTGTTATACCTTTGTCTGCTGTATTATACTATGCATTCAACTACACTCAAAAGGGTGGGCCAAATCCAGGGCATTTCAATGAGAATCTCAGATGCTCAGCACTCTTTTGGCTCAAGTCTTTACTCAGGCAAACCTCCCATTCGGTTTTGCTTGAATAAAGGCTGAAGGATACAAATCTTGTAGGTGTTAATTCAATTTCTGACTCAAATAACAAAAAGTGAAACAAAAAAGATCCTGCAGTAAGGTTTGCAATTACAGGTGCATCCAGCTCACCATTCTAACAGACGTTTAAGGCTTGATTCTCCATGGCCTTGCATCTTGTGTAGTCATTTACCCCTGTGAGATGGATGTGTAAAATGCTACTAGATCAGAATGGTAGCATTTTGCACCCACTTTGCTCAGGGATGCAAGGCATGGAAGAACAGTCCCTTAGTATAGAGAAAAATGTATATATTTAAATTGTCTGACTTTGCAATACTCCTTTATTACTGAAACTACCTAACAGCTTATGAATTACCCTGTGGAGCTACTTGGGTAATGTAATGATTGCCTCTTACCATCTTTTTATTTTTGGTTGAATGTCTTTCCAAAACCAGTTTATTGCTAACCATGCAATAATATTACTTGGTCACAACATGTCAAACTAAAGTCCTCTATATAAGAACTAAAAAATACCAGACCAAGGCAGAAACTTTATTCTGATATTATTGCACTGTATTTCTTCTCTTAATAACGACATCTTTACATAAATTCAGAATACTTGTAAAATATCAGGCAGATCAGGCAATACTAAAAATAAAAAGTAGTGTGTGTTCTACCTCCAACAATCAGCTATCATAACCTACTTTAAACAATTCAAACAGACATGACCACAGAACTTCTCCTTCAAATGACTGAATAATACACATTGTGTGGCCCTGATTCTCCATTGCCCTGTGCCTTGGAAAGTCAGTTTCATACCTGCAAAATGAGTATAAAATGCTTATTTGGTAGCATTTTACACCAACTACACATGTAGCAAGGCAAAGGAGAATTGGTCCTTTTATGTGTATGTCTTGTCGTATATTGCTATACAGCAAAGAGGCTCATTTTATTTACTTCAGTGTCCCATCCTGTAAGGTGCTGGGAGGATTGCGTCCTGCATCTTAATTAAGAGCTAGATGCTGCCTCGCCTTTACGCAGGGGCACAGCAGAGGGGAGGGAGTAAAGAACCTCCCCTCTCTTGTGAGGCTGGCATATGAGCTGGGCACAGGTTCAGGCCCTGTGTTTAGTGGAGTGCAAGAACTGCTCCCTAACTATTGCCCTTGGGCACATGGTGACCCAAAGAAAACGGAAAGTGTGGGAGTAGGCAAAGCCGTGACTCTATTTCCCCACACCCCATGTACTGAGCTTCATCCCTTAAGGAGGGCAGCAGTTTATGAGAGTCCTCAGTACAGGCTATGCCTATATTGTGCCATCTAGTCCTAAGAAAATCGATTCATACATTGTTAGAAATGGTAAATTATAGCATGATAACTTAAACATAAATAAATTTATTCAGTTACTTTAATATGGCCATTGTTACTCATGTGTTTGTCAAAGATACAAATACATTAATACATAAAATCCATTCAAAGATTCACTACATAGTAACAAAAAAACTTTTTGAGGACTCTTTAGGATGTCACAATTGGCTCTGAAAGTCACTTTATTATCTAGTTTGGAAAAAATAGTAACAGGAAAGACTACTTCTCCTCTCCCACCACTCCCATAAGTGTAGAGCAATACACAGAGCCTTATATCTGCCTAAATCATAGAATCATAGAATCATAGAATATCAGGGTTGGAAGGGACCCCAGAAGGTCATCTAGTCCAACCCCCTGCTCGAAGCAGGACCAATTCCCAGTTAAATCATCCCAGCCAGGGCTTTGTCAAGCCTGACCTTAAAAACCTCTAAGGAAGGAGATTCTACCACCTCCCTAGGTAACGCATTCCAGTGTTTCACCACCCTCTTAGTGAAAAAGTTTTTCCTAATATCCAATCTAAACCTCCCCCATTGCAACTTGAGACCATTACTCCTCGTTCTGTCATCTGCTACCATTGAGAACAGTCTAGAGCCATCCTCTTTGGAACCCCCTTTCAGGTAGTTGAAAGCAGCTATCAAATCCCCCCTCATTCTTCTCTTCTGCAGACTAAACAATCCCAGCTCCCTCAGCCTCTCTTCATAAGTCATGTGCTCTAGACCCCTAATCATTTTTGTTGCCCTTCGCTGGACTCTCTCCAATTTATCCACATCCTTCTTGTAGTGTGGGGCCCAAAACTGGACACAGTACTCCAGATGAGGCCTCACCAGTGTCGAATAGAGGGGAACGATCACATCCCTCGATCTGCTCGCTATGCCCCTACTTATACATGGTGAATAAGTTCAAGGATAAATGCTTAAATTTTATATTTAATGGATCAATTTAATTTTATATTATTTTATATTTTAATGGATCAATTTGATGGATAAATGTAATCATATTTTATATAGCATGTGAATGTCAGAAAGGAGTTTAAACAGCAAAATTAATGCAAACAATATGGACTTGATTTCAGATTGTCACAGTAAATATTTCTGTGTTAATATTTCTGTGTTAATATATTCCCCTTGATTCCTTCTGAAGTCCCAGTCATATTTCAGTGGTTATAACATAAATTAATTTCTGAATCACTTCAGGAGTTATAGTATCATTAGTGGAGCCAGGTGAATAGCAAGAAAAATTATTTGTGGATATTTCAATGGCATCTAAATAGGATTTTCACTTGGACTGAGTTCCATCCCTTTTCAGGCACAAAATTGTTATTATTTATTAGTATTGTGGTAGCCATAGGAACCCCAGTAATAGACCAGGACTATAGTAGAAAGTTATGTACAAACACAGAAAGAAAAAAAAAAAAAAGACTGCCCCAGCTCCAAAGAGTCATACAGTCTAAGTAAAAAGAAAAGGAGTACTTGTGGCACCTTAGAGACTAACAAATTTATTTGAGCATAGGCTTTCGTGAGCTACAGCTCACTTCATCAGATGCATTCGGAATGCATTCAGAATGCCACTGAATGCATCCGATGAAGTGAGCTGTAGCTCATGAAAGCTTATGCTCAAATAAATTTGTTAGTCTCTAAGGTGCCACAAGTACTCCTTTTCTTTTTGCAAATACAGACTAACACAGCTGCTACTCTGAAAACAGTCTAAGTAAATGAAATTTGTTTCAGATAGAGGAAGAAGCAGCTTAAAGGTTAGGTCATCCATTCTGAGAACAGAAACAATATCATGTGAATTAAGTGACAAATCACTCAATTTGAATATTGAACCCCAGGTATGGATTATTCAATGAAGTATTCACAGAGAATTTTTTGTAAGCAATTGAAAACTGTTTCCTCAGAGCATTCACTGGACCCTTTTGAATAGTGAACAAATTCATTAAAATTGCAGACTGATTGGAGACAACACACAAACCAGAATAGGAGCTAATTCACTGCATGAGTTTTTCACAGGCCATTATTCACGCAGCTCTAATCAATTCACAGTAACTCCAGCGAATTTAATCAAGATATTGTATGATATGTCCTAGGAATCTTAGATATTAACTTACATCTGTTATATAAGGAATCTGTTCTTTTCTCAAGGCCCGTTTCACTTTTGTTAAGGAGAATTTGTGTACATTGAGAGAAGAACAGTCCCATGTATAACCTGAGAGCAATAAAAGGATTTGTATCCCAAATACAAATCTTTGTAACTGTTACAGTAACAATGATTATAACCCTAACAGAACTCAAACTGAAGAACTACTTTCCTGTTGCTTGTCCTACTGGTCTGGCAAAAGACAAATAACTAACACTCACTTCTCCATAGAATATAATTGAATAAACTTTTAGAAAACTTGAAGACTAGTATTCTCTTTGAACTTCAGGATGCTCCTGCAAAATTAGTTGTGGATATGCCCCTGCTGGAGGATGGTAGAGAGAGGTTTAGGAGTGCTCAGAATTTGGTTCCACAATTCAATTAGGAATGCAAAAATGCATGCACAGCTTATGCCTCTCAAGGAAGTCCATTAGTTGGAAAACGTGGATATATTTGTTGCGCTCATATTAAATCTAAAATTATATCTTAAATTAAATCTGTCTACCAATAAATATTGATAGAAATGCTAGCATGATGTCACAAAATTCTAGCATTTTATGTAGGTCATCACCTTTATTCACTGCCAAGGCATTATTGTTCCTTACAGTGTTATCACAAACGCTTGGTCTAGTTCTAAATGTCCCAAGAAACAAGGTTTCTACCACTTCCTTTGGGAGACTATACCACAAACTAACAGACCACTTTGTTAAGAAATAATCATCCTAAACTTTCCATCTGTAGCAATCATTTGGCAGTCAAAATAGGGCAAAATGTAATCTTCCCAAGGGTTATAATAACAAGGACTTTAGTTACACAGAACTTCGGTCTGGGACTTGTGTGTTCAATTCCAGCACTACGTCTCAGTATGGGAAGCAGGGCAAATAGCTCACATTTTCTGTGCCTCAGTTTCACCATTGTTAAACTTGGCATAACAGTTGCCTCCTTCACACTGGCATTGTGCAGATTAAATAATTTGTAAAGCATTCTGAGAGCCTTAGGCGAATGGCAACACATGAGTGAAAAGTACTATTGTTTTAAACCAAAGTGGTGAAATTAGCCCCTTCTATCTTTATTCTTTTTGTACTTTGTGTACTTGGCCGAAGAAACAAAGAATAGAAGCCAAGGATTGGTAAACAGGTTCAGATAAAATATGAACCCTGCTCTTTCCCACGCTCTTGAAAACAGAATAACCAATCCTCATCCAGAGTTTGAAATGAAACCTTTTTAATTGCTTTATATTTTTGCGTGGCAGGGGATTCAAATACTAGTTCAAAAAGGAAGTACCAGAGATCTCATCAAATAACCCATTCTTGAAAGGTGTCCAGCCCAATTTTGCAGATCCAGTTTCAAATAAGATTTGGATAATCTTTGTGTATTTATCTAAACTGAGTCCCACCTCCATATTGCTGACTTGATAAAAAAGCCACTGAAATAAATGGAACTACTTCCATTGATATCAATGGGCTTTGGATCAGGCCCATTTATGAAGTTCATCCATCACTAATTACATTCCCCACCCTTTTTTTTTCTTAGCTCAGAACAGATTTCCTAACCCATAATCAGGGATAAACACCACCCAAGGTGGAGCAAGAACTGCACACAAAGGAGAATTAAATTTCTGTGGCTTTTAAGTGTTAAATTGTAAAAAGTAATTGCCTTATGGTAGAGGTCTTTCTAAATGGGGTTTTCTCCTTATAAGAATTTCAATGAAAATTAAGCCTTTTATCATTTTAATCCACAGGAATCCTGTAAATACTTTTCTAGATTCTAATAAGATACAGGGCCTTAATAGTTGTTGCATGAGCATGGACGCAGCCCCGCTGAAGCGTTTTGAAACTGATAGATGTGAGGCTTGTGGAAATTAGCTCACTGGCAGAAATTTTACTGAGTAGGCACTTACAGCATACTTCAGTTTGTCACTGCTTAAGGAAACCCCACATTGACCAAACATTTTTTGGGAAACACCTGCTACTTTCTGGTATCATTATTGATCCTGGAGTGTATTTTTAATGTCTCTGATTCAATTAATTGAATCACGACAAAAAGAATTCTTCCAAGTCTTGTAACCTGAGCTCATGCAAGCTAATCTTCTTGATAACACTATATATTAGACATGTATATTTCTAATCACTGAAAAAACATCCAACAGACACAATATGTTATATGATTACATGGATATTTACATACAGGAGGACAGATGATTGCCACCTAGATCCTAGTGAAGGGTTATCACCATGCATGGGATATCAAACCCCCCCCCCCATGTGGCAGGAGACTTGGATGTTGCCATGGCACTGTCCCTCTCCCTTCAGGCCCTTGAAGGTCTTTCCACAGTGAGAGAAGATGGGAAAAGGGGAAGCTTGGGAGAAAGCAGTGGTCAGGCTGAGAGTGAAGTCAGGGCAGGTTCTTATTATCCCTGCTCTGACCATATGGATCTTTCCTGGAAGAGGAAGCTTGTATGTGAGGATAGCCACTGTTGGGGAACCTCATGGCTACAGGGCATCCAGTGTCAGTGCTGAGGTAAAGGGATTCCTTGTGGACGGCTTTGGCCTCTCTCAGGTCTCCTGGGAAACACCAGGTTTGAGGTGGGCTCCACAGCCCTTGCCCCAGGAAGGCAAATCTTTCCTATGCCTCATAGGATGCTATGGGGAAATATTCACAAGGGAACCTTTAGAGTTTTCCTTATTCCAACCTACCTCCTTCAGTTTTCAATATAGAAGTGGTGCAATCTGTCTGATCATATAATAGAGCTCGTTACTTTATCTTCAGTCATAAATGCTTCCCAAATTATCCTGTCCCCCTTTTCTTAATCATGATGTTTGCTAAATACACTCCAAGTGTATGTGATCAGGGGCAAAATCTTTAGTGAATAAGAGAGTTACTATGATTCACACTTGTGTATGACTGTACCAGAGTGTTTAGGCCATTACTGTAGAATACTTTAGTATTTTTGAGAAGGTGAAATCTAAATTCCTCACCTTGTGTTTTACAGTGCACATATGTCTCATACAGAAGGTTCCAGTTACCCCTATCACAGTAACCACACACAGTGGACTTGAGAGTGTGTTGTTTAATGTTTAGAGGAGGGGAACAGGAGTTGGGTCTCCTGGGAGGATTGGACAACTTGCTCCTATCTATTTTTCAGTCCCTCTAGTATCTGGGAGCTTAACCTCTCTGTGTTTCAGTTTATCCATATGCAAGTGGGGATATTAATATTTGCCTACAGTAATTCTCAGTGTGCTAATGAAGAAATGCTTGTAAAGCACATTGATATTTTCAGATGAAAGGTGCTAATACAAGGGTGACCAGACAGCAAATGTGAAAAATTAGGACACTTTTTTTTCCGGGGGTGAGGGGTTGGGGTTGGGGGGGGTGCAGCATAGTTTCCTATATAAGACAAAGCCCCTAATATCAGGACGTTTGGTTACCCTAGTTAATACCATGTAATGACTATATATGGTAGCTAATTATCCATTATTTTAGTTTCATGATCATTATTTGTAGGTCTTACTAGTAAAGAGAGAGAACCTGCACTTTGATTTACAAGTCAAAAATTATGAGATACCATGTAGTTTCTGTACAGAGCAGTAAAGTAATTACTGTCACTGCACAGCACTTATGATTTGTGTAAAGAGTACCTAAATGAAAATTGCATTGTAAAAGAGTACAACTATGAACTGTATACATCAGGTTACTAATGTGTTATAAGCATTCTCCAGAAGATGGTTCCTATCATGAAATCAGGCAGTAAATGGCAGTTTTCATGCAATTTCTTCTGTGTAATAGGATTTTATCAATTTGGTCACAGCTCATCATTAATTTTAAAGGTGAAATTTCTCTCATTCAGTTCAAACTGCTCTTTCAGAAAGCCATTCAAATATTGATTCCACATGTGCTTTGTTGTACATCACAGGGAATTAAATGTTTGATAAATACGTATGTCTGATTTAACAGGACTATTGCCAACTATCTGGTATGGAGGATGGTTTATTCAAGAATATTTAACCTCAGCCGACGTTTTCAGTATAGGTGGCTGGAATTTTCTCGGGTAAGTTTAAGATTTTTCAGTTTTTATGATAGGTGAGACTGATAGTGACATTGTGGCATTCTCCAGGGTACAATCTGAACTGTTTAAAGGTGGTGTCTCCTTAACTCTTTAGCCTGCGGTGCCTTTTACACTGCTTTGCTCTCAGAACATCCACTCCTGACCTGTTCATGTAGACTTCAGCATACAAATTCACTCCCAACTAAATACATGAGTGCTCTGACCAGTCACTCCTGAATTACATACAGGTACACCCCCACAAATTCCTAGTCCTAGCCTTGTCTTCCAGAAATTTGCGACTTGAACTGCTCAATATCCTTCTGAACAGTACAAGCTCATAGAAAGTCCATCATTTCATCAAAGGAAAATGATAATGCACAGCCCTGTTATCCCAAATGGAGTTTCCCCACACACTTTAACCTAACACACAGGTTAAGATAAAACAATAAGATAAGAGTATTAACTACAAAAGAGAGATTTTCAGTGATTACAAATAATGATGCATAAGAACCCGGATTGGTTACAAAAGAGTAAAATGCAAACTAATAGCTAATATAACAAATGAACAAAATTCAAAATGAAGGTTTTCCTCACCATATGTTGCAGTAAATTTCACAGGCTAGATCTCCTTCCAGCCTGGGGCCCCTCCCCTTAGTTCAGTCTCCTTCAGGTATTCACTGATGTCATGAGCAGAGAGATTGGAGGAGGAGTGAAGTCAGGCATTTTCCTTCCCTTTTTATAATTCAGTTTTTTGTGCTATAAACATCCTTGCTGAGTCATGGTGATACACAGCCCATTGTGATTAAATGCAAATTTCTTGTTTACACCTTACAGTTGCTGGAGAATGGCTGCTTACACATTCAATAGACTTTTAACTCCTGGTTTGGGTGTTGGTCTGTCCTTTGCTTCTGAGAAACTGATTTGGGCCTGGTTTTCTTAAACTTGGAGCATGTTACAGCAATAATACATAGTAGAATCTTATAACTTCACATACAATGTTGATACACATATCTTACCAGGACAATAATGTTCAGCAGATTATGACATTTCAAATGATACCTCACAAGGCATACTTTGTGCAAAATTTATCATAGTCTTGTAAAAGTGGTGAACATAATAGTATAGACCATCATAGACACCTATTATCTTTGTTGCCTGATGCTTCCAATTAAAAGACCCTGTTTTCAGTTGCTTATAACCTTCCCCAAATAGTTTGGAATGAATTTTACATTCTGGGTGTCTATCTTAGGCTGAATTTCTTCCAAAATACTTCAGCCATCTGTAAGAGAGAGGCTAGAGGGGAAATGAGAACATAAGAATGGCCATACTGGGTCAGACCAAACATCCATTAAGCCCAGTATCCTGTCCTCTGACAGTGGCCAATAGCAGGTGTCCCAAAGGGAATGAACAGACAAGTTATCATCAAGTGATCCATGCCCTGTCACCCAATCCCAGCTTCTGCAAACAGAGGCTAAGGACACCATTCCTGCCCATCTTGGCTAATAGCCATTGATGGACCTATCTTCCATGTATCTATCTAGCTCCCTTTCGAACCCCGTTATAGTATTGGCCTTCACAACACCCTCTGGCAAGGAGTTCCAGAGGTTGACAGTGCGTTGCGTGAAAAAATACTTTCTTGTGTTTGTTTTAAACCTGCTATCTATTAATTTCATTTGGTGGCCCCTTGTTCTTGTATTATGAGGAGGAGTAAATAACACTTCCTTATTTACTCTCTCTATACCACTCATGATTTTATAGACCTCTATCATATCCCCCCCAGTCGCCTCTTTTCCAAGCTGAAAAGTCCCAGGCTTATTAATCTCTCCTCATAAGGAAGCCGTTCTATACCCCTAATCATTTTTGTTCCCTTTTTCTGAACCTTTTCCAATTCCAATATATCTTTTTTGAGATGGGGCGACCACATCTGCACGCAGTATTCAAGATGGCGGCAATATGATATTTTCTGTCTTATTATCTATTCCTTTCTTGATGATTCCTAACATTCTGTTCGCTTTTTTGACTGCTGCTGCGCATTGAGTTGCTTATCCCATATTGCTTATCCCAATGGGCTGCTCATCCCATATTAAAAAACTTCCAGCAATTTTTTTAACAACTCTAGTTCTCTCTCACGCTTTGGAGCAGGGACTCAAAATTTGGCAACGGAGGTGGTCTTTGTGTCAGGGATATGTCTTTTGCCATCCCCATAAACATACTGTATGTCCAAATCTGATCAAGTTATAGGCATGTGCTGAGTAGACTTTGACCAGCTAAAATCTCTAAAGATTCTACCCTCACTGAGCATGCTCAAGCCTCTCTCAGCTTCTAGTGCTGACCGGACTGCACATGAACCATCCCCACAAAGCAACTGAGCATGATCCCTCTTCACATAGCTCCTATGTGTGATCAGACTGCTCAGGTGCATCCCCACAGAACAACTGAGCATGCTTCAGCATAGGTGTTCAGAAGGACTTGCCCTGTAATTACTGCGCCAGGCCATGGTGGGTCTGGGCACAGGAACTGACAGCATTGTGCTCACCAATGATCCCCCTGCTGGGTTGGCAAGGAGACTGGAAACCATGGTGAGGACAGGAGCCTG
Source organism: Natator depressus (assembly GCF_965152275.1). Taxonomy (NCBI): domain Eukaryota; kingdom Metazoa; phylum Chordata; order Testudines; family Cheloniidae; genus Natator; species Natator depressus. The sequence continues at coordinate 140,062,880 of NC_134234.1, forward strand.
GGACTGGTAGCTGAGATAGAGGCTGGGATTAGAAGCCAGTCAGGGAAATGGGAAGAACTGGGAGCCATTTGGCTGGGGAGAAACACTGAGATCAGGGAGGGAGATTGGGTGCACAAGGAGAATGGGAATAAGAATTCATGTGAGGACTCAGGAGTGTAGAGGATGATAGCCTACTACTGTTTCACAGGCAACCTTCATTTTGGCATTTCTTAACTTTTAAATGCTTGACTCTGGAACATTTTAATGTTCTTCTAATGTAGTTTTTGTGTGTGTAATAGGTCAAAAATCATACAAATCTCTTGTGCATGTACAAACACATGTAATTCTTACCAGATCCAGTAAAAATGCATATCACTGCAGTAGTGAGAGAAAATATTAGAGCTCAGAGTAAAAGATTAATACCATATCTCTGATTTCAGGATATGTGTGTTCTGTTCATTTACTTCCAGTCCTCCCTTCTTTTCTTTCAAAGGTCCATATCTATGTAGTTGTATACTCTCCTTTCTGGAAGTAAGATATTAAGTAACAGAGCATGAGTCTGATGACATATCTTTGGACTCTATCCAATACATGTTTAAGTGCAGGACTTTGGTAACTAAGTATAGAAGAAAAAAAATCAAGTGAGAGATATGCATAATTTCCCCTATATCTTCTTCAGTTATGTTGTGTGAATGTTTGGGTCTGCTTAAAATTCAATGCCCTGAGATTCCTCAGAAGTAGAACAAAGTAAATTTATCAATTTATTAAGTTTGTGAGCAATTAGAGATTGTGTAAAAATCCAGAGGATGACATACTGTGCATTGTATTATCATAGTCACCTGATGCTTGATCCAAAGCCCATTAAACCAATGAAAAAGCCCCTACTGAAATCTGTAGTGCCCTACTGTACAGAGACTCCCCCCTACAACACAACATAATAAATAGAATGCACATCACTTGCATTAAAAGCAGTTACAAAAAAGTAGTGCGCCCTGATCCGGTTTCATTGCATGGTTTATACAGAACTGTAATTTGATCAGCTTTACCCACACCAGAAAACGCCCTTGATGAATAAATTGTTGACTAATATTTCCATTCATATACAACAAATGTGAATGGATTTTAATAATATCAAATAGTTACATTAAAACTACATTACAAAAACAATATTACAAAAAACATGGTAATAATTCTGGTTTGAGTTGAACCAACAAAGATACACTGTAGGAAATGGGGCGGGGGAGAGTTTTATGGCCTGCTATACAGAAAGTCAGACTAGATGATCACAGTTGTCCCTTATGGTTTGGAATCTACTCAAACCAGAATTATTACCATGTTGTTTTGTTTGGCCCCTACACCGAAAAAGCCATTATATGCTCAGCTCTGCTCTCAACTTCCTGCATGGGCACATGGAGTGACCTAAGAGTTTCCCATTTGATAAGTAACATTTGAACATTCTTAGAGTTGGCCAAAAAAAAAGCACCATCAAATGCATTGTTTTGTGAAAAAGGCAAAAGCTGCAGACTAAAGTTACATCACATTCAAACAGGTGTTGTTAGAAAAGCATTTTCTTTATGAAAAAATGTGAGCAACTGGCTGTCCAATCCCAGCTACATGTTTATTAGTACATCTTTTTATGAGGCACTTCTTGGTGGCCAAGTACAATAGAGTGCTGACCTATAACCAGTCTGGCAGGATATTAAGATCCCAAATGGAACCCTTAAAGTTTAGGGGTTGTGCTTTATGACACACCAAATAGCTACTTGCATTTATGTACTCACTTGAGAAATCAAAGAAAATATATACATTGAGTTGGTTGTACACTTTCCAGCACAACATTTTCAAGTTGTCATGTAAATAGGCCATGTGAGGGTTCCCTGCATGTGGGTGAATTCCATTCAGTGTGCTAAGTACAGTACAGACAGGCCCCCGAGTGGGCAGCATGCCCCTGCCTGGCAATGGGTTTCAGCCCTGAAGAATATGAATCTTGGCATCAAGAGGTTTAAAATGAAAATGGTTTGTACTTTGCAGAGGAAAGGGAGGGAAAATCACACAATTAATTAAAAGTGGAAGGTCATTTTCATAGGCTGTAAAACCAGACATCACTGCTCAGAAATTCTTTGTTTATAGTATCAGCCATTTTTCTACACTAGCCATTGTAATGCTAGTAGGACTCATAGCAGGCCAGGCTTGGCCTCAGCTACACTGTGTTACCTACCAAAGCTGGATTCAAACCAGTGACTTAAAGCTGGAGAACCCTGTGTCCCATAACTAGCCCTGTAAGCCACAGACTCCCTGGATGTGTGGTTACTTTATAGTAAGTTTAAACTTTACATACTCTTTCCATTTCATTGGGGGAATTATCAAGTGACATTTACATGATGAGACAAGGCATCAGAGGAAACAAAGATTTCATTTGCCAAAAAAAAATCCCTGAACGTGTGTTCGAAACCATTAAAATCTTGAGGATCCCAGTTTTCCTCCATTTTGCACCTTCCTCCTTCCTTGATGGCCGTTTTCACATGCCAGAATGTTTTGGGCTGATAAAAGATGAACACAAATCCCTTCAGAGTCCATCAACATTGCTGTTTTATTGACTGGAAAGGGGCTCCATTAAGGGCTTGCCTATACTTATGGCTAAATCAGTACTGCTGTGATCGATGCAGTGTTGCTAGCAGAGTGCTCTCCCGTCGACTTCTGTGCTCCACCTCCCAGAGAAGAGTAAGGTAAGTTGGTGGGAGAGCATATCCCATCAATACAGCATGGTGTAGGCATAGCGGTAAGTCAACCTAAGCTACGTCGACTTCAGTTACGTAACTTACATAACTGAAGTAGTGTAACTTAGGTCGACTTTACACCTTCAGTGTAGACCAGCCCTGAGTGACTACAGGCATTTCTTCCTTTCCCGATAACAAATTGGGGAGCAGGCCTTGCGGGAGGCTAGCACTCGGCTCCTCCCCTTCTGCCCAAGGCCCACCCCTCTCCCTCTCCATACACCTCACTCCCCTGCCGGAGCCCAGAGCACTCCCACCATAGCCACCGGCCAGCTCAAGCGGCCTCAGTGCCCCCAGCCCGAGCCCTGAAGTGCCGGGTGGACAGCATGCGGGCAGGGCCATGCTGGGCTGTTTGGGGAGGCTCAGCCCCCCCCACCCCCCGCCTATGATATCCACTGCCCACGGGAGCAGAGCAAGGCTGGCGGGTACAAAGTGGTGGAGGCAATCAATAGATTTTAAGTAGCCTACATGCTGACACTTTCTCTCAGCCAAGATACCTCCTCCCGCAACACCAACCATGAAATTTTTTGTCCCACTGGGATCTGACAGCCTGCTAACTCTCCCCATCCTCAAAGTTCTTCCTCCTCCTATAGCCTAATGCCCAATCCACAAACAAAATCGTGTTTGGTACATTGAAGGGAGTTGTGGTATAATAAAATGGCTAGTCAAAAGATATGCATATGTCAAACATTGACTCTGCATTATTTAAACTTTTTGCCATTACAAATTATTCAATGAAAGATTAACTTTATCTCCATGGCTTTTTTTCTTCTTTTTTTTGTTCTTTTACTCCAATATTTCTTTCCTTCTATTATATATATTATCACTTTTCCTCTATTTTTTCAGTATGTTTCACTCTTATTTTTCTGATGCTTTTTGCATCTAGCCTCTTCCTTCTACTCATTCTGTATATTCTTCTCTTGCTACTGTGTCTGTTGTCTTTCGTTCCCTCTTTCTTACCCTGGACTTTCATTCTACATCCAATTATGCATGTCTCTCTCACAATTGCACACTGCACCTCCTGCTCTCTCTCAGGCACTAGGGCCACTGGTGCCAGAACTGAGGGAACAAGGGGCCATGCCCCCCACTTTTTAACAAAAAAAACAAGCAGAGAATTCATGTCCCTGCAGATTCCCCATCCCCCACCACCCGCAGAATAATAGATTCTGCCAGGGAGGTGCTGCAATTACACCTTTGCCCACTCGGAATTGCTGTGGGACCAGAAGAGAGGGCAGCTGGCTCATTGCTGGAGCAGCCAGCCATGGAGGGAGAAAGAGCAGGCACTTTGGCCTTGGCCTCCCCATTTCTACAAAGGTTCCAGTGCCCTCTCCTACCTCACACATTCATGCCCCTCTATACTGTCACGCACATTTGCCCCACTCCCCTCACTCAGCGGTGCCTTTCTACGCTCTCACTTTTCTACTTCATTCACACACTCATTGATAGCCTCCACTCGTGCTGGCGCTCTTTCTCACACTGATATTACTGCCCTCCCAGAAATGCCCTGAAGGCATTCAGACTGATGACCTTCCACCTACAGTAGTTCCTACCCCAATCCTTTGCAATCCTACTGGCAGGTCTGGTTCAGAGGAATGGGATTGATCAAAGGGGTTGGATGATTTTGAAGTTGGTGCAGAATGCTGCATCCTGCTCATTAAATGGTGAATTAGACATTAAGGAGGCAGATCCTCAGCTGGTGTAAATCCTTTTTGAAGACAACGAAAATGCAGACATAAATAGTAAAATGATTCTGCTGTTATATGTGTTAGGTTATGTGTGCCTGTTACTTTTCAGAATTTACCATGAGGATACTGAGTTATTTCCATGGTTTTTCTCAAATGGCATGTTCTGATGGTTTATTGTGCAATGCCAACAGGTAATCCAGGGAACCACATCTTTACTGCCTCAGTGGGATAAATGTGTAAACTTTATAGAAGGAGCACTCCCTTATGTCCTTGGCAGGATGTTTGTGGATGTCCATTTTCAAGAAGACAAGAGAGAAATGGTAAGTCCTCCTCAGTCTCTATCTGAAAACTTTTAATTAGTTTCTTTCTCCCAGCAGAATAATTTTGAAGTTGAATTTAGCTTTAAAGAGAGACTTTCCACATGCAATGATTTTAAAAATTTCACTTATTCAGTGAAATGGATGGTAGGGAAAAACAGAACAAAGCAAAGGAAATCCCTCCTTTCCCTCCAGCTAAATTCAGTTGGTGCATTCATTGCCAGTTCAGGCCTTTGAGACAAATATGTAGTTGGATTTAAAAATGTATCCAGATAATTTTTTTCACCATGAATAACACTTGTAGTTATGACTACTAAGATAAGGATAATTCTTGTAGTGCAGGATATAAGGTTCATCAGCAGGTGCCAACTGCCATCATCATTGGAACTGTAGAACACCTTGAGGATCTGATCCAAGACTTCTCAGCTGTGAGGGTCAAGAAGGATCTCCTCTCTGCAAGTGCAGCATTGCACAGTTGACTATATGCATTCTGAATATCCTACCCAGAAGTTTGAGCAAGCATAGGGAATCCATAACTGATCTCTGTCCCAAATTTTGGGGAAGCTCATATCTAAAGATCAAAACTCAGGATTTGTGATTTGTGAATCAGGCCCAGCCTCCTGATCTAAATTTATTGGCTTGAGTCAATCACAAGTTTCTTCAGCTTCATCTATAAGACCGGGTGTTGGCTGCTGTCAAAGGCAGTATCCCAAATTGACCAATGGTTTGATTTGGTTTGGCAAAGTCTTTGTTCCTTATATTTTCAATAATGGTCTGATTCCCTTTGTCACTGTTGTAAGCCTTTGTCTTTGAACTAGAATTTCCACTCCAACATCCAACTTTTTCAGCTCCTTGATCGTTCACTGAATTCCTAAAGTGGTGTTTATATTACAGTTTGTTAGGGAAAAAAAACAAGGGGGTGTCACAAACCTAGTGTAATGACCTCCAGGAAGGTTTATCTGAGGGCAGGGCTATACTACTGCTTAAGTTGATCTAACTTACGTTGCTCTAGGGTGTGAAAAAGGCACACCCCCCGCCCTCCGAGTGACACAAGTTACAGCGACCTAAGCACTGTCCACACTGGTGCTATGATGATGGGAGACGCTTTCCCGCTGACATAGCTTCCACCTCTTCCGAAGGTGGCGTAATTATGTCGATGGGAGAGCACTCTCCAGCCGGCATACAGAGTTTTTAGCAGATGTACAGTGGTGCAGCTGCACTGATGTAGCGCTTCCAGAGTAGAGCTGCCCTGAGTGTGAGCACAGAAACAAAATTGGAGGTCATGTTGAATCTGGTTGAAACCTTGAAAACTGTGGCTCTTCAAGTCTATTCTTAATAATTTTTTCTCTTCCTCTTTTTCCATTCATTTCCCCTTTCTTAAACTAGGAAAGCCATTCTGATTTCGAGAACATTTTTTCCTTAGCTGAAGGAGAGTAGGTAGCTATCCAGGATAAGAAAATCAGGAGTTATGGATCGTATGGTGTTTTCAGGTTTTAGTCACTGATGATGTCTCATGCCATGCATGCCTTCTCTCTCCTCCTTTTATGAAAAAAAAATTATCTGTGTCTAAATATAGTATTGTTTTTGACCTACAGTCTCTGCAGTGTTTCTTACAGCTATACCTGAGCAATTTCAGTAATAACTCTGATAATATGAATAGGTTTCTTCTCCCACCCCCTACTGCTACAGCTGGTGCATAAAACCTAAATATACACCAGGGTCCAATTGCAGAGCTTGAGTTTGAACTTGCAACCTCCAAACACAAGGAGTTCACCTCATTAGTGCTCTAAGTTAATTGAGTCAGTGCTCTGCCATCAATATTCTTTAAGTTACTTTAGTCCCTTGGATGTCGATTACTGAGAAGGTTTGGTCATATTTAATGTTTTGTTCTGGTTGTCCTATATTGTCTCTAAAGTAATGAGATATTAAAAAAAGAGGGGAGGAAACTGAATAATAAAGAGGGCAAGTGCTTTCCTTTCATTTTAGAGAGACACACAACAAGCTCAAAATGAGAGTCTGATGCATTCATGGCTGTTCAGCTGAAAACAATGTTTTTCAGGGTCCCTCTACTCCCAAAAGGACATTTTAAAGATACCATCTCTACTGATTAACATGTTGCATGTCCATGTTAATTGACATTTCTGTTTATTTTTAAATTTAACACAGGTGATAAACTTTATATAGTGATATGGTTGAATCCGTAGATTAGTTTTAAATGTCTTTTGCTATCCCAACTTTTAGGCCTGATCCAGCTCCAATAACTTCAGCCCTTTTTTATTGCCATGGTTGTGTCTTTAGTAATTGCCTATGTCTTCAGCCTCACCTGTCAATGCAAGTAGAAGCAATTGACTACAAGCACCTCTGTTGTTCAACTCCCCCAGCCAAATACATAAGACTGATAACATTTCCACTCTTTAGACCAGCAGAATAATCTTTCACTCGGGATCAGATGCCATGGGGTTGCTTGAGGTGTATCATTTTAGGCTATTCTCTAATGTCTCTCCCCCTAGTATCTAAGTGTTGCTATTCCTGTTTTTGAAATTCCGTGACACCTTGTGTAGTCATTTTATACCTGTGCCAAGTGGATGAAACATGCTACCAGATCAGAATTGTGGTGCCAATGTAAATTACTATCCAAGGTGCAAAACCAAGGAAAACTGGGCCCAGCTGGGTGTTCAAGCTGCTGCCACCAGCCATATAAACCGTATTTATTTAAATTACAGTAAAAGTCCACAAATGAAGCTAGTTGGATAAATAATAGAGCTCTGCTGTGTGTTTGGGTAAGGATGCAAACAGCCCAAATATGGTTCTTTTGGATGAATGTCAATCAGAAGGAATACTGGGCACTATACACATGTGATTGGGAAACAAATGGCCAGAATTTCACAAGACTTCTGCTGTTCTCTCAGCATGTCCATCATGAGCACAAGAAAGGCATTCTCATGATGACTGTTCATTATTATGTCGTGGAGGGAACAGTAGTCAGAAACTTGTGTAGTGTAGCTGGTAGAGATGAAAATGAAGGCAAGCACTCTATGACTAGAAAACCCAGGGTTGTGGGAGAGAGGGAGGAAGGTATGTGGGGAAGGAAGGAGACTTGGGTGTCATATAAACAGAGAGAGAGATGTAGTCTTATCCCACAAGTCATTCATATACCCAGTTAGTCTCACAGTCAGTTTCTCATGACTCTCTTTATTGGGGAGAATTTGTTTTGCAGATGGCGGAGTTGACTGAAGGGATTCGCTGGGCCTTTATCGACATTTTGGAAAAGGAAAATGACTGGATGGATGCAAGAACAAAAAGGAAAGCTAATGAAAAGGTAACTGTTGGTGTGGGAAAATTAAAATGCTGGGTGAAATCCTGCTGTGTTGAAGTCAATGGAGCTTTGCCATTAGTTTTAATGCTGTGTTTAAGTTCCATTTAATTGTTTACTATTTTAGAAATGCACATTGGCAATCTGTTTGTCTAAACTTATAGGATACTGGGCTAGATGGACCTTTGGTCTGACCCAGTATGGCTGCTTTTATGTTCTAATGCTGAGAAACCTGAACTTATACTTTTCTACGGCACTGTTAATTTTGTTACCTCATTTCCTCCCATGTTCACCCTGTTTGTTTTGTCCACTTCTTACACCTGACTGACATGGAGATTGAGAGCTCTCTGGGGAAGGAGCTGTCTTCCTCATTATTTGTCAGTACAGTGTCTGCCACAATGATCCTTGATCCTTGAATGGGCTTTCTAGGTTCTACCTTACTACAAATGAATAATACTACTATAAAATATTTTTAAGTTTAGATTGTTTAGGATGTCCAGTACCTGGAAGGAAGAGGCTCCAATTTAGCAATGTGAATATGAAGATGTTATGTCTGGCATCATCTCTGATGTCACTGTTGGAAGTCTACCCCCTGAAAACAGTACTTCCAAGGGTGATGTCGAGCAACCAGTGAATCAGCAGTCCCCAAAAGCAATGATATCACATCATTCTCACTTCCCTTCATGATAACTTAAACATTATGTGACATTATAGTGCAGAGGGTAAATTGGATGTTAGAAGGTACCGAAGGCTTCCTGAACCAGGTCCCTCCATCTCTCACTTACACTATATGAGACATGGAAAGTGATCTCAGGAAACAGGGAGCAGCACACAGAGCAACAATCTGGATTTGTCTACACTGCAAAAAATGGCCGCAATGGCTCACACTCTGGGGCTAAAAATAGCATGTGAACGTTTAGGCTTGGGCTGAAGCTTGGGCTTTGAAATCCAGCAAGGGGGGCTCTCAGAGCCTGGGCTCCAGCCCGAACCTGAACGTCTATAATGCTATTTTTAGCTCTATAGCATGAGCCCACTGAGCCTAAGTCAATTGAACCAGACTCTGAGAGTCACTGCCAAGGGGTCGGTATCTCTCTCTCTCTCTCTTTTTTTTTTTACAGTGTTGACATACCCTAAAAATGCTTGAATTCACAGGAGGAGAGGATGGGCTCCTCACCATTTTTTTCTCTTTTTACTTATAAAACAGAAAATTTGGTGGCTTTACCAGTATTTATTTACTGGTTTGTTACACAGAAAGTGCATCTGTCTAAATGTGTCCACAATCTGTCATTGCCTGTGTCCATAATGCTGCTGTTATCCTGTCAGAGCTCACAAGTTGAGAAGTTGTTTGGGTCAGTACTTGAGGTGAGGAACAACTGCATAAAGTATATTGCTGTGGATACCTAGGTAGCCCTCTGACTTCCGGGTCATACTGAGCCAAAGCCCAGCATTATAACAGAGAGTTCTGTGTTGCTGGAGACACCATGTTTCAGATGAAAGGCCAGAAGGAACAACTAGATCATCTAGTCTGACCTTCTGTATAGGGTGACTAGACAGTAAATGTGAAAAATCGGGATGGGGGTGGGGGGTAATAGGAGCCTATATCAGAAAAAGACCCCAAAATCAGGACTGTCCCTATAAAATTGGGACATCTGGTCACTCTACTTCTGTATAACACAGCCCATAGAACGTCACCCAGTTATGCCTGCATTGTGCCAATGACGTAAAATAACTGCTCTGGCTGCTTGTGGTAATTAAGTGTCTCATGGCATTTTTATAAGAATAAGATTGTTAACTTGAGGACAAATCCAACTATGTGTGATTACAATCTGACCTTGGGAAACTCTCATGAGTTCAAACCCACTGTTCTATCCACTTGGCCGTATTATCTCCTAATGACGTATAGTGTAGAGTTGCTGTGTGTAGTTAAACAGCACCAGCATTTTACCCAGAAATGGCTGTATTTCATAAAGCCCATTTTGTCTAGACATAGTTTGTTTAGCTGGGTTTTTTTTGAGTCAGCAAACCACGTTGGAATGAAAGGAGTTAATGGTGGTTGTTTTCCTGTTTACCAGTTCTACTGCAGTAGGTCAGTTTCCCTGGTATTTGGTCCCTTTTTAGTCCATGGGCAGTTGAGTCTGTAGCAGGTTTATTCCTTTATTGTGCAACAGGTAAAAGACCTTTTGTTTGTATGTTTTGGTTTTGTGCGTTGAAAATGTTCTTGAAAAAATTCTCTTCTTCTAACATGATCTTGATGGGCTCATATGTCTTTATATTTAGGTGACTCCACTGTATTGCAAATAGCTTGATAGGCTTATTGATCACCTCAAAGAGGATACTGCAGATTCTGCTTGTGATAGGGATAGCCTCAATACTAGCTCCCACATATTTATTGCCGATAGTGCCAGGGGTCAGCTGAACAACAACCTTCTATAAGCCTGACCCAAAACTCACTGAAGTCGATGGAAAGACTCCCATTGATTTAGGCAGGCTTTGGAGTGGATCCCTATGATAGAACCAGTGCCGTAGTTTGGCTTTGGGAGAGCAGCCAGCTCAGTCTAAGTTTTGAAAATTGGCCTTTTTAGCAAGTATTAGCTTATGTGGCCTTCTGAACACTTCTTCAGCATCCTTGTGCTCTGTATCTCAAGGAATCTCACCTTTCCTCCTGGAATACTCTGGAGTTTAAGTGTGTTTCTTTCTCTCTGGAATAAGACCACATAATCAAAATCATGTCTTCTAATCATTTTAAACCCCTATGCTGTAAGTGTGAATTGAAACCAGTTCTACTGAAAGCAGCCTATCCTTCCCCCCTTTCCCCCCAAAAAAACAAAACAAAACAAAACACCCAAAGAAATGGATCCTAACACACTTGGGTGTTGTTTTTTTTAACATGCAATTCTCACTTAATTCTCTGGATGGAGCTCATGGTATTTCTAAAAACCATAGTTAAGTCAGAGTCTAGTATCTGGCACCATGCTTTCATATTCTGTTTCCTTTTTCTTTTGTTAGTCTTGTTTTATTGTACTCTATTTGACTGTAATCAAGGATTTGTTTATACTGTTCCTGTCAATCCTTTGAGTCTTAGATGGAGGCCTCTGATTTTTCTCTTTTTAAAACCCATTTTGCTTCCTGCTCTCACTTTTTAAACTCCCTATTTTGTGAGGGTCATTACATTTTGCCTTCATTTTTTAAGTATAGCTAAATTATTCAGAGGAGTGCAGCTCAATGGGTGTCTTTGGCATGTGCTGTATGCATTATGTCAGTCATGCGGAGAGATACCTCTTCAATAGCTCTTGTGCTGGGTCAGCTCTGAGTCACCTTGCAGCCTATTGGGAAAGCTAACAAATGTGCAAAAAGGACCTTTTCTTTTTCTGACAATGAAAGTGTTGATAGCGGACTACTATATCAGCCTAATGATACTGACAGCTGCATTTCCTAAGGATGGACCTGCAGAGAAAAAAGAGCATCCAAAATTGAAACTACATCAACATGACTTTTGTAATCATGTGCTAATGATGAACCTAATTTTTAAAATCGTAATTTATTGCTGCTTCTTCAAAAATGATAATTCACTGGCAGATGATCATTGTGAGACGTAAACTATAATAATGTTTCTTGGACACTGGCAGGATAAATTAATTTTTTGCTCACCCCTTTGTTTTCCTCCCCTAAAATGCCCCTTGTACTTGAGTTTAATGGGGGGCTTGAGAGTAAGATTCAAGACCTATATACACAAACATATTTTCCAAAAGTATGAAAATTTACTGCTTCTTATGAAGTTATTTTATTTGTCTAGATGAAGCACTACTTTTTAAATTTTAAGTACAAATGACAAGCCCAAAATTCTTGTGCTTCTGTAATAAGACCTTTCTGTAACATAATTAACCTTTCTAGGTTACAGAGCACAAATCCCTAGGTCACTCTGAAGTAATGTTGTTGCCTACTGAATTTGACTGTTGCCTGGTTTTACTTTTCTCTAAGGAAGTCCTATTTACAACATTTATTTCCAATCCCATCTCTCCCAGTCTGAAGACTGATAGGGCAGAGTCACAGAAAAACATACGCATAATTCTCTGCTGTGTTTCTTAGTTTAGTCTCAGCTTATATTGCTTGATTCTGTTCCCAGTGAAGTCAATGGCAAAAGTCTGATTGACTTCACTGGGAACAGAATCAAGCAATATAAGCTGACGCAAAATTCCCATTGACCTCTGTGGTGCAGATCAGGTCAATGGCCTTTACAAACCAGTGCCTGGAGTAATTTAGGACAATCTATAATAGGAACAAAGGCCCCAATTCAAAAATGTACTTAAGCATGTGCCTTAAGCACTTGTGTATTCTCATTGAAGTCAACCCCATTGAAGTCAGTTGGACTACTTTGGCACTTTACTGAATAAGAGTCATAACCATTTTAGCTGAACCAGTTTTAAATGCTTTAAATATGGTATTCCTGGTCACTGGACAGGAGCCATAACTGTTCTAAACTATGTTTAAAGTAGAGCTGGTCACAAAGTTTTCACCAAAATGTTCCTTTTGTCAAAAAATGTCCATTTGTCAAAACCAGAACTGTTTATGGGGAAAAGGGTGGCTTTGACAAATTTTTTAACTCAATTTTTTTTTGGAACCCTCTCCCTTCCCTGAAATTGTCAAAGCAAAATTTGTTTTGACATTTTCAAAATGAAAAGTTCCGGTTTTCTAGTTCCAAAATGACTTTTCAGATAGAAATGTAAGCTAATTATATCTTTTTAAATTGTTAGAAAATGATCAAAATTGAGATTAAATGCTTTGAAATGATCAGACATAGCATTTTGATTGATCTGAACCAAAACTTTTTTGGGGGGTTTTCTGCTGCTGAATATTTTTGAGATTTTGACACTTTGTCCTTATTCAGGATGGGAATAAATGTAAAAATCTTGAAAATTTTCACAAGACAGGCAAACCATTTCCTGCCTAGCACTAGCTTATAGCTTGTTTGCCTAATGTGGTTTAAATAATAATGCTTTCCATTTCTGTCTGTCTTTCAGAAATAAAAATGTCGATAAGCGCCAGCCAATTGTTTGTGTTTATCCCTTAGGTTATAAACCAAATAATGCAAAATTACTTTGGCAGATTAACCAGTCCCAAGCCTCAGTGCACCCTTGAGAAAAGAGAAGGAAAAGATAGATGTTTCAGGGTGTCTGAAAAGTTAACAAAACCAGGCTTTGACGGACCATATATAGGAGTGAGTCCCAAAACTAAAGACCCCACCCCTTCCTTTATGTTTATATAGCACCTTCAATCCAAAGATCTAAAAGCACTTCACAAACCTTAAATCTACTTTAGAAACATTAATGGACTCTGCCAGGTTACTCTTGTTCAGTGACACCTTACTTCAGAAAGATCTGGGAACTGAGGGGGAAATGCTCAAAGGCAGAGATGGAACTCACTAGGAGTTAGGTGCCTAACTCCTATTTGTGCCTTTAGAAACCTTTGAACCCAGTCTTTTCCCTTCCAGATTTGTGCTTTTAATCACAAAACCATCTACCCTGTCTTTAGTGCAAACTGAGCCTCAGTGATGATTTTGCTGCAGTGGAATACTTTAAAATTTCAAAGACTAAGATGCCAGTCTATATTGTGCCAATCTATATTGTCCGTTGGGGGACCTGGCTGCAAAAGGTTAGTCTACTGATACAGTCAAAATATGATCTGGAATATGTAGTGGGGCTGAACCATGTTTTAACTGTGTTCCTGAACTGTTCTACCGCTTTAGAGGACAATAAACATACCGCCATTCAACTCAGACTTGTCTTTACAAAGTGGTTAATCCTTTTCCTACTATGCTCATGAATGTGTGCAGAGAAGAGCACTACATGATGGGTTAAAGGAAGGAAGTGAAGAGTACTGTATTCATTGGAAATGAGGAAGGGAATCTGGAAAGGTCACTGTAGTAACCCAGACTGGAATTCTGCCAGGACGCTGAAGTTAACACCTTCTGTGTTTGTCTGGAAAATGACAGTGTTAAGGATGACATTCAACTGGCAGATAAAACAAGTGGGAGAGACTTTCTTTTCAGTTTGAAAGTATTCTACACTTTTTTCCTGGACTAAAAAGAAATCTTCACTTGCGGTTGGATCGACAATACATAGTTACAAGTCCAACACTTCTTCCTCCAATAAACTTTTACTTTGGCCCCAGAGAATAATATCTTTCAGAACCCAAACTCAGTTAATCTCCTCAGAAAGACTGGGGTTTTCTGCTCAATAACCATATGAAATGTTCATCTTTGACCCGAGCTGAAGCTAATAGCCATGGCATGTTTGCTTATATCTTATCTGTGAGGCTAGATCTGCTGCTGTCAGCTTCTCCCTTGTTATCTGGCTGCTGCTACTGCTCAGTCAGTTGTACAGTGATGTCAGTTCCATTAATAACCTGAGCACCACGCAGACAGATAGTGGAAAATGGGTGAAGGGAAAGGAAATTGCATTTAACCCTGATCTCTCGCTGTCATTTTTCAGACCCTAGCACAACTCCATAAGGCCAGAGTGGGTGCATGATATCAAAACACTTGTGACAAATCTCAGGCTTGAAACAGAGGAAGGGAGACAGAGAAAAAGTTGGAGGGACACACACACAAGTAAAATTGGGCATGAATCTGGAGCTTTTGGAGTGGAAATGCTGTGTCAAAGCAGTGATACACACCAGCTTAACATGAATTCTTCTGAAGTGCAAGAAAGTTGCTCTCATTTTTGCAAACTTGATGTTGTTTTAGCTTTAACTGTCATTGTTTTTGCTGTTTCTCCAGCAAAAACAAAACCCTTTTATAAAGGTACATTTTAAAAAGGATTATTGCCCCTTTGCTGAGCGGTAATGGATTCTCATAGACTTATAGACTTTAAGGCGAGAAGGGACCATCATGATCATCTAGTCTGACCTCCTTCATATTGCTGGCCACAGAACCTCACCCACTCACTCACTCCTGTAATAGACTGATAAACTCTGGCTGAGTTCCCGAAGTCCTCAAGTCATGATTTAAAGACTTCAAGTTACAGAGAACCCACCATTTACACTGGTTTAAACCTGCCAGTAACACGTGCCCCATGCTGCTGAGGAAGGCAAAACCCCCTCAGGGTCTCTGCCAATCTGGCCTGGGGGAAAATTCCTTGCTGACCCCAAATATGATGAGTAATTAGACCCTGAGCATGTCAGTGATACCCATCAGCCAGACACCTGGGAGAAAATTCACTGGAGTAACTCAGAGCCCTCCTTCTGAGGCCTTGTAGGCCATTTTCCTGTTTGGAGCTGGAATCAGTGAGGCAGAAAAAAGTATATTCTTAGTGTAATTTGTGTATTTACAAAATGAACACATGTCCTGTTTCCTTGAGCAGAGGTTGTAACAGGCTGCATTCAGGCAGGAACCCCAAGTAAGGCCTCTGCCTTCCCAGCCCCAAGGAGCAACTTCCTTGGGCCTGTATCTTTCTCCAGGACTCTCTCAAAGTCAGACAAATCCAATTGCTTAACAAGGCACTGTTTCTTTTCCTCCCTTAGCCCCTGAACCTTACCCTGGAAAACCCCTAATTCAGGTGTTGCCTCAGACTGCATGGTCTGGAAAAGGTGACCTGGCCATGGACCCTCCTTTTACTCAGCAGCTCTGAGAAAGGAGCTGAGAAAGGTCCCATGAGAAAGGAGAGTACTTTTACCCACATGATACCCAGGTCCCTTACTGACTCTGTGGGTGCAGTTATCACATGGCATCTTTAATTCTTTTATGGAGAGTTTAATCCGGGGTGCTTATGTCAACCACCCCTAATGTGCCAACCACTAGCACCTTCTACTGTAACAGGATAGATTCTTCAGTATGGTTTCTGATTTACCAGGCCAGTCACCCACAGCGGGGAGGTTCCTTTGGGTACTGTCTTCGCTGCCCAAACAGCTGTGTTTTAAAAGCCAGGTTCCAAACCCAGTTGTAGTAAAACAGGTCTAGGACCTGGCTTGATCAGCTGGTGGAAGCTGATCACTCATGTTCCATTTATTTAAAAATACATGTTTCAGACAAATTTTTTCAAAGCCACTAATGGCAGACTTCCAGTGCGAGGCAGGTGCCTAGCTACCGTTTGTCTTCAAAAATCTTCACCTACATTTGGTCAGCTGTTTTGATATTTGATGATGTGCTTTGCTTAACTTGAGAGCAGATATAAAGGACAGTGTAGGGCCAAATTCTGTAATCTACAGGTGCTTTTGACTGCACTTTGTGTACAGATGGTCCTGGCAGGCTAGCTGGCTTGTGTGGCCATAATCCTCTCCCTTACGCTGGTGAAACCAAGAGTAACTGCACTGGTGCATCTCTATTTGCTAATGCATATTTTTAATACCCTGAGTATTAGACAGCAGAAATGATGATGTATTTGGGGGAAGCTTTGTTATAACATCAGCAGAGATTAAATTGTTCAAGCGTTTCATTAGCCAGTGATGTCTGAAACAAATAATGAAGAGAAATGTTAAATGTCCCATTGAAATGCTCCAGACTCTGGTGGTGGTAGAGTTTACAGAGGTATTTTTTTTTAACGGGGATCATCAGATGCAGGAGGAGGCTGCTCCCTTATTGGCTATTCACCAAGCAGCATGCAGTACTCAGCGGAAAAGATGCTTTGTCAGCTGCTCACATTTATTAGGCAAACACTAATGTGCCTACATTTTTTAAATAAGTGATGACTGTCTGCTTCTTCCTTGATAACTTTGAAAAGTAACTTTTTTAAAGTTTAGAAGTAATCTAAGCTCAAGAATGGGATTTTTCACAAGTAATATCTACTAGAAGGAGAGACCCTGTCCTAGGTAGAAAACAGGATGTCTCTTCTGTTTGTTTGCTCTGTGCCATCTTGCCTGCATTGCATGTCTGCGCGTGTCTGTTTTCTTGTCTGCAGTATAGGATAGAAGGGAGGGGTGGGAATGATGAAGGGAGTAATATTGGTGTGCTCATTGCAAGTCTGCACAGAAGGGGCTTGGCTCAAGTGGACAGCGTTCCTCTCCACAGAGTGAGACAACAGCTGCAAAGCCCTGATTGTAAGAACTGTTTCAAGTGGGGAACAGACTGAGTATGTTGCATTGGTAGCACTCAATACGGTTGACTGTTCAGGCTGTAAGGCATTTTCTAGGTATTTTGGAGATACGGTTGTTCAGATCCAGAGTGAACAATTTACCACCATACAGATAGAATCTATTCTTGGAGGTCAGAGAAAGGGAGGTGTAAATACAGTTGTCTTTGCTTGAATTTAAGTCCATGATGGCTACTAAGTTTCTGGGAAATGGTAAAGCCACACCCTGTCCACACACTTCCTGGCTGGATCTGGATTTTAGACCCTGCAAAGCATAGGGCCATGCAGACTGATGGGGTCACAGACTCCCACTGGTTTACAGGAAACTAGAAATATAAAGAAAATTCTTAGATTTTTTTAGTAAAAAATATCCCTTTCCCAGATGAAGGTAGCATTGGAAATTTTAAAAAAATGTCAACCAATGCAAACAGAAGGCTTGGGTTGGAACGCTGTCACTGTCAACAGCGGGTTATTCACAGTCCCTATCACAGCTACCAAGACAGACCCTTTGGGGACCACAGATCCCACAGTGCTGGGCCCTGCAGCAGGAGAGACCCTCCTTGCCCTCTCTCCCTCCCTTATGCTCCCTTTATATCTATGCACAGATGATGCTATGTTATTCAGAACCTAAACTTTCCTTTAGCACGTTGACTTTCTTAAGCCCCTGGGGGTTTTTACCATGTCAATCAATGCAGTGCTCTTTGTTAAATCTCCTGACATGCCAGAGCTTAAACAAAAAACACCCAAAAAGGTTTTGCTGAGAGTTGTTCATGTTTCCAGCAATGGGTGGCATGGCAACCATTTGCAGTAGAGGTCAATTGCTCAGGATTTCTCCAGGTGGGGGTGAGGCACGGAGTAGCTTTCTAAGAAGAGTTTAATGGATAATTAGAGCAATGTGCTAACAGATGAAAGTGCAATTAATGTTTGTATGTATTTATTTTGTAAATAGCAACCCTCCTGGGTTCTGAAATGAAACACACCTGGGAAGAAAATCTAGCATGACTTCGAAGGGAGGGATAACAAGGTTGTTTGTTAAAATGAAACATTAGGTTCTGGAGAAAGCACAACATCATCTGGAGTTCGAGAGACGGTATAATTTTCTCAAGTACCTAAGTGACTTAAGAGTCTAAGTCACTTAGGCACTTGAGAAAACTGTACCCAGAGTCCTAGATCATGTTGGATCACAGTGTGGGTTTGCAAGGGAGGGCCTAAGGAGCTTCTCCTCCCTTGAATTTCCAACATAGGGAGGGGCACCATGTCCTTGGGCTGGCCTGTTCTTGGGCCATTTCCGTGCAAGGATTTCTCAGGCCTAGTGTTGCTACTGGAACTAATTACTCCATCTTCAGTGGGGGCAGAGAGGAGGAAGGGCCATGTCCCCATCTACCTCTCACTGGCCAGAAGCAGACATTGCACCCTTTCCAAGGGTAGCGTGGTATCTGTGCTCCATATGGGATTCCCTGAGTTCTTGAAGCATTTTGCCTGAATCAGACACAATGTCTTCCAGAGTTTCCCCAGAGCACTACACCCTTCCCTATTGCCCCCAATGAGCAGTTGTTGCTACATGTTTCAATCCCACCTCAATCAATCATTTGATTTTATTTGTGGATTGGGGTGTCCTCACTTATGAACTGTAAAATGTGAAAGATAGCATGGTAATTTGCTCAGTGTTTAAATTTTATTTTAAGTTCATTAGGATGCACTCCCCCTCCCCCCCCCCCCAAAAAAAAAAAAAAGAATTTATTCATGGAGGGTTTTTTTGCCTGGATTAAAAGGAGCATCATTACTCATTCACTGGGACCTTAATGCATCCTTCTCTTAATTTATCTTGCAAAAGCCAAGGTGCTTGTGGATAAAATAGGGCTATCAGTCTGGCACTTTAAAAATATCAATACATTCACTAAAAAGAAACAGTAACAGCTGCAACTATAGGTTTAGTCCAATCACATTTATGTAGCTGGAAAATTGGAAAAATTATTGTAGCCCTGAGGTTAATAAGAACTATGTTATAAAACAAAGGATTTAACATACAGGCATAGGGTAAGATTTTTCAAAGCATTGAGCATTATCAGTTTGCTCCCATCAAAGTGAATGGGAGTTTTACTGTTGGCATCAATGGGACTAGAAATAGGACAAAGTTGTTTAATATCCGATCCGTATGTTTTTATTGCTTTGTGCTTGGTGTTGGGTTTTATACTGTTCAGCATTAACTGGGGATTGAAGAATCTTTTTAGACCTCTCCAATGAAAAGCTGAAACAACTATTGCCTTCCAATATAATACTTCATATTGGTAAACTGTAGTCTGCCAATGGATTTAGTCTGAATGGTTGCAGCTTTATTTCAGCAAGGAGACTCTCTTTCCGTGGACTTAGCTTTATTTAAATTCTCATCGAGCATGGCTTGTCTATTGCATTGGTTTCCAAAACAAACACTTGAGCTCCTTCCCATTCAGTATTTTAAATCTTTTTAATATGTCTGTCAGTTGGCATTTGGGCCAAGAATAAACTGATTTAAGGCTTGGATCATTTCACTGGCTTTATGACTAGTTTCACTGTGTTCTTTCTTAATACATTTATAGATAGCTTTGGACTGTTGGATTTGATTCACTCAGAGTTGATATGGAGCATGAAATACCGAAATGCAGTTGGTTCATTGGAATCAACATATTGCATTAGTTCAAAATTACAAGGGATATAGTAAGCATAGATCCAACCATATATATTGTGTAATCATAGATGAAGGGTTATCAGGAATATCTTCTGAGTGCCATGAATATTCACATTTGACAGTCCAGATCTGTGGTGAGGTATGTACACTGTGTAGTCTTGCAATCTGTCGTCTCTCCCCCTACCCCCAAGTCTGTACATAAAATAACTGAATCTCATGATGTAGCATCACAAGCACAGGTAAAAATGGGAAATGGAGATAGCGTAAAATACACAGGTGTATGTCTCTTCTGATATAACTACAGTTTAGCTCAGTGGTGGGCAAACTTTTTGGCCTGAGGGCCACATCTGGGTGGGGAAATTATATGCAGGGCCATGAATGTAGGGCTGGGGCAGGGGGTTGGGGTACGGGAGGGAGTGCAGGAAGGGGTGCGGTGCTCAGGAAGAGGCTCAGGGCAAGGGGTGCAGGAGGGGGTGTGGGGTGTGGTGGGGGCTTGGGGCTGGGGTGCAGGAGAGGGTGCTCGGGATGTAGGAGGGGGTTCTCGGGGTGCAGGAGGGGTTCGGGGTGTGGGCTCCGGCCTGGCACCGCTTACCTCCAGCGACTCTGGGGTAGCAGCGGTCCGCAGCAGGGCTAAGGCAGGCTTCCTGCCTGCCCTGGCCCCTCGCTGCTTCTGGAAGTGGCCAGCATGTCTGCCAGTGGCTCCTAGGAGTGGGGTGGGACAGACGGCTCTGCTGTGTACTGCCCTTGCCTGCGGGTACCACCCCGAAGCTCCCATTGGCCGCGGTTCCCCGTTCCTGGGCAATGGGAGCTGAGGGGGCAGTGTCTGCTGGTGAGGGCAGCGCACAGAGTCCTCTGCCCCCTCCCCAGGAGCCGCAGGAACGTGGTGCCAGCCGCTTCTGGGAGCAGCGCAGGGCCAGGGCACGCAGGGAGCCTGCCTTAGCCCTGCTGTGCCACGGGGCTGGCAATCCTGTGGGCTGGATTGAAAGCCCTGATGGGCCGGATCCAGCCCACAGGCTATAGTTTGCCCTCCCCTGGTTTAGCTGGTAGAAGAATGAGTTTAGAACAGGATTATCTCTGATAGGAACAAATATTAGCTGGTCTAGTAATTATACTGATACACTGAACTAAGAAATTGGTTTGGTTTTTATGTTAATATGACTCATGCTGTTGTGTCCAATGCTTATGCTAAAATAATCTCCTCTAAGAATAAAAGGAATTTGTAGTGCTCAGTGGTCTTAAACTTAAAATCGTTTTCCCAATCAAGACAATGGTAAAACTCACAATGTCTTTAATGGAATCAGTATTTTCCAGGCTAGTTCACCCAATAATGTCAAACCTTTAGCCACATGGGACTCCCAGATTATGGAGGACCCACTCCAGGAAGATACACAGTAGTGTTTGCTGGTTGTGCTTCAGTGCTGTGCAGTCAGAGCCGTCCCTTGGGTAGGGCAAATTGGGGCGACCACTCCGGGTCCCGGGCCTTGGGGGACCCTGAAGGCCGGTGCAATTGACCGGCGTGGTTGATCCCGGAAGAGATGAATCTGTCACTTCCACCCTGGATCCCCACACTTTAAAGGATTCTACGGGCTGGTACAAATGGCTGACATGTTTGGTCCCGGAAGACACTAGTCTGTCACTTCCGCCCCAGACCCTGCACTCCCCTAGGGATGGCCCTGTGTGCAGTGCTGCTGATTGAGAGTTATGTGATGGTGATAGCTTAAACTTCCTAAGAACTGGAATTTCTCTTCCTTAACTGCTGTTGTGGCTAGGACATATCCCAGGTTCCTCCTTCAGTTTAATTGCTCACAAACTCACATGATAGTTCTAGTGCAGTGCTGCCTGACATCTATAGAACTGAACATTCTGTTCTATTCACGTTGTTGTTGTACTGGGCTCATCATCCTAGTGTTTGAGCACTTTCCAGTAGTGCATGAAGCAACATGACTACACATCTGCCAAGTTTTATTTGCCCTCTCATCTTCTCCTCAGAGGGAGAAGCATGTGCAGTGTGGTATGTTTGTCTGTATTTTTTTTAATTTACCTGTTATGTGTTTATGTAAGAGAAGGCAAGGTCAAGGAAATGTACCTTGCACTTCGTGTGGACGGTGGTGAGGTTAGTGGTGGTCCATAGTTCTTGCGGGAGTTCATTCTACACTCTTGGACCATGCCCAGAGGCAGTTCTGTCTCTAGCACAGATGAGCTTTGGTCTTATTATTGATAGTTCCATTGTGCCAGAGGACTAGCGTTATTGATCATGGGCTTTGTCCTGGAGCTTTAGATGGTCTTTTAGATATCCTGGACCCATGGAGTGCTTTCAAGATAAGGACTGAGACCTTGATCTTGATTCAAAATTTTATGGGAAGCCAGTGTAGAGAGTGGATGACAGATCTGATATGTGCATAGTAGCCTGTGTTGATGAAGAGATGTGCTGGAGTTTCCTACGGCTTAGGAATCTGTAACCCAGCTGAGAGGTGATGCAACCTTGAATAACTGAGGTCAGGTCTCCTTCTGCCAGGAAAGAACAGAGGTTCCTAGCTAGGTGGAGATGATAGCAGCATCCTCGGGCAATGCTTTCTATGTGAAAGCTCAGCATCAGTGAGGAATCCAAGAGTACTCATAGACTACGGACTAAATTCACTAATTGTGGGTGTGTATTGCAACCAATGGAGACTGCACCATGGCTGCAAGCTCTTCAAAGTACTTTCCTCGGCCCAGCAGCATCACTTCTGTCTTGCTTGGGTTCGACTTCATCCAAGAGCTGATCCCATCCAAGCAGTAGGCCACCTTTGTAATAGCGATGTGATTGTTTATGGTGAAGGATAGGTAGAACTGTGTATCATCTGCATATTGCTGGAACTTAAGTTCATGTTGTTTGCCCAGTTCACCTAGTAGTTGCATGTAGATGTTGAAAAGCACTGAAGAGAGAACTGATTTTTGTGGAACTCCACAAGTGAGGGGTCTAGTGGTGGAGGTGCCATTTCCCATCACGGCTCCCATCATTGGTGGTTCGCTAGGACGGAAGTGTCCAGGGTGGTTTTCTTTAGTGTTTGTTGGACTGCTGTGTGTTAGAAGGAGAAAGCGAAGATTCCTTCTCTGAATGAAGTGTTGAGTGTTTCAGGTACCAGTTGTTCATGACTCTTTCACAAGCCAGGAAGGGCCTAGGTCTCCTCTCTTGCATGTCATAGGAGTTTGGAACAGAAGTGGGTGGGAGGTTAGGTTAATGTTACACACAAAAAGAGGGTGAAATTCTGGTTCTATGAAATCAATGTGAACTTTGCCTTTGACTTTAATGGGGTCAGCATTTTGCCCTGAATCTTGGGCCTTGCAGCCCCAGAGGTGAATTATTCACTTGAGGAATGGCCTAGTTTGCTTGAACCAGCTGTGAAGATTTTTTGTCTTCAAAGCATACAAGACCAGAAAGCATTAGCAGGGATTTATGACAGAAAAAAGTGTCTCAGTCATGCAAACTGATGTGCTGACATCTCCATGCTGTGAGGTCCTACTGAAGTTTCAACTGCTTGAAGTGGCAATATAATAAAGGTGAAATAATATTGTTAATATCACCCCTATTATATTAGCACTCAATGAATAATTGCCAACAAACAATTCATTTGGCAAATTCCCCTCCTGTCTTTTTTCCCCTGCTCCTGGAATGTCCATGAGCAGACTGGCATTTGCCAAATACACCAAATACAGAGTTTTCTCTACTCTCTGAGTTGATTGAAAACAAGTCGGTGTGACTATTATACACCAGATATTTTATATTTGTGCTGTGTTGCTGAGTTGTGATTAGTCACATGTCACCTGCTATTTGTATGTTGTTGAACTCAGGATGTAGCAAGAAGGAAGCATTAATAACCACATTAAGTTAGAACATATAAAACAACTACTGAAATAGGAAAATAATAGCTTAGCTTACTGTTGGCCAGTTGGATGTGGCGTGCAAATTAGTTATTAAACAACCCTCCAGTTCCCTGGAATCTTGATAAATTAAGTGTCATAGTTAAGTTAATTGTACTCATTTTTAATCATTACAAGTATAAAAAGACCAACAGTTAAAGCCAGTGTTTAAAAACAGCCACATACCCAGCAGTTTGATGACTAGCTGTGTTCTGTAGTATGCTCTGCACAGATCAAGCACTCTTGATAACTTCATTTAGCACTTTAGACCAAGCAATAAAAGGGTTTGGGTTAGAGTGTCCACTTCACTTTTGATTGCAAAGTTTACTATTCACAAATTGTTTCACATTGCACCAGTTGAGGAAATAAAATACATCACCGTGATGGGCCCAATCCAGCTTCCAGTGAAGTCAATAGGAGCCTTTCTACTGATGTCACTGGGAGTTGGTTCAAGCCCCATATTGTACCTCACTATGTTTTACAAATTTCCATCACCCTATTTTTTTCCTCTTTTCTGTGTGTACAACTAAAATATCTGCCAGTGATATGTGTGCAGCAATTTTACCAGATGGCACTCGAATTATATATTTTCAATGAAAAATGAAAAGACCAGACATGTACATAAAGGCTGAATTAATCTTTGTAATTAAATGGAACATTACTTTGCCATGAACGATTCTAGCTTTCAAACTAGATTTCATGCTAATTTTTCAGTGAACTATAATTGTATTAATTTTTAATTTTTTCGACATTCCAAAATAAAAATAATCTTCGTAAAGTCGGTACAAAAAAGCTTTTTCATACTCATGAATTTTAATTTTTGCAGGTATTTCAAAAATATTTTACAGTAGATACAGTGTTATTTCAATGTACAGGGGTAGGTTAGTGCTTAAAGCCAAGTACTTTTATATCATGATAAAAATAAGGTATAATGTAACACATTGACAATCATGATAGTCTTTCGTTGGAGTTTGTTTAAGCTATGAATATACTCTAGTAAAACTATACATTTAAGGTAACTGTAACTTACTTCCACTTTAATGACCCTTTACATTGCCAGGGTGGCTTAAAGGGATCTTAGTGTAAATGAAAATCAGGCCTAGCAGTTAAAATGATCAGTAAGAGGGTCTCTGGTAATGCTCAGATACCAAGGCATAGTAGAAGAATCTGAATGATGTTCTGTAGCTCTGAAACACAAACATTTGACTTAGGCTGGCAAGCCAAGGCAAGTTAATTTTTTTTTTAAATTTCATTTTGCATTTGCAGCCATCTGGTTTGCGATACACTTGGAATGAATAGAAATGGGGGGGGGGAAATTACGGGTAAAGTCAATAGCAAAACTTACACTGATATCAATGGGGCCAGGATTTTTTTTTTCTCTTTCTCTGTCCTTCTGTCTCTCTCCCTCCCACGCGCACATACACAATACATATACTGCAATATGAAATGAATGGTAAATAACAGTTGGCTGTCAGTGATATTTAAATCAGTTGTTAAACTTGCTATTAGGAAGCAGATTATCCAAAGCCTCATTCTGGATTGGCCATTTTGATAGTATCACAGACATGAACCAAATATCTATCAATGGTGCACAACTGGCATCTCACCACTGAAACACATACAAAAAGAGGGAAGTGTTAAGAGGTGATAATAAGGCAACTTTGGGATGGAGTGGGTCAGGCTTAAAGGGAAAAAGTGATAACTCTAAACGGTTCTTTTTTCTCCCACAAAGTGCCAGGCTGCCATTCAGCACTAGTTGGTGTTTTTTCCAGCCACCCTTGACCAGCGTATAAATTAAGCTAGCAGCCTCAAATCCCAAATGGTTTGGCATGGAAGAGAATGAGTTGAAAGTGGCCGTTGGGCCACAAGCTGCTTGTGGTTTCTTTGGGAAAGGACGTTGGAGCAAAGGACTCCGTAGCCAAGATAAAACAACGAGGAGTCCTTTTGTTAGTCTCTAAAGTGCCACAAGGACTCCTCATTGTTTTTGCTCATACAGACTAACATGGCTACTAGTCTGAAACCCATAGTCAATATGTATCATGAAGGGCATTTTGTTCAGCCTCAGCCATGGGGAGGTGGCGTGGCTGAACTGGTTCTATCGACCCTTAAATGTAGGATGTTTCTCGCTCCAGAAATGGATGCGTTTGAGAGTCCACCTTGTGTGTGAGTAATGGCATAGGTTTAAAATGAGAATAACAGGGTTGTACAGGTTGTCATCCTGTACCTCAGCTTCCTTGGCTGAACAGACAGAGTTCTAGGTCAGAAAAGTTTTATGGTTCTGAAAGATTTTAATGTCTATGCAGATGGACTCTTCAAGGTGAAATCAAAATCTCTGAGTGGGACAGGGAGAAGAGCAGTATGCTCTCATTAAGATCAGACCGTTAACACCTCTGGTTTGAGGCCAGGGTCCACCTTTGCTCCTCTCAGTGTGACAGCTATGCTTGATTGACCTGCTCACTGAAATTGCTGGGCCTAAGATGGTGTCAGAATTCTGTGAGGTTTACAGCAGCTAAGGATCTGGAAGGCAGTCTGGAAAATGCCAGTGTTTTTAAGGGATAATATAATTCAAAGTGATTTTTGTTATTTGCCTAAATATATTTAACAATGTTTTTGATCCACGTTTTGTACTGATTGTAGCTCTCAAAGTCAACGCAATATTGGAGCAGTTAATCCACACTGATTCTTTGAATTGTTTTAAAAAGGGCAATTGTGCATCAGCTATTATAAATGATTTTGTTTCTTTTGTTGGTTTAATCAAAAATGTTAAGGGCTCAATTATGCAGATGCAACACAAAGACTGCTTAATTAAGTGATTAAAATGATTACTTTGGAATACATGCAAGACATTTGAGACTAACCTAACTCATTTAAGCAGCCAACTTAGTGGAAATTAAAACTGATGAGTTTTCCTACTTGCTTTCTTGAGACTGATATAGTAGCAAATAGCATTGAAAACCCTAAAGTAATGTACTGAAGTTTTCCAAACCATCACAAAAGTTCAGTCAAGTTGGCAAGAAAGCATAAGCAGGGCAAAAAATAGATGCTGTCTACAGCTGAATTCTAGTTCTTTCCTGTTTTCTCAAGCATTTTTTAAAAAAAATCTTCAGTACCTACTGTGCCTCATGACAAACTAAGAAAACATTCTATTTTAGAGGTAATTTGTCTCATTTCATATTTCCTGTAGAGCATTTGTCTTTTATTGTTTTTCTATCACTGGGGATATTTGTATGACAATGGGATCCTTCTTGCTGAAGAGTTCATCTGTTCCTGCTGTTAATTTCTAACCTGAAGTCGTAATCTTCTGATTGTGACATCCTAATTATCTCTGCAACAATTAATTATGATGTCACTAGTAGAGGACAATAACTTCAGCTGGGAAATAAGCCCTAAGAACAGATTAACTCTCAAGAGGCAAAGATCCTGTTTTCTTGAAAATGAGGGAAGGTAAAAGAAGGATTTTGGGGGGAAAACATTGTAGCATTGCTTCTCCCCATTACACTGGCATAGCTGATGCAAAGGGATGGCAAGAAATTGCAGAACTGGCTGTTCTGACTGTGGTCTCCTCAGTCTTTGTAGGAAGCCTTGGTGGTAGCTGGGGTGGGAAGGGAAACAGCCTAGACATTATTTTCTTCTGGTCATTTTGTGGCCTTGCAATAATTCTTATTGCCACAAGGGACAAGTAAGCATATCCCTCTGGGTCTTTGGGCTGGACCGATTGTGATCACAGAGATGAATCTGAATTGTTTCTAATGTGTATGTTTTCCTAAGGATTTTCATGAGATGCCATAGGTTCTTTAGTTAATATTAATAGGTTTCAGAGTAGCAGCCGTGTTAGTCTGTATCTGCAAAAAGTACAGGAGTACTTGTGGCACCTTAGAGACTAACCAATTTATTTGAGCATAAGCTTTGGTGGGCTACAGCCCACTTCATCGGATGCATAGAATGGAACATATAATAAGAAGATATATATATACATACAGAGAACATGAAAAAGTGGAGTAAGAGTAATTAGCATCTTACTCCACTTTTTCATGTTCTCTGTATGTATGTATGTATCTATCTATCTATCTTCTTACGATATGTTCCATTCTATGCATCCAATGAAGTGGGCTGTAGCCCACCAAAGCTTATGCTCAAATAAATTTGTTAGTCTCTAGGGTGCCACAAGTACTCCTGTTCTTAATATTACTATATGCCCTTGCCACTAATATGAAATGACTCAAGGGTATCAGATGAGTTCTGTCTAGATTATTTCTAAATTTCCTATCACCTTGGTAGTAAGGCCCTGATCCTGTAAACTGCTTCTCAGAGGCTCATAGACTCATAGATTTTAAGGCCATAAGAGACCATCATGATAATCTAGTCTGACCTCCTGCACATTGCAGGCCACCGACCCCCCCCCCCCGCCCCCCTCCATAATAGACTCCTAACCTCTGGCTGAGTTACTGAAGTCCTCAAATCATGATTTAAAGATTTAAAGTTACAGAGAACCCACTGTTTACACTAGTTTAAACCTGCAAGTGACCCATGACCCATGCTGCAGAGGAAGGTAAAATAAATAAATAAATCTAGGCAAACACTGCAGTCAAGGGGCTCCATATGGGGGTAGGGGTTCTCTCACACAGATCAGCATGCAGGATTGGAGCCTATATGCTGAAGGTGGATTATTTTAAAAGGGCAATGTTGTTCATTAGGGTTCTCCTCTTTCAGCCGTCACATGGTTTCAGATTTTTGTGTTGAAAGGATCACATTACTAGAGGAAAGGTTTAAGGAAAAGTCCCGTAGTCCTAAAAGGTAAATTGATATCTGTCTTCCTAAACAACATGGAAATATACATTTTATACCATTCCACTCTGTCACACGTTTAGCTTATTCCATGCATGTGTCTTATTTTTTTGGTTTCCCCCCACCCCCATCTTTTAGACTCTCTCTCTCTCTCTCCCCTCTTTTGCTCTTGGAAATAAATTGTTTCCATAGTAACTATGGATGGATGTCCTTGGGGTGGGACAAGTTTAGTGCCATACACAAATGTATTATAAAGTTAGGTTACATAATTGTTTCCAATTTGTATCATGATTTTGTGAAATGTAAGTGCAGGCATGACAGTTACCCTGGTATACATGTATGTATGTATGTGTATATATACACACGTGTTTGTGTGTGTGTTGTGACAGGGTCAGGCCAGATAGCTATAGGAGAGTAATAGAAGGCAGATATATTAGCCTCAGGCTAAGTAGGTCCCTTTTCCCTGGGTAAGGTAACAGGGAAGGTTCCAGAGAACAGTCAGGAACTTTCTGGAGACAATTAAGACAGGCTGATTAGAACACCTGCAGCGAATCAAGAAGCTGCTAGAATCAATTAAGGCAGGCTAATCAGGGCACCTGGGTTTAAAAAGGAGCTCACTTCAGTTTGTGGCATGTGTGTGAGGAGCTGGGAGCAAGAGGCACTAGGAGCTGCGAGTGAGAACGCGGACTGTTGGAGGACTGAGGAGTACAAGCATTATCAGACACCAGGAGGAAGGTCCTATGGTGAGGATAAAGAAGGTGTTGGGAGGAGGCCATGGGGAAGTAGCCCAGGGAGTTGTAGCTGTCGCACAGCTGTTCCAGGAGGCACTCTAGACAGCTGCATTCCACAGGGCCCTGGGCTGGAACCCGGAGTAGACGGCGGGCCCGGGTTCCCCCCAAATCCTCCCAACTCCTAGTCAGACACAGGAGTCATCGACCTGGACTGTGGGTTCAGAAAAACGGCCAAGCTGAGGGCTGCTAAGAAGCTCCAAGCTGAGCAAATTTGCCAATAAGCGCAAGACCCACCAAGGTAGAGCAGGAACTTTGTCACGGTGTGCATACATAAATATGGTTTTTTGTGTGTGTGTGTATATATATAATATATATGATGTACTGTATATAAACACTACGGCAAATTCTCACAAATGTGAAACAGAATAAATCCAAGTTAATGTAAAAATATAAATTGAATTATTTTAATGTTCCTATTGCCTTTATATTGAGCATAGGAACACAGAGGATTCTGTGCTATTATTGGGAACAAGTATTTTAAGAAATGGAGTCTGTTAAAACAGAGGCGGAGTGGAAAGCCTTTAATTAGATGGCTCAGGTAGATGAGCAAAACACAGTTCAACAGCATGAACTGAAGAAACCACATTCTCCGTCAGAAAACCGTAGCCACATCCTTGTCTGGTGAGATCTATTTGACGTCAGTGGAACTATGCTGTGTTTATCCCAGCTGAGGTTCTGACCTATTCATATCCATGTCCCGCATACATCTGAATAACTGGGCTTGTTTCAGCTGCCCTATGGTAGTTATACAGGTCACAGGTTGTTAAAACACTAAAAAGATACAAGTTGCGACCATTAGATTAATTTTGCTTGCAATCCTTGGTGAGGTTCAACTCTTAGGACCAGATTATGTGCTCAAGCATACCTGTAATTCTGTAGTAACTCTACAGGAGCCGGTGGAGATACTGTGTAAACTGACAGCTCAATGTGATCCCCTCAGTGTTAAAAACTGAAACTGATTTGTTGCACCTAAGGAAGCTGTTTGAGGTGAAACCCGGGTGCCATTTGGGAGGTATAGTACTGTGTGGTCCTTTCAATGAGGGAAGAAATGCACTTTTAAATGCTTAAACAATCCAATTTTTTTTCTTTCAAAGGCAAAAGCGGTTTTGGCAAAAGTGGGTTACCCTGAGTTTATAATGAATGACACGTATATTAATGAAGACATCAAAACAGTAAGTGTAAAATGTTTTCTTTCTTTACGGTATGTCACAACTATTTTTTTGTCTTTTCCTTTCAGCCATCCAAAATCAAAGCAGTTACATCATTTTTAAATAAAGATGGTGGTGCCAGAAAACACTCACATTTTTTCCCTTGCATGGCACACTTTGCTTGTGGCCTTCTGCTTGACTTGCCCCTTTCCCTTATGATTCGGAATTGACCACACCCGTCTCACAAGACTGAAATCTTAAAAGAACAATAAAGTTAAACGCACAGCTCCGGTGCTAACTTAGCTTGACCGCAAAAGAAAGAATTGAGCATTGTGATGGGGTAGATAAATCCCACGCTGACAGGGAAGGATCTGGGGAGGCTGTGCGCGCTAAGATAGCCCTGCCTCTCTGGCCCTGACATTCATGCATGGTAGGGGAGGAGGGCTATAAAAAGAGGAAGCTGCAGTCAGCACAGGGGAAGCCATGAGAAGGGAATGGCTGCTAAAGCAGTAGGAGGAATCTCCCAGCTCTGCAAGGATCCTGTGAACCCCAGTGGCAAGCCCAGTAGGGAGAGACTGACTTGGCTGCCTGCCTGGCCGTAATGACTCCAGTAAAGCTGCTACCCAGGCACTCCTGAAGTAAAGTAGTACCGCTGACGTTTTTGCTGACCCCAGGAGGGGCTTGTTCTCTGAGTCTGAACTTCTGCTTTTCCCATTGCCCTAAACAAAGTAAGCAGGCCCACAGCGGTGAGGCCCACTGCAAGGACTACAAGGTTGGGGGCTGGATTCGGCTGAGCCTGTGATGATAACCGGGTGTCGCAGGGGGCCTCAACCAAGCTAGGGAGACTCTTTTTACAACATGCCCATTGGAATATTTGTTTTACAATAACATTGTGTATTATGAATAACTTGACCAATACAACAGATTGATTATTGTGATGCTGCTTAATCCCCATCATCTGCAAGGCAAGGGAAAGAACCCTAACAAGTCATGCTCCAGAGAGAGAGGGTGATTAACTAACTACTTTCTGCCCAGAGGAGGTAGAGCTTGGCCTTACAAGGAGCTGAGAGAGCTCAGTTAAAGAGCAAAGACCCAGAAGAGAGGAGATAGGGAAGTTTCCCTCCCCCACGCAGGAAGGGCTTAGGTTAGGCAGGCTGAGGAAGAATTTATCCCTGTGGTGGGCCCTGGAAAAGAGAGAGACTGTAGAGGAGGTGGGATTCTCCTACAGGGAGAACCCGCAGGGAGCACAGTCGGTTCCTGTGGGAGGGAGACCTGATACAGTAGAAACAGAAGACTAGCTACATTATGCACGGACACAAGGGGGTGATTTAATGTTGGGTGTGGTCAACCATAGCCATCATCAGTCATTTTTCCAGAATTATCATTAGAATAAATTGATGGTTGCTAGAGCTTGTAGCAGACTTGTTAAGTGCCAAACATTGCATTGAAATAAAGTTCCCATGTAAAATACTGGCTTTGTCATCACTGAGGGGACTGTCCTGTCTGTGAGGAGTTAAAATAGCTGAAAAATGAAAATAAGGCACTTCTTTCATTAATGTATTTACATTGTATCAAGCTGATGCTATTAAACCTCATGGTAAGAGATTTAAAAGCAAACAAGATAAAGCAATAGAAAATACATCTTTGGAAACAATCCTGCCGTGGCAGGGGGATGGACTAAGTAATCTAATAGATCTTTTCCAAATCTAATTTATATGTGTCCAGTGCAGCAGTCTTCATACAAGAAGAATCCACATTGATTTAAATAGGAGTCATGCCATCGTGAGGACTGCAAGATCTGGACTTATGACACCATGAATACTGGGTTTGATTCTCCTCTAACTTGCACCAGATTTATGCCAGGGTAGCTTTACAGATTTTCAACAGAGATACTCCTTGTTTCCACCTCTGTCTGTGAGAGGACGGACCAGGCCTATTAACCGTAAAATATGTCTGGGCAGTTTTAATACACCCAGAGTATTCTTTTCAAGATAAAAATATTCCGATACAAATTTTGTATTTAATAATAAAACAAAATAACCCCCGAACATTACCCTCAAAATAAACTTCTGCAACAAACTACAGTAATACGTTTTCTACCCAAATGTTACAAATTATTATTACAAGCTTGGACTGTTTTCCCTAATACTATGAATATTGATAACTGTGCCTAGAAGCTCCAGATAAGATACAGCATTACAGACCCATTGTGCTAGGCATTGTTCAAACACATAGTAAAAGATAATTCCTACTCCAAAGACTTCTAAATCTCAGGGCTTGTCTACATTACCTGCTGGATCGACAGGCAGTGATCGATCCAGCAGGGGTTGATTTATAGCGTCTATTCTAGACGTGATAAATTGACCACCGAGTGCTCTCCTGTCGACTCCGGTACTCCACCAGAGCGAGAGGCACAGGCAGAGTTGACAGGGGAGCAGCAGCAGTCGACTCACTGCGGTGAAGACACTGCGGTGAGTAGATCTAGGTATGTCGACTTCAGCTACATTATTCACGTAGCTGAAGTTGTATAACTTAGATCGATTCCCCCACCCCCACCCCCCAGTATAGACCAGACCTCAGTAGACAAGACTGACAAAGGGTGGGAGAAAGGAAGTATTTTTATCCCCATTTTACAGATGAGGAACTGTTCCACAGTGTGAGTGAAGTGACTTGGCCAAGGTCACACAGGAAAGCTGTAGTTAAGCCACAAATTAAACCCACATCTTCTAAGTCTCAGTCTAATGCTTTAACTACAAGACCATCCTTCCTGGAGAACATGTTGTTTCCAGCTATAGGAAAACCTGGAATAGCCACAAACAGGACTTACATCTACATTGAGATCAAATAACAGAAGATATTGCTTCTCAGGCAAGGGAGAAATATTTACTTTATCACCAAATTGTTTGCATGGACAAACCAAGCTACTCGACATACTGGCATGAAAAAGATAAACATTCTGAGGCTTAAAATGATCTAAACATTCATAAAAAGAAAAGGAGTACTTGTGGCACCTTTGAGACTAACAAATTTATTTGAGCATGGTCTCTAAGGTGCCACTAGTACTCCTTTTCTTTTTGTGAATACAGACTAACCCGGCTGCTACTCTGAAACCTAACATTCACAGACTCTCTTTTGCAATGGTACCGTTGCAAAAAATTGCTCCAGTATAACTGGCGATAGTACACAGACAAAAACCAACCAAACAAGGCATTGTTAAATATGGCATAGTTCACTCAGAACTCTAAGAAGGAAAAACTCAGGAAGTCTGGTCTCTGCCGAGGAAAACCGTGTAGAGAGGAGATATTGTGAACCTTTATCATCTGTGTTAATGGGATAGAGGAGAAGCCATTCAGGTGATGGACTCACTCACTGACATAAGCAGTATGTTTGTAAGTCTGGGCCCTAAAAATGCAACACAGTAGATTGGTACTGAAGTGTAACTTTGTCCCAAGCTTAAGAATTTTTTGAAAGGATGATTGGAATATGAGCAGGTTTTATGTAATATTAACAGCCTTTTTTCTTGCATGGCTAATCATATTTGAGAAATTTGGTAATAGATTCTGGCAATGTGAACCCTCATATTTGTAAATGCTGCTAACATGAGTGACGGTAGAGCAGCACTGCTAGATTCCTTTGAGGGGGAGTTGTGCAAAATATTTGCAATGAAATGCAAAATTACACAAACAGCACTTCTTTTTGAACATTTTGTTGCATACTTTTTAAAGCAGAATGGGCCTGTTTTCATGTGAAAATGGCTTTACATAATACCACCTGTAGAAATACATGTTTTCAACATGTACATAGCATATCATCAACATTTTTTCTCAAAGTGAAATTTTAGGGAGTGCAAATTTCACTAACCAATATGGCAAATATTTCCCTAGAAATCTTCTGACACATTTAATTTCACACAGCTCTAGTTTGATTCTAGTGCTGACTTATCACCTCTCTAATTCAGAATTAAATGACTCACCTAAAACAGAAAATATGGGTGTTTTTCATTTTAAGCACTAAGATAGAGGACCCCTTACTGATTGACCTATTATGGTGATTTATAGGAAGTAGATATTTGTGCTCTAGAAAGTGTGCTGAGCAACTGATTGATTTCACATAAGACACTAAATAGCAATCAGATCATAATGACCTACAGTCACTGACAGCACAGCCTGGATTTGAACTAGTGACCCACAGGTGGTTGTATCCAATTATCAGTCTTTTGAGCTGTCCAATGTAAACAATCATGGATGTACCTGTCTCCACTGTTGTGATAAAA
The DNA here is from genome assembly GCF_965152275.1 of Natator depressus. Lineage (NCBI taxonomy): Eukaryota > Metazoa > Chordata > Testudines > Cheloniidae > Natator > Natator depressus. The sequence continues at coordinate 140,097,572 of NC_134234.1, forward strand.
CATTTATTAGTCCTTAGGGTTTCATTTGAAAAAAATAAATAGCTGAAGTCAATTATTAAAACTCCCAGGGAAGATCAATTTTTGCTCATAAACTTCTCATGTTTAAATGCATGCTCAGGCTTAGCTTGTACTCATCAGTTGTCAGGCTCATTAACTCTTTGTGTGTGCCCTAGACCTGGATTAAATGTAATTCACCTTTGTCCCTGTAATTTTTAATATTATCTTATACCCAAATTTGAATGGTGAGATACTGAAAAACACTTAAGCCTCTCATGGTATAGTACATATCTGGGTATAACATTTGATTATGGCAATAACTGATAGAAGAAAATAATAAAAATGTTTAAAACCCCCTCGTTTTAAAAATGGTATGAGTATTGGGTTTATTTAGAAAAAGATTTCTTACTGACACCTATATAAATAAGGGATCCAAAACCAGTTAGCTGATGGCACAGAAAATATTTTGAACCAAAACTATTAATGAAATAATGTTACCCAGAATGTTTGGTGTTAGAACAGGGACTTGAACCCAGACATCGTGAGTCCTACTTCATTGTCTTTACCATATGACCATCCCGCCACCCAAGGTGATGGACAAAGTGTTGAGATCCTCCTGTATACGTACTCTGCTCATGACCCTTCCCTTATGTAGGGCGACCCTAGAGATTCCACAGGGTGGAGGTCCTGGGGAAGCCTTCTGCAATGCGGTGGATTTTATCCTAACTGTTGTAATGTGAATAATGTCATTACCTTAACCAAATCATTTTTAGTCATTATTATTATTATCTCGTTACTGTCGAAGTTCTGATTCTTTTCATGTCATCTTTGTGTCTGTTGGTCATGTTTAATGGGTATGATTTATTTACACAGATGAAGTTTTCAGAAAATGACTACTTTGGCAACGTACTGCAGACCCGTAAATATCTGGCCCAGTCTGACTTCTACTGGCTTAGAAAAGAAGTTCCAAAAACAGAGTGAGTAGGCAAACATGTACATTGATTAAAATTACACACAGTGCCTCATTGTGAAGGAATAATACTACAGAAAAAAATCTATAGTTACTCAGAAATGCTTGTAAATATTTGTATCTTAACAAACTTCTTAAAAGTTCTGGGCAGTCCTGTTCCAGTCCAGCATCACACTCTTCATATTCATGGAGCTTAAATGTTTAATTTAATGAAAAGAAAGAGTAATTGAATCTCAGTTAAAATTGGATTATTTCTCTTGAACCCAGTAAGAATTTAGAATGGCACATCAGGGATTTTATTCAATACATTTTCCATTAATAGAATATTAAGAGATAATATTGTTATTACTAATAGCAGCCAGCATTGTTAGTTACCTGCTGTTGATAGCAGTGATGTGGAATAAGAGATAATTAATTTAATTTTAACATTTTAAATTTACTTTTAAAATTATAATAATAAGATGTATTGTATACAATAGTCTAACACACATGAATAATCAAATCTTTTTTCTTACTGATGGGTAATCAAATTCTTAAAATTCTAATTAAAACATATACAGAAGTCAATTAGTGTAATTGCACTATTCAAAAATGACCTTTTCTGTATAAAACCTTTAAAGTCAGCACTGATGCACAGCTACGCTGGTCATATTTCATATAGGTGTTGTCATCTTTAGGTTTAAAGGTCATTTTCCACATTACAACTAAATATGATAGTTGTCTCCAGTATATTATTAATCCCTATAAATCAGATTATGTTATGCTTACTCATGTTGGGTTTCACCTTACACCACGAGTGGTCCCCTTGACTCAATGAGACTACTCAAAGGGTGATGTACTGTACTATTCCCTGTTAGTAAGGGTATCAGAATTTGGCCCTATATTTTGAGGCATAGTCCTTGGTTTTAGCAGCTTAACTTCAACAGTGAGTGTCATTGCTAACATCTCATGAACACATTACTTTGAAAGCAGAAGGGTTAATTCTGAATGCATGATTTTGAAGACTCTCCTGTAGTCTTGTATGCCACAGTTAGATCATGATAATATATTCTCTTTAGCCCATCATGAGTTTCCAGAGAGCAGTGCAATAACATTTTCTCCTTTATAGAAAAGGAGATAAACACTGTCTATCCTTCAGTCTCGCAAAAGGAATTTTTTAGCTACATTAATGTGCACTGAATAGGTTCTTAGTATGAAGGGAAATGTCATCTTCCAGAAAATTATTTGGCAAGTAATCCCTGAAATATACACCTTTAGGGCCGTACTCTGAGAATTTCTACATCACTGATATGCTTAAAAAATAAGGGATTTACTCCCCTGGTCACCGAGAGATAGAATATAACTTCTCCCTCTAATCCTGTTTCTCTTCCTTGAAGGAGAACTTGAAGGCATTTTTACTCTCATCGTAGCATGGTAGATCAGATTTGGTCTTTCTTTGCCCTTTAGCTAATTTAAAAAAAAAGATTAACAGACCTTATGTCCACACAGGGTGAGATTGTGGGTCACCCTATGCCTGTGTCAAGTGGAGGAAGGAGGTGTAAAGTGTCCCCTTACTCTCCTGAGTGTGCTACCCATATTGTGGATTACAGAATGGTGGGGGAGAGCAGTGTCCGTAGGGTCACTATTCCACCTCCTGTGCAAAGTGGTGGGGAGTGTGCAGAGCCTTGACTTCATTCACCTCCACAACAGTTGCTCCAGGCCACCTAGCTGAACTGATGAAAAGTGGGAAGTGAAACCTGCCAGGTGAAATGCTGATGCAAATTACTTCCTCCATGAAGCAAAATGGGGAACCAGGGACCAAGTTTTGAGTCTGAGAGTCACACTTTAATTACCAGTCTGTTCCTTGGGCAGCAGGACTACACGCTACCCCTTCCTCAGAGCTCATAGCAACCCCACAATTTGCCCATGGTAATCAGTATGTTTGGTTATTATTCTGCCTATAAGTCTTTGAAACTATACATAATGGATGGAGCACAGTTTGAACTATATATACTTGCCATGCACACAGGTAGCTAAAGCATTAAGAACCACTAGTGCTTCCGTTATAAACTTCTACTTTATCTTAAGGTGGTTATAATTCAACGGTAATAATTCACACCAGGCTAACATGTGAGATGTGGCCTTAAAAAAGATCAGTTTTGCCACATTTAAGCAAAGAGTCAAAGAGACATGATTATACTTCTCTGATGTTTTTACAGTAGAACTAAATGCTTTTCTGTTTCTCATGGAATTGTGCAGGTCATTAGTTACTGTTGTGGTTTGGTACTGTGCATGTATAATAAAAATAATTATAACACACTTATTATTTGGCTTCTGTCCATGTACAATAACCTTTTACAAAATGTTTTGATATGCAGACCTATACGGACATCATGAATAGAGCCCTGCAAATCCAAGGGTATCCGCTCTATATCTGCGCACTATTTTTGCGGATTGGATGCGGCTACAAATATTGTATCTGTGCAGGGCTCTAATCATGAACTGGCTCAGAGCGGGATCAATAACTATTGAGTATGGATTTTCCTGGCTATGGTAATGGGTCTGTCAGAATAATGATATTAAACCAACATAGGTAATATAACCAGAAAAGTAACAATGCTGTATTGATTTACCAAATACAACAGGTTTCTAGATAGTTATATTACAAACTGCGCTAATTTGCCTCAGCATAGCAAGCTAAAAGGAAAATCACAGTGATTGTTCTTTTAATTATCAAAGGGCCAGAGGGAGAATTGTGAAAATGGATGAGAGTCACAAGTAGGAAGAGACAAAGGATTTTGGAGGGCAAGTGGAAATGGCTGGATTTTGTGTATATGGAGGTAGGGGCTGGTTGGAATTGGAACTGATAAGAAGAAAAATGGAAATCTATCATTTTGACAATATTTTAAATCAAAATTTTGACAACCACTAACTCCCCTCCTACTTTTAATTGGAGAAATTAGTAGAGCTGTAGAGATAACTTATCCCTTGCTTGAAGTTCAAGTATCAGTGGAGAGACTCAAGCAGGGGGTTCAATGGAACACCAGACAAACAAGGAAGATGCTAAATGGAGTATGTTGAGTGGATTAGAGCAGAGAGCGGCAAAAGGCAAGGAGACAAGTATAGAGAAGGTTATGACAGTCCAGGTAAAAGATAATGAGGTTAGAGACCAGTGTTTTAGCAGTATTTGTTGTCTGTCCATGGGCATATATGTGCACATTTTTTAGACTTGTTTTGAATATCCAGAGAACAATAAAATGGCTAATCTCAGTGTCTGTATAGAGCCTTCATAGCCCTATCAGCAAATGAATAAACACTGCCTCCCAGAGAACTTTGTTTTTTATTACATAGAATGCAGCGTGATACTATGATGAATATGAGTATACCTCTGTGTTTGGTACTTCTCTAATACTAATCCTCCTCCTTTAAAGTCCAGACACTACCCTTAAGACTTTACAGTCTGGGAAAATCTTTCATCAGGCTCACTAGGATGTAGAGACTGGAGTCATAAGCAGCTGATGGCAATATTGTTGGGAGAGTGGGGGCTATACTGTGTAAGCTAAAAAAGTAGTAAGTACTAAGCAGAAATTTAAATTGGTTGGTATAATTCCTTGAACTTCTTCTAATTTTAATTCGGTTTCTGGAACATTCTTTTACCCCATACTCTTACCCAGAGAGGTTACTGGGGAAAAAGGGCTCCAATTGTGCTGCTTGGATGGCTGTGGTTAATGAAGGTCACACCAGCATATGCTTCATATGGATAGGCAGGTCTGCTGAATTCAGCTACCTCAGGAGACAAAAAAGCGGTGAAGAGGCTGATGGCTGCTTGAGACACGTTCAGCTATTGGATCAGTAAACCTGTGGGGGGGGGGGGGGGTAGGCTGCTCTGCAGAAGAGAAGGCTTAAAAAGAGCCACCTGTGACTTTTACCCACTCTTTGGGCATCATTTAAAGTGGTGATATGGCAGTAAAGATGGGCCCAGCATGGCCAGCTGTCACAGGATGCCCTTGCTGCATCACTGCTGCCCCTGCCTTGGGGAGAGAGAAAGCAGCCTGTTGTGTGGGTGCTTAGTGCCTAGCCACCTATTTGCAAAAGAAAGTGCATTTAACCAGAATAACAGGTGAGATGCGGGAATATTAGGATGCACACACACCAAGCAGAGGCAGACTCTTTCTTCTATGTCTTCTTTTTGTCTCAGACATGCCAATAATAGGTGAAAAGAGGCTTAGATTTATAATTTAACTGGTAACAGAGCAGCTGGTAACTCTTAGATATTTTGACACTGATCTTTCATCTACCCTTATGGCTAGGTTTTGTGGCATGGGTAGTATAGAACAGCAGTTCTCAAACTTCATTGTGCCACGACCCCCTTTTGACAAAAAAAATTACTACACAACCCCAGAAGGGGGGACCGAAGCCTGAGCCTTCCTCTGACCCGGGCAAGGGGGCCAAAGCTGATATCCAAGGGATTCAGCCCCAGGGGGAGGGGGACTGTAAATTGAACCCTGCCACCCAGGGCTGAAGCCGAAGCCTGAGTCCTACCACTCAGGACAAAGCCCTTGGGCTTCACCTTTGGCCCTGGGCCCCAGCAAGTCTAATGCCAGTACTGGTGACCCCATTAAAACACGGTCGTGACCCACTTTGGGGTCCCAACCCACAGTTTGAGAACCCCTGGTATAGAAGATCAAACACAGTTCTAAATTTTTTGCAGAACCTAGAGTATAAGTCAAAACAGCCTGAGTTCAGGATGGACAGGCAGAGCAATTTATGAATTTACTTAATTTTTAAATTTAACACACAAATGTAACCTAACATTAACTTACAGATTTTGATATCTTACTTTGCTTTATCTCATTGAAGGGGCATGGCAGATTCTGAATGAAGTTGTATTTAGTCTGAAGTGATGCAATTTCAGTGGATTCACTCTACTGCCTCTCATGAAATATGCTGCCTGATGCATTTTGAGCATGGCTCAAGGTGCACCACAGGACTCCTGAATTTCACTGCATCTGTCTATTAATTTATAATGTGCCTATCTCCATGGTATCTCAGTGCCAAATTAAGAATTGCACTTTGTCAGTAAAATATTCTATTCTCCCTGTCTCCTTAATACAAACAGACAGGAACAAAAGATTAAGGAAAACTATTTAAAAATGTATCCCTGAGAAATTATGCAGGGACATTCTTCAGCCCTCATTTAAGGGGAGCTTTTACAAAAATTGGGTTTTGCATCATGCTGTGTAAGCATCATATTTGTCTCATTCTGATGTCATGGGGTTTCACAGCCGAGGGTCCTCCATCAAGAATGCTTTGTTTTCATTGAATACAACCGTCTTGGTGGTTACGGAGAGGGAAGTGGTCTACAAGATAGACCCTGTGCCAAGTCTTAAAGATAAGTTCAAGGACTGTGAAGTGGATACAGCCAATGGAGGCAGGTAGAACAGTGATATGATATACTCTCTTGGCCTTTCATGATGGGCTGCTGAGTGTTGTATAAACTCACATTCCCACCAACCTTTACCATCAACCCAGGCAGAGTGAAGTACAGTAATCCAACTTCGAAGTGACAAATATATTTATTGTAATGGTTAGGTCCTCATCCAAGAAGAGTAGGTGCAGACTCCTCAGGTTAGCCAAAGGCATTTCTTGCCATTGATATTATCTTTGTGTCCTGTAATAGTGATGAGTCCAATTTGGCCCTAAAGATAAGAAGCCAAGCAACAATAAAAGGGTGTGGGGAGAGGGATAAAACATACAATATATATATATATTTTAAGTATCAATTATCCTCAGAAGGTCCTAGAACTAGGTGGCAATTTAGTCCTTGGGTCAATCTTGAGGAGGGATTTGAAGAAGAAGAGCATAATGGCCTTTAGATAAGGTCAGGGAGGACTTTCCATGTGTAAGTGGTGGGGTAGAAAGAAGTGCAAAGGCAGTTGTGGGAGAAGGGGGGACAAACACCTGGGTTGAGGCTGAAATTCTGGTGGATACTTGCCTATATTCCAAGATACTTTGAAATTCAAAAATAAATGTTCAGTATTTCAGATGTGGCCCTTGAGGTTCCCTCCTCAGACCGACGAAATCTAAATTGGTGGTTAGTCCTGCAGACCATTGTAAAGTCATGCAGTTTGTCCTGTGGGTGAGCCCCACTTTCCAAATGTCTGCATCATTCACAAATCGTTGCTCTGACTGTTTTTATTTCTTGACTCTTCCCCCCCCCGAAGCACCTGTCGACTTCTGACTTTCACTGTTTTACTGAAATATTTCCACCATTTCATCACTTTATTACCGAGATTTTTTTCCGGAAAAAGCCTTTCTCTTAAATAAAACTCTGCAGGGAGGATTACCCTTAGTAATCAGAGTCCATAAAATGATGGATATTTAAGACATGCCTATGACATCAGTCTTTGATGTTTCAATTGATTAATTCTCTGGTTCCTGCATTGTAAAAGAGGCAGCACAACGCTGAAAATAAAATGAGAGAGGGAGGCTGATTAATGTATTGATTAAAGAATGTACACTGCCATTTTAAGATTCTATTCTTTATTGCACAATTTAACTAAGAATTGCAATTGCCAACAAAAGCACATTAAGACTATAACTCCACAGATAACTAATTCCGTTGCTTGTTTTACAGTAATGTCACCGAAAGCATACATTTTCCAGGCTCTGATTATCTCGCCTTTTACCTTCTTCTTTCTATCCTACTTCCTCCCCACGTGCTTTTGTTCTGTTGCTCCCACTCAATCCAGTCGCTTGACTCCACTTCCAGTGCAGATGTTTCTTTGATCCCAACCCAGTCCCTCAGCCTCTTCTTGCCCTATCCCCTTGCTTATATTTGAAAATGCATGCAGCTTAGTAGCTTTGCCAGAGTCTCTACTGGACCAGAAGTGGCTGCGTGCTTCCAGTGTCTCAGTACTTTAGATGAGGGTTTCTGCCTCGTATTTGACCAGCCTGGCTGGGTTTTTTTATGGATTTGCCAGTTGGCAAAAAAATAATTTAATCTGTCGGGTTTTTTTTACATGGGTCTAAAGATATGCATTATTATCACAATACACTTTGATATCTAATGTTAAAAGTTTCTGTGTCCAGCTAAAGATGTTGCAGTGGTCCCACTTCTGTAGTGGAAGTAAGAAAAAGTTATTAATCTTACCTATATGTGTTCTCTCTCTACATGCTATTAGTGGCTGTTGAAGGAGGGGGAGTTGCAGAGTTGGCTTGGGGTTCAGGGTGTGGCTTGCCTTCTTCGGCGGTGGGTGCTTTTTTATTTTGCATTTCAACAGTGGTAACCTTAGCAGCAGGTGGCAATGCCACTTGCAAAAATTTGGCCCAGCTGGATCCTGTCAGGGCAGCAGGGCCACACCTGAGTAGTGCTATGAGCTTGCAATGCCTGGAGTGAGGAGCCAAGCCCAGCCAGCGCTCAGGAGCCACAGGAGTAACCGCTGTGTGGTGAGTGGGGGATGGGCTCTGCCACAGGCCTGCCCCTCCCACTCCTCTTTGGTGGCAGAACCCGAACCCCTCTCCCATGACCTCCTATTCACCCTTGGGGCAGGACCTGATCCCCTCCCCCACCCCATCTATTTACTGGGTTGTGACAGGCCATAACCCACTCAGGGACAGGCCCCAACGCCCTTCCCCCAGCCTATATACTGGATCACACCAGGCCATCAACATTTACAAATAGGTCCTGAGTCTGAAAAGGTTGAAAACCACAGCTTTAGATCATCTCTTTTAGCTGGTTCTTGGAGTGTATTGTATTTGTGAGCTCACAAGTGTCTCACTTGCTTGTGATGAAACATAGGTTAGGAAGGCTGTGGGGTGCTGGGAAAGGGTTGTGTTTGGAAGGGACCAGACTGTTGGAAATTAAGGAGGTGGTTTCTGAGGCTGTGTAGCTTGGTTTTAAAAGCGCCGAGGAACTTACTGTATGGTTAAGGCATGGAAGAGCATTCAAGCAAAAGGGAACCTCTGAACTTTTTGTCAGGGTACCCTCCATCAGTAGTCACATTGGTGCAAATTCTAACTTCAGTGAGAGTTTTACCCAAGTAAGGACTTCAGGGTCAGTTGTACATGCTGCACCCTGATAAATCTTTCTAAATTTCACTTTCAGATTTCACCTTTCTAAAGGGGAATGAAAATATTTTAAAACAGAGTAATTCAGAAGGGATTCCTCAACATTTGTCTTTCAATATTTGTTGTTTTTAACTTGAGAGGGTTTTTGCCTACTAAGACCTAAATTCAGAGTTGAACGTTTTTATAGCTGCTTTGAATGGCATCACTAATGCTTTGAAAATAACATTCCTTATACTGTTTTCTATAATAGTGAAGTCATTAATTGTAGTAAGAGAAACCCTGAACTCTGCTTTTTGCAGGTAAGTAAAATCAGAACTAACTGGTTTTCTATACCAGTTTGTCCCCCCATTTAAAATCATTTTAATATTTTAATCTCTATTGTGCATGTATCCTGTTACCTGGGATTTTAATCTCTCCATCATTTTATGTGGCCTGCCATTACCATATAAGCACCTCCCCATTAAAGATTGTGTTACCCTCATACATCCTCATAAAGTTGGAAAGTGCTATTATTGCCATTGTACAGATAGGGGCAGTGAGGCACAGAGATGGTAAGGCCTAGATTTTTAAAAGGTATTTAGGCATCACTCTGTTCAGAATTGCAAGGCTTAAGTAACTTAGATGGAAAAGCCTCATTTTCAAAAGTGAATTAGGCACTTAAGAAGTTTGAGTCCTATTGACTTTCAGTGAGACTTTCTGAAGTTGTTGCTTTAACTTTCTAAAGTTTTGATCTTACATTCTGAAAAAATTCTAGCATCTCATGTGGTAACTCAAGAATTTTTCCATACAGACATTTATTATATCTGGGCCTAATTTATCACAAATTACCCATTAATTCTCATTATTTTTATGCTTAATTTTATTTTAATTTTTTCATTATAAAAACCTGAGGTGAAATCCTGGCCCCATTGAAGTCAATGGCAAAATTCTCATTGGCCTCAGTAGAAGCAGAATTTCACCTGCAGGGAGGGTCTGACTCTAGTCCCAGTAAAGTCTATGTGACTTTTGCTATTAACTTCAATAGGTGAAGTGTTAATCCATATCTTATTGCAGTACAAGTTCAGCCAGGGTTAATATTAAATCCTTCAAATCTTGCCGGCGCAGGTTCTGTTACAATATTAGTGGAAAAGCTCCAATATTCTGGTTTCTCCATTGCAAGCTATGCATTTATGGCTTGGAACACAAAGAGCAGCAAGGAAAACACATGACCAATTGAAGATAATTCTTTTGTGCATTGTTTGCAGACCAGTGCAATATTTGTGACCACAATGAACCTCACTTTTGTTAATAACTAACTCTTTTGTTAATAAATGACATTAGAGGGTGAGAAGATCACTGAGTTGTGGGGCAGTAGGAGATAATGCTTAGCATATTACATCTTCCTGCATTAACTAACCTACCTGTTTAAAGGCCCAATCCTGCTCACACTGACACTCAAGTAACTTTACCCAAGTGAGTATTCCCATTGGAAGCAATAGGACTAACTATTTGAGTAATGTTACTCATGTGCATGTTGGTTGGATCAGACCCTACAGTAGGTAAATAAATATATTACTCATTTTACAGGTGGGGAAACTAGAAGATTAAATTGCTAGTCCAGACCATTCAATGAATCAGTGGAAAAGCTGGATTTGAATTTCAGGAGTTCCTGTAACCTCGTCCTTTGCATTGTCCCCTAGCCTACAGTACAGAATATTTCACTTCTAGGCCATTGGTTAATAGTTGCTGAAAGCTATTGCAATCTTTACTAATGATAAAATAATTAGCAGTAGTTGCTGAATAGCCTATGGAAATCATTTTTCTTTCCTTTGTTCTTATTAGAGATACCTCCATATAATTGAAATCATCCTAATAGGCATGGGTAGTCACTTTGTCAGGGGTTGCAGGAAAGAGACCACTGACTGAAAAGCCTTGACTACTCATTTCTAAATTCAGTCCTCTAATTTCTATAGGTAGTTTCTCCATTGAGTGGGTTGAAGTACATTGCTGAGACAGTGCAAAGGACTTTGCATTGCTGCTGTCTATGTGGCAGCTGTTCATTTTAAATAGAGGAATTCATTGTCCAAGGCTGTCCATTTGGCATCTTTCATAAGCACTAAAATCTGTTAAAAAGAACACAAAAATAGAATAAGTGTTAGCAAGTTGTACCCTCCAGTCACTGCTCTGTTAAGCATTATTTGATTATAGTCATTTAAAATAATGTCAGTAGATAGATTTAAATGATCCAAAAATCACAAATCGCAATTGACAAAATTGCAGAAATAATTACATTTGCAATGTATCTAATGGCTTTTAATCTCTTGGTTTAATTTAACTGAATTAGCCTTTTATCTTTGATTATTCCATTCACAAGCCCAACACACTGACAACCAATATTTTGTTGCTGTTTATTGCTATTTTTACAGGTGGTTTACTAGTCCAACCACTGTCAACGCTTTCTATAGTGCATCGACCAACCAGATCAGTGAGTACCCGACTTTTTTTTCTTCTTTAATTATTTGTTTGGAAAAGGATATGTATGAAGGCATACCTTTTCAGCTGATACCAGGAGGAGCTACAGGTGTTTGGGACCTGAAAATCAGGCCCAGAGGTGAGTCACATCAGCCACCCCCAAAATTAAACATTTTAAGTTAGTGTACACCACTGAAAATGCAAACCTAAATTCCTTCCACAATCATGCAATAATACAGCATTTGTTTACCAGTGAATGTGTACAGAGGTAAGTGGTCCAGATAGTAAGGGCTCAGTCCTGATCTCTGTCATATTTGTGCAAGTCCATTGAAGTCTATGGGCATGAATGGGTATTATAGAACGCTGCATTTGGCCTTAAATTCTTGTCTGGTTTGTCTGAATTTATCTTGTAATTACAGAACAACACCTTTTAACCTAATCTTGGATTACTGGTTCCCTTTTTAAAAAAATATTCTGGCCAGCTAGTTTAGCTTCATCACACTTTGGTTCCAGGGTTCCTGAAATAATATGGCTGAGATTTTCAAAGCTGTTTAGAGGATCTGGATGCCCAATTCCAATTTGTTTTAATGGGAATTTTGCATCCAAATTTCTTAAGTGATGTTTGAAAATCCCAGACTATATTTCTAAGGCTGGAGGGATGGTAGTGTTATCTTTACCTTGATACTTCTCTTCCACCTCCCAGCTGAGAGAGTTACTGGCAGCAGTATCCTTTTTTTTCCCTGTGGTTTCAGGCTCTGCATAGCTCTCTGGCATAACCTCTATGCTTGGGGGTCCCTTACCACAGGCTTGTCAGAGTTCTTTGGTTGGCTCCCCCACCATTTTCTTAAATCTCTTTTTATCACACTATGAAGTAATTCCTGAAACTAATGGAATGAATATGCCAGACTGAAGGTAGACAGGAAGTCCTGTCTAGTGGTTAAAGTAGGGAATTGGCACTTATGTCGCCTGGATTGTATGCTCAGCTATTCCTGTAACTAACTTGTGCCCCTGCACAAGTCATTTAACTTCTCTGTGGCTTAGTGTACTCATTTGTAAAATGGGTGCAATAATTAGGCACTTATCCTAAAAATAGCCCTAGGTATATTCTGCTCCACTTTTACTGAAAGGTCACCTCTATTAAGCAACTGATTTTTGAGTGATCATTTAAGATAGTTATCTAAAGTACATATGAAAAATAACTGCCTTTTCCTGTTAAATTAAGAACAAACTTCCCAGGTTTTCAGATTTAGAGTATAGCTAAGGTTGAAGTTTAGCAAGCACAGAATAAAATCTATTACTGTTACATATACTTTATTATTGAATCCTTTCAAACTTACCACATCATTCAGCTCTCACAGCTGCTCTGACATAGCACATTAAAGAAAGCTATAATGAGCGGCTGGAGTTACTGATGCTGAATTTCACACTGCCTGTGTCTAATGGTATCACGAAGCAGAGAGCTGTCAAATGTAACCAGTCAGTCATGGGTGTAGAAGCAATTGTATTTTATATCATGACTGCTGACCTTGCACTACTTGCATTTGACCTTGGGTTTTGGATAGTGCTGCTCACTGTCTTTAAGGCTGTTCTCAGGTGCAAAAGAATGTACATGGTCTGAGCTGATCTGGTTCAGAGAGAGCCCGGTATGGTATTTACCTCTGCATGGGAAGGGTCATAAGTGGAACCTTTCATTATAAACTATGTGAGCTAGGGAGAGGGATACAAAGAGGTACAGTATAACTGGTGGCTCGCCATTTTTTAAGATAGGAAATTTAAAATGAACTAGCTGTTGTTGAAAGTCAGAGGGATTTGCTGAACTCTGGAGGCTGGCCCTCAATGCCACTCACTATCAAACCTCCTTTAAAAGCTGATAATTCCAGGAAAGAGCTCCACCATTATCTGGGATGGAATTCCTGGAAGTATAGAAAATAAATTCATTCAAGAGGGCTGTATTCACTCTCTCAGAAAACTTCACTCATGAGAGCTACATCTCACGTTTTTAGTAACCATTCATGTTGAATATCCTAAGAGCTGGGGAAAATACTACACAGACTGTGGATATGGAGTCACCTCTTTAAGCAAACTAGATTCTACTAGGTTTAGTGTTTGCTTTCAGTGTGTGACAGGAATATTTGTAGAAATGGTGAATTTTAAGTGAATGAGGGGGATTGTTTATGAAAAGCAAGTTTTATATTAGTAAGTGATAGGATTTACAGCAGAAACCTAATTCTGAAAGCTAATGGGAACTAATCAAAATAACCAGTAAAACTTGAATTTCAAATACTCACAGCAAGCTGCTTGCAAACAATATATAGACAAAGGACTGTTTTGTTTTGAACAATGAATTTTGAATAGTGAATACATTCTAAATAAACCTAAATGTTTTATGGATAATTCATAAATTCATAGAAAGAAGTGAGCGTAGTCTTTTGGTGACTACTGACAACTACTGCAATATGTCCCCTTTCTTATGCCCATCTCACTCTAGCAATCCTTCATGCCCAGCTCTGCATTAGTGAGTGGAATATTGGTGGCCGGCTATCCCATCCAGGGCCTTTGGCAAGTCCGTTTCTCATATTGCCTATCCCTTACAGCCCCATGCGCCTGCATGGCTTCTGTGGCTGCAATATATTTCACTGATATAAACAGTTTTCATTAACTACCACTGTATGTTCAAGGAAGCACTGCAAGCTCCAAAAAGGCAAATTGAGTGTTTTTAATTTCATCTTGACTATTATGCCTGCTGTATTGAGTACTGACTCATAAGGAAGAATGCCACGTACTGACTCACGAGATCTTTCTTAGTAGAAAGCAGAAACATGAAGATTAAAAAAATTAATGAATAGATTGGGGAGAATACAGCAAAATTTGCATGAAGATGAAAATGCTATCGGCTTGGTTGAGCTCATGTAAAGCAGATTCCTATTGCCCTGCTCATTGTCTATATTTCACTAATATACAGTATATAGAATCCAGAACCCATTTTTCTAGTTTCTAATTCTTTCTTTTAGATAAAGCAGACCTGTTGACAGTGCAAGTTGTTTTCTCAAAAGAGAGGTAATCAGATATACCAGGTAAAGGAATGCAACCGTCCGTTATAGGCAGTATACATACTGTTATTACAGTTACATCAAAGAATTTTTGTATCTGTTCATTCTGCTTGGTTCCTCTTTCCTTAAATAATTCACTTGTTAATTTAATTGAGGTGTATTAGATTAACCAATGCAGCCCATTTATTTTTGAATGCAGCCCATTAATTTCTTAACATTTCACCTCATATTTTTGAGTATTTACTGAGCAATGTAACCCACCGATTTTGGGTAGTTTTTACTCAAGGAAGCAGTTGTAAGCCATTGCCTTTATAAACAGATCCATGTATCATGGTATCTGAGTATTCTCTGTATGTAGAATACTGCAAATGCCATGGTTTTAATTGCAACCTTTGGTACAGTGCATTGACTGGCTTATCTTTTTCCATAATGGGCTTTTAGGGCCTGATCCAAAATCTATTGAAGATACTGGAAAGACTGCTATTGACTTCAGTAGGCTTTAAATCAGGTTCTTACTGAATTAGGTACCTAAGTAAATCAATAAATGTAAAAAAACCCAAAAGTAATAACTGAAAGGCTTATGGCAAGCGTCTACTACTGTATTTCTATTGAGGAAAGAGTTTAGCATCATTATAGCACTCAAAATGCAGTATAACTCTCTGGCCTTTAAAAGACAAAAAATGGAATGCTACAACAAAGAAGAGAACAGGAAGCTTGAAATTTGGCAGGCTTAATTTCCTTAACGTGTATAAATGTATAACATTTTCTATTTTGTGTGAAAACTTCAGCACTTTTGATCAGCTAATTATGATTATAGACAGTAGATTTGCATGGGATGGAGCTAAATTTAGGCATAAACTGAATCATATGCTCATTAGATAAGAACATATATTGATGTATCAGATATTGAGCCCCACTGGATAGGTATGAACATCTATAGATACAAGTGTCTTTTTTATTCACTTATTGTGATATGTCAGTTCCCCTGATGTATGGTGTCAGTCAAGATGCCTCTAGTCTACAGAGAGCTGCCTCATTACATTTTAGAGAAAGTACCCTTTCAAACATTACAGAAAATGCCAGATGAGACCTTATATCTCCTGCTAAGCATCTTGCAAGATGTACGTGCTTGATGGTGTGCAGCTGAGGAAAGCTCTCTGGTATCTGGTGGCTAAGGAAATGCAACAAATACAGTCTCCAGTATTCACAGTCTCAGAGAAGCAACTGCAGTTTCCTCAGGAGCTCTTTTCTTTTCCTGAAGGTCTGGGTTAATCAGAAGTTTACTGACGAAGAAGCAGTTTCAAAATAGTCCATTGGCTTCCTGAAGGCTAATGGGCAGAGCAGTTTTGGAATCAACATTTCTGAGCAGTGTTCTCAATGAAGAGATTCAAGTTGTTCCCATTTTCCTAATGACCCAGCGGTCACTTTCATTTTAAACTACATTCACAGGCAAGACAATGAGCAAGTCTCTTCCCCCCCGCCCCCTGCTTTCCTGATGTTCTTATCTACAAATGCCCAAAATAGAAGAAATTTTTCCTCGTACAGTTTTTGTTTCTGGGGAATCCTAGATATTCCCTTTCCTTAAGAAAAATATGTAAATGTTTTTTGTAAAAATATTCTTTTCCTTTTTTCTAGGTCCTTAAGTGGCCCACCTCACCGTGCTATCTGAGCCCTCATAAACATTAATGCACTTACCCTCACAAAACCCCCATGAGAGAGGAAAGTAGTATTATCCCCATTTTCACAACACCTCTATGAGAGAGGGAAGTAACAGTATTCCTGTTTTATAGGTGGGGAGAGAGATTAAGCTTCTTTCTCAAAATCAAATGGTAAATCTTTGTCAGAGCTGGGAACTGAAAGTCTATTGAGTCCGATGCCTTTGCCATAATATCCTTTTTCCTCTTTACGTGTGAGCTGAATTTGATCCAATGCATCTACTTTTTAAATTAAGGTTTGCACTTATGCACAGTATGGCCCAGTTAGTCTGCCTTCCAGAGCTGATTCTGTTTGTTCTGCGAATTCACAGGATGTATGGGGTGAAATGACCATTCTTCTTGTTCAACTCCTTGTGTTAGTTTGAATCCCTTTGACTTTTGGCCATCACTCAATCTTCTGTTCATCTATTACCAATTCTAAACCTCATAATTTGGATCCACCCTATGAAAATTTGAAAACCATGTTACAGACTTTACACACATAAACTAAACACATGTCTGGGACCTGCTGAACACAATTCTGAACAAAGTATACATCTTAGGGATCATCTTGCTATTTATCACCTATCACTAGTATCTGTGTGCTAAGATCACTATCGAGTCAGAATCTGTTTTAAACATGCCAGTGCAGTTAGTGGTAAGTGTGGATACACGGATGTGATTTGGAAAGTGGTTTTGCTAACACACTTTAGAAGACCCAGTGCCACCCAATCAAATATTTTACAAGATAAATCTTAGGGCATTTGAAACCAGAGTTGGAGCTGAATCTAAAATTCCCCATGCTTCTGTGAGTCTTATTTGGTGTTATGGTTCAGACTCATCACCGGTTAGAATAATGTAAAATGTGTTGTTTATTGCATAGTTTCAGTGCACTAGCAGGGGAAACCTGGAAGCTGAAGTGTTGCTTTAATTGTGGGGATTTTGCAGTGGTGTAGTGATTAAAAAAAAAAGTGGGTAAACTAATCTAAACTAAATTCCACATTCCCCAAATGGGAAGTGGGTAAACTCTGTTTCCTTGTGTTTCCTCTTAAGTATGTGACTGGGATTTTGACTTTGTTCAAATCAAAATTCAATGGAGTAAACCAACATGGTAGAATTGGAAGAAAATGTTTGCATGAAGCCAGGTGGTGTCAAGCTATTTCCTGTCACAGCCCGCTAGTGTAAAATGAGCAAATCTAATTACTTGTACTTATTTGGGCAAATAACTTCGTCTCCCTGTGCCTCAGTTTGTCTATCTGTGAAATGTGAATAATACTTACCAATCTTACAAATATGTTAATTAATTAATGCTGATAACTTAGTTTATACAAACATGTAAAGCACTCCGAGAGAGAAGTTCCACTGTAAAGGTGGAAAATGCTGTATTTTAAAACTTGAAATATACACCAACAAACTACACATCCCCTTGTTAGGGATGCAGATTGAGAGTTGATATGTTGATATGAGAGTCAAGTTTCCTTCAGTGAAGTTAAAAGTAGTCCTATGCAGGTCAAGGATGTCAATTAGAGTTTTAAACTCAGAATAAATTCAAAGCTAAACATTTAAAAAGCAGGATAGGTACAATCAATTGCCTGCAAAACTGTAAAAAAAGATGTTGCATTTTGGGAGTATATTCTAAACAAGTGGAGGGTTCAGCAGATAAATAATGGAAGGGCAGTAGCAGCAGCAATAGCAAATATTTTTAAAGGTGGAGTTGTAGGGCACCTTCACTCACAAACATTTTGAAAGAAACACCCCTCTCCCCCCCCCACAACCACCACCACCACATTTTCCACAACCAGGAAAAGGAAAATGTCTTGTCCAAATAAGTGGTATTTTTATTTCTAAATTAAGACAATGACACGAGCGGAAAAACTGCAAAATTCAGGCTCAATCCTGTAAACATTTACGCATATGAGCGTCAAAGCCTGGCCCAGTCTCCCTGTCTGGACAGACATCCATCTGTTGTGAATGGACCCAACCTCTGGATGCCATGTGCTCCTAAGCCAAATAGGTCAGGCAGAGCTGCATTGTTGTTTGTAGATCTGGGACTCTAAGCACATTCCCAGGTGCAGGCCCCAGTCTCTGCGCACCATCTTTGAGATGTGGGGCTTCGCAGCTAAGCTGCCTTAGACCTAATCAGTGCCTCAACTCTCCCGAGCCCTCCTGTTGCTTATACGTTGTGACAAAGTTCCTCCTCTGCCTTGGTGGGTCCTGCGCTTATTGGCGGATTTGCTCGAATTTGCTCAGAGATTCACGGCAGCCTTCAGTTTGGCCACTTTTGCTAGTGGCTCAAACCTGCCGTTCACTCAGCTAACCTCATCACTGGCCAGCATGGGGAAAGGGAGGAGAACAATCCCCGCAGTCTCTGCTGACCCACCTAGTGAGTCGGGGGATAGGCCAGGGACCTTCCTGTCTGGTGGGACCCACTGTCCAAGTCACCACCTCTTGTAACAAGCAGGGAGTTGGGGGGAATGGGATGAGGTTCCAGCCCAGGGCCCTGTGGATTGCAGCTGTCTCCAGTGGCTCCTGTAACAGCTGCATGACAGCTACAACTCCCTGGGCTACTTCCCCATGGCCTCTTCCCAACACCTTCTTTATTCTCACCACAGGACTTTCCTCCTGATGGCTGATAATGCTTGTACTTCTCAGTGTTCCAGTAGTATGCATTCTCACTCCCAGCTCCTCGCACGTACCTCACTGACTGAAGTGAGGTCCTTTTAAAAACCAGGTGCCCTGATTAGCCTGCCTGTCCTCATTGATTCTGGTAGCTTCTTAATTGGCTCCAGGTGTCCTAATTAGCCTGCCTTAATTGGTTCCAGCAACTTCCTGATTGTTCTGGAACAGCCCATTATCTTACTCAGGGAAAAGGGACCTCCTTAATCTGGGGCTAATATATCTACCTTCCAGGTCCTGTGGATCCCCCTCATAGGCTGGGGGGGATCCTTTAGCAGTGGGCGGATCTCTATAGGGTCACTTTCCTGTAGCCATCTGGCGTGACCCTGTCACAACGTGTTCCTTCAGAATTCCACCTCACTGTGTGGGTGCTCTGAACTCACTTAACCTTTTCAAGGACAATGTAGCAGGCAAGCAAGGAACACAGGCTTATCAAAGGAATTAACCACAGCCACTTTTACAATTAAGTAAGTACTAGAGATTTACAGTTCTTCGCAGAAGAACTAACAGTCCTGAGACACACCCTCTCCATGACTGATCTCATCCTTCCTGTGAGTCTGAGGGCTGGTCAGCATTTCACATGAGGCAGTAACTTTCCTACCCTCTTCCACTCTCTCTCCAGCCTGGTTTTCTGGCATGTGATGGTGGACAGCTCTCTTCTTCTGAAAGCAGCCCACCCCTTACATATAGTCTCTGATTCTGTTTTGTCTTGTGACCAGACTGGGAAATTCTAACCCCCAAGTCATGCAAGTCCCCATGAAGAAAAGCATTGTCCCCTGTATTGTCACAGGGAATCATTCTGAGTTGGTGGCCCTTGAAGGCTCTCCCACTGTAGTCCTCTCTGAGATGTGCCACACCCTATCCTGGAGGGGTAGTGTCTGGACTGGCCGTGGCAGGGTCAGGCTGGCTTTCCAACACAAAATGGCAGTTAGCACATTGAAATGGATCACAGAATATAAAAATGGAAGTCACAAACAAAATGAAGTTCACAGTTTGATACATGCATATCTTACTTGGTCACGGTGAGTTACTTTACTCACACAAATAGACTTATTAAATCAATGGAACTACTCATATGAGCAACATTACTCACACCACATTAATATTTATAGAAGTTGGCCCTTGGACACTGAGGGCTCATGTGCCAATGAATGCACCTATACAAGACAGTAAAGGGACGATTTGGAGCCCTGCGTGGGCTACCTGCATGTCACAACATGGAGGAGACCAGATTGCAATATTCCACAGTCCAGTCTGGAGAGTTTTTTATTGACTTCAAAAGGTTTGGATCAGATCCTAACAGAATGTGTGATTTGTCACTTCCTAAACTCATTTATGAAGAAGCTTTGTCAGTGGGACCTATTCTAATGATGATACCAAAATTTGTTAGTCTATAAGGTGCCACAAGTACTCCTGTTCTTTTAACGCTTACATAGGATTTTTCATCTTTAGATCTCAAAATGACTTACAAAGGAGGTCAGTATCATTTTACAGATGGGAAAAGTGAGGCACAGGAAGTGAAGGGTCTTGCTGAAGTCCACCCAGTAGGCTAGTGGCAGAACCAGGAATACAGCCCACATCTCCTGAGTCCCAGTCCATTGGCCTGTCCACTAAGAGTAAAGATCTAAGAGTAAAGATCTCATCAGGATACTTGAGAGTGCCATTAATATGAGATGTTTGACAATACACATGGTGAATATGAATGCCTACTCTTCTAGTTGTGATGCAAGATCAGGAAAGCCTTGGTAACTAGTGTAATTTATATTTTTACAGCACAAAAATAAAGAGGCCAAACATGGTCTGAACAACAAAAGAGCATCCAGGGAACTATAAAAACCCAGATAATAAGTTTTACAAAAAGTTATTTTTCATAAATCAATTGCTAACAGGTGGCTATGGCAGCAAGGGAGAAAGAGCAGGCAGGCAGCAGATGGGCAGGCCAGGAGGTCATACCACTTGCTGCATCACTTGACATGAATTACATGCAGTATGTTCTTTTAAAAGACTCTGGGAGGATAACAATGAAATCTTGGCTCACATTTACCTTAGCTGGGCAAAATTCCATGCTCTGTTTATAAATAAAAGACCTAAAATCTTATTAAGTGTCTTTTTTGTTTTGATTTTAATGTTCATGTGGTTTTTATGTTTTGCGACAGTAACATTCTTTGGCAATCAGAGTATGGTGGAAAAGTTAGAAATTGCAATGAACCAGTCTGAGAAACATCATTGTCATAGCGACTTTATATATGCTTAAGATACTCTAAAAAAGAGAAATGGAGATATAGGCCAACTCTTTTCAAAAGGGGGCTCCTGAAGCTATACACCTAACTCTATATCTAAGCACACAAGTGGCTTGATTTTTCACCCCATTTTGAAAAACATGGCCAGAGAGTCTCAATCTTGTGTAGTGGCTGTTAACCAGTTGCTATATTTAACCCCAGATAAGGCAGAACTTCAGAGCAGGAAATTGACTTCTGTATGTGTAATGAAATGTAGTTTAGTGGTTAGAAATGGACCAGGGATTTGTGAGTTCTAGGTACTATTGCTGTCTCTATGTGATCTTGGGTAAATCACTCACTGGAGTGTCAGCACTGATAACCTTTCAACTGCAGATTATTTTACCAGTAACTTCCAACTGATGCACTTATTGGGTATGGTTGGATGTTCCTATCAAGCCTTGATAATCTATTCATACTGTGATCCTGATTCAACAAGTTGGTTAAGCATATGGGTTACTTTAAACAACCCACTGATTTTAATGGGACTGTTCATATGGTTAAAAATAGGAACATGCTTAAGTACCTTGCAGAATTGGGGCTCCAGGAGCCTGGGGAGCAAGTTCTTAATTTTTTTTTCCATTTTGTCTGTTACTCCTGCCCTTCTGTATGTATTGTCAAGAGCTTGGAGGCCAGAGAAATGGCTCCGTCCCTTTGCATGGGAAGAGCAGTGCAGCCAGCAATGTATGTAGCCCCAAACCCAGAGAGAAAGCACAAGGAAAGTTCTGCTCGTCTAGATGTCTAACATAGGACAACAAACTGTCCCAGGTCATAGTGCAACATCCTGTTGCCACTGCACTGGGAACAAGGAGGATCTGTGATCTGTTTGAAGACCCATAAGCTAATTATCAGCGCACTGTTTTGAAGTTGTTTTGCAGAACCCTCGTAAAACCCTCCTCATGGCTTCATCATTCAGCTGGATTGAATTTGCTTCTAACTTTTGTATTTTGACTATTACAGGATTCCCAGCAGGAGAACTCCAAAAGCCTTTCTTTTGGGGGACGGAATATCCTAGGTAAGTAAGAAAGGAAAACTATAGTAAGTAGGCAATGAGGAGTAAAAGAGTTGCAAAGGTACGTTCTTGTGTGAAATGAAAGGGAGCATGAAGTGAAAGAGTGTATTGATACAGCAGCCCAAAACAATGTGTACAGTAGAAATGTATAATCATGGCATGAAGAAACTGACAACAGGAGAGCCCTTCGGGATGTGTCCTTCTGCTGCAGGCTGCTTTTTCTATTGAAAAACCAGGTTGATCTGAAAAGCTGCTGCCTTGTGATATACCTGTTTTTACCTTGGGAAACTGGATGTCTCTGTGTTGTTTTAAACTGAGGATTGATTGCTTTGAGGAATTCGTAAATAATTGTGTCTGATTTGGGTGTTTTGATTCTGTAGTGAGCAGAAGAGAGCAACGTGTGCATGAAGTCTAGCAGAAGAGAGCAACGTGTGCATGAAGTCTATTAGAAGAGAACTGTAAATAATGGAAACAAAAACTTTCATCTGCACTGAATGCTGCCCCACCCCAGCTAAGAGGGGCATTTAGTGTATTCCTCCTTTAAAATTTCATTATTTTCTTACTATAATTTTAAACTAATATTGGACCTGCTCCAAAGCCTCCTGAAGTGAATGGCAGCATTTCCATTGACTTCAGTGGGTTTTGGATTACGTCCAAAAGGCTTGGATCCACAAAAGGAACATAGGGGTTTTGAGGCTCAGTACTTCAAGGCCTAACTTGTGCCTAGAAAATCACAGGAACACACTGCAATTCACAGAGTCTGAATTAGGCCCTTAGGCTCCCTATACAATTAATGGGGAGAGAGAGGTGCCTAGGAATGGGATCCACAAAAGCCAGCGTGTTAGGTGGGGAGCCCCCATAAACTAGCCAATGGGAGATGCTGGTGAGAAGGGAGTTAGGAGTCCTGGAGTTAGGTGCCTAAGTCTGGGCTGCAGGATTTGCTCTGCTTCTGCTCTACAGCTGGGAACTCCTCTCCTGGAATCAGACATCTTAGGTGCCTAAGTACTTTTGTGGACCTGGGCCAAAGTGCTTGATGTCCCTCTTAGGGCCTCATCAAGGCAATAAATATCTCTCAGGATCATGAGCTTTAATCCAGCGAAGCACTTTAGCACATGCTTGCCTTTAAGCAGATGACCAGTTCCACTGGGGCCGTGGTTAACATGTGCTGTTATAGGGGGAAATGATTTCAGGTCACCTTTAATCATGCTTAGTGAAAAGTCCCTACTTCCATGCAATTCAATATTTTCATACTTGGGGAGGGACAAGAGAATAAAAAGACCCTGATAACAGTTTCAGAAAGCTATCTTGCTATCAAATGAGACCAATTACTACTGACAGGTGTGTTTAATAAATTCCATTGTTTACCTTTAAACATATGTTGTATTTATTATATTTCAATTGGGACGAGTGCCCCTCTAAATAGAAATTTTGGCAGTAAATATAAAGATATGTATTAAACTTAGGAACAAATAAATTCATGTTCAAGATTATTTCTTATGAGCCAAGTGACTTTCTTGTGGTGCAGTAAGTAGGAATAAAGGGAGGTGCTGTCCAGTTAACTCCTTTTCTACAATGCTTATTTCAGTGTGGTCAATTCCAGTTTTGTTCTCTGAGCTGATTTCTTGGTACCCTGATCTCCTGTCAAAGAGCTGAAATTGTGGTTCTTTTAAACAATTATGCCTCACATATTTCTCTTCTTTGTTACTCTAACTTATACAAGTTGTCAAGGTTCCTTCCACACTCTGAACTCTAGGGTACAGATGTGGGGATCTGCATGAAAACCCCCTAAGCTTATTTTTACCATCTTAGGTTAAAACTTCCCCAGGGTACAAACTATTTTACCTTTTGCCCTTGGACTTTATTGCTGCCACCACCAAACGTCTAACAAATATATAACAGGGAAAGAGCCCGCTTGGAAACGTCTTTCCCCCCCAAATCCTCCCCAAACCCTACACCCCCTTTCTTGGGGAAGGCTTGATAAAAATCCTCACCAATTTGCATAGGTGAACACAGACCCAAACCCTTGGATCTTAAGAACAATGAAATAGCAATCAAGTTCTTAAAAGAAGAATTTTAATTGAAGAAAAAGTAAAAGAATCACCTCTGTAAAATCAGGATGGTAAATACCTTACAGGGTAATCAAATCCAAAACATAGAGAATCCCTCTCAGCAAAACCTTAAGTTACAAAAAGACACAAAAACAGGAATATACATTCCATTCAGCACAGCTTATTTTCTCAGCCATTTAAACAAAACAGAATCTAACGCATATCTAGCTAGATTACTTACTAAGTTCTAAGACTCCATTCCTTTTCTGTTCCCGGCAAAAGTATCACCCAGACAGAGAGAACCTTTGTTCTCCCCACCCCCCAGCTTTGAAAGTATCTTGTCTCCTCATTGGTCATTTTGATCAGGTGCCAGCAAGGTTGTCTTAGCTTCTTAACCCTTTACAGGTGAAAGGGTTTTGCCTCTGGCCAGGAGGGATTGAAAGGTGTTTACCCTTCCTTTTATATTTATGACACAAGGCATTTTCACTCCTTTACTCATCAGAATGACATTTAGTAAACAAATGAATCTGCTCTATATCAAACAGCTTGGCTTATTCTGGATCTTTTGTCAGTCCATATAATAGAGACCATACATGAGTGCTGGAATCAGAAAAAAAGAATTGTCATATTTTGGGGGGATTAAATCATAAACACTTTTTTGGGCATGACTGAAATGAACAATTATTATGTGATGGATCATTATGCCCAGTAATAAAATGTTACTTCAAACCCTTTGCCTTTTCCTGTTACTATACAATGTGTTATTAATACACTAATATACACTACTTTGTTGTATGGCATTTCTGTAACGTGTGACGTATGTAAAGTTCCAGAAGAATAACTTAGCAAATACAAGATGTGTTTCGTGAATACCTCTTCTGAATGAAAATTTCACACACGTCTTTTCCTCTCACCATAGAAGAACATCCGAAAATTGAAAACAAAAATACACTGTACAAACAAACCAGGAAGATGTCAATTATTATCTGCCAGGAACATGAAATGATTGTCTCCTTTCTGGCTCTTCAGTGTATTAGATCTGATTGTAGATAATCTCTTATTTCTGCACAGGTGAAGGGAAATAGGATAATACCTCTTTTGAAAACAATGGGAATCTGTTTAATGTTTCAGACATTAAATGCCATGCATTTGCAAGCTTGTCTATCACATACTCAGAGAAGAGTCATTAGATTTTTAATCTTTTAATCTTTGATCTGTGCTTTTAATCTTTGATCTGTGCTTTTCTTTAACTACAATAACAGAATAATTTTACCCTTAACACTACCCAGTTCCCAGTTAGAAAATAAATGCTGCAATCAGTTGGAAGCCCCCTTTTTATTTTGAGTCCTGATGATGACATAAGATATTTGTATAGAAAATCTAGCCACCTCAGAGATGACAACAATGCCTTTAAGGTTTTATTTTCACCCTTCTTTAATAAACAAGGTTTTTCATGTTCCACCTTTCACTATCAGAAGCTTTGAGAGGAACTTTGTGGATGTAGGTTTTAGACACAAAAAATCTTTTCTGAAATGGAAACCTGTTCTATCCTCTATCTCATCTGCTTTGATGTTCATATGCATGCATATGTTGTAAGGTGAAACTGCTCTTTTGTGTTATAGGTCTTTAAGTTATGGTGCCATTGGAGTAATTGTTGGGCATGAGTTTACCCATGGATTTGATAATAATGGTGAGTAATTGTCCACATTTATATTGTTCTTCTTTTTGGATTTGTTGAATAGAAAAAAAAGATGCGTTGAAGCAGCTTTATGTGTACATATTTTCAACAATGATAAGATGTGTGAAGAGGACCATAAGATTGTAAAAAGAATGGTTTAGTTTTGTATGGATTCCTGCTGAAGTTGGGCCAAGAGGGATTTTTTATGAGTGAGTATTTTCCCCCGGTCTGAAACAGAACAAAAAGAAAAATAATAGAAACTATCCAATAAAATGAAATTCTGAAAAAAAGATGTTTTGGGCTAACGGAAATGTTTTATTTTGACAAAATCAAAACCTTTCCATTCTGATTTTTGCTTTACAAAATTAATTTACATAATACAAAATTTTAAAAAGCAAAAATAATTTCAAAATGGAAAATCAAAATGTTCCATTCAGAATGTTTATCAACATCTTTCCATTTTTTCTTTTGGAATGCATTTTCCTTTAAATTGACATGCTTCTGCAGAGTGTTTTGCTTTTGTGAAACAGAACCATTTTCCATCAGAAAATGCCAATCAGAAAATTTCTGACCAGCTCTAGTTCCTTCCACTGCTGCAATAGATATAACAATTAATAGACTTATGTCTTTGTCTTCTCATTGTCATATTGATTATGAGAAGTAGAAGTCTGTAGAAAATTATGGCAACGTATAACACACAGTTTATGGCAGTGTATTGTAAGGTATTGATCTGACTGGTCTGTGGTTGACTGGCTGATTTCTCTCTGGGCATGTCCACACTGCAATTAAAACACAGTGGCTGGTCAGTGCCAGCTGACTGTGGCTCACAGGGCTCTCAGGCTAAGGAGCTGTTTAATTGCTGTGTAGACATTTGGGCACAGGCTGGAGCCCAGGCTCTGGGACGTTGCAAGGTGGGAGGGTCCCAGAGCTCAGGCTGCAACCTAAACCTGAACATCTACTCCACAGTTAAGCAGCCCCTTAGCCAGAGCCCAAGTCAGCTGGCACGGGCCAGCCACAGGTGTCTAATTGCAGTGTAGACATAGCATATGTCATGAGGCTTTAGACAGGCAAACTGGGAAGCAGGAAGCATAGAAGTGTAGTATCAATTTTATAATATAGCAACCATGTGCCTGTTTTCAGAATCACAATTATATGAGCTGAGGATGAAAAATAACCACAGTTAGATTTTACTGGAAAGTTCCTATTTCTGTAATATTGTACAACTCCGAGCTATGTCATTGACATCACTCATGGGATAAAAGTTGTTATAAAAATGGGAACGGAGACACTGGATGAAGTAGAGGCCCACTGATAAAAATGGGAGCTTTGCCATTGATGTCAGTGGGGGCAGGATTTCACCCAGTGGCTAAGTCCATTTTAAACAAAAATATAAAATACAAATATGGATGTGGCCAAAAATAAATAAATAAATAAAGCCATTAGTCAAAAACTGATGACTAATCATGTCACCCTTTTTGGCTCTAAACATCTTAATGTCAATTGTTTTGATCCTTCTGGGTTCAATAATCTGCATGAAGAATAACTCAGAACAATTATGATTTTATGTGTGTGAAAGTAAGTTTTCTCTGAAAAATGGCTATGTAAAATAACACAATCTTCCTCAGCAAGTCATATCCTTGTGTATATTCAGAGTCATATTTGATTACTTTAGTTACAAACTTAAGTTTTTCTGCTTTTACTCTTATTCACACTGCACAGTCAAGATAGTTTTGGGAGTGCGTGCTGGATTCCATTCTGGCTCACAGGTCATTACATGAATTGTCTACTATGGTCTAACTGCAGTGTTAAATTCTGCCCTTAGTTACTCTTGTGAAATCCCTTATTCTCCAATTTCCAGCTATATAAATTCATCCTGGGATCTGAGAGTCAAGCTGTGTTATTTCCAGCTTGTGCATCAACATCCAAAAAAGAATCTCTAGACTATATTCTCAGTCACATATGTGCAACCCCATTGGCTAGGATGGCTGCTGCAGAGTGATGTACAGGTGTTAGCACTGTAAAATAATGCCATCTTAGAGGAAGAACCCAAAGCAGAGAATGTAATCTGGGTCTCTCTCAGAATAATTACATGCAAGACAAAGTACACAGCCACACCGTTAGGCAAACTACAAAGGCTATAACTCCATACCCTCTTGGGTTGAATCTTCCTTTTCCCGATTAAGTGAATGATATGCCTAATGTTGCATCTTTTTGAGATTCACTGACTGAGTGGCATTCGCTGGATGGCATGACCACAGGAGTTGGGTTTCTGTAATGCTACCTTTAGCTGAGGGACAAAAATCAGAAGATCTAAGTGAATTAAGCAGAATAAGCAAGTGTGGACAAACTGATGTGAAGTAATACATCTGTTTTACTACTCTAACTTCTTGTATTTGTGTCCATGCTATGCTACAAATACTGCAAAAAGTATATTTTTCTCAAAAATGTCTTCTGGTTTTTAGGTCGTAAGTATGACAAGAATGGAAATTTAGATCCCTGGTGGTCCACTGACTCTGAAGAAAAATTCAAAGAGAAGACAAAATGCATGATTAACCAGTACAATAACTATTACTGGAAGAGAGCTGGCTTAAATGTATGTAACATGCCAGTGGCTGAAGTCCCTGATAGTTTACTTATTTTTTCATGATTACCAACATGTTGGAATGCTACAAGTGAATGGGCTATTCATAACAAATGCTTTGAGATGAATGTAGCTGTTTTTCTGTTCATGTACTATACATGAAGTGAGCACATTTATTTAATTAAAGTTGTTTGTCAAATTATTAGTCGAAATAAATTACAACAAGAGACTCTTTGTTGAGAGGGTTAAACTGCTTCTCATAGTGAGGTCAACAGTGGAGGCAGTGTGAGTGGGTGAAGCCAAGCAGCAGGAGTAGTCCAGTGGGGATGTATGTGTTAAATGCCCTCTAATGGCAGTGTCAGCATAGAACAGTGATTGGAGCCGTGTAGTGGCAGCTACCATTTTTTTTAAAAGAAGGAACTAATAGTGTGTTTAGCAATCCCACCCAATACATCAGAAAATAAATTAACATTATAGTGTGGAGACACAAGCTACAGCTTATTTCCCATTCAACTCTTGCTATTTGTGGACATGTTGCTGATCAAATGAATCAAGTAGTAAACAATCATTCACAGCAACTGCAGAGTTGAAAAAGGAAATAGAAATGAAATTTGTGTATTGGCTATCAGAAGCATGGGCTCCTCCTGAATATATACAGGTTTAAACGGTACATTTCTTGAATGGAGCATAAATAGGGACCCTGGGTGTGGAATACTGGCCCCACTGATATCATTTGCAGAACTCCCATTGACTTCTATGGGGCCAGGATTTTTACATTTTTATGGTTAAATCCATATCCTTAAAACCCAATTTCTACCTCCTGTCTTGACATTTCAAAAGCAGAATTAACTCACCTGCTCTTGCACCTCCTCACAATAAGTTGTTAAAGGTATTGTTAGTTGTTCATCAGCTGAGTGATGATGATGTGCCACTGACCAATCAGCAATCCAGTGACTCAAGTTTGCAGTGCTGGATATCAGCCAATTTACAAATAAAATACCTCCCGCTGTTTGTTAAGCATCTCTGCTGCCACCATCATCACCACAAGAGAGGTATCACTTAAGACACAGAAAATGTTGTGGAGGAGCTGCTGGAACTCACCCACTCGTTCCATGCTGTTGCTATTGGCCCATCCATTAGTCTCTTGCTTTCTGGAGGTCCTGACTGTGGTTAGGAGGATTTGGACCCTCCCTCATCTGTGAAGTTGTAGGAACTGCTGCTAGTGCACAGTCATGTCATCTACAGGACTTCACTGAGGTGAAGATATTTAGTTCTTCCTTTTCTGTGAAGCATCATATTGCACTTTATGATAGGGTCATTTTTGTTATGTTTCAGGGTGTGCGCACACACAGATAAAAATATAAAATACCCCTTTTGGAACACTGGAATGTAAAACTACTTTATTTCTTAGAATTCAGAATGATACACACAGTCCCACACAGAGAGAGACAAAGCAGGCTGCTCCCTAAGACATAGGCACAACTCTCCTAACTTTGTTCTAGACTGGCTTTTTCCTGACTAACTGCTGCTCCCAGATTACACACTTCCCTACAGAGTCCCCAAGCATGCAAGCAGGACCATCCTCTTTCAACTCCTCTTTCAATTTGAAATGAAAAGGTCTCCAAAAAGGTGCTTAATGAAAGAAGTAGATATGAAAATAGATATAGTTTCAGACTTTGCCAATACCAAAGAGCTGTGGTGTTAAGAAATTCTCTTGTTCTCCCATCACTATCATGATCCCTTTTAGCCACAGCCATTTTAGTGATCTGATCCAGAGTCCATTGAAGTCAATGGAAAGATTCCCATTCACTCCAAAGGCCTTTGACTAGACCATTGTGCCACTGATAATTTGTCCAGTCCTAAATTTCAAACTGTTGCTTCATACCATTTTATCAGCTGTTGCATTGGAATCATATTTTAATTAATTTGATTCTAAACTTGATCCTGTGGTTGTTTTTTGTATAAAAAGTTGGAGGAAAAAACTAATGAATTACCAATACAATCTGATAACTCAAGAACCCTTATAGGTCTGGTGATAATAGATAGTGCTCTACTCCACAGAAAATGAGAGGTTCTTTCAGATTATATTAAATATTGTAATATCAGGATATTGGGTTTATCAGCATTTAGATGACACCAATTTTTGTAACATGATTTTTTTATGGTTGCTGGAAGCAATATTAGAAAAAAGAACTTGAACCTTCTTTCTAGATTTGTAAAAAGCATTTTGTACGCTACCCATTTCAATTCTCTCCGTGACATCTACTTTTAATTCGACTGTTTTATGTTATACTTTGATAATTACTGTCACTCCAGTAGTAGATAAAGAGTTATGTGGAGAAATAAATGTAGTTTGTCACATAAGTAGAAAACTTTGCAAATTCCCAGATCTAACTAGAGCAGCTAAAACATGGATGGAAAAAAATATTGATACTTATTCAAATTTCACAGACCAGATTCTCAGATGCATTGTTTCTGCTTCATGCCACTTTGCCTTTGGGATCTAACCCTAGAGCTAGAGTAACTGGCCACAGGAGAATACAGAGATGGTATGAGTAAAGGTTTGATTTTTCACATTGGAAAGCAATTTTCTTCATCAGAGCTATTCATTTACAGTAGCTGAGGATCTGGCCTATAACCTCTGTTTGATTTTTTTCCTGTATGTATATATAGGTTGGCCTTGAAATGCAGTTTAGAAACAGATCAAATGAATTATGTTCTTCCTTTCTGCCAGGTAAAAGGGAAGAGGACTTTGGCAGAAAACATTGCAGACAATGGAGGTTTGCGAGAGGCTTTCAGGGTAGGTGTAAGATTCCCAGTGGTGATGCAAGAGCATGCGCACCAATCTCAGGGAGCAGACTGTTAAAAATCAGGGCACAATCCCCTAATTGCTTGTGAGGTATAAACTTGGATCTCACCAACCAACTGCACCAAGTGCAAGCTTCTCAGGCACTTTAACAGCCTTAACATGGAGTCACAGACCGTCCCCTTGGATACTCCGGTCTGTCTCACCGGCCAGGTAAGCGTATCGCTGTGACAGATGACCTCTTACACCAAGAATCACAGCGCTATTCAGGTTAATCCTAATCCCAAAGAGCCAGTCACTTACCCCAGGTCAATTGCGCTTTGGGTTTCACACCAAGACAATGCTTGTAGCCAATCCTATAGTAAACTATCTGAAGATTAATTAAATAGGGAAAGGGAAAATAGGGAATTATTTACATGGTTAAAGCAAGCAACGTAGACACACGAATTATTACAGTCTTATATTTCAAAAGGTAATATAGGCTGCTATAATCAGCAAACTCTATTTGACCTTTAGGGGTAACCCAGGTTAAGCAGCTGAGGATCTTTTGCTTATGCGTAGAAATACCTTCCACCCCCTCACCACAAGTCCAAGCAACATAGTCCCTTTGGTTTGTTTTTTTTTGAATTCCCCTCCTGCCATGTGCTCTGAGCTGAAAAACTCAGCTGATGGGAGGAGTCCATTTGCATGACTCATCTTCTCAGGGAGGAGAGCAGAATAAGAATAAGAATCTTTAGTCCTTTTGTTGGCAATCCAGATGTGGGGAGTTTCCAGTTGTAAAATCCACCCAATCTGGTATCAGTGGGCCTCCTCTTTCTGGACGGGCATAACCATTTCTGCAGAAGAGCAGGTCTTCAAACTAATGTCCCTCTCCTGTATGGCGACTCATACAATCCTAGAGGCTCACAATACAACCACTCACATATTACATTACAATATGGAACACAGATATTACAAGTAGGATTAATGCATTCAGCAATTCACAAGCATTTGTGAGAGACTAAACACTCTTATAATTCAAACGCCTATTTTATCAATGTTAATCCACAAGTGATCCAGACAAATTCCAGCTATGTATCTGTAAGTGTCCAGTTGAGACATGGGGTCTTTGGCAGGAGCTGGCACCTGGCCTGCCAATGTCACAGTAGTCAGCTGTTTTATTTCTTTGTGCTTGAGGGGAAAAAAATTGAAACACAGTATTGTAAAAAACTGCTGTTGAGCTCTGTATCTACTGAACAGTACTCACTGTACCTCTCCAATCAGGCCTATAGGAAATGGATTGAAGAAAAGAGACAAGGAGCAGAGGAGGCTTTGTTACCAGGCATTGAATTCACCCACAATCAGCTCTTCTTTCTCAGTTACGCTCATGTGAGTACTAGAAAACGCATTTTCAAGTTGATGTATCCACGAGGTTGCTCTACAATCTGCTTGGTTTAAAAACAACCCCCCCTCCCCAACCTTTTCTCCAAAAGAAGAGATTTTAATGGGTTGAATAAAGACTCCTTTTTCTGAACTTACTAATTTTTCTTCTCCTTCTCCCTCTGTGTCCTCTCAAGGATGTCACTCATCTTTCTTCTCATCCCCAAACTTTTGTACCCCCTTTTTCTTTGCAACTTACTGGCTCCTCTACTTCTCCCACTGAAATTATTCCAGCTCTTGAACATAGTTGTCATGACAGCCATATCCCTCTCTCTTGTAAACCTCTTCCTCTCAATTGCCTTCATCCTGTCCCTGCCAATTTTTCAATCACTTCCCCTTCGGTTTCTCACCTATATAGGCCTTTGTAGGGTTTCAGAGGTTTGAGAGCAATAGGTCTTAAGTCTGATGTATTGGGCATGTTGTTCAGTGAAACCAAGCAATGGAGGAGAGAGAAATCTTGGAAAGTTTGTTCACTTTGTCTGCTGTGCATTAAGATTGCTTCCGGTGCCCTTTGTATATTCAGCACAATTTTAGAAAAGAGACACCGGTATGGACATTAAATATCCTTGAATTCATCTTATTTCATACAAAGGATTAGGTGCTTGACCAACTCACAAGGTCTGTTAGGGTGTACTGGGTATAGTAGACAAGAGGATAATTCAGTATTTGCATATATTGTCCATAGCCTCCTTTGTGGTCACTCATAATTGGGTCAGATATGACCTTAGGAGCTGAAAATTAAGGGGCATTAAAGGAAACTTGGAAAATACGTTAGGAATCAGTATTGAAAACAATGAAGTAATGTGTTAAGTAATGTCTACAGTTGATAGGGACAAGAAATATCATTATATCACATCTTTAATATACACTTTAGAGCAGGGATCTCAAACTCAAATGATCACGAGGGCCACATGAGGACTAGTACATTGACCCGAGGACCGTATCACTGACACACACACACCCCCCACCCCGCTACCCCAGCCCTGCCCCACTCCACCCCTTCCATGAGGCCCTGCCCCTGCCCCGCCTCTTCCCACCCCTTCCCCACCACCATTCCAACCCCTTCCCCAAAGTCCCCACCCCAACTCCACCCCCTCCCTGCTCCTATTCCAACCCATTCCACAAATCCCTGCCCCACCTCTTCTCCGCCTCCTCCCCTGAGTGCATGGCTCCCCGCTCTTCCCCCTCCCTCCTGGAAAGCACTAAGTACCACCAAACAGCTGTTTGGTGGTGGGAAGCGCCTGGTGGTAGGCAGAGGAGCGGGGTTGCAGCGCGCTGGGAGGGAGGGTTGGCGATGGGTAAGGGGAGCTTGGCAGCCATAGGAAATAGCTCTGTGGGGGGGGCACAGGGAGCTTGGCAGGCCGCAGCAAAGAACTCGGCGGGCCGTGTGTTTGAGACCCCTGCTTTAGAGGTTTAAAACCAAGAAGATTCACAGTGGTTAAAAGGGAGGGGAAAGAGAGTTCCAGATGGTGCAGCACAAGACAAGCGGCGACCCTCAATTACAATGACTCTCAAGGGAAAGGACAATCAAGGAAGCTAGCATTAGATGAGCTAAGTGAGCAGATGGGGAACAGCAGTGGTTAGAGACTTGAATCCCTGGAGAGTGTTTGAAAATCAGAATTGCTTTAAATTAGATACAGAGATGACTAGGAAGCCAGTGGAGGTGAAGGAAAATGGGTGTGGTATTGTTCCTGCCCATCTCGTATATATTACAGTAATACATGTAGAAGGATCAGCTACATTTTGAAAACTGTGTCCCCCAAATAACGTACATGTTTGTCTTTTCTTCGTTAGGTGAGATGCAACTCCTTCAGACCAGAGTCTGCAAGAGAGCAAATCCATACAGGAGTTCACAGCCCTCCTCAATTCAGGTAGAGTAAATAATATGACAGGTTTCAGAGTAGCAGCCGTGTAAGTATGTATCTGCAAAAAGAAAAGGAGTACTTGTGGCACCTTAGAGACTAACAGATTTATTTGAGCATAAGCTTTCGTGAGCTACAGCTCACTTCATCGGATGCATGCAGTGGAAAATACAGTGGGGAGATTTTATATACACAGAGAACATGAAACAATGGGTGTTACCATACACACTGTAATGAGAGTGATCAGGTAAGGTGAGCTATTACCAGCAGGAGAGGAAAAAAAACCTTTTGTAGTGATAATCAAGGTTTGGCCAAACCGGACAGTCTCTTCATAAAAGAATAAATGGACACAAATCAGATGTCAAGAATTATAACATTCAAAAACCAGTCGGAGAACACGTCAATCTCTCCGGTCACTCGATTACAGACCTAAAAGTCGCAATTCTTCAACAAAAAAACTTCAAAAACAGACTCCAACGAGAGACTGCTGAATTGGAATTAATTTGCAAACTGGACACCATTAACTTAGGCCCGAATAAAGACTGGGAGTGGATGTGTCATTACACAAAGTAAAACTATTTCCCCATGTTTATTTTCCCCCCATATTGTTCCTCACACGTTCTTGTCAACTGCTGGAAATGGCCCACTTTGATTATCACTACAAAAGGTTTTTTTTCTCTCCTGCTGGTAATAGCTCACCTTACCTGATCACTCTCCTTACAGTGTGTATGGTAACACCCATTGTTTCATGTTCTCTGTGTATATAAAATCCCCCACTGTATTTTCCACTGCATGCATCCGATGAAGTGAGCTGTAGCTCACAAAAGCTTATGCTCAAATAAATTTGTTAGTCTCTAAGGTGCCGCAAGTCCTCCTTTTCTTTCAGTAAATAATATATCTGTCTAAAGTACACAGCTGTAACTAGGGTGGGGCAAGAGGGGCAACTGCCCAGGGTGCAGAGCTGGTGGGGGCGCAAAAATGGGGCAGCGCAAGATCAGGCCCAGCTGTGACAGCCCCCCACCCCGCAGGATTGAGCCCAGCAGCGTTGGCCGGAGTCCATGGGCATAGTTTTGGGCGCCAGGGGCATTGCTCCCCCAAACAGAGGCCCAGACTGGAAGCAGAGGAGGTGGTATGGAGCTGCTTCTCCTGCGGAGCGCTCGTGCCTCTGCAGCTGGACACCGCCTCCTGGGTCCTAGTGCCAGTTATCTTCCCCTTCTACGTTTGGTGGGTGCCCTATATGGTCACCATCTTGTTTTCTGTACAATGGTAAATGCCCACAGGGGGCATATTGGGGAAAGGGGGTGAGGTCGGGGAAAGATGCAGTGGGGAAGGAAGGGGGATGGGATAGGGCAGGGGACAGTGGGGATGGGGAAGAGAGGAATGGGGCAGGCGGAGGGGGATGTGGGAGTGGTGGGAGGGGGATGGGATGGGGAAGAGACGGGGATAGGGGAATGAGGGGTGGGAAGTGAGAACCCAACGCAACATCCCCTTGGCAGCAGCTGGGGCTCCCCTGTTAAGCCAGACCATCTCTCCGCAGCACTGGCAGCCTACCTCCAGTGGGTACCCTTGCCACAGGTACCCCCTCCAGCGCCCCCCAAATATCTCCAGCTCCTCCTCCCCCAGGCAGTGTCCTTTATTTGGGATCTTGAAATATGGTAACCCTCGGGGTCGCTGCATTCTCACAGGCTTGGTTTCTGGAGCTGGCGGGAGCAGCTGTTCCCCAGTGCTTGGAGTGGGTACCGGGCTTGCATGGCTGAGCTCAGAGCTCAGGCTGTATGACTGTGAGCCCGGCCACAAGAGGCAGCTGGCTCAGGGAGCAGGGCAGAGAGGGCTGCCAGGCAGCTGACCAGAGCACCTGCTACCACAGCATGGAGAGCCAGGGGCCCAAGCAGGCCAATAGCTTTTGATCTGTCGGCTCCTGGCAGGAGGCAATGGTTTTCAAACTGTAGGGCACATTGCCCTAGGGAGGTGCATCCCACAGTGTGAAAACCTCTGTGCTAAATGGGAGGCAGAAATTTGGGGAGACACATGAGCCCGTGTGCAACCTCCCCCAATCACCTTTAGGGGGCGCAAATCAGGGGTGCTGAAACAATTTTTATAGTGGGGATACTGCTGATGGAAACTATGGAAACCATGTATTTGGTGTTTGTTATTACTACTTCAAGCCAGGGCAGCACCCTTAGTTCCTGCACCACTGGTGCAAATATGATTGTTTGCCCTGGCACTAAAATGCATAGTTACGGCTCTGCTAAGGTACCTACAGAGACAATACAGTGTCTAACTGCAGAAATATAGGACACTGAAAGAGGTAAAGGAATCAATGCAAAAGTGGGTGCTGCTCTTATTGTTCTAGCGTTTAGTTATTTGTACCTGAATATTTTTATTATCTCCACTTCCGTTATTGGGGATAGGCTTCTGCAAAAATGCGCGTTTTGCACCAGTCTTGGAAAATGGTCAGACTAGATCTTGTTCTGATCTCCTTTGGGGGTGTTCCATAGTCCAGGCCTAGAATCTAAAACAGCTTGTTTGCCTCTGGTCTCTGTGAATCTCAGGTTGGCCATGGAAAGTTTCCATGTCCCTGAGGACCACAGTGATTTTGGACAAAAGCATTCTCAGCTGATGTTATCACGTTATGGAACAAACTTCTAGAGAAGATTAGGTGAATCCAGAATCTGACCATCTTTAGCAAATGCTGAAAAACCTTCCTCTTTCAAAAGGCATCTTTTTACCATAAGACTGGGACTCAACAGTGATATTCCTGTGAAATTAATAACATCTGACAAATCAAAACCAACCCCCCTACCTCAAGCAGCGGTTTTACCTCAAGAAGGGAGAAGTCCCAGAGATTCCAGGGACTTTGTTATTGCCATCAATTTTACATGGAAGGTCTCAGATACTATGATGAGGGATGGCAATATAAAACCCTATGGATACATGATTTCATCCTTGAATAGTCTTTCCTCACTATGTACTCTTTGCCATTAGTTATATTTATTAACTGTAACTATATTTTCAGTAATTAGTAGTGGCTATTAATTTGCAATAGGTGTGTCTCAATTAAGTGCTGATACTGCAAGCAGAACTTGCACTGACTTCAAAGTTTCTAAATGCAGGCCCTGAATATGTATCTGAAAGCTTAATGTTTCCTGATATTTTATTTGCAGCCTAATAGTATATTGTAGTTCTCCCCACAAAACTGACCTTTAGACATTTTTTGCACTGCAAGTATCCCTACTAGCAGAAAGTCCAATCAGTGTGATGGGAATTTCTTTTCCACCATGCTGAGCTACACTGAAAGGCTGATTGTATGCAGCAGAGAAAAAGTGCTACTTCACTGCAGAGCCAAGGTGAAAGAGATACATGATTAATTGCTTAGTAGATACACGTCTGCCATTAGCCCAGACTTTCACTTATTTTAGTACCATTTCAAACTTCACATTAGTAAGTATTAAGAGACTAAAAACTACTAGGAGTCAACCAAATGTAATTTTAGCAATGGTAAAATAATCCTAGCTGACATGAAATAAGGGAGGGCAGGAAAGAGAAGTCAAGAACTATGTGCATAGAGAGAGGGAACTATTGTCTCAACTGGAGGTGGTCTCTTCAGGTTGGCATGTAGACATTGCCAGGACAGTGTAAGGGAGTCTATACTCCTGTTTTCTGTGCTGCCCTTGTTTGTTGAGTGACAAAAGACAAATTCCATTCCATTAGCCTGTTAAGCTGGCACCTTTCCTGAATGCTACGATCTAGATTTGGACACCCTTACTCTGTAAAATAGCATTTTATTCTACAAAATCCCACTGACTTCACTGGAGTTTCTTGCAGGTCCTTCTCAATATTTTGGGTAAAACAATGTTGGCCCGATGTTAATTTAAAGGAAAACTTTCCCTGAAATACAAAACTTTTCCAATGTCTGAGAATAAAGAGAACAGAAAATGTAACTTCCACAAATAGAAAAAAATCTGAAACTTTAAAGTTCAGCAGAACTCTGGAGGATCTGTGATGTTTCATTTCAAATAACTTAGATGTTGTGTTTTGTTTCTTTCTTTAGAGTTATTGGTGCAATGAGCAACTTCGAGGAGTTCCGTAAAGCTTTCAATTGCCCAGTAAATTCAACCATGAATAGAGGTTCAGAATCCTGTCGGTTATGGTAGATGGTCTTTTTAAATCCAGTGCCAAGAGGTTTTTTTTATATATATATATATATAAACTGCTGTTTCTGAACTTTAACCCACTGCTACAGCTTCAGAGCAACATTCAGCAATATAGAAAGGTTTTATTTTTTTAATGCATCTTCATCATCTGGGTGGGTGACCTGCACAGATCTAATCATTGTCTGTTTATGGTTTGGAAGCCTTAAACATTGGACAAGAGAAAGGAGAGGATTCAGGAAAAAAATTGACACTCTATGATTGGATTGCTGTTGATGGATTGCTGCCGTTATTCATTCCACTTCCTGATTTATAGTTTAGCAAGAGGAAAATGGTAGAATCTAATTGTAATCTATTGCTTTGCAGGAGGGCTGAGCAAAATGTTCCTATACAAAATTCAGTCCTTCCAGATTTGTTTAGTTCACGAGAACTGCTACATAGCCAGCGCTGATCTCCTGTGCAATACAGCATTTTGATAACATACGGTGTTATTGCATAGCATGCCATAAATGATTTTGCATGATGTTAAGACACTAGATTTTATATCAATTCAATTTAAGAAGTCAGATCAATGCCTGAGGTTGGAATAGCTCCTCATTGTTTCCACCTGCACTGACTAAACACAAAGATTACTTGTCAAATCCTGGGCATTCTTCATGAGTGCCTTAATAGCACCATATGGCGAAAATCTACTAGTGGAAATGGGGCTAGAGCAGGGAATCCCTGTCACTGGGAAACACTAGAATAATTGCATTATTATGTGTAGTCTTGATTCCTGTTCGTAACAGGCACACATTTACACACACGGGGTGTATGTCACCCTTGTATACAGGGCCTGAACAAGGAAGCTGCACCATTCACACCTCATGAAAGCTCCACACACTACCTAAGTCCCACTTGAGCGCTATGAGCTAGGGTTTAATGAGATGTAAGTGGTACTCCGTGCCAGCGCTAGGCATTAGAGGACTAACCAATTGATCAGGGTCTCGAGCAGCTCAAGAGGGCCCCTTATTCACTTTAGTAGTATGCGGTGTGTGTGTTGGGGGGCGGGGGTAGGGAATATTCCTGCTCAGGGTCCCCAACCAGAGGGAGGGATAACTTAGTGGGTTGAGCACTGGCTTGCTAAACCCAGGGTTTTGAGTTCAATCCTTGAGGGGGCCATTCTGTGTGACAGTTGTTTTGGGGGAGGGATAGCTCAGTGGTTTGAGCACTGGCCTGCTAAACCCAGGGTTGTGAGTTCAATCCTTGAGGGGGACATTTAGGGATCTGAGGCAAAAATTGGGGATTGGTCCTGCTTTGAGCAGGGGGTTGGACTAAATGACCTCCTGAGGTCCCTTCCGACAGTGATATTCTATGAATGGGCTATCACCACTTCTGCGTGTACTGGCCCTATACACAGAGGTGAAATCCACCTGTATCCATTAGGAAAGGGGGAGAAGTGACTCAAGAACTTAGCATCTACAACGTTTGGCCTGTTTGCCTCACAAGAGATATTCAGATGCAGACAACTTTCCAGATGTGGTATGTAATCAGGCAATTAAGTCCTTCATCTGATTTCCATTGATAATGTTCATAAAAGCATGTTTTCTATTGTGGTAAGCTTTATTATGTAATAGTTAGGAAAGAAAAGCAAACAAAAATAATCTCTTGCCCAAGGAAATATATAGAAGTGGGTTTTAGGTACACTGTACAGCGCTTAACTGATTTTTACATAGAAGAATAATTTCACACTGACAGAAGTTTTACTGTAGTAGTTTAAAAAAAAATCTTCCCCTTTAAATGGTTTGGCTTTTAAAAGAATATTATCAGTATAAAAACAGGGGGTAGAGGTTACTGAGTAAGGCTGATTTAAATTTTTCCAGCAAAAACGGCTTTAGTCAAAAATCCAATTTTTTATTGAATACAATTTTTCATTACAGTTGTCTTGTTTTCCGTGCCTCTTATGAAAGGAGGTGATACACCGGGGAAATGTAGTCTGCCCACGAAGCCCAGTCTATAGAGGAAAATGGGGGCATGAGGGACCAGAACTACGTCTCCCATGCGGCACTGCAACAGTATTTCTGAATCAAAATAATTTTTGGGGACAAAATATTTCACTAAAAAGTCAATTTTCTTCAGGAAGCAAAAACCAGTTGCCAACTACCTCTGAGTTCCATGCCACTGAAGTGCACAGTAGTAATTTTTTTTCCTGAAGTTATTTGCCAAAGATGTCATTAAGATGGCCAGTATTTCTTATAAGGCCTTTAATTGCAGAAATCAGGACTCCTTGTTTGAGTTTGTCCTATTGAATTACATGGAACTACATGCAAGATAGAGTTGCTGTTAAGTTACTGGTTTTAGTAAATTGACTATCGAACACATTCATGCTCAGGACACGAATATTGACATTATTCGGTTCACTTTGAATAAGCAGCTTAAAGTTCAGGGGTGAAATCTTGGCCCCACTGAAGTCAGTAGGAGTTTTGACATTTACATAAATGGGGCCAGGATTTCACCCAGAGGCTTATCTCTCGAGTATGCAAAAACAGTTTTGCAACAGTCGGTTTTCTTTGCTGCTGGGGAGTCTGGTAAATTTCTTTTGTTTGCCTTATGCTCTCAGGAAAGCAGAACAAAATAATTAAACGCATTCTTAGACATATGTTAACCAAAGATAATTAAAATCATAATAATGCCTCATGAAGTCTCTTCTCACTACCACTATCTCCGTATTCAGAGTAACAGCCGTGTTAGTCTGTATTCGCAAAAAGAAAAGGAGGACTTGTGGCACCTTAGAGACTAACCAATTTATTTGAGCATGAGCTTTCGTGAGCTACAGCATCCGATGAAGTGAGCTGTAGCTCACGAAAGCTCATGCTCAAATAAATTGGTTAGTCTCTAAGGTGCCACAAGTACTCCTTTTCTTTTTACTATCTCAGTAGTCCCTTTTATAGCTCTGATCTGCTTTCCTATTGTGCCTGTGTATCACCAGTGTCTTGCTATAACAAGTGTAATACTGTCAGTCCACCAACTATGTCTATCCTGCCAAATGACTTTATCAAACATATTTCGCTCCTGCAGCTTCTAAATTGCACTTCTGGGTAAGTTTTCGGAGAATATTGAAAAACCAGTGCATATCTCTCACCAACAGATGTTACTATACTTTCCAGTGCTGGGAAGGATGGAAGAGGTCCTATTAGTGTTCTTTTTACTTTAAACGAATATCATTCTTAATATGTTCGTCCAATGTTCAAACGTTAGGCTCCAGGTCAGGATAAGTGGAAAAAATTGCCATGTACAATGCACATGCAGAATGTTTTGTAATGTGTGAATTTGAAGACATTTTTTTTTGTTCCATGAAAAACAAAAACAAACATTTTTTTCAGAGTAACAGCCGTGTTAGTCTGTATTCGTAAAAAGAAAAGGAGTACTTGTGGCACCTTAGAGACTAACCAATTTATTTGAGCATAAGCTTTCATGAGCTACGGCTCACTTCATCGGATGCATACTGTGGAAAGTTTAGAAGATCTTATTATATACACACAAAGCATGAAAAAATACCTCCTCCCACCCCACTCTCCTGCTGGTAATAGCTTATCTAAAGTGATCACTCTCCTTACAATGTGTATGATAATCAAGTTGGGCCATTTCAAACACAAATCCAGGTTTTCTCACCCCCCCCCCCCCACACACAAACTCACTTTCCTGCTGGTAATAGCTTATCCAAAGTGACCACTCACCTTACATTGTGTATGATAATCAAGGTGGGCCATTTCCAGCACAAATCCAGGGTTTAACAAGAACGTCTGGGGGGGGGGGGTAGGAAAAAACAAGGGGAAATAGGCTACCTTGCATAATGACTAAGCCACTCCCAGTCTCTATTCAAGCCTAAGTTAATTGTATCCAATTTGCAAATGAATTCCAATTCAGCAGTTTCTCGCTGGAGTCTGGATTTGAAGTTTTTTTGTTGTAAAATAGCGACTTTCATGTCTGTAATCGCGTGACCAGAGAGATTGAAGTGTTCTCCGACTGGTTTATGAATGTTATAATTCTTGACATCTGATTTGTGTCCACTTACTCTTTTACGTAGAGACTGTCCAGTTTGACCAATGTACATGGCAGAGGGGCATTGCTGGCACATGATGGCATATATCACACTGGTGGATGTGCAGGTGAACGAGCCTCTGATAGTGTGGCTGATGTTATTAGGCCCTGTGATGGTGTCCCCTGAATAGATATGTGGGCACAGTTGGCAACGGGCTTTGTTGCAAGGATAGGTTCC
The DNA here is from genome assembly GCF_965152275.1 of Natator depressus. Classification (NCBI taxonomy): domain Eukaryota; kingdom Metazoa; phylum Chordata; order Testudines; family Cheloniidae; genus Natator; species Natator depressus. Next base: position 140,140,550 of record NC_134234.1, read on the forward strand.
TGGGTTAGTGGTTCTGTTGTGTGGTATGTGGTTGCTGGTGAGTATTTGCTTCAGGTTGGGGGGCTGTCTGTAGGCAAGGACTGGCCTGTCTCCCAAGATTTGTGAGAGTGTTGGGTCATCTTTCAGGATAGGTTGTAGATCCTTAATAATGCGTTGGAGAGGTTTTAGTTGGGGGCTGAAGGTGACGGCTAGTGGCGTTCTGTTATTTTCTTTGTTAGGCCTGTCCTGTAGTAGGTGACTTCTGGGAACTCTTCTGGCTCTATCAATCTGTTTCTTCACCTCCGCAGGTGGGTATTGTAGTTGTAAGAATGCTTGATAGAGATCTTGTAGGTGTCTGTCTCTGTCTGAGCGGTTGGAGCAAATGCGGTTGTATCGCAGAGCTTGGCTGTAGACGATGGATCGTGTGGTGTGGTCAGGGTGAAAGCTGGAGGCATGTAGGTAGGAATAGCGGTCAGTAGGTTTCCGGTATAGGGTGGTGTTAATGTGACCATCGTTTATTAGCACTGTAGTGTCCAGGAAGTGGATCTCTTATGTGGACTGGATCAGGCTGAGGTTGATGGTGGGATGGAAATTGTTGAAATCATGGTGGAATTCCTCAAGGGCTTCTTTTCCATGGGTCCAGATGATGAAGATGTCATCAATATAGCGCAAGTAGAGTAGGGGCGTTAGGGGACGAGAGCTGAGGAAGCGTTGTTCTAAATCAGCCATAAAAATGTTGGCATACTCTGGGGCCATGCGGGTGCCCATAGCAGTGCCGCTGATCTGAAGGTATACATTGTCCCCAAATGTAAAATAGTTATGGGTAAGGACAAAGTCACAAAGTTCAGCCACCAGATTAGCCGTGACATTATCGGGGATAGTGTTCTTGACGGCTTGTAGTCCATCTTTCTGTGGAATGTTGGTGTAGAGGGCTTCTACATCCAAAGTGGCCAGGATGGTGTTATCAGGAAGATCACCGATGGATTGTAGTTTCCTCAGGAAGTCAGTGGTGTCTCAAAGGTAGCTGGGAGTGCTGGTAGCGTACTACAGGACAGGCCTAACAAAGAAAATAACAGAACGCCACTAGCCGTCACCTTCAGCCTCCAACTAAAACCTCTCCAACGCATTATTAAGGATCTACAGCCTATCCTGAAAGATGACCCAACACTCTCACAGATCTTGGGAGACAGGCCAGTCCTTGCCTACAGACAGCCCCCCAACCTGAAGCAAATACTCACCAGCAACCACATACCACACAACAGAACCACTAACCCAGGAACCTATCCTTGCAACAAAGCCCGTTGCCAACTGTGCCCACATATCTATTCAGGGAACACCATCACAGGGCCTAACAACATCAGCCACACTATCAGCGGCTCGTTCACCTGCACATCCACCAATGTGATATATGCCATCATGTGCCAGCAATGCCCCTCTGCCATGTACATTGGTCAAACTGGACAGTCTCTACGTAAAAGAGTAAGTGGACACAAATCAGATGTCAAGAATTATAACATTCATAAACCAGTCGGAGAACACTTCAATCTCTCTGGTCACGCGATTACAGACATGAAAGTCGCTATTTTACAACAAAAAAACTTCAAATCCAGACTCCAGCGAGAAACTGCTGAATTGGAATTCATTTGCAAATTGGATACAATTAACTTAGGCTTGAATAGAGACTGGGAGTGGCTTAGTCATTATGCAAGGTAGCCTATTTCCCCTTGTTTTTTCCTACCCCCCCCCAGACGTTCTTGTTAAACCCTGGATTTGTGCTGGAAATGGCCCACCTTGATTATCATACACAATGTAAGGTGAGTGGTCACTTTGGATAAGCTATTACCAGCAGGAGAGTGAGTTTGTGTGTGTGTGGGGGGGGGTGAGAAAACCTGGATTTGTGTTTGAAATGGCCCAACTTGATTATCATACACATTGTAAGGAGAGTGGTCACTTTAGATAAGCTATAACCAGCAGGAAAGTGAGTTTGTGTGTGTGTGTGTGGGGGGGGGTGAGAAAACCTGGATTTGTGCTGGAAATGGCCCAACTTGATTATCATACACATTGTAAGGAGAGTGATCACTTTAGATAAGCTATTACCAGCAGGAGAGTGGGGTGGGAGGAGGTATTTTTTCATGCTTTGTGTGTATATGATAAGATCTTCTAAACTTTCCATAGTATGCATCCAATGAAGTGAGCTGTAGCTCACGAAAGCTTATGCTCAAATAAATTGGTTAGTCTCTATGGTGCCACAAGTACTCCTTTTCTTTTTGCAAACATTTTTTTGCAAGTGCACATTTGGGCTCTGATCTTTGAAAAGAATTAGTCCCTGATCTTGCAAAGACTTGTGCACACCTTAAATTTTACGTACACTGAGTAGTTCTATTGATCTCTCTGGGATTACTCAGTGTGCAAAGTGATGCATGTGCATTAGCCTTTGCAGGAGCAGGGTGTTATGTGCACGAGTAGCATCACACATGAGTAGTCCCAGTGAAGACACAATTGTACTAATCACCCATGTAAAGTTACTCTGGTGTATAAGGGATTGCACTTTGAGCTGGAGTAGAGAATGGTTGGTTTGTTTAAACCCAACACCTATAAAAAATCCATCTTTCACCTTGTGTGGGTGATCTTTTACATTCTAAAATTAGGAATAAAATGTATTTGTTAAATATCTGATTTATAAAATATTTAGAAAGTTATGTATAATTTTTCATGAAGCATTGTTCAACTGGTCACGCATATCAAAGGTATATTATATATTAAATTACTGTGAAATATATAATTATCTCAAAAGAAATATTGAAATCCGATGGCTCAAGAGGCAGAGCCTCTGACTTAAAAAGCCTTTTCTGATTATGTTTTTTCATTTTGCTGGTCAGTCTATTGTATTCCCTGTTTTAAGTGCAATCAATCAATAAAAAAGCCATATTGATTAAGAATTTTCCTGTGTGCTTTACAGCCAAAGGTGTTTGGGATCTGACTATTGTCAATGATAAAATGTCCTATTTGTAATATCTAAGATTTGCAAAATGTAATAAGGAGCATGCGTGGCTCCATGGCTATGTGGTACCAGGATTTCAAGGCTACTATTAGTTTTTTTTATGGTAGTGCCCAGAGGCTCCAATCAGGATCAGCCCCCCGTTGTGCTCGGTGCTAACTCACATGGTAGTAGGACAGTCTCTGCCTGAATCTTAGCCTAGGGTTCCAGTCCCTGCAGACACACATGTGCACTGCCATACAGCTTTCTATGCCTGTGTCGTGCTACCAAGTTCATAGCATGAATATTTACAGGATCAGGGCCTAATTTAAAACAAGGTGCAACAACAGCGGTTTGAGCATTGGCCTGCTAAACCCAGGCTTGTGAGTTCAATCCTTGAGGGGGCCATTTAGGGATCTGGGGCAAAACTCCTGAGGTCCCTTCCAACACTAATATTCTATGATTCTATGAACTCAGGATTTAAAAAAAAAGTGACTTAGTCTAACTCACTGTGTCCCTCCCCACTTCGATAGCATGTTTCCAAAATGTTTTTAATATGATCAGTTGTGACCCATACTCAGATTTTTCCCTTTTCTATTGTTTGATCTAGATCCCATCTAAGTCTACTTTGCAGTCAAAAGAGAATAGTTAAATTACAATAAAAATATAATGTATGTTTGGAAACAGATTGCTGGGGATAGTCTGTGAGCTTTTGGTGAGCAAGACACCTTTCAATGGATCCCTGCACACACACCAGGATGCGCACCACCAGATATTGATACAGGATTAGGGCCCTTACAGTTGACAAACTACCTGATTTGCTGAGCTTCCAAGAGGCAGGAACATCCCTCTCCATGCAAAACGATGATTAAAAATGCCTTGAGCAATCCACCGCTTATCTAGCATGGTAGGAGCCTGCCTCAGGAAGCCGATAATTTTATCAAGTTTTAAATTTGAGATTTATTTTTAAATAAACCAAAATGAGAGATTCCCAAGTGATTCTGCCAACACAGCACCATATTTTATTAACTGTATCAAAGCTAGCAGTTGAAAAGAATCTAGGCAATGTGTTACAGTAATCTGATCACAGAAACAGTTATGGTATGGTATTAATCATCCATAAGCAGTCCCAGCAGGAAGACCATTATCTGGATTTTTTTTATTAGAATATATATTTTTATATAGCAATTGGTTTGAGGTGAATGAAGACCGGCTTCAGAAAATGTGATGTGGAAATTCATCAGGTCCCTAGCTGCTTTTTGAACTGATCTTTTGGACGGGCAGAGAGTAAAAAAGTCAGCCTTTTATAAATAAGAAAGGAAAAGTTTCAAAAGTAGATTTTAGTCATTTTTTGCCCCAAATTTTAGATTAGTAACCAGCTCCTATGTGAAATGACAGTGATGGTTAATATTGGGTGGTCTGTGATGCTAGTTGGTCCAGTAAGCAGCAGAGGTTTAAATGTAGAAGCATATAATATATCCTGTCACTTGGAAGCTCTGAAAGTGCTCAAAGTGTTGAATAAAATATTTTTTCTTATCCGTGGAAGACAAATCAATTTATACCAGAGATTTTTTAAAAAAATGTTCGTTGGACTATAATGTTGCCATTTTTTGGCCCACGTGGTTAGCCAATAATGGCACCTGGCCAGGTTAGGAGGAGAACCAAGTCAGGTATTTCTTTGGTGCAATCCTGTTTGTTTGCAAGGAATGCACAAAGTCTTGTTTCCATGAACATAGTAAGAACAAACAGGAAGTAGGTTCCTTGTTTACAATTTCCAAGTCTGCATTTCCAGCAAATCCTGTGCTCCAGGGTCTTCTTTCTCTGCTCCCCCACATGGCCATGCTCTCCACCACTTCTCTCACTGTATGCTGGTTTTCTGGTTGTGCTCTCTTACAAATACAGGGACATGCATGCAAGCAAGCAATCCCCCTTGCCTTGGCAGTCAGTCCCCATGGAAGTCCCTCGGTCCACATGGCTTACCGTCTCAGACCCTGACATGCTGTCCAGGCTATGGATGGTGGCTTCTATTTTTTCATCTATCACCCCGCAAAAGGGCATTTAATTGTGCCTTCCATGTTGCCTGAATGAAGGGTGCGTAAAACACCTATCAACTTTAACCAGGTTTGTCGTTCATGATAGCCATTAAAAGATTCCCGCATAAAAATACTGTCATTAATTTCCCACATCAAAACCAAAGACATAAGAGGAATAGACAGTTTATTGCCCACATTCCAGATTGCTGCACAAAAATTAACCCAACTGGGGCACTCAGTAAGACTTGTAATGTACATAGTCTGCTGCTAGGGAGTCTGGTAAATTTAAACTAAATAGCATCAGAGGCAATATTGGAAACTATATAATTTAAATTAATCCCTTCACTTCCCTCAGGCATGTCCTAGCAGAACTTATTTATGATGACATAATTGAAACCTGTGCTCCTTATGAAAAAGGTTTGTATTGTTGATGACTGTAGTATTGTCTATTTTGCTTGACTTGAGGTTTTTGGAACTGAATATTTGAGCACACAAAGTTACTGGGTGAAGAATTCCTCCAAAGCTGAGAAGCACTCCCATCTGAACATTTAGAATTTGGTATGGGTATTAATATGGGAGCATGATACAACAACAGTTTAGTAAAATTAGCACATGATGGAGTCATACATTACTAGAGTGTGTAGGCAATATTCAGTTAGAATACAAGAGATACCCATTGATGTGTAACAGAAACAATCTTACACCCTTTATTACCATTGGACGTTACTACCATAACAATAGCTACATACTGCAAGCTGATGCACACATGACTGAGATCAGAATGAGTTGCTTAGACTATGGGTGGAAATTTTAAAGGTACTTAGTGGAGTTAGGTGCTCAACTTCTACTTGTAATAGGATTCAGGGTACCCCACTCTCTTAGATGCTTGTGAAAATCCTATCCTATCTCTACAGTATGGATGGGATTTTCAAAAGGGCTCAGCACTGACCTAGCTTTGCTCCCACAGAATTAAGTGGGAGGTTATCACTCTTTGAGGATAGCAAAGTTAGCCACCATAGTCATTCCCTTACAAATGCTTGGGCATGAATCGATCAGGGATATTCCAACTTTAGGATATTCCAGCTAATCCAGAATGATGCAGGACGTCTCCTCAGCAACACTGGCTACTGCAAGAACATCATCCTATCCTCCGCTCTCTGCACTAGCTTGCCATAAAATACTGAGTCAAGTTAAAGGTCTTCACCTTTGAGAAACTCAATGGCCTGAGCCCAGCATAGCTGAAAGGTTGCCTAAAGCTCTGGGATAAAGAAAATGGTCAAAATGCTTTAATGCTATTTTAGAGCCTAATTTATAGCCTCTCCTGTACATTGGCAAGGGAGTTAGGTGCGCCGTACAGTAACTTCCAGCAGGCAAGGTGTAGCGGGATCCATAGAACTGCTGTGTTCTCTCCACCTCGTCCCCCACACAGATGACGACAAGGGGCAGTAGAGAGTGGAGGGGAAGTGGAAGAGGCCCTGGAGGTTTTTCGCCTTCCTCTGTAGCATGGGGCACGGGTCACTTGCTGGAGGATTCTCTGCTCCTTGAAGTCTTTAAACCACAATTTGAGGACTTCAATAGCTCAGACATAGGTGAGAGGTTTATCGCAGGAGTGGGTGGGTGAGATTCTGTGGCCTGCGTTGTGCAGGAGGTCGGACTAGATGATCATAATGGTCCCTTCTGACCTTAATATCTATGAATCTATGGAAGTGGACTTGTGTCCACCCCCCCGGCCACCAACTCATGCAGTGGTTCAGCTGTGCTAGTGCATTGCTGCGGCCATGTTGGTCCCAGGATATTAGACAGACAAGGTGAGTGAGGCAATGTCTTTTATTGGCCCAACTTCTGCTGGCAAGAGAGCAGCTTTTGAGCGCTGTGCGGCGTGTCTCTCTCACCAACAGAAGTTGGGCCAATAAAAGATATTACCCCACCCACCTTCTCTCTCCAGTGCATGGCAACATATACAAGGTAACAGGTACAGACTCAGCACGGTTCAGTTCCCTCCCTGGAGCACTGGGAAGCCTCCTGGGTAGCTCTAGAGTCATGCTGCAACACTTTGTCCCTTAGTCTGGACTAGCTGGTCTGGGCCATAATAACTGTTCAGCATTTCATAGAGGGAAAATATGGCATTTTCTTTTAGTTCAGCAAGGCTTTATTTTATTACTGGTTTTGTTTGCAGTTCAGCAGCAGCCAGCAGTTTAGAAATACAAGCACAGTCATCTTTGCAAGAACAACATGTGTTGAGGCAATCGGTGTGTCTTTATCCATGCACTTATTCGGCTTTGGTTTAATAAATCTAGTAATGCGCTTTCAGAGGCAACGAAGGGAAAAGAATAATTTAAAACAAAGCAGTTGAAAAGACCATGCGCACACATTGGAGAAGAGACATTCCAGTGTAGGTTTAGAAGTCTGTGCAGCAGTTTAATTCTTTACAGGATTTTAATCAACCCGATTACACTAGGAAACAAAGGGATTTTATAACAGAGCAGCAACAATCAGGCAAAAGAGAAAAAAATCAATGGGTGTTTTCCTGACTTAAATGCCTTTGCTTTATTTTTTTCCCCTTTCATTTTGATTTTACAAATGAGAACACCATATTAATTCATTTTAATTAAAAACCAACCAAGCAGCCTTCCAGATAGAGAAGCAATTTTATTCTTTGCCCAATATATCATTTAATCAAAGATTTCCTAATGCTTTCAGGATTATCACTGCTGCACCATTCTGATTGCCCTTGGATATAATGGCTTTCCCAGCTGCCTTGAAAAAACTGTAATTGGACATGAGCCTATCCTTTCAAGGGGGATTAGCAGCTCTGCTGCAGATACTTGCCCTTAAACTTTCAGGGCCTTATTCTCCATGCCTTGCACACACATAACATTTTACAGTGATGTTCTGAGTTGAGGTAAGTTGCTGCTACACAAGGTGCAAGGCAAGGGAGAATGAGGACTCTTTCTCATTCAGAAAATAGCTGTGTGTGTGAATTGCTGCAAAGTCCTACCAGTTCTGCTACCATGTAAAATTTTGCTCCATCTTACAAAAAGATGAACTCCGTTAAGCACATGGGTGGTCAGTCTCCTGAGAATTGTTTTATTTACCTCAAGCACCTCTACATTATTGCAAATTAAACTGGAAATGAACACTTCTGCTGTTCAGTAGTAACAAACTCTTTTCTACGTTTTGAGTGTGAACACCTGCGCTCTCTTCCTTTTGCACTAAAAGGTCCAAGTGCAAAGGGTAACTGAAAATGCTTAAAAGATTTTAAATCACATTCGCTTTATTTTTAAAATGGCTCCAGGGAATGACAGGAAGAAGCAGTGCCGGTAACGGATCTAATTGGATGTCTGTCTAAAAACTATTCTTTGGTTCAACTACAAGATGTAATCTTGATTCAGGAATTACTGTGTGAAATTCTTTTGCCTGTGTTATCCAGGAGAACAGGCTTGATAAGGCCAGAATGGACTCAGGCTCAGATCATAACAGTAGTTCCTACTGCTCTCTCTCTTGTTCCTTCTGTAGAATAATTTCAGTTATAAAATTGTAAGCACCTGAAAAAAAAGCACATTACTTTTTATACAGGATAAACTTTTGAAAAGCACCTAAATGAATTAGGTGTTTAAGTCCCCTTTAAAGCCAATGAGATTTAGGCACTTCCCTCCACTTTTTTTACTTTCTTGTCAGTACCATTTTAAATGGAGTGACATAAGTTTTAAAAAAGGTCACACAGAATTTACTTGCAGCAGTGCCTGAAGTTTATTTCTGTTCAGAGGACATGGGCAAAGCCTACACCCTACTCAAGGCCACGTGAAGCCCTCTGGGTAGGTGGAATTTAACAGGTGAATAGGCCTCATGCAGACTAAATTTCACCCAGTGTAAGACTCAGTGCTACATTGTTCAGAAGAAAGGAGAACTGATTCAGATTGTCATGATTTGTTTAATACATTGTACCTTTACTTACTGTCTTATCCAATGGCAACTTACTGTTGTAGTCAATAGATCATATTTATTAAACATACAGAGCCCACAAACTGTCCCACCCTATATTAAAAGGCAACTACCAATGAACCAGAAACAAAACAACGTTTGACCTGCATGAAGAGGAAAGGCGTTGCAATGTGATGTAAACTTCAAACTCAGGATTCACAGGCTATGAATGGAAGCTAGTGCCAAAGAGGGAAGGTGATGTGTCTAGCAAGAGGGAATGAAAGTTCCCAAATTCTTTTCATTTTAAAATACACCATTTCAAATTAAAAGAGACTTTCAATCAAAGGTGACATTTTTATTTTTCCTAATTAAATATTTTACTGTATTTCTTACTACGTGAGAGGAGGGATGATGAAGGCACTTAATGGGATTTAGGTGGGTTCAGATCCTGACTGTGCCACAGACTTTCAACATGACTTCGGGCAAGTCTTTGAATATGTGCCTTGGTTTCTCCCTCTATAAGGAGGAGAATATTTCCTTTCACCTTTTGTATTTAGACTGAAAACTCTTTGGGACTCTTATGTGTTTGCTCAGCATTAAGTACTTGTGGTCAAGACCTCTAACAGCTAAAATATAAATAGATGTGGAAGTAGTTTAGATTTTTTTTAAAAAAAGCTAAATCATATATATCTGCAGTTTTTTGCTTTATAATAGTACTAGTTTTGTTATTCAAAAATGTGTTTGGAAAGTTCTTAATCTTTCATTGTTCTGAAATCAGGTAGAGGTATAAGCCTTGTTTCCCCCCTAATTTCTCTTGGCACCTAGTCTTCTACATAGACTTGGGGAGTAGTTTTCTGGAGAACATCAGTGCTCCAACCCTTAGATTTGAACTCAAACTTGGATTTTTCAGACTGTCTTTCATCTTTCAAAGCTTGAATGCTTCGTACTTGATAGAAATGGCAGTGCTTTCCATCATCTGAATTCAACTCAGCCCATTCTGGACAGCTTTATTAATTATGTGCTGTCATAAATATAAAGGGAAGGGCAAACACCTTTAAATCCCTCCTGGTCAGAGGAAAAACCCTTTCACCTGTAAAGGGTTAAGAAGCTAAGACAACCTTGCTGGCACCTGACCAAACTGACCAATGAGGAGACAAGATACTTTCAAAGCTGGAGGGCGGGGAAACAAAGGGTTATCTCTGTCTCTGTGGTTTTTTTTGCCAGGACCAGAGCAGGAAGGCAGGTCAGAACTCCTGTAAAAAGTCAGTAAGCAATCTAGTTAGATATGTGTTAGATTCTGTTTTGTTTAAATGGCTGATAAAATAAGTTGTGCTGAATGGAATGTATATTCCGGTTTTTTGTGTCTATTTGTAACTTAAGGTTTTGCCTAGAGGGATTCTCTATGTTTTGAATCTGATTACCCTGTAAGGTATTTACCATCCTGATTTTACAGAGGTGATTCTTTTACTTTTTCTTTAATTAAAATTCTTCTTTTAAGAACCTGATTGCTTTTTCATTATTCTTAAGATCCAAGGGTTTGGGTCTGCGTTCATCTATGCAAATTGGTGAGGATTTTTATCAAGCCTTCCCCAGGAAAGGGGGTGTAGGGCTTGGGGGGGATTTTGGGGGTAAAGACATTTCCAAGTGGGCTCTTTCCTTGTTATATTTGTTAGATGCTTGGTGGTGGCAGCAAAAAAGTCCAGGGACAAAAGGTAAAATAGTTTGTACCTTGGGGAAGTTTTAACCTAAGCTGGTAAAAAAAAATGCAGGTCCCCACATCTGTACCCTAGAGTTCAGAGTGGGGAAGGAACCTTGACATGTGCTTATCTTAATAACCCAGAAAATAAGTTATCCAAATGAAAATAGTGCGCTGGTGGAATGCTAAAGTACAGTAGCCATTCATTCCATTTATTGATAATTAATGTGCATCATGTGATGAAAAATAGAGAACAATAGGCAGAGTTTGAAAAAGAATTTTAGATGCACAGTAGCAGAACATAAGAATGGCCATACTGGGTCAGACCAATGGTCCATCTAGCCCAGTATCCTGTCTTCTGACAGTGGCCAGTGCCAGATGCTTCAAAGTAGTGATGCTTAACCTTATTACATAGGAGGGCCACATGTACCTAAGCACAAACTTGTGTGGGACAAACAGATTCTACATATTTTAATATGATTTAAAGTCACCTCTATTGATTTATATTTTAAGTTCAGCTTGTTTTGTATATATTTAGATAGAAACAAACTATGTACAATATTGTCTATTTACACAGTGTAAGCTACAATGACGTAAACATGATGACAAAACACAAATGAATGTGCTGTTAGTTTATTGTGTTGAAGCAGGCATCGGGCCTTATGAAATGCTCTGGTGGGTGTATAGTCCGCAGGCCGTAGGTTAGGCATCCCTGCTTCAAAGGGAATGAACAGAATAGAGCAACCTCAAGTGATCTATCCTCTGTTGCCCAGTCCCAGCATCTGGCAGTCAGAGACTTAGGGACACCAGAATATGGGATTGCATTCCTGACCATCTTGGCTAATAGCCACCGATTGAACTATCCTCCATGAATTTCTCTAATTCTTTTTGAACCCAGTTATACTTTTGGCCTTCACAAAGTCCCATTTCACAGGTTGACTGTGCATTGTGTGAAGTAGTACTTCCTTTCGTTTGTTTTAAATCTGCTACCTATGAATATCATTGGGTGACCCCTGGGTCTTATGTTATGTTATCTCCACACCTTTTATAATTTATTATACAGAATATAGGATTTCTCTCTCTCCAACTTCTTCCAAAAGATGAATTTTCATAAAGCTGTTTTCTTCTGGGATTTGAAATGGTCCACAGAGGGACAACAGCTGGAACCTAAGCCTTTCCATCTTAACTTCATTTCCAAGTCCTGAAATAGTTACATAGTTGGCTGATTTTCCTCTGTGAATTGCTCCAGTCAGTTCTCTCTCTTCATCCCACAAATTCATGATGTGATTGATTTAACTAATTTTTTGGGACATAAGATAAAATGGAATAACCAGAATAGTGTGTCTGCTCATGTGAAAGTGAGGCCTTGTCCATCCGAGGCGAGAACTTCTTCAGCACCCCTTTGTTGTCAGTCAGTTTAGTTGCATCTGTACGGGACCACAGTTTAGCTGTAAATATAGACAACAAATTGGGGTCAGCCTATAAACAAAACAAGAGAGATGTAGGGGAAGAAAGAGGAAAAAATGGCATGAATGGTTTATACACATCCTGACTAACTGTATTAGCACTTGTACACAGGATACTTTAACATTTAACTTTTGCTAATTCCATATAGGGATAGGGGTGATTGGACAAATTATGTTTTCTTAGATCTGAACTTCAGGGCTGCTATGTATATCTCCATGGTAGGCTGATCCAAAAGGCTGAATCTGATCACCCGTGAACTTTGCAGAAGTTCAGATCCAGGCCAAACATGGCAACTGGGACCATATCTAGAAGAAAGCCCAGGTAACAGTTTCAGTCATGCACATGTGATTCTAGGCACTGCCCATCTTGAATAGAGGCAGGTGAATAACTTTTAAAGAACAATTTATTCAGTGAAACTAGTTCTCTAGAACTGTCCGCAAACCGACTTTTGAAAAATATGATTGCTGTTAGCAATTGACTATTTTTTCCTATATCTTTGAGTATTAAATATTGAGAATGGTCAATCTGAATGGTCACCTGGGTCACATGTCATTGTTTATGTTTCCTGGTTTGATTATCTAGTTACCATAGCTGCTTCTCCCACAGTGAGTTCTGTTTAATCACAAATTGAAGTTCATTCTGTTTAATAGTCACTAATGTATCTGAATATTCTCTCAGCTCTGCTTTCTATAAGCATCATTTTTGTTGGCTACTTTTTGGAGTAAATAGATTTGTTTCAACGTAAGAGATGTTGTTTCATTGTCCTAGTCAGGTGATGTAGCCATTCCATTTTTAAATCTTTAACAGTTACAAATAATAATGACATGATTTGAAGAAGTCCACTGTGATTTCAGATGTGTTTTTATAGGTAGAATGAATGTGCAGTATCTAACAAAGATCAGCTGAACAGTTATTTGAATGGCAGAATAAAATAATTATACTGATACCATCTTTACAAAAGACAACAGAAGTAGTTTATTTGCCTTTTGAGCGTTAGTCAGGTTTTCAACTACACCAGGGGCCTAATAATAGAAAAGAAAGAAGTGTAGCCCCACAAGGAAAGAGAATAAGCTAGACTTTTGTCCTTCATTTTGACCAAGTGTGGTAATCTTCAGAAGTAGTGCAGTGTTTTCCCAGCCGCTGCAGAGCAGAAGTTCACAGGCAGCCAACCAACTCTGTTTAAACAACGTTCTTTATTTTCAGTGTGACAAAGACTCAGGGCAGAGTCACTGACTGCTGCAGGGCACAGCAAGGTACTACTGCCTCTCAAACGTAAAAAATCATAACCTCTTTCTAAACTTTGAACTCCCCCACAGCAAGATTTACTTATTTGGGAGACTATGAATTTAGAGAACATCCCTTGCCCAGTTTTCCAGTGATCTCCACCCTGGTAGCCTTGCATTCTTCACGTATATCTTATAACGAGAGACATTGGCGCTGAGGATGGTTGAACAGTTTCAATAAAGTTAGAAGTTTGGAGGGGGGGCGGAATATGAAAACGAGTTTGGTCTCATCCTTATCCCTAGTGGATATTTTTTTCCATATTACAAAAACCAGACAATAGCTGGTTAGAAAATAAGTTTTTCTCTCTGTGGAAATTGAGGTTTTAGGCAGTAGAAGTAAAAGGTATTCAAATCCTAACTAAAGTGAATTGCCCAGCTCTGCAGTGAGCATTACTACCATCTCTAGTCACCGATATGCTCATGTTTATAACCATTAAATTCTCACACTTGTATGACAACCCATTACTTGCCCATTCTTAGCAATAGATTCCTCCTGAACCTTCCTCAATTGGTGTTGATTGTTGAATGCATTATGACTGCTAATGCTGATGGGACAGAACTGTCTTCAATGCGGTTAAACGAGGAATAGCACGCACCTGGTGGAACATCAGCCCAGATCCACAAAAGCATTTAGGCTCTATTGATTGGGCTGTTGCCTCTATCACACTTTCTGTAACAGTGATGAATCCTCCCCCCCCACACACTCTGTCATTTCCTATGTTTGTACCGAACCTCACACAATGGGACCCTGATGTGGTTGACCTCAAGTGGCAATTACGATATATGTGTCAGATAATCAAAAATAGCAGCCGAGCTGTTTTCCACACTACTGGAGGGAGATCAGGGGAGTAGCGTTACTGAAAAACCCTTACCAATGACAACTTTCTAGTGTGATGGGTATTTGGTCAATTGAGAGAGAATTCAGTGCTCATAAAAGCAAGACTATCCTTGGCCTGAGTTAAAAATAAGGATCATCCTCAAAGCTCCATCAGTCAGTCTTTGCTCTGATTCGAACACAAATGCGGTTGTGTCATTTGCCTTTCTGAAACAGAAATAAAACAGGCCACATTGTGTCATTTGGGTAAATAGCCCAATATTCTAATGGGTGAGACCTACAGACCTACTGATGCCTTAAGGTAAATCTGATGAACAGTCTACCTAAGAAAAATCCCACTAAACATTTTCTGAACTGATTTTTCACTCTCATCCTCTTTTGCTTCACCCCCCCCCCCGCAAAACACACACCAATCCACATGCATGACAACTGGATTGTTGTTTCTGAGGAGTTAACCTGTTCCTCTGGATTATTTCCCATCTGAAATCACAGCCTGTGTGTGTGATATCACAATTAGTCGCTGTGGATGTTATGGCACAAACATAGGAAGTGGACTTTTGGGTGGGGAATAGGAGCAGCAATGGATGAACTTTAATAAGGATCTTATTTTCATGTAAGTCATTTAAAATAAGTGAATAAGCTCCTTTTGTCATGCAAAGAGTTAGAGACAGACATTCTGTAGCAGCTAAAGTAACTATCATAAGTGGGAGGATGAAGCGGTGGCGGTAAGCTTTGCTTCTTTTGCAAAATAGTGTGGGAGCACCAAAGTGCTGGGTTCCAATGAGTTCAGCAAGAGCTGCTGTAATCCTCCTGCCAGGCGGAGCCAGCAGCAACCAGGGTCGGGTTCAATATCTAAGGGTTCCTTTCCATCGACACAACACAGAATCATCTTGAGCCCCCGCCCAGTAACCTGGGAAAATTACACACCACCCCAAGGGCACCTCTGAGAGGCAATACTTCCCCACTTCTTCCGAGTGTGGAAAAGAAACTTTTAATAAAAGGAGGGAAGTAATTCAGCATTAATTTGGGAAAAAAATCACAAACAGGGCTCATAAACAAACTATAAGCAAAAGACCCGCTCCCAAGTAAGTTGGGCAGTGTCCTTTTCCCCTCAGGTTCTTAAGTCCGGCAACCCCAAAGTCCCTTTAACATGCCCGTCCCTTCTCTGCTCCCCACTCACAGTTGCTGTCCTTGATCAGTGCAGACCCAGAGTTCAGATGTGCATCTGCAGAATTCACCTCCCATCCTGCATGGAGGTAAGGAGGCACCTTATGCATGCCGCTGCTTGGGCACTCGCCTGCCACCCTGCTGGCCGCTAGCTGCACCTCTCCACCAGCTGCCCTGCTGGCCGCTCATTCGCCAGCTGACTGTCAGTCACCTGCCTCTCTGCTGTGATCTCTGCACATCAATCTCTTAGTGGTTTTTAGGCCTTTGCAGGCTGGGCAGAAACATGGCCCTACCACAAGTGATTTCAGTTCTCAGTGACTGAGCATTTAAAATAACAAAATAAGTTCCTGTTGAAGCCTATTTAGCTCTTTCTTTGAGCAGTGGGGAGGAACAGGTTAAACCACTCTAGTGAGAACCCTTGAGGAAGGGTCACAACCTCCTAGCTGTAACATCTATCCCCACCCCTCTTACCCTTCACAGGGCTCTGGCATTCAAGCCCCTGACTTAATGAGGTCTTTTCAGCTGAGAGTGACCCCCTCATTTGGGACCAGTTAAGCACAGTTCTGCTCCCCATTATTCACAATAATTCCAACATTGGTAACAGCATTGCACTGGTACTGCATTCAATACTAAGGTGATTTGTAACCAAACACTAGCCAAAGTTGATCACTTTGAGCAGCACACTGCTTTATCTGTTGAATATCTAAGCAGAGTAGGTGTGTTCATGTAAATGCAGATTGCTCTCCCCTTCCCAGCTAGCTGTCAGGGAAGATTTCAGTAGACTCTGCTTACACTGAGAGGTCTCAGAAATGTGTGGGTGTATTTTCCACATCCCAGTACTATCGTTGGGCCCAGTCCTGAAGTTCTTACTCAGTGAGAGTTTCGGTTGAATGAAGACATGGAATTTCAGACTTGGGTCTCATATGGGCACAGGAACCCTCCCCTTCCTGAGTCCTGGAAAAAAGCTACAACAAGATACAGAGAGGCAGGTAATTGCGCTTCCCTGCCTCAGAGGGTTATTGTGAGAATAATGACATTAAAGATTGTGCGGTGCTCCGATACTATGGTGACGGGGGGCCAGATTAGTATCTTAGATAGAAAGATGTTTAGCCCATGTACAAGAAAGCTATCTGCAACTCCAGTTTCCTATGCATGCTGTGATTGTATAAGAAGAATATCAGAAGTCAGTGTCCTATATATAGTGTGTTTTTTATGTACTTCCTGAGCTAACCTGGATTAAGCTTGGAGTTCGACAAAAAATATTTCTGACTCAAGTCCTTGCTTCCTCTAATGCATTGGGCTATTTCTAAATTTGTGTCAGTGATCTGATGATTGTGTGAATATCATGATAGCTGGAAGAATGACAAATTTTGTCTTGAAATGGAAGTGTAATATTTTGGCAAGGGGAGATCAAGATTTTGTTCTAGATGACTTAATGGTGTCATTGTTGGAATTACTGCTTTTAAGGCAGAGTATCTATAGTTAAAATTGATATTTCCCTTTCTAATAATATTAAATTGTGCACAGTCAGATCCATCTTCTACAGGTATCAAAGTGTCACTTTTAGGACCATCTAGATTTTTAAAAGTGGTGTTTAAACCATGACAATCACTAAGCCTACATAAAATCCAAGAAGTCTCACAAGCTCCATTACTCTTTAACTATGAAAAAGAAAGACCTTTGAGGATGAAGAAAATCATAATTTTTTTCAGTCTAAGTAAGGTCTAGGTGGAATTAGAAAGACAAAGGTAGTTAGGCTGTTTCTTGAACAGGGAAAAGTAGTAACGGGATGTGGATAGGGACTGCTGATTGTTCCCATGAGAAATACAAAGATGTAACATGAACAAGCAGACCTGTCCAGATAATTTGCTATAGCACTACTTTTTTAATACAGATAATGAAAAGATAATGAAATCCACCACCTTTCACCTTAGCTTTAACCTCTGAAATGGCTTCGTTGTTTTTGCTGATACAGACTAACACGGCTACCACTCTGACTCCTAAATGCTGTTTCCAAGTATTGATGTGATTTACATAAGGTAAGGAAAACACAATGGCATACCTAGCTCAGCAATACAGAAAGCTCTTCAGCTGAGTCTGAGTTATATATCCTTATTTCAGCTAGTAGGCTATATTATTGTAACACACTGCAGGCGGTCCCTAGACCTGTGAGCCACTGTGTTACCTCTTTGCCTCAGCAAGAGAGTGTTTTGCTGGAGATTAGACTGTAGGCTACCTGCTACTCTAATCTGTCATCCTCACCTGCAAACTCCTCAAAGCCCAAACCTCACCAAATGTCATCCCACAAGTTCCTCAGAGATGTTTCTCTGATCTGCACATGCCCTTCCACTGAGCAGTCACAGAAGATATTAAGTTCACCGCTCTGTTAAAGAATCAGTACATCACAGCTTATTAATTTAATTGGGGTAAAAACAGCTTTCCCTTCAAACACAGCACTAAATTGGTTTATTAGTAAAAGTAAAATGAGTTTACTAATAAAAGAGCATGGATTAAGCAATACCAAGTAAAAAAAGATCAAGGTAGAGATGGTTACAAGCAAATAAAAGTGAAAAAACTCACACATCTAAAAGTTTAAAACAATCTAGGAAGATAGTCTTTGTTCAAGATGGTTTTGCTCACCCAAAGTCTCCTTTCCAGAATTTATTGACTGGCCTGGCCAGGCCCCATCACAGAGATCAAATCACTTGGATTCTTTGTCTCCTAAGGTGAAGGATAAATTTGGAGGCACTCTGTGTGCTTTATGTTCCCAAAGGGATTGTCTGTCTCACATGTCAGAAAGGCCTCCTGCAGCTACAGCCTCCTGTGCCTCTCTTCTCTGTCTCTCGAGTTCAGGATCAGGATAACCCCCTTTGGTTTAGCTCCATAGCTTTGTTTATTTCTAATACATAAATTGAGGTAAACCCATATTCCTTTATCTAGGACAGCCATTTTTAATCACCTTTACGTAGGCTAGTCTGTCTGGTCTTAAACATGTTCTATAAACCTCATACAGAGGGAATTCATAACTTCACATGTGATGTTAACACATGCATTTTCCCATGATATTAATAACCAGTATGTTATTAGCCCTCATAAGATACCTCACATGGCATTTTTTGTACAGTTGTACTACACATTGCAGGAGTGTGTAGGGTGTGAATACAGGGATGCCCTATGTCACAATTATGTACACCTTTAAAATTATGAATATACTCAATGTTTTCATACTGATAAGCTGAAGCGAGAACTTTTACAGGAGACAATTAGTAATGGATGTGTTTGGCTCTTGAGTTTTGCAGATTTTTTCCTTTCCCTCTAGAAATTTGCCCACTGGAGATTGTCACTATTACCGCAAAATGTGCATTGACACACATCAGTAACACATTTGTGAATGAATTTTCTGGCTAGAAGGTAGCTGCTAATATAGACCCAAATCCTGCAATTGAATACATGAAGTCAAGGAGATATCTGCACCTATGTGGCAACCCACTGATTTCAGTAGGGCTTTGCCAGGGTCCAAATATTCACCTATGTCTGTGAAGGGACGAGGGCCATCAATTGGGAATTAATAGTTCAAACAAAGCAAGACATCTGGTAAGAATGGTTTGTAAATGTACTGATAAAGTATGCACAGTGGTAACATTAGTTTTATTTCACTGTGGCATTCACAGTAAGCTCATTGATATTAAGACAAATGACCAGGGATGAGTATAAAAATATTGCTCGGGCTTGCAAGAGTGAAATCAGGAAGGCCAAATCACACCTGGAGTTGCAGCTAGCAAGAGATGTTAAGAGTAACAAGAAGGGTTTCTTCAGGTATGTTAGCAACAAGAAGAAAGTCAAGGAAAGTGTGGGCCTCTTACTGAATGAGGGAGGCAACTTAGTGACAGAGGATGTGGAAAAAGCTAATGTATTCAATGCTTTTTTTGCCTCTGTCTTCACGAACAAGGTCAGCTCCCAGACTACTGCACTGGGCAGCACAGCATGGGGAGGAGGTGACCAGCCCTCTGTGGAGAAAGAAGTGGTTCGGGACTATTTAGAAAAGCTGGATGAGCACAAGTCCATGGGGCCGGATGCGTTGCATCCGAGAGCGCTAAAGGAGTTGGCGGATGTGATTGCAGAGCCATTGGCCATTATCTTTGAAAACTCATGGCGATCGGGGGAGGTCCCAGATGACTGGAAAAAGGCTAATGTAGTGCCCATCTTTAAAAAAGGGAAGAAGGAAGATCCTGGGAACTACAGGCCAGTCAGCCTCACCTCAATCCCTGGAAAAATCATGGAGCAGGTCCTCAAGGAATCAATTCTGAAGCACTTAGAGGAGAGGAAAGTGATCAGGAACAGTCAGCATGGATTCACCAAGGGCAAGTCATGCCTGACTAATCTAATTGCCTTCTATGACGAGATAACTGGCTCTGTGGATGAAGGGAAAGCAGTGGACGTGTTGTTCCTTGACTTTAGCAAAGCTTTTGACACGGTCTCCCACAGTATTCTTGCCAGCAAGTTAAAGAAGTATGGGCTGGATGAATGGACTATAAGGTGGATAGAAAGCTGGCTAGATTGTCGGACTCAACGGGTAGTGATCAATGGCTCCATGTCTAGTTGGCAGCCGGTATCAACTGGAGTGCCCCAAGGGTCGGTTCTGGGGCCGGTTTTGTTCAATATCTTCATAAATGATCTGGAGGATGGTGTGGATTGCACCCTCAGCAAGTCTGCAGATGACACTAAACTGGGAGGAGAGGTAGATACGCTGGAGGGTACGGATAATATACAGAGGGACTGTCATAAATATAAAATGAAGGGTAAACCCCTTTAAAATCCCTCCTGGCCAGAGGAAATCTCCTCTCACCTGTAAAGGGTTAAGAAGCTAAAGGTAACCTCGCTGGCACCTGACCAAAATGACCAATGAGGAGACAAGATACTTTCAAAAGCTGGGAGGAGGGAGAGAAACAAAGGGTATGTGTGTCTGTCTATATTCTGTCTTTGCCGGAGATAGACCAGGAATGAAGCCTTAGAACTTTTAGTAAGTAATCTAGCTAGGTACATGTTAGATTATGATTTCTTTAAATGGCTGAGAAAAGAATTGTGCTGAATAGAATAACTATTTCTGTCTGTGTATCTTTTTTGTAACTTAAGGTTTTGCCTAGAGGGGTTCTCTATGTTTTGAATCTAATTACCCTGTAAGGTATCTACCATCCTGATTTTACAGGGGGGATTTCTTTATTTCTATTTACTTCTATTTTTATTAAAAGTCTTCTTGTAAGAAAACTGAATGCTTTTTCATTGTTCTCAGATCCAAGGGTTTGGGTCACCTATGCAAATTGGTGAGGCTTTTTATCCAACATTTCCCTGGAAAGGGGGGGTGCAAGTGTTGGGAGGATTGTTCATTGTTCTTAAGATCCAAGGGTCTGGGTCTGTAGTCACCTAGGCAAATTGGTGAGGCTTTTTACCAAACCTTGTCCAGGAAGTGGGGTGCAAGGTTTTGGGAAGTATTTTGGGGGGAAAGACGTGTCCAAACAGCTCTTCCCCAGTAACCAGTATTTGTTTGGTGGTGGTAGCGGCCAATCCAAGGACAAAAAGGTGGAATATTTTGTACCTTGGGGAAGTTTTGACCTAAGCTGGTAAAGATAAGCTTAGGAGGTTTTTCATGCAGGTCCCCACATCTGTACCCTAGAGTTCAGAGTGGGGGAGGAACCTTGACAGGGACCTAGACAAATTGGAGGATTGGGCCAAAAGAAATCTGATGAGGTTCAAGGACAAGTGCAGAGTCCTGCACTTAGGACGGAAGAATCCAATGCACCGCTACAGACTAGGGACCGAATGGCTCGGCAGCAATTCTGCAGAAAAGGACTTAGGGGTTATAGTGGACGAGAAGTTGGATATGAGTCAACAGTGTGCCCTTGTTGTCAAGAAGGCCAATGGCATTTTGGGATGTATAAGTAGGGGCATTGCCAGGAGATCGAGGGACGTGATCGTTCCCCTCTATTCGACATTGGTGAGGCTTCATCTGGAGTACTGTGTCCAGTTTTGGGTCCCACACTACAAGAAGGATGTGGAAAAATTGGAAAGAGTCCAGCGGAGGGCAACAAAAATGATTAGGGGACTGGAACACATGACTTATGAGGAGAGGCTGAGGGAACTGGGGATGTTTAATCTTCAGAAGAGAAGAATGAGGGGGGATTTGATAGCTGCTTTCAACTACCTGAAAGGGGGTTCCAAAGAGGATGAATCTAGACTGTTCTCAGTGGTAGCAGATGACAGAACAAGGAGTAATGGTCTCAAGTTGCAGTGGGGGAGATTTAGGTTGGATATTAGGAAAAACTTTTTCACTAGGAGGGTGGTGAAACACTGGAATGCGTTACCTAGGGAGGTGGTGGAATCTCCTTCCCTAGAAGTTTTTAAGGTCAGGCTTAACAAAGCCCTGGCTGGGATGATTTAGTCGGGGATTGGTCCTGGTTTCAGCAGGGGGTTGGACTAGATGACCTCCTGAGGTCCCTTCCAACCCTGATATTCTATGATTCTAAGCTGTGACATTTCTAAGATTGTACAGAACTAGGAGGTTTTTACATTAGTTCTTGTCTATGTATAAGAGAGTAATGTGCATTGATTTCTAAACAGAAGACGAATACCTACAGTACTCCCAAATTTGGGGCTGACTTTCCTATGAAGGAAAAAAATAGAAAGAACATGAGATGAGACAGCTTTATGTATTCGTGAGTGTTCCATTAGCCGATAAAGTAACTTCATTTTTTTCATAAGTGAATAATAAATGTACTATATCACCAGTACTGAATGTCAATCCCTCAACTTTTAAAAAAGATACGTTCAGAATTATTTAACTTTATATTAGCATAATTATAGAGTGTGTGTTTCATCCCACAGATTCCCAAAGTACTTTACAATTTTTCCATGCTCAGGGCTCACTTGACAGTGAAATCCAGCTACTTCAGAGATGGAAAATAACAGTGTGAAAAGCTCACAGCAACTTAAGTCAGGAATGGAAGGACCATACTACATTCAGGTGAAAATGTAGCAGAAATTTAGCTAAGCAAACTAATTAGTAGAGGTGGTCAAAAAATTTACTATTTTTCACGAGTCAATTAGAAAGAAATGATTATTTTTCTCCTCCTTCCCCTTCCCTTTTGGCCAAAAATTAATTTTGCCACAAGTGTTTTAAATAAAGGCCATATTTAGCTTTGAAAATTTTAGTTTGAAATTTCTACCAACTCTAAAAGTTATCCACATCAAGTTAAAATTAACTGCTGTGTCCTAGCCTCAGACTTTCAAAAGGTGCTATGGGACCCTTAATGAGCGTAAGAGGCCAAAGTCTTGACTTTCTGTCATAACCAGAAGATGGTCCTTCCTGGAAAAGCTGTACCACTAATGTCATGCTGGGGCATTAATTTTGTAGGGACTGAGGCCAGATTTCTAGATGTATTTAGGTGCCTAAAGAATGCAGATAGGCATCTCATAAAATCCCACTAGATGCCTATCTGCATTCTTTAGGCACCTAAATATGAAATCTGACCCTAAATGGCCCCAGTCCTCTAGGGTGCTGTGCTTAGACAAATGCTGCTTACTACTGAGTCATCTACAGCTCACAAGTTCTTTCGAGGAGCTACCCACAGGTGCTATCATAAAAACTAGGCTCTTTCTATTACATGCTATTTTTCTGCTCTTTCTATTTTTGAAATAATCTGTTTATTTCCAAGTTTAGGGGGGAAAATCTAAAGTTGACATTTAAAAAAAAATTGTTACATAAAAGAAACGATCACATTGGCGTTTTCCCTACCTATTGTTGACCAAGACTGATGGGTGCACATCACGCCAACCTAATTTAATGCTGTAGCAGTTTTTCTTGAAATCTCTGCATAGTATTGGGGGTGAAAATGATTATCTTCTGTAAACAGACTATTGTCTGCACACTGCTTTTCTAGCACAGATGTCTGCCACTGACAGAGATATTGCTTTGGAAACTACTTAAACAGCTGCATTCTAGTCAGAGAGGAGACAAACAGACTTGACTTCTTGGATGAACATCTGGTTTAATGACAGATAGCAGGACACAATCTCACGTTTTCTTTATGGAACAATTCCTCTTAAGATCTGATTTTTTAATAGAGGAAGTTAGCTATTTCAATTTAAAATAGCTTTACATAAAACCCACAACTTTAAGAAACTATCATTAGTTTATTGTTACACTAGGAGAAGGGACTAGATGCCCTTGTTCTGTTAGCTAACTACAGAACGTGCTATCGGGGGAGGGAAGCTATTCAGTTAGGACCAACGTGACATCTGATGAGGGCACAGTACAAAGCCCAGAAGTTTTGCCCTCCATACTATGAACTCTGAAGCTTTCCAAGAACTATTATTTTAAGAACTTGTTGCTCCATCCATTCCCATTTGTGCGCGTAGTGTTTCGCCGTGTGCGTGGGGTTTAGGATCTGTGTGCACACGCACACAGCTTAGAGGGAACAGTGATTTCAACCAAGTGGTTTAGAAATGTGTGGTATAAGAATCCACATTCTCTAAATTTATTTTGTTCCACCAGTAATTTTTTTGGTTTCCTCGGTAAATCAGGAAAACTCCAGTGCAATAAATCCTGAGATGTTTAGGATCTGATTGGCCTGCTAACTCAGAGGTTATTCATCATAATCCCTTTCCTTTTGCAGTTTTTGCCTAGCACTCTATACATCGGTCATAAGTCAGTTGCAATGAATAATTATGTTGGAGGATGAAGGAGTTTTGGGGTAGGGATACCAGACAAGCACAACTGGAGGAGGACACCTACATGCTGTGATTTGGGTAATCATCATACGTGTTATTGTGGAACACAATGCAACAAAGGATTGTGCGGGATGTGTTTATTTTGTAGGAAAGAGGCATTATTTTAAACAACCCTGGATATTTTAACTACCCTTGTCAAAGCTTGACATCATTGGCTTTTTAAATTTCTGAACATAACAACAGCCATTTTGGGTCGACCAAAGGTCCATCTGGCCCAATATCCTGTCTTCCAACAGTGGCCAATACCAGGTGCTTCAAAGGGAATGAACAGAACAGGTAATCATCAAGTGATCCATCCCCTGTCACCAATTCCCAGCTTCTGGAAAGCAGGGGCTAGGGACACCATCCCTGCCCATCCTGGCTAATAGCCATTGATGGACTTATCCCCCATGAACTTACCTAGTTCTTTTTTTTTTTAAACCTGTTAGAGTCTGGGCCTTCACCAACATCCTCTGGCAAAGAATTACACAGGTTGACTGTGCATTGTGTGAAGAAATGCTTCCTTTTGTTTGTTTTAAACCTGCTGCCTATTAATTTCATATGGTGACCTCTAGTTCTTGTGTTATGAGAAGGAGTAAATAACACTTCCTTATTTGCTTTCTCCACACCCATAATGATTTTATAGACCTCTAGCATATCCCGCCTTAGTCGTCTCTTTTCCAAGCTGAGAAGTCGTCCTCCCAACAGGGAAGTTAAATTTTATTATGTTATGGTCACTACTACCAAGCAGTTCATCAATGTTCATCTCTTGGCCCAGATCCTGTGCTCCACTTAGGACTAAATCTTGTGGGATCCAGGACTAACTGCTCCAAGAAGCAGTCATTTAAGGTGACAAGAAACTTTATCTCTGCATCCCGTCCTGAGGTGACATGTACCCAATCAATATGGGGATAGTTGAAATCCCCCATTATTATTATTATTAATTATTATTATTATTATTATTTTATTGAGTTTTTTGTTTTTATAGCCTCTCTAATCGCCCTGAGCATTTCATCATCACTATCACCATCCTGGTCAGGTGGTTGGTAGTATATCCCTACTGCTATATTTTGGGACTTGCTGCCATGAAACAACAGGCAGTAATCATCATTAATTATGTGTTTCTCTTTTATGCATGGCCTGTTTTTTTCAAAGCTATTCTGTAAAGCTGGAATACTTAAGAACTTTATAGAACCCTGCCTGCTGCAGAGGAAATGATTTAAAAGAGATCAATCAAAATCAGAACCCTGAGTCTGAACTCTAATATTTCAGAAAAGACTGACTGGAATCCATAGATCCAAACCCACACCTACAGTGCCCATCAGATCAAAACTGCAACCCGACAGTTACGTAGCTTCACAGTAGTCAAAAGCGCACATAGACTGGAATATCATGAGAATACCTAACGTGGCAGAAATCTTGTGAGAACAGAATGAAAAATTTTGGTACTGTGGAATCCCAAATTGGTTTTGAAGCCCAACCTAAAACTGATATGGATCCAGACAACGCCCCCTTCGTCCAAATGCCATAGCACATCTGACAGAATAGCAAAGGTGGCATTCAGATGCTATGGTGAATCTAAAAACAACTCTAGGTTATTTTATTTATGCTTCCTCACTCTTCTTTACTGTCATCTAAGGAGTGAGACTGTGGTCTCAGACTAGATGATTTTAATTGTCCCAGGCTTTACATTTTGTCTTTTAATCTAATTGCTCATCTTTTACTCCACTGGGAGAAATGTTACAATTTTACACTTTCCTCAACCTACCCAATCGCCCTCAGAAATGTTGTATATTGTATAAATAAACAAATAATTTTCCCTTCAAAACAGTAGAAAAGTGTCCGCAGATCATTGGGAACAGACTGTTTGTTATTACTACAAAGAAAATGCATCAATGTGGTCTTGGTTTCAAAACACTGAAAATAAATTTTTGTCCTTGTTAAAAAATAAAAACAAAAGAAGACGATCAGCCTTGACATGGACAGGATAGAAAATGTCTCATTATTTACGTTGCCTGAGTTGCCCTCCTGACGTGGAACGTGACGGTCATTTATTGTACAGCAGTATGTATAGTAAGTTAATCATTGCACTGTTCTCGAGGAGTTTAAGATGAGAATGTTTGGGCACTGTAAAGCTAGCTACCGTACAGCACAAGCTTCAGACTACGTCAATTAAGTTCAAGAACTCGGACCTCTTTCTTCTCCTCCCCTTTTGAGTCACAATGTAAAGTGATCCTCAGAACTTTCAGTTATAAGTAAGCAGTCTTGCTACACTAGCAAGTTCCTCTGATAATGTTTATACAACATTCTGGCTGGGTTTCCATCACAGTGCTTTGCAGGTCAATCTTAGTGACCTGTTCATTCACCTGTGTTCCCTCCCCTGCTCTGGAATCAAGTTCCCAAGATGTTATCCCTCCAGCTGTCCTTTGAAAGCTGGCAGAGAGCCAGAATTTACCCATTTGCTCCTGGATCCAAGTGTATCAGCATTCTTGCAATTCAAGCACGATAGCACTCCAGAAGCCCCACATAATGCCTCATGCAGCTGCCTGGAGCCATGCTGAAACCCTGGATCTCACTGCCATCTGGGGAGAAGATTCAGTGCGGGAAGCTCTTTTGGCCAGCCACCAGAATAAAGACCTTTTTGTGAACATGTCAAAGCAGATATCCATTGGGATGCCAGCCAGTGCTGTAACAAGCAAATCTAGGGAAAGAATATTGAATTGAGGGGCAAAAGGAGGCAACCCAGCAGGGGACATGTGACCTGTCCATTTTTATGATGACCCAAACAAACTCCTAGACAATTATAGTGCAACCATTCCCAGACATGGGGTGCAGCCTGCTGGCCACACTCTTCCCTCCCATCCCCACTGAGGATGACTGGCAACACCCATCAGAGGATAAGCAGGCAGATGCTGGCAAGGAGATTTTGTATGAGAACCAAGATCTTTGTGGCACTCAAGTCCCTGATGCTGGCCAGCTGCAAAGCCAGCCCCAGTCCTGCCCTACTGCAACAGACCACAATTCCTGCCCTATATTGGCCAAGCTCAAGTCCCAGCCAAGAACTCAGCATGGGACCAAAGAGGCAGATCCCCCAGAAGGAACTTCAGCATGTAAGTACCTATCCTTAACTTAAGTATTATTATTATGCCACACTGCCTTTCTGCCTTCTCTTCCAGGTGCCCAAGAGCCACAGCTATTTTAGATAGATACCCAGAAGGGCTCCTAGCTCACATCTATCTGCCACCTCCCTCCATTGGCCCATGATGCCCTTTCAGCCCCTCTATACATGGTTCCAAAATGGCAGCTGCTCCATCCGGGCAATGGGCCTGTCTCATGGCAAAGCCACAACTATTGAGAGTTTTCAGGATAGCAGCATGGATGGCATTTGCCCATCTGTCTATTTTCCCTTTTGCCTTCCCTCGTCTATTCTGCCTGGCAAACCCTCCCTCCTACAACAGACCAAAATAGTAGCTGATAGCACGGCACACCCTCTCCCCTCCACGGCACATTTGAATAATGAACAGATTCATTTGTGCAAAATGCAACCGTTTATTAAGACAGTGGTTACAGAGAAAAGTTCGTTAGTGTTCATAGTCTACATGAAGTAGACTTGGACACTACATGCCTGGTAAAGGCACAAATAGTACTGTTCCCTGAGGACATTCCCTGTGTAATCTAGCTGTCAGTCACAGATTCATTCCTAGATTCCAAGGCCAGAAGGGACCATTGTGATCACCTAGCCTGACCTCCTGTACAACACAGCCATAGAACTTCCCCAAAATTATTCCTAGAGCATGTCTTTTAGAAAAACATCCAATATTTGTTTAATATCGTCAGCAATGGATTATCCACCATGGACTTTGGGAAATTGTTCCAATGGTTAATTACACTCACTGTTAAAATTTTACATCATATTTCCAGTTTAATTTGTCTAGCTTCAACTTCCTGCCATTGAATTGTGTAACATCTTTCTCTGCTAGATTGAAGAGCTCATTATTAAATATTTGTTCCCCATGTCAGAATTTATAGACTAATCAAGTCACCCCTTAATCTTCTTTGTTAAACTAAATAGATTGAGCTTCTTGAGTCTATCACTACAAAGCAGATTTTCTAATCCTTTAATCATTCAGGTTTAAAACAAACTAAAGGAAGTATTTCTTTACACAATGAACCTGTGGAACTCTTTGCCAGAGGATATTGTGAAGGCCAAGACTGTAACAGGGTTCAAAGAAGAACTAGATAAGTTCATGGAGGATGGGTCCATCAGTGGCTATTAGATTGGCAGGGATGGTGTCCCTAGGCTCTGTTTGCAAGAAGCTGGGAATGGGTGTCAGGGAATTGATCACTTGATGATTACCTGTTCTGTTCATTCCCTCCGGGGCACCTGGCATTGGCCACTGTCAGAAGAAGGGATACTGGGCTAGATGGTAATTTGTTCTGACCCAGTATGGCTGTTTTTATGTTTGTATTCTCGTGGCTCTTCTCTGACCTCTCTCCAATTTATCAATATCCTTCTTGAATTATCGGCACCAAATTGGACACAGTATTCCAGCAGTGGTAGCACCAGTGCCAAATATAGAAGTTGAATAACCTCTCTATTTCTGCTTGAGATTCCCTAGTTTATGCATCACAAGATTGCATTAGGTCTTTTGGCCACAGCATCACACTGGGAGCTCATGTTCAGCTGATTATCCATCATGAATCTGAAATCTTTTTCAGACTTACTGCTTCACAGGATAGAATCCCCCATCCTGTAAGTATGGCTTACAGTCTTTGTTCCTAGATGTATAACAATTACATTTAGCCATATTAAAATGCATAATCCTTGAATCCTAGAACTAGAAGAGACCTGGAGAGGTCTCCTAGTCCAGTGCCCTGCATTCATGGCAGGACTAAGTATTATGTAGACCATCCCTGACAGGTGTTTGGAGATTTTTAAAAGCAGGTTAGAAAATGACGGACATTCCACAACCTCCCTAGGCACAGTGCTTAACTATTAAAGGTCCACCTGCTTCCCACACTGGAAACTATTGTTTGCCTGCAACCAGTTTACTAAGCAATCCAGATCATTCTCAATCAGTGACCTGTCCTCTACATTATTTACCACTCCCCCAATTTGTCTGTCATCTGCAAACTTTCAGTGATAATTTTATATTTGCTTCCACGTCATTGATAAAGATGTTAAATAGCGTAAGGCCACGAACTAATCCCTGCCGGACACCATTGGAAACACACCCACTTTATAAATTCCCAATTTACAGTTACATTTTGAGTCCTGTCAATTAGCCAGTTTTTAATCCATTTAATGTGTGGCCATACTAATTTTATATTGTTCTAAGTTGTTGTTGTTGTTTTTTTAAATCAAAATGTTGTGTAGTACCAAGTAAGTGGGGTCATTGGAGCACCATTTCTATTTTTCTATGCACTTTCCTTATGTCTGCAGTGAAGGTAAAGTAGAATTTAAGACTCAGGAACTGAGCAATTTTTGTTTTCACATATAGGGAATAGACACACACCTGTTTCCCCTGGTATAATTTGCAAGCTCTTTCAACCCCTACAGCATTCCTGGGGTGAGGAGAGGGCATCATGGTGAATAACTCTGGAGTATCTCACTGGTCTGTCCTTTGCCTTTTTGAAAAAGATCATGCTCTGCCTCAGAGTCACCTGCCTCAGTGTATCATCGTCGAAATGCAGGGCAGCCTAAAGAGGCTGCAAAGGGGATTACAATCGAACTTGCATCCAATGCTCCCTTTAACTTCTCTTACACTGAAGAAGTGCCTTCAGCAAACAAGCAAAACTGCAGAACCAGAACGGGAGCATAATTCCAGCCCCACCCCCAACCTAAGGCTCAGCAGCAAGTCGCAGCTACAGCAGACAGAAATCCCAGTGCAGCCAGCACTCCTCACATGCAGGCCACTTACCACTTCTGAGATTTCCCTAAGACTGGGGGGAGAGTCTGACGGAGGAAAAGTCACCCGCACTAAAAAAAACATGCTATCATGGCCTGTCTGGAACAGCAAGCAACTGTTTTTTTCTCCCCCTATTCCCACAGACATCATGCTAAAAATGGGGCCCCTATCTACTGCTGAGAGACCAACAAACCTGAGGAGGCAAAAAAGAAAGACTTGGTGGGGGATGTTTGTAGAAATCGTGGCAGAGTCCCCGGGGAGGATCGCGCTGACTGCCGTGGAGGCAGTACGTGATGGCCCAGAGAGAGGAAGAAATGCAGCTCTCTGAGGAGATTGTGGCAGTGGCCAAGGAAGTGTTGCCATGTTCAAGGAAAACATTCTCGTGGCCATGGCGAGCATGGAGAAAGAGGAGGAGATGCAGAGGCAACTCATGGACACTATATGGATGCATAATGCTCTCCTCCAAAACATGCTCCTGCTGGGCGAGCAAGACCTGCAATCCTGTAAGACAGGACCCAGCCATGTCCTTCAGCCCACGGACAATATTGGCTACTGGGACCAGCAGCAACTCCTCTCTATCTTAGCCATGTGGCACTTGTCCCAGAGGCCGTTCCCCTCCCAGGTCCAATATGTGCCTACCAAGAGCATTGGCTCCTTGGAGTCCAGCACTTTTGAGCCCTGCAACATACCTGAGAATTTTGAGTTGACTCACAGCACAACTCCAGAACTCCCGCATACAAAAAGAAGCGGAGGAAAGACTTATACGCTTCTTGTGTATTGTCACAGAAACCATAAATGTAAGCTCTCTGGAGGTAAGGCACTGTCTGTCTATTTGAAAGAGGTCTCTACAACTCCTGTAATACAAGTAACAAAGCAACAATAAATGAGCTTCTGCTCACAAGAAGTATCTAATCCCTGCTTTGTGTGAAGCCCAGTGCCTTGATGAAGTGTTTGTCCCATCTCAGGTGCAAAGGCATCCCACTAATACACACAGTATGAGAACTTGAATAGACTAGATTGTTGCTGGGCCAGTGTTTTTAATGCATAAAGCACTTATCTCTAGCCAGAAAATGTTCGTAACGAGGGATTGTGTAAAAATGAGTCAAGTGCGCGGGTGAGATCGTTCCAGTCTCACAGCGAGCCAGGGAACAAAGCCCTTATTTCGGCAGTGTGGGTGCACTAGTAGCAAGCTGTTACAGGGGGTGAGTTCCTCACCCTGTAGGGCATCGGAATTCCAAACCTAGGGTAAAAGCCTCACCCCAATAAAGTCAGTGGGAATTCTGACATTAACTTCAATGGAGCCAGCGTTTTAGCCCCTAGTGCTCCAGAGAACAACAGCAGGGGGCTTCAGCTACCATATAGGCCTGTCTACAATGGCTCCAAGAGGGCATGATCTTCTGGGAGAGAGGAGGAGACCCTCCCATGCTGGTATGTGGTGTCTACAACTTTCAGAGATATGGGAATGGGAATTCCCCACGCCAGCCATCATGCCTTCCACCACAAGGGTGCTTATGGCTCACTACATAGCTGGTACCAGCGCTCTTCAGATACTGCTCATAGTGTTTCACATTTGCCTCCCTCCTCTCTTGGATTAATCATCTTAAATTATCAAGAACTCTTGATGGAAATTAGATTAAAATTATAATTAAGGTTGCTAGCTGCCTATTTATAATAGTTTAAGGTGTTATGTTACCTGTTTAAATTCCTGACAGAGTATATTTTATAAACATGTATGTTACAAAATGTTAGAGAGCGGCTGAAACAGAAGGCTGCATAAACAAAGAAAATGGTACAGAGGGAAACATATTGCTGCAAAGTCTGCTATTACAGGGCTTTTGCTCAACGAAATTGAACACTCACTGAGAGCTCTGGCCGCAACTGTGAAGGAAAAATAAAGTTCTCTAAAAAAGGTAAGTGACCAAGAGCAAACACTGCATGTAACGATTTCCTTGCCATTACTTATTATAGGCACCTGAGATTAATATGGATTTTGAGACAGAGTAGCCTGGGATGTAACATATATACAATAACTCATGAAGATGTATTTGAAATTGATGTATTACACTAATCCATATACCTGCTGCCATCAGGACATGCAGGCAATAAGAACAACTTTCTCCGATGTTCATGTCAGGCTCTGGAGCCTTATTAATTTTTAGAGATGATAGCAGCAATGTGTTTCCAGTATTATAATGATAGAAGAGTCTGAATCACAGCTGCCTGTAGTACTTTTCTGTGGCAGATAAAAGCTGATTATTTATGGTGTTTTACTCAGCCTACCAGAATTCAAATATTTGGTTACTGAATCTGGCAATAGAATCACATAATTGTAGGACTGGAAGGGATCTTGAAAAATCTTCTAATCCAGTCCCCTGCACTCATGGCAGAATTAAGTATTATCTAGACCATCCCTGACAGGTGTTTGTCTAACCTGCTCTTAAAAATCCCCAATGATGGAGATTCCACAACCTCCCTAGGCAATTTATTCCAGTGCTTAACGCCCCCTGACAGCTTGGAAGTTTTTATTAATGTCCAACCTAAACCTTCCTTGCTGCAATTTAAGTTCATTGCTTCTTGTCTTGTCCTCAGAGGTTAACGAGAGCAACTTTTCTCACTCCTCCTTCTAATAACTTTTTATGTACTTGAAAACTTTTATGTCCCCTTTCAGTCTTCTCTTCTCCAGACGAAACAAACCCAATTCTTCCAATCTTTCCTCATAGGTCATGTTTTCTAGACCTTTTATAATTTTTGTTGCTCTCCTCTGGACTTTCTCCAATTTGTCCACATTTTTCCTGAAATGTGGCGCCCAGAACTGGACAGAATATTCCAGTTGAGGCCTAATCAGCGCAGAGTAGAGCAGAAGAATTACTTATGTCTTGCTTACAGTACTCCTGCTAATATATTCCAGAATAGTGTAAAACTTGCCAAAAAAAAAAAAAGCAAACATCGTTGACTCATTCAGGTTTTGATCCACTATGACCCCCAGATCCGTTTCTGCATACGCCTTCCTGCATACGCCTTCCTAGGCAGTCGTTTCCCATTTTGTATGTGTGCAATTGAACGTTCATTCCTATGTGGAGTACTTTGCATTTGTCCTTATTGAATTTCATCCTTTCTACTTCAGACCATTTCCCCAGTTTGTCCGGATCATTTTGAATTTTAAGCCTATCCTCCAAAGCACTTGCCACCCCTCCCAGCTCGGTATCATCTGCAAACTTTAAAAGTGTACTCTCTGTGCCATTATCTAAATCGTTGATGAAGATATTGAACAGAACCGGACCCAGGACCAATCCCTGTGGGATCATACTTGATATGCCCTTCCAGCTTGACTGTGAACCACTAATAACTACTCTCTGGGAATGGTTTTCCAACCACTTATGCACCCTCCTTATAGTAGTTCCATCTAGGTTGTATTTCCCTAGTTTGTTTATGAGAAGATCATATGAGAGAGTATCAAAAGCCTTACTAAAGTCAAGACATAAGTCAAGATAGCAAAATCTGCCTTTGAAATCAGCCATTAACTTCAGTGATCAATGTATTGTGGTAAGGGCACTAGACTGGGAGCTCCAAATTACATGCCTGGTTCTGCCATAGACGACTTGTGTGACTTTGGGCAAGTCAGTTAATCGCTTTGTGCTTCTGTTCCTCCTCCATAAAATACAGATAATTATTTTGTCTCACCCCTTGTCTACTTAGTTTGGAACATCTTCAGGGCAGGTACCATCTTACTATGCATTTGTACAGTGGCTAGCACATTGGAATCCCAGTCACAACTGGTGCTTCTAGGCACTACCTTATTACAAATAAATAATAATTAATCAATCATTTTATTTTAGATGTAAATGGGTCTGAGGTCAGAATATGGCTTTTAGTCAAACCCCCACCTTCTTAAATATAAAATGACAAGTACATTTTCAGATCATCATCAATGGTACTCAATGTTCCCAATATTCAGAATGGTCACATTACCAGGATCTGGGTTACCAACTTCATGTGTAAAGCAAAATTATCCTTTTTTGCCTTTCAAATGGTTTGATGGGCTGGTTAAAGTATTTTAAAATCCAGTCTATACTTAGACTTAGCAGAAGTTAATTTAAAAAAACAAATATAGATGTTTATTTTAAGCTTTTTTTATATTTATTGACTTAAATTTTCACTGTTGAGGGGAATTATGGGGGCTGATAAGACAATTATTTAATGACAGTAGATATTGAAATTCAAAAAGTTAAAGCTTTCGAACCAGTAAAAATACAAATGGTCAACATCACATGTCAAAATATACAGAGTAAATATCCTCAAGGCAAATTCTAAAGTTCTTAGGCAACATTTTTCCTTTGTTTTCGATGATTTTTTTGGTCAGTATCTGTGCATCATGAAATTGACATTTGTCGGTAAAAATCTTGTCCTTCCAAGCCTATCTATACTGTATGCATTTTGGTTACAGAAAGCATATTTGTAGTTTGTGATGATGCAATCTACTTCTCCCCTCCCCTTACCAAAAATAGTGAGTCACAGCCAGGAGGAAGATGCAAAGTTCAAAGCTAGTTCACTGCATCACTGAGTAGTGAACTGAATCTCACCCATGAGTTCAGCAATGCTCCCTGTCATATTGAGATCAGGGATGAGCGAAGGAGGTCATGTCAGTAGCAAAAAAACAAAAAGAGAATGTGACTGTTTAGGGGGTATGCTGGGTGGAGAACTGAGAGAAGAGAGTTGGTTTTCAAAATCAAAACATCCAAGAAGAAAGCTGGAGTGCAAATTCAAAGTTTGATGATACAAGAACAAGAGGAATCTGTATCATATCTTTTCCCCCACCATTCACTCCTTTTAAACCTGCACCACATCACCTAAGAATCCACAACCCCCATTAGCAGACCACAAGACTATCTTTCCTTTCAGTTGATCAAACAAAACCTTCTGAACCCACAGAAGCAGGAGTATGTTATTTTAGGATACTGTATTGCCTTTTTTCTTCTTCTACTCCAACAGCTCTTCTGTAATAGCTATGATACATTCACAATATGGTATAGGGAGTCACGTTTCACACTGGATGCCTTTTACATAAGCTGATCTAAGTAATCAACACGATGGCATTATAGTAACGGGGGAAACTATTTTCAGCAAATAATGTATTGATCCTTTTTTCTGTTTGCAAATTACCTACAAACAGACTGTTTTATTGATTTGTTCATTATTCAAACCTGCACAGCTTTGGATTAGATTGTGTAATATATTTAAAGCTTTGGTAGAGCAAAGTGCATTCCATTGGGAGCTACATAAGGAACAGGATGACTTCTTGATTGGGTGTTTAAATTTTTTATAAACAGGAAGCTGAGTAGTCAAAGAGTTTTCAGAATAACTGTGTGAGCACTCTGAGCATGAAGTTTCATGCAAACACATTTGCAGTCCATTAGACATTTATGTTCTGAACAGTTTTGCAAATAAAATAGAAAATCTCATCCAATTGTCAGTTGGACATGAATAAGAAGTGCCATGCATGCACTTGAGAAAAAAGTGTCATTTTCATTGGAACAAATGTTTGCACAATTACTACTATTATGGATCATTTGCCCAGCTTTAAACATGCACTCTGCTATAGCAAAGCAGTGAGTAGTATTATACACACCAGATAGACATTGGATTCCTGCTGTTCACACAGTTTTAGAAGCTTGAAGAATCAAAGTTGTGGGATTTCCATGATCTTGCAAGACATTTAGCAGGCTGGAAGCTGGATGTAGCTATCATATAAACTGCATCATTAGGCAGCAGCTCCATGATCTAATCTGATCATTGCAGACAGAACAGAAGCAACAAGGACAATGAGAGGCCTGTGGTAGTAGGTGGCTCAATACATGATGCATGGGTACTGAACCATTATCATCAGATAATCTTGACATGTTTCCATACTGGAGCATATTTCAAGCTTCTCCTTGAGTTGCCTTGGTTTAAAAGTTTTAAGCTTACCCATACAACAAAGATCAAACTTCTGGTTTCCTGCCGAGGCTGAATATTGCCTTGCAATTCTGCTGATAAACACGCTACTCCTGGCTGTGAAGGTTATCCCTTCACGTCCAATCTGTTGCAAAGGATTTGTGTTTAAAAGCAGAAATAAATTTTTTATAAAACTTTACATCTGGCAAAGGAAAACAGCTGAATCAGAGTTCTGTACCTCAAGGGGAAAAAAGAGAGAAGTGGGTTTTTTGGCCAGGAAATCTGAATTGTTTAGATTAGGATTTACTAAACCTGCAGACTGCTGGAGGTGCAAAATGAACTGCAGGCTGTGTCAAGCAGAAAAGATTGCAAGCAGTAAGATAGGTTGTTCAAAAGGGGTCAGAACAAAAACATCCTTACATGGTGCTTGATAGCCTGTTAAGACTTTCCCATGGTATTTTGATAGGAAAGGAGATTAATTTTTTATTCCTGAACTACTGGTACATATCATTTTGAGTTCCTCTGCTTAGAATACATTTGAACAATATTTATTTAAAGAAAGAAGGATAAATTAAAAAAACACTAATAAATAAATCAGTGCTTATGTTTCAGAGTTTGTCTTTATATTCTTTTACATTTCCATCTAGGTGTTTATATGGCCACCATAGCTGCAGTATCTGGGAACCTCACAAACATTAATGAACTTATTCTTGACCATCCCTGTGAGGTAGGGAAGTACAATCTCATTTCCTGTGATAGGAAACTGTCACAGTGACTTGCGTAAGGTCTCACAGGAAGTGTTAGGTAGAGTTGGGAATAGAATTTAGGTATACGGAGTCCCAGTTACATGCCTGAACCACAAATTCTTCCTCCCTTGGAAATTAAATATTCACTAAGGGTTTTTTCCTCCCTCTTTTAACTCAGTTTGTTTCAATGATGTGATGTCTGCCGCATGATCAGTGAAACTGAAGTCATGTTCTCTGGAGGGACTGTTATTGACAGGATACCAGAAAGAGTGAACTAATGATGGGTCTAGTAGTCTGCTGGTCTTACAATTTGACTATGCAAGAGACACAAGTGATCCAAAAGAACAGGAAGCACTTGCAATTCACTAGCGAGAGAGAGTGCGTGCGCCTACTGAGATTGTGACATTCCCCAGGATACAATCTGGACTGAACAGTTGTGTCTCCTCAATTCTCCAACCACGGATACCTTTTATTCTGCTTCACTGTGAGAACAACCGTTCCTGGCCTGCTCAGACAGCCTCTAATATGTAGATTACTCCCAGCTGAGTTATGAGTGTGTTTCGTGCCAGCCACTCCTGAATTATATTGCAGAGTAACACCAGCAAATTGCCAGTCCGAGACTTGTCCCCAGAAATGTGCATCTTGTGCTACCCAGCACCCTCCTGGACAATACAAGCTCATAGAAAGTCTGTCATTTTATTAATAGAAAATGACATGCACAGATCCTGTTATCCCAAATGGAGTTTCCCAAATGCTTCAATCCAATCACACTGGTTTAAATAAAACAATAAAACAAGTTTATTAACTGTGGAAAGATAGATTAAATGATTACAAGTAATGAGGCATAAGTCAGAATTTGTTACAAAGAAACAAAAGGTAAAACACAGATTAATATCTAATTTAACAAGCTAAGTGAATTTAAAGAAAAAAGCTCTCTCACCACATGCTTACAGCAGTCTTTCAGCCAGGACCTCTCCCCCGAGTTCAATGCTCCTTTCCTTGCTTTTCAGGCATTGTGGATGTCATGAGGAGAGAAGTGATTTGAGAGCCATGTTCCTCATTTTTATATCTTTTTTTCCCCCAACAGCAAGTCTGTTCCATGGGAACTTCCAGCTGTTCCATTGCCAAGATGTAAATTTCTTGATCACACCCTTCTTCCTGCCAAAGAATGGTTGCTTAAACAGATGGATAGTCCCTTTGATTATGCTAACACCTGGCAGAGGTGCTGGCTAGCCTTTTGTCTCCAGGGAACTAGTCTGAAGCTGTTTCAATAGCCTTGGAACATGTCTTATACAGTAGAATTTTATAACATTATGTAAGCGGGGAACTTTCCTGCCTTCTGCACTACCCCGGTGAAGTAGGCTAGTGAAAGGATCTGAATCCTTGCTCCCACTTCCTTTACCCAGAGGCCTCCCTGCCCTTGAGGGCTCCCCTTCCACTCTCCTGTCTGGCACAGTCCTCGTAACCCTGACAAGGCTGGGCCCAGGATTCCTGGGGGGCTCGGCCCCCAACCCTGCTGTGGTCACCTAGGACAGGGGCTAGGGTGTCCCCACTCCGGGGTACTCTCTCTGCACTGGGCACTTCTCTGACCCACTGATCATTACATACAATTTAAAGCAAATACAAGTTATTTAATCAACAATTAATTTAAAAAAGAATAAGGAAAAATGGGAAAGGTTAAAGGAAAACCCATCACCCCGCTCTGTGGCACGGAACATTACGAACAATGTCTCTGGAACGTCAGGGCAGTTCAGTCTGTTCCTTGTAGGTCCCAGGCCTTCTTCTCAGGTCCTGGTTGTGCTGCAGAGCTGATGCGGGTTGGACACTTGCTCTGGTGGTGCCCACACACCTCCAGGCTTTGGGTGGTGGGACCCTTCTTCCCAGCCTCAGCTCCCTGTCGGGTTACAATCCCCCTCCCAGTCTGGCCTGCAAGGACCCTTGGCTGAGGGTGTCTTTCTGTGCTGGGCCCTTCGCCCAGGGTGCCCCCTTGGCTGGGCCCAGTTGCTCACCGCACCTGGCTCCAGCTCCAGCCCCAGCTCCGCTGTTCTAGCTCCAGCTCCACTCTGCCTCAGCACTGATGCTGCTGCTCTGCCTCCAGCGCCCTGGGCTGCTTCTCTGGCTCCTCTGGCTCTGGTTGCAGCCCCTGCTCCCAGCACAGAATCTGCTCCCTGGGCTGCTTTTCTGGACCCTCTGGATCTGGCACGGCTCTGCTCCCCAGCTCAGCTTGGGCCCCTACTTTCTCCTTAGATTGGCCCCACTCTGTCTGACCCAGGCAATTCCAGCTCACACGGAGGATGGGACCCACCCTGGCCTCCTGACTCCCTGATTAGCCTGCCCGACCTGTCAATCAGGCTGACCTGGAGATTTGGCTTCTCCCCATTGTTCCAAGGGAGTGTCAGTCTCAGGGTCCTGATTTCCCATCGACCCTTCCCCTTTTAGTTAGGGTGACCAGACATCCCGATAAAATCTGGACCCTCCTGATTTTTAGTTTTGTCCCGCGTCCCTACCGATGTATGGTTGGGACACCATTTGTCCTGATATTGTGGCTTTGGCTGCTCCGGCTGCCTTTTTTTTTTTTTTGCTTCCCCCATGTGTCCCAATATTTTGTCTATTTCATCTGGTCACCCTACTTTTAGTACTGGGAGCTAGCCAACCAAAACACCCCCACTGAATGTCAGTAAGGGGACAACAGTCCTCTTACGTATACATGCAATGTTTCCACACATATTTTACCAGGACAATGATGGTTAGCAGATTGAGTTTTCAAATACCACCTCACAAGGCATACTTTATACAAAATTTGTCATAGTCTTGTAAAAAGGATGAACATAAGGCTGCAGACTATCACAGAGATCATTAAAGGACAAGGAGAAAGAACCATCTGGAGGCCAATCCCACAGAGAGGAACAGACTTCTTTAGATATAGTTTGCTAGACTCAGATACAGGTAACAGGGAGAGACAGATAGAACTCTCCTGGTGTGTTCCCCTGTTGAGGAGACCAGCTAACTCAAAGACCACGTAACCAGCTGAATCTGTTGAAAAGGTGAGATACTAACTTAGCTATATGCTAGCAAACTCTGGCTGAAGGGACATGGGGTGGAGGTCTAGCTATCAATTATTTGTTTTAAGATTTATATTAAAATGATTGTAAAATAGGGAAGATGTATCATGATCAGTGGAACTGGAGTCATAGGGCCCAGGTTCCCTAGAGGCATTTTTACTGAGGGACACCAGAAAAGTAGGGAACGGGGGAGTTAGGCAGGAAGCAACTCAGCCACATTGACAGAATGGTGCACAGGGTTTACTAAAGTTCAATTTGTTCCACTTAACCTACAATCATCTTCACTCCGTGAATGAAACAATGTCATATTCCTGTGTAAAACATGATGTCCCGCTGTAATTCAGGTGAGATAAAACATGCCAGGTGGGCATTAGACAATCTCATGGGAGCTTTACAAAGGCCATTAATTCCTGTATTTTAGCTAAGTTAAAGCTTGACAATAATTACTTCAATTCCCCCTGGAATTTGGGGGGACAATTTTTCATCACAGTGGTACCTTTACTCATTTGGAATGGTACTGTACTCTATGGCAGAAATTCGTATGGGCAGCAAATCAGGAGATGGTATAGATGTCTGTGAAATGGATGGACCTGGGATATGGGAATGGGTCCGCGGAATGAGTGGTTTTATGTATTCAAAATGTGTGTGCACACACACATGGGCACAGAATGAATGGGTGTGCACCGAATGAACACGTATGCACAGAACGGATTGGGATAGGTGTGGAGTGAGTTGAGTTTGGGGAAAATGAGCATGTTTCTGGGTGGAAAGACTGGGAGTGGAATGCAAGTGGGTGTATAATCATTCATGGGTTGTGAAACAGAAGTATTGAACAGACAATGCATCCATGCAAATTCATGGAATTTGATGCATGTTCATGCACATGCAAAAATGTGTTAATTCATATCTACTCATTTCCCCATTTCATATGTTGGCAGTCATGGATTAGTGGGCAGATGGAGAAGTGAATAGTGAATGATAAATGTAATTTCATCAATATCACAACTATTGATGCAGTTGTGTATGTAAACATTATATACATTTATCTGGCATATATGCAACTCCCATTGATGTAAGTGTGAGTTTTGCATATTATCTAACAGAAGAATTCAATCCATCTTTGACCCCAGAATTTGTTAAGTGTTTCAGGATATTCTCTGAAATGTAAGATTGATCTTTGTTATTACTAATAAATAATTAGTAACCACCAACTCTAGCTCAAAGAAAAGGAAGACTAACCAATTTATTTGAGCATAAAGCTTTTGTGAGCTACAGCTCACTTCAGAAGTGAGCTGTAGCTCACGAAAGCTTTATGCTCAAATAAATTGGTTAATCTCTAAGGTGCCACAAGTCCTCCTTTTCTTCTTGCAAATACAGACTAACATGGCTGCTACTCTAGCTCAATTACTCATGTACAATAACCAAATTCCAACAGAACTCTTTGAACAGGACATTAACCATTCACGAATGGCAGCTTCGCATCTCTAACTGTTCTGACTAGAGAAATGTAATGTGATATTATCCTGCATTATGAAATCTGGATTTCAATTTCTCCCCCGTTGCTTATAACAGCCAATCTCATTTTGGGTCTTTTTCAAAGGTTTCCTATAAATATAGCCAGTCCGGTTTTGTACCTTCAAAACACACAGTTCATTTTTATTAGCTGAGCAGTGTGAGTCATTCCATTAATTGGCATCAGCCGGCAACCCATCACCAGACTGGCCTTTGTTGCACAGCCTATATTTAGAAACAGAATGAGACTGCTGCTGAGTTATAGAACGATGCAGTTATTTTTAGATCTCCATTATATCTGGAGAGCCGTGTC
The DNA here is from genome assembly GCF_965152275.1 of Natator depressus. Classification (NCBI taxonomy): domain Eukaryota; kingdom Metazoa; phylum Chordata; order Testudines; family Cheloniidae; genus Natator; species Natator depressus. The sequence continues at coordinate 140,182,144 of NC_134234.1, forward strand.
CTGTCATCTGATCCGTTAACAGGCTGACAGAAGTGGGATTATTGATTCTCTCCATGTGCTCCTCCACCTCGCAGTCCCTGGACACCCAATGACATTTGCAATTTTGTTTACCTGCTGTTATTTATGTTTATGCCATCTGCAGCATAAGCACATTTGAAATAAACTTGTGTTCAGACAAAACAGCCTAAGAATCCTATCTCTTGAATGGTTAAAACAACCTCCCGCAAAATGAGATCTACATTTTTGTCAAATCTGTGGGTGGACAGTTATAGTCAAATGCCGTGTACCTAGATTAATAACGCCTAGCTCCTGAAGGGCCCATCTTCTGGTGCTTTTCCACCTACTTTTTTCAGACTGATTTTTGCTGCTGGTGGAAAAATAACTGAAGAAATCCGACTTGCTGTTACACTGAGCAAACAAATGGGTGTATGAATGCACCGGAGATAGAAGGTGAGCTGTGGTTTGTTTCTAGTACGTCTCATGACAATTTGGTTGCGGTATTTTGTGACAGAAGGAAATTCAAGTAAAATCCACTTTTGGCAGCGCATCTGCTCAAGAAGATTATTAGCCGTTGAGGTCCTGCAGACTGATGCTACTGACTTCAATAGGCATAGAGTCAGGTCCTTGGTACCCAGTCCTTTATGGGCCTTACACCACTGGTGAAAGTTATAGTGGCTTCTCAGCTGCTTTAACGAATACTTGGGCCAGGTATCACAGGATCAGGGAGCTGCAATAAGATCTCAGACAGCCCCTACCTTCCCCTATACCTGAGAGCGCTCTGGCAAGTGGCACAATTGAGCCCTGTGTTCCCACACTGTCTCTGGGGTCCTCCCAACCCTCTTTCTAACCCCCTGGAAGTTTGGATGTAGTGGAGTCATGCTTCTAGGGACTCTCTCTCTGCCTGCTTTGAGCGGACCAGCTCAGAGTCGGAGATGGTATACCCAGAAGTTAATAGTAACTTAGTTTTAATTCTTATGTGGAGTCCATGCTGCATTGGTGGGGGTCAATGCACAGCCCCCTCCAGTCCTGTTCCCAGATGTACATGCATTCTCACATCTCAGATGGGTACCTGTGTGATCCATGGGAAATGACAATGGGGGAGAGGTCAGATCTAGGGGAAATTCTCTCTTCTGCACTTGGGTGACCAGACACTGACAGCAAGTGTGAAAAATCAGGCCAGGGAGGCGGGGGTTAATAGTTGCCTATATAAAACAAAGCCCCTACTATCAAGATGGTCCCGATAATATTGGGTCGTCTGGTCACCTTATCTGCACTCTCTCTCAGCAACTGGGGCCTAAGTTACTGTGTAGTATGTAGACAGATTTCACTGAAGTACGAAACTATGACAGGCATGGGCATTAACATTCAGAGAGACTAAAAACCATTAACTCTTAGAGCATCATCTCCAATTTAAAGTAACAAGTTATTAAAATAATGGTAGTCATGATTACCGCATCTTACCTTTGCTATAAAGTGAGCTAACAATCCAAAATACTTGGTTTCTGGCCAGTGGTGCACTTTTCTAAAGCCCCTTGATTCATTAGTGCATCCCTTTGTCTTTGCATATGCAAAACATGCACAGTGTCAGGGGATAACAGTAAAAAAATCTGCACCATCATTCTGATGGCCATTAAAAAATGGTCACTGATCAAATCCCTTAATACACTGAGCTACTGCAGTTGGCTTTAGAATGCACTTTGGAGAGGATTAACTGCAAAGCACGTTAAACCAAGGACATATCTTGCATTCTCAGCCACCCCATATAGAATGTGAGTTTTGCATACAGGAGGGAAGAAAAGGTTTTTGACAGCTAAAGATGCTTATCTTTCCTCACCACAGGGAAGGCTGGACAGGATGCTGCCTGCCACTGGTCAACAATGACATTATCTAAACATCAGAAAAGCTACTGAATGTCAATATGTGATAACCAGAGAGCACTCTTCTTATGCGGAGGCACTCACTACAAACACAAAGGAGAGTCTAGACAATGCTTTTAACATTCAAATGGCCAACTATGCATTCAGAATGCATATGCAATCCTTGTGTGTTAATTTGTCAGTGTTCATTTTAAAAAGTGATATAATGAAATATATAAACTATCTACCCTACAGATTCTGTTAGTCTAGTGATATTTAATTTTCTGCAAGTATCTTGTGTGGCAGAGCTCCAACCTTGTCTTTGTGGGTCCCAAGCTTCTAGGCAGTTTATGCTAGCCTCAGTGGCTCACTGCGACCCTCCATATAGCCCTTCTCTCTCTAGGGCCAGGGTTATAGTCTACTGAGCCCTTATCATAAGCCAGCAAAGCCAGCCAGGTTGGTAAGAGAACTCCCACAGTCTCTATTGTCCCTAGGGTTTATTTCAGAACAGTTTTGCCTCCTGTCCTGACAGGGGCCTGTCTTCCCCTCCCAGGAGGTGTTTCTGTAGTGGCAGGTTGGGGGGAATCCAGGCCCACCCTGTACCCCAGGTTCTGGCCCAGGGACCCTAATGGCAGTAGCTGTTAGCAGCCAACCTTTCACTGCCAGAGTTGCTACATTTCCCTGGGCCACTTCCCCACAGCTCTCCCGCTTCTCTCTTCTTCACCCTTACCTTAGGGTATGTCTACACTACGAAATTAGGTCGAATTTATAGAAGTCGTTTTTTTAGAAATCGTTTTTATATATTCGAGTGTGTGTGTCCCCACAGAAAATGCTCTAAGTGCATTAACTCGGCGGAGTGCTTCCACAGTACCGAGGCTAGCGTCGACTTCCGGAACGTTGCACTGTGGGTAGCTATCCCACAGTTCCCGCAGTCTCCGCTGCCCATTGGAATTCTGGGTTGAGATCCCAATGCCTGATGGGGCTAAAACATTGTTGCGGGTGGTTCTGGGTACATATCGTCAGGCCCCCGTTCCCTCCCTCCCTCCGTGAAAGCAGCAGCAGACAATCGTTTTGCGCCTTTTTTCCTGAGTTACCTGGGCAGACGCCATACCACGGCAAGCATGGAGCCCGCTCAGGTAACCGTCACCGTATGTCTGCCGGGTGCTGGCAGACGTGGTACTGCATTGCTACACAGCAGCAGCAACCCCTTGCCTTGTGGCAGCAGACAGTGCAGTAGAACTGGTAGCCGTCATCGTCATGTCCGAGGTGCTCCTGGCTACGTCGGCCAGGAGCTCCTGGTCAGACATGGGTGCAGGGACTACATTAGAAGTGACTTGACCAGGTCATTCTCTTTAGTCCTGCAGTCAGTCCTATTGAACCATCTTATGGTGAGCAGGCAGGCGATATGGATTGCTAGCAGTCCTACCGTACCATCTTCTGCCGAGCAGCCATGAGATGTGGATGGCTTGCAGTCCTTCTGCACCGTCTGCTGCCAGCCAAAGATGTAAAAGATAGATGGAGTGGATCAAAACAAGAAATAGACCAGATTTCTTTTGTACTCATTTGCTTCCCCCCCTCCCCCATCTAGGGGACTCATTCCTCTAGGTCACACTGCAGTCACTCACAGAGAAGGTGCAGTGAGGTAAATCTAGCCATGTATCAATCAGAGGCCAGACCAACCTGCTTGTTCCAATAAGAACAATTACTTAGGTGCACCATTTCTTATTGGAACCCTCCGTGAAGTCCTGCCTGAAAACTCATTGATGTAAAGCCACCCCCTTTGTTGATTTTAATTCCCTGTAAGCCAACCCTGTAAGCCATGTCATCAGTCGCCCCTCCCTCCGTCAGAGCAACGGCAGACAATCGTTCCGCACCTTTTTTCTGTGCGGACGCCATACCAAGGCAAGCATGGAGGCTGCTCAGCTCGCTTTGGCAATTAGGAGCACATTAAACACCACACGCATTATCCAGCAGTATATGCAGCACCAGAACCTGGCAGAGCGATACCAGGCGAGGAGGCGACGTCAGCGTGGTCACGTGAGTGATCAGGACATGGACACAGATTTCTCTCAAAGCATGGGCCCTGCCTATGCATGCATCATGGTGCTAATGGGGCAGGTTCATGCTGTGGAATGCCGATTCTGGGCTCGGGAAACAAGCACAGACTGGTGGGACCGCATAGTGTTGCAGGTCTGGGACGATTCCCAGTGGCTGCGAAACTTTCACATGCGTAAGGGCACTTTCATGGAACTTTGTGACTTGCTTTCCCCTGCTCTGAAGCGCAAGAATACCAATATGAGAGCAGCCCTCACAGTTGAGAAGCGAGTGGCGATAGCCCTGTGGAAGCTTGCAACGCCAGACAGCTACTGGTCAGTTGGGAATCAATTTGGAGTGGGCAAATCTACTGTGGGGGCTGCTGTGATGCAAGTAGCCAACGCAATCAAAGATCTGCTGATATCAAGGGTAGTGACCCTGGGAAATGTGCAAGTCATAGTGGATGGCTTTGCTGCAATGGGATTCCCTAACTGTGGTGGGGCCATAGACAGAACCCATATCCCTATCTTGGCACCGGAGCACCAAGCCGGCGAGTACATAAACCACAAGGGGTACTTTTCAATAGTGCTGCAAGCTCTGGTGGATCACAAGGGACGTTTCACCAACATCAACGTGGGATGGCCGGGAAAGGTACATGACGCTCGCATCTTCAGGAACTCTGGTCTGTTTCAAAAGCTGCAGGAAGGGACTTTATTCCCAGACCAGAAAATAACTGTTGGGGATGTTGAAATGCCTATAGTTATCCTTGGGGACCCAGCCTACCCCTTAATGCCATGGCTCATGAAGCCATACACAGGCAGCCTGGACAGTAGTCAGGAGCTGTTCAACTACAGGCTGAGCAAGTGCAGAATGGTGGTAGAATGTGCATTTGGACGTTTAAAGGCGCGCTGGCGCAGTTTACTGACTCACTTAGACCTCAGTGAAACCAATATTCTTACTGTTATTACTGCTTGCTGTGCGCTCCACAATATCTGTGAGAATAAGGGGGAGACGTTTATGGCGGGGTGGGAGGTTGAGGCAAATCGCCTGGCTGCTGGTTAGACATCCAAACAACACGGCTGGGGTAGTGGTGGCTGAACCCCCTAAAATGGCATGCAGCTTATCATAGAAGCGGCATGTTTGGGGCTCTGACCCGGAGTGGCCGTTCGCCTCTCTGGTTTTCTGGTAGACTTGCCTCAGCTCCTTAAGTTTCACGCGGCACTGCTTCGGGTCCCTGTTATGGCCTCTGTCCTTCGTGCCCTGGGAGATTTTGACAAAGGTTTTGGCATTTCGAAAACTGGAACAAAGTTCTGATAGCACGGATTCCTCTCCCCATACAGCGATCAGATCCCGTACCTCCCGTTCAGTGCATGCTGGAGCTTTTTTGCGATTCTGGGACTCCATCATGGTCACCCCTGCTGATGAGCTCTGCATGGTCACCCCTGCTGATGAGCTCTGCATGGTCACCTGCAGCTTGCCACGCTGGCCAAACAGGAAATGAGATTCAAAAGTTTGCGGTTCTTTTCCTGTCTACCTGGCCAGTGCATCTGAGTTGAGAGTGCTGTCCAGAGCGGTCACAATGGAGCACTCTGGGATAGCTCCCGGAGGCCAATACCGTCGAATTGTATCCACAGTACCCCAAATTTGACCCGGCAAGGCCGATTTAAGCGCTAATCCACTTGTCAGGGGTGGAGTAAGGAAATCTATTTTAAGAGCCCTTTAAGTAAAAAAAAAAAGGGCTTCATCGTGTGGACAGGTGCAGGTTTACATTGATTTAATGCTGCTAAATTCGACCTAAAGTCCTAGTGTAGACCAGGGCTTAGAGCTCCCCTACTGATGGCTTGAGGGTGTCTTCATTAACCAGCCCTTCAGCCACACTTCCTGTTCCCTGGCTCTCCTCAGCATGACTGGAATGAGCCCTTTTATAGCATCAGAAGGGCCTTAATTGGAGTCAGGTGTTTGCATTACCTTAATGGCCTCACCTGACTCTTTGCAGGTTAATTGGAGTCAGGTGTTCTCATTAGCCTGGAGCAGCCCCTGCTCTGGTCAGTCAGGGAACAGAAAACTGCTAATCCAGTGGCCAGTATATCTGCTTTCTGCTACTTTGTTGTACTCAACTGGCCTGGGTCTATCACACTTGTTAAATACACAAAGTTATATTAACTAGGGAAGATGCTGAACATTATTAAATATGCTTTTTTACCAAAAAAAATCAAGGCCTGATCCAAAGACTATTGTAATCAGTGGAAATCAGGCCCTTGCTGAAACAAACTTAGTATCCAGGAAGAAATGTATCTGGGTGCAAAGGCTTGCAAGGTCAGAAGACAGTCCTCTACTGCGGCACCCTTAGAGGATGCAGCTATCAACATTGGCACGCTGGCCTGGAAGGGGCCTGCTAGTACAGTCAGGAAATGGGCTTATTCAGCACATCCCTAAGAATCTGCCAGATCTGCCACAGGGAGACCTATGGAGGCTCAAGGAGAAATTAAAGTTATCCCCAGCTATTAGAGCACTTTGAGGAAGTGTAACAATTGAAATATTGCCAGGCCTTCTGCCAGACCTTATGCAGCCCTCAGTGGTGAAAGAACAGGTTAAGGACTATTTAGAAAAGCTGGACATGTACAAGTTCATGGGTCCAGATCTAATGCATCCAAGGGCGCTGAGGAAATTGGCTGAAGTGATTGCAGAGCCATTGGCCATGATCTTTGAAAACTCGTGGTGATTGGGGGAGGTCCCGGGCGATTGGAAAAAGGCAAATATAGTGCCCATCTTTAAAAAAGGGAAGAAGGAGAACCCAGGGAACTAGACTGGTTAGCCTCATCTCAGTCCCCGGAAAAATCATGGAGCAGGTTCTGAAGGAAACCATTTTGAAGCACTTGAAGGAGAGGAAGGTGATCAGGAACAGTCAACATGGATTCACCAAGGGCAAGTCATGCCTGACCAACCTGATTGCCTTCTATGATGAGATAATTTGCTCAGTGGACGTGATATATCTTGACTTAAAGCTTTTGATATGGTCTCCCTCAGTATTCTTGCCAGCAAGTTAAAAAAGTATGGATTGTATGACTGGACTATAGGTGGATAGAAAGCTGGCTAGACAGTCAGGCTCAATGGGTAGTGATCAATGACTCAATGTCTAGTTGGCAGCCGGTATCAAGCGGAGTGCCCCAGGGCTCGGTCCTGGGGCTGGTTTTGTTCAACATCTTTATTAATTATCTGGATGATGGGATTAATTGCACCCTCAGCAAATTCACAGATGACTCTAAGATGGGGAGAAAGGTAGATATGCTGGAGGTTAGGGACCTAGATAAATTGGAGGATTGGGCCAGAAGAAATCTGATGAGGTTCAACAAGGACAAATGTAGAGTCCTGCACTTAGGATGGAAGAATCCCATGCAGCGCTACAGGCTGGGGACTAGGGTGACCAGACAGCAAGTGTGAAAAATCGGGACAAGGGGTGGGGGGTAATAAGAGCCTATATAAGAAAAAGACCCCAAAATTGGCACTGTCCCAATAAAATTGGGACATCTGGTCACCCTACTGGGGACTGACTGGCTAAGCAGCAGTTCTGCAGAAAAGAACCTAGGGATTACAGTGGATGAGAAGCTGGATATGAGTCTGCAGTGTGCCCTTGTTGCCAAGAATGCTAACAGCATATTGGACTGCATTAGTAGGAGCATTGGCAGCAGATGGAGGGAAGTGATTATTCCCCTCTATTCGGCACTGGTGAGGGCACATCTGGAGTACTGTGCCCAGTTTTGGGATCCCCACTACAGAAAGGATGTGGACAAATTGGAGAGAGTCCAGCAGAGGGCAATGAAAATTATCAGGGGGCTGGGGCACATGATTTAAGAGGAGAGGCTGAGGGAAGACGGAGAGGGGATTTGGTAGCAGCCTTCAACTACCTGAAGGGGGGTTCCAAAGAGGATGGAGCTCAGCTGTTCTCAGTGGTGGCAGATGACAGAACAAGGAGCAGTGGTCTCAAGTTGCAGTGGGGGAGGTGTAGGTTGGATATTAGGAAACACTATTTCACTAGGAGAGTGGTGAAGCACTGGAATGGGTTCTTCCTGCAGGGTGCTCAGGAAGAAGTAACAGGTTTCAGAGTGGTAGCTGTGTTAGTCTGTAGCAGCAAAAAGAACGAGGAGTACTTGTGGCACCTTAGAGTCTAACAAATTTATTTGAGCATAAGCTTTTGTGGGCTAAAACCCACTTCATCGGATGCATGCAGTGGAAAATACAGTAGGAAGATATATATATACACAGAGAATATGAAAAAATGAGTGTTGCCATACCAACTATAACAAAAGTAATCAGTTAAGGTGAACTATTATCAGCAGGAGAAAAACAAAACCTTTTGTAGTGCTAATCAGGATGGCCCATTTCAAACAGTTGACAAGAAGGTGTGAGTAACAGTAGGGGGAAAAATAAGCATGGGGAAATAGTTTTACTTTGTGTAATAACCCATCCACTCCCAGTCTTTATTCAAGCCTAATTTAATGGTGTCCAGTTTGCAAATTAATTCCAATTCTGCAGTCTCTCGTTGGAGTTTGTTTTTGAAGGTTTTTTTTGTTGTAGTATTGCGACTTTTAGGTCTGTAATCAAGTGACCAGGGAGATTGAAGTGTTCTCTGACTAGTTTTTGAATGTTATAATTCTTGACGTCTGATTTGTGTCCATTTATTCTTTTACGTAGAGACTGTCTGGTCTGGCCAATGTACATTGCTGGCACATGATAGCATATATCACATTGATAGAAGTGAAGGTGAACGAGCCTCTGATCATGTGGCTGATGTGATTAGGGCCTATGATGGTGTCCCCTGAATAGATATGTGGACAGCTTCGGCAACGGGCTTTGTTGCAAGGATAGGTTCCTGGGTTAGTGTTTTGTTGTGTGGTATGTGGTTGCTGGTGAGTATTTGCTTCAGGTTGGGGGCTGTGTGTAAGCAAGGACTGACCTGTCTCCCAAGATCTGTGAGAGTGAGGGATCGTCCTTAAGGATAGGTTGTAGATCCTTGATGATGCGCTGGAGAGGTTTTAGTTGGGGGCTGAAGGTGACGGTTAGTGGCGTTCTGTTACTTTCTTTGTTGGGCCTGTCCTGTAGTAGGTGACTTCTGGGTACTCTTCTGGCTCTGTCAATCTGTTTCTTCACTTCAGCAGATGGGTATTGTAGTTGTAAGAACGCTTGATAGAGATCTTGTAGGTGTTTGTCTCTGTCTGAGGTGTTGGAGCAAATGTGGTTGTATCTTAGAGCTTGGCTGTAGACAATGGATCATGTCAAGGGCTTCAGATAATGAAGATGTCATCAATGTAGCGCAAGTAGAATAGAGGTGTTAGGAGACTAGAGCTGAGGAAGCGTTGTTCTAAGTCAGCCGTAAAAATGTTGGCATACTGTGGGGCCATGCAGGTACCCATAGCAGTGCCACTGACTTGAAGGTATACATTGTCCCCAGATGTGAAATAGTTATGGGTGAGGACACTTTTCAGCAGTTCTCCTCAGGCTAGCAGCAGACCATGTCAAAAACAGAACTCAAAAGTCCAAAAAAACCCAGTGTTTTTCAGCTCACCTTCCTGTCATCAACTCCCACTCACAGGTTTTATCTGGTCAGGGCTCTGCAGGAGCCAAACTTGCTCCCCGTAGCTGTTCCCAGCTCCAGACAGGTTTCCTGAGCTTCTTGTTTCTGGTAGTCTCAGCTACTCTTTCAACCACACTATTCTGGCAGCTTCCTGGTGCCTTTTATATTGGAATCACCTGATTCCTCTCAAGTGGGGCTAAGTTTGTAATCAGATCTGTTTTCATCCCAGGCTCTCCAGCCCAGGGGGAAGCCACCCTGTTATACACCCCTAAGTGAGGTGTCTTTTCTCTTCCTAGGGTGTAAGGGGCTAAGCTCGTCTACAGAAGTACAATTTGCACCTCCTTACACTAGCAGGGGGGAATTTGGACACCTGTGTGTGTGTACACCAGATTCTTGGAGAGTGGGACAAGACCCTTCACCTTTAAATTTCGTTTTACAAATCAGTTGGCATTTCCTTAACATGAGGAATATAAATAATAAAACTTAGTTTTAAACTGATCCTAAATTATATTAAACCCTTGTGGACCCATCAGGTAGAATTCAATCCATATATTTCAAAAACTGAAATACGTGGCAACATTTCCAGGACATATTTATTAAAGTGTTGGAATTTTTCTCTGGGCTTCAGTTCTTTAGTTTCTCTATAAAATCTAAATCTGATCCTTGAGCCCCATTCACAAGAAGTTCATAAACACATTTGTCCTGAGTATTATGTTTTTCTATACACAAATAGAAAAGCATGTATCTTTTGTCTAGATTACTTATTTTAGATTAAGAAAAACAACACAAGTTAGAAAGTACCAATGTAAAGTCTACATGAGAGAGGGGGAGAGAGAGAGAGAGAGAGAAAACATGCAATATTCTGCATGTGAAATGAAACACAAAATGCCCATTGCCTCTGGGGCAGAGATGGGGGAATTTCTTTATATTTAAAGGAGCAGTACTCAGAAAACAGAATGACACTTCCTTTCAGTTACCCAGCTATACACCACATTGGAGAATAACTGGATGCTTATAAAGTAGAAAAAAAAATAACTGACCTCAGTACAGCTCTTCTAAAATCATGAAGTACAGTTCTGAGATTAAAAAGCACTTTGAAATTTATAAAACAATATACAAAATATGTTCACTTTGCACAGTAATATGCATTGTTTTTATTTGTGTTGTTTTATTGCATAGAGTTGTGTTTTATTGTATATTAGAATTGATTATTATTATATTGTGGTGGTGCCTAGAGGTCACCAATTAAGGACGGGGGCCTATAGTGCAAGGCACTGTAGATGTACACACACAGAGTCTCTTTTCCAAAGAGCGAATCTAGAGGCAAGAGATAAGAAGTAGATGCAACAAACCCCAGGAGGTCAGGGATGGTGAGGAGCACGAGTACTAGTGACGAGTTTTGAGTTCTGTAATAAGCAGTAGTCACAGCACACTAGCTCTAACCAGTGTCAAACATATTTTAGCCATATGTGATCCAATTCTATGGATACCATCTTGAATTGGTTTGGCAATTTTCATTGCCATGATGTGTCTTCAGCATGTATTCTGTGAATCTGGACACTTAAGAATGTTTTTGCTACATGCTTTAATTCTACTGATCAAAGTAAAATTGAAGTGAGTGTGTGTGAGGAAGACCTGCTCTCCAGGTCAGATTTGCCCAGAATGATGATAACTAACTAATTAAGACACAATAAAAGTAAGCATTGTAAGACTGATGGATCGCACTTTGGGTGAAATCCTGGCCCCAGTAAAGTCAAAGGCAAAATTCCCATTGACTTAAATGGGGCAGGATTTCACCCTCCCCGACTAATTGTTCTCTTTCTTTTCAGATTCCCCTTTGTTCATTTTATTCGGCCTGCCTTGCTTATTATTCATTTCAATGATGCACTGTATGCACTTTATCAGTTTGTTTACTTATACTGTCAAAGGCAGACTTGAACATTTTTTCTCTCTCTCCCCATAATATCATCTCACTGCAGCTCTACAAGATTTCCCTTAAATGCATAAACAATATTCTTATTTAAAAGATATGGCAGTAGTAAAATAGCCACTGCTCATTCTTACTGAGGTATCAAAAAGTGCTTGGTCTGGGAGGAACATTGGGAGTAATTAGTAGATGTTAATTACTATAAAAATTTTGAGGCTGAGTTTAATCTGATATTTTAATGCTACATAGTACACAGTTTTTAGTTAATCTGAGAGCTTTCACCTGCCCCACCCGTGGTCAGTGGATTTTTATTTCAGAACCCCACTGTGCATAAAAGATTTGCATTACTTCAAGGAAAAGAAAACCTGTCCTTTAAACAGATGTATTTCTTTTCAGTTAAAGCAATTTGGTTTCACTGCATGTGAAAGCATATAATATACCAGATGTGCAGAAAAATCCTTAAAACTGAGAAAAGACACTCTGTTCCTACTAAGGCTACTTAGAGTAAATGTTCACGATTTCCAGTTGGTGGGTTGCTTGTTTAAACTGAAGAGGAAATGCACACTTATCACATTTTGTTTTCTTCTCATGGTTTTGGTTTTTTTTACTCATAAGTAGTCATTGCCAATGTCTGGGATATCAGAGCATGGAAACAAAGCTTCCTCTGACTGCATCTTTTATGAGGTGGTATTAAAATAGAATAAAATAGCACCCTAAAGAAATGCTTCTTACATTGCCCATACACTAAGAAGACTGGCTTCCTTCAGGTTGGGTGGCATTTGTATTTATTTATGGTCTCCTTTTGCACTGAGGAACTAATCCAAAAACAGTGACCCTTGTACTCAGGAGATAAGAAAATCAGGTAACTCCATTCCAGAATACTGAATGAACTGGCACAGGACTTGAAAATCCAGTAGCAGGGATTTTTAATAAATATGTCAAATCAGGGGTGGTACCAGATGACTGGGGAATAGCGAACATTATACCCCTGCTTAAGAAATGGGGAAGGGGGAAAGCGATCCAGGCAACTATAGAACTGTTAGTCTGGCCTCAAGAGTATTCAAGGCTTTAGAACAAATTTTGAAGGGACATATAATTAAAGACATGGAACTAAAATGCACCATGCCAGATTAAGTTGTTATCTTTCTTGATAAACTGACTGGCCTGGGACAAGGGATTGGGGTGTGGGAGGGGTAAGGGCTTTGGCTGCGGGTGCAGGCTCTGGGATGAGGCCAGGGATGAGGGGTTTGGGTTGCAGGAGGGGTCTCTGGGATGGGGGGTGGGAGGGGGCTCCGGGCTGAGGCAGGGGGTTGGGGTGTGGGAGGGGGTATGGGCTCTGGGATGGGGGGGGGTTGGGTTGCAGGAGGAGGATCCAGGCTGGGGCCGAGGGGTTTGGAATGCAGGAGGGGATGCAGGGTTCGGCCTCTGGGAGGGAGTTTGGGTGCGGGAGTGGGCTTGGGGCAGGGGTTTGGGGCATGGGCGGGGTTTCACGGTGCCGGATCCGGGCGGTGTTCACCTTGGGCAGCTCCCCAGAAATGGCAACATGATGTCCCTGCTGCTCCTAGGCAGAAGCGCACAGATCCCCGGTGGCTGTTCCTCCACCTAGGAGCAGCAGGGACATCATGTCGCTGCTTCCAGGGAGCCACGCAGAGCCAGGTAGGGAGCCTGCCAGCCCTGCACCAATCAGACTATAAACCGGACTTTCAATGAAGATCAGAAATGCCAGTTTATAGAGCTTTCTAGTTGGTAAAGTGCCAGATAGCTCTGCTTTTACTGTACTTTGCACTTGTCTTTATTGATTTTTATCTTGTTGAATTCAGACCAATTCTCCAATTTGCAAAGGTTGTTGTGAATTCTAATCTTGTCCCCCAAAGAGCTTGCAACCCCTCCAAGCCTGATAACATCCACAAACTGTATAAGTGTACTCTCTATGCCTTTATCCAAATCATTTATGAAGATATTGAATATAACTGGACCTAAGACAGATCCCTGGAGGACCTCATTCAGTATGCCCTTTTAGCTTGACAGTGAACCATTGATAAGTACTCTCTGAGTATGGTTTTCCAGCCACTTATGCACCCACCTTAGAGTAGGTTTGTCTAGGCTATATTTCCCTAATTTGTTTATGAGAATGACATGTGAGACAGTATCAAAAACCTTACCAAAATCTAGATATATCACATCTACTACTTCCCCCTATCCACAAGGCTTGTTATCCTGTCAAAGAAGGATAGTAAGTTGGTTTGACATGGTTTATTTCTTGACAAATCCATGTTGACTGTTACTTATCACCTTATTATCTTCTAGGAGCTTATAAATTGATTCTCTGATTATTTGCTCTATTATCTTTCTGAGTACCAAAGTTAAGCTGACTGGTCTGTAATTCCCCTGATTGTTCTTATTACCCTTTTTACAGATAGGTACTATATTGCCCTTTTCCTCTGGACTGGAAAAGGCATCTAACTTATCTAAATATTCTTTAACCTGCTCTTTCCCTATTCTGGCTTGCATTCCCTCCCCCTTGTTATTAATATTAATTGTGTTGAGTAGCTGGTCACCATTAATCTTTTCAGTGAAGACTGAAGCAAAATAGGAAATGAACACCTCAGCTTTCTTGATGTCATCTGTTATTAGCTCTCCTTCCCTGCTAAGTAGAGGACCTACACTTTCCTTCATCTTTCTTTTGCTTCTAATGTATTTAAAGAACCTCTTCTTATTGCCTTTTATTGAGTTACACCTTGGTAGGTGTAATTCGTTTTGTGCCTTAGCTTTTCTGATTTTGTTCCAACATGCTTGTGCTGTTCTTTTCTACTCCTCTTAGCAATTTGTCTGTGTTTCCATTTTTTTATTTTTCAGGTCATAAAAGAGCTCCTGATAAAGCCATATTGACCTCCTACTATTCTTCCTGTCTTTCCTTTGCATCAGAATAGTTTGAAGTTATGCCTTTAATATTATCTCCTTGAGAAATTGCCAGCTTTCCTGAACTTCTTTTCCCCTTAGATTTTCTTCCCAGGTGATCTTACCTACGAGCTCTCTGAGTTTGTTAAAGCCTGCTTTTTTGAAGTCCATTGGCCTTTTTCTGCTGCTCTCTCTCCTTTCTTTCCTTAGAATCATGAAATTGATCATTTCATGTTCACTTTCACCCAGACTGCCATCCACCTTCGCATTCACTCCAATTCCTCCCTTTACTTTACCAACAGGTAACAGGTGTCTGGGTAGTTAAAGTCCCCCATTACTACCAGGGTCTTGTGCTTTGGGTATTTCTGTTATTTGTTCTAGAAGTGTCGCATTTGATTGTTTATAGTAGATCCCTATCATGATGTCTTCCCTTTTTTTTCTTTACCCAGAGACTCTGAACTGGTCTGCCTCCCACCTCCTTCTGGACCTCAGAATAATTCTATGTATTCTGGATGTCTAATGCCACACATCCTCCCTTTTTACCTCGCCTGTCCTTCCTGAACAAGATTTACCCCTCTATACCAATATTCCAGTCATGAGACTTATCCCACCAATTCTCTGTGATGCCAGTTAAGTTATAATTTAGATTATGTACAAATACTTCCAGTTCTTCCTATTTATACATTTGTGTATAGACATATAATCTGCTGAGCAGTTTCCCTGATTTCCTTAATGTTGTTTATATGACCCTGTTGTAATTTTCCACATTCCCCACTCCAACACTTTTAACCCTCAGATAAGGTTGCCTTCTTTATACTTACCTGTGGTCTTTTGTCATCTACCCCCTTTGAACCTAATATAAAGCCCTCCTTACTAGGTTGGTGAGTCAGTGCAGCTAGATGCTCTTCCCCTTCTTGGTCAGGTGGACCCCATCACATCCCAGCAGACCTTCTTCCTGGAACAGCATCCCATGGTGAAGGAAGACAAACCCCTTCCATCCAGACTTGTATTCATCTCCAGGGATGCACATGTCCTTGCTGGGCCCTTACCCTCAATCAGGAGGATGGACGGGAACACAACCTGTGCCCCTGACCCCTGCACCCTAGATCCCAGAGCCCTATAGTCACTGCTGATCTGTTCACAGTCATACCCGGCAGTATCATTAGTGCCCACCTGGATGAGCAGCATGGGGAGTGATCAGAGGGATGGATGTGGGCTCCAGGCAGGCTGCACATCACATCAGGTTGGCAGATGGAGGCCTCCATTCCCCTCAGGAGAGAGTCCAAAGTGCAAATAGTACAAAGTCTCCATATGTGCAAGGTCATGCACATAAGGACTAGTAACAAGAATTTCCGCCATGTGCTGGGAGTTCATTGGTTGGAAACAACAGAGGACCAGAAAGATGTGGGTCTATGTTTCAATTATAAGGTGACTATGAGCCACCAATGTGATGGTGCCATGAAAAAGGCAAATGTGATCCTAGGAGGTATCAGGTGAGGTAATTCCAGAAGAGATAGGGTAGTATTAATACCATTGTACAAGGTACTGGTAAGGCCTCATTTGGAACACTGTGTACAGTTCTGGTCAACCATGCTCAAGCATGATGAATTCAAACTGGAACAGGTGCAGAGAAGAGTGGCTAGAATGATCAGAGGAATGGAGAACCTACCTTAAGACAGGAGACTAAAAAAGCTCAGCTTGTTTTGTCTAGCAAAATGAAGGCTGCATGCTTGCTCTCTATAAATATGTCAGGGAAATAAACAGCAGGGAGGGTGAAGAACTATTTAAGCTAAAAGATAATGTTGGCACAAGAACAAATGGATATAAATTGGCCATTAATAAATTTAGGCTGGAAACTAAGAGAAGGTTTCTAACCATCAGAAGTGAGGTCCTGGAACTTCCTCCCAATAGGAATTGTGGGGGCAAATAACCTAACTAGTTTTAAGATGGAAATTGATAAATTTATGAATGGGATTATATGGGGGATGCTTTGATAGTCCAGGACTCACTCAATGCACTGGACTCCCTTCCAGTTCTAAATTCAAATGTAATTTGAAAAGTAGCAAAGATCTTAAGATAATATCGCTACAGTGCAGATCAATGCTACACAGCCTTGCAGAGGTGAAGATCTGCTTTGTTGGTGTCACAATGGAATTCTAAAGCAATATGCTGACTTTGGCCCAGTTGCTTGCTCCCATGCATAGCATATAGCAGGGGGTCAAGGAGAGAGAGAAACTCTGTGGTGCTTCCTCCAGGTTCTTTTGTCCCAAGATCCTCAATGGAAAAAGCAGAGAGATGAGCTCCCCAGATCCTTGGATTATCTGCTGATTCATCAGATGTCTGTACATCTTCCATTGGCTTGGCTCCTATAAAGCCCAGGCAAAAACTGAAGCCCTAGTCCTGCACAGTGAATCATATGGATGGACTGCTGCACCTTTGCCGCGCTTCCCTGAAGTCAGTGGAACTCTGTGTGGGTGCAGCAGTTCTCCAGCACATTACACAATGCAGAATCCAGGCCTAAAACTCCTCTGCTGGCAGAAATACACCAGAAGGTGATACTGCACTGGCTCCTGCCAAGGGTACACATGGGTTATGTGGCACAATGAGATGTAATTCACAGTTTCCAGCACCAGTTTGCTTGGTTGGATCAAACACAATATCTCCTTTTCTTAGTTCACTGCATGTTGAAGGGGAATAAGGACTGCCTCTGTCTTCATCCCCAGCTCCTGGGAGATTGGAAGGAATTCTAGCTCCTTATGACTTAGTGTCCTTAGCAAGCTTTTTGGGCAAACTAGCTCAACTTGTAATAATTCATACCAAGAGCCATTAGGAATCATTCTCATCCTCTCTCCTTTGATCTAAACCCTCTTGGAATCAATTATAGCATTGAAAGCTCAAGGGCCCAGTGGATGTATCCCTCTGAAAAGGACTTGAATCGCCACTAGTTTGCGTCTTCTGTAGTCAGTCACACCTGTGCAAAGTGGATCTACAATGTCCCCATTCTGGGGGATGACCACACACCATTCAGAGGAGTATCAGACCTGGGGGAAAGAACTATGGGAGGGCAGTGCCTGTGATGTGGGGGGCACATTAGGCGGTCCCAAGATTATTCCATGCAGAAACGTTTATACATGGGGGGAAAAAACCCCAAGAAGCCAGCCAACCAATAATAGAATGTATCCAATTACTTTAAAACTACTTAGAGGCATTTATAAAAGCCCCAATCCTTCTCTGCCCAGATCTAAAGACAAAACCTCTGCTACAACTACATCTCTGGGGAATGACTCTACAGTGAGCTCCTAAAGTGACCTAAGTGTTACCAACTCTCATAATTTTAGCACTCATGGTGTTTTTCTTATGATCATATGAGAATCCCAGGTATTACTGAAAACAAAAGAAATTTCTAGCCCTCCCTGTGGTGGAGAAAAGCTTAAAAATATGACCCATGTGCATCCTACAGCCTCAAATGCCAAATAAAAAGACCCCTCTACATTTATTATTTTTGTTAAAGTTTCATTATGTTTAAGCCAAGTGCGATTTTTCAGGATCTGACTCATGATTTTTGAATGCTTTGGGTTGGAAAGACCGATACCTGCAAGCCAAACCCATACAAAGCACAAGTCAGTTAGGCCCTTTTATTACTCATACCCCACTAGGCCTAACAAGATCCCTTTTTATACAAGTGGAGGGAGCTGCTTTCTCAATTCTTCTGGCTTACATGTGCCTATTCTGCCAGAGTGCCCCTTGCTGCAACTGCCCAGGCAGAGTAATCTCTTTATTTTGTGCTGCCATCCTGTAGCTTATGGGAACAGGACTAGGAGCACCAAGCCCCAAATCCGACCCTCCTCCCTCCCCTCCCCCCCACACTTGGGGCACTAAAGCAGCTGGCAGCACTAGCCAGTACTCTGCAGCTCAGATTTGAACAGGGCTCTGTAAGCACGCACTAGAGAAGGGCTCCCTACCACTCTCCCCACTGTAACATAGACACACAAAAGCAATCATAATTTAGTCCCTTGTGTATTTCTAATCACTCTGAGACTAAGACAATATTTTTCTTTGTGGCTCTGTCACAAGCTTGCTGTGATTCAGAGATGATAGGTCTTTTTTCCTATTTTGGAAGTGATCTAAAAAGAAATTACCACTGGCTTTCCCTCCACCCACTTCCTCCCCGCTGCACTTCTGAAATCAGCTGCACCGACATAAGCAAAATTGCCAAGTGACAATGATCTGAAGTAGCCCAGCTCTATATATGAACCTCAGAAATAAATGGAAATTGAAGGCTGTGCTTTTATCAGCCTGCAGGAAGCTGGATCCCTTGTTTCATATAACAGAAGAACCCTACTTCTACTCTTTTGCAATAGATGTGGCCTCTAAGAATAGATGCTGCAAGTTCCAGTGACAGGTTTTAGTATTGTCTCTTGAGAAAGAGCAGGCAATCAACAGTCCATCAAGTTAAGAATCTAAGAGGATAAAGACAGCCCAGTAGACACATGACTAGCATATTGACTAGCTGTCTCTTTACCATTCATTTAGGTTCAGCTGCTGTTAAAGTTTTTTTTTGCTTCTCTGTCTTTTAATATACCTCACTACACTGACACATGATGCTTCCTGAAGTATTTCGCCCATTTTAGGTTTAAATCTATGCCCATCAATGAAGTAAGCCTTAATTAGTTTCAGCAAATACAAGATTACATAGTACCCTGGGGAAGACTATGGTACAATAGAGAAGTTATTAAATAATAATACTTTTGCATTTATATAGCACAGTACATGTTCAAAGTGCTTTCCTATTAACTCATTAATCTTCACAACACCCGTGTGAGGTAGGTAGGTGACTCTCATCGTGGCCATTTACGGATGGTGAAATGGATTTAGTTACAGGTTTAAAAGAAATCCAATGAGAGGGATATTTATAGGCTGCTTGATTTGAACATTCACTGTTAGAATACCCAGGCATTAACTTCCTGTGGATAGTGTGATAATGAGGCTGGAGTGTATTTTGAAACTCTGACTGCTTCTGGCTTTTCAGAGTTGTCAGGCAAAATGCATTCTGTGACTAGCTGCTTTTAAATGCAAGGCAGTGACTTGGCTTAGTGTATGGCTGCAAAGTGCCTGTCACGCTCTTGGGTGCTTAATAAACAGATAAAATAATAATAATAATAATAATTGCTCAGTTGAGCATAGGCGAGAATGGACATCAGATTGCTTTTGCTCAGCTATGTTGCCTAGGAAACATTAACCTGTTATAGCCACATATTTAGTAAAGCCATTTTAGTTTGTGTCTCTGAGAAAACATTCAGAAAATGCTTCAGTGTAAAATATTTAGGGACACAATCCACAGGCACCTATCCACAAACCTCTTGACACAATCAAGTTCCTTTCAATGATTAAGTCACTTTGGCGTCACAACGGTGCTGGCCTGGATCTAGGGTGCTGGTGCACCCCCTGTTTGAAGTGGTTTGCATCATACACAGGGTTTACAGTTTTGGCCAATGGTTTCAGCACCTCCCACCCCCCTGCCCACACACACTGTAAAAACCGTTCCTGGAGATGCCATTTCTCTTTCCTTGGCTTTGCCTAAATACCTTTGAGGATCTGGACCTTATTGTCTCTGTTCCTCGGGTGTTCATCTGTAAAATGGAGATAATATGTCCCTTTTTCGCAGGGGTGCTGTGAGGATAAAATTGCTGAAGAGTGTGCAACACTCTGCTACTGAGGTGGGGAGCAGAGAAGGAGGACTGGAGGGGCTATTGCAAAGCTTCAGAGGAAACAGAACAGCAACTGGAAAAAACATCATTCTAAAGTAACAAAAGCTATAATTAAAAAAACAAAACCCACCCACAAAGAAAAGCAGTTTGGAAGGCTCCCAACTCATGTCTACAAGGAAGAGAGAAACTACCTTTTCTACTTTAATAAGAACTTGATAAATGCTACCTGGCAAAAAAAAAAAGCACCCAAACTGTTTTCATTATTAAAAAAAAAAAACTTTTAGAAAAAAAGTCTTCCACAAAAACAAAACTCCCGGGAAAGATTTAATTAGTGACTGCAGTATTTCAAAGGGAAAAAAAAAAAAGACGTGTACGTGTGCGCATGCATGTGATACCAGGCACCATATTGCTTTACTGGAAGGTAAGTGACAGCAACTCAAATAATTTTGGAATAAATTTATCTATCTTTCCCTCCAGAGTCCCATCATTACAGTATCTGAGCACCTCCCAAGAGCTCACAGACAACTGTGGTATCTTGCTCTTCCTTTGCTGATGGTAAGAGGTAGCCTTGGTTTCTCTCTTAGTGGTGGTGATGGGTGTGTGTGTGTGTGTGTGAGAAAATAAAAGCTTGAGGTTCTATTTAGGGATGTTCAGGCAGAGAGGTAAATTTTGCATTTGGCTATCAATGCAGTGAGGCTAGTGGTCATGGCAGTGAAGTTCCATAGTCATGGTCCAGCTCCTGTGAAAGTTCTGTCTCTTGCAGACATGAGTCTTCCCTATTGCTTGGCAGTTTCATTTGGAATGCAGTCATTGTGAGTGGCCACAGAGGGAGACGGTGTCTGAAGTAGCTAGGGACAATCCAATGGAGGAATTTGAATATCAGGACAGAGCTCTTGAACTACAGTCTGTATTCAATGTGAGGCTTTTGCAGGGAGCAGCAGATGGAGGTAATATGTTCCCAGTCATCTGAGTGGGGCTACCATGTTCTGAGTCAGCTGAAGCTTTATTAGGGCATTGATGTCTTTTCTGCAACAGTCAAGCCATACTATCCATGCTGAATTACAAATGCAATATTAGAATTTGATGTTACAAAAGCGTAGATTCACTGCAGCCAGATCTGAGTCTGATAGGATCAGGTACAATCTTCTGGTCTGCCACAGATGGACACAGGCTTGCTTCCCTCTCCCCGTTCTCGCCCCCGCCCCTCCCGTGGCTATTTGAGTATTCCCGTGCAGTGGGGAGTCCAAGAGGACCCCAAAACTATGGGTTGATTTAACAATCTGTGAGGTCAGACACCTGTGATGGATGTGGTTGTTAAAGGAGAGAAGAGTTTTTCAAAATGCTTCCTTCTTCCCACTAGCATCAGTCATGTCTGAGTTCAGCATGATACACAGCCAAGCATCCACCCAGCCTTGAATAGTGTCAAATGTGTGATACCCTCTGCTTGGAACATGTGTTGCTGCCCTTTTGACTAACATAAATGCTAATGAAATGAATACCCTTCAGCCCTATGTTTTATTTGTAATATATTTACTGGTTCTGTTCATATTAATCCTTTTCTGCTCATCTCTGGACCTAGCTTATCTTCAGACGTGAAGATAAGACAGGTGTTGCACATTCATGACAGAGGATACAAAAGGAAATCCACAGGCAATGCAGCCTGGGAATTTGATAGCCTTTGGGATATCGGGAACAGGCTACAACCATCCTAATAATTTTATATTGTCCATTAAAATACAGCAAAAGACCAAGCAATGCATTTGAAATTGTCTGCGTAGTTTCCCAGCTCTTTGAAGATCAATTATAATTTCTTTCTGTAGGTAAAATTACATGTCCAGTTGTCACTATTTGGCAACAGTTGTGAGGTTGCTCCAAGATGGAGAGTGAAAATAAATAATAAACAAATTTGTCTTCCTGACCCCAGCATAATTTGGAGGGGAAAATGTGTTAACAATGCAGTGTGCCAGAAACAGTGATGCAAACCAAACACATCATCCAGGTTGAGGTTAAAAAGTGCAAAGTTAGAGCTAGCTCTCTCAGGATATGCCTACATTACAATGTAAGGCCAGCGTTAGTGGGACTCAACTCAGGAGCGCTGTCGAAAAAGCTAACACCGCTCACGGGGCTGGAAGTATTTTGTCGGCAAAAGTGCCGACAAAGAGCGTTTACACGCGCTGACTTTTAGTGACAAGGCTCTGTCGACACAGCCTTGTCACTAAAAGCTGCGTGGTGTAGATAAGCCCTTAGCCTGCCCTTAGAGCAAACCTGGATTTCAGTAAGGCATTTGATAAAGTTTCACATGAGAAACCATGACTTAAACTGGAGAAGATGGGGATTAACATGAGAATTGAAAGGTGGGTAAGGAGCTGTTTAAAGGGGAAACTACAAAGGGTCATATTGAAAGGTGAACTGTCAGGCTGGAGGGAGATCACTAGTGGAGTTCCTCAGGGACTGGTTTGGGGACTAATCTCATTTAACATTTTTATTAATGAACTTGGGACAAAAAGTGGGAGTGTGCGAATAAAAATTGAGGGATGACACAAAGATGGGAGGTATTGCCAAAACAGAGGAGGATAGGACTATCATACAAAAAGAATAGACTGACCTTGAAAACTGGTGTAATAAAAATGGGATTTTAATATTGCAAGGTTATACACTTAGGGACTAACAAAAATAATATTTGCTATAAGATGGGGACATATAAATTGGAAGTGACAGAGGAGGAGAAACACCTGGGTGTACTGTTGAATCACAAGATTACTATGAGCCATCGATATGATGTGGCCATGAAAAAGGCTAATGCAGTCCTAGGATGCATCAGGCAAGGTATTTCCAGTAGAGACAGGCAAATGTTATTACCACTATAAAAGACACTGATGAGACTTCATCTGGAATACTTCATCTTTGTGCAGTTCTGGTCCCTTGTGTTGAAGAAAGATGAATTCAGACTATAACAGGTGCAGAGAAGGGCTATTAGGATGATCAGAAGAGTGAAGAACCTATCTTATAAGAGGAGACTGAAGGAGTTTGGAATGTTTAGCCTAACCAAATGAAGGCTGAGAGGAGATATAATTGCTCTCTATAAATGCAGCAGAGAAATACACACCAGGAAAGGATAGAAGTTATTTAAATTAAATGCCAGTGCTGGCACAAGAACAAATGGATCTAAACTGGCCATCAACAAGTTTAGGCTTGAAATTAGACATAGGTTTCTAACCATCAGAGGAGTGATGCTCTGGAACAGCCTCCCAAGGGGAACAGTGGGGGAAAAAAACCCAACCCCTAACTGGTCTCTGGACTTAGCTAGATAAGTTTATGGAGGGTATGATTTGATGAGTTTGCCTATCATTACATGTGGTCCATCTGCAGTTGCTAGTAGCAAATATCTCCAATGGCCAGAGAAGCGACACTAGATGGGGAGGGCTCTCAGTTACTACAGCAAATTCTTTCCCAGGTGTCTGGCTAGTGGGTTTTGCTGACATGCTCAGGGTCTAACTGGTCACCATCTTTGGAGTCGGGAAGGAATTTTCCCCCAGGTCAGATTGGCGGAGACCCTGGCAGTTTCTTGCCTTCCGCAGTAGCATGGGACACAGGTCTCTTGCTGACTTGAATTGGAGTAAATGGTGGATTCTCTGTAACTTGCACAGTCTTTAAATCATGATTTGAGGACTTCAGTAACTCAGCCAGAGGTTATGGATGTAGTACAGAAGTGAGTGAGTGAGATTCTGTGGCCTGTGACGTGCAGGAGGTCAGACTAGAGCAGAGGTTCTCAAACTGGGGAACAACCCCCCGAGAGGCAGCGCAGAATATATTCTGGGGTGTGTGTGTGTGAGAAGCTTTAGGGGGGAAAAAACCTTACTGTGCACATTTTACCCACAGCAATGAATACCTAGAAGAGCTGATGCCTCCAGACATATCAGGTCCTTGGATGGTGCTGTGCATTTGACTCTGGCGCTGTGCTTTTTGACAGATTTCTGTTAAACTTTGCATAGCATTGTACAAAGTCACTGCCATCTGTATGTTAATCCATTTGCTATGCTACAGTGTGCACATTTAATTGTAACGTCGACCACACTCGCAGTTTTGCTTTTGCTCTTATTACAATGCATCGTTGACTCTGTTTGAATCAATGTCTTACTGTTTTTAATATTGAGTCAGAGTTGCCTGTTGATTTTTTTTTAATGGGTGTATGTACTTGCGTGGCAGGGTGAGGGGAGGAGGAGCAGGTGTAAACTGCTACAGACACAAAGAAGGCGGAGGGGAGAGGGCGCAATCAAATAAATTTGAGAACCACTGGATTAGATGATCACAATGATCCCCTCTGGCTTTAAAGTCTATGTGGGTGTGGCTACATTGCAATCTAATCCCAGGGTTAGTGGGACTCAAGACAGCTGACCCATGTTGGAGAACCTGGGGCTTGAGCATCTACACTGAGTCTTAACCTTCTGTTAAGAATTTCCTAACCCAAGTTTGAACCTTGGACTCTGGTGTCCACACTGCAGCATGCAGACACGAGTCAAACCAGCCATATACCAGACTCCTTTAGTGCCCTCCTGAAATGTGACCACGCTAACCCATTGACCATTGTGCACAACGAGAAAATTTTACTGCTCACGCTGAACATTACAGGCAGTATGCATGGCCTCCCAACACATCCTGCTGAGTGATGTGGAGTGGGCCCCTTTTCAAGAAATTCTCTTGCTTGCACTTCAACTCCTGTGTCAGGAAATGCGCCATGGCTTCCATGAGGTGCTGGTGGATAGTTAGGCAGCAGTTTCAAACCCACCAAAATCATCTGACAGAGCTTATGATGGAGGAGCAGGACACAGACATGGCAGACTCTCACTGGCTGATGCTGCTTATTACACTGATGCCCCCTCATAGACCGCCACTTCTGGTGCAGGGCCATAAGCACAGACTGGTGGGAATCACAATGTCATGTGGCTCTGGGATCACCAGCATTAGGTCCAGAAATTTTGCATAAAGAAAGCTCCATTTATGCTGCTCTTGAGCAGCTTGCCCTGACCCACCAGCATAAAGACCCACCGATGAGGGCATCCTGGCCAGTCCAGAAGCAGGTTGCTATAGCCATCTGGAAGATGGCTACCCCTGGCTGCTACAGGTCTATTGCCAACCAGTCTGGTGTTGGAAAGTCAACAGTGGATAAAGTGGTGGCCGAGATTTCTGAAGCAATCAGGCTTGTGGTCTACCCCAAGATGGCAGGCATAGAATCATAGAATACCAGGGTTGGAAGGGACCTCAGGAGGTCATCTAGTCCAGCCCCCTGCTCAAAGCAGGACTGATCCCCAATTAAATCATCCCAGCCAGGGCTTTGTCAAGCCTGACCTTAAAAACTTCTAAGGAAGGAGATTCCACCACCTCCCTAGGTAATGCATTCCAGTGTTTCACCACCCTCCTAGTGAAAAAGTTTTTCCTAATATCCAACCTAAACCTCCCCCACTGCAACTTGAGACCATTACTCCTTGTTCTGTCATCTGCTACCACTGAGAACAGTCTAGAGCCATCCTCTTTGGAACCCCCTTTCAGGTAGTTGAAAGCAGCTATCAAATCCCCCCTCATTCTTCTCTTCCGTAGACTAAACATCCCCAGTTCCCTCAGCCTCTCCTCATAAGTCATGTATTCCAGTCCCCTAATCATTTTTGTTGCCCTCCGCTGGACTCTTTCCAATTTTTCCACATCCTTCTTGTAGTGTGGGGCCCAAAACTGGACACAGTACTCCAAATGAGGCCTCACCAATGTCGAATAGAGGGGAACGATCACATCCCTCGATCTGCTGGCAATGCCCCTACTTATACAGCCCAAAATGCCATTGGCCTTCTTGACAAAAAGGACACACTGTTGACTCATATCCAGCTTCTCGTCCACTGTAACCCCTAGGTCCTTTTCTGCAGAACTGCTGCCGAGCCATTCGGTCCCTAGTCTGTAGCGGTGCATGGGATTCTTCCATCCTAAGTGCAGGACTCTGCACTTGTCCTTGTTGAACCTCATCAGATTTCTTTTGGCCCAATCCTCCAATTTGTCTAGGTCCCTCTGTATCCTATCCCTTCCTCCAGCGTATCTACTTCTCCTCCCAGTTTAGTGTCATCTGCAAACTTGCTGAGCGTGCAATCCACACCATTCTCCAGATCATTTATGAAGATATTGAACAAAACTGGCCCCAGGACCGACCCTTGGGGCACTCCACTTGATACCGGCTGCCAACTAGACATGGAGCCATTGATCACTACCCGTTGAGCCCGACATTCATCCAGCCCATACTTCTTTAACTTGCTGGCAAGAATACTGTGGGAGACAGTGTCAAAAGCTTTGCTAAAGTCAAGGAACAACACATCCACAGCTTTCCCTTCGTCCACAGAACCAGTTATCTTGTCATAGAAGGCAATTAGATTAGTCAGGCATGACTTGCCCTTGGTGAATCCATGCTGACTGTTCCTGATCACTTTCTTCTCCTCTAAGTGCTTCAGAATTGATTCCTTGAGGACCTGCTCCATGATTTTTCCAGGGACTGAGGTGAGGCTGACTGGCCTGTAGTTCCCAGGATCCTCCTTCTTCCCTTTTTTAAAGATGGGCTCTACATTAGCCTTTTCCAGTCATCTGGGACTTCCCCCGATCGCCATGAGTTTTCAAAGATAATGGCCAATGGCTCTTCAATCACATCTGCCAACTCCTTTAGCACTCTCGGATGCAACGCATCCGGCCCCATGGACTTTTGCACGTCCAGCTTTTCTAAATAGTCCCAAACCACTTCTTTCTCCACAGAGGGCTGGTCACCTCCTCCCCATGCTGTGCTGCCCAGTGCAGTAGTCTGGGAGCTGACCTTGTTCGTGAAGACAGAGGCAAAAAAAGCATTGAGTACATTAGCTTTTTCCACATCCTCTGTCACTAAGTTGCCTCCCTCATTCAGTAAGGGGCCCACACTTTCCTTGACTTTCTTCTTGTTGCTAACATACCTGAAGAAACCCTTCTTGTTACTCTTAACATCTCTTGCTAGCAGCAACTCCAGGTGTGATTTGGCCTTCCTGATTTCACTCCTGCATGCCTGAGCAATATTTTTATGCTCATCCCTGGTCATTTGTCCAATCGTCCACTTCTTGTAAGCTTCTTTTTTGTATTTAAGATCAAGCAAGGATTTCACTGTTAAGCCAAGCTGGTCGCCTGCCATATTTACTATTCTTTCTACACATTGGGATGGTTTGTCCCTGTAACCTCAATAAGGATTCTTTAAAATACAGCCAGCTCTCCTGGACTCCTTTGCCCCTCATGTTATTCTCCCAGGGGATCTTGCCCATCAGTTCCTTGAGGGAGTCAAAGTCTGCTTTTCTGAAGTCCAGGGTCCGTATTCTGCTGCTTTCCTTTCTTCCTTGTGTCAGGATCCTGAACTCGACCATCTCATGGTCACTGCCTCCCAGGTTCCCATCCACTTTAGCTTCCCCTACTAATTCTTCCCGGTTTGTGAGCAGCAGGTCAAGAAGAGCTCTGCCCCTAGTTGGTTCCTCCAGCACTTGCACCAGGAAATTGTCCCCTACATTTTCCAAAAACTTCCTGGATTGTCTGTGCACCGCTATATTGCTTTCCCAGCAGATATCAGGGTGATTGAAGTCTCCCGTGAGAACCAGGGTGTGCGATCTAGTAACTTCTGCGAGTTGCCAGAAGAAAGCCTCGTCCACCTCATCCCCGTGGTCTGGTGGTCTATAGTAGACTCCCACCACGACATCACCCTTGTTGCTCACACTTCTAAACTTAATCCAGAGACTCTCAGGTTTTTCTGCAGTTTCATACTTGAGCTCTGAGCAGTCATACTGATCTCTTACATACAGTGCAACTCCCCCACCTTTTCTGCCCTGCCTGTCGTTCCTGAACAGCTTATATCCATCCATGACAGTACTCCAGCCATGTGAGTTATCCCACCAAGTCTCTGTTATTCCAATCACATCAAAATTCCTTGACTGTGCCAGGACTTCCAGTTCTCCCTGCTTGTTTCCCAGGCTTTGTGCATTTGTGTATAGGCACTTGAGATAACCTGCTGATCGCCCCTCTTTCTCAGTATGAGGCAGGAGCCCTCCCCTCTCATGCGCTCCTGCTCGTGCTTCCTCCTGGTATCCCATTTCCCCACTTACCTCAGGGCTTTGGTCTCCTTCCCCCAGTGACCCTAGTTTAAAGCCTTCCTCACTAGGTTAGCCAGCCTGCTTGCGAAGATGCTCTTCCCTCTCTTCGTTAGGTGGAGCCCGTCTCTGCCTGGCACTCCTCCTTCTTGGAACACCATCAAATGGTCAAAGAATCCAAAGCCTTCTCTCCGACACCACCTGCGTAGCCATTCGTTGACTTCCATGACTTCCTGGTCTCTACCCAGGCCTTTTCCTTCCACGGGGAGGATGGACGAGAACACCACTTGCACCTCAAACTCCTTTATCCTTCTTCCCAGAGCCATGTAGTCTGCAGTGATCCGCTCAAGGTCATTCTTGGCAGTATCATTGGTGCCCACATGGAGAAGCAGGAAGGGGTAGCGATCCGAGGGCTTGATGAGTCTCTCCGTCACATCACGAATCTTAGCTCCTGGCAAGCAGCAGACTTCTCGGTTTTCCCGGTCGGGGCAGCAGATAGATGACTCAGTCCCCCTGAGGAGAGAGTCCCCAACCACCACCACCCGCCTCCTTCTCTTGGGAGCGGTGGTCGTGGAACCCCCAACCCTAGCACAGTGCATCTCATGCCTTCCAATCGGCAGAGTCTCCTTCTGCTCCCTTCCCTCAGACGTATCATCTGGTCCACTCTCCGCATTAGTACCTGTGGAGAGAACATGAAAACGATTACTTACCTGTATCTGCGTTGCTGGTACATGGATGTTCCCCTTTTTTCTTCTGGAGGTCACATGATGCCAAATTTCTTCACCATCCTCCTGTCCCCGATGTGCAGCCTGCTCTGAATCTTCAGAACCTTGTGCCCGTAGAAGCATATCCTGACATCTGTTCAGGAAATCTTCAGTTTCTCTTATGCAATGCAGGGTCATACCTGTTGCTCCAGACCTTGAACCTTCTCTTCCAATATGGAGACCAGCTTGCACTTTGTACAGACAAAGTCGCCTCTGTCCTGTGGAAGAAAGACAAACATAGCACATCCAGTGCAGGTCACAACAGCTGAACACCCCCCATCCATATTACCTTCCTTCTACGAGCTTCCTCAGGAGTTGTAGTAATTACTCAGAGAATCCGGCAAGATGTAAGCCTCAGTGGACTCTCCCCAGGCGAACTCCCAGGCAAACTCCTTCTGTTAGCTGCTCAGCTGGTTCGCAGCTAACTGGCTTTTTATACAGTCAGGCCCACTTAAGGTTCACGTGGAACAAAGCACTCCCAGTTCCCGCCCTTAAAAGACATTCCTGAGGTAACTGCTGGCTTTGAGAGAATGGGGTTTCCAAAGTATGCTGGAGCCATTGATGGGACTCACGTGCCTATAGTTTGGCCTCCTCAAGGAGCACATAAGGACATAATGGTGCTAATCCATTGTTATGCAGGCCCTCATGGACCGCAGAGGGCAATTTATGAATGGCAATGTGGGGTGCATGGGGAAAGTTCATGATACCAAGGGGTTTTGCCAATCATATTCATGGACCAGCTGGGGCACTGTTCCCACCAAATGACATTGTCATAAATGGAGTTCCTGTCCCCACCATTATTCTGTGGGACCCTGCATATCCCCTTTTGCCTTGGCTTATGAAACTGTACTCTGATTTCAGGGGCCCTGGCAAAAGATGGTTTAATTACCCTCTCAGCAGGCATACAATGGCTGTTGAATATGCTTTTGGCAGATTGAACATAAGAACGGCCATACAGGGTCAGACCAAAGGCCCATCTAGCCCAGTATCCTGTCTGCCAATAGTGTCCAATCCCCAGAGGGGATAGAACAGGTAATCATCAAGTGAGCCATCCCCTGTTTCCCATTCCCAGCCTCTGGCAAACAGAGGCTAGGGACACCATCCCTGCCCATCCTGGCTAATAGCCAAATCCCATTGGTGATGTCTACAGACCTGTTGGGAGTCATCAATGCTGCCAGCACTACTGTGGCTCATGGTGCTCTTCACAATTTTTGTGAAGCCAGATGTGAACCATTTCCCCCAAATAGAGGGGCCGCTCTATCGGCACACTCTGCCAGAAAGTATATCCACCCCAGTGTTGCTGGATGCACCCGGGCAACATAAGTCAGGGATGCTTTGTGCTCCCGCATTGTGGACTTGGATGGCCCAATGGAACAGGGAAAATTGTACCTTTAGGAATGTGCTTATGGGGCTGGGGGTGGTGAGGGGGCTCAGTTATTGTGGGGGGTTTCAGTGCTTGGGGGGGAGGAGTTTAGTGTCAGGCACTGTACTTATGAATGACATGACCACTTATGAACTGGGGGGCAGGTATTCGAGAGATTGAAGTATAAAGTGCTGTAGATCATTGCATTGAGGAATACACTTTGCATATTAATTGTCCCTGACTGTGTGTTTACCTTTGTTATTTTGAATACACACCCTATGATGTGAAGCAGTGATAGCAATAAACTTTCTTGATAAAATAAAAAAGATTTATTCATAAACATGTTTTAGAAAATACAACATTCACCCATTCCTAGCCAGGCCAGCTGCCATTACCACACCAAAATACAAATAACACTAGAACTTAGAGAAAAACAACAACAACAAAGTGCAGAACAGGTGGAAACAGTGCAACCATGTACAAGACCAAAACCCCCTATGATGGCATGTCACCTGGTCCCCCCATTCTCCTTTCCCTTCTTTCTCCATTTGCCATGTACTAGGCACTGTGGGAAGAGAGGGAAGGCATCCACATGGGAAAGGGTCAGTATGGAGGGCTGATTGGGCAAGGTTGCCTTGGACACCTGCTCATGCACCCAATTGCATGTGTCACCCAGCTATGGAGTCTTCCAAGCTGCTTCACAGAGTACCGCACAGGGGACTCGGGGCGGGTGTGTGTGTGTGCGTGTGCGCATGCATATGCATGCACGCGCACGGGGGGTGGGGGGGGTGATGCAGCAGGAGCCGCTACTTTTGCAGTCATTAGTGAGATGAGCCACTCAAACAATTTTCTGCTGAGCTCGGTCCTCCTCCCTTAGCTGTCATTTCTGTTCCAGGAACCGCAAAGCAAGTGCCTTCTCCTACACTGAAACCCTGTCCTTCTGACTTTGGTACTGGACCTGCTTGTTGGCCCTGTCCACAACTTCAACCATAAGTTCATCATGGAAATGGGTCCTCTTGGAATGGTCTGGGAAGGTTCGCTGGCCCAGCCTTCTGCTGCATTGTGGGCACGCTGTGGAGTACGGCAGCCAGTAGAGGTTACAAGTTGCTGGTGCGTATGAAGTATTCAAATTCATAGTGACTGAACAGCACAGCTGTAAATGAAATAGGCTGGTCAGCTCCCATGGTGGGCCTGGAAAAATACACCCTTCCCTGAAATGTGACTACCTATAGGGAGGTCCTGTTTCAGGAAAAGTTTGCACCTATAAGCACCCAGGATTGGGTCAGAATTCATGAGGGACTCAACAGGCTGCTGCATTAGCGTCCACACAGCTTAGCCTGTTATGGCTGCATGCAAACACACAGAACTCCACACCCATTCGCTCCCCTCTGGCACATTTTTGGATAAAATTTCAAACCCCAGGTGTATTTGGGCAAATGCTTTTGTCATCGATGGACTGCATGGATTACCTTTAACTGAAATGGACTAGATTTGTAAATGGAACATATCTCCACCTCCATGACCCTCCGCTGTTTCCAGATGGCCTGACAGACTATTGAGTGGTTATGCAGCATACTTACAGGCATGGCAATGTAAAGTTATTATTTTTAAGATACAGGAATGGCCCGAGCAAAAATCTGTGCCTTTCCAGTAAAAATACACTGTAAGGATGTTCTTTACTGTTTACATTACCTGGTCGCCATTTGGAACTCCACGTGGTGGTGGAGAGGAAGTCAAGCCATTGGTAGCATACAGGCTGCCATTAGCAGATACATGCTGCTAGCTGGTGCTTCTCATAACTTTTGCTTTGGTTCATAGAGCAGAAATCCCTCCCATTACCATATTAATAAACATTCAAACAGAGTCAGAAATGTACAAGGATCAGGGGCAGCTTCTGTCCCTTCCCTGTCTGCCACAGCAGGCTGTTCTTCAGGGGCAGGGGACAATCAAACAGCTCCTCCGAGTATTGGCCCAGAACATGCTGCTGCTCCTTCTCCTCCAAAGCCTCCTCTGGAACCGGCTTCAGCAACAGAGTGACTTTATTGTCCTCCCTGGGTGCCTGCCACTGGCTCCCATCAGTCCCCTTGCTAGATTGTGAGGCCAGCGGGGAACCATTCTGGCTGAGCAGGGTACCATGCACCACCATTGGCTCTGTGCTCAGCACCCGGTCAAACTCCTCATAAAATGGGCATAATGTCAGCGAGTTGCCTGAAGTGTGGTTCTGGTCCCTGAACTTCTGGTACTTGCCTCTAGAGCTGGTTAATCCACTCCCTGCACTGGTCACCAGTCCAATACATTTGCAAAGCTGCCAGCTTCTTTGCTGGTACAGAGGCTCATTCCTGGTACTCTTACTGAAGTCCACAGTTTTGCTGGCCTTGCACCAGAGATTCGCCAAAATCTGGCTGGGCTCCTGCGACCATGAAGCAGCATGCTTTGCAAAAGGCTTGTTCTGTTCAGTCTCCATTGCAGACACAGATGGCTCTCTGATGGTGGGTTTGCAGCTCGATGGTCAGAAGACAAGGAGGTGAATGCTGACTCACTGAGCTGTTGCAGTAAACCAAAGGGGAGGGGAGGTTATTTTCATTTTCTCTGGAGTAAATTGGAGATTGTTGGGCTAGAGAGGACAAAGGAAGTTGGCCAGTGGGATTGAGGAATACTTTTCGCAGCCTCTCAGGACACAAGTCGTGGAGGCTGTGTCTATACCGCAAAGCAATAGGGCTTGAACCCCTGTTCATGGCTTGACTCAGGCTTGGACCGTCCAGCCCTGCTAGGTCCTAGTACCCTAGGTCCGAGCCCAAGTCTGAGAGATTTGTGTGTACACAGAAGGGGGCGCCGGGCTCAAGCCTGAGTCTGGGCTTACATCGCATTGTAAGCATACCCTCAGTGACTAATTCTTTCGCCTTCACACTCAGTCTTTGCAACATTAGCCCAACTGGGCAGTTCAAAGGGCTTTGAGATGACAGTTCTGGGCCACTCCTCAGACAGTGCAAACAATAGCTCCAGTGAAGTAAATGGAGACACATTTATTTATAGCAGCTGAGGATGTGACTCTTTTGTCTTCCTGTGTGACATATCGGATGGGACAGCACAGCAGACCACATGAGAGTAATATTTGCCAGCAAAAGGCAGTAAATCCAAGTGCATACCAGCTTTTATCATGTCATCTAATCTTCCTGTAACATCTCTGGCTGCCTAAGGGTTGCTGTGGCTCTTCTGTTCATCTTACATCTCTGTCTCCAACGCCAGTTGCCAAATAGTTGTCTCACTTTAAAAGTTCATTCTTTTTGAAAGATTCCTCTGGATTGAACAATGCTTCCTACAGTTGACACAGGGGCAATATATCAAAAAACAGAATGAACTTTTTAAGTGCAACTTGTGTGGTTATTGACATGAAACACAGATAACTGTTAAAAAAAGTTGTTCTAATTCCTACAGCACATCGAGGATGTTCAGAGTGCTCAATTATTAAAAATTCCCTTTATCAGTTGTGTCTTTCCTGAAGGATAAAGAGTTATCGCTTATGTAAAAAGTGGACTACACATGTTTAGAATATTCTTACAAACAGCAAAGTCATATTGAGCCATATTCCTTACTACTGAAATGTAACCGATTAAGGGTATGCCTACAGGGGAATAAAAACCCCTCAACTGGCCCGGGTCAGCTGACTCAGGCTTGTGGGGTTTCAGCTCCTGAGCTGAAAAACTCCTGTGCAGATGTTCAGGCTTGGGTCTGAGCTGGAGCTCTGGGACCCTGCAAGGGTGGAGGGCTCCAGAGCTCGGAGTCCAGCCACAGCCTGAATGTCTACACTGCAATTTTTAGCTTCACAACATGAAACCCAGGAGCCCAAGTCAGCTGACTCGGGCCAGCTGCAGCCACACCACAGGGCTTTTATCCCTGTGTAGACAAACCCTGAGGAGCCAGTCCCTATAATTCCTACCCTGTCTTCAGACTATTACAGAAAGAACCTGGGTTGGGGGGAGCGATACCTCAGTGGTTTGAGCATTGGCCTGCTAAACCCAGTGTTGTGAGCTCAATCCTTGAGGGGGCCATTTAGGGATCTGGGGCAAAAATTGGGGATTGGTTCTGCTTTGAGCAGGGGGGTGGACTAGATGACCTCCTGAGGTCCCTTCCAACCCTGATATTCTATGAATGTAGTGGTCTGGAATTATGAGACTTCAGTTTTTCTGCATTTGGGCTAAGAACTGCAGGATTTCCCCAATTAGCACTTTTGTGTTAGCCAGATTCTCAGCTGGTGTAAGTCACCATAGCTCCACTGAAGTCAGTATTGCTCACTGTAAACATATGCCAGCTGTGACTCTCATACCCCAAATATGAACTACTGCTTTTTTCTCTGAGGTATTTAGCAAATTAAATATTACAAAGGAAATCTTGTGTCTATGTGGATCAGAGCACATTTTGATATTTATCAATGCTGATTTTCTATTAATTTGAAATTCATTCATTAGCAGGGAAGGCTAGACATCAGGTAAATATGAAGCACACACCTCAGCTAGTGTAAACTGGCAGAGCTCTTTTAATGTCAGTGGCCCTTGCTGATTTACACAAGCTGGAGGTTCAGTTTAGACTGGAAAAGTTATGTGAACTATCCAAACTTCTTGAGAGTGCCAGACAGCTCAAAAGAACAGGTTTGCTTGCGAAATCCCCAGTGCTTCCTGACGTAAAGGTGCTGAGGCCTGCAACAACTAAAGCTGATGGAAGATGCTGTTATTTGAACTTTTGTGAATCTGAAAAGGGCTTGGTTTGGTTTAGGATGAGGGTCTGGGTCAGTTTGTACTTTCCTCCAAAGTGATTCATTCATTTGTAGTCAGGTGCACTCAAGTCAATTGCTGTTTTTCTGCTGTTGACTTTTAACAGATGGGGTTGCCTTTTATTTACTGGAACTCAAAACATAAAAAACATCATCCTTTTATGAGTCAGGCACATCATCACATAATTCCAGGACACTCAGCTATTTCTATCATAGCACCAGGACATTGCAGAAATATTCCAGAATATGGGTTTCTAAATACTATAATTAAATTCCATGAGTGATCATACACATTGATTTCACCATTAATTTTAAATGAGAGCACTCAGTAAAACTCTGATTTTTCCCTGTTCAGTATCAACATTTTTGTATTAAAATATCAAATACATTATATACTTTCATTTCTTTGTTAGGTTATATTTCATTATTATTTCTTATTTGTATCACTGTAGCACCTAGACACTCTCAGTCAGGGACCATTGCGCTAGGTCAGAGATCGGCAACCTTTGGCACGCGGCCCATCAAGGAAAGCCGTTGGCAGACCTGGCCGGTTTGTTTACCTGCAGTGTCCACAAAGTCCGGCCAATCGCAGCTCCCACTGGCTGGGGTTCACTGCTCCAGGCCAATGGGGGCTGCGGGAGTGGCAGCCAGCACAGCCCCCGGCCCACACTGCTTCCCGCAGCCCCCATTGGCCTGGAGCAGCGAACCGTGGCCAGTGGGAGCTGCGATCGGCCGAACCTGT
Organism: Natator depressus; assembly: GCF_965152275.1. Lineage (NCBI taxonomy): Eukaryota > Metazoa > Chordata > Testudines > Cheloniidae > Natator > Natator depressus. The sequence goes on from NC_134234.1 coordinate 140,217,899, forward strand.
GGACTCTGCAGGTAAACAAACCAGCCCGGCCCACCAGGGGCTTACCCTGAGGGGCTGCATGCCAAAGGTTGCCGATCCCTGTGCTAGGCGCTGTACAAACACAGGACAAAAAGACAATCCCTGCCCCAAAGAACTTACAGTGTAAGTATAAAACAAATTTCATTCAGACCAAGATTTACATCTTTGCACCATTTTTGATTAAGGAAGCACTATTATAGCTTTCAACTTAACTAATTTATTTTTAGCAAACATGAAACATTTTGTTTCAAGATACTTGGCCAAATCCTTAGTTACAGTCAAATGCACAGAGCACAAGCCAATGAGCAGTGGAAAGAAGCTTAAAGCTTTAATCCTGCCATAAATATGTTGACAGCAGTAGACAGCTCATTTTCATATGAAAAGACAAGGTCTGGAATAAGTCTTTGTTTCTGAGAGATAATGAAGGAAAGTCTGACGTGCTGACCACACCTGATATCGTTTGAAAAGGGATGATGTCTCCATCTCTGTGGTGGATCCTCTCTCTGGCTACAGCTGTCAGTATATAGCCCTGGAGGTACCACTGCACTTTTAAAATAAAAATCTTCTTCGGCGAATGGTTATTCATTGGGAAAAAAAAAAGACAAGTGACAAACTACTGTAAATCCCCAGGCTAAATTGCAGTATAGGCAGTGGTGCTGCAGAAGCGTAGAAACATGCTTAACTTCATACGCTGTGAGCAGCCTCAAAGTCCCACGTTTCCACAGCAAGCTGGATCTCAATTCCATAGCAAGGGCCATTTTTCTGCAGCATTCTGGTGGGACAGACTGGAAGTTCTGCTCCAGCTTAGTCTACATTGAAAAGTGGAGGTGTTTATACTGAAAAATGGGTACTAGGCTAATATGATCATCATAACAGCTCCTGTGTTGTTTATTTTGATAATACACTCTAAGGACATGTCTACATGGCATAGTGAAAGGTTTGATTGCAGCATGGGTAGACACACCTATGCTAGCTTTAATCTAGCTAGCATGGGTAACAATAACAGGGTAGGCATGGTGGCATGGGCTTTAGCATAGGCTAGCTACCAGAGTGCATACCCAGGGTCCCTGGAGGGCTTCCCAAGGTTTTATTCACAACCAAGAAAGCTAAAAATATAGGGCCAGATCTTTAGCTGGTGTCAATAGCGCTCAGTCATTTTATGCCAGTTGAGGATCAGGCCCACGGTTTTTTGTTTTTTTAGTGAAAGCTTAGATACCAGATCATAACCTGCAGCTAGCAGTGAATTTTGTGGCAAATTCCATATGTGCTGTAATATACACAGGACCCCAGTTTTAGTCAGAAAAGTAACTACAAAGGGCTATAAAAGTGGCCCCTTCTTGCTCACTGAATCTGCTGTGTGTGTATTCAGTTACATCTGCTCATAAACAAAAGTAATGTTTGCTATTTTTTACTGCTTTAAGACTTGTACAGCCAACAGAGCTAGTGGGTCATGCTGAGTCATGCAGCATCAAGGGATCTGTTAACTAAGGTTCACTGCAGAACCATTATTCTTGATGATGCACAAAAAAGAAAAGAACCCAGCTTGCCTTTCATATCTTAGGCCGACCTTGTAGGGCAGCAGTTAGAAAACCAAAATGTTTTCACATGTAAACTGAGCCAATTTGATGTAGAATAACTACTGAGACACAATACACACAAACCCGCAGATTACCATTTGCACAACTTTTCAGAGGATAAGAGCACTTTAAGCACCAACTCTTTGTAAGTGACGAATCTGCTGCTGAAAATCCCATTACTAGTTTGGTGGACACCACTGGGACATGCCAATGCAGAGATCCATAACATGGGAAAACACACATACTCTGTACCCTTCTCCTATTCAAATACTGATATGAGACTTTGCCAAGAGAAGATATAAAGGCTGGCCCTAGTCTTGTCTTCCAAACCCTTTTAGCAAAACGTGGTCACTCTTACTGTTGACAGCATCAACTGTGAGCTATGGACTCTTAGTCCTCCTATCTGATTCTAATTCCTCTGGAGAGATAGTTAGTAGACAATAAGAGTCCCACAGTCATAAGCTTTTAGAAAGGTTTAGCTGTCATATTGTTTACATTAGTCTTATTAACTCTACGGAGGAACAAACATTAGAAACCTTCTGCCTCATTTTTACCAAGCCATTAATTAGGTCAGACATAACTTATTGCCTAATGAGATCTTCTGGGGTTTGGACACAGATTCTGTTTTCATGATTTTATGCATAGTCTTAGCCACTCACATCAATGTATTCAATAGAGGTTATTACTGTGATGATATACAAATAGGGGGCAAACTGTAACTCTATCAATCCCAGACATTCTCTAGTACACTTCATCCTTATTATAATGCCATGAAAATGGGACCGAGATAATTCTGAGAGGCATGAATTTGGTCAGATTACAAGTAGTTTGGAGAGGACGTGTGGAAGCTATATATATTAAATAAAGAATTTTATACTGGACAAGTTGTCCTGTGCCTTTCTGTACAGTGCTAGGCTTAGGGTGACCAGATAGCAAGGGTGAAAAATCAGGACACTTTTTTTGGGTGGGGAGTGGAAGGGGGGATATAAGACAAAGCCCCAAATTTCAGGACAATCCCAATAATACTGGGACATCTGGTCACCCTAGCTGGGCTTTAACTAGTATTGCTAATCCTGGTCATGAGGAATGTTAGACAATAATTCATAATGGGCCTGATCAAAATCTCACCAAAGTTAAGGAAAGACTCTCTTTTAATGCAAAGACTCCCACTGACTTCAGTGGGTTATGGATCTGGCCCAGTAGTTAAAAAAGTCTACGCTGGAAAAGATCACACAGAGGATCTATTAATGTTGCCCAGGAAATTACTACACTTTATTTGTGCTGACTAGGCTTATAATGATAAGTACATGAATTGCATTTGATTAGCAATGTTAAGAGAACCAGCTGAGATATTTTGTGATAATGCTAAGATATGATGACAACCACATGACAATGTATTGCTCAATAGCTAGATGAGCCATCCCTACATTAGTTCTTTCAAGCTGTACTTTGCTAACATCTTACACCGTAGGGAATTATGCACAGAAAAAAAATCAAAATTCTGCAAGGAAAAATCAAAATTAAAATCTTTTTTTTTTAACCACAAATTAAATGAAATATAACAGTATTTGAACCTTCTTTAGAAATGCAGGTATTTTGTATTTATTTAGCACATTTTATCACCAAATCTACTGTAGTTGTTTATCATTCCTTGAACCAACAAAAAATAAAAACAAACAAACAAAAACTGACCTAGCAGGTATGATTTTTAAAACTAAATAAAGTTGTTAAATAAGGATTTGTTAAATTGAGATTAGTTTTTGCAGTAAATTAGATGCAGAAGTCCAAATGCAAAACAAAGACAATGAAGAATTTTCTGACTCCTTGTGATATCTCAAGTACTGTGCAATGTACCAAAATTATTGTGCAGTTATACTGGGTTCTTCTCTCATACTGGTTATCAAAATACTAGCACAGTAAGTAAAAGAAAAGCATCAATAAGCCTAAACCAATGGACTTTTTTTTTGTTAACATAAAGTCTTTTTAAATTCCAAGATAGAAATAAAGGAACACCAGCTCTTTCAATTTGTGTTCCAAAAGAGAATGCCTCTGACCGGAGAAGACAAAATTATACGGCAAGTTGCTGTGCTCAGCATCAGCTGTGTTTGTTACATCATTTATTACTCCTGGGGGAATTCAGTGCCAAAAAGTTAAAAATTCTGCCACAATATTTTAAAATTCTGCATTTTTATTTATCAAAATAACACAATATAATCACCCTAATATAATCAGTTTCAGTTATTTTGGTAATTATTTCAAAATACCTATCAGCAAGTATGTCTACAACAATACAGACATCAAAAAAGACCCAGGAAATGTTACTTGACAAAGATTCCTTACTAGGCATATTAATACAGGTCTTTGAGTAATAATTCATTTAAACTGCAATACAGAAATGTATTTCCCACCCCCCTCAAAAGCAGTGCAAAGGCTTGGGGAAGTCGGGGTAATGGAGGAGCTGAGGGAGAGGGAAGTAATTGCTGGTAAGGGGCCTGAGAGTGAACCTGGAGGGTGTGGGTGGGAGAAGTATGGAACAGGATTTTTTGGAGGGAAGAGATTGTTAGGGAGTTAGGGAGCCTCCCCCATGCCGATGTTGGTAACCCCAGCCTCTTTCTGAGTCAGGCACACCTGCCCTGTTCTCATGTGTTCTTGCAGCCCCACTCAGCCATCCACACTCCTCCTGTCCCCATGTGGCCCTGCATCCCCTCCCCCATCTCCATGTGGCCCTGCACCCCAACTCCCCATTCAGCCAGGCATAGCTTCCCCTGTCCCCGTGTGGCCCTACACCGCCACTCTCATTCAACCCTGGCTGAATGTTGTCACCCTACTAGCTCCTGTGCCCTAGTCTGTCCCCCACAACTAGTCTTTCTGAATTCCCATCTGTGAGACTCCCTAGCAGCCCTGTGCCCCACTCTGTCTCTCCCCTAACCCAATTCTATGCCTCCTCACCTGGCCCTGCAGGTAGGGTGCTGTGAGGAAGGCAGCCTCTGCCCCCTCCCTTTCTGCAGCTGGCTGCTCTGGCCCATGGCTGAAAGGTGTAAATGCAGCACCCCTTCCCTTCTGCATCAGAATCAATTATTTGTCGTGGGCGGGGAGGGAGATCCACAAGGGATATTAATTCTGTGCTTGTGCAGTGGTGCAGAATTCCTCCAGGAGTAATGAAAGCTGATGTTTTCAAATTTGGAAGACGGTCGGTTATTGATGACCAAAACATGGCAAAGTCAATTTCAACTGACTGTAGAATGCTTTGCATCACGTTGGGTGCCACCTTCCTGGTATTCAAAGCAAACTCCTCTGCTGAAATGTCACTGAAGCCAGGAATTGAAGTGTCATCCTTCTTGACATAAGATATCATAGGAAATCTTCTGGGGTTAAAAATCCTTATGGATTTCAGGAACTTAATTGCAGGCTGCCCACTCTCAGTATCATTGATGTACTTCTTCAGCTGAATTGTCAACAGCTGAATGAAACAGGTGCACCAACTTGCTATTTTGATCAGTTGTTACATTATTGACATCTTCTGCCTGAGAAACCTTTGAGTGGTTTCCACTGAAAACTGAATATGTGTCTCAAGGAAAAACAGTAGGTCTTCCATATTCTCAAAAGCAAAGAGAGTGCACTGTCTCTGGCTTTCAAATGTAGCCATTAGGTCAATGATTGGCTTGCACATTTCACTGATAAAATACAATGCAGTCTTCAGCATTAAACGTTGGGTTTCGTCTGACAGCACTTTTTCAAGTTCCTGCAATGAATGTGGCAAAGAGTGGTCCCCCACACTCATTTCTTCTTCAACAAGCCCATGATAATATTGAAAGTGCTTTTCATGGTACTGAACAGCAGCAAACCAGCTGTTCCATCTAGTTGCTACTGCGAAATTTTTGCCTGAGGTAATTTAAGTATCTCATCTTCCTGCCCCCCTACCACATAGAATAGTTGTGAGAAAGCTTTTACCAGTGCACTGACATACTTTTATATAGCCCCAGACTAATTTGCGGCAGCTGGCCCTGCCTCCCCAATTAGGGCCAGGTTATCTTCAGTCAGCTCTAATCTAGCCCCCTAAATGTGAGCTGGTGTAACAGAGGGCTGAATCAGCAACCCTTTGCCCAGGACCCTGTGACTTACCTCTCCCACTTCTCCAACTGCCAGGTTTGCCCCTCCACATCCTCTCCTTCCTCTACTGGGGAGGAGGGGGCTCTATGAGGGAGTCTTTTCCCTCTTTTGGTCAGTTCCAGGGTTTGCCATGTGGGGTTCCTTCACCCCCCACTGCAACCCACAGGTCCTTGCACCATTCACATCTCCCTGGGTGTTCCCCTGTTTTTTCCCCCTTCCTTTCCATCAGGGGTTTCGGGGTTGGTCCCAGCCCTCTCCCAGACACTCAGGGCTTCCTGTCCACCAAGCTCATCCAATGGGGTCTGGGTCTCTCCCTCTGGGGGTCTGCTGATAAGACCCTCTGCTGGGCCTTGCTCTCTGGTCAAAGACCCTGGGGTGCCCATCTTGCCCATAGTTTCCCTCTCCTTTCTCAGGCTTGGTTGTCTAGGGATTTTCTGCTTGGGGGTCTCTACCCCCATCTTTGGGGAATCTCCCCTTTTTCTGATCTTGGGCTTTCTTCCTCTGCCTATCTTCCCTCCTGGGAAGGGGTCCCAGTCTGTACTCACCACCACCGGATAAGGCAGACCTTTAACTACCCCAACCCATTGCCATTTAAATCTGCCCTGAACTGCAAGGGGCACCTGGGCTACAGGTTATTGCCTCCTATCCCTGTGGATGCATTCCACGTCCATCTTTCACCAGTGTGGCCTCACCAGCTTCCTTTGTACCAGAGAACAGGCTGAGTCCGAGTCCACCAGGCCTCGCTGGGATTTCCTCCCCACCATTACTGGGATGGTGGACAGCTTCCGCCCTTTCCCCTGCCCTCCAGCATTTCCCCAGCCACAAAACTCTGCCCACCCACAATCCATGTGCAGGTAGTCCCCCTTCTTGTGTCCCAGTCATCCACACTGCTAGCAGACAATCGGTCTGGACCACGTGGGAGCCCCTCAGGTGTCCTCCCACTTTTTTCTCTGGGCCTTTCCCAGGTGTGTGTGTGTGTGTGTGGAGGGGGGTGGGTTCCTCTGGGCCTTTTCACGGTCTTCACATCTCTGCTCGGCCATCCCTCCTTCCTAGGGCAGTCCGTCTCCACGTACTCCTCTGTAAGTGTTACAGCTGCCTCTACCATATTCGGTTGGTGCCTCCTCACCCATGCCTTTATGTTCTCGGGAAGGGCCTGTAAAAACTGCTGTAGAATGAGTGCATTCATAATCTCCCGCACTATCTGGGTGTCTGGCCTCAGTCAGCAGGTAGCCCAGTCCATTAACTTTTGGGTGAAGACCAGGGGCCGCAAACCCTGTTTCCACCTCACCGACTGGAATTTTTGGCTGTACTTCTCTGTGGACAGCCCCACCCGATCCAGGATGGCTGCCTTTATTGCTTCATAATTCCTGGCCTGCTCTTCACTTAGGGCCATGTAGGCTGCTTAGGCTTCACCAGCTAGGTAGGGAGCTAGTCGCAGGGCCGAGGTTGCCCTGTCCCATCCAGCCCTGCAGCTACTTGCTCAAATGTGCATAGGAAGGCGTCAGTGTCATCTATCTGGCCCATTTTGCAAATGGTAATGTGCACAAGCACAAATAGAAGTAATATTTTTAAAATGTGACCTTTAGAGAGCGACATTTTCAAAATAACAGACTGGATTCTTGTCTGCTTGCATGTTGTGTAGTCATTCACATCTGTGCAAAACAACTGTTAAGTGAGTGTAGATTTCCTAGATTTTTATAGATTTCAAGGTCAGAAGGGGCCGTTATGATCTCCTCTATAACACAGACCACACAATTTCATTCAGTAATTCCTGCACCAAGCCCCTACTTAGCATAAAATCCACCATACTGCTCTGGTGCTTCCTCTCTCAACCCTTCTTCTCACCATCCCAAGTGTGACCGCATGCAGGAAGACCCTTTATGAAGCTGGGCTTTGACGTGAAAACAATTTACATAGGAATTGTTATCTTGTTACCTCAGCTCAAACCAGTGGTCCACTGAGTCCAGTATCCGGTCTCTAACAATGGCTAGTATCAGCTGCTGCAGACAAAGAAAAAGAAACACTGAGGTGCACACAGTTATGGAAACCTGTCTATAGAGGAGGGATTTTCATTGTTTTTCCTCCATTAATGGGTAGCTTACATCCTGAATAATGAAGGCTTATTAACCCTTCTAATTTTTTATCTTATCTAACATAACTTTGCAGGATCCCTAAATTTTGGTGCATTTTTGGTCTCTATATTCTTGCAGAGGGTTGTTTAATTATGAGCCATTTTCTATTAAGCTGTCTTACTTTCCATTACATTATGAGGATACCACTGTTTAAATACTTTTTGTGAAAAATTCTTTCAATTTTGTATTTCTCAAACAAAGATTTGAGATCAAGTAAGTTTGTTTCTCGAACTGTTGAGAAAAAACAGACGTGAACATTAAAGCAATTGAACTGGATTTTTGTATGCTGCCTTAAAAAGCTAAGTGAAGAAACCATGTTGTTTTGAGAGGAAATGTTGGTTTCAAAACTGGGAGAATGAATGGGTAATTTTGTACGTTCTCTCAGGCAGCATTTGTTATTTCAGTCATTTACTTTCAAAAGGAGAAAACATTACCACGAAAAACTGGGTAGAGTCTAACCCTCATGGCTATACTTCCTGGACTCTTGCTTCATTGTGAGTGTGCAGTGTTTAGCTAAGGCAACAAGGACCTTTCAAATAATGGGACAAGAGTAAAAGAGTTATAGAATGGCTGGCTAATTTTCTCAGACCCTCATTTTTTTCACCCCCTGCCAATTACTTTATAAACAAAAAGTTTAAATATCCATGTTAATTACATTTATTAGTCCTTGCTCCAGCAGTTTCCGCTGATGATCAGATTTGTTCTAGGCAGCTGCTGCAGATACTCCAAGCTATTCATTATTAATGGGTAGCAGGGTTATTTTACTCTAGATAGAAGGACTTTCTGGGACACACCATTCACCAAAGGTGTTAATTCATATTTTATTGAGGTGATTATCAAAGCAGAACCCTTTTGCCTGCCTACCCATAATATTTGAAGATATAGCAAAACAGGTGATTTACACAGAGATTTATATGAGTGCTGTGTGAAACTCAATGGTTTCCATTCACAGGGGCTTGTGCAGATTAGAGATGGATCCAAACCAAAGCTCTTGATCTAATCTAGGTTCAGCCCCAAATTTGCAGCTATATTCTCTCTGTATAATGGACTGATTCTGAACATCATAAACTCTGTGGAAATAGGCCCAGATTCTCCTCTGCATTAAGAGAGTTTAGCTGGTCATAAGAGGCTCATCTCAGTATAAGGGGATTCTTGGATCCTTAACAGCTCCTGTGACAACCCCTCCAAGCTGGGCATGGCTGTGAAAAATGGGCATAGGTAGGTACAGCCTTTTGACCCCACAAAACCCATCTGCCTAAGACCGTCTCAAGACGGAGGGTCTAGTTCAATGAGCAGTATAACCAAATTCCAAGTGTTGACAAATCATGAGACAGGCTTCAAAATTCTGAGCGTGGCTAAAAATGAATAGATTTTGTTTAAAATAAGAATGTATCCTCACAATAGCCCTGTGAGGCAGGGAAATGCTATTATCCCTCTTTACACATGGAGTACTAGTCACAAAGGGTATGTCTACACAGCAATGTGATCCTGAGCTCAAGCCTATCCCGCCTTGTGTCCACACACCAATTGTGCTAACCTAGGGCTCGGACCTACTGTCCGAGGACCCTGCAGGGTCCAAGCCCATGGTAAGCTGGGACCTAGGGTCTGAGCTCTATTGCTTTCCTGTGTGCAAGCAGCCCCTCCTTGACTTGGGTCCCAGAAGTCCTTCAGATGTATCCCAGAGTTCCTGCTCTCAGAGGAGCAGCACTTCAGCCAGCCAGCACAGAGGACAGAGGCACCATTACTGCCTGGGCAAGCATGCTCCCAGTTCCTGCTCCTGCTCCTGCTCTCGTGTGCCTGGAACTGGGAGCAAAACTGAAAGGTGGGAGGCGGCTCCTGGCTGCTGGATTGTTGGGGGTCATCCTTCCCCAAGCTGTGCTGAGCTGGGAGCCCTGCCACTCTCCCTCCCTGCAGAACAACCGCTTGTTCCCTGCTCTTCTCTCTGGCCCTTGCTCCCAGGCCCTCCCTGGGGTTGCGTGTGCAGCACCTGGGCAACATCCACTGTGAGGGTGGTGAGTGGGAACCAGTCCCCAAACTTCTTTACAGCCTCCTGAGGATCCCTTATCCCTGCCTCTCAGTGAAGTGCCCCCCCACAGGGCTTAGGGGGCAGTGTGCTCCAGCACTCCCCAGGTATCCCTTATCCCTGCTTCCTAGGGTGTAGCAGGGGCAGGGGAGAGGGATCTCCAGGGTGGTTGTGTGGGGTGCTGGACCACACTGCCCCCCAAGCCCTGGGGATGCACTTCACTGCTCCACAGCCAGCAGCAGCCGGGCTGGGGTGTGTGTGTGTTTCTCCTCTGAAACCTACATTTCATGTCAAACTTCACAACAGACAGACAAAAATAAATAAAAACCCAGCCAAACAAAAACACCTTCACTGAACATCCCATTTTAAAAATTAAGAATGGCAAAGTTTCATTTTAATGGTTTGACAGCCCTGGAGACTAATGTGCTAATTATCCCCAGAACAGGTGCACATAGGCATTTTCCTGCCAATGTGACTCAGCCTAGAGGTGGAGAACCCAAGTATCAGATTAGATGGTAGTTCAGTGTAAAGCCTGCTCAAGCTGCAGTTATTCAACTGAGACAGACAGGAGCTAACTATGCAGCTTATATGCTCATGTGCTCCTTAGGGGCACCTGAGACCTATCAATAGCACGGTCAGAACTAGGAAACAGGGAAGGCAATAGAGTTTTCCCACAGTGCAGCAACATTTGTCGGGCTAGAGTGTCAACACTGGAGTGGGGGGGGGGGCATTACGCATGATGGGCTGGGTTACTAGGGTCTGTGCATTGCAGCGTGGATACCAGAACATTAGGTTCAAGCACAGGTGAGAAAATCCTTAACCTACTGTTAAAATGCAGTGATTCAAGTCCTACTAACCCTAGGCTTATATTGCTGTGTAGACATATCCAAAGAAGCTAAGCAACTTGCCCAAGGTCACACAGGAAACTTGTGGCAAAGCAGAGAATTGGACTTAAGTCCCCTTAACTGCTGAACTATCCTTCTTCTTCTTTATATCCTTCTGATATAAACTAGTGCAACCCCACTGAATTCAGTAGATTTTGAGCTAAAGTCTCTGCTGGCATAAATGTCCTTTGATGGTAGTTAAAATTGCTTTCTCAGCAATGTCTAATTAAATGAAATGTTTTCCCCCCAAAATTCTCAGTGTTCCATGAAGCATATGGAAACATTTGGAAAGATCCAGAATAATTTACATCAAGAGTCTCCCAGTCCTAATAAACACATTTTCCAAGATTTCCCAGAATAACAGAATGAATGGATAGTTTGTTCTTGTCTCATGGATCTTCAGGCTAAAAGAGGGAGTTTTCAAACTAAGGATAATGAAGAATTAACAAATCACTGATGAAGTGTTTGAAGGGAGCATACTAAACTGGAATTATTCATGTAAAACTGCAGAAAAATGTTGTGGCTCCAACAGGCAATTTGTCCTGATGTGCTGCTGTTAGAAGAAAAATGGTTTGTTTCCAAAAGATGCAGCCTAATTCTTCTCTGCAGCTGGGTGTCACTGACTAATGAAAATATATTGGCACAATGCTTGCAGGTTATTGTTCCATGTAACTGCAGCTCTTCACTGTGTATTTGTAACCAGGTCATGACTGGAAGCAATATGAATGAGCTCAGCTATACATATATTCAAAATATATCATGCTATATTTATTGGAAACAAAGTCTGACAAGATCATGTTTATACCTGGAGTAGATAATGGAATGTGCATGTGTACTGGCAGTGTGAACAGCAAAGAAATTACAAATCTTAAATATTTATATAGTAAAATGAAATGCAACTATTAATGCTTCCAGGAAAGCATGCAGTGCAATGCTATAGACAGACATGAAGAACAGAGATATTCCAAAACTCTAACAGGCTAATTTATCATTTTTACAGAATGGCTCCATGTCTGGTTTGCAGACAGTGTCTCAAGGAAATTAGACTAAGAATGAATAAGAATTGTGGTCAGGCCTGACAACAAAAAATGCATCTTACTAACTGCCGAGTAAGTATATATTTGAAAAATAGATGTTGTGAGTAACTCATTTTTTTCTGGATTACTGTTTTATTTACTTTGATTTAAATATAATAAATACTCATATTTTGTAGAATGTTCTACAACATTGTATGAATGGTTCTGAAAAAGATCATTTATTGTTTTCTTTTTGTTAATGCAATTCTTGGAAAATATATCATTTTACCTCGTAGTCTTTGGGGAAGGGCTAAGTCATAAATACAACTATCTAATTATATGGCTAATGGAGCTTAATCCTGATTTTCTTTGTTATTATTATGGGGAGAAATCCTGAAGACCTTAAACCAATTAGAGATTTGCCAGAGTAAGGAATCAATGAAAACTGAGGAAGGATGCTGGATTTGGTCCCAGAAATAAAATCATAACACTTGCCATTTACACGTAAGCTAAATCAATAAATGAATCTTACATCTGTGTCTAAAATGTCATTTGTAGCCCAACATGAATGGGGTCCCTCAGCAAAGTTCCTTCTGGAGACTCCACTTTCTTTACCAGTTTAGAATGGCCTACACTTTAGGAGTGAAACTATGGCCCCATTTAGGCAAAATTCTCATTAACTTCAATAGGGCCAGGATTTCACTCTGCATCCCCAGTCCCAAAGTTTGATGAAGAAATACTGGTTTCTGGCCCGTGATGAACAGAGCATACTCTGCTATTACACTACCAACCTTAAAGGTAATGTCTTAGGCAGCTGCTTATGTTAGTTCTGAGTAGCTGCTGTAAAATGAAAAAGCTTACAAAACATAACAAAACTTAATGGAAGCCTTCCCCATGTGCCAAATACAAGTTGTACCTACTTTCATTACTTTGTCTCACCCCATCTTGCTTTCACTCCATTCAGCTAGGTTTTTCCAGTCAGGAGTATTCTAAAAGCTAGTGAAAAGAAAAAGGAGCCCTACAGATTTCAAAAGCCTTTGTAAAGCCAGGTTAACAAAATGGCGACCATGCCAAATCACCAGAGCAGCAGCAGCAACCCTCAACAAGTTAAGGTAAAGAGATGCAAAAGCCAACTCACTGAAAAAGATGATGAAAGGACAATATTCTGAGGGTGATTTCACAGGTGTATAAACTTGGCCTGGGGAAACCCTTAAAATATAGCTATTGGAATAAAGAGCAGTTTTGAATAATTTTGGGGTCAACAAGAAAATAAGTTGCTGTTATGATCCAGCATTCAGTAATTTGCAATAGCTGTACTAATACTGTAGCCCTGGTCAGCAGAAACATACAAATGAAAGGTTACAGGGATAATGGACAAAACGAGTTATTATTTATATCAACATGCAGTCAGGTAAAGAGGATTTAGGGCCAAATCCTTTCCTTGTGCCCAGTCTGAGCAACTGGACCAGATATGATGGAACTCTGCATGAGCAAGTCAGAAGAATTATCCTCCCTGCCCCATCTGCTGGAGCTTCTCTGCAGCTGTTTCTCCCCTCAGAGTAGGTGTGACAGACGCAATGCCCTCAGCGCACTCCCTCTACATATGAGAAGAAAGATTAAAGAACCCGCCCCTCTTCCCCCCTTTCTCCCAAGTCCCACCCTCACCTACATGGAGGCTGGGCTCTGTACTGAACACTTTGTGCGTGGCCTCAGCAAGTTCCACTCGTTGCTTCTGCACAACAGAATTGAACCAGTTCCATTGTGGGTGGAACCTTCCCTATAGTGGAGGTGGGGACCAGGCATGTCCTTTAAGGCTGATAAAACTATGAATGAACACTAAAGAAAATTAACCCAACAAAACACAAATTGCCCATAATGATGTCCTGAGTGTTGACTAATACATCCTCCATTATTGTTTACACCAACAGAAGCTGGCCCAATAAAAGGTATTAGCTCACCCACCTTGTCTCGCTAATATCCTGGGGACAACACAGCTACAACAACATGGCTAAATAACTTTGGGAGCACACATTCTGCATGAAGTAAATGTAACAGTGCACACGATGGCTTCCAGGAAACTGGTAGCATATGGAATCTTTTTGTTGTAGTAAAAACCTAACTAACATTGGTTATTTGGTCTCTTAAATATATTTCATAACAAACCAAAGTGTGGTCAAGCACTTAATTATTCATGAGGAAACTACATACTGTATCACTTTAACAAACAGGCTTGAAAGGACATGATTAGGGTATAACTTGCTTGTGTTGAAGGACATAAGGCCAAAGGCAAAGCAACTTTAGCTGCTTCTTTTTTTAAAAAAAAAAAGCACACTCATATCGGTTGTGCATTATCATCTACATCTTTTGCATTGAACAATGTATTCAGAATAGGCTTTTAATCTTTTTCATTATTTACTCTGAAAAATAGTTGAAAAAAGAGAAGGACAGAGTGGTGAAATGAACCTTTTCTGCTTACACACTTTTCCATTTTATACATTTGGCAAAACACAACCGTTGTAATGCCATGTTAGCTCAGTACTAGCAACAGATCCTTGCCTGAGATTACTGGAGAGTGAAGTCTACTGTTCTTCAGAAGAGATAAAACATGGATTGTCTCAAGGCATGCTCCCCAACCTGTCCTTCCAATGTGCCCCAATGATGATCTAACACGTGAGGGTAGCTTAGACTTTTAATTCAATACTTAACTTCTTTTCTGAGTCCACTAACAAGGGGTACCAACTGTGACTGTGTTTTTTGTGATATGGACACCTCTCTGTAAGGAAATGGATTGACACTGCCAATGTATTTCTCATCATTCACCAAACAGCTATTAGGGCCAACAAGTGACTAATATTGATTTTGTGCATCTCAACTTTTGGGTACCCAGCTTGGGACACCTTAAAGGGGGCCTGATTTTCAGAAAGCAGAGTAAACAGCATTTTCTGAAAACAAGGCCCCTTTAAGGTATATTGAGTTAGGCACCCAAAATTCCTTGTCACTTCTGAAAATTTAAGCCTAAATGATTAGGGGTGCCAGTCAGATCCAACCAGTGACCTAGAGGCTTTGTAGTCCATTACCAAGCTCCTGAGCCAGCCAGTCCCCAGACATGATTTTGTCTGGCTATAACTGTGCCATTAAATGACATCATGTTTTCAAGTGTAAATCTGCATGCTTTGAATCTACATTTTTCCTACTGGTGCACAGAAATGCTAGTGTTGAATAACTATTGGGCTGCTTCTCTGTGGTACAGGATGCACAGATTCTAAGTCAAATCCCCTTTATTGAGGGTTATTAAGAGGTTTGTATTTTGCCTGAACTGCATACTTCTGCATCGTTACTTATGAACACAGTGATAACCTGTTCTGATTTATACGACTGAGTGAAGGCTGTTTACAGCCAGACACATGGCCCTGTTTAAAAGGGAAAATAATATTTCTCTGTTTCCTCCTCACAGCTACTGTGAAGTATTAGTAGCTTTGCAGTATTTGTGATCAGAGAATGGCTGAACCAAAGATCCAGATCAAAGCACCTCTAAAGTTTGGCGAGTTTGAAATCCGGATCCTGCTTATAGGCTGTCATAAATATAAAGGGAAGGGTAAACCCCTTTAAAATCCCTCCTGGCCAGAGGAAATCTCCTCTCACCTGTAAAGGGTTAAGAAGCTAAAGGTAACCTCGCTGGCACCTGACCAAAATGACCAATGAGGAGACAAGATACTTTCAAAAGCTGGGAGGAGGGAGAGAAACAAAGGGTCTGTGTGTCTGGCTATATTCTGTCTTTGCCGGGGATAGACCAGGAATGGAGTCTTAGAACTTTTAGTAAGTAATCTAGCTAGGTACGTGTTAGATTATGATTTCTTTAAATGGCTGAGAAAAGAATTGTGCTGAATAGAATAACTATTTCTGTCTGTGTATCTTTTTTGTAACTTAAGGTTTTGCCTAGAGGGGTTCTCTATGTTTTGAATCTAATTACCCTGTAAGGTATCTACCATCCTGATTTTACAGGGGGGATTTCTTATTTCTAATTACTTCTATTTTTATTAAAAGTCTTTTTGTAAGAAAACTGAATGCTTTTTCATTGTTCTCAGATCCAAGGGTTTGGGTCTGTGGTCACCTATGCAAATTGGTGAGGCTTTTTATCCAACATTTCCCAGGAAAGGGGGGGGGGTGCAAGTGTTGGGAGGATTGTTCATTGTTCTTAGGATCCAAGAGTCTGGGTCTGTAGTCACCTAGGCAAATTGGTGAGACTTTTTACCAAACCTTGTCCAGAAAGTGGGGTGCAAGGTTTTGGGAAGTATTTTGGGGGGAAAGACGTGTCCAAACAGCTCTTCCCCAGTAACCAGTATTTGTTTGGTGGTGGTAGCGGCCACTCCAAGGACAAAGGGTGGAATATTTTGTACCTTGGGGAAGTTTTGACCTAAGCTGGTAAAGATAAGCTTAGGAGGTTTTTCATGCAGGTCCCCACATCTGTACCCTAGAGTTCAGAGTGGGGGAGGAACCTTGACATAGGCATTTTACAATTTGGATCCCTCTACTGAGTATACTGTAATTCTCAGAGCTGAGAGTCACTTTGCAACACTACTAGGAACAAGCAGAGGATTCAGAGGACTTGGCAGTTTGTTTATGGTGCTGTGCTATTTACTTATCACCAAGTCTCATTAATTGTTTCCATCATACTTGAGGGCTTAAGTTTTGTCCTTTAACCTAAGCAAATGGAAATGGTACAGGAGATGGAAAATTCATTTGCATGCTGCATGCTCTTCATCTCTAAGCAGCTCTCTAGGGGACACGGTGCGACGGAACACTCTAGTGAATTGTTGTGCTCAATTGTCTGAATCACTTAGAAGTATTACTACCCTTCTGGAGGATTCATGGCCTGCCTGGGGAATTAATTTACATTCCACTGAATTTCTTTTAAAAAGACACTCTCCTCCTGAAGACACGTATAGACGTGGTGAAGCGTCAGTTGTATACCTACCTACAGCGAGAAACAGAAAAGCCTGAAACTTCCCTCTGGGCTGAATATACCCTTTCATAAGCTTACCTCACTCTGAGCTTCATTCTTCCACTGAAAAAGATGGAATAAATTATCTACAAGACAAAATGTAAGGAAATAATACAAAATATGGGCAATGGTGGAGCTCAAGACAACATTAATGGTCTCCTCCATGGGCTGAACTCCCTGCTGTCCTTCTTTTTATCACTATCAAAGCAGCAGTACCCAAGGGTGTGAAACCTGTGGCCTCCTTGGTTGCTGAAGTACCACTAAAGGTCCTGAGATTTTTAGTGGCAGCCCTGAGAGCTTGAGAAATGTCCAAAAAAGAAATGGGGCAGTCAATTTGATGTCAAAAGTCAGCTGTTAGGCAAATATGTCTCAGGGTCCTTTTCTGGGGAGGATGTTGGGCAGTGGCATCCACTGGGTTTGGTTGACAATCCCATAAAGCCCTCTTTTCTGGGGTCAGGTCGCCCTCAAGAGAGCACGCATGGAGGGTACCTCCTCCATGATCGGTGGAACTGGAATCAGAGGGCCAATGTTTCCTGGAGGGCTGTCATAAATATAAAGGGAAGGGTAAACCCCTTTGAAATCCCTCCTGGCCAGGGGAAAGCTCCTCTCACCTGTAAAGGGTTAAGAAGCTAAAGGTAACCTCGCTGGCACCTTACCAAAACGACCAATGAGGAGACAAGATACTTTCAAAAGCTGGGAGGAGGGAGAGAAACAAAGGGTCTGTGTGTCTGGCTATATTCTGTCTTTGCCGGGGATAGACCAGGAATGGAGTCTTAGAACTTTTAGTAAGTAATCTAGCTAGGTACGTGTTAGATTATGATTTCTTTAAATGGCTGAGAAAAGAACTGTGCTGAATAGAATAACTATTTCTGTCTGTGTATCTTTTTTGTAACTTAAGGTTTTGCCTAGAGGGGTTCTCTATGTTTTGAATCTAATTACCCTGTAAGGTATCTACCATCCTGATTTTACAGGGGGGATTTCTTATTTCTAATTACTTCTATTTTTATTAAAAGTCTTTTTGTAAGAAAACTGAATGCTTTTTCATTGTTCTCAGATCCAAGGGTTTGGGTCTGTGGTCACCTATGCAAATTGGTGAGGCTTTTTATCCAACATTTCCCAGGAAAGGGGGGGTGCAAGTGTTGGGAGGAATGTTCATTGTTCTTAAGATCCAAGGGTCTGGGTCTGTAGTCACCTAGGCAAATTGGTGAGGCTTTTTACCAAACCTTGTCCAGGAAGTGGGGTGCAAGGTTTTGGGAAGTATTTTGGGGGGAAAGACGTGTCCAAACAGCTCTTCCCCAGTAACCAGTATTAGTTTGGTGGTGGTAGCGGCCAATCCAAGGACAAAGGGTGGAATATTTTGTACCTTGGGGAAGTTTTGACCTAAGCTGGTAAAGACAAGCTTAGGAGGTTTTTCATGCAGGTCCCCACATCTGTACCCTAGAGTTCAGAGTGGGGAAGGAACCTTGACAAGGGCCTATTATTAATGGAACAGTAGTGGAACAGAGAATGTGGGGAGTCTGGCTGGAAGCAGCTCAGCCATATGAGCACAGGGTTTAATGAAGTTTCACTGGTTCAACTTAACCTGCATTTGGCCTCACACTTTGAGCTGTGAGTTCTCTGCCATGCAGTAGCTGGCAGTGTGAGCCAAGGAGCTCAGTCTGAAGCCGTGCCAGTGCCCTGGATTTTGCAGCACAAACCCAGCTCAGCAATGGATCTGGTAGAAGGCGTTTGAGCTGTACACAGACCTGGCCATGCAGGAGGACGACAACCGCAGGAAAGTAAAACTGTTACTTTACCTTATTGGGAAACAAGGCAGAGAGGCCTGCAGCACTCTGAAGCTCACCAGCACTTCAAACCTCACAGCAGTCCTAGGAGCCCTGGGGACCTATTGCATCCCAGAGCGGAACAAAACTGTGGAGCCGTTTGACTAGAGAGGATAAATTTTTGACTAGAGAGGATAAACCCCCTGTGTTACTGCCTTATGGACACTGGCTGCTACAGGCAATTTTGGGGACTTGACAGGACTTCCTGATTCTGGCGGGATAGGCTGTAGCAATTTGGAGCGGCTGCTTGTGGAAAGCAATCTCACATCAGACATGGGATGTGCAATGGAAACCACAAGAGAAAGGAAGAAAGCACTATGAGACACAGCATGCCCAGAAGTATATGTGGTGAGACAACAGCGAAGGAGAGAGGTGACCAGGATTCCCTACCCGTAATGAAAGCATTTACTGTGGGAGACAGCATGAATGGATAAAGGAGAAATGCCCTGCACTAGGACAACATTGCAAGGAATGTGGCAAGTTGAACCATTTTAGCAGTGTGTGCAAGAGCACAGGAAGGTCTGAGAAAGATGCAGTCAGACTTATACAAGAGAGGAAGAGCACATCAAATAGAGTGATGACATGATGATTCTCTCCAAGAGCATGTCATGTTCAGGCAGTCAGGATGTGTTATTTCTTGACTTTAGCAAAGCTTTTGATACGATCTCCCGAAGTATTCTTGCCAGCAAGTTAAAGAAGTATGGGCTGGATGAATGGACTATAAGGTGGATAGAAAGTTGGCTAGATTGTCGGGCTCAACGGGTAGTGGTCAATGGCTCCATGTCTAGTTGGCAGCTGGTATCAAGCAGAGTGCCCCAAGGGTTGGTCCTGTGGCCGGTTTTGTTCAAAATCTTCATTATGATCTGGAAGATGGAGTGGATTGCACCCTCAGCAAGTTTGCAGATGACACTAAACTGGGAGGAATGGTAGATATGCTGGAGGGTAGAGATAGGATCAGAGGGACCTGGACAAATTAGAGAACTGGGCCAAAAGAAATCTGATGAGGTTCAACAAGGACAAGTGCAGAGTCCTGCACTTGGGACGGAAGAATCCCATGCACTGCTACAGACTAGGGACCGAATGGCTAGGCAGCAGTTCTGCAGAAAAAGAATAGGGGTTACAGTGGATGAGAAGCTGGATATGAGTCAACAGTGTGCCCTTGTTGCCAAGAAGACTAACGGCATTTTGGGCTGTATAAGTAGGAGCATTGCCAGCAGATAGAGGGACATGATCATTCCCCTCTGTTCGGCACTTGTGAGGTCTCATCTGGAGTACTGTGTCCAGTTTTGGACCCCACACTACAAGAAGGGTGTGGAAAAATTGGAAAGAGTCCAGCGGAGGGCAACAAAAATGATTAGGGGGCTGGAGCACATGACTTATGAGGAGAAGCTGAGGGGACTGGGATTATTTAGTCTGCAGAAGAGAAGAATGAGGGGGGATTTGATAGCTGCTTTCAACTACCTGAAAGGGGGTTCCAAAGAGGATGGATCTAGGCTGTTCTCAATGGTGGGAGATGACAGAACAAGGAGCAATGGTCTCAAGATGCAGTGGGGCAGGTTTAGGTTGGATATTAGGAAAAACTTTTTCCACTAGGAAGGTGGTGAAGCACTGGAATGGGTTACTTAGGGAGATGGTGGAATCTCCTTCCTTAGAGGTTTTTAAGGTCAGGCTTGACAAAACCCTGGCTGGGATAATTTAGTTGGGGATTGGTCCTGCTTTGAGCAGGGGGATGGACTAGATGACCTCCTGAGGTCCTTTCCAACCCTAATATTCTATGATTCTATGATAGGAAAGCAACAAGGGACAATGTCAACTTCCATGCATGCAACAATGTTAACAGGAATATGCCCTCTGTCATTTTAGCTAGATAATGGGGCCTCATGTAATGTGATTCCTTAGGGTGAACTGAATTTGAAAACAGGTATTACAAAGAGCTGGCACAATCTAATAATGTACAATGAGAGCATAATGCAGTTCATAGCAAAATATGATCTCATAGTAACTAATCCAAAAAATAATAGATGGTACCAACTGAAGTTTGTGGCAGTGGATGGTTAGCACCACAAACCCCTGTTGGGGAACACAACCATACAAGCCATGGATTCGTCAGGATGCAGCCTCAGAATTTCATAGCTGTAATGCAAGAAGCAAAAGGGGGAGTCCCATGGATAATGGAGACAATTTTAAAGGTGTATGGGATTGGTTTCAAAGGCAATGATGCCTCAAAGGAAAGCTGTGACTGGAAGTAGACCTGACAGTGGAATCTGTGTGCTTACCACAAAGGAAAATTCCAGTGGTATGATGTAATGCAAGGAGCTCAAAATTCTGCAGAGTAGGGCTTTGATATCACCCGTAGAGGCCAGTACAGCCTGGGTAAGCAGCACTGTGGTGGTAAAGAAGCCATCAGGCAAATTACACATCTGCATAGACCAAAAGCAACTGTAAAAATGTCACTAGGCACCACCCATAATTTATGACATCTTGCTAGCACTTTCCAAGGCCAGAATCTTCATGATTTCTGATGTGAGGAATGGGTTTTGGAACATAAGCGTGGATAAAGAGTCCAGCATGCTGACGGCCTTTGCAACACTATTTGGTCACGACAGATGGCTGTACATGCCAATGGGCATAAGCCCAGCACCAAAGGTGTTTAGAGAAGATTCTCCCAAGCATTGGAAGGACTGCCTGGGGTTAAAATAATTGCAGACGATATCCTCATGGTAGGTGAAGGGAGTCATGATACCGAAGCCAAATGAGACCATGACAGAAAACTACAAGATTCCTACAGCAATGGATAGACAGGAACATAAATCTCAACCCAGAAAATATGTGACTCAGACAGCATAGGTGATGTACATTGGGACATCTGCTCGCAGCAGAGGGACTGAAAGCAGATCCCAACAAGATCAAGGCAGTCAGAGACACATCAGCTCCAGTGGATGTGAAAAGGGTGTATTACTTCATAGGAATCATAAATTTTCTGTCAAGTTCTGTCCACACCTGCTTGGAAAAGCAGAACCTATACTGCAGCTCACATGGCAGGATGCTGAGTGGGACTGGGAAGGGCCCCAACAACAAGCATTTGACATACTGAAACAAAGGATAACGGATGCCTCTGTCCAGAAGCACTACCAGCTGAGAGAGACGCTCACACTCCAGTATGATGCACTGTAGAAAGGACTGGGTGTAGCTCTTTTTCAGGAGCAGCCTGTTGTTTATGCTAGCAGAGCCCTGTCAGAGATGGAACAGGGGAATGTCGAAATAGAAAAAAGAGCTTCTGGATCTGGTATTCGGAGTGGAGCAAGTTCCATCAGCACACATATGGCCACCTTGGTATAGTGCAATCAGGCCACAGACACCTAGAGACAATGATAGCAAAGCCCCTTCTTAGGGCTTCAAAGAGATTGCATTGCTTGCTGATGCACCTCCAGTGCTACTAAGCAAAGACCAGATATTGTCCAGGACAAGTACTAATTAGTTGACGCCCTGTGCAGGGCTGTATACTCAACACCAACAGGTTGGGGGAAGGGGATCAGGACATAGTGCAGCATGTTAATGGATTCTATCTCCGAGTTTCAACAGAAAAGCTGACGGAAACCAAATAGGCTACGAAAAATGACAGCCAAGTAGGGGCAGTCAAGAGAGTGATACTAGCAGAGTGGCCAGAAGACAAAAGCCAAGTACCGGTAGGAGCAGAACCATATTTTCAAATTAAATATGAGCTGAATGTGCAGGATGGAATCAGATTTCAAGACCAGAGAGCTGTTGTCCTGCCTTATTACATAAGGATGTCACGCAAAAATAATATATGTTTCACACCGGGGCATTGACAGCTGTCTTGGACAGGCTTGAGAGTATGTTTATCAGCTGGGAATGAATACATAGCTCCATTCCTTGATAGACGGATTAGACACCTGACAGGCAAGTGCTAACCACCAGCAGAAAGAGACTTACTGCATAAGCTGGCCACCCATCCATGGGAAGAAGTTGGGGAGCAGACTTATTTACCTTTAGTGAAATAGTACTTGACTGGAAAATAGTATTTGGACTACTATTCAATTTTGTGGGAGATCGATGCCCTGCTTGATACAAGAAGGAAGTAATGGATTGGCAAATTGAAGGTCCACTTTGTGAGGTACGGCATTCCAGACACTATTCACTGACAATAGAGTCCAGTTTGCCTCAGAAGAATTGAAGGAATTTGCACGCAAGCAGGAGTTTGACCACCACACCTCCTCCCCAGCATACCCACAGAGTAACGGTAAGGTGGAATCAGCTGTGAAAACAGTAAGAGACCGTTACACATGGCTACTTCTTCTGGTTCAGACCCCTTATTAGTGTTTTTGACACACAGGAATTCCCCATAGGAGTGCCAAAACAGTCCAGCACAGCCACGGATGGGATGAAGGACACAGTGAGAGGAGACCTGCTGTAGTCAGAAGACTGGAGACTTCGCTGACAAAATAGCCAACAATCAGAGATAACAGGCACTGTAATACAACAGGTCAGCCCAAGACCTACCAGCCCTGGAGACAGGCACTCCTGTGAGGATCCAGCCATTAGACAGACACCAGAAGGAGTGGTCTACAAGAGTCAGGAGGAGCGCATAGCCATAAAAAGAGAATACGCAAGAAGGACAAGTGATCCAAACAAACAGGAAGCACTTACGAACCAGCAGACACAACACCAGAGAGAGCCTGCAGAGATCATCATAGAACAGAGAGATGGAGAACCATTTGGAGGCCAACCCCACTATTCTAAAACAAAATAAAATGATACCTATTCTATCTAGCCAGAGGTATGTCACTTTAGAACAGTCTCTCAAAATTCTACACACCCACGTGTCCTCGCAAGTATTTTTTTCCTTTGATTGACAAACAGAATATTTTTAATTTCTTCATTGTAATTGTTATTAATATAAAGGGGAGATGAGTAGATTTTGTGCCAGTGCTTGTACATTTGCAAGGCTGTTTTAAAATATAGTACCAGATGAAATGTCATGCAGTGTTTGAGATTATTCACAGTTAGGGATAGTTATTGTCTTTTGAAATTGCAGAGAGCTGGCCCAAAATAAATGCGTAGTTTTTCTGCAAAAAAAACATGACAAAAAAGTATTGGGGCAAGATAATGTCTGACAGAGATGAAATGGTATAGCTATGACTGACTGTGAGTCATTCATTCCTTGGGATCTCTCAGCTCTTTAGGAAATGACAGAAAGCCAGAAGATAGGCTTGAATGTTACCTTTTGCATATTTGACTTAGCTGAGAGATGTGAAACACCCTCTCCCTCACCACACTGCTACTGACCTTTAGGCCGACTGGGCAAAAAAGGTTCAGACCTTTGGCACATGTCTGCTTCTCTACAGGCAGAGTGGGGTGTGCCGGCCTCCTCACTGCCCACCCACCATATCTTTGGGCAAGCCAGTGAGGAGAGGTTCCTGGCCTCCTGCTGCTGTCACTGCAACTCTATGGGCAGTTTTGGACTCTCTACTCTCCCTGCTGGCAGCCCCTCCTGCTGTTCCTTAGGGGTGTTTTGTTTATAAAGTGTGAAGCTTAATGAAGTTTAAACTGAACAAGTCAAACTTTATTAAACCTTTGGCACTGCTCTGTCCATGTGGTTGAGTTGTTTCCAGCCTTACTCTCTGTGTTGTCCGTTTCACTGGTGATCCATGTAACAGTCATTTCAGGAAACACGGACAATCTGACTCCATTCCACTGATCATGATCCATCTTTCCTATTTTAAAAACATTTTAATATAAATATTAATACAAATAATTGATAGCCAGACTCTCACCCTGTGTCCCTTTGGCCAGAGGTTGCTAGTACACAGCTGCGTTGGAAGCTTGTCTTTACCACAGACTCAGCTGGTTACATAACCTTTGAGATAGTTTGATCTCCTCAACAGGTGACCACACTGGGAGAAACCTATCTCTGTCTCACATCATCTGATGCATTGTCTACACCGGGAGTAAGACCGCCTTGCTCCGGGGTGTGAATTATCCATGCTGCTGAGCAAGTTAGTTATACCTATATAAGTTCCTAGTATAGACCAAGGCTAGAGCAGAGAGGGACATATTTTCAAAATATTTAGGTATCTAAAGATGCAGATAGGCACCTAGGTGCTTCTGAAAATCCCACTGAATGTCTAACTCCCATGGGAGTTGAAATAATTCAAAATCAATGGGAGTTAGCAACTAGATGCTATTGGAAGATCCCACAAGGTGCCTATCTACATATATAGGCACCTAAATATCTTTAAAAATCTGGCCCTTAGGAGCTGTTGTGGGGCTTGTAGACCCTGTCACTCTTAGGAGAGGGGGGAAGGGAGTTATAGCCCAATGACTAAGTCCAAATGACCACCCTAAGCACCAGGGCAGTATGGCCTAATGGCTGGAGTCAAAAAGGTGGCCATCCCTTGCGGGGCCATGGGGCCTAGTGGCAAGAGAGGGAAGTGGGCCTCCACCCAGGGGTGGGTGGCAGCCGGGGTAGGAGGACCCAGACCCTCACTGCTCTACCAGGTCCCAATCCCGGGCCCTGATAGCGGCAAATGGATTTGCCACTAGGTCAGCAGGGATCTGTCCAAAACACACTGCTTTTGTCCCAGTTCCACAATGGGATCAATGTCTAGTTCCCCTAGGCTATTTTCTACCCTGTTTTCCAGTGCTGCCATCCACAGGTCTCCTGGGCCTCTGGCCTTTGGGGTCTGGGGCTCTGGAAAGCTGGCTTTTGGGATCTGGGGCTCTGGCACATGGCTTTTGGGGTCTGGGGTCTGGCAGCTCCTGGGAGAGAGCCTGCAATGTGTGTTCTCCTTCCTTGGAGGTCAAGGCAAACTGAGCTGGGCTGCTCCCTTTTATACTGAGGCTCTAGCATAGCTTCCTCTGCCCACAATATGGGGTTATCCCCTTCTTGTCCAGTGCGGGGCTGTTAAACCCCCTCACAGGAGCCTAAGTCCCATTGTCTTTCAATGAGACAGGCTCCTAAATGCCTAAGTGCCTTTTGAAAATGTGATGTACACTCCTAAGTCACATAGGTGCTTTTGAAAATGCTACCCAGGGCTCATTCTCCCATGGCCCTGTGCCATCATGATACTTCAATGAGGAACAAACTGGTGAGACTCCCTTCTTTAGGTCAGACATAAACATACTTCAAATAATGATATTCCCATATAGTAAGATATTCGCTGTAATACCAGATAAGAAAATTTCTAAGGATTTCAGTATGGATCTAATGCTCTTCTCACTGTACACTAAATCCATCCCATTGAAGCCAGTGAATAACTTCGGTCAGTCATGAAATCAATGAGTTGCACCAGTGTAACTGAAAACAGATTTGGAATCAATGACGAACTATGTATTTATTTATTTATAAAAACTAGAATGTGGCATCTTAAATTAACCCAATGCTAAGAGCTAGCCTCAGATATTGCGTGAAATTAACTGTTGATTGAAAGGTGGAAGCATGCCTCTGCGAGGCACTCCCACCGTCAGATCTACAAAATAAAATCATAACGAATGAAACAGGGAACAACTTGGTAGAAATTTGGCAACCCATGGTATATCCAGACCAGCTGAAAAATTCTTTTCTAACTATGACATTCTTTTTCTTAGTTTTCAGAATTGCTTCAGCTAATCAATTATTTATCTTGTATACTTTGAACACAAACTATCTGTTCTAAATCTCTACATTGCAAGTGTTTCAGATGATCCTATTTGCTATTTCATATTAATCTCTTCCTGCATCTCCTTCATATCCCAGTCTTCAGCCCTCTCTGGCTCAGAGAGCCAGCAGGCACCTGCCTCTGTTCCTCTCAGCCTTCAGCCTTTTCCAGTCCTCTCTGGCCTCCCATTACCTGCCTTCCACTTTCAGCAGCCTGGTCTGGTTCCACTCTCACTGCTCCCCACATCAGGGTCATCCCCTCCCTGAAGCTCTCAGCCCAGCTCTGCGCTTCTTCTGAGTAGTCTTTCCCCGTTTAGGACTGTGGACTCATAATTCTGAATTCTCTCTCCCTATAGGCTATCTCATTTACAACTCTCAAGGGAAGCCCTATCCTCCTCATTACACCAAACTAGGGAGCACCTGGACTGGAGCAGGAGAACTGGGCATGGTTTCGTTTAAGGAGACAGTTCCACTGTTACACATTTCTACGAGTAATGGCAGGTGCTCCAGAGGGAATGAACAGAACAGGTAATCATCAAGTGATCCATTCCCTGTCACCCATACCCAGCTTCTGGCAAACAGAGGCTATGGACACCATCCCTGCTCATCCTGGCTAATAGCCATTGATGGACCTATCCTCCATGAATTTATCTAGTTCTTTTTTGAACCTTGTTATAGTCTTGGCCCTCACAACATCCTCTGGCAAAGAGTTCCACAGGTTGATTGTGTGCTGTGTGAAAAAATACTTCCTTTTGTTTGTTTTAAACCTGCTGCCTATTAAGTTCATTTGTTGCCCCTAGTTCTTGTGTTATGAGAAGGCGTAAATAACACTTCCTTATTTTACTTTCTCCGCACCAGTCATGACTTTATAGACCTCTATCATATCCCCTCCCCCTTATTTGTCTCTTTTACAAGCTGAAAAGTCCCAGTCTTATTAATCTCTCCTCATATGGATGCCATTCCATACCCCTAATCATTTTTGTTGCCCTTTTCTGAACCTTTTCCAGTCCCAATACATCTTTTTTAAGATGAGGCAACCACATCTGCATGCAGTATTCAAGATGTGGGCGTACCATGGGTTTATATAGAGGCATTATGATATTTTCTCTCATTATCTATGCCTTTCTTAATGATTTCCAACATTCTGTTCACTTTTTTGAGTGCCACTTCACATTGAGTGGATGTTTTCAGAGAACTATCCACAATGACTCCAACAGCTCTTTCTTGAGTGGTAACAGCTAATTTAGACCCCATCATTTTATATGTATAGTTGGGATTATGTTTTCCAATGTGCATTACTTTGCATTTATCAACATTGAATTTCATTTTCCATTTTCTTGCCCAGTCACCCAGTTTTGTGAGATCCTTTTTGTGAGCTCTTCACAGTCTGCTTAGGACTTACCTATCTTGTGCAGTTTTGTAACATCTTCAAATTTTACTCCTTTTTCCAGATCATTTATGAATATGTTGAATAGGACTGGTCATAGTACAGACCCTGGGGGACACCACTCTCTCCATTCTGAAAACTGACCATTTATTCCTACCCTTTTTTCCTATCTTTTAACCAGTTACCGATCCATGAGAGAACCTTCCCTCTTATCCCATGACAGCTTAGTTTGCTTAAGAGCCTTTGGTGAGTGACCTTGTCAAAGGCTTTCTGAAAATCTAAGTATACTGTATCCACTGGTTCCCCCTTCTCCACATGCTTGTGGACCCCCTCAAACAATTCTAGCAGATTGGTGAGGCATGATTTTCCTTTAAAAAAAACATGTCGACTCTTCCCCAACAAATTATGTTCATCTGTGTGTCTGACAATTCTGTCCTTTACTATAATTTCAACCAGTTTTCCCAGTACCAAAGTCAGGTTGTAATTGCCAGGATCAGTTCTGGAGCCCTTTTTAAAAATTGGCATCACATTAGCTATCCTCCAGTCGTTTGGTACAGAAGCTGGTTTAAATAATAGGTTACAAACCACAGTTAGTAGTTCTGCAATTTCACATTTGAGTTCCTTCATAACTCTTGGGTGAATACCCTCTGGTCCTGGTGACTTATTACTGTTTAATTTATCAATTTGTTCCAAAACCTCCTCTAATGACACTTCAATCTGGGACAGTTCTTCAGATTTGTCACCTAAAAAGAATGGCTCAGGTTTGGGAATCTCCTTCACATCCTCAGTTGTGAAGACAGATGCAAAGAATTGCTTTAGTTTCTCCACAATGGCCTTATCATCCTTGAGTGCTCCTTTAGCATCTCGACCATCTAGTGCCTCATTGGTTGTTTAACAGGTTTCCTGCTTCTGATGTACTTAAATTTTTTTTTGCTATTACTTTTTGAGGGCACGTTTTTGGTTCTCTTACTCTGTTTTTTAATTGGGTGTATAAATTTAAATTGAGCCTCTATTATGGTGTCTTTAAAAAATTTCCATGCAGCTTGCAGGGATTTCACTTTTGGCACTGTACCTTTTAATTTCTGTTTAACTGTTATTAGCTATTGTGATATTTTTTATGAAATTTCACTCATGTCTTACAGCTGAGCTCCCAATTAGGGTAAATTTGTAGGCCCAATTATTACAATAGAGCTCATGTTCAGTTGGTAATCCCTACAACCTTTTCAGAGTCCCTGTCTTCCAAGATACAGCCCCTCTCCCCATCCAGTAAGGGTGATCTATACTCTTTGTTCCTACATGTATGACTTTGCATTTGGTCACATTAAAACAAATGTTGTTCAAATAAGCAGAGTTTACCAAGTGATCCAGGTTACTCTGAAGAAATGACTGGTCCTTTTCATTATCTAGCACTCCATCAATTTCTGTGTCATCTGCAAACTTCACCATCAGTGACTTATGTTTTCTTCCAGATCATTGAATAAAGATATTTAATAGTACTGGGACAAGTGGGGATCCGTGTGGGACCTGACTAGTAACACCCTTATTGGAGGACGATTCCATATTTACCGTTACTTTTTCTGAGATCTATCATTGAGCCAGTTTATCGATTTAATATGGGCTACATTAATTTTGTATATTGCTATTTTTTCAAATCATGTAATACTAGGTCAAATGCCTTTTAGAAGTCTGAGCATAGTATGTCAATGTTTTTGTGAAGTAACAGCCTGCTGCTCTACACCCTCTCTGTCAATTAGTGAATTCATTCATGTGAGATGGAGAGAAAAATATGGCCCTTGAAGCTCAAATTACAATTGTAACTCATTAGGCTTTTTGTCAAAGCAGTAAACAGGCACAATGGAAACAAAACTAGAGTGAAATATAAAAATCAAAAGATAGGGTGCTGAAAAAGAAGGCCATCAAATACAATCACTATTCTTTTTAATCAAATGATTTTGTAAGGTTGTTTAGCCAGAAAGGCAGACAATTTCTGTGATTTAAAAAAAAAAGAGCTATCTATCTGTGTAGCACTAGAAACCAGTACAGAGGAAGATTTATGTCAAGTATGAGGAATGTAATGAAAAAAACAGAGGTACCGGAGACAAAGCAGAGGGAAATTTGTCATTACAAAAGCTCAAACAAGAAAAACATAATGAATCAATTACACATTAACAGACGTGTTTACCAAAATTCTTTTGCAAATGTCCCATGTGCACCATTGGTTGGTTGGACTCATTTGTTTTTATCAGGAAATGGGTTTGAACCAGTTCAGATAAAGCAAGGACAGATTCTCAAACTGATCTTATTTGGAGGTTCTATTGTGATTAGGTAGCTTTTGTGAAATAAATGTACACACTCAGCTTTGGATGGTTTACACCTGAAACTGTATATCAGGGTCAAGTTTGTTTGAAACCAAGCCCACACCTGCCTAAAGTTTCACAGGGTTTGGTGAGCTTTGCCCCAGTTTGGGGGTTTTTAATGGAAAGTCTTTTGCATTTCATCACAAGTTTTGCACAGTTGCAATCCTACGGATATTTCTACACTTAACCCACTGCAGCTGTGCTGCTGTTGTGCTTCAGTGTAGACACTTCCTATGCTGATGGGAAGGGGTCTCCCATCAGTGTAACTAATCCACCTCCCCAAGAGCCAGTAGCTAGGTCGAATGAAGAATTCTTCCCTTGACATAGCACTGTCTACACCGGGTGTTAGGTTGGCATAGCTACATCTTTCAGGGGTGATTTCATAGCTATGCCGATGAAATTCTCAGTGTAGACCAGCCCTGAGTCTTTAGAGTTTCTTCTCCTCCATATCTTGTCTCTCATTCAATCTGAATTTTAATAATTAAATTAAATTTTATTTGAATTTTTACTTGTAGTATTCCTTTTACTTGTTATCTGCAGTCCCACCACCTTGTTACACTGCAGCAGCATGAGAGAATGATTTATTATCAGTGATTGTATGTCAAGTAGGCACTCTAATGCATAATAGACAAAAAGTACTAGTGCAGACATATCACTCATATATAGCTCCCAAAGAGTAAGTTGTCAGCTCACACTGTAAGGCCCAACAGTTCTTGAACTGAGGCCTGGAGAGCTGCCAGGCAGCAAACACCTCCACAGGCCAACCAGCTGCAGTGGTAGTCAATTTGTGCTCCACTACCCATGACCCGCTGTGCACACAGACTATGGGAAGTCCCACCTCAAGTGGTCTGACAGGCAGTAGCCCCATGGCTTGTGATTGGCTCCCTGCCTTATATAAACCCAAGGGGCATTCCAGGAAGTGTCCAGGCAACAGTGGGAATCTTCTTTAGGTGCCATGACTATTCCTGCACTTGAACTCTTGATTTTGGCTTGATTTGAACCTCACCTCCTGACCTGGTCTCTGAAACCAGACGCAGATGCTGAGCCTTGATATCCACCCCAGTCTGGAACTTGACTACAAATGCCTCTGCTGCTCTGGGCCTCAGGTTTGACTCTGCTCTGACCATTGGTCCTGACTGCCCTTGTCAGGATCCTGACACACAATAATATCAATTTCTTTCATAATCACCTTTGCTATCACATTTTGGATTGTCCATGGTTCAGCTCATTAGCTCAACAACCAGTTGAGGATCAGTGATAGGGAACATGTTGTGCTGAGTGAATATCAACCAACCATACCCTAACAATCCTCCATGATTTAGTTTCTCTAATATTCATTAAAGACACTTTAAAAAGAAGTTAAATGTACATAATTGTTCCCACCTCCATGTTTAGCATATCTGCCACCCATTTAACACACACACTCAGCTTTATAGTTCTAATCAATCATATTGTACAAGTTGTTATATTGCATTACATACATAAATAAATATTACTTTAATGCTTCAGGTGTAATTCAGTGTAATTATATGATGTATTCTTCCTTGCATGCACAATCTATGCCAGGGCTGGCCAAATTTTGGCTCGTGAGCCACATGCAGCTCTTTTACCATTAAAGCGCAGCTTGTGAGCCCCCCACGTTTCCCCATTCTCAGCCTACCAGACTGCAGGGCCGGGGTGGGGGTTGGGGGGAAGAGCTTGGGACCTCTGACTTGCAGTGGGGTCGTGGGGTAGCAGCTTCTGTCCAGCGAGGAGGGGGATCTCAGGGCTTCAAAACGAGCAGGGCTGAAGCCCCAAGCCCCTGGCTCCCGGCACGTGTGCCCCGGCTCTCGAACTTCTGAATATTGTCATATGCGGGTTGGAGGGCCAGTAAGTTTGGCCACCCCTAGTCTATGGGAATAGAAACAGAGCAATACTGGGTTCCATTTGAAAATTGAAGTTGGATGCTATTAATTTATCTGTTTCAAAGTTTTCCTACCATGCTTTAGATTAATGCTTGCAGAAATCATTTTATATCTGATATTGACCTATGTCTCTCCTCCCCAACCTCCAAGGCTTTTAGAACTAGACAGATTTTGGGGATGTGATGAGTGTTACTATTTGGGAATTGTCTGAAGGCACTCAGTACAAAGAATGATGCTCTCTGTCACCAAGGGCTATCAATGTGAGAGTGCAACAAAGATGGGATACAGAGGAAAATCAACTAGTGATTATTTAAAAGAAAATAATTATCTTGTCAGTTAAACCACAGAAGGAAAAGCAGACTGTGTGTGATGCTAGTAGACGAGGTCATGCTAGAGTGTTTTCAGGTCAATTCACTTGTGTATTAGTAAAGATCAAAGTAATTGTTAACTGTATTAGAGCGTAGTTGGTATTAAAACTTCATAAAACTAATGGGATGGTACATGTATTGTTTTTACTTATATATGTCCTATCTCGATGTAATAGCAAACATTGTTACTATCCCTGTAACTAAATAACTCCTCAGACATCAAAGAAGCCTTGTGGAAGGACTTTATCAAAAAACATGCTAACTTCAAAGCAAATGGCCACTGTGTGTGACGACCAAGGTCATAGACTCAAAATGTATTCCTCACTCTCCATCATCAAAGGAAAAACCATGTGAGTAGAGACACGGTCAGCTTGTTTTCTGTGAGAAGAAGATATTAGAATGGATTCAACGAAAGATCTGTCAGCTCTGAACTGTTTTAATTCTTACAGGGAAAGGTACCAGATACAAAGAAGAGATCCCCAGAGACAATCTGGGAACCCTGAAAAGACTTTTGGGAAACTGGCAGTTTATTACATCACTGCCACCATTTGGAGTTACCAACTATGACTCACCTGTGTATGTATTTTACCTGCTTTAATCTCTCAGTAACTTTCATTTCCTTTTCTTAGCTAATAAACCTTTAGTTAACTATAGCACTGGTTGCCAGTGTTGTCTTTGGTGTAAGATCCAGAGTACCAATCAGGACTGGCTCTAGGCACCAGCAAAGCAAGCACGTGCTTGGGGTGGAATTCCGGCTTTTTTTTTTTTTTTTTTTTTTTTTTTTTTGCTTGGGCAGTTGTGCCCTCAGAGCTTGGGCTGGCAAAAAACCTAGAGCCAGCCCTGGTACCAATTGATCTGGGGCAAGTGACTGGTCTTTTGGGACTGGGAGAAACCTGATGTGGTATGATTTTTTTGTTTAAGTGACCATTTTTACAAAGTCCAGTTTGTCGGGCTAGCAAGATAGACTAGAGAGTCTAAGGGGACTGTCTGTGACTCTGTGGTAAGACCAGTATAGACCTGTTTCTTTTATTCAAAGAAAGTCCTCCACTCAGGGAGAGGAAATAAACATCACAGATACAAAATGGAGGGAAGTAACCAATCAACTGCAATCATTGCATGAAAACAATTTTGTTTTCATCTCCTCTCCTCAATAATGACCTAATATTGACAGCTTATGTAATCAAACACTATAATTGCAATGGGTGTGGCACAGAATTGGGATTGGGAAGATGGCAGGAGACATGGACCATGAAAAGTGGTATTTTAAGAAGTGACCACATAATGCAACAGTTTGAGAATCACCATCTTAATTGAAAGACTTAATTGAAAGCTTGCTGCAGAGGTGATCAAAATCACTGATGCCTTAAAATCCATGGATCATGCAAAATTAGAAACTTCTTATAGATTTTGCTATGTACTCCCATTCTTTCATCACTCTACAGCCAACATAGTGTCCAATCAATGCTTGAAGACCAAATAATTGTCTTACTTCCCAATCTCTTTTCATTGGTTTAATTAGCACTGACAGTGGAACCAATGTTGTTAAAGCAGTGTGAGATGGAAATTTTCCCTTGAGGCATATTTTACTTGCAAATATATGGCTCTGGTAAGAATGACAAACATCTTCTGAGAGAAGTTTGTTAGTGATTTACTGAAGTTTTACAATCAACCAGTATATTTATGGGAAACTGCAAGAGAAAAACAATATATACATGCAAAAATATATATATATATATATATATATATATATATATATATCTGCTGAACTGCCAGCTTGATAGCAATCTACTTTTCTCTGGCTTGAAAAGATGACAAGAGCATATCCAAAATCTGTACATACATACAAAGTGCATGTGCATAGACCAACTAGTTTTCATTTCTGAGCAGTGGAGATTCATGTTATGCGTGTCAGATTTTGCAAACTTTAGAGGAGGCCACTCATGATGTCAGCTGTCATCAGTCAATAAATCTACTCATTACTCTTCTGAGAATTGCACTGGACACCTCAAGAAAATGCTTCAGCATAACGAAAAGGAATTGTCTGAAACATGAATGCCCTAGGGCCACAATAGCATTTCTGAGCCCTAGTGCCTTGCTTGAGAGAGGATAGCTTAATGAAGCCAGGCATTGCATCAATTAAATCAATGCTAAGAAATTAAAGATGAATGTGTGTGTGTAAAATATACAGCAGTGCACACACATACACACAGCATGGTCACAATTACTAAAATTAGGCTGCTAAATCCATATTTGGGCACCAAATTATACGACTTTTTTTTTAAAGGAGCGGCTGAATATCCCCTGCTCCAGTTCATTCTGGAGATGAGATTGAAGGATTCCTGAACACAGCCATACCCTAAATCAGCTTAGTCCTTTGTCATTTTAATCACTATCAATTTTTGACAAGTCACTGAGAGTCAAATTCATCAGGAGAACAATAAGTATTTTATTAACACAGATACTGGATGTTGTGTTGTGGATGCTCAGCTCCCCCCATTTATTTAGGAGCCAAAATATGGAGGAAAATGCCTAACTGTAACCAGCAAGGTTTGGCTCTAACCTCAGTCCCCACATCTGTAAAATGAGGACAGTGACATTTACCTGTGCTTTGAAATTTGTGGAGGAGAAGCTTTCTAAGTATTATTATTCTGAAATGTTTTTTTAAAATAAACTATTGTGCCTTCGGGCACCATGCCTGTCTCTGCACACCACTGCTTAGGGGAAGTGCCCCCAATTAAGGGGTCAAAGCAAACACTCCCTTCCTCAATTAGCAAGCTTTGCTAGCTGTTGTGGAGGAGGGATTACAGCTCCACCTCCTTCCCTCACCATTCTTTCTGGAGCTGCTAGTAACACTAGCAATGCTACCTAGGCGTTGTCCTATATCACAGTGTGCAAGCAGCTGTGGTAATCAACTCTACAGGAGGGAACAGGCAAGAGTGAAAAGATTCTTTAATCCTCTCCCCCTTTGTGTCCCATGCCGGGGCCAGCCACAGTCTAGCCCCTAGTGAGTACAGAAAAGATAGTGCGTGTGTGTATATATTTATGTCTAATAGCAAAAAAGACATTGGATTGCATCAAAAAGATGAGGATAGCAGTGAAGGAAGTGATATGACTTTGCAAAGCACAGCCAGCTCTTACCTAGAATAGATAAGTGTTCAGAGTACTTTTTCCTGTATTGGGTGCAAAGTAGAGCATCTAAGGTGATTCTTAATGTTAGGATTATTTGATAAGAGGAAAAACTAAAGGTGTTGCACTTATCTTCCTTGGAGGAAAGATGATTTTAGGGAGACCTTCTAGGTATAGAATCATAGAATCATAGAATATCAGGGTCGGAAGGGACCTCAGGAGGTCATCTAGTCCAACCCCCTGCTCAAATCAGGACCAATCCCCAATTAAATCATCCCAGCCAGGGCTTTGTCAAGCCTGACCTTAAAAACTTCCAAGGAAGGAGATTCTACCACCTCCCTAGGTAACGCATTCCAGTGTTTCACCACCCTCCTAGTGAAAAAGTTTTTCCTAATATCCAACCTAAACCTCCCCCACTGCAACTTGAGACCATTACTCCTTGTCCTGTCATCTGCTACCACTGAGAATAGTCTAGAACCATCCTCTTTGGAACCCCCTCTCAGGTAGTTGAAAGCAGCTATCAAATCCCCCCTCATTCTTCTCTTCTGCAGACTAAACAATCCCAGTTCCCTCAGCCTCTCCTCATAAGTCATGTGTTCCAGACCCCTAATCATTTTTGTTGCCCTTCGCTGGACTCTCTCCAATTTATCCACATCCTTCTTGTAGTGTGGGGCCCAAAACTGGACACAGTACTCCAGATGAGGCCTCACCAATGTCGAATAGAGGGGAATGATCACGTCCCTCGATCTGCTCACTATGCCCCTACTTATACATCCCAAAATGCCATTGGCCTTCTTGGCAACAAGGGCACACTGCTGACTCATATCCAGCTTCTCGTCCACTTTAACCCCTAGGTCCTTTTCCGCAGAACTGCTGCCTAGTCATTCGGTCCCTAGTCTGTAGCTGTGCATTGGGTTCTTCCGTCCTAAGTGCAGGACCCTGCATTTATCCTTATTGAAC
Source organism: Natator depressus (assembly GCF_965152275.1). NCBI lineage: Eukaryota > Metazoa > Chordata > Testudines > Cheloniidae > Natator > Natator depressus. Next base: position 140,254,243 of record NC_134234.1, read on the forward strand.
CTCATCAGGTTTCATTTGGCCCAATCCTCCAATTTGTCCAGGTCCCTCTGTATCCTATCTCTGCCCTCCAACGTATCTACCACTCCTCCCAGTTTAGTATCATCCGCAAATTTGCTAAGAGTGCAATCCACACCATCCTCCAGATCATTTATGAAGATATTGAACAAAACCGGCCCCAGGACTGACCCCTGGGGCACTCCACTTGACACCGGCTGCCAACTAGACATGGAGCCATTGATCACTACCCGTTGAGCCCGACAATCTAGCCAACTTTCTACCCACCTTATAGTACATTCATCCAGCCCATACTTCTTTAACTTGCTGACAAGAATACTGTGGGAGACAGTGTCAAAAGCTTTGCTAAAGTCAAGAAACAATACATCCACTGCTTTCCCTTCATACACAGAATCAGTAATCTCATCATAGAAGGCGATTAGATTAGTCAGGCATGACCTTCCCTTGGTGAATCCATGCTGACTGTTCCTGATCACTTTACTCTCGTCTAAGTGCTTCAGGATTGATTCCTTGAGGACCTGCTCCATGATTTTTCCGGGGACTGAGGTGAGGCTGACCGGCCTGTAGTACCCAGGATCCTCCTTCTTCCCTTTTTTAAAGATTGGCACTACATGTTTGTTTTTATTATTAGCAATAGGGTTTGAGAAAGCTGAACAAGATTAACTGTTTCTGACTCACTACTCACAGTTTGCCTTTGGTCTTGACTTATTGGTGCCAGTTTGATTTGCCTAATTTGCTTCCTAGTAACAACCAATTTTAGTCCTCCTATCCTTGCCCTCCCCCATTCTCCTTCTTCACTGTTGACACCTTTCTTTACCAGCCAAGGTGCTTAGAATGCAAGCTTCTTAAGGTAGGCAATGAATCTTTTGGCACTTAAATAATCATAACAGAAATAATGATGATGCCAGATAAGCTTTTACTCTGACAGTTCTGCCCCACTCAACTTCAGAATAAATATAAGCAAGAAACATGCAGCACTACATACTCTAATAATAATACTTTCCTCCTCTGAAAAGCTCTTGGAGATCTACTGAGGAAAAGCACTATATAAAAGCTAGGAATTATCAAGTATTATTGTTAGGGCTCTAAAAAGTATAATAGATTGTGGTTTATCCACAGTCCCGTGAGCCCAGAGTTAATTCTATTAGAGAATTGTTACCACACACGTGCCATAAATGACAATGCTATGGTCTCTTGCCATGCCTTGTGTATTACTGAAAGTTGCAATACTGACAACTGCAAATATAAAAAAATAAAGTCTGTAGACCACTCAAAGTGGCTTTACTCAGGATTGACCAGTGGGTATTATACTGGGACGTTATTTGCCCTCTCAGCTCCACCTCCTGCTAGCCCCATCCTTGTCTGACCTGTTCACTGCCTTCATCCGCTCTAGTAGCAGATCTCTGAACCAACACAGAGCCTTCCACAGGGCCTGTGGGGAAGAGGAAGATATTTCTATGGAGGTACCTGACCCTTCTTCCTGTTTACAAGGTGTAGCCTGAGGCAATTAAGAATACAGTGCAATTTGTTACATCTCTCTCAGATGAACTAAAAAATGTACTTATTTTAGTAATCTCAAAATGTTCGTAGATATTCAGGGAGAGAGAAAAAAGTATGTAGCAAACTGAAAGGATAGTAAATGGGAAAAACAATTCTAACCAAAGTGGTGCTGGTTCAGAAACACAGATCAGACTCAAACAGAAGCTTATTTTCAATACTTCTGTGGTTCATGAGGAACATTTTGCAGAGCCTGAGTTGATAAAATAATTAAGTGCATAGTACACATTAGTATACATGCTGAAGAATGCTATACAGAAGCCAGGCTGTCTGTAGCGGGGGGATGGACGGGAAGAAATGCCCATGTAGCTGAAATTTGGGAGTTTGGAGCTCATAGACTGTCTGTAAAACTAGGAAAAGCTATTTCATCCATTTCTTCTGGTGTGTTTTAAACTTAAACCCAGTCTAAAACCCCTGAACTCATATCATTCAGTTGATCCGTTTGTTCTTACTTAAAACAATCCCTTTTTTACTTATAAAAAGTCTAATCTTTACAGCTTTCTCAACCTTTCTAGTTCTTGATTTATTGGTAAACTTAGCTGAGCAATAGGAGCTATATTCCTTCTGCATTTAATGACCTTTGATACTGTCTGTGTTAAAAAAAAAAATAGAAGAACATAGGACAATTCAGTGTCACCTGTTAACCCTGAATATTTGCACATATCATTGTCTGGAAAGGAAATGCTTCTTCTCTTTACCTGTGTGCTCCCCTAGCTCCTTCAGGAAATGAGGAACACTGGCTTTTCCAACAGAGACGATTAAGTGGGTTGGTGGAAAATTACACAGCATCCTACATTTTAATCCCATTGAAGGAAACGATAGTCCTGTGGTGATCCCCAGTATGGTTCTGCTGTTTCATAATATTGGAAAGTGGCACAGTTGGTCTGGTAGAGGCACTATATATGCTAATTGCATACAGGCTAAGTGTTTGCAAATTTACAGTGCTTCATCATCCACTCTCTTTCCTCCATCTGAGGTCAGCATACAAAACATGCTGAAGGTGACTTGTCTAATCTACAGCAACTTGAGCACTCTGCAGTGTCCACACAATCGTGTCTCAGCATTTTTAAATGAAGTTTATGGAGACTTGTTGTACCTTCAGAAATTACATTCAGTGGTGTGGATTCTGTCAAGAAGTGACTTAATTTTTGGTGACTTGGGTCTTATGTAAAGACATAAGATGTCCTGCCTGTCAGTATTCAGTGCAAAGCAACAAGAGATTTTCTTTTTCACCATATAAACTCAGTCAGCACTGTGCTGAGGAAAAATGGCTAGGCATTTTATCTAGCCACTCCCATTTTTGACTCATGATGGTTCTTGTAAGAATTGGAGTCAACCGATACCTACCACCGCTGTATAAAATTTTGGAACCCTGGCCAAAGACAGGTGATTGGGATCAGGATATAAAGATTAAGTTTTTACCATCACTCGTGTGTCTCACTGTTATTACAGGTCTACACAAAACAGACCCTCTCAGTTCCAGGCCAGTGGTTTGGGTCACAAACCTGTTGTTCTTTCCACCAGGCTTGCTTTTCACAGATTTCTCTCTCTCACATTTAGAACAACAGCACTGCATGTGTAATTACATGCCACAGTGAAAGGCAAACTGTGTCCGTACTTGTCACTGTGGTGTGTAGCCACTCAGCAGAGTGAAAGGCTCTAACATTGGGGAGGCAGCAGGGAGCTAACAGAGCCTTTCCCCACAGCCAAAAAAGGCTCCAGCAGTGGGACACTACACTGCTAAAAATAGCAGTGTAGACATGGGAGGTACTGCTTGGGTGTGTAAAGAGCTGTGTTGGGTAAATGCCCTGGCGGTTCAGGTCTGTAGGCGCTCTACTCGCCTAAACTGTGTCTTACAATCTACACTGGTTTTATACCCACTGTAGCCGGGTGTGCAGCGTCTACTCCACCTGCCACTGTAAACGTACACATTTAAGGAAACCACACCATACCTGGTTCTTTTATCTGATTGCTGACTTTTGGGATTTGTTTCCTATTGTATTTCTTCCACCCCTCTGTAGCGGGGTAGACACCTGCTCGGGCCCAGAGGGGTTTAGAACAGCCCTGAGAGAGGCCTGTTGTAGAGGGAAGGCAGCGGGGCTGATTGGGGAAGCAGCCTCAGCTGGGGGCCACACCCCAAACAGACCCAGCTGGCTCTTTAAAGGCTGTGAGCCAGAGATCTAGAGAGAGACTCTCTCAAGCTTCTGAGAGGGAAGGAGTTGGCTGCAGGGACCTAAGCAGAGTACCTAGATTAGAGCAGGCCTGGGGAGTTGAAGCCAGGAAAGTCCCAGGCTGCAGCCTAGCATTAGGCTCAACAGGTACTGAGGTTGCAGGGACAGCCCAAGGTTAGACAGAGGTAGCAGGTCCAAACCCAACCTTGCCTGTGATGAGTGGCTCACGACTGAGGTGAGGTAGGGATAGTGGGTGGGGGGTTCTCTTGGGGTGGGGAGACCCAGAATGGTGGGGTACTGCCAGGGGGCAGCACCTGGAGGAAAGTGGCACTGGGGTCCTGGGAGGGACATGGGAGCCAGCAGCAAGGTGAGACACCAGCCTGAGGAGGGCGCTCTTGGGGCTGGTGAGCTAATTCCCTGAGATGACCAGCAGGAGGCGCTGCTGCTGTGTCTGTGCCCCGGTTACACCCCCAAATTAAAATATCACCTTTTCCTTGGCCATGATTCAGCAAGGTATATAAGCAAGTGTCTGTGTTTCAGCATGTGAGAGGCTTATTGACTCATCTCCTGAAAGTTAGACATATGCTTAAATAGGTTTCTTCCTCTTTAATGCCTCTGTTCCCCAAGCTATAAATTAGTTGTTTTTAGTTCTTCGGAGTGTCTTCTGCTCAAACAATGGAGAATGACTTCTGTTTGTTTAAAAGGGATGAGGGGAGAACTCAGAATTCAGGAGTAAGGAGAAAGGGTATGAAGAGAATCCATTAATACTACACGTATACAGTAAAGAAAACTAGCACCAGCAACTGTACACCATCAGCAATTAGCACCAAAATCTCTAGAGCATTCACATCATTGATGTCAATAAAATAATTTCAGGGCCAAACTGAGCTGCTTATTCATATTGGTGAGCAGCTACTCGCACAAGTGCTATAGCCAGAATTTTCAGAAGTGGTCAGCACCGATAACTGGGGTCAGAGTTTCAAAAGAGCTTAGCATGTTGGGTATCAAAAGTCTAGATGCTCCACTTACAGATTCCAACAGCAACTGGAATAGTTATGTTTCCTGCTTCACTGGTGTCGTGACTTTGAATTATTCAAGTCTTGTGCTTATCAATGGGCTGTCGTGAAAAGAAATATTGTTGGAGGGTGGGACAGTGACAACTGCCCTCCGACTACTTTACCAGACTGATAATTTGGTAGGATTGTTACTTTTCTCTTCTTCCCAGGTCTCTTTTCTCCCAGAAAGATTATTTGATATCCTGGGACCAACATGGCTACAATTGCACTCTCTTCAGAGAGACAAGGTAGGTGAGGTAATCGCTTTTATTGGACCTGGGAAAGAGCTCTGTGTGACTCAAAAGCTTGTCTCCCACTAACAGAAATTGGTCCAATAAAAGGTGCTACCTCAGTCACCCTGGTCCCTCTATTTGAGGAAAGGAAGTTAAATATTAACCACAGTATTGTTCAGACTTATATCTAAGCAGTCTGGTGATGCCGAACGCATGGGCACACAGCAGCTAAACTCTTGGTATTCTGTCCGGTTAGAAATTAAAAACAAAAATTCTTGTAATTTTTTTTCCATGGTGTGGTAACTCTGGTGTGTACAACGGGATGAATCCTCTTTCATCTGCCAGCCAGCAGACATCCTCAAATCGGGTGGGGTGAGTTGTACCTCCCTGTTCTTGGGTTCCTGTGTAGTATCGTTCTGAATTCAAAGAAATTAAGTGTTACATGGCAACTTTCAGCAAGAGTATTTTATATTTTTATTTCACTTCTCTGTGTATGCTGTGAAACTCCAGGAGGGAATGGAGATTTAACCTGGAGTCTAGAGAGGAAAGACTGCCTAGAGGAACGTGAAAACTAGAGGTGTACAGATGCCAGAGCAAACCCATCTGTACTCTTCTCATAACTTCCTGAGGACACAGGACAGAAAACCAGAGCATGGAAGGGACTAGTTGTGATCCCTACCAAACCTATCCTGGAAGAGGTCAGTGATAGTGAAGATCTTGGCTTTCCTGTCTGAAATTCTACCACTTGCCAAAAAAAAAAAAAAACCAATCAAAGCCTGAAAATGTGTAAAGTATTCTTCTTAAGGGAAGGTAGGAGAGAATTAATGTTCTATCCCAGATCCTTTATTCAGCCGCAGGACAAGCTTTGATACACATACTGTGCTTGAAGGGAGTGGATGACTCAATTTAATTAGAAAATAATCAGCAATGAGCTCAATTGTGCTCCTTTCTGTGACTGACCCAAATAGGATGAGAGACTGTTACATTCCAGCTAGAGAGCTTAGCTCTAGCTCAAGCTATAGAACCTTGTTTTCTGCCCTGTAGGTCCTTGCTTCAATTTCTGGTGATGGGCAAAATGGCAGCTATCATATTTACATGGAAAGTGGGGAAAAAAATTTGACAGATACGAGAAGCAAAATATCTCCAGGCTGGATTTCCTACAGTGTTAAATATAACTGCCTTGGAAAAAAAAGCCAGTGTTGCCTGTGTATTTCATAATGCCCCCCTCACATATCAGACTGTGAAAAGATGTCAGGGTAGAAATACTTTATAATACTCCAATAATCTCCACTTTCTCAGTGCTGACAGAATGGCCAGCAAACGTTACCTTAAATACCTTATTATACATCCTTGCATGAAGGGCTGCAGGAGACCGAAATGGAAAGCATTAGTCATGATTCTATTCATCTATAGTCAGAGGCATTTGCATCTTCTCAGGGTATCCCACCTCAGCTGTGTGCAAGACACCATTTAAATACACATTCACCAGTTAGTTTCTAAGAAATAAAAACTGCTGCTTTTGAGATGAGATGTAATTCGTAACAGTGCCCCACATTAAAAATGAAAATTCCAGGCTAGGAGGTGTCCTCTTAAATTAAGCGTTAGTAATGTTCAGACATAGCCAATCCATCTCTGATGCTACAGAAGAATTATTTTAAATGTATAATCTCACTTAAATCTAATGAAAAAGAGTGGTCCTTTTCAAGGGACATGTTACAATAATTCTGCCAAATTAGTTGTCTAGGCCAAGGACCAGAACTTTCGGTCATTGGGTCAAATGACCATTTCACTTGTGTATTTGAACAAGGCCTAGACCGCTACTGTACTTAGGTGTCTAACCTCCATTGACTTCAGTGGGAGCTAGGTGCTTAAATATCTTTGTGAATATGTGCCTAAGTGACTAAACTTTCCAGGTATTTAGTCAAAGGAATGATATCGTTATCCAGTGCAGCATACAGAGGGCCCTAATTTTCCCTCATCTCTTTAAATGTTATGATTCTGTTTGTTCCTACATTTGTGGCGGGGAGGGACACACACCTGTATCATATTTAAGTTCATTTTATGTAATCTAGATATTGACCTTAAATTACAAAACAAGTCTTTAGCAGATATTTGCTTAACAGCCATTGTCAGTATCTTGTCTGAAGGTCATAGATTACTATTATGTACTTTTCTAATCAGGCATTCAGTTGACTAACATCCTACCAATTGTTAGGCTAAGGTCCATCTATTTGGCCTATCTGTTTTACATTTTTTATTAGTGTTCCAGATTCTGATTACTGATGTTGATAAAATATTTAATATAAACAAACACAAAAATAAAATCTGTTTAGAGGTGTCCCACTAGGAAACAGCATCACAGTCTATGGGATTACTCTCTGAAACTAAGTTTGGTTATTTATTTTTTTAACGTAAAACACTTTCCCCTATTTCATAAGTAAGCTGGAGAAATTCAGGCTTGGCAGAACTACCATAAAGTGGATGTATAATTGGGCAAACAACTACAAACAAAGAGTACCTATTTATGGAATGATGTCAGATTGGAGGGAGGTCTCAAGTGGGGTTTCACAGGAATCTGTTTTCAGTCTGGTGTTTAACAGCTTTATTAATGACCCAGATGTAAGAAAGAGCATACTGATCAAATGTGCAGATGAGACAAAGCTGCGGGGAGGGTTGCAAACACTTGGGAGGATAGAGATCAAATTCAAAGGGATCTTGATAAATTGGAGAACTGGGCTATAGACAACAAAAAGAAATTCACTAAAGACAAATGTAAGATGCTACACTTAGGGGAAAAAAAACAAATGTACAAATACAGAATGGGGGGAAACTGGATTGGCCAAAGTACTGCTGAGAAGGATCTGAGAGTTGTGGTGGCTCACAACCTCAACATGAGCCAGCAATGTGATGCAGCTGCAAAAAAAGAAATGAAATTTTAGATTGCATTAACACAGGCATAGCATATAAATCATGGACGGTGATAGTGCTTCTCTACTTGGCCCTAGTTAGGCCTCAGCTGGAGTTCTGTGTCCAGGTTTGGTCACCAATGTACAGAGAGGATGTAATGAAACTGGAAAGGATCCAGAGGTGAGCAACAAAGATGATCAAAAGGATGAAATGCAAGCTATTATGAGCAAGGGCTGAAGGAACATGGTCTCTTTAATTTGGAAAAGAGAGGTTAAGGGAGAACATGATAGTGGTCTTCAAATATTTAAACAGCTGCCATAAAGATGGAGAAAAGTTGTTCTCTCTTGCCACAGAGGGAAGGACAAGAGGTAATGAGTTCAAACTTCAGCATAGCAGATTTAGATTAAATCTCAGGAAAAACTTCCTAACTGTAAAACAATGGAACAGACTGTCTAGAGAGGTTGTAGAAGCTCCTTCACTGGAGGCTTTCTAAAGGAGACTGGACAGTCCTCTGTCTTGGATGAGTTAGACCCAACAAATCCTGCATCTTGGCAGCTGGTTAGACAACATGACCCTTGCGGTTCCTTCTAACGCTATGGTTCTATGATTTCCAAAATCCTCTGCAACCTTCCTCCCAAGACAAACTCTTCTTATTCAGAGGACCTATAGTTACCTGATTTGTCCCTACATTTCTTTGAAAACATGTACCAGGACACTTCTCCCATTTTCATTGCAGAATTATTTAAAAAAAAACAAACACCATCATAATCTCTGACAGAGTTTGGAGATGAAGGCAATCTAGTCCTGAAGCCATATTTCTGATTAACTGCTCATCTTCTTTTCTCCACATGTTTTAGTATCATCCTTAGTTTCATTCATTTTTCATTTTCTGTCCATGGGAAACATTTCAGGCATGTTTCCCTCACACACCCTGGAAACACTGACAAATCATTTGTTTAGTTTTCCAGCAATATCCACCTCATTTATCCCCAAGCCACCTCCATTATCCTCCAGTGCCTTCTCTCACTCCCTCTCTCTACCTGCAGCTCCTTATATATTTGTAAAGAATTGTTTGTTTTCACAGCTTTTGCAATTCTCTTCATTTTTAATCTCTGAGCCATCTGTTCAATGTAGGAAGAAGCTGTTAAAGAGGGAAGGAGGAAGATGCTCCTATTGCAATTTTACTGCAGGTTTTTCCATCTCATTTTACAGATAGCTCTGTCTCCCTCATGATTTACTTTCATTGGATAACTTGATGTACTGGTTTAAAATATTATGCTAATATAATTGCTGTCATATTAGGGATTGAACTAGGGACCTCTGGAGATAACAGTATGAGCTGCTATAGTGTCAGCTGAAGAGCCAAGGCTCTGTAGTTGGGGGCTGTAACAACTCATATTCTCTTCAGATTGGTGCAGAGGGAGAGCTGTAACATACACACACTAGTGGGTTGCACTATCATAAGGTGTGTTTCCTTAAAGGTTTCCACCTCCCTACACAAATATTGGACCCTTCCAACTCACAGCACACATCTTTCAGCTTCCTTCCTGTTAACTCAAGGCATAAAGGAAAACATCATAGTAAATGTGATGTTGCACTCCATATGTTTTATGGAAATATGCTAATGAGTGAATATAATGTAACTGCAATATGCTTTATGCAAAAGGTATAATTGCAAAGTTTATAATCTGAGTGTTCATCCTATTTGTCTATCTTGTATCTAAAACTAAAAATATGAAGTATAACCCTGAAGTCCTATTGTAATTATGCAAAGTGTGGGCCATTAATGGTGGCTTAGAATCTTGATGGCTCCCATTGACTAGAACAATTGGTTGTAAATGGCTCTGTTTATTTGCAAGCCTTCCTGTGTTCCTGTGAGTCAGGCTGGGAAGAATGGAGGCTTGGGGTCTCACAGGACATGGGACCATGTCACCTGGTACTGGAATCCATCTTAAACCTGGTCCTTTTCCATTTAAAAGGAGGGGTGGGGACCTAGAGAGACAAAAGATTCCTGTCTTGTGCCAAAGCTATAAAAGGGGGTTGAACAGAACAAAGCGGGCTGCCAGTCATGAGAAATCCCCTAGATGCCACCTAAGCTGGAACTAACAAGGGCTGTACCAGGGGAAAGGATTGGGCCCAGACTAAGAAGGAGTTTAGTCTGTAAAAGCTTATTGGAACATCTTGGAGGGTGAGATTTATCTATATTCAGTTTCTTAAATGTATTAGGCTTAGACTTGTGTGTTTGTTTTGCTTGGTAACTTACTCTTTTCTGTTATTACTTGAAACCACATAAGTCCTACTTTTTATACTTAATAAAATCAAATTTGTTTATTAATTAACCCAGAAACCCAGAGTAAGTGATTAATACCTGGGGGAGCAAACAGCTGTGCATATCTTTCTATCAGTGTTATAGAAGGTGGACAATTTGAGTTTACCCTGTATACGCTTTTATACAGAGTAAAACAGATTTATCTGGGGTTTGAATCCCATTGGGAGCTGGGTGTCTGGGTGCTGGAGACAGGAGTACTTGCTGAGCTGTTTTCAGTTAAGTCTGCAGCTTTGGGGGCATGGTTCAGACCCTGGGTCTGTGTTGCAGCAGGTTAGCATTTCTGGCTCAACAAGACAGGGTTCTGGAGTCCCAAGCTCACAGGGAAAATGGTCTCAGAGGTAGTTTCAGCACATCAGGTGACAGTCCCAAGGGGGTCTCCCTGTGACCGAACCCGTCACAGTAAGTATTCATTAAATCCAAACAATTGTTTCTAACAGTCTCCAGCATATACAATATAAACCAGCAATGAATGAATCTCATAATGGTTAAAGATTTGGTTTGGAAAAAATCATCCCCCCCCCCCCCCCAAAAAAAAAAAAGAAAAATCCAGACTGTACATCCAACACTCATATGAACAATCCAGACTTTCCAGATGTGTAAAACTGGGCTGAAAATCTCACACAACAAGGCCTTCTCTTGATATCCTGGTGGTAGATGTGATATAAAAACATACAAGGCCAGAGAAATAAATGCCTGGTGTTGTTTATTTCCAGACATCCTTTCCAGTGATATTTTTGCTCTCCTCTTATAAGTCCTGGGGGGGGAAGATTCAGTTCAGGTTTGGTATTGATAGAAGAACTATCTTGAACCTTATGTAAAGCCAGATTCCCTTCTCCTGCCCCATCTAAACTTATTAACATAAGAGGGTTGACTGGCAATATTTAGAATGATCACATTTGCAGTTGTCCTCTTCTGTCCCTCACAAAAAGACTGTCACCTCCCATCTTTTCATAATTTTCTTCCTCTCCCCTCCAGGACTCTCTTATCTAGGTCCTTTTTCTCTATTTTCTCTCTAGTAGACCTTGCTAAATACGGGTTTTCACAAAAAACAAACCCGTCTTTTCCTTATTGAAAAATTTTAAAATTTCCAACCAGTTCTCATAGAGACATAGTAGAGAAGAGAAATCACTAGGAAGAGAAGCTAACTGTGACGTTTGAGAAGTGGGGTGGATGGGGTGTGGTGTATACATCTGAGATTCAGGACACACTCCTACAGTGACCAAACGGTTACAACAGTCATCTGTAGTTCCAATTCTGCCAAAAATATTTCTTAAAACCTGTACTCAAGGGATATGGAACCTCTCAAAATTTTGCTCTCAGAGGAGGAGATTCACATCCAATAAATTCAAATGTTTTAGGATTACAAGTCTTGAATTCTAACCATGTTCTTCATGGTAAGACACCTTAGTAAAAAGATTAATAGTTTGTATTTGTGAGAGAAAATTAATGGGAAGTTAGCAACCTAATTTCACCTCTTGCTGAGAGCCCCTGGAAAATACATATGAAGAAGCGACAGGGAGCTCTTTTAAAGGTTTAGTCTATTTTGTGTTTGAAAAGGTTTTATTTGAGAATTTAATTTCTGCTTGTTCCTGGAGTTCCAAGACAGCAGTGCAAATAAATACAAACACAGATTAAATTTTCAGGTTTTCCCCATTTACTATATAACTGTAGAATACGTACTGTATAACAGAGTCCAAATCTGGCTGAGGTCTCTAAGCACTACCACAATATAAATGGGAAATAATAAACACAATAACATGCAAGCAGCACTTGCTTCTGGTAATAGAGTTCCTACCCTGAATACAAAAGTTGCCTGTTTCTAGCAAATTAACATATTGCACAGTAGAAAGCCTCTGATAAGTGTTGTGAATTTGGGCCTTGATACAGCAAAGCACTGGAGTATGTGTTTAAATCAGTCCACATTCAGCAAAGTGCTTAAGACCCAATGATTTGAAATTAAGCACGTGCTTCTCTGCTTTGCTGAGTCAGAGACTTGGAGAGTAAGAACCTACCATATTTCTGGATCAATGAGCTACACTGCATGTAAACTGAATTTTTTCCAGAGGATTAACAAAACTGAAAGAAAATAGGAGTTCTAAAGATACTATTATCCACTCGCTGATGCATCCCTTTATGGCTTTTATAGTTTCAACATGACCATAATTTCAAACTTTTGTCTCTGTGTGCCAAAACAACCTGAACAATATTTACATATATGGGGGGTTGGATTTTATTATTTAGTTTATCATTTAGTCCAAATTGGAAAACTTTCCTTTCTAAACTCGGCAGTGCTGTTCTCAAGGGAATACCACCAGAAAAATCATTTTAGTTGAATATAAACACATATCAACGGTTTCATCAGTGGCATAATTAGGTTCCATTAAAACAGAGATGGGATTGTCACTACTTTGGTGTGATTCATACTCAGTGGTGAGCTGGAGCTGGTTCACGCGAACCGGTTGTTAAATTTAGAAGCAGCTTTAGAACCGGTTGTTAGGGCTCCCTGAGCTCCCAGCTGGAGAGGCTCCCCCGGCCCCTCCCCGTCTTCCCCAGCCTCAGCGTGCCGCGCCACCAGCGCCAGCACTCTGGACCACTTCTGGGCAGCTCTGCAGTGCCTGCCACTTCGAGCGGCATGGTCAGGGGGTGGGGCTGCAAGCTCCAGCAAGCCGCGTGGCATCCATACACACTGCCCTGAGCAGCATGGTAAGGGAGCAGGGCCGGGGCTGGGACGAGGGGTTGGATAAGGAGCAGGAAACGGTTCGAGGGGGCAGAGGTTTGGGGGGGGGGGGTCAGGGACGGGGAACAGGAGGGGTTGGGTAGGCAGTCGCCGCCCCAGAAAGTCCCAGCCAGGCCGGGGCTTGGCTGGGGCGGGCCCCGACTCGCGGCGCTAGGGAGGGTGCATGGTGTAGGGCTCAGTGTTATAGAAGGGGGCTGTTGGAGACAGGGCCGGCTCTAGGCAGCAGCAAAACAAGCAGGTGCTTGGGGCGGCATATTTCTAGGGGCGGCATCCTGGCGCCAGCCATGCCGCCCCTAGAAACGTGCCCCCGCTGCCCCAGCTCTGCCTGCTCCCGAGTGCGCTGCCGCCGCTCGGCTTCTCTGCCCCCCACCCCCAGGCTTGCCGTGCGCCAAACAGCTGTTTGGCGCACGGCAAGCCTGGGAGGGAGGGAGGAGAAGCCGAGCGGCGGCTTGCTCGGCGGGAGGCAGGGGTGGTGGAGCAGAGGTGAGCTGAGGCGGGGATCAGTTCCTCTAACCCCCTCCCGTTACTTCCTGCGCTCCCCCCGACCCCACTCACCTCCGCTCCGCCAGCTCCCCTGAACGCACTGCCTCTCCCTTGCCTGAGAGGGAAGGGGGAAGAAGCGGAGCGGTGGTGTGTTCAGGGGAGCAGGCGGAGCGGAGGTGAGCTGTTGCAGGGGGAAGCCATAGGAAGCAATGTGGGGGGGGGTAGAAATGCGGCATGCTCGGGGGAGGAGGCGGGGCCGGGGATTTGGGGAAGGGGTTGGGAAGGGTCGGAGCTGGGGGTGGGGGGGCACACAAAAAAAGCAGGGAGGGGCCAAAATTTTTTTGCTTGGGGTGGCAAAAATCCTAGAGCCGGCCCTGGTTGGAGAAGGGGTTCGGTGCTAGAGGGGGGGTGCATGGAGCAGCACCGTTTGGGGGTTTGGAAGTGCTGCGGGGCCCCGAGTCCTGTCTCGGGGCGGGGCCACGCTGCGGCTGGTACCTGCACTGTGCAGCCATCCGGGCAGCCACTCCAGGGCCCCGCGCGCAGAGGCTGATCCGATGCCGCCTCGCTCAGCAGCCGCGGCCAAGCTCCATGCTGCCTCCTGCCTGGCCCAGGAAGCGCAACCGGCTGCGCTGGGCAGGGAGATCAGGCACCATGTGATTGGGCACTGCGTAGGGCTGGGGAGCCAGGCCCCTGGCAGCCGCAGCCTCCTCTTCCCCAGGAGCCGGGCAAGGCTGGCTGGTGCCATGGCTGGGGGCTGCCTTGGACATGCTGGGGTGAGCCCCCCCGTCTCTCCCACTCCTGCATTGTGGGGCTGTCCAGCCTCCGGCGCTTGGGGGCACTCACATCCCGCGGTGGGGAGTCAGGCAGACGGCAGCCTTTGCCTGCAGGAGCTGCTGCCCCACATGCCGGGAGCGACCCCACTGATGCAAGGGCTGCAGCACTCCTGCACCACCAGCAAGCACCTGGGATGGAGAATGGGCCTGGGGAGGGAAGGGGGGCAGGACAGAGCCTGGGGGGCGGGATGGAGCCGAGTGAGGGGGAGGGGCAGGATAGAGGAACATCCCTTAAATCAGAACTTTCTATAGGGAACCGGTTGTTAAGATTTTGGCAGCTCATCACTGTTCGTGCTCCATGGCAAAAAGTTAACGAGATCTTGCCAATATGTGCATGACCGATCACTGTAGTCTGTGCTGCTTTCCTTCCTCACAAAGGATTTTTTCCAGGAAATATTATTGCTTTCACAAAATCAGCAGCTGGAAGGGAGCCATGGTAATTTTTCCCCCTCTAGTGCTTCCTCAAATTTGTCACTTCCAAAGATTGAAGTAATATAAAGAGACCCCAAAAGTTCCTTTGATCTCACATAGAGCAAGGGTTTGGAGAGCATACTGGGCTGTCAGCAGGTTCTCACATTTTGGTGGTCTAGGGTTATAGACATGGTGATTTAGCTGCATGACTTCCACTTATATTAATGGGAGTGCAGTTCGACCTTTGCACTCCACTCAGAGTCCATTACACCCTTTAATATCATATGGCGTATAAGTGCTAGCACTTCTGCTATTTAGGAGCAGCTCCCTCTTCGAATGTGAAAACCAGAAAGTGAGAACGAAGCTACACTACTGGGTCAGCAGCAAATAAACTTCTCTACGGATCTAGCATACGGGTATTAGTTTATAACTAGTTGGGAGCTAGCTGACAAACTGCATTTTTCTAGAGGCTTAACAAAGGAGAAAGAAAATAGCCGAGAGATCTAAAGCTACTATCATTCACTCACTGACAAATACATTTATTGTTGTTCTGGTTTCAAAATGAGTGAGAAAATCTATTACAAATGTGGAGACAAGCTGCCAAAATGTTATGGGGTTCCCTAAAAAAAGTCCTTTTGGCAACGTACAAGAAAATCCCTGGGCCCAGAGTTACACTCATCCAACACATACAGAAGTTCCACACTATCTCTCGTGCAAATCCATTGATCCTCCCTTCACTGACCAAACTCCATTCGTGCCACCACCTCTCTCAACTCACTGCAGGAAAACACGTGTCTAGGAGAACTAAATAAAGAGGAATATCTTACTACATACCACACAGACTATGCTGACAGCTTGTGCCGCACACTCAAAGAAACTGTGGAACCACCTGATCAACATCCTCTACAGCAAACAGGGAAAGATTAAGAATGAGCTCTCAAAACTGGATACTCTCATAAAAAAACCAACCTTCCACACAAGCTTTCTCGTGGCTGGACTTTACAAAAACTGGACAAGCCATTTACAACACACACTTTGCTTCTCTACAAAAGAAAAAGGACACTAAACTTTCTAAACTACTACATGCCACAAGGGGCCACAACAGTGTTTCTCTAAACCCACCCAGCAATATTGTTAATCTGCCCAGCTATACTCTTAGCCCAGCAGAAGCATCTGTCCTATCTCGGGGCCTCTCCACCCCCACGAACACGATACAGTTCTGTGGTGACCCAGAATCCTATTTTCGACGTCTCTGACTCAAGGAATATTTCCAACACACCTCTGAACAACATACTAACCCACAGAGACCTTCCTACCAAGACTACAAAAAGAAAGATTCTGGGTGGACTCCTCCTGAAAGTTGAAACAACAGACTGGACTTTATATAGAGTGCTTCCGCCAATGTGCACGGGCTGAAATTGTGGAAAAGCAGCATCGCTTGCCCCATAACCTCAGCTGTGCAGAACACAATGCCATCCACAGCCTCAGGAACACCTCTGACATCATAATCAAAAAGGCTGACAAAGGAGGTGCTGTCATCATCATGAATAGGTCGGAATATGAACAAGAGGCTGCTAGGCAGCTCTCCAACACCACTTTCTACAAGCCATTACCCTCTGATCCCACTGAGGGTTACCAAAAGAAACTACACCATTTGCTCAAGAAACTCCCTGTAAAAGCACAAGAACAAATCCGCACAGACACACCCCTGGAACCCCGACCAGGGGTATTCTATCTGCTTCCCAAGATCCATAAACCTGGAAATCCTGGATGCCCTGTCATCTCAGGCATTGGCACCCTGACAGCAGGATTGTCTGGCTATATAGACTCCCTCCTCAGGCCCTACACTACCAGCACTCCCAGCTATCTTCAAGACACTACTGACTTCCTGAGGAAACTAAAATCCATCGGTGATCTTCCTGAAAACACCATCCTAGCCACTATGGATGTAGAAGCCCTCTACACCAACATTCCACACAAAGATGGACTACAAGCCGTCAGGAACAGTATCCCTAATAATGTCACAGCAAACCTAGTGGCTGAACTTTGTGACTTTGTCCTCACCCATGACTACTTCACATTTGGGGACAATGTATACCTTCAAATCAGCGGCACTGCTATGGGTACCCGCATGGCCCACAGGATGCCAACATTTTTATGGCCAACTTAGAACAACGCTTCCTCAGCTCTTGTCCCCTAATGCCCCTACTCTACTTCCACTACACTGATGACATCTTCATCATCTGGACCCATGGAAAAGAAGTCCTTGAGGAATTCCACCATGATTTCAACAATTTCCATCCCACCATCAACCTCAGCCTGGACCAGTCCACAGAAGAGATCCACTTCCCGGACACTACGGTGCTAATAAGCGATGGTCACATAAACACCACCCTATACCAGAAACCTACTGACCACTATGCCTACCTACATGCCTCCAGCTTTCATCCAGACCACACCATATGATCCATTGTCTACAGCCAAGCTCTACGATACAACCACATTTGCTCCAACCCCTCAGACAGAGACAAACACCTACAAGATCTCTATCAAGCATTCTTACAACTACAATAGCCACCTGCTGAAGTGAAGAAACAGATTGACAGAGCCAGAAGAGTACCCAGAAGTTACCTACCTAGTTGGACAGACCCAACAAAGAAAATAACAGAACGCCACTAGCCATCTCCTTCAGCCCCCAACTAAAACCTCTCCAACGCATCATCAAGGATCTCTACAACCTATCCTCAAGGATGACCCATCACTCTCACAGATCTTGGGAGACAGGCCAGTCCTTGCTTACAGACAGCCCCCCACCCTGAAGCAAATACCAGCAACCACACAACAGAACCACTAACCCAGGAACCTGTCCTTGCAACAAAGCCTGTTGCCAACTCTGTCCACATATCTATTCAGGGGCACCATCATAGGGCCTAATCACATCAGCCACACTATCAGAGGCTCGTTCACCTGCACATCTACCAATGTGATATATGCCATCATGTGCCAGCAATGCCCCTCTGCCACATACATTGGCCAAACTGGACTGTCTCTATGTAAAAGAATAAGTGGACACAAATCAGATGTCAAGAATTATAACATTCAAAAACCAGTCAGAGAACACTTCAGTCTCTTTGGTCACTTGATTACAGACCTAAAAATGGCAATTCTTCAATAAAAAAACTTCAAAAACAGACTCCAATGAGAGACTGTTGAATTGGAATTAATTTGCAAACAGGATACAATTAACTTAGGCTTGAATAAAGACTGGGAGTGGATGGGTCATTAAACAAAGTAAAACTATTTCCCCATGTTTATTTCCTCCCCCCCTCCCCCCGCTGTTCCTCAGATGTTCTTGTCAACTGCTGGAAATGGCCCACCTTGATTATCACTACAAAAGGTTCCCCCCCCCCCCCACTCTCCTACTGGTAATAGCTCACCTTACCTGATCATTCTTGTTACAGTGTGTATGGTAACACCCATTGTTTCATGTTCTCTGTGTATATAAATCTCCCCACTGTATTTTCCACTGAATGCATCCGATGAAGTGAGCTGTAGCTCACGAAAACTTATGCTCAAATAAATTTGTTAGTCTCTAAGGTGCCACAAGTCCTCCTTTTCTTTTTACCTAAAGTGGTTATTTAAAGACAGGTTCCTGTTCTAATTCTCACTTTGACTTGCAAAGCAGGCAACACTGCTAATAGTTGGAGTAGAAATTTGCTTAAACAACCAAGCTCCCACTCAACAGAAATGAGATCTGAACTCACCAATCACTATTAGGCTGTAGCTTTATTCTCTCTGAGGAAGCAAGAAGCTAGATGTTAAATTTTCTTGGGCTTTGACTGCAGCTACAACATTGCTGACTTCCTGGTTCGCCCTCACCATTTTAGTTTGTAAGCAGCATATGACATAAATCAATTATTGTGAGTGTCAGTCCCAATGCTGCAATAATGCAGAATCCTGCACTAGGGCAGAGCTCCGTTGACTACACCAGTGCAAAGTGGGTGTAAAATGTTACCAAAACAAACAGCTAACTATACAAAATGCAAGTCAATGGTGAATCCCAACACTAGGTGCAAGAAAGGCAGGGAGCTGCCTAACACAAAATAAAGCTGTTTTGGCAGTTAAACTATTTCTTTGAACTAATTTAAGAAACCCGTCAAAGAAGTCAAATTAGCCCTTTTTTTGGGGGGGGGGGAATTAGAAGAGGAGAAAAAGAAAACAGGTACACATGACATCTCCAGTACAAGTTGACTTTGATTTGTTAAATCTTGTCCAGGTAGCCGACATCCCTTTGTAGGTAAAAATGGTTAGCCGATTTTTTTTTTTTTTTACTTTTAATCTTACAATTCAAAGTGAATTTTAATACTAATGAAAGATGCTGCACTGACAGCACAGAACAAACTCCTCTCCTCAGCCATAAAACAAGACCAGCCCAAGCGGCAACATTACAGACTTCTTCATACCGAGCCATGAATGAGTCTCAAACCTGCTGTGGAATGATCACCTACAGGGCAAGAGTTTGCCTAGTCGGCATGCATGTTCAAGCCTTGAGGCAAAATTTTCAAACACACTTATCATTTTTGAAATTGTGACTTAGCCTTCTAAGTCACTTAAATTTTTTTGAAAAATTTACCCTTAACCACCTCTTACTGAGGATGCTGAACAATGCTGGGTATTATAATGATGACTGATAATAGCATGTAAAGGTTTGATTCAGATAAGCACTACAAACTGAAAGGGTTCTTCAGATCTTATGCATGGTTGCCAAACAAGGCTGGAGACTGAAAACTAGTCTGTTTCTAGCCCTAACAATAACTAGAAATTTCAGTGGTGGATGGGAATATACTGGAATTTTAGGAAGTTAACCAAACATTTTTAAACCTCAAAAAAGAATCCCTTCAAAATCTGAAAAAAGGTTTGGATATTACAGCCACACCAGTTCAGCCATGCTTAGAGTCTATTTATGGTAGGAAATTATTTTGGTTTCTTTGGGATTATTTTTTGTCTACTTGTTAACTAAGAACTAGGATGGCAAATCACTCGAGTTGCCAGGATAGGAAGAATATTCAGTCACTCCTGAACTGGACCAGATTCAAAATAGTAACCTAGGCCCAGGTCCTCAAAGGTATTTAGGTACCTAGCTACCATGGATTCAAATGGGACTTAGGGGCCTAAATACTTTGGAGGATTTGGAAAGACTCAGTAACTATAACAGTGATTCCCTCAGGTAGCTACCCTCTCTTGGTGGCTTATGTCTATTCTGAAATGGGGGGAAAATGGTGGGTGGGGAGCGACACTTCAAAAGTTAGCTACAAGCATTGCTTAGAGGAGGAAATTTCAGTACAAACAAATGTACAAAGACAGATCTGCATTGCAGAAAATGGCAATTGTTTTCATTTCAATAACAATTCAGTCTAACTGAAGGAAATCCAGTTTAAAAAAATGGAATAGACATTACCTGCATTTAACTCACATGACTCAAAGAATAAAAATGGCAACTTTGCCAGAAGACTAGATGTCTCTGATTCTTACAAAGGCAGAGTGGACAAGGAGCCTTCCCTTAAACTCCTTGCATGACTTATGTCGGAGCCAGGCACAACCGCAGTCTTCATGCTCACCCATGGCCCTGCCCTCCTTTCAACCAGCAGAATAAACTGGTATATAGGGCCATGGGTAACAAGGAGTAAGATTTTCCTGCACGGAAGGGAGCCTTGGGGTGATACCTCCCATACGGCGACTTGGGTAGGATGATGCAGTTTCACTCTAACATGGGACTGTTAAGGCACAAGTAAGCCTAGAGTTTGCACAATTGTAGAACCATAGAGTGTAAATTATACTGACATCAATTACATAGCACTATTCATACATCATCAATTATCTACACATAGGAATAATTTCTCCCACTGATAAGCAACCACCTCTATCTGAGGTAAAACAGGCAACTGTTTAACAATGCAGAAGTATACTCCACAACAGCTTAGGAGAGGATATGAAAAATACCTTTTCCAATTTAAATTATTGGGCTATTTTATCTAGGCAGAAAGTAATTATGCAGATTGTAGTTTATCTTGTACATCATGGAAAACAGCCCCATTTGTGCAATAGCGCCATGGAGTTATTAATGTCACAGACAAAACATTCATGTATTAAAGTTATTCAAGCATATTATATCAGTGCTTCCATTTGTTAACCAGATGATTATTATGGGTAATAAACCATTCTATATGTGCTGAATTAGTGCACAAAGCAATACAATGACCACTTGGATTGTGTCCTGTGAGTGTAAAGTGGATTGTTTCAATATATATTGTTCATCAAGGGCTCTAAGGCATGGACATCTGACAAGGCTTGGGAGGGGTTGTGAGCAGAGCTGTTCCAACCACACTCCCTTATTTTAGATAGGAGGGGGACCCAAATTTCTAATATGGGGTCATCCATTTTAATATGGGGTCATGGTATATAAAAGTTGAGGATGACTGCGCTAATGTAATCTGACAGATGTTGGGAGTTTTAGAAAGCTGGGGATTTTTTAAAAAACTTCCAGAATTAGAGATTAAAATATTATCTAAGAGACTGTACCTTAAACTTGAAACAAGAAAGTTTTTTTGATAGAGTGTGTCGCCATAGTGGGAGCATACTAAAGCTCAACTTTGTGACTACTTTATAATTTATATGAAAGGTGACATTATATCTGAATGTATTTATTGGTGAAACTGCGCAATCTACCTTTAACATTTCACTGACAGATTGTCTATAACAGAGGTGGGCAGACTATGGCCTGCAGGCCACATCCGGCCTGCGAGACCATCCTGCCCGGCCCCTGAGCTCATGGCCTGGGAGGCTAGCCCCCGGCCCCTCCCCTGCTGTTCCCCCTACCCTGCAGCCTCAGCTCACTGCGCAGCCGGCACAATGCTCTAGGCGGCGGGGCTGCGAGATTCTGGAGCAGCGCAGCTGCAGGGACTGGCCAGACACGGTGCTCCAGGCAGTGCGGTAAGGGGGCATGGAGCGGGGGGATTGGATGGAGGGCAGGGGAGTTCGCGGGGGTGGTCAGGGGGCGGTCAGAGGATGGGGAACAGGGGGGTTGAATGGGGGCAGTCAGGAAGGAGGGGGGGTTGGATGGGGTGGCAGGGGGCAGTCAGGGGACAGAGAGAAGGGGTGGTTGGATGGGGCAGGGGTCCCAGGGGGGGCACAGTCAGGAATGAGAGAAGGGGTTGGATGCGGTGGCAGGGGGCAGTCGGGGGAGTTCCAGGGTTGGTCCGAGGAGAGGGAGCAGGGCGGGGTGGGAAGCAGGGACAGATAGGGGGCGGGGACTGGGCCACATCTGGCTGTTTGGGGAGGTACAGCCTCCTCTAACTGGCCCTCCATACAATTTCCGAAACCCGATGCGGCCCTCAGGACAAAAAAAGTTTGCCTGCCATTGTCTATAAGGAGATAGCTGTTGGCCAAGACTGGAGTGTTGTTTGAAGCTGGATAGTAAAGGGATATTAGAATTGTGAAAGAGGAACACATTCTTCGACTAGCTTTAGAAATAGCTCAGTTCTGTAGTGAAGTGAAGTTTGCATGTCCCAGTACTCTATATGAAAAACAACCTTTTGGGTTATTTTCCTGAAGCATAACAACAAACATCGCTATAGCAATGCCACAACAGAATATGTGCAATGTAGGCTTCTTGTTCTGAGATGGGTTAGAGGGAAAGCTAATTCAAACTACTTCACATCTAGTTAGTATTGTTTTGCCCAGAAACAAAACTGCTACTGTCAGTTACTTACAGTTAACATAAGAGCACAGTAGAGGAAATATCAAATGCTTTTACAGTGCTCTAAATGACCACAGTTCAAAATTATTTATGTTTGGAGAAAAATCAGTGTGAAAACGACAAGATAAGGTACAGCTACCGACTTTGGTTACCAGTCAGCATGGGTTACCAAAGTTTTTCACGCTATTGTAGAACGCCTAAAAGCAAAACTCAGGGTGATTGGTATGCCCCTCTGAGTTCTACGGCCGCTCTCCTCCTTAAGCTCTGAAGCACTCCAGAACATCTACAACTCAGCCCCACATTCTCCAAACTTCACTTATCTGACATGCCACCATTTCTTTCCTCTCTTCCTCCCCTCCCCCCGTTTGGCACTGTTTTGAACTCTGCCTGAACAAGGTAGATACTGTAGGGAAGAAAACAGACAGACATTTAAACTCCAAAGTCTAGATTCATATAGAAATTTGAGATAACAGCTATACCTGTCGTCAGGACCATGAAACTCAGGTGACCTGAAAATGTCATCTCCAGTGTCTGCAATGACTGCACTGTTGTCCATAAGACACAAGTGCAGGATCCTGTGTGCTACGACTAGAAAATCTTTTAAACGTCTAGTTAGATTTAGGTAGGCATTTATACCATGAAGATAAAACACTCCAACTCTTCTTCCAATGACCGGTATAATACGACTACATATATTTAGGTGTCAATAATTAATGCACTCCAACAGAAAACAGAAGGTAGATTTAAATGAATAGTCTAAACAATTATCTTTAATTTGTACAAATATCAACTCTCTAAATTGGTTTTATTTGGATTTTGCTTCTAGCAGTTAAACACAGCTATTTTTTCACTTTATGATCATAATTGCTGAACAGTGTTTCACTCACTGAACCAACATGTAAGTACTTTTTTTCTATTACTAAAGAAAAGTAGAATTGTTTGGGTTGCCACCTGAAAGGAGTTAGATGCTCATGGTGTGTTAGAAATGCTTCAGTGGGTCACCAATTGTATGTATACATTTACTTAGCTGTGTTGGGGGAATTCTTTATGATCTTCAAAAATCTAGATCGGGGTGGCCGACCTGTAGCTCCGGAGCCACATGCGGCTCTTCAGAGGTTAATATGCGGCTCCTTGTATAGGCACCGGCTCTGGGGCTGGAGCTACAGGTGCCAACTTTCCAATGTGCTAGGGGGTGCTCACTGCTCAGGCCCTGACCCCACTCCACCCCTTCCTGCCCCCTCCCCTGAGCCTGCTGTGCCCTCGCTCCTCCCCCCTGAACCTCCTGCATGCCACGAAACAACTGATCGGGAGGTGCGGGGAGGGATGGGGAGGCGCTGGGAGCAGGGGGCCGGGGGAAGAGAGCTGATGAGGGGCTGCTGATGTATTACTGTGGCTCTTTGGCAATATACATTGGTAAATTCTGGCTCCTTCTCAGGCTCACGTTGGCCACCCCAATATAGATGCTTTGTAGAGCATGTGATTTGAGTTCTTTCAATTTATGTAAACACAGACAACTTTTTAGGGGCCCTCAATATTAAGATTTGCACTAAATTTACTTCTGCTTCAGACATGCACCCACCAGAGAGAGAGTATATATGTCATGTGTCAGCTTTCTATTAAATATGTAGGTATCCTTAAATATGTGGAAGAAGGTAAGAATCTACCAACCTTCAGGAACAGTAGTATGATTATTCAGACAGGCTTACTGTAGTAAGGTGATTATACATTCAAATTATAATGGCTCTTATAGAGCCATCATATGATACTAATATAGTTATAAACTCATTCACTATCACATTAACTAATCCCATTCAGTCTATTGACACCAACACAGCCATCTTCTCTGCGTGCAACAGATGCTTTTTTGTCTCCATTTTTGGTTGTCAAAGAAGTAATTTTGTATTCATTTTAAGACCACGTTGAAGCCTATAGAAGACCTCTTGACTTATGAGACCCAAATGTACAGTGCACAGTTCTACTCCACCTTTATTAGACCTTCTTCGACCATGCAACTGATCTTTAGCAGTCCTGTGAGGGATTAGTTCAGTGAGGTTTTGCTGAGTAGCGGGAACCCCTATTTTTTGCTGCATGTAATATACTGGTACCAATCCCTTATGCAGTAAATCCCAGATTAAATTCCACACACACCAGCTGTACTCCAAATAAATGCTATAACTCTTGCAGCAAGATTACTGTGTACAATTCTGAATGTATATTCAGGAGATTGATGAATTATGACAATATTCACAAACTATTATAACATGTCAGCCACTATCTTGGATTCTTATCTTAATGCTTTTTAAGAGAAGCAATGTATGACTTAAAGAGAAGGTTAATGGGTGACTTGATTAGTGTCTTTAAGTATCTACCTGGGGAACAAATATTTGATAATGGGCTCTTCAATCTAGCAGTGAATGATATAATACAATTCAATGGCTGAAAGTTGGAGCTAGACATATTCAGACTAGAAATAAAGTGTACATTTTTAACAGTGAGGGTAATTAACCATTGGTACAATTTAACAAGGGTTATGGTGGATTCTCCATCACTGGCAAATTTTAAAATCGAGACTGGATGTTTTTCTAAAAGATCTGCCCTAGGAATTATTTGGGGGAAGTTCTATGGAAGTCAGACTAGATCACAGTGGACCCTTTTGGCCTTGGAATCTATGAACCAAGCTGCAATCCAAAACCCAAATTCTCTAATGTTTTTCATGCAGATTGTCTAACTGACCTCAGTGAGGACTGCCCATGGGTGTAAGCGTCTACCCATATGGATTGTTTAGGAGGATTAGGGCTCAAATCCAGTAAAAATAACTTGTATGTATGATTAGACATTAATATAATTTGCTGTTTTCTGTCTGCCATTTTCTGAGGAATTAAAGCTAAGATTTTAAAAAGTGACTATTGATTTTGGGTGTCTCAATTTTTGGTTCCCAACCTCAGATATCTTTAAATGGCTTACTTTGCTGAGGGTGGGTCTTCAGCCCTTCAGGGCCTACAAAAATGGAAAACCCCCAAATCACTAATCATTTCTTAAAATCTTTACCTCTTGATTCTGTGGCTGTGTTAGGTTAAAGGGAAAATGTCCTTTTATTCATAGGACTTTCATAAGTATTTGAAATATATGTTTCACTGAGGCATTCAGAATGCCAGATCCCATGTTGCCTGTAGCAGTAAGACCATTAAGTATCTGAGTAAAATATGTGAAAGATCAAGGGAAAGATGAAAGAATTAAAATCAGACTATGTTTGATGCTTTTACAGTCTCCCAAGCATTACAAATTGACATGTTAAGATATGTTCTTCATTACTAAATAATTAGAATTTTCAGGTCATAGTCAGAACTCCAAACAACCAACTATGACTCCAGCCTCAAACCAATCCTTCAGTTCCTAAATTTCTGTTCTCTAGTAAAATCATGTGTCTTTAACTAGTTATATTCAGAGAATGTATCAAAGAAAAATTGCATCTTGTTTATGAAAATTAGTGTTATTTAACCAATTAATTTCTTAATAAGTAAAGCTTTTAGCAAGTAAAGCTTTTCAGTAGTTTTGACATGGAATAAGATTTGGAATTCAAAATCGTTTTTGGCAATATTACTACCAATTGTGCAATTAAAAGCAGTAACTAATAATGTAGGCTTCTGTGAATGAAAGAAATTGCAGTCCTAATAAAAATAATCATGCTTCCAATCAGAACTCATGAAATATTCAGTTCCATTTTATGACATCTTAACTCCAATCAAACAGAGCAGGAAAGAATTGGAGACTTGATTGATTGTTTAAAGGAAACACTGTCAGTTTGATTACAGGCAAGTGAACAGACATCACTAAATGCAGCTGCATTTAATTTCATTATGTTACCAGTTTTAATAACAAATCACAAATCAGTTATGTAAATTGAACTGCTAGGCACT
Source organism: Natator depressus (assembly GCF_965152275.1). Taxonomy (NCBI): domain Eukaryota; kingdom Metazoa; phylum Chordata; order Testudines; family Cheloniidae; genus Natator; species Natator depressus. The sequence continues at coordinate 140,280,647 of NC_134234.1, forward strand.
ATGTGTATACAGAATTCAGATACTGAATGTGAACCCTGATGACAATTATTTTAAATGGAAGGTTTTTAAACGTTATCAAGAAACAAAAGCTAATTAAGACAGAGCTATGCAGAGAAAAATCTGCATTATTTGAAGCAAAAAACTGAGTGCCCAGATTTTTAATCTAAGTAGGTTGATTACAGTACAAAGCTTTGATTCATCTTTGTGTTGTGAAGGAATGCATTTACGCTGCTGATATTCTACCATTTGAATGCTTTTTCAATTAACTTTTCATTGACTTTGGTTTTGTTTCTCTTATCTTTAAGAGTTGCAGATGTTTAGGTTGCAAATATATAAATTTCACAGTTCATGGAAGGAAACATGCTCACAGCACAAAGTAGGTTGGAAATCAACAGAGGTGGGATTTTTAAACCTAACTGCCATTTTCTCATATGTCTTTGCAAATTTTACAGATGATAAACCTCTGTGGTTTGTCTCATTACTGGAAAAGTCCTGTTATTTAAAACCACAAATTACTTATGACAAATGGTTTGCAAAGAATTGGGGGCCAGACTCTCAGCTGGTGTAAACTGGCATAGCTCTACAGGCTTCAATAAAGTAGGGGGGTGGGAGGCGGGGGAGGAAGAGGAGGAATGGGGGTTGGAGAACTAGAACATCTTGACTATTTGGCACCTAACCCCCTCCTCCCCAACATATACACATACACATTAGTTATATTATAATTAATATATATGAAGAAAGTGACAAAAAGTTTAACCTCACCTTGTAGGATACGATTATAGCAAAAACACGATTAGAATATAACTAATGTCTATGTATAATAAATGAAACTCACTTTTCCTCATCCTTACCTCCCCAAGGGCAAAGGCAAGACAAAACACGAGGATATAGTTTCAGATACAACTACTAATTCTGGTTGCCTGTGTTTGGGTGTCTAACTGAAGAAACCAAGGGCCTGATTTTCAAAGGAGCTGTCCCCCCACAGGTTTTATTGACTTCATTTTAGTTGTGGTTGTGGGTCTTCTACAACTCTGAAAAACAGGCCCTGTGTGTCTTATGTTGAGCAATCAAAATTACTGAGGCCAAATTTTCAGTAGTGTCCAAATAACTAATTTTGTAACCACAGGACACAATTCAGAATCAACTTTTGTCTCCTTTACCTTGTCTGAAAAACATGATTATCAGCTGTAGGAGCCAGGATAGCATTAAACCAACAATACTATGGGAGGGTTCTAAGAAAGCAAATGTAATACAAACTCAAACAGCATGTGATGAACAAATTACATCAATGTAACTAAAAAAACCAAAACAACCCAAGCCTGATTTTATTCTTTGAAATTACAAGTTTGACTGATAAAGGTAACTGTATAGATGCAACAGACTTTTGTAAACCATTTGATATAGTGCTCTAGGACATTCTGGGTAGCACTACACTGTGTCAAAGCCCATCTCAATGGATTAAGAACTGACGAAGGCACAGATCTTAAAAGATCTCATCAGTGGGGAATCATCACATGCGAGTGTTTCTAGCTGGGTCAAACTGGGACTGGTAGTAGGCCTGACATTATTCTACATTTTCAACAATGATCTGGAACAAAAGTTAAAAATCACTGCTGATAAAAATCTGAGGATGACGCAAAGATCGGGAGAATGGTAAGTAATGATGAGGGCAGCATGGTCATACAGAGCCTTCTGAATCGCTTCGTGGGCTGGGCCCATTCAAACAAAATGAATTTTAATAGAGCCAAATGTGTGCAGGCCATACCTACAGAATGGGAGACTGTATCCTGGCAAACAGTGACTTTGAAAAGGATTAGGGATCATAGTGGCCAAGCAACTCAACATTATGCCCAGTGCACTGTTGTGGCAAGAAGGGCTCTCTCTCGTAACAAGTATGACCAGGAAGGTGATTTCACCTCTGTGGAACTGGTCAGACCAACACTATAATACTATGTGCAGTTCTGGCATCCATATTTTAAAAGAGGGTGTGGAAAAATTGGAGAGAGTGCAGAAAAAGAGCCACAACAATTATTGGATGGCTGGAGAAAATGCCTTACACTTGAGAGATTTAAGAGCTCAAGCTGTTTAATTTACCAAACAGAAGATTGAGAGGTGACTTGATTATGTGTATAAGTATCCTCCATGGGGAGAAAATACTAGGTATTAAAGGGCTCTTAATCTAGAGGAGAAAGGCATAACAAGAACCAATGGCTAGAAACTGCAGAAACTATATGCAGTGAAATGTGTTTTCCAGCACGGGTAGACAGACACATGCTAGCTTGGCTCAAGCTAGCACATTTAAAAATAGCAGTGCAGTCAGGAGTAGCAAGGGTGATGGCTTGGGCTAGCTTACCCAGGGGGTCTGGGTGGGTTAGCATACTGCTATTATTAGCCTTCTTGCTCAAGCTCAAGCAGAGCTACCGTGTGTCTGTCTACCCGTGCTGGGAAGCACACAACCAACTGCAGTGCAGATGTATCATCCGTTTGTATGTCTCCACTTCCCCCAGACACATCTCTCAGTTTAACAGAATCAAAAGAGCTTAGGGCGGAGCGGAGAGCAGAAGCAAAGCTAAGGAAAGACATGGAAAGATTACTAGGCGAAGCTGGGAGAATGTTTGCAGAGAACTAGAGAAGTTCACTCATTCTTTATAAGTTTGCCATTCTGCAACCGATATATGATCTCAATTGCATCTAATTAGATTTGTCTAAACAATTTTTGAAGTATATTTTAGAAAATAATGGGCATTTCATCTAGTGAAACAGTCCATTAAGAGTCTGCAATTCTCCAGTGATGTTGCAAAGGATTATTGTAAATCTGTTTCAATCTTTTTGTCAGCTTTAATTTACCACCTGTTTCATATTTCTGCTATCTAATTAATAGTGATATACAGCAGTCAAGTTTTATGCTAAACAACGGGTTCCTTTTGTAGATGAGAACTAACGTCAGCATTATCTATGTAGAAAGAAATTCCAAAGTTCTAGTGACAACTATGTGTGGGTTTTACTGCTAGATACAATAACACATGGCAAAGTTGTGTGAAGATTTGAGCAGGTCTTTCATTTAGATAAGCAACTACCTCTATTGGCACTGGTTCAGTTTTGGCAGCTTTCCTGACATGGACATATTAGAACGGAAGACCAATGAATTCCAGAACATTTACCAAGGAATGCCACTATGTTGTCAGCAATCACCTGGTCACCTAGAATCTTTGGGGGTGGTATAAGATCACCCATGATGGACTTAAACTAAATAATCAGCCAGACTGCCTTAAGAAACTAGCTAGAGACCAATCCAGATGGCCTTCAATCTGCAAGAAAGCTAAATCCCTTTGGAATTTGCCATGATGCTGATGCCTTTTTCTTGTTGTATTTTACAGATACAGGATGTTAATTACTTAAAAAAAATCATACTGACCTCATTTTGTGTGTATGTGTGTGTGTGTGTGTGTGTGTATATACACACACTAGAGCTAGTATTGATATCTGTCAAAAGACTATTGCAGTAAAACATAATACATCCTGCAAATTCTTAGCGTGTGTAGGGGACAGCTTTCTGATTCAAAGGGATGAAGAAACAACTAGGACGTCATCCATTCTGGATCTGGTTTTGACCATCAGGGATGAATTAGTTGTGAACATGAAGGTGGTCAGGAATTTGGGAGGAAGTGATCATGATCTGATGGAGTTCAAGATCCTAAGGAAAGGAGGACATGAGAACAGGAAATCAAGGACACTGGACTTCAGAAAGGCAGATTTCAACTGGCTCAGAGAAATAGTAGGCAAGGTCCCATGTGTGACGTTATTGACATAATCTGGGTCTGTATAGATCATTGTTGCAACCAAGGTTCTGTAGTGGCACCAAATCTTGTATAAAGGGGGTCTAATAAGGTATCTAAGACAAGGTTATGGTTGGCTGGTTATGATTATGCTATCTGTGTGCATGTATCATTTTTGTATTTAAAGTTATAAGTATTGGCTCTATACTGTCTGTATTTCAAACTTATGTTGTGCTTTCGGGTGACACCCCAGACAAGTTGGTGTCAGCTCTGCCTAGCCTGCTTGATGGCCCATTAAGGGCCATCAGATATACAACTGACCCATTGAGAGAAGGCAGACACACCTTGTGAATCAGCAAGGTATGCAGGGATATGCGTATGGATAGAACTCTGAGGTTTTTCCATGCCATGTGATGGACAGCTTGTCTTTGAAACAAAGAAAGAAAGACCACACGACAAGAGAATATAAAAAGCTGCTGCAGCTCTTCCATCTTGTCTTCAATCCTGCTTCTTACCTCTGGAGGGACTTTGCTACAAACGGAAGCTCTACACAAAGGACGGATGACCATCCCAGCTGTGGATGTACTCTAGAGACTTGATTTGAACCTGCAGTTTATTCCATCGCTGCTACAGGCATGAACCAAGAACTTTGCCATTACTGTATGTAATTGATTCCATTTAACCAACTCTTGCTCTCATCTATATCTTTTTCCTTTTATGAATAAACCTTTAGATTTTAGATGCTAAAGGACTGGCAACAGCGTGATTTGTGGCTAAGATCTGATTTGTATATTAACCTGGTTCTGGGGCTTGGTAACCTTTTTTCTTTTATTGGGGTATTGGTTTTCAGAACCATTCATCTCCATACCGAGTGGCAGTGATGGTGATACTAGGAAACTGGAGTGTCTAAGGGAATTGCTTGTGTGACCTGTGGTTAGCCAGTGGGGTAAAAACAAAGTCCTCTCTGTTTGGCTGGTTTGGTTTGCCTTAGAGGTGGAAAAACCCCAGCCTTGGGCTGTAATTGCTCTGCTTTAAGCAATTTGTCCTGAATTTTTTTCAGAGTAGCAGCCGTGTTAGTCTGTATTCGCAAAAAGAAAAGGAGTACTTGTGGCACCTTAGAGACTAACCAATTTATTTGAGCATAAGCTTTCGTGAGCTACAGCTCACTTCATCGGATGCATAAAGTGGAAAGTACAGTGAGGAGATTTTATATACACACAGACCATGAAAAAATATACATTGTAAGGAGAGTGATCACTTAAGATGAGCTATTACCAGCAGGAGAGTGGGGTGGGGGGGAGAGAAAACCTTTTGAAGTGATAATCAAGGTGGGCCATTTCCAGCACATTTCCAAGAGTTAACAAGAACACCTGAGGAACAGAGGGGGAGGGGGGGGGGAGGAATAAACAAGGGGAAATAGTTTCACTTAGTATAATGACTCAACCACTCCCAGTCTCTATTCAAGCCTAAGTTAATTGTATCCAATTTGCAAATTAATTCCAATTCAGCAGTCTCTCATTGGAGTCTGTTTTCGAAGTTTTTTTGTTGAAGAATAGCCACTTTTAGATCAGAAATCGAGTGACCAGAGAGACTGAAGTGTTCTCCGACTGGTTTATGAATGTTATAATTCTTGACATCTGATGTGTGTCCATTTATTCTTTTATGTAGAGACTGTCCAGTTTGACCAATGTACATGGCAGAGGGGCATTGCTGGCACATGATGGCATATATCACACTGGTAGATGTGCAGGTGAACGAGCCTCTGATAGTGTGGCTGATGTGATTAGGCCCTATGATGGTGTCCCCTGAATAGATATGTGGACAGAGTTGGCAAGGGGCTTTGTTGCAAGGATAGGTTCCTGGGTTAGTGGTTCTGTTGCGTGGTGTGTGGTTGCTGGTGAGTATTTGCTTCAGGTTGAATTGGCACTCTCAGTTGGGTCCCACCAGAACCAGCATCGTTACACCATGGAAAGACCTATTAGGAAGAAAAGGAGTCAAAGGGGGCTGGCAGTTCTTAAAATATGTAATACTAGAGGCTCAACATCAAGCTATTCTGACACAGAGGAAAGATAAAAAGAGCCGCAGGAGACCAATGTGGCTGGATAAAGCAGCTTTTTAGCTATCTAAAAACCAAAAGGTACAGGAAATGGATGGAGGAGCATGTCACCAAGGAAATATACATGGGAATAGCATGAGTGTGTAGGGACAAAAATCAGGAAAGCCAAGGCAAAGAATGAGTTATAGCGGGCAAAACATGTTAGAGACAACAGGAAGGAGTTCTTCAAATACATCAGACAAAAAAGAAAGATCAAGGATGGTGTGGGTCCACTGCTCAATGGAGAAGGTGAGCTACTAACAGAAGATGATAGGTAGTCAGAACTGCTCGATGCCTACTTTGCTTCAGGCTCACTGCTAATCCAAAGATCTGAACTTCTTGAAGTTTACCTAATGACAGTAGTTTATACAGTGTGATGCCTGTTACCTTCTTTTGAATTAAGCCTGGAAACTATGTGATCTGAAACTTGTCTCCTCCTCTTCCCCCAGGATTAACACCATCAAAGGCTACCATATGAAGAAGGTGCACATAAACATTATCTCCATACATTTTGATAATTGCAGTTGACAAGCTTTTGTAGGGAAAGTCTATCAATGTGTCTCTTGCTCATTAAGGTTAATGGGAACAGGCATACCAGGACCTTCGTGTCTGCTTATTAAACTGGTCTCTTTGGCTTTTCTCTAGGAGCCAATATTTTGGTTATAAAAATGCATGTGCAAATGAGACACCCTGACTCTCAGCAAAAAATCAATCAGCAAGTTGTAGTCAGTTACTCTTCTGTTCAACTTGCGTGCTATTAAACAATACATAGAAGAAAAAAAACAGTGTGGCGGGGATCTATTTATAACAACTGTGAAGATTTCTCTATACAAACAGCTGCTCGGGAGGCGGCTTGTACTTTAAATGTTATACCAATAAAATAAAAACCAGCAGGATCTTATTAAAGGGGAAAAGGCAAAATACCACATTTATTGTGAATACAGAAAGAATCAGTTATAGCAATAACATTCCATTCAATCTCATATTTATTCACACATTCATTCATTCATACAAACACACACACACAGAGGTTGTGCAAGGTTGTTATCATAAAGAAAAGGAGTACTTGTGGCACCTTAGAGACTAACCAATTTATTTGAGCATAAGCTTTCGTGAGCTACAGCTCACTTCATCGGATGCATACTTGCATAAATGACTTAGCCACTCCCAGTCTCTATTCAAGCCTAAGTTAATTGTATCCAATTTGCAAATGAATTCCAATTCAACAGTCTCTCGCTGGAGTCTGGATTTGAAGTTTTTCTGTTGTAATATCGCAACTTTCATGTCTGTAATCGCGTGACCAGAGAGATTGAAGTGTTCTCCAACTGGTTTATGAATGTTATAATTCTTGACATCTGATTTGTGTCCATTTATTCTTTTATGTAGAGACTGTCCAGTTTGACCAATGTACATGGCAGAGGGGCATTGCTGGCACATGATGGCATATATCACATTGGTGGATGTGCAGGTGAACGAGCCTCTGATAGTGTGGCTGATGTTATTAGGCCCTGTGATGGTGTCCCCTGAATGATATGTGGGCACAGTTGGCAACAGGCTTTGTTGCAAGGATAGGTTCCTGGGTTAGTGGTTCTGTTGTGTGGTATGTGGTTGCTGGTGAGTATTTGCTTCAGGTTGGGGGGCTGTCTGTAGGCAAGGACTGGCCTGTCTCCCAAGATTTGTGAGAGTGTTGGGTCATCTTTCAGGATAGGTTGTAGATCCTTAATAATTAGTTGGAGAGGTTTTAGTTGGGGGCTGAAGGTGACAGCTAGTGGCGTTCTGTTATTTTCTTTGTTAGGCCCGTCCTGTAGTAGGAGACTTCTGGGAACTCTTCTGGCTCTACAGACAACAGGCTGTTTCTGTTGTTACAGAGTATTGCTTTGAGTCTCTCTCTGTGTGAATTGCTTTGAGAACAGACTCTGTCTTAGAATGTACTAACGCAATTAGCGGCTTGCAAGTTTCACACAAAGGGACAAAAACAGTACCAAAAACCAAGAGACCTCTTAATTAGTAATACCCTGGAATTTAAACTATGGGGAATCAAACGCATTTGTGATTTTAATACAGAACTTCTTTAATATGATCCAACATACATTGTACTCTTATTTTACTTCAGTTTTCAGCATTTAGGATCTAATTTAGAAGTCTGCAGAATTTAAGTTTTTTGCTTTGCTAACTGGCTCTGTAAGATCATTGCAATAAATAAATACTTCTCTTTTTTAAGTCCAGATAAATGCCCCCAAACTGCCCCCTTTCCTTTGGGAAACATTAAAATAGAAATGGGAGAAAACTTGGAAGACTGCAACAAGCTCCATTCAGGCACAGCAGTCCGTCCACCTTTATGGACATTATTACACAATTAGTTCCTAAGTTCTAAACACCCCTTGGTTTTTTGGGAGGAGCAGGAGGGTTCCTGAAGTCATACCCCAGTAATACAAACAGCAGCTGCTGGGCATCTCTAAATATGGCAGTAGAAGAGTAATGTAGCAGAACTCTGCTTTGGCCCCTCTACACCCTAACACACCTTCTATATCACAAATCAACACAGAACTCAGATCCAGCACATCTACACAGAAAGGGATTTCCCCTGCAGCTGGGGAATTCTCCTCTGGCCACTTGTAGAAAAAGTCCATCCTTTTGAGCCATCGAAAGGGGCTGGATTTCAGTAGAGAATCCAGCCCTAGTACTTTGCAAAACAAAGTAGATGGAAAAAGAATCTCTACATGACTACGACTTTGTAATCAAGACCAATTTTTGACTTAAGCCCTTATGTTATTAAAAATAAATAAATATGAAAGAAACAAGCTATGACATTCTGCGGTGCAGTCCAGTCCTGTGAGGGGCTGTATCATCACTTATCTTACAATCTTGGGTGCCTCACAATGTTTTGCTGCTGTAGCTCCCAAACTTGGCCCTTCACAAACAGCACTCAGGTCACACCCTGAGGGTTTGTGTATAGCTTAGCCTGCCAGCGCACTCCAGTCACACTCTGGCTTCCAGCCATCTTGGTTACCACTTGCAGGGTGACCCCAACACAGCCCCAGTACCAATTTCCCCCCAAAAATGTGTGTTGTGCACTGTCCAGCCCTCTCCAGGAGAGTGTAGACGTTAGATGTCTGTCAACGTACAAGAGTTTGCTACTTTAACTGGAGTTACCAAAAAATTCAGTTTGAACAACACTTGATTATTTTGATTAAAGAATAAAACAAGTTTATTTAGCTACAAAGAGAGATAGGTATTAAGTGAGTAAAAAGATAAGGCATTGAAGTCAGAAATGGTTACAAGAAAATAAAGATAAAATGCTTTCTAGTAACTAAAACTTAAACTAGACTTGGTTCAAGGTAAAATCCTTGCCACATGTTCCCAGCAACAGGGCTGACCAAATTCTCAGGTCAGAACCCCTCCCAAAGTCCAAAGGCTGATTCCTTTGTCTTCTCAGGTGAAAGAGAGAGAGAGAAAGAATGAATACCTGGCGTGGTTTTGCCCCTCCCTTTTATAGTACAGTCACCCTTTGAAATGCATTATCCTGAGAGTTACCCCTAGATAAAGTTCCTTCCCACTGTGAGACTGGAGACATGGAGTCTTGTGGTGAAAGAGGTTCCATGTTGTTGTTTGTTAAAGTGGAAATTGATCTGTTCCTACTCCTTTTACTGACAAAGAATGGCTACTTGACCAGTGATTGCCAATCAACTTTGATGACACCCAAGTAGAAGTGTCAGCTTGTCCTTGAGAAACAGGTTTACCCCCTCTCCAGATTTGTCTGGTAAACGCTTTTCAGTCATAACTCATTAGTCAATCATATAGTGAAATGCATGTAGAAATATTATATGTAACATTATAAAGATGAAGTTATTAGTCTTCAAATGATACCTTACAAGGCATATTTTGTTGTGTGCAAGGTGTGTTTACAGGGGTGCATTCAATCATAAGTACTTTTCATATAAGGTTTTGCACTGCTCCCATTGAGATCAATAGCAGAATTCCCATTGACTTCAGTGGGGTATTATTCATCTCCAGGTTGGGGATTTCAGTTTGATTGATTTTTCAGTTTTAACAGCAATCAATCAATATGCTAATCTTAGTGGACATCTTGGTGATGCATAGCAGCGATGTGTTAAGTATCTTTTGGGGAGTGGCAGGTTTTTAAAAGCTTTTGTGTTTTTTCCCCTTAAGTCTATTTCATTGTTAATGAAACTGATTTCTGCTCAAAGGCAAAAAAAAAAAAAAAAAAAAATCACAATTCAAACACTTAAACTGATTTTATTGTGAAGTTACAAGGCACTAAAATAGCCAATGAAAGTGATTAAAAATGGAATGCTTTATTGTATATGTCAGGGATATGTTGACCTTCTGTTCTGTAAATTATTCATAAAATCAGTATCAGTTGCCTTAGAGATAGGAGTACCAATTCTACCAATTTATACAGATACGAAACAGTGCACTTATCCAAGTACTGTATAAAAAACTTACATTATTCATTTAGATAGAGTTATTTACTAATTGCATTTATGTAATCAATGCAACCACTGTGTATTGTGTGGCCACAGAAGGTGCCACAGAATGACCCCTTGCCACAGAATTAAATATAATATACAAAGAGGTTGTGAAGCATGGCATTAATGTACACCTTTGCTGGCATTCCCAGCAGAAATCAAGCATTAAGTATATAGACTGAACTACCCTTTCACTCAAAGATGTGGTTCCCCCAGAGCTTAGATGAGTCACATTAGTGGGAACACGTGGAGAAGCTTGCATTGTATCTTTTCCACGTTATACCTATGCTGTGACTAAAGAGGACACATGGAGTAGCTGTCATTGTCCTGGAAAGATATGGATACAGACTCCAGAGGCCGTCCTCCATTTGGAAGTTGGATTGCTGGGAGGTGTAGACAGTTCAATGCTGTTACAGGAGAGCTCTCTCCATACCTATGTAGTCTCTGGCTGCTCTTTATATCAGCTCTTAAAAACCATGCACTGGTTATTGTATAAGGCTTATGTAATGTTCAAATGACAATAATTTAAAATGGTGAATAAATGCTCTTCATGCCTCTATAAGGAAAGCGTCATACATTTCTAGTCCTATCTGGCATCCTTCACAAGTGCTAAAGTCACAAAATATATAATTTAAAAATATTTAAAAAGAAGGTCTAACATGAGTGACAATCCTTGGGAACTGCAAGTTAAGAAGCTGAATTTCCTCTTTCAACCATCAAGAGGAATTCTGAATTTCATTTTTTAAAATATTGGGGTTCTCCCGCCGCATGGTAATGCTGATTAGCACAGAAAACTTAAATATACCTTTTCCATTATAGTCTATTTAATGAACAATTAACTGTCAAAACTATTTACCACAATAGCTTGAGTTTATAGTTTGAAGAATTTCAGTACAACTCTGTGACAGGTTATATAACACTTCCCTAATTTGATTCTACCTCCTGTATTTGTCAGTGCAGTTTATTTATATTCATGCTCTGTTTTCCACCTCTTGACTCAAAGAATGCTGTACCTTCAGAACACAAAGCAACCACCAGTATGAATTAATAACTAACATGATGCAGGGCTTGCTCCCACAATGGTGTTAAGTGTTCTTTATGCAAGACATTTGTGTAACCAGTTCAACAAGCTCAGAGGAATAATTCCTTCAACATGATCAAGAGAGTCATCTGAAGTCAGTATGCAAATGAATATAAATATCAGGAAGCAAAGAGAGATTGTTTAGAACAAGTACATTTTAAAAGGAGAAGGAAATTACTTGTGTGTGTATACTTGTAAATAAGTTCTCTAGCTACTTACATGGCCCCATCTCCAAAAGAGATAATGTAGTCAAAGTAAACTTCTGACAAAAAGCTGTAAATGTCCTTTTGAATTAAGGGAGGAAAGAATCATCCATACTATATAATACATCGAACTGGGTAACAGGGTTTAAAGCCCAAGAACATCTCCATATTAAACATCTCTATCAACAATTAGAAGGGTTACAAGGAACCAGACATTTGTTCTAGCAAGATAAGTGACACTTCTCAGACATAGCCTTGCAATGGGGGATTGGAAAAGATTTATTTTTTTTTAAGCACATGACAACAGTAAAAAAGAAACATGTAGGGCCAAGTTCTGCCTTTGATTTCAGCCTTTTGAATCCCACTGAAATCAATGAGTTTGCATAGGTGTAATTGACAGATATATTTGGCCTTTATTCAGTAACTCCCAATTTAGAGTCAGTCTAAAGAGGTTTCTAACATTGAAGCACATGCGAATTTATGACCCTTTTGGTTCCATTTTCACTTTAGTCCATAATATACCGGTAAACATAACATTGTGTTTAAAAATCAAGCGATCCTTCACCTATACATATGCGGTAATTGGCTAATGCACTCAAAGTGAATTAAATTCAGACTCTGGAGGGAGGTAGTTTGCTGGAGAAAACCATGGTATGGTTAGCCAAAGGACCAGAGAAGGTTGTGGTCTCCCTCTTGGCTCCTAGTGGATGCATGAGTGCCAACACGAGGGCTAAACAGCCTATAGGCTCTAAGTGTAAGTTGAAACACCTGGTATAGAGATTCTCTCCCCCCCCCCCCTTAAAAATATTTTAAACTTCTGCATTTGGATACTTGGGATTCACAAGATAATACCCGTAAGTCTTGTCCGACTCCAACTGAAAGCAGTACCCTATATTTAAGGTTAATTTGACCATTCATATCTTGATCTGTTCATAAATGGCACTGTGCCTTCTAGCAATTCAGTAAAATAACCTGACTTTAGGGATAATATGACTTTGAAAGATTTTTTTTTTTAAATCTCAGCTAAAAATGAAATTGCAGCACAGATGCAGTGGTAAAAACAAAATCATCAAATGTAAATAGCACTCTGTGTTAATAGATGAATGTGAATCCTTATCAAGAGCTGTTTTGACAAACACTGAAGAATCACTTCTTTTCAGAGTCCTACTGATTTTAAAACATAAAATGGATGCAGCTGTCTATTAAACAATCATTAGTTTTCTAATGCTCAGCCTAATGCTATTGCACTCACTTAATATACTAATGTCTTTTGAATTAATCCTTTTTGAAGCTTGAATTTTTATAGTCCTGCATACTGACAGAACAGAGGCAGTTTTGGCCAGAAACCAGGAAAGCCTGCCATCTTCCAAAATGTTTTTCCCAGTGTGAATCAATTTGCAGTAGATCCCGTCTGTCATGGGTATTGGAGAAACAGAAGTAAAGAAATGCCCTCCATCCTAGCACTTACCTGAGCTTGTAGATATTAAATACAAGTCAATGGAATTCTCATGTGAATAGGAAAAAAAGCCCAACATTTCTTATCTGTGAGTCAGATACCCAGTGGAAGTTCTGACCATGGAGTGAGGGAGTAAACTGAACTGCTGAACAAAATACTAAAGCTTAAGGGCCAGGTAATGTAACACAGCTGAAGAAGATTCAAATTCTGTTTTAGGCAACAAATCAAAACCATTAGGGTTTGAATTTAGGACACTGAATGGGTCATATCATCTACCCCCTTAGTTGTGCTTTGATTAATTGCATTTTCTCTACCTATCCCTGATGGGAGTACAGCCTCACCTTGAGTATCTCCACGAACTACGACCTGAAAATGTCTTTGGCAGCTGGATTCATCACCAGCAATACAGGGTTGAGCCCTTACTCAGTAACATGGAAAATCTAAATATCTCCCTGGGTGCCCTTAATGGGAAATACTTCCCCACTCACAGGCACTGGCGGTTTAAAAATGAGGCCTTATTAAAAGGAAAAAAGGCAACACAAATTTGGGAGAGTCAGCAATAACAAATCAACAATAGATGCATCTGTTAAGCAAGACTCCTAGACTCCCCCAACCCCTGGTCTCCTGGCAATAGTCTTAAACTCAGTTCTCTGCTTATGGTTGTGAGCATCAAACAAGGTAAGGTGTTCCTGCAATAGCACTTCCCTTCTCTGCTACCTCCCACTCACTGTTCATTGTCTGGCATCAGCAGAGTCCAGGGTCTGGGTGTGTCTGTTTACAGTCCCTAGGGGAAGTGCTGCCTGGTCTGCTCTAAGGACTCTACCACCAGCTGTAGCAATTACATCTTTGATTTCTCCAGTACTCATCAGCTATGCTACTGCCCTCCTGCCACTGACTGCCTCTGTGCTGTCTGTGACTCTGCCTCTCATCCTCAGAACTACCTCCGTATCTGCTCTTTGCAAAGGCTTTAGAGAAACATCAGAAGCATATAGGTCCCTGAACAGAGTCCTTATCACCAGAAAGGCGGCATTGTTTCTCACCCTGTGGGTTTGTCCAGGCTATGTGCCAGATTACTGTTTGGTTAGGGTAACCTCTCACCTTAGGAACAGTTGGGGCACTTCTCTTGTCCTTTCGTTTCCCAACAGGGACGATAGCATTTTATTACCCCAAAATCAAAACTGTTGACGTTTTAGTCAAAATGCAGTTAAACTTTCACGTAACTGAAATGCAAATAAATCCTGGCTCATTCAGTCATTTCCCCTTGCTCACCAACAGATGCCAGCAAAGAACTTTCCCCTGCTAGGGAGCCTCTGTGCAACTGGAGTTTTCCAGCAGCTCTAGACTACTCTTTGTACTGTTCACCAATAGGTCTAAATAGTGAGCTCCCTGTGCTCTAGGACTTCAGGCCACAGGGCTTACATAAGTAGTATATTTTTTTCAAATGGTTATTGTACTTTTGTTTCCCGCTGCTGCAGCTTAAATTCACTTCTTCCTACTTTGTTTGCTCAACTGTTAATAACAAAACTGTGCACTCTCTGCAGAGGTCAGTTTGCAGTGGTGCTTATGAACTGAGCTGAACAAGTCAGATCATCAGGGGATGGCTGTGAAGCAACCTCTTCATGTTTCCTTTACAGGTTCTTTTGATTAAGTCCATGCTCTCACCCCAAGGACTTCCTACCTTTTTTGCCTCCAGCTCCCATCTCTGCCTCAAGCTCAGGACCCCATTGCTTTTGAGATCTTGATGTTCCATCCTGCCTTCTGCTGTATCCTGGCTCCTTGCTTGGGCCAAAGAACATGTTGTACGTCTCAGTATGGTAGCCTGGGAACCTTTAAGCATTCCTTAGCAACCATATACTATGAAGTGAAGCCCCAGAATCTTAGTGCATGGGTCCAAGCCTTAAAGGGAACTACCTGTCCCTAGTCTTAGCGAAGATCCAGCAGCAGCAAGAGAAAGGTGGTTGTTGGGTTTTTTTCCTCAGATGTCGCTTAAGATTTACTTGGCAGTCAGCCAAAGGTTGTGGGAGGACCAGTCAATGTCTCCTTACCTCAAAGGATTCCAAGGAAAGAAGCACTAAAGAGGAAGTAGGCAGGTGTGGTGAGCTCACTAGGTCCCCTCTGAAGATACCAACAATAAGTAGGGCTGATCTCAGTGGTTGGTGGGGATCAGCAGGATGGGTGTTGGTTCAGCAGGAGGAAGTTTTCTTTTCCCCAGATTAGCAAAATAAAGAGCTTCAAATTGAGACTTGTTTCAAGTGGGTTTGAATTTCACAATGAACATTTTGAGCAGGTCTAATACATGCAATCCAACAAAGCAGCTCCTTCTAGTATTAACTTCTTCATTCAAGTTCAGCATTCACATTCCCTGCCATGCTCATCTCTTTCTCTGAAGTACAGAGACTAGCCCAAATTTTCATTTTCTGTCTTTGTGAATTTATATTCCTTCCAATGTGAATCACTTTCCATCTCTCTTTGATGAATTTCATTTTTACTGATTTCAGCTAATTTATTAAGTTTGTACTGTATTTTAATACTATTCCATCAATGTATTTATCATCTAAACTTTGTCTCATGTGCAAATCAGGATGGATGATCTGAACTCCCCCATTTTGAAAAGATATTGTCTATCACTGTATTCTGAGTGCTTCTGAACCATAACACCCACAACCTAAAATATATCTGCAAACATCAGTGCATGTTTCAGTAAATCTGGGCCAAGTTAAACTTTGTGTTTGTACAGATCTTAGCACAGTGTTGCACCAGTCATGGATGGCTTCTAGGCACTATAATAACCATTATAAATTACTACTAATAAAATAGTAAATTCATTGTGAAAATTATGCCCTATTTTTCAATATCCTCTGCCTTTGTAGCTAGCAAAGAGCAGTTATCTCTGATGATGATATATGAAGGAATGGCAACCCTCAGTTAGGGCTTGTCTGCACATGAAAATTAATCCAGAATCGGGTTGGCTGTGAATTTAAAGCAGATTAATTCCTTGTGCAGATTCCCTTATTCTGGAAAAAATTGTCCTATTCTGAATTAGTTTAATCCAGTGGTTCTCAACTGTGGTCCACCGCTTGTTCAGGGAAAGCCCCTGGCATGCCCGGTGGGTTTGTTTACCTGCTGCGTCCGCAGGTTCGACCGATCACAGCTCCCACTGGCCGCGGTTTGCTGCTCCAGGCCAATGGGGCTGCAGGAAGGGCAGCCAGCACATCCCTCAGCCCGCACCGCTTCCTGCAGCCCCCATTGGCCTGGAGCGGCAAACCAAGGCCAGTGGGAGCTGTGATCGGTCGAACCTGCGGACACAGCAGGTAAACAAACTGACCCGGCCCGCCAGGGGCTTTCTCTGAACAAGCGGTGGACCACAGTTGAGAACCACTGGTTTAATCCAAGAGGATTAAACTAATTCAGAATAAGGCACTCTGAGTCCTGAATAAGAGTTTTTATACATGGAGTTAATCAGAAATAGTTAATCAGGATTAGCTATTCCAGAACTCCCCATAGAGACAAAGCCCTGTATTACTCCAAATTCTCAGTTAATGATGAGGGAGGAGACTTTTTTTTGGCATTCACTATGATATGCTGGAAGGTGTTAATGGCAATCATCAATCACAAACATGGTAGAAGTTGGTGGATATTTTAAGCATTCATCATTCAGTTTAAATGACGGAGCAACTAAATGCCCCTTTCATTAGTGATAGCCAAAACTACAGAATTTCACCGCCCAAGGCATGAACCAGCAGGGCCAGGCCTGAGTAAAAGCTAAGCCATGTGGCTGAAGGCATTTCCCTGGAGACTGATTACAAATGCAGAAGATGGGGCATTGATTTAATTGCAGCTGTGTGTGCCCATATATATATGTGAAAGGAACCAGAATGCAGAAACCAAGGGAGATTCTTTTGGGCACTTGTTAAGGTGGCAGACTTGCATTTCTGAACAAGGAAACTGCCTCCTGTTGATTTCTACTATTTTCAGGGAAACTAGACTTTGTGTACATTCTTTTTAAATAAACAGAATTGCACTAAAGAAATAACTGACCTGTCTCATCAATTTTCTTTCTCACAGAAACAACCCAATATGGCTCCAAATATTTGCTAACCATTCAGGTTCAAATGAGGCAACAACCAGATAAAACATAGTGGGTATTTTTTTCTTTTTCCCATCAAAGGCTTTTAAGAAGCTGATAGAGAGACCCAAACTTCACACATTTAGTATACATATTCTCAAGAAAGTCTCCAGGGATGCGTAAGCATGTGACTCACTGGCCAATGTATCCGCTGCTGGCTGGGTATTGCTAACATGACCAGAAAAAATTGGGACACTTTTTTGGGGGGCAGGGGGAGTAATAGTCACATTAATAAGTCAAAGACCATAATATTGGCACATCTGGTCACCCTAGGTATGGCAGAGTGGCTCACCTCTTCCTTTGGTGGCCCCTACTGACGGTCACTCTGCCCTATCATAGTCTGCCTTTTCTTGTGACTTGGCCCTCAGGCAGGTCACTTTCAGTCCCGCCCCTTCCAGGAAAACCTGAATCCAACATGTTACTGAACTGGCAGTGTCACACTTGGCCAAACTTCAGGCTTTTGGGGCCTGCCCCCTTGGCTTCAGGGTTTTCATGCTCCCACCTTCCATGGACCAGTAGGGGAACTCAGGCTCAACCATCTACTCTGGGTTCGAGCCCAGGGATCCTGTCTGAACAGACATACAGTTCATAGTCCCTGGGCTGCTCGCTTCTGTAGCCTGCTGTAGGCCTATATCACAGTCTCTTCTCTGGCTGACTCTTCTGCAGGACCCCAACCATATGAATCGAGGAACCAAAAGCAACAAAAAGGTTTTACACCAGGCTTACCTGCTCCAGGGAGTCCTTGACACACAGGAGGCTTAGTTAGGCTCTAGCCCCAGCTGATCCTGCCTTCTGGACAGTTTCTAATTAGAGTCTGGTCCCACCCAGGCTTTCCTTCAGAGGGGTAGCTCGAGAGATCTACTGCTTCCCCAGTCAGCTAGCACTGAACTGGGCTTTTCCTCTTATCTCCTCCCTCCAGGCTTGACACCTACTGCAGGTATAGTGGGGTGAGGCTGATTGCACCCACAGGTTCTCCTTAACCCCTTTAGGCCAAGGGAGACGTTGGTACACACCATCATAATACTGTAGATTCACAAGTCAATGCAATTAAAATATTGGAATGAATTAAAAATAAAGATGTGCCTAGCCCACATAACTTCATTTCGATTCCCCAAGAAGTCACTGGAGAAATGCTGAATTATTTCTGACAACAGCACCAAATATCTAGGGGAATTAAGTAGATTGTAGGATAGGGAAATCTGTGCATTGCAATGATTCTAAAACTTTCTAAATTAGGAGTCCCAAACCAGCTAGAGTTTCTTGTCATGATTGCAACACCACAATCATTTGTGGTCATTTACCTTAATCCACGGGGCTAATGGCAAAAAAATGTACCTGGCTTTGTTTAGGTGGGGGATGAATGAGGTTGACTCTGCTCTGGAAGGGGATCTGATTTTTGCTGCTGCTAGGGTGCACACGTTGGGGTAGTTGGTGACTTCAAAAAAGTCATTTCGAATCAAAAATACTAAATCTTTTCATTTAAAATATGTTGAAATGAAATGTTTTGATTTTTGTTTTTAGAAACAATTTGGAGAATTCAGCAGGAATCTGTGGAATGTCTCAGTAGACCCAAATCAGCATTTTTTGGTGAAAAAAGTTGTTAAAATATTTTTGCCCAGCTCTAATGTTGAGGACCACAGTGTCCAGGCAGCTCCCACCTTTAGGATTGCTTTGCTAGAATATAGCACAGAAGTGGTAAGACAAGGAGGGAGTTATGGAGGAATGACAAACTGCAGCAGAAATAGGTTGTGGTGGCAGCAGAAGGAGGAGGGACTACAGCTTTTTCTTCCCTCTTCCCCTCAGCTTGCTTCTCTGGGTTTTACAAACCACCATCTTCTGGAGATTTTGCTGCATGCCCACACCTCACTTGAAAACCTACTTGTGACTCTCTTGACTAGCAGTTTGAGATATTGGGATCCTATGCTGGGATGGTTATACTATACACTGACCATTTCACATTGGTTAGTTTTGATATTTTTATTCCTTAAAATTAACTAACTAGATATTAATTCCAGAAGGAGATTTTCTTTGGAAATTCTCTTCATAGGGTGGGGGCAAGTTTTATAGACTAAGCTCTTGCTATTTATAAAGTACATTGACAGAAGACAAACTTACATCTATCATCCAGAAGTATTTCAAAGTACTTTATAAATAGCAAGAGCTTAGTCTATAAAACTTGCCCCCACCCTATGAAGAGAATTTCCAAAGAAAATCTCCTTCTGGAATTAATATCTAGTTAGTTAATTTTAAGGAATAAAAATATCAAAACTAACCAACGTGAAATGGTCAGTGTATAAAGTACTTTGAAATACTTCTGGATGATAGATGTAAGTTTGTCTTCTGACAATGTACTTTATAAATAGCAAGAGCTTAGTCTATAAAACTTCCACAGTTGTGCCCCCACCCTATGAAGAGAATTTCCAAAGCAAATCTCCTTCTGGAATAGACATGTATATTTTTAATCAAATATTTTCAGTATGAAAATCTGGTATTTCCATATGCACCAAGCAACAGGATGAGTGAATTACTAATGTAAATATAGTTGGTATATATAGGTAGATAGAATGAGGGATAATAAAAGGGGGGCAGAGGGAGCAGACAGAGTAAAGAGATGAACACTTTAAAATCCCTCTCATCTAGATATGCTAGATGTATCGAGCCTGATCCATAGTTCACTGAAATCAGTGGGAGTCTTTCTGCTCACTTCAGTGGGCTTTGAATCAGACCCTCAATCATTGCCTGCAGAGAAATGAACAAATATATCCTTCCATCTTCCTCTTTCACTAGCTTCCTGTCTCTCTCTCTACATCTCCATTCTCCCCTTCAAGGCACTCCTTAACTCTGCTGCTGCCTCATCTCTTCTTATCCTTCAGCCCATCTACAGTCTGTCATCTCCACTTGCCTTCATCTTTCCCCTCATTTATAGTCCAGGGCTTTCCTCACACCAACCTCAATCAACAGCTCCAAATCCATGCTCAAAACTCACCACATTTTGCTTGCTTTATACCACTAATATCCAGAGACTCTTATTTGCCACTCTCAACCCTGTTTTTTTCCTTCTCCTCCCATTCCATTATCCCATTTAAACTACAAGGGTGGGGAGATATAATGATCTTGTATAGTTGTACTGCCTGTCTACATTAAACTGTAAGCGCTAGGCTAGGAGATCTTGGGGCAGATCTGTCCTGATTTTCTTACAAAGCATGAGGCACATCAAGATGTGATGTGTAAGGCGGTATAAGTTAGATCCCTTAGATCTTAGTTACCAATTCTACATGGGTGTAGCTCCAGGGAGGGGGGGTAGGAGTGGTCCAAAGAAGGTGTATGTTAAAGTAGAAAATAGCCTACTGCAATTTAAACCTTACATGCTCCCATTAGTTACCTCTCTTTTTCTGGTCCTTTTTTCTGGCTCCTTGATACGTAAGAGTGACACCAATTTAGGACTCAACTACATGAAAGGTTGCACCAGTTTAATTTAAGGTGTGACTTTTTAAGTGGTTTAGGTAAACCAGTGCAAAAGACTGTGTGGAAATTCTTATTTGGGTTTAATCCAGGCTTATTTGGGCTGAATTTAAATTGAGTAGGAACAGGTTTTAAGATGAAATTAATAAGCCCCTCTTAAACTAAAATCAGTGTGTTCACACAGGCTTTTGTACCTGTGTAACTAAACCAACTTAAACTGGTATAGCTTACATCTTCTGTCATTCCTCCCCCTAAACATGTACTTCACACCATTTTAGACTCCTTTAAACTCACTTACTTGACTTCACATAAGGTCGCACCCACTTGTATGTCACCTCTAAATCTGAACCCAAGTCCTTGTCTACATACACAGATGCACCAGTTTAGTTTAAGGCTCCATCTGGAGTTACCCTCTGAATATGGCCCTATTTCTGTAAAGCAATAGTCACTCGTATTTTACTGTGTATCTATATACGTTTGTCATTGTCATGCAATAAGAGGAAAGTCATATGCTTGGGTTATTATACCTTCTTTGCCCCAAGGAAACAAAAGTACTAAAGGAGACCAACAATAATACTAGTACTTAGTACATGGAGCTTCTTTTCATTCAAAGGTCTCAAAGTACTTTACAAAGGAAAGTTAGTATCATTAAAATAAGAATCATAATAAACTGGGTTTTAAGGTTTTTCTGGGAAGATACACAGAAATATAAATGGCCTGAACAGAGAAGAGGAATGATATGATCTGTCACTTGTTCAATGCAATTAGATAAATTCACAAAGGAGAGATTGATTAAAGGTTCCCGTGTATTAATCACTAGAATGGCTGAAGGTCATTACTTGTCTATTCCTGCAAAAGAACAAAGAGTTCTTATTGAAGTAAAATAAAGACAAGCCCCAAGATGCATCATGCAGAGGAGCTTCAATCAGCAAAGTGCCCTCAATCCTAGTAAATAGAAATTGGTCGTGGTTTCCAAGAGAATGTAACACAACAGTATACAGCTAAGTTTACATTGTCTGGGTTAAAATATTGTGTATGAGAGCAAAAATTTATGGGGCAAAATGAGGTAGGGCTCCTGTGGAAAAAAAATGTGATTGTGTAATTAAAGACTGTATCATAATGAATATGCATAATGCTCAGGCAACCTCAGTGCTGGCATTTCCTAATTTTTAAGTGCTCGACTTTGCAACCTTAATGTTCTTGTAACATAGTTTTTACTTTTAATAGAACAAATAGTACGTGAGCATGTCACTAAAGACTGTATCACCATGCAAGGGACTCTACTGAATTATAGTGTTATAGGCAACCTTAATTCTGGAATTTCTTAAATTCTGGGTGAATTGACAGCAATCTTAATGGTCTTTTAATGTAGGATGTTTTTATAAGCAAGCTGAAAAAAAAATCTATCATGGGGAGCCATAGTGACCCCTGCATAGCACAGTGTGAACCCAGGACCCGTAGAGCCACCACACAGGCAACTACCACGACTGTTACAGCTAGAAGATCACCTGTTAACAGTAATAGTTTGTTATCCTCTGTGAGAACAAACCACAGGAAGGGGAGACAGCACAGGCTATGCCAGTGGTTTACACAACTATCTGACAGCCAGCTAAGGAATGTTAGAACTCCTGGGTTCTACTCCCCTGCCTCTGGAAAGGAGAGGTTCGAATGGTTACAAACAACACAGCCAAACACACATCCGGCACATTCATTCTAAAAAGCAATATGCCTAAAAAGATGAGAGTCGAGCCAGCCATATTCCCAGCTCTGCCAGAAGTAACTATATGCAATCTCTTGGGTACCCCAGCTGTGAAATAGGAGTCGTGGTACTTACCTGCCTCCTAAAGTAGCAGTGTGGAGCCTTGCTCAGTAATAAGGGCTGAACGTGCACAGAATTATTAATACCAATCACTGGAAGGTCACTTGAGGGATAGCCTAGCACATCTTCCCCTAGGCTACAGATGGGTGGCTACTGCTACTGTGCTCGTGTCTCATCTGTAGCTCCAGCTACAGTGTAGGAGGCTGAGTAGAGAAAATGACATTGATACGCAGGAACTTTGTACGCCTGGAGCATGATCAGTGTGGATGGAATATTCAGAGATTGGAGCAGCAGGTCTTAAAAATTCTACAGAGCATATGCAAATTTTCAGAGGCTTACAATTTGACCGAATCGGAAGTATTGTAATAAATCTGCTGGCTCATTACTGGGCACTGTGTTGACCCCCACTGAAATATTCAGCTAGAGAAGAGGGCAGGGGACTCCATAATACTTCCAGAAAATGAAAATGAATTACTGCTAGAGATCAGAGGGGACCTGGTTTCGGAAGCAGCCTGTGAGCAGGAGCAGCCGTTGGGAGGCTGCAGCCTGGAAGCTGCCTATGGAGGGAAGGACACGTAGTTTAGAAGCTGTGACCACATGGCTGGGAAATAGCTTGTTGCTGGCAAGGGTGCCAGTGGTAGCCAGAAAAAATGGATATTGGGAGCAACCTGCAAACTGGAGAGCATTTGGATGAGTTTGAACAAGATTGACAAAAGACAAGACTTGTTGTGGGATTTTCGGATCAGTGGATGAGTGCCTATGGGAAAGAGAAAAGGAGTACTTGTGGCACCTTAGAGACTAACCAATTTATTTGAGCATGAGCTTTCGTGAGCTACAGCTCACTTCATTGGATGTAGCTCACGAAAGCTTATGCTCAAATAAATTGGTTAGTTTCTAAGGTGCCACAAGTACTCCTTTTCTTTTTGCGAATACAGACTAACACGGCTGTTACTCTGAAACCTATGGGAAAGAGGTGGCCTGGAGTGAGAATCCAGGGCACTAGATGTGAGGAGCCCCATGTTCATACTCCTATATTGGATAGCCCTTAAGGGCTGAGATAGGAACTGTGGGTTTATTTTTTTGTTTGCAACTTTAAACCATTGAGCCTCGGGTAATGTCACTGTTTATCGGTGGCAGCCCTAGCAAAGCAATCTGTTGTTCTTCATTAGAGTCTGTAAGTGTTTACAGAAATCCACCAAAGACTAGAGCCTGAAGTGCCTAATGCTTGAAGCACATACTGCACTTGCATCCAAGCATGTGATACATGAAGGGATTGGGGTACCACAGCACTCAAAGCAACTCCTTGCAGTGGAGCTGCTTCAGGTATTTTCATAAGAGCAGTAAAAGTTCTCCCTTACCACAGGATTATCCCCCCGCCAAATTTCAACAGCTTTGCTCCACAGCTTGGAGAACCATGAGCACTTAAAAAAAAAAGTTGGAAAAATGTATGAAATTACCAATTTCTTCCCAACTTTGTTCTTGCAAATGCCCTCCACGGTCAGAATGCTGATATCATGAGGGTATTTATACTGATGCCAACCTCCTGGTCAGTTGTCCTGGTAGCTGAAATGTCCCAGAGTTTCTCTGCCACTGAAGTGAAAATGAGCAATGAAACTTTGCAAAAGGGCCAGTCTGGTATCCTGTCAATCTGGCTGGTATGTAAACTGCAAGGAGGCCACATCCCTTTGGGATTTGCTATGATGATGATGATTATTGTTGCTGGAGATTTTTGCTGACATTCCAAAAATTCAGCCTGAGGTAGAAAGCAACCATGGAAATTTTCAACCAAATATTTTGGCAAATTTATAAGCAACTGAAAATATGAGAAATGGTAAATATTAGGGAACCTTCGCTAGAGGCACTTGCTACTGGGTCCTACTGTAATACTCCATAAATGCTGCACAAAAGTGCTATTTCAGCCAATATACACTGTGTTTTATTCTTCTAGTAGTAAAACCCAAGCCAAACTTTTTTCTGTGTATGACTCTAACTGAAAGCAAGACAGCTGAGAGAGTGAATTCTAAGCAGTGCTAGTAATGGCTTCTACTCACTTTGTTGTAAAAACACAGACATTTTCTTTGTTTTTAATAGGCATGTTTTCCTGCTGTTTTCAATTGCAAAAAGCTCCTTGCAGAAATTGAAAAATATTTTCCATATAATCATTTGGCAAGCCCCAAATAAGCCAAATATAAGAAAATATGCTAAATAACATTACTGAAATGTAATTGTGCTGCTGAGACACAGATATAAAGGAGGAGTGAAACACAGAATAACTTTGATTTCCCTTTTGTATCTTGGCTGTAATCTCACTCCTGGTGCAATTAGTTTTTGTAGCTCACGAAAGCTTATGCTCAAATAAATTTGTTAGTCTCTAAGGTGCCACAAGTCCTCCTTTTCTTTTTTAGAATTTCAGTAAGATCATTTTCACAATCATTGGCAAATGCAAGAGATAGGGATGGGTTTAGAGTTTTAAAAAAATTTATAGTGAATTTATTCAATGAATGTAGCCTTTTTTTCTATTTGCAAATTAGAAAAGTAGTTTTATAGATATTGGATTTTCTTGAGTTTATTCATTATTTCAAAATACTCACAAAATAATTTCTATGAATGAGTGATTAAATTGCAAATATCCCATATTTGAAATTCGCCCCGTGTAGTTAAGTTTTGATCAGATGGCATAGTTCATAAGATATGCAGCTGTTCCACTATTACCAGCCACAAATATTCAAAAATCATGAATCAGGCACAAAAAAAAAAAATCATGAGATTCTAAAACTGTGGGTCCTTTTTAATTGCCCTCTATGGCCGAGCCTTTACAGTTCATGTTTACAAGGTTTTTTCAGCAACCATGAAGGCTAAGCACTTCATTTTAGAAAAAGTAATGAAAGCCCAGATTCTCATTAAATCACATGAGATCATCTCAAGAAAAATATGTTTTTGCAGAACCTGTGTTTTCCATCAGAAAATCATTCCACCAGAAAATTCCTGATCAGCTTCTATTACAACTAGGAATATTTAATTAAAAACAAAACCATAAATAGTTTAAAGACAGTATTCCCCTGATAAAACTTTTATTAAGCCGTAGGTCTGACCACTCCTCTGCCTTTGCCTTCCCTCCTCTGCATCTTGTTTGGGGGATTATCACATACACAACTCCTACTCTCCCCTCTGTGCCCCAACTGCATGCCAGGGAGCCTAGACACAGACGGAGCTGAGAAAGACTTTATTCTCCCTACCTTCCTGGAGCAGTGTATGCTGGCCAGTCAAAATCTACCCCTAACTATTCCACATTTACTGTGATAGATTTCTAAGAGGTCTCTCCTGGATGAATGGTAGCTTACATCTTCATCTAAAACAAAAGAATGTCACACAACTCCCCAAGTTTCAGTGTTGGACAATTCTGTTTGCTATTTACAGTGCATATGTTATATGATATGGGTGAAGTTTTCATAGGTGACAGTAGACGGCCGTATGAGGGCATTAGAAAGGCCACTGGGCCAATAAAGAACAAGACAGCTCCACTGAAAGATCTGAATTGCAATATGATAACTGATAAAGGGAAGCAACAGTAGAGGTGGATTGAGCACTATGGAATGATATACTCAAAGGAATCAGTAGTAGACCAACGTGTGTTAGAAGAATTGCCTGGGTTTGAAGTTATGACTTTGCTGGATGCCAAACGTACACTAGACGAACTTGAACCTTGCTGCAAAGATTGTATGAGGTATTACTACTCTGTTGGAAGGAAGAAACTGTTCTGCAAGATTTTAAGGATGCTCATTTCATCTGACTCTATATAAACAAAGGAGACACAGATGTATATCTCTTCTTAACATAGTGAGAGAAATCTTAAACTGTATTCTTTTACCTAGACTTCAAACCTTAGCTGAGAGAATGTACCCAGTGTGGCTTCTGCTTCAGAAGCTCCACCATAGACATGGTCGTCTCTGTAAGACAGCTTCAGGAAAAGTACAGAGAAAAGCATATCGCACTATAAGTGGCTTTTATAGATTTAACAAAAACCTTTGACTTACTAGTAGTGACTTAGGCACTTAGGGCTAAGTGGGATAGATTGGAATAGATGGGAGTTAGAAGCCAAACCTGTTTAGGCATTTTTGAAAATCCCACGTGGTGCCCATCTGCATCTTGAGTTGCCTAAATACCTTTGTAAACCTGGCCATTTGAAGCCTAAATCTCAATGAATGTAAATAGGGCTTCTAAGTCACTTAGATGCATTTGAATATGGTCCCCACATCTATAATTATTCAGTTTAAGGAAATAGATTACAAAGTACTTTTTTGGCATTTTACCCTCCTAGATGAAAAAAATCAGCGGTCGGACTAACAAAAAATAAAAATTAAATGAAATGAAATATAGAAGTTATAAATATAAACCAGGGAAGAATAAATATTCTGTTAAATACTAGACCATGAGCAATAATAGTTACTTGTTTTAGGATTTTATTTCCATTTCAGTTTCTATCAGTTAATTTAAAAGAAGCTTACTCTTGTTCTATAAATGTCTTTAAACAATAATCGTTACCATGGCTATCATGAAGGAATTCTAAATGTAAGAAATATACAAAATACATTTTCTGCAGGGAAATTTGAATTTTTAGATTCAGGGCTGCTCCATTAGTGAAGCAGTGGATGAACTGTCACTAATTAACTGAAAATTAACCGGTAGAATTAATTTTTTTTTCTTCAGACCCTAGGGTTGCATATATTGTTAGCATTGTATAACTTAGGGATAGATAATTTGTGTGTGATTTGGAAATCCCTGAATAAGAAAAACAAATAATCTCTCTAATCATTTCAAAATGTTTGGGTAGATGTTGTGTGTTTGAACTGACCTTGATGAATTAAAAAAACCCTCTTGATTTTTTCCTGTATAATTGTGCTATGGATGATCTTGTGGTTAAGGCACTGGACTGGAGTCTCAGTGGGAGTTCAATTCCCATCTCTATCACAGATTTCCACTGTGACCTTGGACAAGTCACTTAGGATGGGATTTTCAAACCCCAAATTCCCACTGAAAGTCAGTTTTACCCTCAAATCGTTCTGTCCCACAGTGGGGATAGTAATACTTCCATACTGTTATTTTCATGGCATACAAAAAAAAATCAGATAACATAAGATACACTTTCTGGAAGGTTGCCACATAACACTGCTTTACTTCTTAAAATTCAGAACTTTAAACACACAAGAACCAAAAAGAGAGATTTCAGAGTAACAGCCGTGTTAGTCTGTATTCGCAAAAAGAAAAGGAGTACTTGTGGCACCTTAGAGACTAAGCAATTTATTTGAGCATAAGCTTTCGTGAGCTACAGCTCACTTCATCGGATGCATACTGTGGAAAGTACAGAAGATCTTTTTATACCATAAAAGATACAGAAGATCTTTTTATACCTTGCTTTAGACTGGATCCTGGCAGACTGACTGCTCAGAACCAGATTCCACGCTTCCTTACAGTGTTCCCTAATCTGCAAGTGGGACCAGGAAACTAGGTAGGCATATCAATGGGTTAAGAGCAATAATGACACTGTGAGTAGCTATTCTTTAGTCCTGCTCCCTGCGAAGGGCTTCTGTGGAGATAGGAGCACTGACACCATCACCCAGACGTACTGGGTTTTCATCCCTTCTTTTCATAGGGTCAGAAGGGATGATTGGGCCATTATCATTAACTGGACTTAATTTAGTCGAAAATGCACAATGCTCCTAAAATAAAAAAAAATTATGGATAGTGCTGATATTGATAATGAAAAACCAGCTAATGTTCTTTTTACTTAAATATGGATAAATGGGTTGAATCCTTGCAAACTCCCATTGACTTCCATGGAGCTGTGATTTCACCCATGCTGTTTTATGAAGAAGGTATCTTTCACCATTGGGGTCAAATTCTGCTCTCAGTAACAAATATAAATCTACCAAGGCTATGTGACTTATCCTACATTATACCCATATAACTGAGAGCAGAGTTTGTCTCTTAAGCCTTTTTACAAACTTAACTGAACCATTGACTTCAGTGATGTTACACCAACATAACACTGGAGTAACACAGTAGTGAACCAGGACCCTTAATTTTACCATAAAATGCTTTATAAATTTAATCTTGTGGATGATGGAGATAATCCTAAAACTGCCAGAAGACTCCTATGGAATAGAGTGATAAAACTATAGTGACAGCATGGTAAAGAGAATCAACATTACATAAATATTACAGGCCTGAGTCTCCACTCTGTGATACCATTTTTCTGCCACTGTAATTTCTACTTTTATTAAAACAAAACCAGATTAAACCAATCCTTTATTCAACTAATACTGTAGAGTGACATTTTATATCGTAATATTGCATTGTGTGCTCCCTTAATTATATGCCTGAATTCAAAGCTTGCTGCCATGTATTTGGTAAAAGTGCCAATTACATTTGTGTGGGCGGCTTATGCAAATTGCTTTGCAATCCATTATAAAAAAGGAAAAACACTTTAGCTTCCTATTTTTGGATTCACAGAAGTGATTTTATTTTTTTCTGTTATGAATATGAGTTGATCCCTTTGACTAATGATGAAAGGCTGGTTTTGTGACACTGACACCAGAACTATGAAAGCTATATAAAAAGTAAAACTAGTTCAGATAACACGGTGAAGCGTAGAATGTTATGTTTGTACTTAGCAAACATCCAGGATATTATGAGATACGTACGCTAAGCACACATGTACAGCTAGCATCTAATGACCGTTAGACTTAACTGTTGAAAAATTATGAACTGTAACAGGGCGGCCTGCCCAATTAGCCTTGTCCTGTTACACCTGCCTTGGGTGTAGGACTTAAAAGGAACTTTCTGAGGAGCAAGGAACATTCCAAATAAGTGGGGCTAGGAGTGTCAGACAGGATGGAAGCCTGGGAAGCTGCCCTTGGGAGGACAATCCAGCTTCAGGAAGGAGGGCTGAGGGCTCTTGACTCCAGGGGGGATAGAAAGACTGTACTGGGGTTGTGGCCCAGAGGCCAAAGTATGTAAGAACTAAATAAACTGGGCCTCAGAAGGAAAAAGCAGGGGGTGGTTAGTTACCATTGGACTGTGATATGGAGTTCTTGAGGAGTTTCATGAGAGAGGGGGAAATGAGGCAGGGACACCCCAGCCACAAGGAGGCGCTCAAGAAGCAGCCGCCTGTTAACATGAACATATATACAATGAGAAATATTATTTTATGGAATAAAGGCTACATATAGAAATCTTGCACAGAGCTCCATGCAGGCAGATTTGAGCCACACTGGACTTCTGGATGCTTACATGGGTCTGTCCACATAAAGCTTGGTGGACGTTTGAGGCCCTTACCAATAGAAAATATAACCACGGAACAATGTTTAAATTCTTAAAATTAACTAATTGATTTTTTTTTTCTGTATATAGTTCCTTTTTTCCTGAAGGAAGTCAGTGTGTGGCAGGGTGCTGGTTGAGAAGCCCTTAATCAGTTCCTGCCACTCCAGCCCCAAACAAGGGGAATGGATTGGGGCGGGGTGAATAGCCCTGTGCCTGCCTGGTAACTGGCCGCACCTGCCAGTCTTATTAGCCCGGAGCTATAAAGGCTTGGAGGAAGCCAGAGAAGTGGGGAAAGGGAAAGAAAAAGCTCAGGCACAGAAGGAAGTGGTAGCCTCCGAGTCTGTTGCTGGCTAGCCCTGTTGTAGGCAAAATAGCTGTGAAGCCTGTATATAGTTGGGAACTGGTGGTGGGAAGCCTCTGGAGAATAAAGAGCATGGATGTTCCAACCAGACTGAAGTATCCCTGACTCATTGAAGAGGGAGGCTCAGGGGCCAAATATCCAGAGATGAAGTATGAACCCTGTTACACAGTGCAATACGTCATCTTACACAAATACCACAGGATGGTTACAGGTAGGGTTGCCAATTTTGGTCGGATGTATTCCTGGAGATTTCATCACATGACACAATCTTTAGGAGACTCCAGGCCAATCCTGGAGGGTTGGCAACCATAGTTATAGATCACTTTGCATATGGGGTTAGATTTAAAACAGTACCTAATGCACAGTCATCTTCTTCTTTCATATGGCTAGGGTAGGTAGCAACAACTACAAAATTATATCTGGCTGGCTATCAAACTGCTGCAGCAGTGAGCTGGTGAATGTCCTTCAGGCCCCTGCCAAAAAAACAAAGGGGACATTCAAATATGTTGTGCTCTATCATTTGTGCCTGGTGACCACAGTCACATACAGGTGTTTTCCTCATTTTCCATTTAAAGAGGGTTTGTCCACATCTCCCATGAGATGTCCTGATGCGATTCAATCTGCACCAGTCTTTCCGATATAAATCAACACCTGGTGGTTCCTCTCAGGATCAGTGACAAAGTTTTGTATTGAGCGCTCAAAGTGCTGCATTTGACTGTCCATTTAGCCTCAGCATCAAAGTTGGGTGAAAGGATCTTGATATGGTTCCACAGAGGGTTGCGGGATTTTAATCTAGTCTTTGGCGGGTTCTGCAGGTCATGGTGCAGTGGGATCCTCACTTTTGCATTGACATGATTAAGAAAGTGAGATGTCTGAGCAGCTCTTCTAATCTATGGAGGATGGATGTGCAATAAAACTGGGAGCCAGTCAACTGGAGTAGATTTGAGCATCCCGACACTATGCACATAGCATTATTGAATTGAGTGTCAAGGAGTTTAGTGTGACTGCTATGAGACCACACTGGTGCATAATATTCAGCTGCAGAATATACCAAGGCAATTGTTGCAGTTTGTAAGGTCCATGGTCTGGAGCCCCATGATGTTTCAGCCAATTTTCTGAGAAACGCGAACATACCAGTGTCATCAGTTGGCCACTGGACGTCATTGTACTGACCTCCCAGTGAACATAGCAATGATTATACTTCCTCAAACCGCCTTTTCCAGGACCAAAAAGGTCAGTCCTCCGATATACCAACTGAATGTAGAAGGGATGTCCAGGGAAAAGTGGATCACCTCTTGAGGACCCTCAAAGACCATCACATTGACATTGTGGCCCTCCAAGAACCACATGTGAAAGAAAAAGATAAAGCTGTCAGACATAAAATCTATGGCTAAAGCAAAATTGCTGCTGTCAATCATCCAAAACATGGGCTAGCAGTGTACATGCAAAATGAATTAGAGGATGTGGAAGTTTTGGAAGAATCACTGACCAGTGGAAGAGAGATCAACATGGTTAGAATTAGGGACATCATTATAGTAAACATATACAAGCCACCTCACATCATGTGGCCTGATCCCACCTTCCTTTCCTCATCTAGCCATCTACATAGGTGACTTTAACAGCCATCAGAAAGACTGGGGATTCTGCTTAAATGAGACAGCCAGGGAGCAGATCACAGAATGGGCCTCCCTTGAAAACCTCCACCTGCTCTATGATCCGAAGCAATCTGGATCTTTTTGGTCTGCGAGGTGGACAATGGATCACAACGCTGACCTGTAATAGTGCAGGTGTTCCACTGGCCACAACAAGAATGCACAGTAATAAGGGCATTATAAAACATTTATGTGATGATGTACATTGACACAGTGTTTCATATTCAGAGGAAGAGAAAAATTATCACAAAGACAGAACCACCTGGACAAGACAAACAAGGTGAATTTGAAAGAGAGAGGGTGTGGGGACTGTTGATGATAAGAAGAAATTGTGTGGACAGATGGGTTTCAAGGAGAGATTGGAACAGTGGGAGAGAAGCTGCCTGGAGAATGAGGACAGGAAGAAGTTTCCAGAAGTAGGAGCCATTATTTAAGCAAGCACAGAGTAGAAGTGGGGAAAAGATCATTTACTTGCCAGTTTTTAAAATCAGATTGTCTGTGCATTTGGCTAAGTGCAAAACAACCTGCAATCAATTCACCTTACTCACTTCTTTCTACAGCTATACATAACATTACTGTAGGAGCTGGGGCCAAATCTTTATTCATACAAGTAGTTTTATTGACATCAACAGGGATATTCATGTGAACAAAGCATGCATGACTTGGCCAGCAGCAAGGATCACAAAATGTGTATCCAAAATTATTTTTCTGTGATGGCGGCATGCTGATTTCACCGCTGGACTGTTATTTTGCTCTTTCACTGTTATTTCAGCCCATTTAAATGAGTGACATGTGTCAGTATGTCTGACAACACTAAAATAAGTGTATTTTTCCAAACAATGGGATAGAAGTGCAGTTATAAACTATAGCTGCACATCACTATTGGTAAAAGCAACATTTCAAATATTAGTTCAGGCATTTCAAAACCAACATTTTTGGACCCTGACACTCAGCTTTTTCATATCAGCACAGCTCTATTGCCTTTAATG
Organism: Natator depressus; assembly: GCF_965152275.1. Lineage (NCBI taxonomy): Eukaryota > Metazoa > Chordata > Testudines > Cheloniidae > Natator > Natator depressus. The sequence continues at coordinate 140,313,477 of NC_134234.1, forward strand.
CAGCTACATTAATTGACACCAGTTGAGGATCAGGCAACATATGCATATTATGCTTCCTTGTAAATTAAAATTAAATACGTACACATTAATAGGGTAAATGGAACTATGCCAGTTTGTACCAACTGAGGATGTGGCACATTATGTTGCTAGATGTAAGGACAAGATCATTGACAACACAGCAAAATCCTCAGGATCATCCTGTATCATCTCTTTATCCCTTTCCCTTTACATAATTTTAAATTTCTATTGCACTTAATCCTATACTAAAAAAGGTTTAGCACAAACGGCATCTTTACATTTTGAGTTTTCTCAATTGTCTCTTATGTGATTTAATTTCCTTTTTTCTTTTTTCTCTTGCACCTCTTCTGATTAAGTTCTGTAAATGCCATGGGACCCAGATTGTTCTCAACTTGTTCATAAAATGGACACAGCACGTAATGTACAATTTTTAAAAAAAGCACTGGTTGTGAAACCACACAATTCTTTGTGCACAGAGGTCTTTCTTTGCCTCTTCAGCCAGCATGAGCTATTTATCTTTACGACAACCAAAAAAAAAAGATGGGTAAACTAAGTCTTACTGGTAAATCCTGAAGACTCGAGAATAATGATCATAATTTGAAAAACTGCTATTGTAGGAAACGCTATCTCAAAGTTAAACCAATCTGATGGTGTCCAGTTTGCAAATTAATTCCAGTTCTGCAGTTTCTCTTTGGAGTCTGTTTTTGAAGTTTTTTTGGTTGAAAAATTGCCACTTAAATTAATATTTACTAAGATCACTTAAAGTCAAGGATTGTCCCTCTTAACCAAAGCATTCACTATTTATAGAAACAGGCAGGATTAAGGGCCTGGGGAAGAACCCACCATAATTCCAGCGCTTTCCAATGCTAAATCCCTATACTCTTCCTAACATCATTGCAGGGGGACTGACATGATCAAGTCAACTGTCAAAGAATATGACTTTAACTGTTACGTTTTGTATGGACTGAAGAGAGACCAGAGAGGATGACACTGTAGTAGTTAAAGCTGGACATAATGAGAGTCTGAATAAGAGATTTGGATGTGGGAATGGAAAAAAAAAGACAGAACCTGGAGATGCTGAAGAAGAAGAAACAACACTAGGATCTGGATATGGCCTGTATGGGTAGGGCAAAGGAATAGGACGAAAAAATAAACTAAAGATCACAGGCCTGAGTGATGAGAAGGATGGTGTTTGTGTCTGAGACTTTCAATGCTGTCTGAAGATATTTGGACACTCAATTCTCATTAGAATTAATATGAATTGGACATCTAAGCCCTCTGGATGACTTTGAAAATACTGCTATCCATTAGAAAGTGAAGGAGAAAAGTAGAGATATAGTGGTCTCCCTCACTTTCTTGAGGCCAGCAATAAAAGAATATATACACATATGAAATCTCAGCCTATCTAATTAGATTGTAAAGCTCTTTGGGGCAAGGACCATATTTTTCTTGTTCAATGCCTAACACAAAAGGGTGCTATGGTAATACAAATAAATAATAATAATAATGATTAATAATAATATCATCTATAAAATCTGGGTGTCATTCAGCCAGCAGGTCAGTGTTTTTTTCATTTGCAGCCCAAAAGCAACACTACACGTATTATTATTAATAGTCATTTAACAATGTGAAGTGTCCACAAAAGTCTTACTAGAATTCAAGTGCCTCCACAGTTGTAAATGGATGAGAAATACATTTCTGACTCATGAATAAATCCCCCCGCCTTGTCAGCTGAGCACTGGTCATCCTATACTTATCAGGTTGACTATTCATATGAATTAAAGTTGAATGCCTCCTATGGGAATTATAAACTGTTCGTCAGAAATCCTTTCCTGCCACAGCATTCAGATGAATGTTCTTGGAATTTCTCAGATCATACTTTAAAAATGTAAGCAGTATTTCGTTTCCTTACTACTCCCTCCTCTTCTGAACCTGCATTTCACAATTTAATAACTTGTTTGCAGTGAGAAAAAAGCGGATAGCTATATTTATAACAGTGAGTAGCTGGTACATTTAAACAGCATGTGTGACAAAACATCTATACTTGAATTCGTATTCTCCATTAGCCTTGCCAGCAAATATAATCTCTTCCAACCTAGAATAACATTCATTACATAACATTATCACTTTTGTCTTGGGACCTGCGCAAGCTATAACATGTTTCCACTGAGGACAGGCAAACTGGTTTGAATAATATATTCCTTTTAGTCCCACATACTATATATATATATATATATATATATATATATATTACATTTAAAAACCCCACCAAATACCCCACCACACTAAAAGATTGTTAAGGTCACAAAAAGAAAAGGAGGACTTGTGGCACCTTAGAGACTAACCAATTTATTTGAGCATGAGCTTTCGTGAGCTACAGCTCACTTCATCGGATGCATACTGTGGAAATTGCAGAAGACATTATATACACAGACACCATGAAACAATACCTCCTCCCACCCCACTCTCCTGCTGGTAATAGCTTATCTAAAGTGATCATCAAGTTGGGCCATTTCCAGCACAAATCCAGGTTTTCTCACCCTCCGCCCCCCCCCCCCCACAAACTCACTCTCTTGCTGGTAATAGCCCATCCAAAGTGACCACTCTCTTCACAATGTGTATGATAATCAAGGTGGGCCATTTCCTGCAGAAATCCAGGTTCTCTCACCCCCTCACCCCCCTCCAAAAAACACACACACAAACTCACTCTCCTGCTGGTAATAGCCTATCCAAAGTGACCACTCTCCTTACAACCTGCATGAAAATCAAGGTGGGCCATTTCCAGCACAAATACACAAATAAGGTCACAAAGTTAAGCCATCAAAAATTAGAAAATGCCACAGACAAGGCTGCCTGTGCAAATTAATTTGTCCCCCTTGTGCAGGTGCATTGTGATACAGTCTTTACTTGATCATGTATTTTTTCCTAGTGACCCCATCACATTTGTGAATGGGTAATCATTCAATAGTTCTCTTTCCCTTATCATTCTGTGTGTGGCCCCAGATCTTATTTAATGCATAGCATTCAAACCTTGCATTGAATACAAAACTATTAATTTCCTCATGGGCATTTCTGTGGTACTCAAACTGCAGTATCTGAGTGCTTCACAAATATTTACTAATTTATCTTCACAAAATCCCTGTCAGATTAGACGGTATCATTATTCCAGTTTTACAGCTGGGGTATTGAGACACACAGAGGTAAAGAGTAAAACTATCAAAAGTGGGGACCACTTGAAAAAAAGTGGAATCTGATTTTCCAGACTATTAAGTATTTTATAACACTTCAAAGCACAGCTCCTATTGTCTTCAGCAACATTTGTGAGAACTCAGGACTTCTGCCTATCAAGCCACAGATGTTTTGTGTTGGGTGTACAGAAAATGAGGAAAACACAATTAGTAACCATCTACAAAAATGGTGGTTTAAGTGACTTATCCAGCATAACATAAGAACTTTGTGGCACAGACAGTGATAGAATCCAGTTCCCCAGGATGGCATTCAACTGCGTCACCCATGAAACACTCCCTTCTCTTCTGGAAATTCTCTACCTCATTCACAACACACCTTCCAACTTCTGCAACAAATGAGGAGTCTTAATGACAATGTTTCCTCCTCCACTACACAATCCTGATTTCTCCCCAGAGCAGGCCCAGACTGTGCACTAAATGAGGCAGGGGTCCTAAGGAAAAACCAGCATGTGATCATGTAACTAAAGATGGGTCACAACGCATACACACAAGGTGACCAAATTAAAGTTGCACAGGCAACCTTAATTCTGACATTTCCTAACTTTTGAGTGCTTGACTTTGCAACTTTCACTGTGTTCTTTTAATGTAGCTTGTTCACGTGACATTTCCTAGGTTTTTCAAAATCAGAAACCCATCATGTTGGAACCTTTATATCCCTCTGTCACTTGATCTAAGTAAGTAACTGACAGCAGTAGTAGGCTATTATGCTCGATGTCAGAGGTCCCAAGAGTGTGGGGCGCACCCCCTAGGGTGGGGTGGAGGAATGTTCAGGGGATGTGCCAGGGCCCGGGCCAGTCCCCATGGGGGCGGGGAGGTAGGGCTGCCAGGCGTCCAGTTTTCAACCAGAATGCCTGGTCAAAAAGGGACCCTGGCACGCCGGGCCATTAAAAGTCCAGTCGGCAGTACAGCGGAGGTTCGGGGCTAAGGCAGGCTCCCTGCCTGCCCTAGCTCCGTACAGCTCCTGGAAGCAGCTGCCAGGAACCTGTACCCCTAGGCGCTTGGGCAGGAAGGGAGGCTCCGTGTACTAACCCTGCCTCGAGGTTTGGCTCCACAGCTCCCATTGGCCAGGAACAATGACCAGTGGGAGCCATGGGGGTGGTGCCTGCTGGTGCGGGTGGTATGCAGAGCCTCCCTGGCTGCCTATGAGTCATGGAGCTACAGGGACCTGGAGGCTGCTTCCCAGGAGCCACGGTAAGCGTCACTGGGACCCCACACCCCAATCTGCTGACCCAGCTCAGAGTCCCCACCTGCACCCAAACTCCCTCCTGGATCCCACACCACCCAACACCCTGCCCCAGCCGCCTCCTGCACCCCAAACCTCTCATCCCAGGCCCTACCCCAGAGCCCAAACCCCCAACCTGAGCCTTCCGCCCCACACCGCATCCCCACCCCAGAGCCCAAACCCCCAGCCGGAGTGCTCACCCCCCCCACCGCACCCCTGCTCCAGCCAAGTGAAAGTGAGTGAGGGTGGGGGAGGATGAGCGATGGAGGGAGTGGGGATGGAGCGAGCGGGGGCATGGCCTCGGAGAAGGGGCATGGCATAGGTGGGGCCTCAGGGAAGGGGCAGGGCATAGGTGTTCGGTTGTGTGAGATTAGAAAATTGGCAACCCTACAGGGAGGGAATGCCACGCAGTCCCTCCCCACCCCCAGCTCTGCTCCAGTCCTATCCCCAGCCTCATTCCCATCTCCTTGGCACTGTGCCTGGACTTGTCCCCGTCCCTGCGCTAGCCGCCAGCCTTGGCTGCTGGCCATGGCTCTATTCCCGGCCCAGGGCTAAAGCTGGGGACAAGGCTGGTAGTGGAGCCGCACCTGGCTGTGGGCCAGACTGCTGGCCCCATTGCAGCCCGGCTGTGGATCTGCTTCCACCCCCAGTCTCAGCGCCTGGCTGCAGCCCCGCTCCTAGCCCTAGGTCCACCACCAGCTGCGGCCCCAGCCTGGGCCGCCTTACCCTGTCTCCCCCCCACCCCGAGCTGCTGCCCTGCACCCAGCTCCGGGGAGGGGGGTGGGGTGCAGACAGGGGTAAAGGGGGGTGTGACCCTCAAAAGTTTGGGGACGGCTTCTCTACATTGTGCAGCCACAAGAAGAGGATGAGACATGTACTTTGCCAGTGGGCTTCATAGCTGATAGTAAAGAATCAGAGACCCAGAACTCCCCAGTTCAATTCCAAGATCTGTAGGGAAGTGTTCTCTAGTGGTTATAAACCCAACTGCCCCTCTCTTCCTGCAGCCTATCCCTGCTCTCCTGTCCTCCTATCTCCCTGCCACTGCCACCCTTGGCTCCTGCCCTCCTTCTCTATGCCTTTCTACCTCCTATTGCTCTCCCCCTCTGCACCTATATACCCCCAGATCCCTCTCCTTTAGCTCCTGCAACCCCTTCTCCCCCTCTGCTCTTGTCCCCCTATTCCCTCCCAATCCCATTTCTCATCCCTCTGTTTCAATTCAGCTATTTTTGGGTCATGTAGGCACAGAAATTTCAAATAAGAACATAGGAGGATCCCTAAAATATCTGATTGACCAAATTTTGAGCAAGTGAAAAAAGATGGTGATGAATGGGTGTGATATAATTCAATCCTAGTTACAACTCAGCTGTAATTTGCTGCCAGGGACTGCTAATAAAGATAATATTTACTCATATGCTCATATACATACCCTGTTCCACTGGGTGGCACTAGTTGATGTGTCTGCAGGAATTCGGTGTATCAGTTGGAGGTATTTTGACCTTGTTTTTCACTTTGTTTCTGATATTTTTCTGTGTGCCTGCAACAGCATCTGACTGGTATCCTTTACATGGGGCCTTCAAATACCAGGGGGTCTGAGCACAATGGTGCCACATTACCTGTAAGAACAATTTACACGATAGGTTACACATAGCTCTGAAAGTCAACAACACAGTCGAGATATTGAAGAACTCCTATTGCGAAGCACTATGGAGTGCAATTTACTGGGGAAAGGAAACAAGGGAAAATAAATAATCAATAAGGCAAAGGGAACATTGGATTACTAACCAAACAATAATGGACAGTTTGCACAACTCTCACAGTCACAGCCAATCTTACCAGTTCTCAGAGTCACTAATATCTTAGACTGTGAAATGGGTTAGTCTACCTGCTAGTATCTACACATACCACAGGTCTATGAGCTCAGTGTTCCTTTGGGCTATGTACTGGCAGATGGATTTAACTGGACATGCAGCCAATTCTGTTCAGTTGTGTGTGGGTTCTCATACCTCACTCATCACTGTAGTATCTGAGCACAGTAATGCATTATGTGACATAACTGACATCTGTCCTATGCTCGTTCGCTCATCCTCCCCCTATAGCAAAAGGAGTGTGCAGTGGAGTGTTTTATTTTTGAATTTTTTTAATGATACTAATTATATATGTATTAGTATATACATATACTATATGTGTATAAGTATTATTTGAAAAACTGTCAAATCAAGTTTAAGTTCTCCATATTTATTTTCAAGGTGCTCATTGGCCTGGGGCCAAGATACATAAAAGATGACTAAAACTACATACATGCACACACACACAATGTTGCTATATGTTTATGGTACAGAAGGCCAGGTTAAAGAAATGTGCCTTGCACTCAGAGCAGAAGCTAATGAGGTTTGTGATAGTCCTTTGTTCCTGGGAGAGTTCATTCCACAGTCTTCGGCCAGCCCATGAGAAAAATATCTCCTACACAGAGGAGTTTACCCATATTGTAGGAAGTTTCATTGTACCAGAAATGTGGAATTATCAACCAGGGTCTTCATCCCAGAGCTTTAATCATCTTTTAGATTCCCCGGGCCATTGAGACCCTTGCACTTGATTCGATATGATGTGGGAAGCCGTTGTAGAGAGTGGAGGACAGGTTTGATGTGTTCGCAGTATCAATCCTGTCTTGCCGAGGCAACGAGCTGCATCAGTTTTCATTTCCTAAGCACAGGCACACCACATTGCTGTAAACTATCTGAGAAGGGATGAAGGCACGAATAACTGCAACCAGGTTTCACTGTTTCGTTGTGTTCTTGTCACAGTTACTGGCCTAACTACACTTCTAACACCCGCAGGCTTTCCAAGTGCACAATCTCTAAGCATCAGGCCATCACCTCTTTCTTGGGATGGAAACGCATTTCTCTGACTCTCAGTCGAGGCTTAAGTTGCAGTCCCCTTGTAGCAGGGTGACTACCCAGCTCCTGCCCTGAAGGGGTTAAAGCAGCCCAGGAGAGGGCTGTGAATGGGAAAAGCAGGCTGATTGGGAAAGCAGCCACAGCTGTGGCCAGCTTAAATCAGGGTCCAGGTGGCCCTTATAAGAGGGCTGTGGGCCAGAAGTGAGGAGACACTCTCTCTAGCTTCCTAGAGAGAGAAGGACCTGGCTGCCTGGGAAGCTAAGAAGGGTAATTAGGGTGGAGCAGTGCTGGGAAAGGGCAGAGGGAGCTGGGGAGCTCTAGCCGAGCAAACCCCCAGGCTGCAGGCCTAGTGAAAGGCCTATGAAAGGGTACTGGGGCTGCAGAGGGGCAGCCTGGAGATAGGCAGCTGGTCCACCCCCCTTGCCGATGACGAGTGGTTCATAGACTGCAGTCTGCCCCAGGGAGCGGGGGCTAGATGGTGACTGGCAGTGGCCACTGAGGCAAGGTGAGGGTAGACAGTTGGGGGATCCCCAGGTGGGGAGACTTGGCTTGTGGGTTACTGCTGGGGCGGAATCCTGACGAGGAGGGCACCGGGGTCTGGGAGGGACATGGGGGCCAGTGGCAGGTGAGACACTAGCCTGCAGAGGGTGCTCCTGGCCGGAAGAGCTAATTCCCAGAACGACTGAAAGGAGGTGCCGCACTAGTGAGTCGTTACCCCGCCACGCCCCTATATATCTGCTGTAATCCTTTTAGCAGGCTTGACTGAGGCTCAGTCTCTGCAGGTCATTCCCCTTCAGCCACTGACAATGGCGATCAGTGACCAAACAACTTCCTTAAGGCAAAGTATTATTTATTCAGAAGAAAAGCCTTTCCAAGAAAACAGATCTTCAAAACTATACACCAGGGAATATAGGGTACTCTTCCCTCTCAGTCACTAGTGGATAAATGCCTGAGCATGATGTTAGAGTCCAGACTGTGCTTCTGTAGGTGCCATTTTTCAGTTAAGACCTAAAACCACAGATCTGATGCCTTGTGCCTGCTAAGATCCTCATCAAGGAGGCTAACCTGAAGACCCAGCTAAATTCCAACTTTGACTTGGAAATATTGTCCAAATGAAGGCTCCAATTCAGCAAAGCACTTTAGCACATCCTTAACTTTAAGGATGTGTTTAAACGTCTTGCAGAATCAGGGTCTTAAAAATCAATCAATCAAATGCTTCAGGTCCCTCTTCCCCAGAGACCACAATTTATGTAGTCTGGGAAAAGTGCTGTGAGGCAGGAAGAAAGGGTCATCCTTTGGAGCAACATAGCTTGTCCTAAAAGTATATAGAATATATATATTATATATAAAAGAGTGCTGGGTGCTTTACAGTACAAACAGAAAGACATTGTGCTCCTAATCCAAGTAGTGTCATCTCTTATTTTAGGTATGACACAACAAGTGTGTGGGTGGGGAGAGGATAGAGGTCAGAGGATTAAGGTGACAGCAATGAAGTCTTAGAATACTTGGAATAGGCTATTGTGCTGATTCAATTATAAGTCTGATTGTGCTATCAAGGCATTTCACTAGTAGCTTGCACTTCAAGCCGCCTTCCATTCCAACTGAATGATCCACTTTGGGTGTTAACATTTGAAACTTACTAAACACAAAAGTCCTTCTGAAAATTGTAAAAACTCTGTCATAAGAAGCTCTCACACTATAAAATCTAATAAGCATGAATTATAGTTGGTAACTTTAAAATTAAGTTTGTTCTAAATTAGAGGGTTGCATAAAAATGTATCTCAGAGTGTGCTGAGCATCTCTTCAATCATAAAAGTGCCATCATTTTTTGTCCAATTAAGTCAGCATAACAATGGAAGGGTTCTTCATCAGTTATTCAGCTTGTAAAAACAACCTACACAAGCTGGGGAATATCTGCAGAAATCAGAAGGTCACAGAAAAACAAACCCTTTAAAAGGACGAAAACTTGATTACTATAGTCAAATGTCTTCTCCTAGCTACAAAACTTAATCATACACATTGCAATCAGTATTCCAATTTCACTGGGACTGTTAAAAGTATGTAATATTGAAAGGAAGATGGGCAATATCTCTTCTTAATTTACAGGAAACAGACCTACAGCTGAAGAGAGAAACTGGCAAAAATGTTGAGTTCCATAATAAAAGGAAAGGGTCAGGTCCTTGGCCCCTTTCTGGCCCTACTGCATTGCTTCTGTGGTACAAAGGGCCCAGGAAGCTGCCCTAGCAGAGCGTCTGGGGTTCACCCTAATGTGAAGGAATCTTTGGGTCATGTAGTTGACATGACCCTATGCCTACTGCCTCACAATACATCACTGCTCCCAGCTCACATGGGAGGTGGTGTATGTCAGGAGTGGGTAAGGGCATCGCTATATAACAGCACTGACAGAGGCATTGGAAGCCAGTGTCAGTTGGAGCATCCTTGAACCATTGAATTCAGTGGGATTACCCACAAGCACATTCGTAGGATCAGCAACATAGTGGGACAGCCAGAGATGTACCAGTGCTGAGATCCACAATGAAACTACAAACCTTCACTTGCTCCAAAGAGAATTTCTCATCAAATTTATTTTTTAAATGCATTTTGACCCATTGTTAAGAGGAAGACCGTTCAGACTTGGGAGGAGAAAAATCATATAGGAGCAGAAAACAGAGCTCCATTGAAAAATACAGCGGGTCAGCCCAGAACAGTTCAGTTGCTAGTTACAATGGGACGCATTTCAGCTATTGGCACTTTTGTCCAGCAGTCACTGCCTACTAGAAGAACAAACATACACACACACACACTCTAGAAAAGAAAAATAAACTAAAATTATGCTTCCGAGGAGCTATGAAAAATACATGACCCACCTATATGGGAATGTAATAGAGGGCGCAGATGAATAGTCAGCCAAGCTCCTGTCACTCGATGATGAAAAGAATTAGGTCATGAGACTTGAAGGGGTGAGATGGAATATCATAGTGTCCCAAGGCTCTCCCCTGGGTTCTAAATTCTTTTAGCCTGCTCACAATCTTTCACATATTCTGTGAGATCTAGGAATGTGAATCTGTTATAACTCACTTATCTTGGAAGAGAATCTCTCTTTTTTTTTTTTGGTTAAATCCACGGTGTGTCAAATGAAAGCCTGAGGGAAATTGTCTGTATTAATATATGCAACTGATAGCATCTTTTTGACTTGTAGAAAGTCATTTTATCCTTTTGAAAAAGACCAGTAGGAAAGTGAGGTGAAGGGAGTATTTCTACTTTACCCAAACTGAGAATTTGATGAACTAATAGTGAAAGAAGAGACTGTCACATTAAATTGTTAACACTATTTCTTGAAGGCTCTTCACCAGATGTAAATGACAATCCCAGAACAAGAAATAATCCTATTTGGACCAATTGGCTGGTCCACGATGATTATTCCATTTCATGAGACTAGCTTACATCTATTTTTGGATAAGAGACAATTGGATTGACCATCCAAAAACCCTGAGGAGTTCAACATTCTTTAGTACAGTGGAATGAAAACTCTAATAAGCACAGGCTCATCACAAGCAGATAATATAAAGAACTGTTCATGTTTTTGGTTAAGCAATCTCTCTTCAAGTCTAAAACTGCAGGTATATTGGCCCCAGTCACACTGGCAAAAATCATGATTACTTTCTTTGTCTCTATAGGAACAACTGAATCACATTTTAGTTTAGCCCCTTGACGACGAAGAGTCTGTGAAATCCCAAGACATTCTATTCAGCATTTCAATGACCTTAAACCTTGCATGTACTAGAGGCTGCTCTAAATTATGCTAGCTGGGTATGGTCCACAAAGGACCACTATACAAGTTGAAAATTAGCAGAGTACAATAGACAGGTCAGGAGGCATTTGGCGTAGAAGCTGGTTAGTTTGCTTTATGCCAGTTCAGAGTGCCCATTTTCTGGAATTCTCACCGGGCTGGATGAGGCCAGATTCTGCCATTTTGCACTACCTGAGTGGCACAGGGTGACGGGAACAAAGGGAGAGAATCTGTCTCAATTACTTTAGAACTAATTTCCAAATGACAAACCTACATTTTAAAATAAAAAGTAACGTATCTGCTGAATTAATAGAACATGGAAAGTCAACAATCTTCTTGTACTGGATACTAGTAGCAAACACAACCCTGTTTACTGGGGGGGGGGGGGAGGGGGGAAATATTCCAGGAAACTGCATACATAGACAGTATAAAAATTAACATAATGGTTAGGGTGACCATATGTCCCGTTTTGGCTGGGGCAGTCCCCTTTTTAAGTACTGTCATGGACATCTTCACTTTTTTGGTAAAACTCATCAGTTGGCAAAAGCAAATAGGACAAATGTCCAGTTTTGCCAGAAAATGGGGCACACCTCCCTAACAGGACACAGAGTAATGTTTGGGGAGGGCAAGTAGCAATGCCAGCCCTGCATGGTGAGTCTCAGGTGAGTGGTGACACCAGGCGGCAGGGCTCAAGCAAGCGGCTCAGGCCAGCCCCATGCGGTGGCAGGGAGCTAGGTCCAGCCATGCAGTGTCCTGTCTTCATTTTGAAGAAATATGGTTACCCTAATAATGCTTAAAGCATTAGGAGAGAAAGTGCAAACACATTAAAACATAAAAGCATAAAATCAAAACTTGCAAAAGGATAGAAAAATTTGCAACAAAATGGAAACTTTTAAATAAACAAGACCTGTTTATGGTGTTAATACAAAGTGGGTTTGAACATCATGGATCTTGAAAACACCGCATATCTTAAATTGGGAGTAGGCTGAATGACAGTTTTATGTTGGTTATTTGGGGGATTCCGCCCATAACTGTAAAGTTACCTGACTTTTTAAAATTGTTGTTAAGGTCATCTTTGAATTATGGCCAGCAGAGTACAGAACCTTATTAGCATACATGGAAAGAAAATTAATTTGGCAAAGATTGTTTTCTCATAAGTAGAGTTATAATACTCAGGAAACAGCCATTTAAAGGTTAGTGGGTCATTCTGCTTTTTGACCTCTGCAACTCTCTCATTAACATCAAGGACAGTTGAATAAAGGCAACATAGAACCTGAATGTTGCATATCACTGTCTATCTTTACTGCATCTGTAAAATACTCAGCACTAGTACTTTAAGACTGGATAGGATCCTGACATCAATGGGCAAGAATCCACTAGTGATGGTTCATATTGGCACAAATGACACTGCATTGCAGGATCTCCCACAGACAGTAGATGACTTCAGGGTACCCAGAAGCACGCTGAAGAAGAATGCTCAAGCCATCTTCTGAGATCCTTCTTGTGCCTTAAGTGAAAGAAGACAGAAGGCAGAAGACCCTGGAAGGGAATCACTGGCTAGGTAAGTGGTTTAGAGTGAAGGGCTTTGGTTTAGTGGAACTCTGTTACACGTTCTATGGGGAGAGGGTCAGTATAGTTTGGATGGCCTCCACCTTAGCAGAAGGGGGACCAATATCCTCAGACACAAGCTGATTAGAGTACTCAGGAGGTGGTTGAACTAAGTAATAGCCAAAGGGAAGGGTAAAAAGAGGGAAGATATGAACAATCAGCACAAAATTAAGATCTTGATAACAAAATTTAATCAAGGAACCAAGGGACATGAAGAAAAGCAATTCTTTAATTGCCTATACACAAAAGCAAAGAGCCTGGGTAAACAACAAGAGAAATTGGAATTGCTCATTTGTGATCCTAAAGTGGTATTGCTGAAACCTGATGGGATGACTTGCACGACTGGAATGTTAAAATCAATGTTTATAAACTATTTAGGAAGGACTGAGGGGGCAAAAGAGGAGGGGGAGTGGCAGTCTGTCAAAAATGGCATTGCCTGTTTCCAAGTCACTGATAACTCAGAAGAAAATGTTCTTGAATGGGATATTAATTGGTATCTGGTACAGACCACCATATCACATTAAAGAACAAAATGACAGCTTCTTATGTATTTTTCTTCAATGTGTAGGGGAAAAAAGCTGTGTGATCATGGGGGACTTCAATTTGAGTGACATGCTGGAGGTCTCATGCTGCCAGTACATAAACATCCCTGGAATTTCTAAACATCATAGATGACAATTTCCTAACTCAAAAGTGTTGCAGCCACCATGGAGGAATTCTATATTAGACCTTGTCCTAACAGATTAAGAAGAACTGATCACAGAACTAAAAGCTAATGGTAGCTTAGGTACAAGTGAGAATGACTTGATCATATTTATAATATGCAAGTAGAATAACATCCAGATCAGTAATATATATATATACACACACCCAATGCTTTAATAAGGCTAATTTCACAAAGCTGAAAACTGAGGCTAATCAGCAGGGAGAAAAAATTTAATCATAAAAATGTGAATAATTGGGAATCATTTAAGAACACCTTACTCGATGGGCAAAAAGCCACAATCAAGGAAGAAGGCTGTGCTGATATTAAAAAAATGACCTGATTTAGAGAGTAAGTGAAGACAGCTGTAAAAATATAACAAATGTAAGAGAGGAAAAATTGATAGTAATGAATATAAATCAGGAACTAGGAATTGTAGAAAATTGATACAGAAAGCGAAGGGACATGAGGAAAAATCTATCGCCAGTGAGTTAAGGACAATATAGAGAGTTTAAAATATATTGACAACAAAAAAAAATCCTGACTATCGTATTGGTCCATTATTAAATGGAAGTGGTAGAATGATCAATAATAATGCAAAAAAGGCAGAAGTGTTCAATAAATTATGTTCTGTGTTTGGGGGGAAAAACAAATTACATTGCTTCATCACTCTTTCCATTCCACTGGAGGATGTTAAACAGAAGCTACTAAAGATGGTCTTTTTTTAAATCAGCAGGTACAGATAGCTAGCATCCTAGAGTTTTAAAAGATCTGGCTGAGGAGCTCATTGGACTGTTGATGTTGTTTGTCAATAAGTCTTGGAACATTGGGTAAGTTCCAGAACACAATCCAATGTCTGGAAGCTGAAGCTAGACAAATTCAGACTGGAAATGAGGCACAGATTTTTAATGGTCAGCATAATTAACCTTTGGAACAATTTACCAAGGGTCATGGTGGACTCTCCATCACTGACCATTTTAAAATCAAGATTGGATGTCTTTTCTAAAAGATCTACTCTAGGAATTATTTTGGGGAAATTCTATGGCCTGCGATATTCAGGAGGTCAGACCAGATTATCACAATGGTCCCTTTTGGCCTTAGAATCTATATTCTGTGATGCTATTAGATGATTAAGAGTCACAGTGAGTAGGACACAGATCTTCCACCCTTCCCTTTTTTTTGAGCTATTGATCACTGCATTCCAGAGGGCTATTAAAGGCTCTTCTTTCACTCTGTGATTTGGAGAATCTCATAATGAAGAAATAGGTTTACAACAGCACTTCTACATGGCAAGACTCAAGCTCATTCTGGTCTCCATTGGTCTGGACTTCCCCAGCATAGGATGCTTAACTCAGAAAGCACTACCTCAGTCCAGTTTCCAATTTTCCTGATGCTGGACTCTAGTTCTATGGCACAGTGCAGAAGGAGATAGCATGCTACTAGCCTAATGAGGGACTTAAAGATTAGGACCAGTACCATGATATGGCTGAAGAATCTAACTACTGATTTGTGGCTCTGTCTAATCTTTGTCAGTGTCTAATGCTTCTTTAGCTGACATAAATTAGTACAGATCTTTGGAGTTCAGTGGCGTTACACTGATTTCCCCACACTGAGGATCTGGCTCAGTAATTCAAATTTTTGCTTTCTGCCCAGATTATGACATTTTGTTTCAGTTAACTTTGCAGCCTCTGATTTATGGAGATTTAGCAATGCATTTCTTTACTTGCATATTATAAAATGAGCAGTAGCAGCAGGCACCTTTGTAGAGTAGACCACAAGAGCTTCTGGCACATGCAGATGAATTCAACAGGTTGTCACTAGTGACAGGGAATACAGAATGAATTCATCAGAGAAACAGAACAGGTCATTTAGAACAAAACAAAACAAATGCTGCCTCTGTTGCAAAACCACTTCGGAGATTCATTTACGTAACCATTTAGTTTAATTCAAATGCTATATTAATCTATGTGTTTGGACTACTTCCAATAGGGCTTATTTAATAATAGCTTAAAACATTTGCTTAAAAATAGTTACATAAAATATTTACTTAATGAAGAAATATGATGGCAATTTTAGGAGCTATTCACTCTAAAAAAAACATTAGGACTGAAGGTATTAGAGTGGAGAGAAATGGAGAACACTGCTGTTCACTCCACCTGACAGAAATGGCTGGGTTCAAAATCTAGGGGTTTCTCTTAATGATACAAAACAGAGTGGGCTCAAGAAGCAATCTGGGAAAACTTCAAACCACCCATGCTCACCTCTAAAAGGCAATACTTCTCTACTCACTGAGCCTTTGTGTAACAAAAGAAAACTTTTTATTAAAAGGGATTCCTTTTGGAAAACACCTCAAGCACAATTCGAAAGCATGTGACCATGAGCAAACACCCACCCCGGAGTACATGGGGCAGTGTCCTTTGCCTCAGTTTCTCTCCTTGCAGTGTGAAAGTCCCACAAATGTTCCTTTAACCTGTCATTGTCCTCTCCCCTCCACTGCACCCCACTTACAGTTGTCATCCTTTGTCAGCGACGGCCCAGAGTTCAGAGGTATGTTTACGTGAGTTCACCTCCCACTTGGGGGAGGGGGGCAGGCACTGAGCAATGCCTCTGCTCTTGCTGCGACCTCTGCAACTGACTCACAGTTGCCACCATTCCCTCTGCTGCTGCTAGCGCTGTCATTTACACTGATGCCACTGGCCACCGCCGTTCACTCTGATGTCACATGCTGAGGTTCCACCACTTAACCCAGCTCTCAGTGAGATTTCAGCACGGAGTGGGGAACCTTGCGGCAGGCTAGGCAGTTTCTTTCACTGCAACGCTGTCTCACACCAGATCTAGGGCTCGGCAGCTAGGTTCAGTTGTGGATGACGCCTTCAATCAGGGCAGGCTAAGTACAGTCAGGATAACATTCCTTTACCCCTACATTCAAATATTAGAGTGATTTGTAAACCAGCACCAGCCAAAATTGATCATTTTGGCAGAGCAGTTCCCTGTGCTGTGCACCTAGGCAGTGTGTGTTTATGCAAATGTAAGGGGACTCTTGCCCCCTTACTAACATTCAGTGGGGGTGTCTTGGTTGGCTAGCTCCCTGTACTAAAAGGGGAAGGGTCTATGGGAAATCAGGACCCTGAGACTGACAGTCCCCAGGAACAATGGGGAGAGGCCAATGCTCCAGGTCAGCCTGAATGACGGGATGGGCGGCTAATCAGGGAGTCAGGAGGCCAGGGAGGTCCCGTCCTCCATGTGAGCTGGATTTGCCTGGTCAGACAGAGTGGGGCCAAGCTAAGGAGAAAGCAGGGGCCCAAGCTGAGCTGGGGAGCAGAGCTGTGCCAGATCCAGAGAGAGCAGACTTGCCCTGGGAGGAGAGCTGCAGCAACCAGAGCCAGAGGGGCCAGAAAAGCAGCCCACGAAGCAGGTCAGTGCTGGGAGCAGAGTCACAGAAGCAGCCTTCAGAGCAGACCTGTCCTGGGAGCAGAGCTGTAGCAACCAGAGCCAGAGGGGCCAGAGAAGCAGCCCAGGGAGCTGGAGGCAGAGCAGCAGCCGTGCTGAGGCAGAGTGGAGCTGGAGCTGGGGCTGGAGCAGTCCAGAGCTGGGTGCGGTGAGCAGCTGGGGAGACCGAGGGGAACCCTGGGCAGTGAGCCCAGCACAGGGAGACGCCTCATCCAAGAGGCTCTGCAGGCCAGGCTTGGATCATAACCCCAACAGGGCGGGAGCGACACTGGGACGGAGGGTCCTACCACTTAGAGCCTGAGAGCGTGTGGCCACCACCAGAGCAAGTGTCCAACCCGCAGCATCCCTGCAGCACAGCCAGGCCCTGAGAAGGAGGCCTGGGACTTACAAGGAACAGACGGTGAACTGCCCTGACATTCCAGAGACACTGTTTGTGATGTTCCCTGCCACAGAGCGGGTTGATGTGTTTCCTTTAACCTTTCCCGTTTTTCCTTATTCTTTTTTAAATTAATTGTTGATTAAATAACTTGCATTTGCTTTAACTTGTATGTAATGGTCAGTGGATCAGAGAAGTGCCCAGTGCAGAGAGAGTACCCTGGAGTGGGGACACCCTAGCCCCTGTCCTAGGTGACAACAGGAGGGTTGGGGGTCGAGCCCCCCAGGAATCCTGGGCCCAGCCTTGTTGGGGTTACGAGAACTCTGCCAGACAGGAGAGTGGAAGGGGAGTCCTCAAGGGCAGGGAGGCCACTGGGTAAAGGAAGTGGGAGCGAGGACTCAGATCCTTTTGCTAGCCCACTTCACCAGGGTAGTGCAGAAGCTCATTCTGCCTCGCTTACATCTACAACAAATTGTATCGTCATGATCAGACTTTACCAAAGCAAAAATTATTGGCAAAACTTCCCCAATGTGAATCTTTCCATTGACTTCAATGGCCTTCGGGTTAGGTATTATTTAAGACAATTGTTTGTATTCTGATTAGAATAAGTTTGTACACTTGAAGTTGAACCTGCGCAGATAAATCTTGCAGGACAGGACATTTTGCAGAACCTTAAACGTATAACAGTCTTCTTCAAACTCACCATCTATAAATACTACAACGGGCAACACTAACACGTCCTTCAAATTACTGATGAGCAACAGAGCAGGAGTGTTCTAAATCTCAACACTCTACCTGGCCAGGAGAAAGGGACTGATCTGCAGGATGGAGTGACCGTGTGAATGCGCACAGGAGCCCCTACAGTCATAAAGAAACTTAGACCCCTGGCTTTATTGTTTCTAAGGATATGTCTACAATGCAATTAAAACCCATGCCAGCTGACTTGGGCTCACAGGGCTTGGGCTGAGAGGCTGTTTAATTGTGGTGTAGATGTTTGGCTCAGGCTGGAGCCCAGCAGCTAAGTCCCAGCAAGGTGGGAGGGCCCCAGAGCTCGAGCTACAGCCCAAGCCTGAATATCTACACTGCAATGAAACAGCCACTTAGCCTGAGCCCTGTGAGTACAAGACAGCTGGCATGGGCCAGCTGTGAGTTTTTAACTGCAGTGTAGACCCAGCATAGAAAATTGTCATTTTATCAGTGTTGAAGATTAGAAGAGCTATTACTTGGTATTTTAAAGGTTGCGGGGGGGGAGGGGGGTCAGAGTACCTATTAACTTTGATGCTGTTCCCCTAAATATAGAATAATAGAATCAAAGAAATGTAGGGCTGGAAAGGATCTCAAGAGATCTAGTGCAGCTCCTCACGCTCAGGCAGATAAAGTATACTGAGACTATTCCTGACGGGCGTTTGTCTCACCTCTTCTTAAAAACCTCGAATGATGGGGATTCCACAACATTATTCAGAAGCCTATTCCAGGGTTTAACTAGTCATACAGTTAGAAAGTTTTTCCTCATGTCTAATCTAAATCTCCCTTGCTGCAGATTAAGCCCATTACTTCTTGTCCTTCCTTCAGTGGACATGGAGAACAAATAGTCACTGTCCTCTTTATTTTAACATATTTGAAGACTTATCAGATTCCTCCCTCAGTCTTCTTTTCACAACATTAAACATGCTGCAGTTTTTTAGCCTTTCCTCACAGGTCATGTTTTCTAAACCTTTTATCATTCTTGTTGCTCTCCTCTGGGCTCTCTCCAATTTGTCCACATCTTTCCCAAAGCGCAGTGCCTAGAACTGGACACAGGACTCTAGTTGAGGCCTCACCAGTGCTGAGTAGAGAAGGATAATTACCTCCCATGTCTTACGTGTGACATTGCTGTTCAAAGATCGGTGACAGGGCACTATCAGTAGCACCCTAGTCACTGAAATTACGGTAGCACAGGGAAGAGTGCAGGCTTCATTGTGTTGGGGATTACTGACACCTGGGTGGCCATTGTTGGGCCGCTGAGGCAGTTGGCTCAGTAATTTGGAGGATATAAGTGGCAGGAACAGGAAGCTGGAGGGAAGCTCAGAGGGTGAGCCTGGGTGAGGAAATAAGGGTTCCTAGAAGTCTCCCCCTGCTGTAAACCTGTAACATGTTCTATTGTACTATATAAGTGAAGAATAAATACACACATGGTGAAAGGGTAACAACCTGAGGTGTTTGTGGTTAAGAGATCAAGAAAGAGGCCAGGCAGTGTGACACACTGGGTACTGACAGATTTAGGTTGGAGGTCATCTGGCTGAATAACTCTCATGGACTGAACTTACTGCAGATACTGTACCTTTTCCACATTACTGGACACAGTTTTCTTAACATTCTTATCAAAAGTTCTTTGATTATAAAAAAAAATCTTCAGTCAAGTTTTCCCTTTTTTACTATGTACTTTTAACAAACAAAAAATGTCATCCTGAACAATCTGAGTTTTTACCTTTTAACTTGAGGAGGGGTCTGAGAACATTGGTGTAAACCTTACTCACTTTTTCTCTCTGTGCCTTTTCTGTCTTACTTCTCACTCATTCACTGTATCATTTTGCTGTTGCTCTCGCTATTCTGAACTTTTGCTGGCTCTGTACTGGAGTGTGTGTGTGTGTATACTAATCTATGGGTTCTATATAAGAAAGCTAAAAAACAGTAGTTGCTTGTTCTATGCTCCTGTGTTGCTCTATCTGAGTCTCTCTTCCTCTTTTATCCCTACAGTATTGCTGACCCATTCCCATATTACCAATAGGGTGCTTTCACCACCACCCCAGACAGAAGAACACCCCCAGGGAACTCTCTCGCTTTAACATGCATGAGGCACAGTGCTTTAATTATTGCTAGTGCAATTGTAAACTGAATATAAAGGCCCCATCCTAGGCAGTCCTCCAGCCAATTTACACTCTTCCACCAATGCAAAGCAGCGCTAACCTCAATATATCTGGCCCTATGAGGATCTTCTCTGTACAAGGGGATCCTCAAGTAGCACAAAGCTACACTGTAGTTTCTGGGCTCCCTGGCATGTGGGAAGCATGGTTAGGGAAATGGGTACCGCCAGGCTTCCCAGTGCCTGTGACCAGTTTGGCTGTCTTAATATCCCTGGGGCTGTTAGCAAAGGCAGTTCTCATGCTACTCGAATGTATAATGAGGGATTAACTCTATGCCCAGCTAGTGTATGCAAAGGTGGTTTAAAGCCATCTCTGCCCTCTCCCCACAACTCCAGACTATGCTTTGTGTTCATTGGCTAGAGGGGCAGATGGGACTAGCATTTTAGGCTTCTTGGTAAAGAGTTGTAAAATGTGCTGGCTTTGCTCTTTATGCAAAGTGGGTTCTATAGCACCACAGCCAAGAAATAGGAAATAATGCAAACATAATCCAGGTAGGTGCAAGAATCACTAAAACCGCAATTCTTGACAGAATGCAGAATGAAAGAAGCAGACAAAGGAGCTGGACCCACAGTAATTATAGGAGCTTAACAGATCAATATCAAAACCACGGTCTGTAGCCACATACATGACCAAACAGCTAATTTCTTTGAAATTGAGAACACTTTGAAATTAGATGGAACTCCCATCACCAAAGTAATGAAAAATATTCTCTAACTCAAATAAGCACCAGTGCGTAACAAAGAAAATGCCACATTCCATGGAAAGCAGACAACAGAGAAAAAATGAACAAACAAAAATAGAAGAAAATAGCAGCAAAGCACTGCACTTGTCCATTACAACAGATCAAATGACACAGCCTAAATCAAGAGGCAGTGATGCATTGTGTGAGAAACAAGCTTATTTGGCCCATTTATGCTAACGGCTTTCACTAAATCAAACTAACTTGATTTCTGAAAAATGTTTTAACTGAAAGAGCAATGAACTGGAAAGACACCTACAATCTAAATGTTAAAATGAGGGAGAGTCAATGTGTAGATTCCAAATATTTGTGTGCTTGTGAATTGTAACCCAAAATCAGCCAAAACTGATCACTCTGACAAAGAAGTTCTGTCTGCACCTGGGCAGAATAGGTGTGTCTATGCAAATACAGTCTGCTCCTCAAGTCTTTTTGCCTAATGCATCACTAGATGTTAGGGGAGAGCTCATTCAGACCCTGCATGCATCAGTATTGGATTGTGTGTGTCTTTGGGGCACTTACCCAGGGCATGATTCTTACTTACACTTTATTCCCTTTGCACTTCTGTGGCCCAAAAGGTCATAAAGCTGATACCTCTGATCATCTTGGAATTTCCTCAGGATAAAAAGAATCCCTGGGTGGTAATGATGCTCTAAACCATCCCTTTCAGAGCCTCCAGCATGGGGAATATGGCTACTCTGTGGCCATTCACAGCTGCCAGAAAGGCTTTTTGGTGCCAAAGGTAACATGATGCAAGTAAGAGCAACCCTGTGGCTTCTCTAACACCCTGGATTCCAAGCTGGCACTTAGTCAGCCCCAGAAGAAGGGGAGTGCAAAGGTGGCATAATGTCACTTTTGCATTCCCTGCTCTGTTCTCATACTGAGCAGAACATGGCTGGAATAGAGAATTGTTATATAAGAACATAAGAATGGCTATACTGGGTCAGACCAAAGGTCCATCTCGCCCAGTATCCTGTCTTCCAACAGTGGCCAATGCCAGCTGCCCCAGAGGGAATGAACAGAACAGGTAATCATCATGTGATCTATCCCCTGTCACCCATTCCCAGCTTAGGGCAAACAGAAGGTAGGGTCACCATTCCTGCCCATCCTGGCTCATAGCCATTGATGGACCTATCCTCCATAAATGTATCTAGTTCTTTTTTTAACCCTGTGATAGTCTTGGCCTTCACAACATCCTCTGGCAAGGAGTTCTACACGATTTCTGTGCGTTGTGTGAAAAAATACTTCATTTTGTTTTTAATCTGCTGCCTATTAATTTCATTTGGTGAACCCTAGTTCTTGTGTTATGAGAAGGCATAAATACCACTTCCTTATTTACATTCTCCACACCAGTCATGATTTTATAGACTTCTATCATATCCCCCCTTAGTCATCTTTTTCCAAGCTGAAAAGTCCCAGTCTTATTAATCTCTCCTCTTATGGCAGCCATTTCATATCCCCACTAATTTTTTGTTGCCCTTTTTTGAACCTTTTCCAATTCCAATATATCCAATATATCTGTAAAGCACCTAGCTGGTATTTATAGGACCTTACCCGATTATCAAGAGATTCTTCAAAGCAGAGCAGCTGTTAGAGCACAAAGTCCTCAAGATACCACTTACCTAAATCTTGAACACAGTTCATTGGTAAGAAATAATGCTATCTGGTAGTCAAACTCTTAGCTTTTGTAGCTTTCTGAGTACCTTTTGTAGTAGCAATCATCTCTGCTAGAAAAGTTTCTGAGACTGTAATACTTTCTTCTTGGTGTCTCTTCCTTATATTTTACCAGAACAGTGTAGTGCTATGAACCATCCATGGTTTGTTCTAGTGAATTAGTTCTATCCCTAATTTCAGGTATATAGTAGTGATACTATATACTATATATAGTGATATATATACTGAGTATATAGTATATATAGTGATACTATATACTCAGTAGTGATATTATATACTATAGTATACTATATTAATATATTAGTATACTATAGTACAGTAGTAGAGAGAAAGGACTTTATATGATCAGATGCTCCTTTTGCTATTGTTTGTTGTTTCTGGGGATCTAAAAAAGAGGTGAAGCCTCAGACACTTCAAGTCTCACTTACTGGGTGTGAGACTCACTCATTAGCATGCTATCTCACTTTCACACATATTCCTAAGCTTATCTCACTCATTTTGAGTAAATATATAAAGATTTAAAATATTTTTACTTATGCGCTGAAAGAGATGACAAACAGTGTCTTCTCAAGTTCCCATTACTGTCAAGGGTTGTCAGGCTCGTCTTAGTTTTGCCCCACTAAAATGCAGGAGAAGAGAGAATGTTCACTCTTGCTTGCAAGGCCAAACCTTGGACTAGACGGGACACTATCCTCTATTAGCCAGTGAAGCTGGCAAATCCTGAGCCATGTTTCAAGTTTGAGCCACCAAAAGAAGTTATAAAAATAGCAAATGTGAAACCAAACTAGACATTGAAAGAAATGTGAATCTGAATCCTTTATCTATGGTTTGTTAGCATCAAATTAATTATATTCAATTTAATTACTTTATTTATTTTTACATTCATTTAATGTCTTGTTTGGTTGTGTTTTATATTAATTATTTAATTTTAATGCATTTATTTTGCATTTGTTTATTTTGGAATCTGGTTATTTTAGTTTGCTGTAAATGTACTAGGAACAATAATATATAAACCAAATAATATTTGTATTGTAATGTGTTTTTCAAATGGATGATCACTGTGACAAGGTTACATGCAAAATAAACATATTGTTGTATTGATAAAACAGTTTTCATTTTTGTTAGGTTTATATTCTCTTGTTCCGTTCACTGTGTGCCTAAACCAGGGATTAACGACTCTGGTCTTCAGGGATCTCCGATCATCCAGGTTTTTGTTCCAACCAACAAATAATTACAAAATAAAATCAAAATAAAATCTACTGAGTTTGCATTGCATTAGAATTCTAGACTTTAGTATGAATTAGGACATTTAAGTGTTTCATATGCAATATTAAGCAGTGTACATTTTAAAACAAACTATTAAGTGCTGGTTTGATTAAAAACCTGGACTACTGGATGTCACCAAGGTTAGAGTCCCTGCCTTAGCAATGACCTAACACATCACCTGGAAAGTCTCACTCTTTGGCCTTGAATCTCACTCTTAAGGACAGCCAATCCTTGGCATCTCTGCATGATTTGCTAAATCCATTTTGGTTTCTTTTATTTCAAGAGAGGGGCAGCATCTTCTTCGTTGCCTGTTACTTTATCTGGTCTCCTTCTGGGTCTCAAAGGAAGCACATCATTTCACCCAAAAGACTCTCAGAAGATATCTGAACCTATCCATTCCTTCACAAAACATTTTAAATTTGACTTTTGAGTTTCCACTGATGCTACATTTAGACACTGAGCTTTGAGTGAGGTAGTTCAGTAATTCTGCAGTTAAATCTCTCCCTTGTTGACAATCACTTACTGCTACATGGAGCCTATTAGCCCAGGCTGCTGGAATTATGTGAGCAGAAAGTTGTGTTATTCTGCCAGGATAATGTGTTTTTGCCATTCAGTTTCAGCAATCTGAAAGTGCTCCCAGTTCACTCTTTGTTAATGTTGATTCTAACTTAAGTTACAGCTTGTTTACTGCTTATACAAAATGAGTAAATAATTAACTGTCTGTCTAGGTTTTTGTATGGCACCCATCATCGTGGTGTCTGACCACTTTTACTGTCAATGTATTAAGGATTAAAAAGTGCCCAATGAACATGCCCTTCACATTCTATTTTTCATGTGAATTTTTACCCTACATTCAGTATTTTGGATCATATTGTGCAAATAATTCCATTGTTATTACACTAAAGCAGCTTGCTACTGTGGTGTATGTAATGATTATATATTAAAAATAATCACTAATGTGACTAGCTTTATTTTAGACAGAATATCTGCTATTGTTGAAAACACTACATGCCTGTTAGTAAGGACGCCTTAGTAAGGCTTGCAAAAGTATAATATGAATAATAGGCCAAGCTTGGCAAGACTGCTGAGTCCAAATAAAACTAGTATTCCGTAGCATATCAACAGGACTTTTCAAAAACTGAATAATTTTGGAATGATGAGTTAGAACCCTAAGGATAAGACCTTGCAATTCAACAATGAGGGACAGGAGCACAGAAAATCTCTCGCCTCATCTTCCCAAACCACACATTGGGACCATGACTCACTCTGTCTTCCATCTCTTTCCCACTCCTAGCTTCTGACTGAGCTCTCTTCCATCTCTCTAGGCTGCACAGCTCCCTACATAGCTGACCAATTAGGTAAGCCTCAGTCACTGGAGGTTCTATGTTAGTTCTTCC
Source organism: Natator depressus (assembly GCF_965152275.1). NCBI lineage: Eukaryota > Metazoa > Chordata > Testudines > Cheloniidae > Natator > Natator depressus. Next base: position 140,338,762 of record NC_134234.1, read on the forward strand.
TTGCTCCCATCCACTGCAAGCATTCTGAGCCACCTGCCCCTGCTGGGTCCTAGGGTGAAGCTGAAGATGAGAGCTATGTCTAGGGTAGTCAGGGAAAGGCTCAAGGACAGGTGAAGGAAAGGAAGAAGTTTCCTGTTGGGGAGGATTGAGGTAGGGTTGGCTCCACCCACAGTTTCCAATCTAGCCCCTTGTTTTATCAACCAGGCAAGGTACTAACAAGCTTCAACAGGACTTTATTTTCAAAGTGGAAACCTCTTTACCAAGCTGCTGCTGCACCCTCTGTAGCTTTCTCCCAGCCTCGCAACTCCTCTCCCTCTTTCCTGTCCTTTCAGACTCCCAACAGCCAGTGCTCCCAATTCTAATAATTACAAGCAACATCTAAACACCACACCCCTCCTCCCTTGGCCACAGAATCTCCCTATTCTCTGTCACAGGGCCCTTTAGAAACCTTTTGTGAAATCTAGGAGCCTCGCTTATCCTAAGGTGGAAAACACCTCAGGGTTGGCCAGTGTCCCCACTTTTCAGGGCTAAGGACTTTCCTCTTCTGGATTTTGAAAGTGCTTGGCACATTTTGGGTGCTATTGTAATAAGTACAAATAATACTACTATTGGGTAAGCATGAAGTTTCGGCTTTCCTGGTTTTTGTAAATCTGAGTGAAGTTCTCAACAGTATTTATTTTAATATATAGACTTCATACAGCACATTTTAACTAGTGGTGGGAAAACTTCAAAAGGCTTAGAAATTGATTAAATAAGAATAAGAACCCAGCTGTTCGGACGCTTATTCAAACTACCTGAAGTTCCTGAATTTACAAAAATGAGCTGGAAATTTCATGAGAGATTCCTTGTGAGAATTCCTGCAATTCTTGCCTTGCATCAAGCTCTTCATATCACAAAGCTAGCCCACGTTATTTTTGCACTTCCATTTACATTCCTGCCTCGAACCTGGAAGTACAGAGTGATATGTGGCATGGGGGGAATTAGCTCTTTTTAAAGTTGTTCAACTTTAGCTCTCAAACAAGATGCGGTTTCAGTTTGGAATGAAGATTTGGAGTTCTCCAACCTGGTTTTCCCATCTCTACCACTAGCTTTTGTAAGGCATTTTGTAAGGATGCAATTGTGGATAAGTACGGAACCAAAATACCAGGCTCCAGCGCCCGTTTACTTCTGGAAGGGTGTGGAATCACCATATTTGGAAACCCTTTTAAAAACATAAAAAGAAAAGGAGTACTAGTGGCACCTTAGAGACTAACCAGTTTATTTTAGCATAAGCTTTCGTGAGCCGATGAAGTGAGCTGTAGCTCACAAAGGCTTATGCTAAAATAAATTGATTAGTCTCTAAGGTGCCACTAGTACTCCTTTTCTTTTTGCAAATACAGACTAACATGGCTGCTACTCTGAAACCTTTTAAAAACATGGGACTCGATTCTACTTACATTTCTTAGTAGAAATTGTGATTGGGGGTCTGTCAAGGTTCCTCCCCCACTCTGAACTCTAGGGTACAGATGTGGGGACCTGCATGAAAAACCTCCTAAGCTTATCTTTACCAGCTTAGGTCAAAACTTCCCCAAGGTACAAAATATTCCACCCTTTTGTCCTTGGATTGGCCGCTACCACCACCAAACAAATACTGGTTACTGGGGAAGAGCTGTTTGGATACGTCTTTCCCCCCAAAATACTTCCCAAAACCTTGCACCCCACTTCCTGGACAAGGTTTGGTAAAAAGCCTCACCAATTTGCCTAGGTGACTACAGACCCAGACCCTTGGATCTTAAGAACAATGAACAATCCTCCCAACACTTGCACCCCCCCTTTCCAGGGAAATGTTGGATAAAAAGCCTCACCAATTTGCATAGGTGACCACAGACCCAAACCCTTGGATCTGAGAACAATGAAAAAGCATTCAGTTTTCTTACAAAAAGACTTTTAATAGAAATAGAAGTAAATAGAAATAAAAAAAAATCCCCCCTGTAAAGTCAGGATGGTAGATACCTTACAGGGTAATTAGATTCAAAACATAGAGAACCCCTCTAGGCAAAAACCTTAAGTTACAAAAAAGATACACAGACAGAAATAGTTATTCTATTCAGCACAATTCTTTTCTCAGCCATTTAAAGAAATCATAATCTAACACGTACCTAGCTCGATTACTTACTAAAAGTTCTAAGACTCCATTCCTGGTCTATCCCCGGCAAAGACAAAATATAGACAGACACACATACCCTTTGTTTCTCTCCCTCCTCCCAGCTTTTGAAAGTATCTTGTCTCCTCATTGGTCATTTTGGTCAGGTGCCAGCGAGGTTACCTTTAGCTTCTTAACCCTTTACAGGTGAGAGGAGATTTCCTCTGGCCAGGAGGGATTTTAAAGGGGTTTACCCTTCCCTTTCTATTTATGACACGCCCCCCAAATCTCAGCTAGGGTGAAACACTGGCTGGGATTTCTTCCTGGAGCTCTAGGAAAAACAGAGTTAATAAGACACATGCATCTCTAAATATACTACCAAGTACATAAAGACTAACAATATTTTCCACATCTCAAGGACGATTTTAACCAGTTGATTCTGCGAAACTTTCACGTGAGAGTGCATCAGCCACTTTGTTAGAAGCTCCTGAGATGTGTTGGATGTCAAAGTCAAAATCAAAATCTTGGAGAGCTAAACTCCACCGAAGAAGTTTTTTGCTATTTTCTTTGACGGTGTGAAGCCACTTCAGTGCAGCATGGTCAGTTTGCAGGTGGAAACGCCGTCCCCAAACATGTGGGCGTAGCTTTTCCAGAGCGTAGACAATGGCGTAGCATTCTTTTTCAGTGACTGACTAGTGGCTTTCCCTCTCAGACAGTTTTTTGCTGAGAAACACTACAGGGTGGAATTCTTGATCAGGTCCTTTCTGCATTAAAACTGCTCCCACACCACGCTCGGACGCATCTGTGGTTACTAGGAACGGTTTGTCAAAGTCTGGGGCCCTTAGTACAGGGTCAGACATGAGTGTCGCTTTAAGCTTGTTAAAGGTCTTCTGACACTTTTCGGTCCACTGAACAGCATTTGGCTGTTTCTTTTTGGTTAGGTCTGTCAGTGGGGCGGCGATTTGGCTGTATTGTGGTACAAATCGTCTGTAATAACCGGCTAAGCCTAAGAAGGATTGAACCTGTTTCTTTGACTTTGGGACAGGCCACTTTTGGATAGCATCCACTTTGGCCTGTAGGGGGCTGATAGTTCCTTGACCCACCTGGTGTCCAAGGTAAGTCACTCTGTTTAGGACTATTTGACACTTCTTAGCCTTAACAGTTAGTCCTGCCTCCCTTATGCGCTCAAGGACTTTTTGGTAGATGTTCCAGGTGGTCTGCCCAGGAATCCGAAAATATGGCCACATCGTCAAGGTAGGCGACTGCATATTCTCCTAATCCCGCTAGGAGACCATCTACAAGTCTTTGGAAGGTGGCGGGTGCATTTCGCAGCCCGAAAGGGAGTACATTAAATTCATACAGCCCGAGATGTGTGGTGAAGGCTGACCTTTCCTTGGCAGACTCATGTAGCGGTACCTGCCAGTACCCCTTGGTTAAGTCCAAGGTAGAGATGAACTGGGCCCGTCCCAGTTTCTCTAATAGTTCATCTGTGCGTGGCATTGGATAGTTGTCTGGGCGAGTTACAGCATTTAGCTTACGGTAGTCCATGCAAAAACGTATTTCCCCATCTGGTTTGGGAACTAGAACCACTGGAGATGCCCATGCACTTTCAGAGGGGCGGATTACACCCATCTGTAACATATCCTGGATCTCCGGTTCTATAGCAGTTTTAGCTTGAGGAGACACTCGGTAAGGTTGGACTCTAATTGGGCGAGCATTACCTGTGTCAATGGAGTGGTATGCCCATTCAGTCAGTCCTGGGGTGGCTGAGAACGTTGGCGCGTAGCTAGTGCACAGCTCCTGGATCTGCTGTCGCTGCATACGCCCAAGGGTCATGGAGAGGTTCACCTCTTCCACACCACCAGCACATTTCCCTTCGTAGTAGACACCTTCAGGCCACTCAGCGTCGTCTCCTCCCTGGGCTGTAAACTGACAAACCTTTAATTCTCTGGAATAAAAGGGCTTTAGAGAATTAATATGGTACACCTTAGGCTTTCGGTTGGAGGTGGGGAATGCTATGAGATAATTAACAGCTCCCAGGCGCTCCTGGACCGTGAATGGCCCTTCCCACGATGCTTCCATTTTATGGGCCTGGAGCGCCTTTAAGACCATGACCTGGTCCCCTACTTTGAAGGAACGCTCTCTGGCATGTTTATCATACCAGGCTTTTTGCTCTTTTTGAGCATCCTGTAAGTTTTCTTTAGCAAGGGCTAAAGAGGTTCGGAGGGTGTTTTGTAGGTTGGTTACAAAGTCCAGAATGTTAGTTCCTGGAGAAGGTGTAAATCCCTCCCATTGCTGCTTCACCAACTGCAATGGCCCCTTAACCTCACGGCCATGTACAAGTTCAAATGGGGAAAACCCTAAACTGGGGTGTGGTACAGCTCTGTAGGCAAAGAGCAACTGCTGCAACACTAGGTCCCAATCACTGGAGTGCTCATTTACGAATTTACTTATCATGGCCCCCAAAGTTCCATTAAACTTCTCCACCATGCCATTTGTTTGATGGTGGTAAGGAGTGGCAACCAAGTGATTTACCCCATGAGCTTCCCAAAGGTTTTTCATAGTTCCTGCCAGGAAATTAGTCCCTGCATCTGTGAGGATGTCGGAGGGCCAACCTACCCTGGCAAAAATGTCTGCTAGTGCCTGGCACACACTTTTAGCCCTGGTGTTGCTTAGAGCTACTGCTTCCGGCCATCGGGTGGCAAAATCCATGAAAGTCAGTATGTACTGCTTTCCTCTGGGTGTCTTTTTCGGAAAAGGACCCAGAATATCCACAGCTACTCGCTGAAATGGAACTTCAATGATGGGGAGTGGCTGGAGAGGGGCTTTGACCTGGTCTTGGGGCTTTCCCACTCTTTGGCACACCTCACAAGACTGGACATAGGTAGAAACATCCTTGCCCATTCCCTCCCAGTGGAATGACCTCCCCAAACGGTCTTTGGTCCTGTTCACCCCAGCATGGCCACTAGGGTGATCATGGGCTAAGCTCAAGAGCTTGGCCCGGTATTTAGTTGGAACTACCAACTGTCTCTGAGGATGCCAGTCTTCCTGGTGTCCACCAGAAAGAGTTTCCTTGTATAAAAGTCCTCTTTCTACAACAAACCTGGATCGATTAGAAGAGCTGAGAGGCAGTGGGTTGCTCCGTGCCGCCGTCCAAGCTCTCTGGAGGCTTTCATCTGCTTCCTGTTCGGTCTGGAACTGTTCCCTTGATGCTGGAGACATCAGTTCCTCATTGGATTGTGGACCTAGGCTTGGTCCCTCTGGAAGCGATATAGGGGATGGAGCTGTTTCTGTTGACTGTGAACCGCTCTCCGCTGGTGCACTATGTTGGGATTCAGGCTCCGGCTGAGCCTCTTGTGTCGGGTTATCGGCTGCTGCCAGTTCAGGGTCGGTGGGGCCCTCTGGTGTTGAGGTTGCAAGTACTGGATTCAGTGCTGACAATGGGTCTGGTGTTGGTTTTTCGGCTGGTTCCGGTTCTGGGACTGGTTCCGTCTGGGTCTCTGGGACTGGATCCACTACTGCTGTTGCAGACATTGGTCTGGGGTCCGGGTCCATCACCTCTGACCGGGTCCTGATAGAAGTTTCCGGAACAGAGCTAGGCCTCACGGCTTGTTTAGCCTGGCTGCGGGTGACCGTTCCCACCCTCTTGGCCTGCTTCACATGATTGGCCAAGTCTTCCCCCAACAGCATGGGGAAGGGATAATCATCATAGACTGCAAAAGTCCACGTTCCTGACCAGCCCTTGTACTGGACAGGCAACTTGGCTGTAGGCAAATCGAAAGAGTTGGACTTGAAGGGTTGAATCGTCACTTGGATCTCTGGGTTGATTAAATTGGGGTCCACTAAGGAAGCATGGATAGCTGACACTTGTGCTCCGGTGTCCCTCCACGCGGTGACCTTCTTCCCGCCCACACTCACAGTTTCCCTCCGCTCCAAGGGTATCTGGGAGGTATCTGGGCCTGCGGACCTCTGGTGTGATTCCGGTGCAATGAACTGTAATCTGTTGGGGTTCTTGGGGCAGTTGGCCTTTACATGCCCCAGCTCGTTACATTTAAAACATCGTCCAGCTGACGGGTCACTGGGGCGAGGAGGGTTGCTGGAGAATGGGGTGGTGGGATGATAAGGGGTCTGGAGGGTTCTTTGGGAGGTAGGTGGGGCTTTGGGCGGCCCCCGGTAATAGGGTGGGATCTGGGGTTGTCCCTTCTGGTCTCCGCTCCAACTGCGACCAGTTTTCTTCTTCTCTGCCACCTCCACCCATCTGGCTCCAATCTCTCATGCCTCGATTACAGTTTTGGGCTTCCCATCTAGGATGTACCTTTCTATTTCTTCAGGAACACCCTCTAAGAATTGTTCCATTTGCATTAGGAAGGGCAAATCTACTGGAGATTCAACACTTGCTCCTGATATCCAGGCATCCCAATGTTTCACAATGTGGTAGGCATGTCGGGTAAATGACACGTCTGGTTTCCACCTTAGGGCTCTGAACCTCCGACGAGACTGCTCGGGTGTTATCCCCATTCTGACTCTCGCCTTGGATTTAAACAGTTCATACTTGTTCATGTGTTCTTTAGGCATTTCAGCTGCCACCTCAGCTAAGGGTCCACTGAGGTGCGGCCTCAGCTCTACCATGTATTGGTCAGTAGAGATGTTGTACCCAAGGCAGGCCCTTTCGAAGTTTTCTAGGAAGGCCTCAGTATCATCGCCTGCCTTGTAGGTGGGGAACTTTCTGGGATGGGAAGTGGTACTTGGAGAAGGATTGCTAGGGTTTGTTGGGATATTCTGCTGAGCCTTTATCTTCTCTATCTCCTCCACATACTTCCTCTCTTTTTCCTTCTCCTCCAGTTCTTTGTCCCTTGCTTCCTAGCTCTCCTGTGAGCAGCCGCTTGGTGTTGTTCTGCCTCTTTCGCTGCCTCCCTTTCTTGTTCCTTCTCCTCCTTCTTCAGCCGCATGAGTTCTATCTGTCTTTCATGTTCCCTTTGTCTTTCCTCAGCCTGAAATCTGGCTAATTCCAGCTGTAGTCGAGCCGTGGGTTTTGTCATTCTAACCTCTCTGTTTTTAACTAACTTTACACCCGAAGTTTAGAAATAAACAAACAAAACTTGGCTGTAAAATTTTGCTGTGCTGGAATAGAATACCTATTCTCTGATAGTGATTGTCAGCCTACAGAAAAAGACAATTCCCTTGTCTCTGCTCTGGGCCCAATTCAAAGCAAAAAACTTCCAACTACTTGGAAACCTGTTTACCCAGCCCAAAGAAAAAACAAGTTTCCTTTTTAAACTTGTGCTCCTTGTAAAAAATCAAAATCCAAAAAAAAAAAAACAACCCCTGCCACTTTTGTCTCCAGGCAAATGGGTAGAACACCCCCCCTTCTATTTACTTTTAGGGAAAAAAAAAAAAACTCTGGGTTGGAAGACTGTGAATTTCCCTGCAGGAGTTAAGTACCCTGCCTCCAGGCAAAGAAAACCTGCAATTCACAAAGATAATCCCCTTTTATCTCTGCTTGGCCACAAAGCAGAGAAAAACAAGCTGCTTTCTGGACTTCCTTTCCAAAGGAAAAAAAAATCTCCTTTTTTAAAATCTGTATTTCTAGTTCAAAAAATCTCAACTGGATCTCAAAACGATTTCAGGTTAATCCCACCACTATGCCACCATGTCAAGGTTCCTCCCCCACTCTGAACTCTACGGTACAGATGTGGGGACCTGCATGAAAAACCTCCTAAGCTTATCTTTACCAGCTTAGGTCAAAACTTCCCCAAGGTACAAAATATTCCACCCTTTTGTCCTTGGATTGGCCGCTACCACCACCAAACAAATACTGGTTACTGGGGAAGAGCTGTTTGGATACGTCTTTCCCCCCAAAATACTTCCCAAAACCTTGCACCCCACTTCCTGGACAAGGTTTGGTAAAAAGCCTCACCAATTTGCCTAGGTGACTACAGACCCAGACCCTTGGATCTTAAGAACAATGAACAATCCTCCCAACACTTGCACCCCCCCTTTCCAGGGAAATGTTGGATAAAAAGCCTCACCAATTTGCATAGGTGACCACAGACCCAAACCCTTGGATCTGAGAACAATGAAAAAGCATTCAGTTTTCTTACAAAAAGACTTTTAATAGAAATAGAAGTAAATAGAAATAAAAAAAAATCCCCCCTGTAAAGTCAGGATGGTAGATACCTTACAGGGTAATTAGATTCAAAACATAGAGAACCCCTCTAGGCAAAAACCTTAAGTTACAAAAAAGATACACAGACAGAAATAGTTATTCTATTCAGCACAATTCTTTTCTCAGCCATTTAAAGAAATCATAATCTAACACGTACCTAGCTAGATTACTTACTAAAAGTTCTAAGACTCCATTCCTGGTCTATCCCCAGCAAAGACAAAATATAGACAGACCCACATACCCTTTGTTTCTCTCCCTCCTCCCAGCTTTTGAAAGTATCTTGTCTCCTCATTGGTCATTTTGGTCAGGGGCCAGCGAGGTTACCTTTAGCTTCTTAACCCTTTACAGGTGAGAGGAGATTTCCTCTGGCCAGGAGGGATTTTAAAGGGGTTTACCCTTCCCTTTATATTTATGACAGGGTCTGAAATATATTTTTATTCAATAGGAACAACTCGGTGCTCAGCACTATGAAAATTCTGCCCATTGCATTGAGATGCCTGAATAGGAGCCGAGCTGTTTTGAAAATCTGGCCACTTATTCACTACTTGTGTTTGATCTCGTGTTTTGATTCTGGGGGAGGTTGTATACATAGAGATATTACTGACATGTGAAGATGATGGCTCTTCTCAACTGGTTCATTTATTCATGAGGGAAGAACCACAGTGCTTTTGGTATTATTCCCAGAAGAAGATGGTATTATTCCTTTAGAAGATGGCACATGTGAAAATGACCTTACCTCACACTGTCAGCATATCAGCACTTGGCACTCTACTGTCTCTCAGAGATGATGCTTGAACAACATCAAATTCTGGCAGATGCCCCCAAAAAGGACAGGGTAAGTGAATGGTGCACACCCATCTCTAACTGTGAGGCTTAACAGTCACATCACATTACATCTAATAAACTGTAACAATTTAACTTAACATTTTGGAAGGACAAAAAAATTAATACCATTCCCTTAACCATACTATTTTTTAAAGAGATTGGTGATTCAGCTGAGCGAAGATTCAGCCACTGACAAATTAGCCCTGTCAGCTCCTGTATATAAAAAGATGCTTTGCTGAAATGTATCATTTACAAATACCAATATGCTGTATACGCTAATAGGGGTTTTCCAAATAAAAAAACATATATGTCTTTTTAGCACTTTGAAATTATGCTTGTCGAACACAGTGCATTTCATGGAGTGCTGACCTTAGATGACATCACATACAGGGCTGTATAGTGAATACTTGATAGAGAGAGAATGCAAAATAGCCATTATACATGAGAGTTGGATGAATTTATGAATACTACTCATTTTAATTTAGTTTATATGAGTTGAATATATCCTCCAGGAAGGAAAACAATTATAAACTAAACTTAACTTTAGGAAGAGAAAGGGCGGTCAGGTCACTGACTTGTAATTCAAGAGACCAGGGTTCAATTCCTTGCTCTGCAGCAGACTTCCTGTGTGATCATAGACAAGTCTGTGTTTCAGTTCCCATCTCTAACAGGGGTACTAGATTGTATTTACACTACCTCACAGGGTGTTGTGAGGATAAATACAGAGTGTGAGAGGCTCAGCCAGTAGTATTGTGGGGGAGGGGGATATAATTAGCTAAGATATATAGGTAGAAGGAAAGAAAAAATTAAAATAGGTGAGATTGGTCTCACAGCATTACTTTAATGACCTGAAAATCAAAGTCAGGGAACAATTTTCAAACTCCCACACCCATTTTCAACTCTGAAAATTGCCACCTTGAGACCTATGATACTGAATGGTTAATACTGAAGTCATGCAAAGCTATGAGAAAAATCTAAATTAATTGATGTTACTGCTTGTGACTCGTGAAGAGTATCAACTGCCAAAAACTACAGGAATCAGCGGACTTTTCACAGAAGTATCTCAGACTTGGTGGCCACCTACCAAAAATCCCCAATAACCTGGACCCTTATATCTAACTTTCCAAGGCACTTGAGGGATCAAGAAGCTTCCTATGGAACTCTAAATGAAGATGTCCATCCCTTGAAGTTTTGACAAGCTTTCCCAGGAGCTCTCTCTTATTTTTGCCATGTACTTTTGCCATACTCAGCTTGTCTGAGAGGGTGGAGCTCTGCTCCTGTAGAACATCTAAGGTCAGCACTTCAAACAGTTACAATTAAGTCAATATTTTGAGCACCTGCTCACCTGTCAGTACAGGTGTACGTACGTCAACACTTAGAGCACATGTGGGGGATTCATCTCAATGCCTCTAATGGCTTAGGTAGTCTGCAGGAGCCCCACTTCTTAAGACTTTACTGTGTGTGGCAATGCATATTGTTGAGTGTATTGGGACACTCTAGCTGAACTAACAGTCTGGTGTATTTTGTGAAACTCATCAGCCTCCTCAACATTGTCAGTGCCCTCCAACAGTCGTTAGGAAGTTCACTGGATTCTGATGTATCATTCTGAGGTTCCCAACTTGAAACTGAATAACTTTTATAATAGGCCCTTCAGTGTCTCTCTCATTTGGTCCATTCTTCCTCCCTAAGGCCCAACCACCCAATCAGAATGTAGCTTTGGCTAAGCACAGTCCTAATTGGACACTAGTGATTTTCTGTAACTTCAGAACTTAATTTTCTCTTGAAATTATAAAAATAGTACCTAGCTGGAATTCTGGCCTTTTTTTTTTTTTTTAATTACCATGGGCAAGACTACGTATTTCAGCTTCTTGTTTTAGTGAATACCAAGATTTATGTCACTTGCTGGAGCTAACTCCTGACCTTGATTTCACCTTGATTTAAAAATCTTCATACTCATTTCAGCTGGTTGATATATACTTAACTAATTAGCTATTTTGGTTGATGGTTGGCTGAAAGCTGCTGAGTAAATAGTCTGTGTCTAGCGTTATCCTCCTCAAAGGGCAATACAGAAAACAATGTCAGCTCACAAGACTGCATATGCAAAAACATGCATATGATAGGCTGCAGCTGAATTAGTTGACAACTATTAAGTTTTTCACTGATTTAGTGTACCACAGTACATAATACTATTTGAACTTGTTACTGAAAACTAGATTTAAAAAAATACAATCACTAAACATGTAAAAAGTGTATAACCAAAAACTTCATAGGTCAGGAATTATGCAAATGAAAAGGGTGGCAGGCAGATTGTACATACCGAACTGGAGTGGAGGAGTACAGTGTAGGTGCAACTATGGTAATCTTATTAGGCCTCAATATAATGAGCTCTCAGTTTGGCCAGTGTGAATGAAAAATATAACAATTCAGACACTTGCGTCAATATAAGCAGCCTGATTAATTGTTGAATGGGGTAGTTGGAATTCTGTGAGGGAAATAAAGTGGATTACAAGGATCAAAACAGAGGGAAGCACTCCTACAAGTTAAGTTGTAGTTTCGACTCCAGTAAGTCAGTTGTGAGGCTGGGTGACTGGAGCAAGTCCTCACACATTTAATTTTTATTTTCATTATTTTAATTTTTTTAAAGGAAATATTGTACAAACACATTAAAAGAACATTAATTTTATATATTTAAGGACTCAAAAGTCAAGAAGCACAATATTTAAGGATGAATATGTAACCCAAATTCTTACTTCTTGTGTGTATATGCATTCCGTGATGGTCTTTAATTACCTGATAATATACGGTCTCTTGGACCATATAATATATCACAATATTTTTCCATGACTTTAAATACACGTTTCACTGTTATAATGGTCCCCTGTATCTTTATCAACTGAGACTTTTTTTTATTAGGTTCTGTTCTCTCTAAATTATATATTGTAATAACTTGGTGATCACTGACATTTTTATTTTTATTTTTGTTTGGAGAAAGATATTTTTTTTCTGAATAGTAACTTAGTCTTGTGCACCTCACAAGCTGTTCCTTAAAGAGAACTGCCACACCTAAGGTCAGTGGAGACAATCAAACTACAGTTCCTTCAATAATAAAACTGCTGGAAAAATATTCCCTTGGAGGGGCCAAATGCTTTAGAATTTACTCTTCTCTACCTTTTTCAACATAGCCCAAATTTACTAGGGCACGTGCTACTAGATTAATCTTTCCTCTGGGTAGTTTGTGAGAAGGAATTTGTGGGAGGAGGAGTTTTTAGTGGGGTACAACTTAGTTTTTAAAACTTTTAAAAACTTAGTTTTTAGTGGGGTGTTATTCCTATTTTGAAAGGTCTGATTGTTTGCAGCTGTATATAGCAGGAGTTGCTGCTAGTTTTGTTTGTTCTTTATGTTCAGTTATGCTTTCAAAACAATTGTCAATGGTTCCTAGCATGCAGAATCAGAGAAAAGTGAAAAGAAAGCAGAGCCATGAGCTTACCCTACCTTATCCCCCTCACACTAGCAGTAGAGGTGTCAGCTATAGAGAAAAGAGAGAGACTATTCTTTCCCAAGGGTTGGTGCAGTACGTGCACCCTCATCCATGTGCTCCCCACGAACATTGGGGGGATTTTGCTTTCTGAGGTATATTTCTCCCATAGACGCCCCATGGGCTGGCATGGTTCCATAACTCTCCTAAGGCCAAAATCTTATCCAAATGTATATACACTCAAAGGGGAAGGAATCAAGTTGCAATTAAACCTTAACTTTTGCATTTCCTAACTTTAGAGAGATTAACTTTACAACCTGAACTACACTTGCTATTTACATATATTTATATTCCATCAAAAATGTATCTAGTGATGTCTTGTTTTCATAAGCGCAGGATTTGCATTATTAGAGGTGGCTAAAATTTTTTGACAGAATGTTTTTCCATCAAAAAATGCTGTTTGTCAGAACTGAAACTTCCCACAGAAACATGTCAATTTCAATGAAATTTAATTCCCCCCACCCCCACAAAAAGTTGAAAAGAAAAAAAAGCATTTTGATAAGATGCCAAGGTGGTCAGGAATGCAACTCCATGATCTAGTGTCCATAAGTGTCTGACTGCCAGTTGCTGGGACTGGAGGACAGGGGATGGATCACTTGATAATTTCCCTTTTCTGATCATTCCCTTTGAAGCTGCTGGCATTGGCCACTGTTGGAAGACAGGATACCTGGCTGGATGGACCATTGGTCTGACCCAGTATGGCTGTTCTTAGGTTCATTTCAACATTTTTCAAATGGAACATTTTGACTTTTCATTTCAAAACAATTTTTCATCTCAAAATTTCTTATTTTATAATATAAATATTTCATTTCAAATCAGTTAAAAAAACCATTAAATTGCATTTACCTATGCTACATTGCCTTATGGGAGTTATAGTTTCAGCCCTCATTCTCCCCTAAGGGTCAGGCTCCCTACAGGACTATATACCCCATAATGTATTTCCTCTACATCATGAATTGCATTGCTAGGTGCATTATGGGAGATGTAGTCCAGACAGGGAGTCTGGCCCATAGGCAAGAATGGGGGCCAAAATATGTGCAGCATACTGGGGTGTAAATCAGCAGTGTTCCAGCATGCAACAAACTGTCCATGTGGACCCTGCTGCCATGCACTGAAAGTTCCCTTGTGTGCATTGATCTGCTTCACTTTGAAACTTTTGTGCTATAGATTTATACCCCAACTTGCCATGTATTAACTGTTCATCTCTAGACAAACCATACAACCTCCATATGGCAATAGGGAAATGCAGTTTAATGCTAAAATGCAGTTAAACAAAAAACATTTATAGTTTGAAAATGTCCAAATATTTTATTTTGATCAAAATTGTCAGAATGAAGCGTTTCAACATTTCCAAATTTCTGTTCTACTGAAAATTCAACATTCCAACTTTCTGTCCCATTTTGTGGTGAAAACAAAATGTTGAAATGTCAGCATTTCCCATGGGGGAGAAATTCCAACTTTTGCTCCATTTTAGTGCTGTATGAGTATTGTTGTTGATGAGATTAAGGAGTGTCTAGGACTCCTGTCTCGAGCAAGTGAAAACCAGAATTAAACATAGTTTTGTTGGGAAATCCCAATGTATTGTAAAGAAACATTTCGCTGAGTTGGTCACCGATTCAATGAAACTTTTGACAAAACACAAGCGGGTTTCCATTGGAAAACTGCTAATGCTTAGGGTCCACAGCTCCAGCAGGAAACCTGCTAGTCCCTGGCTCCACTCAGCCTCCATAGGCTGGCAGGCACCCCACACTCCTGTGTGAAACCTGTCAACATCCACACCTCCCGCTGGAGCCAGGGCTCTGGGTTCTGTTAGGCTCCCTGCTCTGTGGCAGCAGGCCTGGGTGAAGCCAGGACTCTCAGACTGTATTACACTGCAAGGAGCCTAGCAGCCCCCAGTGCCTTCGCTGGAGCAGGGAACCTAGAAGCAATAAGAGCCCTGGCTGGTAGGATCTCTGCCATGGAGCAGCTAAGTGAAACTGACATTCTTGGCAGTTTCATGGCTGCTATTCAGTGGTTTTGTTTCAGGAACACTATATTTCAGTGTTTCTGAAACAAAAGTTTGAGGAATCTCTGGTTCACTGCGAAATTTTGATAAGTTTGCTTTTGTTCCAAATTGGAACAAAAAAAAAATCATAAATACCAAAATCCCCAGCAAACCAAAATCCCTTAGTATCAGCCAACTTTATTCATCTCACATGTTAGCTGAGCTAACTTGAGTCAGGTACTTTTGTTCAGTAAGTTCCACCATGAAGTATACAGTGGATGACACTTACTATTATTTTACATGATGAGACTGTATCCATCTTATCAAATACCCGCAAGCAACTTTACCCACCATGGGCTTGAACCAAAGCTCATTAAATTTAACAGAAAGGCTCCCATTGAATTTGATCAGCTTTGGATCAGGTCCTACCTCTTTATTGCATTATTCTTTGTCTCAGGACAAAATGAAATTCCCACACCCTTATCATTATACACTGAGAAGTAAAATGCATGTTGATAGGTACTGATGGCCTTGCAAAGATTCTTATAATAAAGCCACATTAAATGTGCATAAGAACCTCCTAACAGATGGAGAAAATCGGAAAACCATTCATGTTAGGAGAAAAGGACAATGGAGAAATATTCACTTTTCCAAGGCATCCTACAGAGTTAATTCCTCAACACATGCTAGGCTTTTGATCTGAGATTCATTTTATTGACCTAAAGGTTAAATGACTGGGATGACGCAAGAATAATTGACAGGAAAGAGGGAAAATCGTGAGGTATTGTCAGTTCTCTTGCAAAAAAAAGACACATTATGTAAATATATGCAGAGCTTCCATCATTAAATATTATGGAAAAAATTGTGCTGTTAAAGCCAGCAAGTGTTACAGATGCTTGTTCTAGAAAAAAGGCTACCAGTTCATTACCCACTTCTACAAAAAAACCCAACCAACCATCACGCAATAGCTTTCGAAGATTTGAAAATGTGTTTATTCCTTTCTTTGCATGTTACATAGTATAGTGTGAGATAAACACCAAACTGCCACAAGCAAGAGGAAGGGAACAAGATTAACACACTGAAATATCTTTTTCTTATTTCTGAGCTTTCTTTTTGAAATCAAATTAGCACTGGGAAGGAGGGAAGGCAAACAAATCTACATCAAATAAGCAACAGAGGATAATCAGAAGATCAACCACTTGTTGCAGCCTATATGAAGTACCAGGTAAACATCTGCCTTTTGAACAAAGTGATAATAGAAAGCCAACAGTTGGAGATCCAATTATCTACAGACCTAGCTCTCAGAGAATATAAAAGGTATTATGGGTTGACTGTGGCAAATGCTATTGTAATGAAAAAGAATCAGTCTCTGCACTGATAAATATTGTCTGTACATAAGATCAGCTGTCGTCAGGAACAGACAATTTCTTCTAATACATGACAAATGCTATTCATAGGGCATATTTCATGCAGATAGCCACAGTGTAAGTTCTTGCCATACTGCCCCAGTGAGTGAGATATTGTCCATGCTACTATGCAGTCTTGAAGGGATCTCAAAGAAAAATTACAAGTACAACACCAGGGCATAGCACAGTAGTTAAGTAAAACTCTTTCTTTATGTTTAGATGAAACAGTAAAAATCAGTGTATTTGGAATCACAGCTTGAACATGAACTGCAATTCTAGAAATGAAAAGACTTTCATGTATACCTACAATGCTGCACTTTTTGAAAAAAAGATACTAACTTTCCTAAGCAGATTCATAAAATGCCTCAAATCAGTTTAGCAATCCGCAGGGTTACAAAGATGGTTTTCATGGTCTGGCCATTTTGTATCTTCATTTTGTTGTTGCGATAGGTTTTAACAGATTCATCCTGGGGGGTCAAATTAGAAATCTGAATAAAACTCCTGTCATTTCAATTACTACTCAGGAGCAAAGTGATTTGAAATACTATTTGTAACATGAAAAAGACCAGTCAGCAACAAACACCCTTCTCTTCCTTAAGAGTTATAAATATATGTATGTGTTCAGTATTGAAACTCAGCCACTTAAGGAGGGAACGGCTTATTAGTGAGAGGTAATCAATATATGAATTAATGTTAAACAACAATGGTAGACAGCAATTGTGGCCCTCTGTGTGAAACTTTCCTTCTGTAGCCAAACATTCATTAGTATTCGGTTAGAAGAAACAGCCCACAGTATACAAAGGCAGCCAAAGAAATATTTTGGGAGAGATTCAAAACACAGGACTATCCATATGCCATATATATATATTAACTATATTTAAATAACTATAGTATTCAAGATATGGACAAACATCACTCATGGGGAGTATTGAATAGAAACAATACAAATTACAACTTCAATTGGAATTATGAAAAAGAAAAAGAAGACTTGGCAAATTTCTACAGACTGTGACAACCACTCCCCTTGGGATCGGTGATAAATACACGGAACATTTTAGAATCAAGTAACTTAGGTTTGGGTGCTGAGCTCAGCAACATCTAAATAGCTTTAAAACTCTGAGCCTAAAGTTCAAAGCTGGATACCCAGCAAGAAAATCTAGACATGCTTATTGAGGAGAAACAAAAAGAAGAGCGGCTAAACATTAAGTTCAATTTTGGCGTACATTTCCCCAAAAATGGTAACAATATTGTCAACTATTTCTTAGGGAGGGAAGAGGCGGAATCCATAAAACGTGTGGTTTTTGTTTCAAACTAATGAACTGGACAAAACTGTAAACCAGAAGTTTCTTATTTAGCTAAAAACTATTAGTACTAATGACTTGCGGGTAGGATTAGCAATGAGCAACTCAACAAACATATCACAAGGTTTTCCGGCCTGGGTCTTGCCTAAAGACAATGCAACAGGGCTGTGCTACTGAAGCAGAGGCTCTGTGGGATGTGTCTGAAGCAAGTAGGCTCACCTAAGCCTTGAAAGAGGTGATGAGCTTTAGGCAAGACTCAGGCAGGGAAAACTTTTGTGGTCTTAACCCATTTCTTATGGCTTCTTACCTGTACTTTGGGTGAATGGACAATATGTTTGTTTGGAAGGAGCTATTCTGAATCATTTTAATTTGCCACTGATCACAGGCTTCCAGAGAGAAGTTGGGTCTGTCAGGTTAACATGGCTAGAAACAGGAGGGATGTCACTCCAGGATCAAGTCTAAGAGTGGTAGAACGGTGGGGTTCCACCCAGAGAGAGGTGAAGACAATGAAATCTGTCCTCTCAGGTGGTTCACTCATGAAGGACTGCAAGTGGGTGTAAGGCTCCGATCACCCTATAACCATGGCCATACAGTGGGAATAGGGGATCTTATGTCCTGGTGATCCAGTTTAAAGTAGGGTAAACTACCGAGTTCCAGTTTGGGAGAATCATAGAAGATTAGGGTTGGAAGAGACCCCAGGGGGTCATCTAGTCCAACCTCCTACTCAAAGCAGGACCAACCCCAACTAAATCATCCCAGTCAGGGCTTTGTCAAGCCAGGCCTTAAAAACCTCTAAGGATGGAGATTCCACCACCTCCCTAGGTAACCCATTCCAGTGCTTCACCACCCTCCTAGTGAAACAGCTTTTCCTAATATCCAACCTAGACCTCCCCCACTGCAACTTGAGACCATTGCTCCTGGTTCTGTCATCTGCCACCACTGGGAACAGCCTAGCTCCATCCTCTTTGGAACCCCCCTTCAGGTTGTTGAAGGCTGCTATCAAATCCCCCTTCACTCTTATTTTCTGCAGACTAAATAAGCCTAGTTCCCTCAGCCTCTCCTCATAAGTCATGTGCCCCAGCCCCCTAATAATTTCCATTGCCCTCCGCTGGACTCTCTCCAATTTGTCCACATCCTTCCGGTAGTAGGGGGCCCAAAACTGGACACAGTACTCCAGATGTGGCTTAACCAGTGCTGAATAGAGGGGAATAATCACTTCCCTCCATCTGCTGGCAATGCTCCTTCTAATGAAGCCCAATATGCAGTCAGCATTCTTGGCAACAAGGGCACACTGTTGGCTCATATCTAGCTTCTCTTCCATGTCCTTTGATGCAGAACTGCTGCTTAGCCAGTCAGTTCCCAGCCTGTAGCATGGGATTTTTCCGTCCTAAGTGCAGGACTCTGCACTTGTGCTTGTTGAACCTCATCAGATTTCTTTTGGTCCAATCCTCCAATTTGTCTAGGTCACTGTCATAAATATAAAGGAAAGGTTAATCACCTTTCTGTATACAGTGCTATAAAATCCCTCCTGTCCAGAGGCAAAACCCTTTCACCTGTAAAGGGTTAAG
This sequence comes from Natator depressus, assembly GCF_965152275.1. Lineage (NCBI taxonomy): Eukaryota > Metazoa > Chordata > Testudines > Cheloniidae > Natator > Natator depressus. Next base: position 140,357,669 of record NC_134234.1, read on the forward strand.
AAACTAAGGTAACCCCACTGGCACCTGACCCAAAATGACCAATGAGGGGACAAATCTGGAGGAGGGAGGAGAGGGAACAAAGGGTTTGCTCTGTCTGTGTGATGCTTTTGCTGGGAACAGATCAGTAAGCCTTCCAACTCCTGTTAAGTTAGTAAGTAATCTAGCTAGAAAATGCGTTAGATTTTCTTTTGTTTATGGCTGGTAAAATAAGCTGTGCTGGAGGGAATGTATATTCCTGCTTTTGAGTCTTTTTGTAACTTAAGGTTTTGCCTAGAGGGGTTCTCTATGTTTTGAATCTGATTACCCTGTAAGGTGTTTACCATTCTGATTTTACAGAGGTGATTCTTTTACCTTTTCTTTAATTAAAATTCTTCTTCTAAGAACCTGATTGCTTTTTGATTGTTCTTAAGATCCAAGGGTTTGGGTCTGTGTTCACCTGTACAAATTGGCGAGGATTATCATCAAGCCTTCCCCAGGAAAAGGGGTGTAGGGCTTGGGGGGATATTTTGGGGGAAGACATCTCCAAGTGGTCTCTTTCCCTGTTTTTTGTTTAAAACGCTTGGTGGTGGCAGCATACTGTTCAAGGACAAGGCAAAGTTTGTACCTTGGTTAAGTTTTTAACCTAAGCTGGTAAGAATAAGCTTAGGGGATCTTTCATGCAGGTCCTCACATCTGTACCCTAGAGTTCAGAGTGGGGAAGGAACCTTGACAGTCACTCTGGACCCTATCCTTACCCTCCAGTGTATCTACCTCTCCCCCCACCCCAAGTTTAGTGTCATCTGTGAACTTGCTGAGGATGCAATCCATTCCATTATCCAGATAATTAATGAAGATGTTGAACAAACCGGACCCAGGACCAACCTTTGGGGCATTCCGCTTGATACCGGCTGCCAACTAGACACTGAGCCATTGATCACTACCTGCTGAGCCCGATAATCTAGCCAGCTTTCTATCCACCTTATCTCTATCCATTCATCCATCCCATACTTTAACTTGCTGGCAAAAAATACTGTGGGAGACCACATCAAAAGCTTTGCTAAAGTCAAGTTATATGATGTCCACCGCTTTCTCCATATTCACAGACCCAGTTATTTCATTATAGAAGGCAATCAGGTTTGTCAGGCATGACTTACCCTTGGTGAATCCATTTTGACTGTTCCTGATCAGCTTCCTCTCCTCCAAGTGCTTCAAAATGGATTCTTTGAGGACCTGCTCCATGATTTTGCCGGGGACTGAGGTGAGGCTGTAGTTCCCTGGATTTTCCTTTCTTCCCTTTTTTAAAGATGGGCACTATATTTGCCTTTTTCCAATTGTCCGGGATGTCCCCCGATCATCACAAATTTTCAGAAATAATGGCCAATGGTTCTGCAATCACATCAGCCAACTCCCTCAGCACTCCCGGATTCATTGCATCCAGCCCTATGGACTTGTGCACGTCCAGTTTTTCTAAATAGTCCTTAACCTGTTCTTTCAGCACTGAGGGCTGCTCACCTCCTCCCCATACAGTGCTGCCCAATGCAGCAGTCTGGGAGCTGACCTTGTCTGTGAAGACGGAAGCAAAAAAAGCATTGGAGTACTTCAACTTTTTCCACATCATCTGTCACTAGGTTGCCTCCCCCATTCAATAAGGGTCCCACTTTCCCTAACCTTCTTCTTATTGCTAACATACCTGTAGAAACCCTTCTTGTTACCCTTCACACCCCTTGCTAGCTGCAACTCCAGTTGTGCTTTGGCCTTCCTGATTACATCCCTGCATGCTTGAGCAATATTTTTATACTCCTCCCTAGTTGTCTGTCCAAGTTTCCACTTCTTGTAAGCTTCCTTTTTGTGTTTAAGCTCACCGAAGATTTCTCTGTTAAGCCAAGCTGGTCGCCTGCCATATTTGGTATTCATTCTGCATATCAGGATGGTTTGTTCCTGTGCCCTCACTAAGGCTCCTTTAAAATACAGCCAGCTCTCCGGGACTCCTTTCACCCTCATATTAGCCTCCCAGGGGATCCCGACCATCCGTTCCCTAAGTGAGTCAAAGTCTGCTTTTGTGAACTCTAGGGTCTGTATTCTGCTGCTCTGCTTTCTTCCTTTTATCAGGATCCTGAACTCGACCATCTCATAGTCACTGCTGCCTAGGTTGCCACCCACTTCTACTTCCCCTACCAATTCTTCCCTGTTTGTGAGCAGCAGGTCAAGAGGAGCACAGCCGCTAGTTGGTTCCTCCAGCACTTGCACCAGGAAGTTGTCCCCAGCACTGTCCAAAAACTTCCTGGATTGTCTGTGCACCACTGTATTGCACTCCCAGCAGATGTCAGGGTAATTGAAGTCCCCCATGAGAACCAGAGAAGGGTGGGTAAAGGTCTGTCACTTGAAAACACTGCCTAGGGGAAAGAGTGGGTGTGATGGGGTGCGACTTACCATGCTAGCACCTCCTGCTGGTCATCTTGCATATCATCTCCACAGGTTGGTACACTGACTTTCAGTGGTGTCTCACCTGCCGCCAGTTCTACTCCTGGATCCATGTCGCTCTAAGGACCACAGTATCCTTTTCAGGACACAGCCCTCCAGCTGTGCCACACTCTGCTTCCCCCACACACACACACACATCTAGGGGAATGTACCGCAGTCCAACGATCCAGCCATTTCCTCAGTGGTGAGTTGGGGTGAGGTGTGGACCCGGGCCCCACTCAGTCCGGATCCCAGTCCAGGGACCCTGTAGATGGCAACCATGCTCTGCGTCTCCCCCAACCTCTCAGTCTACTTCCCTGGGCTGCTTCCCTGCAGCCCCAGCAACTTCCCTGCCCTTATCTCAGGGCCTCAGCATGCCAGTCTTGGCAGTCAGCCAGAAGCTTACTCTCACTCCCCTGATCCTGCCCAGCTCAGCTCCTCCTGCAAGGTAGCCTGTGTTCCCTCCTTGAGCTCCAGGAGCAACTAAACCTTCTCTTCCCTGCAGCTCTTCTGATACGGGCCTGCCTGGCCCTGATTGGCTGCTCCTCGCAGCCCCTCTCCTATTGGCTGCTTTCTACACAGCCTCCCTAGGGCTTCATTAACCTCTTACCAGCCAGTGTGGGGCAGATGCCCCATCACAGTGAGGGAAAGAGCTCTGCTGCACTCCCTCTGAGCCATCACACCTGTGTTTATCTAGGCATGTCTAATGCAGCAATCATTGTGAAATCTAAGTGCAAAATAATAAAGAATCACATAACAATAGATCATGCAGGATGAACATGTGCTCTACACTTTAATAGCTGCCATTGCTTAGATTTTTTAAAAAATATTTCCTCCTCTTACTTTATTCTCCCTTAACTTCAAACTAGTCCTACTTTTAGGGGAAAAAAAGTGTGTGCAAATTTTTCCATTTAGCTATGAATATGATTGGATTTGGGATCATTCTCATTTCCTCTGCTAGAATGGTCCACAGCTGAAACCCTGAGAATTCTTTTCTGCCAGTTTCCCCCTGAACTCTGTCAACCCTAGTTTCACCACTGAGTTCATATTCATTAGGAAATCACTGGTGAAGAGGCAGTTTCTAAAGTAGTAAAGTCCTTGGACATATAATGTTTTAAAGATCAGTACTAGTACCTTGAATTTGTCCAGTATTAAATACAGCATTTACCTTAGTACTCCTCATCACAGGAGAGAAGCTGGAAGATTGAGCCTTGTGGGACTTTGTACAAGACCAACCCCAATGGAGGGGCTGAAGACAGGCACCGGTGACCACTTCCACCAAACCTCAAGAAATAAGCATGCCGGGGAAGGAATATGTAGCTACTGCCCTTCATCCCACATGTGCAGGGCTTGGAAGTGAATGGAACTGCAAGAGGAATTTACATTGAGGACAAGCACTCAAGGTGGAATATAACCCAGATATCAGGGTCAATTGACACTCTTATGTAAATTCTTTCGTGACAAGATGGGAAAACCTTGTGGAGTTACAGGTTTTACAAAATTCTCAAATTATGTTTTTGGGAAGCATAAAACTAGTAGAAAACGAGAGGTCACAAACTTCCTCCTTAGTAATTTAAACCCATATCCAGTTGGTTACCTGGTTTGATCATGAGTGATTAAATTAGGGGAAGAACAGTATTTTTTTCTAGCTAGCTCTTCTCTTCCTCTCCCCGCAGTCCTGCCAAGTCGTATGTTCTATACTGTCATATATCCCCTATAACCAGACTGGGGCATTGGTTCAATACCACCCCATCAGGAAAACTCCCATTTTCTGAATCACCAATATTGCTTTCTGCAGCACCTGTGTTTTTCTTGAAAGTTTTTCCATGATTAGACCCAACATGGCTTAGCTTATAAAATCTGACACATTCATAGCCCAAGGCTGCAAGACCATGAATATTTGTAAACCTTTTTGCCAAACATACTTAAAGCTGTTTCACAGCATGGCTTCATATTAGCGATGTCCCCACCTGTGGGGATTGCTCAAACAACACAGCTTATTTGCAGAGTCTGGTCAGTTCCCAAATGCTTTATGTTTACCAACCTGCAAAACATAGACTGCCTGGAGTGGCGTCACGGCTGATTAACTGGGTCTGCAAAAAAACTTCCATTAGTACTACTGTCCCCAGTGGAGATAACATTTCAGTTATGAAGTCACATCACAATTAGTTCCCAGGTACACAGTTATTTGGTGGGGGGAGGGGGGCTCCCTTGAATATAGGTCAGCATTAGGTTGCACAATGCAACCACATCATCATTTACAAAGGTAGTTAGAATTTTAAAAACAACACAGTGAAAGATTTTCCTTATTTATGTTACAACTTAGGGAAATATAATCACTGCACCAAACAACAGGCTGGGAGCCTTTGAGAACAGAGTTGTGTGAAAACTGTTGTAAGTGAAATAAAAACTAGATCTGGGTGAAATATGTATAAAGGAAAAGAAAATGTCTTGGTTCCTCCCCCATCCCCCGTACCAATTAAAATTTTACCTGGTTTTGAGTTCATGAAATTTCTGTGAACTTATCGAAGTCTTATATCATTTCATGGAAAATGTTTTTCACTATCTGAATTAAATGTTATTTTTATGTGAAAATCCACATTTTTTAAAAATGTTGAATAAGTTGTCAGACAGAGGAGAGGGAGCTCTCCAGGGTGGAGGGGGTTAAGTACAAGTCTGCAAATCAGGGGGCTGTATGTTCTGTCTCCACCTTTTCCACTGAGCTCCACCTACACTAGCTAAGCCCAAGTTAAACTCAACCACATTTCCTAGTTAAGACAAAGCCATGGTTTCCAGTATTGGCACTTTACAATCTCTGATCCTGCAGACTCTTGCTCATATGTATTAAGATGTGCATTAATAAGGTAAATATTGTCTTTACCTTTTTATGGATGGCAAACTGAGACTTCGGCTTGGTCTACTCTACCAAGTTAGGTTGACCTAAGGATATCACTATGGGCTGTGAAAAATTTTATACCTTGAGCAATGTAGTTAAGCCAACCTAAGCGCTGGTGTAGACACTGCTAGGTCAAAGGATGAATTCTACTGACACAGATACCACCTCTCAGAGAGGTAGGTTTACTACAGTGATGGAAGAACTCCTTTCATCGCTGTAGTAAGTGCCATTGTAGTGCTTCTAGTGTATATACCTAAGGTCCAAGGCAGTGGCAGTGCCAGGATTAGAACCCAGGGGTGAAATCTTGGCCCTACTAAATTCAATGGGAGTTTTTCCTTTGATTTCAATACAGCCAATATATCACTCCCCTTCCTAGTCCAAAACCATTAAACCACTCTTCCCCTGTGTAAGGGACCAGGGCCTAGAGCCCAGCACAGCTGATATTCCCACAGTGCCACCAGGAGGCCATGCAAAGGCACAGCCAAGGACCACTATGGAGAGTAGGCACCACAGGAAGTGCCATCCAAGAGACCCAGAGTGACTAGGGTTGTCAATTTGGGTTGGATGTATTCCTAGTGGTTTCATCACAACATAGTCTTTAATTAAAGATTCATCTTTAATTCTTGGAGACTCCAGGACAATCCTGGAGGGTTGGCAACTCTAACTGTGACAGTACCCTGCAGCTCTCTGATTGGGCAAGCCCCCTTCTTAGCCCGAGAGGTTGCCCCAGGAAATTGTCTGGGCAATCACACAGACTTTGGTCTGCTGCAATGCCAGACATTGCTTGATTTCCTGATCTCCAGCCTGACTCTGACCCTGATTCCTGCCTCTTTAGTCTAACCTCGTACTGCCTCTGACTCCAGCCTCACAGTGACCCTGACTCTTGCTTCCTGATTCCGGCCTGCTACTACCTCTGGTCTCTGACACTGGCCTGACTGTTGCTTACAGAACCTGGCTCTTGCAATTCCTCCAGCTCCAGCCTCGTGACTACTGTCCCTGGTGGGCAGAATTCTGCACAGCTGTGACTGCCAACCCAGTCTGCCTAAGCGCCTGTCCATTACACCCTGCAAGTCATACTACCTCTCAAACTCTATTCCTATTTTCTGTATCTGAAAGACAAGATGATGTTGAACTACTCAATAATATTTGTAAATTATTACTGATTACTGGAACGGATATCAGGTTGGAAGTGAGCATGTTGAAGATGAAGTGGATGTGGAATGAGGATTGTACAGCAGGAATTATCACTGTAAACGGGAAAGAAATCGAGGTGGACAAATATTTTTACCTGGGTCAGCAGCTGAACAGAGACAACTCATTCAAAGGGGAATGCAGTAGGAGGCGTAAGGCAGAGTAGGCAAGTTTCAACAAAATAAAGATGTCTCTAACGGATGATGAACTGCCCATGAAGAAAAGGAAAGAACTGTTTAACTCCACTGTTCTTCCAGCAATGATATACGGAGCAGAAAGCTGGTCAACGATGAAAGCGGAGGAAGAAAAATTCGCTGTCACCCAGAGAGCAATGGAAAGGCGAATGTGTAAGATATCGCGCCGTGATCATATACAGAATGAGGAGATCATAAAGTGTACAGAGGTGACCGATGTAGCACAGGCGATGTACGACACAAAGCGAAGATGGGCAGGTCATGTAGTCCGCAGGCAAGAAAATAAGGGACAACCCGCCTCAGTGACTGGATCCCCAGAGACCACAAGCGACCACTGGGCAGACCGAAAACGCGCTGGGCGGATCCTATGACAAAACTCTTTGGTCAGAAATGGAAAGAACGTGCTCGCAACAAAATAGAATGGTGTGGTGTCGACTTGCACTTGTGGAGGGACGGTCGAGGACAAGCTGGACAAAGGTTTGGGTTTTTTTTTTAAATTATTAAAGGCTGATAAATATCCCACCATATCCTTCTTTAATCCTGTTTACCACCTATCTTTATGAACTGCCTAGAAAGAGAACTGACCTTTTTAATTAGTTTATTTTGTCAAACAAATGTAACTGTTTGAAATTTTTGAAAAATGTTTGGCTTCCTATCTCAATTGTTTCCCTTTTTTCCTGATTTTCCTTTTATTCAGTGGCAAAATGGAGAAAAAGAAAAACCTCAAAAATGTGGCTTAATAAAAAGAAGAAATTTTTGAACTTTCTTTTAAAAAATAGTTTTCAATTTTTTCAGGGATTCTCCTCCCCCTCCTCGCCCTCCCCGTTTTTGACCAGTTCTAATTACAAATCACTCATCTTGCTTTGCTTGGCTAGTATACATTTTTAATTAAAATGGACTTTTGAGTACTTTTATGCTACATTGTGAATAACTTTAAATCCTTTAAATTTTGCAAATAAATACATGCAATTTTTGGTGTTTGTGAAATCACAGAAAACAAATGTTCACAGCAGCTCTAAATGAAACTAGACATTTTTTTCTTGTCCTTTTTTTTTGGTGTAAATGGTGCTAAGCCAGCCACTTTTCATTTGTGAAATGCCGTTGCTCATTTTGGGATCATTGGTTACACATGCTGCACACCACAGTAACTGTGTTGCACATCACAGCAACAGTGGAAGAGGATGGTCAAATGGAATCGCCATTTGTTGTGACAAATTTTTCAAACTAATCTCATCCACATGATCATCCCTGCTCACAATTTTTACAAGCAGATCAACTGAAGAAGGAAATCATCTAAGCAGTCAGGCCAAAACCTCTGAAAAATGCCCAAAGAAGCTCATACTGTCACTCATCTTTTCCCCTCTTTATTTTTGTGTTCAATTTGAGAGACTTCAAAAGGGTCCAATTTTGAGTAGGTGGGTGCTTGGTGCTTTCTGAACACCAACGCTTTCTGAAAAGACCTCTTTTAGAGGTCTTCAGTTTACAACCCAAAAACTGAGAACCCCCAAATTACTAGTCACTTGTGAAAATCTTGGCCTTAGATTTTTTCTAGTTTTACATTTAAAAAAAAGTAGAAGGAACTTTAGTTTATTTTTATTGGGGGCAAGGAGGAAAAGCTGGGTGTAAAGGCATGTGTAATAGGATGTGTTTTAGGCTTCCTTGTTTTGATTTGTTTGAAGAGCAAGAAAGTTTCGAATAAACCACGGCAAAGGATAAGGGGTAGAGGAAAGGTCTAGGAAAGAGATGATGCATTTGAAAAATCTTACTCAACAAAAAAAAGAGTGAACTATGCAACTGGGCTGCTAAGCTACTCAAAGTTTTCTTCATAACAAAAGATCGAGACATTTCTAAGCTGGAAGCCAGCAGTACGACAGAGAAAAAAATATTGGCAAAAGCTTGACTTTACTGGAGTTTTTGTAGACTCAACAAGCAACAACACAACCCACCAGGACCCGAACTAACCAATGTACTGTATTGTAGAAGTAACAAAAGGAAACTGATAAAGCAAAATCTAGATAAAGAAATATAGACTTGAGTTTGCAAGTTAAATTTAATAATTGAAATGTTTTCTCTAATATTGCAGATGTCAATACTGTGTCATGGCTCTTCTGCAGTTTCCATTCCCAGGCACTTCTCTTTCTTTAACGTTACTTCCCTGCCAACTGACACATCATCTGTACCTTAATTCTGCAGTTTTCAGCTAAAGTCACATTTTTAAAATGTGGTCTCTAGTTCTGTGTGTGAAAGTATTTTTTTCACCTATGCATGCCTAAGTGATGACTTTACACATGTAAAACACCATTTTTCTAATATCTTATCCTTATCCTTGAGTTAATGTAAAGAATGATTACAATATTTACCCTGAGATGCATATTCCCCCCGCCCACCACCACCACTGCTGGGTGTAAGACACATTTAGCTTGGTCTGATAGGGAAAGAGGCTATAGAATTGAGTCTGAGTCTGGTCCTGCAGTGCACACTCATGCAAAGCACTGGTAGGGAGCTTTGCGTAAGTTAACAGTGAGTAAGAAGGTAAGAGTACAGGACTGGCTCTCAGGGGTATCTGCAAATTCTTTGGTTTTGTCTTTAGACTTCAACATTTTGTTCAGTGTGAAAGGATGACAAGCAAGGGACATTGGGCTCTTGTTCCATAATATTACCTGTCAGTTTGTCAATCAACCACAGACAACGTGCTGTTCTGCAAGTCTTATTGTTACACTGAACAGATCCTCCAATGGTACACTCTATACCCACCAACAGCCACAGAGGTAGCTCCATGAAAACCATGCATTGCTCACAAACCCCTTGGAATAGGCAGAGGGACACATTCTCCAACCCTATGGCCCACAGGATCTTCACAACTGGCTCTGGTCCCCAGCCCCAGCCCTCAGCCCTCCAGCTGGAAGGGAGGTATATTCCAGAGGACATCCCTGGGCAGCTGCTGCATGTGGTGCTTCAGAGTGGTGGGGAATTAGATATGGTAAAAAACTGGAGAAAAGAGAACATGGCCACAGACTGTAATATCATTTTTGCTTATTTCCACAGGAAGGAGGAAGATTTTTGTACCCTTGGCAAACCCCATTCCTCTCTGTGACACAGAGGCCCATTTGTGGTTCACCACGCTGTGTCAGCAACTCTTCTCAGGCCTTACCTACTCACTACACCTCACACACTGGTATCATGATATTTATTTAAACGGTGACACGTAATACCTCGTTTGAAATCTAATACCACACTGGTCATTAGTGCCACTGTGAAATGTTTGTAACAACTCTGTAAATGAAATGATGGATACTCACTGCTATTCTGTCCCTGAGACTGTAATCGGACAAAGGTGACAAAACAGATTTCTTCTACAGAAAGGGGAAAGAAAATACGGTGACAAATGCCTTGTGCAGAAAAGAGGGCTCTGACCTGCTGCCTCTGGGTCAGCCAATCCTCCTGCAGCTTTGTAAGGGGGGAGGTGTGATTATAAACTCCTGTGTATTTGCACCCTACACGCTATTGAATAATCTTTGTACAAAATATGTCTTGTGAGGTATCATTTGAAAACGAATAACTCGCTGATCATTAATATTCTTGTGTGATGTATCTACATGGTGGGTATTAAGAGTTATTGGTGTATGCTGGACTCATTACTAAAGTGTGTTTAAACCAGGCATGTCAGGGGAAGTTGGTAGACAGGTCAGCCTTAGACAAAAGGAAGGTGTATTTTCTTCTCTGACCACTCTGCTCATCAGGTAGAGACAATGAAGGTCGATTTTTACATATCAAGTCAGCAAAGCTATTAAGCAAACAAGTGGGGCAGGAGACAGCATGGCACCAACATTCTACAGGAAATAGAAGCTTGGGTTCAGTTTTAGTTTTCAAAGAATCCATTTCAAAGGGTTACTGGTTTATAGAAACAGGGGCAGATCCTAACTGATAAGCAATTGAATCAATTGATTGGGTACAATATTACTGTACTATAAAAGTGTACAGAGTCAGGTTTTTTCTAAAAGCGAATGACACACTGGTGATTAATATCATAATGAAATGTATGTATTATGAGGAATTATGGATACTTAATGATATTCAACTTTCTAGTCTAGGGCCAAACAGGGAGAAACAAGTCTCACCCAGACAGGCGAGAAGGCAGCTATTTACCTGTCTCCCATGTAAATTAAGGATGCTGGCATCAAAACAATGGAAGCCTCATTTACATACAGGTAGACGGAAAGCCCACAGGAAGGGAAGCATGAGGTCATCCTGCCTCTGGAAACAAAGCAACTGAACTGTTGAAGATATAAGTGAAGACAGAAACCATCTTTGGTATCCATCACTAGACAGACAACAGAGAACAGAGCTCTTGCAAGCTGAGAAAGATGGGTCCTTCAATCAAGGGGTGACTGAAGTCTCTGGAAACTGAATATAGTTGAGAAACCTGTTTAAGCAAAGATCTTTCACCCAGGAAGACAAAGGAAGCCAGCACTTTGTACTTCTGTTGAAGGTCTTGGCTTCGGAAAAGTCAGCCATGGCTGGGAAGAAGAAAAATAGGTGAGACACACCAGCTTGAACAAAGTCTATACCTTGCTAGATTTTTAGACTTTTAGATTATGTTTTCACTTTTAATGGCTTGTAACCCTTTTAACTTTTTACTTAACCTATGTCCCATTATTAATAAAGAGGAATAAATGAACTCTATTATTTCTCAGAACTCTCCAGGAGAAGGCTGGACATCTGGTTTTGGCAAAATTCAGGACTGGGGGTGTGTTGGGGTCACTTTGCTGGTTATAACCAAGGCTTGTGGAAGCCAGCGTGGGGTTGTAGACAGGCTGTTGGGGTCAGAGCTGCTGAACCAGGGCTGGCTGCTTAGCACACAGACACTCAGAGTCTGACCTGCATGCTAGTAGGCTGACAGTGAGCATCCCAGGAAAGCATTGTGAGGCAATCAGGGTTACGGGTAAGAGGTGATACAACCCCTCACTGGTCTGAATTTCATCCCAAACCCTGTAACCATCTCCCAGCCCACCCAGTCAATTCCCTACTATAGACCCTTGAACTGCAGACTGTTCTCTGTAGTCTGGAAGAGATAAGAATGGTGCCATGAATATAGTTAACCACTCCCACCTCTTGGATCTTCTCCACCCATGGATGGGAATGAGGTTGGAGAATGAACCAACCTAGATTTTATACATCTGTCAGAGACAAACACAGGACACTCAGAAGTTGATATGGTAAATAATGATAGTCAGGTATGACTCTGCAGGCTTTCATCCTCATGGAAAACAATTTATCAGTCACACAATGTAACTCCTACTCTTCTGTATTAGTGAGAAAGCTACCTAAGTACTGTGTTTATGGCTTTAGAATTACAAGGGAGTATCAAGAACCGGTGCCTTTCTCAGTTGCAAAGAAGAAGAAAATGAAGTTAATTAATGTGTTGTCCACATGGAACTTGAAAATTCTTTAGTCTAGGGAATACAATGTGCACTGGCTCTTCTCACTTACACTGAGGTGGGAAGTACAGTAACTACTCTGGATTTAATCAAAGCCTTCCCTAAGCCTTAATTAATTTCTGCATTTGATCTAATAATATTCAATGAAGCCTTTATAGTAACTATCAAAGCATATATAAACCCAAACCAATGCTTTTCTCCACTGTGAAATGGTCCATTATTTTGCTGTTTTATTTAAGAAGGGTTTTTCATAAACCACGGAAAAACCCAAAATACATAAATGTGATTGGACCAGCTGGTGTTAACTGACATAGTCCCACTGATCTCATAGAGCTGGTCAGGTGAGGATCTGGCCTGATTAGCAACAACTTTTGCTGAATCTCAGCAAAAAGTGCCAACCTAAAAACTAATAAATGGGGAGGGAGAGATGTTCCAGAAGGACAGTATTCAGCCAAAACTTAAACTCCTTTCTGGGCAAAAAGCCATGTACCTATATCCTTCACACACACTTTTTCTTTTCATATGCTATTCTGCAGTTACCTGGGAGGTCTGCCTCAGAAAACCAAAGTGCTGCATCATTATCTCTCTAGTTTTCACCACGCTGTTACCTGCAGGACACAAGTCCTGATTCTCCAGAGCCGCAGAAATGCAACTTAAAAAAAAAATCTAATCTCATTTGGAACAACAATAGCATGCCCCCACTAACCACAAGCACAGCATCTCAGGACAAACAGCCTTGTGGGCCTCGGCGGTAGTAATTTTCAAACCTGTATTCTTCAGATTTGATTCTACAATATGAACATTGTATTTTCTCTGACATGTTCCTTTACATACGTGAGAGCTCACACTATCCATTTGCAGGGAGACCATTGCTAATAACGTGGCATAGCTTTGCTTGCAAAAATGAACAACAACAAGCAGAATTTTTCTTTTGCCCATCCTCTTCACATTATATTCTTTACATTATATTCATTTTTGCAAAGTAAAAAAACTTTCCCTGGCACAAATGGGATAGATTGCAATAGCAAAACATTATTTTCTTTACTACATTTTTGTAATGCAGATGAAAAACCAAAATTTGCTTGATTTGCCAGCTTTCTGCAGCTAAAGATGGGTTGGGTGAATAGTTTGCATTAGGGCTGTCAAGCGATTAAAAAAATTAATCGTGATTAATCATGCATTTAACAATTAATCATGATTAATCAAACTGTTAAACAATAATAAAATACCATTATTTAAATATTTTGGATGTTTTCTACATTTTCATATTGATTTCAATTACAACACAACACAAAGTTTAGAATGCTCACTTTGTTTTTTTTATTACAAATATTTGTGCTATAAAAACAAAAGAAATAGGATTTTTCAATTCACCTCATACAAGTACTGTAATACAATCTCTTTATCATGAAAGTTGAACTTACAAATGTAGAATTATGTACAAAAAATAACTGCATTCAAAAATAAAACAGTGTAAAACTTAAGAGCCTACAAGTCCATTCAGTCCTATTTCTTGTTCAGCCAATCGCTCAGACAAATAAGTTTGTTTACATTTGCAGGAGATAATGCTCCCTGCTTCTTGTTTACAAATGTCACCTGACAGTGAAAACAGGTGTTCTCATGGCACTGTTGTTGCCGGCGTTGCATGATATTTATGTGCCAGATGTGTTAAAGCATGTGTTGAAGCATGACCCTTCATGCTTCAGCCACCATTTCAAAGGACGTAAGTCCATGCTAATGAGGGGTTTTGCTCGATAACGATCCAAAGCAGTGCAGACCGACGCATGTTCATTTTCATCATCTCAGTCAGATGCCACCAGCAGAAGGTTGATTCTCTTTTTGTTGGTTCGGGTTCTGTAGTTTCCACATAGGAGTGTTGCTCTTTTAAGACTTCTGAAAGCACGCTCCACACCTCATCCCTCTCAGATTTTGGAAGACCCTTCAGATTCTTAAACCTTCAGTCGAGTGCTGTAGCTATCTTTAGAAATCTCACATTGGCACCTTCTTTGTGTTTTGTCAAATCTGCAGTGAAAGTGTTCTTAAAATGAACATGTGCTGGGTCATCATCCGAGACTGCTATAACATGACATATACGGCAGAATGCGGGTAAAACAGAGCAGGAGACATACAGTTCTCCCCAAGGAGTTCAGTCACAAATTTAATTAATGCATTATTTTTTTAAATGAGCGTCATCAGCATGGAAGCATGTCCTCTGGAATGGTGGCTGAAGAATGAAGGGGCATATGAATGTTTAGCATATCTGGCACATAAATACCTTGCAATGCCGGCTACAAAAGTGCTATGCGAATGCCTGTTCTCACTTTCAGGTGACATTGTAAATAAGAGGTTTTACATTGTTTTGTTTTTGAGTGCAGTTATGTAACAAATAAAAATTACATTTATAAGTTGCACTTTCACGACAAAGGGATTGCATTACGGTACTGTATGATGCGAACTGAAAAATACTATTTCTTTTGTTTATCATTGTTACTGTGCAAATATTTATAATAAAAAATAATATAAAGTGAGCACTGTATACTTAGTATTCTGTGTCGTAATTGAAATAAATATATTTGAAAATGTAGAGAAACATCTAAAAATATTTAATAAATTTCAAATGGTATTCTATTGTTTAACAGTGCGATTAAAACTGTAATTAATCCTGATTAATTTTTTAAATCCTGATTAATTTTTTGAGTTAAATTGCATGAGTTATCTATGTTTAATCAACAGCCCTAGTTTATATTTTGTTGCAAGAAGTTCCTCCTCTTTGAAATCAGCGTGAAAGCTTTTTAACTTGAAAAAATGTGAGAACTGAAGTCTACTGGGGTTTGATTTTGCTACTTTTCCAAGAACTTGGAAATTATAGGACCAAATTCTACTTTGATTTACAGTAGCATAAATCCAGAACAATCAACTTCATTGAATTAGGTCTGCATTTACAATAGTGAAGTAAAGCCAGAATTTAATTCATAATCCTCAGAGAAATGCAGTGTACATAACACTGTCCTAAAGAAACACCAGAAAGAATGAGTATTGTCTGGTATGCATGCTACGACTCATAAGAGAACAGAAAATCTACAATATTCCTTTAGGGAGGCTGGCAAACAGAAGCCCTGAGAAGCTGATTAAGCTCATTTAGAAAAAGCCAGCACATGAGATATTATCTGATGTATTGTTTTGACTCTCAATAGGCTTAAATTATTTTATTTTTGCACTTAAGACATACAATATTATTTAGTATTTATTCATAGTACAATAATGTCCCATAGGCCTTAACCAGGATCAGGGCCCCTTTTTGAAAGGTAATGTACAAACACAGATCTTTCAAACACATGGTCTTACAATCTGAAGGTATGGGTAGACTAGAGTTTGCGGATCTATTGTCATTCAAGTTAACTGAATGACAATTAACTCGAGTTAACAATTGTAAATGACAGTCTAGACTCTTCACAAACATTTGTTCCAGGACACAAATGTTTGTGGTTTACTTTAGGATGAATCCTAGAGTAAACCACAAACATTTGTGGTATGTCTAGACTAGCATTTACAATTGTGTTGGTTAACTTGAGTTAATTGGCAATCAGTTAATTTGAGTTATAACAGGACCATGAACAACTCTCTGGGACTGAAAAAGACAAAGAGTTTACAGTCTAGAGCCCTGTGCACATGTGTTAGCTAGCATGTACTGAACACACTCATTTTCCTAGTTTACAAAGGGCTGTAAAAAAAAAACAAAACCCACAACAGAAAAGTGGTGGGGACAAAAGGGTACAACATGCAGTTCAAGTACAGGTATTCAGGTGATGACAAACCCACATCTTGTTTGTTCTGTTTTTTATTCTTTTTCTTTAGTTAGTTAGCGGGCAGATGAGAAGGATGGGGTATGACCGGAGAGGGTGAGTAAATAGGAGAATAAGAGTAGAAAGAAGTAAGAAGGGGAGGAGAGAGATTGAAGGGGAGACTTCTTGTTCATTCACTGTGCTTGCTGTTTTCTTATAGCTTTTTAAAATGTACTTCTCTGTCTTTTTTTTTAAATAATTATAGTCGGCCACATGCCCAGATGATAGTCACAGAGGAGACATACAGCAGTCATCAAACAGGTATATTTAAACAAACGGTCATTGTTCTCTAGAAATGACTTCAGATAAGGAAGAAAGAAAACCTATGCTTTGATCTGAGTATAATGGGTGTTATTTAATTACTTAAAGCAAAAGTTTTGTAGTGAATCTTGACTGCAGTTGGAATTCTCTAATAACAGCAGCCAAAATGTTTGGATAGAACTGTTGGAGGAAATAGAAGGATCACTGCATCATGGAGTGGAAAAAATAATCAATGTTACTTATAACAAGTGCTCATCCAGCATTCTGTGGGATGGGGAAGGGAGGGCATTATGCTTTTCTCATGTAGTACCTTTGACTTTAAGTATTTCATATTAATTTTTTTCTAGAGTCATCATAAATTTAACAGCCTCCAGGGCTTATGGTACAGTGATCCTAATCTTATCCTATGTCAAGCGAATCTTTTACAGCTCTAGGCTAAAAATATGATTTTCTATACTTGGCGAAAATCCCAGTGATAACATCCCAGTCAAGTTCTTTGAACTATAGTATAACAGCCAGATATGTCAGCGAGAGCCTTGTCCAAAGTCCAAGGATGAAAGTTCTATTTTTAAGAGAAGAAAAAGTCAATAAATAGAGATATGCTGACACAGAACTATGCAGGCTCAGGAGGTTGTTTCAAATATTTGTAATTTTATAGTTGGATTAAGAAAGATCAGATTCTTGAGTTACAACAAAGGTACCAACTCTGCAAAGAATACCATGTGGGCAGATCCTTGTGCCCATACAGGAACCCACTGAGGAGAATCAGATTCCACCTGAGGTGTTGGATCATGCATGTGCAGAGCTCATTGCAGGATGGAGGCCAACATTTGGGATAAGATGTTGAGGGAGGAACATATTTGAAAAGGTGATCAGGGCATACCAAAGTCAACACAACAAACTGTTGAGCTGGTTTGATGCATCAGAAATGCATTGAAGTCAATAGATTAGTCGGAACTGGACTCATGCATCCTTGGACTAAAATTCACCAAATTCAGCATTTTGGATAGTGTTTCACAGAGCTCTTCTACAGAGATGTTTTCCATTCCAAAGCTTATCCCCTGCTAAGCATGCTGAGATTTTAACTACCCAACTTCCTGTCCCTGGTCATATAATACCAGGATGGCTGCTGCTTAGAACTCTTCGGTTAATTCATCTTGATATCAGATTTTCACATCTTTCTGGATGACTGGGATCAGAGGGAAAAGAGAGAAGGGTATTTATATGGATGTCTCAGGATAACAAAGCATAGATTGAAGCTTAGCTTTATGGCCCCAGTTTCTATTATTAAACTAAATAAATTATTTATATTCCTACAGCACTTAGAGGCCCTTAACGAGGTCAGGCCCCACCTTGTGCTAGGTGGTCTACAAACATATGGTAAATTACAGTCCCTCAAAGAGTTTGCTATGTAATTGTTCTTGCAATTGACTGGAAAAAGCTGCGAATCTGAACGGTACTTAGTACTTTCCATTTTCAAACAAAAACTCAGAACTAGGGCAAGTCAAAACATTTCTGTCTAAAGTTTTTTTTTTAATTATTAAATATTATAAACCCCATTTTAGAGATGGGGAAACTAAAGCCAGAGAAGAAGTCACAATCAATCCTGGGACACAAAGAGATTTCTGGCTGTCATTCCAATTCTCGGGAATACTTTAAGTTTTTTTGTCAATTTTCAGTTTTGATATTTTTTGACTGCCTTAACTCCTGAAACAAATAAAACAAGTTAACTTGTCTCTAATGTGTGAGCATTAAGAATATGCCCTTAAAACCCACTAATTCAAGTTTCTTCAACTTGCATTTTAACTTTTATAACAAAAAAAAAGAAATTTGAAGTTTCCCCTCTCACCACCTACTGATTGTAGCTGGCAGCAGATGTGGGGTTTATCCATTTGCTCGATAAGGACACGGCCCATGTGAGGGGATGCAATCTTGTCTGGGCAGGAGATGTTGTATGTGTTGGGGTTGCCCTAACAAGAGCAGCAGTGCTGTTTACCCAGTCATCACTCCCACTATGAAAGTAGCAGAAGGCAGTTACAACTATGAAAACTATAAAAAATAGGTACCACCTATTAATGTTACCTCACCTGCATATTATTATATAATCTCATTATAAAAAAAGAAGAGAAAAAGAGTGGATGATCTAGCTCAGAGTTTGAAGATGCAAGGAAGTGGTAAGAAAGGGCAGCAGTTGGAGAGAAGGGTAGGGACTGAGATTATAGTGTAAGAATGGGGACAGAATAGCATTTCCTTGTCCTCTTCGTGATTGCCTCTGTTCAGGTTATGGTCAGAGAAGCCAAATACCATCCTTTTTGGATGTCTATTCTGTTTCCAGAAGAACCAAAACACAAAAATCCAGCTCATGTCACGAAACTGTTGTGTAAGGTACTGTAGAAATACAGCCAAGAGAATTCCTGGCCTGAAGAATGTACAGGCTGGGAATATCTGAGCACTCTACCTATGCTAGAATTGTATATATACTATATTTATGGCCTTCAGAGGTGAAAGTAAGCCGGTATGGTCCAGCGTACTGGCAAGAGCCAATATGCCATGTCGGACCAGACCAGCTTCCCCAGGCTGGCAATTTAAAGGGCCCAGGGCTTCCTGCAGCGGCCGGAGCCCTGGGCCCTTTAAATCACTGCCCGAGCCCGGCTGCCGGAGCCCCAGGGTCACGGCAGCAGGGCTCCGGTGGTGATTTAAAGGGCCAGAGGCTCTGGCTACTGCAGGGAGCCCCAGGCCTTAAAATTGTTGCCCAAGCCCCGCTGCTGGAGCCCCGGGGTAGCAGCCGAAGGGCTCTGGCAAGTGATTTAAAGGGCCTGGGGCTCCGGCTGTGGGGAGCCCCAGGCCCTTTAAATTGCTGCCTGAACCCCGCTCCCAGAGCCCTGGGGTAGCGGCGGCGGGGCTCTGGTGGTGATTTAAAGGGCCCTGGAGCTCCCAGCCACTGCTACCGCAGTGGAGCCCCAGGCCCTTTAAATCTCCACCCGAGCCCTGGGGTAGCGGCAGCAGCTGGGAACCCCTGGGACTCCGTCAATGATTTAAAGGGCCTGGAGCTCTGGCTGCGGTAGCAGCCGCTGAAGCCCCAGGCCCTTTAAATCGCCCCTGAGCCCCGGGGCTCCCAGCCGCCTCTGCAGCTGGTAGCTCTGGGGGTGATTTAAAGGGCCCGGGGCTCCCAGCCGCCGCTACCGCAGCCGGAGCCCCAGGGCCTTTAAAACTTGATTTAAAGGACCCGGGTATTAAAGGCGACACCTCTTCTGGTTGAGGCCATGCCTCCTGCTCAGGACTCCAGCATACCGATAAGTCCTTTAACTTACTTTCAACCCTGATGGCCTTAGACATATATTTGGTGCCGTCTTCAACGTTATCGCAATACAGTATCATCCCTGAGAGCAATATTTATGGAAGACTTCACCACCCTTGCTACGTATAAAGCGCTGAAAGCCATGAAATTCTAAGTCTTAAAATGCCTATCAACTATGTGACAAAAGGCACCACCATGTGATTAAAGGAGAGTGTCAGCTGTGATTTTAAGTTTCTGGATTTTTTTAATCACAGTGCTATTGTTGTTTAAGCGGTGTGTTAATATCGGTCTGTAAAGGCAGTGCCCTTTATTTATATAATAAAATAATAGACCTATACTTCTGTAGTTAAGCAAAGCTGTGGGAAATTACTGGCCTGTAGGGTTAGACTGGCAGAGCGTTAGTCACAGCCTCAGTTACACATGAATGTATTTGAAAGGAATAAGAAATAATCAGACAATTTAGAAGTAATAACAATCACTGTATCTGTAGACTAACCTAAAATGAGTTTTATAATTCTGTAATGAGTTCCATAGATCTTTCAATTCTTAGGAAAGATAAACTTTCAAGGAACCTATTAGGATAACAACATTATGATTTAATACAATTAGTGATAGCATGGAAAACTTCAGGCTGAGATAGCTGACTAGCCAGGAGAGTGACAGATAGCTCATCCGATGGGTGTTACAAGTTTACCTCCCTGGGTGGTCATACTAGGCATACTTAAATGTCTTCTGCAAGGGTGCAATCCGAGAATTGCCCCGGAGCACGATATATGTGTTGCTGTCACAATTATGATTTTGGACAGTGCAAGTTTTGATTGAGCAAAACACAGTCTGATACAGATGGTAACAACATGTGGCTTGTCAAAACTAAAAAACCCCATACATTAAGATGGTTAAAATCCTGATAGTTAGATTTATAGCAGTGACAGAAATGACCTGGAGGTGGGCAGCACAGCCATGGGATATTTTCTAAAAGCTCAAGAAGCCCCCCGAATGAGTCGTCACAGAAGACTCTTTAAAGGACTTTTGCACTACTCTGTAGTGTATAAATGTTAAGTTTATTAAAGTGTGTTTGGGGTATTACCTATACAGAGGGCTGGAAGTTCCAGGAATACTGCAGTAACTACCAGAATTCATCAATACTGACTTTTTAATAGTATCCACTGTATTCATCTGTTGACGTTTCTGGTATTTACAAAGGATGTAGTGATCCATTAGTGACTCGTTAACAACCTGTAAAGCCTCCAAATTGTTCATTTCAAATCAAGTTTTCACATAAGCCAGTTTTTAAAGTACTCAACACGCACAAGTAAGGCCAGTTTTTCAAAACACCTCACTCCCCTCCCCTGTAGGTACCTAAGTAAGAGCTAGATTTTCAAAAAAGCTCACCACAATCTAACCCTTTCTTTTGGTGCCTAAA
The DNA here is from genome assembly GCF_965152275.1 of Natator depressus. NCBI lineage: Eukaryota > Metazoa > Chordata > Testudines > Cheloniidae > Natator > Natator depressus. Next base: position 140,378,651 of record NC_134234.1, read on the forward strand.
TGGCAGCTGAGCTCTTTTGAGCCCTGCTATTATATGCAATGTTATATTCCTATTATTTTCTCTTTGTCTTTCCTCTCTCTCTCTCTGATTTTCTGTACCCTTCAGTTATGTCTGATTCCTAGTTAGACTGCATATTCTCTGAGACGGGGTATCTATTTTGTCCTTGTTTAGTGCCCAGCACAGTAGGATCTCAGTTCTCACTAGGGCCTCTGAACACTACTGTAAGACAAATAAATAATACTAACAGATCACTTGAAGTCGTTTCATCTAGATGAAAGGGAACTCTTTGTATTGTTAGGCATCTAGAAATTATTTTGCAGTTGTGGCAACATTTTTATGTCTTGGTTTTATGGCCAACACCACAGTTAATTAATGGAAAGCTTTCTTATACTGATCAATGCACAGATTCTGATCTCAACTTCACTAGTGTAAATTTTGAGTAAATCCATGTAAGTCACAGGAGTTATTCTAGATTTACCCAGAGGTGACAAAGTGGGATTTAGCTTTTCATTTGCAGTGGGGATGATGAAAGATAACATGGAAGTTAACTGGTAAAGTCACAATAGCAGATATTCCCTTGTATGTCACTGAGTTACTGTGTGACATACAATATATCATATGCTGTTTTGACAGTATCATGCTGCAATTTAGGAAATTAACTCAGATCATCACTTCAGAATAATTATAAGGTTAAACATAAAATTGTTTCCCGCTCCCCTGTCCTTAGTTAAATAAAAAGATAAGGGAATGCAAAATACATAGCTCAATAACTGTAATTTGATCTTTCCAAATTCCTGCTTCAGGTGTTTTAAGCTTCACGTTTATGTTAGCCTGTGACCCTAAAATGAGATCACTTTCACCCGACATAGTTCAGTGTGGTGTTAAAATCATAAATCCTCATCTAGAGCCAGTTAAACATTTAAAGGCATGATGAAGGCATAGAGCAATGTTCACATAAAAGTGCCTTCCACCTCCAGTCATATTTTTAATGACCCAGAGGCAACAGCAGGTTAGTAGCAAACCACAAAATTTCACGATTTAAACTCCGTTGCCACTCAACTGGAGATTATTGACACCCATAGGGTTGGCATTAACAAAGCGTGGCACCAGAACATTCTATTTGAATAATGACACTGGGCTATGGATTCTACCCCTAAACATAAGTCACCTCAGGGAGTCATCTTGTGGAATCCGGGAAAGTTTTGATGCCTAAATAGTGTCTTCCTCTGCAAGTAGTTACACTGAAACCAACACAATTACACCCTGAGTAAGGTACTAATCAACATGAATAAAGCTACCAGAGCCAGGCCATGTCACAGATAAAAACCCAAGTTTATCATTCAGCAATCAAGAAAGTATGAAAATAGGAAAAGTCAAGACACATTTGACAAATTCTTGGCTGAAGCAATAGGCCTTGTACTCATTTAAAAGCTGACAAATTTAGTCAACCATCCAAGTTCCACAGTCCAGAACCCTCCACTATTTTTGCACTCCTCAGTGGGGTACATCATGGTACTGTCAGCAAAGCATCTCATCTGATCAGTGTGTGCTGAAGATCCACCATACTTGCTTCCCTGAAAGGGAACATCTCAGATTATTATTGCACCTTAGTCAGCACATCAGATAACTGGTTTCAGAAAAGAAACATGGGCATGAGAACTTTAAGAGAACTGAACAGACCCGTCCCCCCTCCCCCCCACAGCAAAACAATAACAAGAAAAACCGTTAACACAGTTAGGGTTGAGAATGCTTTCCCCATTCAAAATTATTTACTGGACTGTTATCCAGCACTTGAGAATGTACTTATTATAAATCAGGAAATTCTCAATTTAAGGGTCCATCACCAGCTTTATCCCCCATCTGTCTATTAAGCTATTTTCTTTGTGCACCCTGTGACAGATATTATAGACACATGGGATATCTTTGAGTCTATTGTATCAGCTTCATAACTATATTTATATGTCTGGGCTAGGGTTTTTATTTTAGCTCCCTGGGGGAGTTACAGGAATTACAGGAGATTGTGCAGGAACGAAAATCACTGAGGGACAGTTAAATGCAAATCCCTTGGCAATTAAATAAGGCTGGAGAAGCCTCAGCCCCTGGGAGAAATTGCATAGGCTCGCTTGAACTGGTGGAAGAAGGCTGCCAAAGAAAGAACTGAGAAGTGCATAATGTGACTAGCCTGACATAGGGGAAGGAAGTCACTGTCACTTGATCCAAGAACTGACATGACCAGTGATTCAAAGGGACCCAGACTCTGTGGGAAGGGTTTGAAGTTCTTTGTTCCCATCAGGGTCTCCATACAGGGTGACTGTATGGTAAGCTAAGACTGGCATGTAAGCTGTTAATTGTTAAGATATTTATTCAGAACAAAATCATTACAGAGAACATAACACTTTGTACTATGAAGGTGGATTGGTCACTGATTAACCCTGTCATTGCCTCAGAGAGAGCAGGTGCTGAACTAAAGTCAGATCTGCTGAGATAATCACAGTGAATTGCAGGAGGAATTGCCACCTAAATCCATGGACCAGAGGGACAGACTAACAAGACTCCTCCATAAGTAAGGTCATAGCTAGAGCCTGAGACCTAAGTGGAGTGTCCCCCAGGTGGTCACAAAGCGGGTCAGAGATGCAGTTACCTCAGAAACAGTGACACACACCACCATGGTATCTGATTCCCTGCCCCACCTTCAATATACAAGCCAGGCACATCACCCATCCTTATGGCCCACTTCTCTCTGAAGACACTCATTATAATGATACACCCCTGCCAATCTTGGCTACAGTCTCACATCCATTTTCTAGATAGTGCTAAGAGAATCCCATTTCCCCTGCCTAACTTCTTCATGACTCTCTAGTACTTCACAACCAGCTTCTTGATATCACCTGGGATTACAGTTTATATTATGGAAATAAATAATATATTAGAAAGCATGCACACAAAGATGATGCAGTCCAGGGCCATATCTTCTGTATTACAAAAATCTGGTGACCTCAATGGTTTATTCAGGGTATAAGGCACCAAAGTGGCTTGGCAAATGGCTGCACAATTGTTAACCCCTTAATAAGATACCTTTTAGTTGTGAACCTACGTGGGTGGCAATGTCTGCCTGAGTCTAGAGAGAGCCTGCAACAAGAGCTCTCAGAGGAGAAGAGATGGGAGAAAGACAAGTGTATATTAAGACCCAAAGAGAGTACTTTTAAGTGCTCATTTTTCTCTTGAGAGTATGAGAGACAGAGAGTCTATTTGCTTTAATATCCATATGCTCAGGAACGTGGTGACCTTTTTATATATACAGGAGAGCAAGATTGCTCACCAGGCAGGTGGTCTCAAACTCTCATAGCTCTAATTTATAATTTTTAATTGGAGCTACATTTGACTGCTATACTTTCAGTACATCTATCTGAGCATTATTCCTCTGCTTTCAGTAGAGGTAATTTCCAACTAATGATAGTTTTTATGGCCATGCCCTTACACTGATTTATGCAAACTGGAAGAAAGGTTTTAGAAATTCTCTAAATTAGCTTAAAACTGGTTTTAAAAACCCCCAATTCAGTTATAGTAAGGCAAAAGATATGTTAAAATGACTCCATCAAAGAACAGGTTATGATAGGTTTCCTTAAGCAACAAAAATCAGCAAAGTAAATTAATTTTTTTTAGTAATAAGACACTTACCAGTTTTCTTTAAAGCTGTTGATCAAATGGTTCAGCAAATATACAATATGCTGTAAAACCTCAGCAGCCATTTACCTTGAAGCCTGACACACACACTCGCTAGCAGAAAACGTCATTACAAATAAAAAACTACTTGGGCTGAGATCGGCAGAGGTTTCTTTTGGTTGTTTGTTCTGGAGGAGTTTTGCTTCACTGATCAAACTTAGGCCATGTCATTACTACAACGTTACATTGGTGTACCGCTGCCAGTTTTTATATATCACTCAGGCATGGCATGAACTCACCACAAGTGGGAAAATTCGGTGTCCCACCGGTAGGTATCCCAGTGTGCCTTGCACCAAAATGAGAGCTGCGTTGACGGTGGAGAAGCAAGTGGTGATCATGCTCTGGAGGCTTGCAGTGCTGCATTGCTACTGATCAGTGACCAATCAATCAATTAGGAGCTGGGAAATCCACAGTAGGGGCCATTGTCATGCTACTCTGTAAGGTCATTAAGCATATCCTGCTGCACAGAACTGTGACTCTTGGCAACGTACCAGAGAGAGTGGATGGATTTGCAGCAATGGAGTTCCCAAACTGCGGTGGGATGCTAGACATCATGGATATCCTGATTCTGGGACCAGCCTACTTGGTCAGTACTTACATAAACTGAAAGTGATACTTTCCCATGGTTATGCAAGTCCCAGTGGATCACCGCAGATGCTTTGCTGATATCAGAGTGGGTTAGTCAGCGAAGGAGCATGATGCTTGCATCTTTAAGAACACCGGATTTTTCCAAAAGCTGCAACCCTGGAACTCTTCTCCAATCAAAACATTTCCACTGGCGATGCTGAAATGCCAGTCGTAATTCTGGGGGGAGCCAGCCTAGCCATTGCTCCCCTGACTCACGAAGCCACATTCTGGCAACTGTGGCAGCACCAAAGACAGTTTCAACTACCAGTTCAGCAGGTGCAGGATGACTGTGGAATGTGCTTTCGGCAGATTAAAGGGTTGCTGGCTCTGTTTACTGACTAGACTGTATCCAAGCAAGGCACACATCCCCATGGTTACAGCTCCATGCTGTGTACCACATATCATCTGTGGGGGAAAGGCTACCAGCGAGGCGGCCTGGCTGTCTGCTGAATTTAAACAGCCAGACACAAGGGCTATTAGAAGAACCAACCATGGAGCTGTACAGATCAGAGAGGCCTTAAAAGACCGTTTTAACAGGCAGCCACAGTCGTGTGTGACACTTTTATGAAATAGTGTGCCTGTGTGCGCACAGAGCCTAAATTATTGACTCCCATTACAAATTTTGTAATGCAGCAATTATGCTTGGTATAAACTAATAAATAAACTCTGAGTTTCTGAAACTAGAACTTTAACTTCTTTTACTGTTTCTTCTTCCCATAACAAAGTGCAAATACAGAGGGTAAACACATTTTCGCAACGCTACCAATGTGGCTCATATTGTAAAAATCCAACTAAAAACCTGCGTAAACAACGAATATTTATGTTCATGTATTAAAAACTCATTACAATGTTTCAGTCATGTCACAAATATGTAGCTAGGACTTCTGATTTCAGTTTTAACCAATAAACATTGACAAAACACCCCAATATGAAAAACAGACAAAGAAAATTATTGCATGGAAGGTTTAGACATGGGGCACTCTATGAGTAGAGGAAAAGTGTGGTGAATATTACCAATAGCTTCACAGGCAGCGGTGATTTTGGCTGATATCTCCCTCCTGAGGTTGACAAAGGCACAGAGAACCCAGCTGCTACTGTCATCCTGAGGCCACCTGGGCCCATATGCTGCTAGCCAGTTTACTTTAATAATGCCAACAGAACTCATCCGAGAGTGGCATGGTAAAGTCTCCTACCATGGGGGAAAACATAAGGCATCCTTAGAAATGTTTGGGAGAGAATTGCACAGTATCTCCAGGAAAGTTTCATCCAGATCTCCGAAGAGGACCAAAGGGGCATCCCTATTCAGATAATCCAAGTACTCAGCATGGCTCCCACTGCCTAGCCCAACAAATTGAAGAAGGAAAAGCAGATGCTGCCCCCTATCTGTGCCCAAGCACAGGACACTGATCTGATAATGTACACACACTGTCATACTACTATTTTTAAATCTATTCTCCAACATTTTATTTTATAACATTATGCAAGTAAAGCAAGCAAGCAAAAGTCAATACTTTGCTCTCTGAACTTGCAGGTGAGATATGTACCATTTTTAAATGGAGAAGAAGGGCACGGGGAGAGAGAGAGAGAGATGAGGTTTCAGGCACCGAAAAGGTAAAAAATGCTTATGAGGAATAATGCAAGACAGAAGTTCACCTCACTTCTCAGCTGGGAGCCTTCCTGGCAATTAGACTATTTCCAAGAAAGCAAGTGGACACGAAATTTCAAACACTTTGCACTCAGCACAAATTAGCTAGAAACAGTTCAATTGCAGAGGTCTTTCTAATTTCAAAGAGATTCAGTCTCAGACTTCCAAGGACACTGGAAGTAGATGTTTGTTATATATGGTTTGCTACTTATTGCCTTTCTAGTATATCATCTTTAAGGCGCATTTCATCCTGGTACACCCATTGAGATATGTGGAAAGCCTATAACACAGAAAGGTACATCTAGGTAAATAATCAGCTATCCCTTTTTTTTATTTTTAATTATTTGACCCAGGCGTCTGTCAAAAAAATATCCCTTATACTTGCTCATTGTAACTAATAGGGTTGAGCCATTATTCCCGCTGTCCCTCTCCTTCTTCTTTAAACTGTGACCTGAATTTTCCAAAACTAGACTGGGCATTAATTAATATTTTATTTTTATTCTAAGTGACTATGCAGGTAACTCTCTACTTAAAACCTTTCAAATATAAAATCATGGCAACTAAATTCACATGCAGAAGCATGCAGTTCTGAAGGTTTCTTTACGTATGTGCCTACATCTTGGGTCAACTTTCTGCTCGAGAGTGATGAACTAATAGCACTGGTTACAGCTAGCTTTAAGATAGTCAGGTGCCGTGGCAGCTTTCCCAAACAGCTTGGCCAATAAACGTCAATCCTGACTCACAACACCCTTTGCTATTCCAGACCCGAACTTCTCCTGAGCAGATTCTGCAAATCTTTCCAATTATTATAGTGGTTTGGTGAAGTGGACAGATGTGCCATTATAAAATCATTGGCTCATACATAACATTTCAATACAGTACTGTCTTGCTTCTATCAATGTGTCTGCTCCCTTACTGATATTACTAATGTTCCCATTTATTTTCTTCTTTCTTGTGGAGTCAAGAGAGGATACACATAGGGAAGTCTAGCCATTAAATTGTCAGTTGCAAAGCTGGGAATTGAAATCTATCTTTCCAGCAGTGGCATCTGTGCCTGAGGCCACATTGAAAAGAAGCAGCAAAGGATCTTGGAATCAAGCAGCTACAAAGTTGCCTCAAGGAGTGCTTAAGAGTCAAGCTGCTTTTTAATTTCCTTTGACTAACCTTTTCTGCTGAGGAATTTACTTGTTTCCATAGTTAAAATGTTCCACGAGAGCCTCCTTCAGCACCCTTTCATGATGACCTCTAAAAATGATCAAGAACTAAGTTGTCAAAAATGTGTACCCTTAAATGGGACATACTTGTGCAAAGGAATACTCAGAAATACCTGCATATAGCACTAGACACACATAGATTGTAAGCTCCTTGGGGCAGGAACTGTCATTTGTTACATGTTTGTAAAGTGTCTAGCACAATGGGACTCAACCGGTTTGTGGCTTTTAGGTGCCACTGCAACATGTTAAATAAATGTTTATTTCGACTGGATATATAAATGTGCACGAGTAACTGTTCAGGGAGCTTTCTACCACCCCTCTTTGCCCCCCACTCTCCTCAAAAAATGAAGAGTGGGTGACGCTAAGTCATCCCTGCACATCTGGAACATCCATACAGGAATAGATTTGAACTATAAAATCTGCCATGAGTGGGGGCTGGAGAAGCTGCACCAGCCTAGGAGCAGACTGGTTACTATTTCTGACATGATTTATATAGTGCTAGGAACAGACACACAGTCTCTCCCTGAGTAAAATTTCCCCCTGTACAGAGGGTCAGCACAAAGTGATGCCCCATTTAAGTTCTCAAGATATGGATTAAGTGGAGTTTAAGTGGTGTGTACACCTTGTGATGTCCCTCTGAATAAGAGTGAATTTTACATTCAGTAGCTAGAGAGGAACAGGTTTCAGAGTAGCAGCCATGTTAGTCTGTATTCGCAAAAAGAAAAGGAGTACTTGTGGCACCTTAGAGACTAACCAATTTATTTGAGCATAAGCTTTCGTGAGCTACAGCTCACTCCATCGGATGCATAAAGTGGAAAATACAGTGAGGAGATTTATATACACAGAGACCATGAAAAAATACACATTGTAAGGAGAGTGATCACTTAAGATGAGCTATTACCAGCAGGAGAGTGGGGTGGGGGGAGAGAAAACCTTTTGAAGTGATAATCAAGGTGGGCCATTTCCAGCACATTTCCAGGAGTTAACAAGAACGTCTGAGGAACAGTGTGTGTGTGTGGGGGGTAGATGTGCAGATGACCGAGCCTCTGATAGTGTCCCCTAAATAGATATGTGGGCACAGTTGGCAACAGGCTTTGTTGCAAGGATAGGTTCCTGGGATAGTGGTTCTGTTGTGTGGTGTGTGCCCACATATCTATTCAGGGGACATCATCATAGGGCCTAATCACATCAGCCACAGTATCAGAGGCTCGTTCACCTGCACATCTACCAATGTGATATATGCCATCATGTGCCAGCAATGCCCCTCTGCCATGTACATTGGTCAAACTGGACAGTCTCTACGTAAAAGATTAAATGGACACAAATCAGATGTCAAGAATTATAACATTCATAAACCAGTCGGAGAACACTTCAATCTCTCTGGTCACTCTATTTCTGATCTAAAAGTGACTATTCTTCAACAAAAAAACTTCGAAAACAGACTCCAACGAGAGACTGCTGAATTGGAATTAATTTGTAAATTGGATACAATTAACTTAGGCTTGAATAGAGACTGGGAGTGGTTGAGTCATTATACTAAGTAAAACTATTTCCCCTTGTTTATTCCTCCCCCCCACCGTTCCTCAGACGTTCTTGTTAGCTCCTGGAAATGTGCTGGAAACGGCCCACCTTGATTATCACTTCAAAAGGTTTTCTCTCCCCCTACCCCACTCTCCTGCTGGTAATAGCTCATCTTAAGTGATCACTCTCCTTACAATGTGTATTTTTTCATGGTCTCTGTGTATATAAATCTCCTCACTGTATTTTCCATTTTATGCATCCGATGAAGTGAGCTGTAGCTCACGAAAGCTTATGCTCAAATAAATTGGTTAGTCTCTAAGGTGCCACAAGTACTCCTTTTCTTTTTTAGAGAGGAACAGATGTTTCTGTATATCACAGGTCTCCATTAATCCATTTAAATTTATCCTCCCTTTTTACAACACTTTTGATTTCCTTTCTAAATTACAGGGCCAGCAGTGCTCCAGTCTTTGATGGCACTAGGAAATTTAAAATTAAATTAAAATTAAATAAAATTTAAAATTAAAATCTTGTCTTGCTCCTGGATGCAAGATTTTTATGGCAAAACTTGCCTAAGAGACTGGAGATATGATGCTCCCCAAGCAGATGTAGGAGGTCAGGCCTGAGAAGGATTGAATACAGATCAGGGGGAGGAGAAGGGGTGTATTACAGTGTGTTAGGAAGGCAATTAGGTTACGGTTTTGTGGACCAGCTGGGTATGTATGAGGAGGAAATGGGGAGGATCTGTTACCCCACCGTCAATTGGGAGAGTCAGAAAACCATAAACACCCCCTGAGGTTTGGTGATCACTATGTATTCAGCCTGAAGGCACCTGTAGCCATTGAAATCACCTCTACAGTTAGCTTCCCAACTAAAGTCCTTCCAAACAACTGGAAACCCATCAGAAATAAGCCAGTGTCTGACTAGATGCTGTATTAATCAGTTGCATTGATATGGGTTGTTGTTTTTTTTATAATCTCTACTTTTCACAAAGTCATACAACACCAACGGAAGGTAATGAGTGGATGTTAGAACTTAGCTAATTTTCTGCCATGCCTTGCTAAAATGATCCTTCACACATGGTGTTAGGAACCAGGAAGTAAGCTGTCTGGCCTAGTGATCAGAGGACGTGTCTAGGTCAGTGAATGAAAGCAGGGTCAGAGCCAGAGCCAAAGGCCAAATACCGGAGCCAGGGAGTAAAGCCAATCAGGACCAGGAATCAAAGCTGAGGATCAGAGCTGTGGTCAGATATCAAATGCCACAGCCAAGGGTTGAGCCGGAGTTCAAAGCCAGGGTTGGTGGCTGATGGTCAGGAACAAGGTGAAAGATCAGGAACCAGAGGGAAGCAAGGATCAGGTGACCAGTAGCACAACAAAGGTTAGGGGGCGTAGGCCCATCCCTCCCCCACTTGGGCCTAGACCAGAACTGGACATTTGGGCTGGCCACCTTTCCATCAGGATGGAGGGACAACTGGGCCAAATTTGAGTGGCACTGAAACCCTGTACACCAGGTAGCAATACCACTCACTCAGACTTGGCCCAGTTGTCCCTCTATCAGGACAGGGGGATAGGCAGGCCAAATTTGAGTGGGATTGCAACTCTGGGAACCAGGTGGCAACGCCACTCAGATTTGGCCTGTCCTGGTAAAGGGGTGTCTGGGCTAAATTTGAGTGGTGCTCCTATGCACCTGCATGGCCTCCTCACCTTTCAAGCATCCATGGGCACTGGGACCCCCAGACCACAGGGAGAAGCAGAGAAGGAAGCACCAGGAATCCCTAGTCTCCAGAAGGATGGGAGGATTGAATCCAGGCTTTTGGTGCTTCCTGGGAAAGCAGAGACATGGAAGGAGGATTGGGTCTGGGGCTCCCAGAACTGCCTGGCCCACGGTAAGGATGGTGCTCTTCAGCATGACCACTTTGAGTAAGAGCTTGGGCTGGATGTGGGATGGGGAGACTGCAGGGCTGGGTGTGGAGCAGCACAAGGAGTGTGTGTGTGGAACTGGGTGCAGGTGGGAGAATGTGGAGCGGGGTGCAGAGGCAGCTGGGGGGGAAAGTGCATGGGGCTGGGTGCAGTGGGAGAATGTGGGGAAAGAGATCTTGGGGCTTGATACAGGGAAAGGGAGGGAGCACTGAGGCCCCTTCCTCAGGAAAATTCTGGTTGTGCCCCTGCAGGTGGCACATTTCCTAAACTTCTGCACATTTCAAGTACTCGTTGCTCCAGTGCTAATAAAAAAGACATTCTGGAATGCAATTCTGGTAAGTGATAGTATTGGAACGCTATTACAGGTCCCCAAAAAAGTGCCAGAATGGCATTTCAGAATGTGTTGGCATGACTTAAATGCTGCAGATACCACAGCGATTCTGTTTCTTGGAAAAATATATGCTACTAGATGCTAAAAATAATTTAGAGATTACCATTGGTGGAGGGAGTTGGATAGTCCCTCTCTATACAGCTCTGGTGCAAGCACATTTGAATTATTCAGTTCTGGGCACCCTTAGTATGAGAAAGATGTAGACAAACTGGAAGGCGTTCAGAGAAAGCAAGACAAATGATTATGGGCAGGAGGGAATGATTTCAAATGGAAGATTAAATTAGCCAAATATGCATAGCTAAGCTAAGCAACAGCTATAGGTCAGGAGGTGGGGGATACAAAACCTGCCTTCAAGTGATAGAAGGATGTAAACAAGGAGGGACAATTATTTACTAATATTTTGTTATTCTATGTCATCATGGAGTGCCAGCAGCGCTAAATGTGCAAGTATTGACAGGCAGCTCTCTTCTTATCAATACACTTTGAATTCACAGGTTTATAATACAACTGATTGCCTTCTCCTAGTTAGTAGTCTGTCTTAAAGCCACAGACAGGGACTATCATTAGGTGGGGTAAGCACTGAATTCCCTTCTCTGGTCCGAAATCAAGCACATTTGGATGAGTGGGTACTTTAAATAACAAAGTGTTCAGCTATTACATTGGATTCCCCCTTCTTCCACTCCCCCTCACTGTAGTGCCAAATGATCAGCCTGCCTGGGACTCTGCTTCCTTTGGAGTTATCATTTTTGAAACAGTGAGTCTGTTTTTCTGATTTCTTTAATGTGCTCTCAGGTGACGTGCAGACTAGGTTGACAACAGAAACAAGAAGCCTTGCCTCTCAGTGAGATATGCATAGCTCTGGCATCCTTTCACTGCTTTCCTGGATTAGCAACAATCAGGAAAGGAGGAGATTCCAGCTGTGCTCTCTGTAACATTTCAGGCTCTTTTATATATTTTTATTCAGCCCTATACTCAAATACTTGATTTTTCACAGTTGCCTTCATGCTGTTTTCGCTGTGTTAGAGTCTTCACTGGTGACTAATGATGTTTAGTAAGCTTTTCTCAACATAAGCCCTTATTATTTCTAGTAATTCTTTGAAGGATCTATTTAATTCAGGCCTTTTCCTCACCTGTCACCCATCTGTAATTGATGTTAATCCTTCTGATTTATCTTTAGCAATTGGGGGGGGGGGAGAGGTCGGTGTCAATAGCTCGGCTACTTTTAATTATAAAGGGGAACAATCAGAACAGGAGTGGTTTTCCCCTCCCCCCCCCCGAAGAGCTCGTAAGATTGCAATTCTCTGTAGGAAGAAAATGGTGAGAGTTATCTCGTTAACAAGGAATATAAAGCCAGAGCGAAGAGCTGACCCATCTTTTCTTTTCAAGGACCACTTGGTCGTGAACTGGAAAGAGACAGAGAAAGAAAACAATGGAATGTAAACAAAAGGTCTCCTGCTCACAATCTAGGTCTTCATCCAGTGTGGTAACAACTGTGACCACAATACTTGACTAGCAAAGATTTAACCAGAGCACATTGAGATACTGCCTTTTCTCAACTCACATCACAGAATAATAGTAGTTACAGCTAGAAAAAAAGCTAGTTATTGTAGGTCATTCAGTCCATTCCCCTGCCAATTGTTCCCTACTACACATTACATTCCTTTTTGTCCAGTCTGGTTTTAAAAGCTTCAAGCAACACGAGCTGAATTACAGCAGATCACAATACAAGCAATGTGACAACACACAAAAGCTATGAGGTGAGATTACCTTACCCTACGCCCTCCTGTGCCACTGGCATATCGGGCAGTTGTCCAGTTTCTCCACTGATACGGTCACCATTGTTGTGGGAATTCTTCCCAAGTGATGCCAATGTCCTCTGTCACTGCCTCTGTCAGTTCTTCCCTGGCCTTCCTCACTCTGCTCTTTCCAACAGTACCCAATTCAGCGCATACTCAGCATGTCCCCCATCTTCCATGGTGTACTTGTCCAAACCACCTGAGCCTCTTTCGTTGTTGATATTTTTCTTACATGCCCTGTTATTTCTCTTACATGTGTTATTCTGTCTTGCCATGAAATGTGTAGCACCTTCCTCAGCCATCTGCAATGGGCAGCCTCCAATCTCTTTTTGTGAGCAGCTCATTGGCCAAGTTACTACTCCATACAGTAGCGAACTCAGTACAATTGCATGATATAGTCTAACCTTCAGTTTGGTGTAGAGATCTCTGTTTAACCATGTGGCTCATCCTTCCAAAAGTGATGTTTGGTTTTCCTAATCTCATATGAATATCTTTATTGCAGTCACCTTCAGATATCATCACTCCCCCAGTATTTTATTTCTTTTTTTAGCCACATACACCTTTACATTTGTTCTCCAATTTCACACTTTCATAATCTCTTTTCTCTGCATTTATTTTCAATCCCATTTTTGCTGCTTTCTGTTCCACCTGTGATGTAAGAGTCATCATTCTGTTCCTCCTCACGCTTAGTAAAGAAATATCAGCAAAGTCAAGGTCTCCCTTTTTATGCCATCCACTATGCCTTTTGTTGCCCACTTCATCATCCAGTCTATTGCTAGTGTCAAGAGGATTGATGATAACACACGCACCCTTGTCTAACTCCAATCACAATACTGACCCAGGCCTGTATCGGATCATACCGTGCATCTACTTCTATCATATAAACTCATTATTTTGATCAGCTTGTCTAATATCCCATAGCTTCTAGCAATATTCCACATGGTTTCTCGTGAACACTATTAGATGCTTTCTTACAGTCAATAAAGATGGGTTTTTGCTGAGCCGTAGCTTTAGATGATCTGTTGAAAGAAGAGCTACTTGGACAGAACCGAGCCTGTTCTTCTCATAACATTTCATCCATGATGTGAACACACTACACTAACATTTTAAAGCAAATAAACCCAATAGAACTTAATGAGCAATGGAGCCGGTAGAAAAATTTGATAGAACAGTGTTCCAACAGAAAGTGCTGTTTCATCAAAATGAAACTGTTTCATGGGACCATATTAATTTCAAAGAATATCGCTATGGGAAGCGTTGAAACAAATTGTTTGCCCTCATATTTCATTTTGATAAGGTAAACACTTCACCTTCATTTTATTTTTATTACATTAATATTTCAACATTATAGAAACAAAAGTGGTCATTGTTTCTGATTTTTAATTTCTGTTCTGTGAGAAATGCCAGTTTGACTTTTTGTTCCGGTTTGGAATGAAAACAAAATTTTGACATCAGAATTTCCTGCAGGATGGAAATTCCGGTTTCTGACTAGCTCTCATAGATAAAGTCTTGCTTTTTGGCTGCTAACATACCGGTAAACAACAAAACTTTGAAATTATTACCTGTCTTACCTTTGAAAATTTTAGCTTGGCCACAACTGAAGAAACGTATTTGCAGATGACCATTCCAAAAAGCTCAAACACAGGCAACATAGCACAAGCTACAGTGACAGGGAAGAACTGATATGTGGACATTAACTTTTTCTGGTTATCGCTTTATGAAGAGCCCCACAATCTGTACTAGCTTACTATTTAGTTATATAGAATTACTTCTAACCACCTCTCTTGAAGTTCACAGTTCATGGCATGCTGCTCTCTACTGCACAGATGATAGTTTTCATATTCTAAAAGGTGGTTTCTGGACTTCCCTGCTTTCTTGGCCCTTGACTACTGGAGGGGAAAATTTAAACACCGGGGTACTTTTATTGTGTACAGAGCAGCTGGAAAACAGTAGCCCCTACATGCAGTTGTTTATGGAGTTAATATTCATTTTTACAATCACTTAGAACTAATGCATGAATAAACCTTTTGGTTTCTTAATGACATGTAAACGTGTCTAAATCAGTTCTGCATTAGATTATTGTTTCTCCTTTATTTTATTACCTGAAAACATTTGAGTGAGGCTCAAAGTAGAACATTTTTTGTTTAATTGTTGGAATAAACAGACATAAAAGGAAAAGGCAAGCAAGTTTTTTTTCTCCTAATGGATGAATGCATTATTGGCTTGCGTGTGTGTGTGTGTGCGCGCGCGCGCGTGCGTGTGTGTATAAGAAATTTCAGAGCAAAGATCAAGGTTTAGCAATATAACTGAGATTCTCTGGGCTCAGGATTATGGCATTTGTGCCTCCTTGCCAGCACTGTTGTTTAGTAAAGTATGTGTCACTCACACAACCTACTGTCAAATCAAACACTGCAAATATAAGATGAACCACTATTGAAATTTCCACCTTGCCTATGCACAGCCAAAATCCTTGAACAAGTGTCTAGTCACAGCTATAACGTCTACACTCTCAAAACAACTGCCGTGTTTTAGATTACGTATCATTTCAGCAACATTTGCATGAAGGAGAAAAAACAAAACAAATCTACAAAGGAGAACACAATAAAAAGCGAGGAACAAACAGAAAAAATGCTTTATAAATGTGTTGTGGGGTACCACTCACACTGTTGCCACTGAGTTCCCCTCCTCCACATACTCAGAGAACTTACATAGCAAATCAGAAAGATCAACAGCATCTCCACACACTGGCACAAGCTGTACTTGTCTGGCACACAGGTGTTTCAATTGTATTTGACTATTTGCTAGCTAGCCAAGTCACCGCCTCCTCCAACAGCTGCTTTTCAAAACAAAAAGACCTAATCTTAACAGAAGTCAGTGGAAACCATGGATGCTCAACACCTCTGAAAATAAGGCCTTTTTTACTTTAGTGCCTATAGATAGATTTAGGTGCCTAAATTTAGGCTCCCATGTTTGAAAAAAAATAAGAGGTCCAATAAACCATGCTGCTTTTATTTTAGAGTCTCTCTGGAGCTGTGCAAAACTACCAATATTATGTGTGAACACTGTCTTATATATAAATACAAATACAATAACTATAACACAGTATATACATACACACACGTAAATAAATAAAAATCACATTCCATACTTGTCTTCCATGTTCACATGTGGGTGTAATCATATATATTTTTCTGTTCTCTTTTTTCAGCAGTATGATTTTTTTTCCATTCAGCCTTAGTGCTTAAGAGTATATGCAACCGTCATGATTCTATCTCGCAGGTTTCCAGAGACCAATTTTAGACCTGTGCTTCGACCGGATAAAAGCTGGTATTTTTCCAGGGACATGGTGGAGAAAGATAGGAATGTGAAAAGTGAAAAATATTTTGTTGACATCTCCTAGTATCCTCAGTGCAGATGGGGATGCCCATTTTAAGTACTTTCTGTGCGAGGCAGCCATTGCAAGTTAATGAAAACCCAAATATTGAAAAATAATCCATGTACCAGAAATTTAAATATATTCATTGATGTATAAAGGTGTTCATGTGTGCACGTACACACACAGATTAATTGTTCCCTAGCATGCTGTGGGATACATTGTTAATTATTGTCTCTCTCCTCTGCACCTCAGGTATCACATCAGTTTAAAAAACAATCTGCAAACAGATGGAGAGCTGCTGGAGTTGAACCTGCCGGTATATAAAAAGTGGATACAGACTTTATGATGGTGCAGTGTCAGATGGTCTATTAATTTTCAGGAATGGTCTGAAAATAAAGTAAAAAAATATTTTTAGAAAAGGAATTGGAAGAATTGATGAAGATTTTAAAAAATCATTTTCAATAAATATGAGTTCTAATTAAAATAACTACTTCTACAGAGCTGGCTAGGAATTTGCGACCAAGCCATGTGTCTTAGGCAGTCAACAATATACGTGATGGCTGTGACCTAGTACTGTGACTGGGCACCTTATAGATCAGATAGCTATGGTTCCTTCCCTGCTCCCAACATGGTCCTGGCGCAAGCTGCAATTTAGTTCATGCTGGACTAGCTTCCTTGGCTGACCTACTCGTGGGTGGGTGGAGCCAATACTCTACTCACTCTCTACCCCTCTTTTCCCCCAACCTCTCTGGTGTGAATAAATTGAACAACTGTCATGTCAAGCTTGAACAAAACAGAAGTATTGCAATTGTTAGGCCTCAAACTTCCGTATTCTGCAAAATGCAAGCCTTGCAAAAATAAAGCTTACGCTTGTGACTTGTGGTCAGGAAATGAGGCAACCAGATAGAGATTTATGCTAACTCCTATGTACTTATCAATCCAAAATTACCCACATTCAAAATGTGATTGGCTACAGAAAATAGATAGGCCTAAAAAAAAATTAATTATGATACAATGAGGGCAACCACATAAACCATGTGGCCCACCCTGATTGGTTGGTCTGTTCTAAAACACAGCTGTCAGACCAGATAAAAAGGCGAGGGCACGAAAGTGTGTGTCTCTTGTTGGTCATACCTGACCCACACCCCCTGAACAGAAGGGACGTGCACTTCTCAACTGTCTATACCTGGCCAGTGCGGAAAACGGCTGACTGAAGGGTAAGGTATTTTTCGGACGAATGCAGGGTCAGTCTATAGAGTAAAAAAGGTCTGGTCGCTCGAGCCAAATTGATCATAGTCATATCGATACCATAGTATAAAATCAGTAGTAGATGGCTGATGCATAATAGCTTTGCATGTGTTATTGCTTGTCTTTTGCATAGTCCTAGGAAATGCATGTCGTGCTGTCGTTCATCAGCTTTATGTTGCCTTTAAAAACACCAGGAATATAGGGCTGGTGAGCAATAGTTTTACCTATGCTTGTCTTTGGGGTTTTTATTATAACCTGCCAGGACCAGCATATGTAGAGTCACTGTTCAGGAACTCGCAAATAGTCCACAATATTACTTGTACTTGTGCTCGTCTTCAGTATAATCTGCCTTTTGTATTAATTCTTATTCAGTGTTGGTCTTTGGTTTTTCTTTTGTTTTGTTTTTGCTGTTATTATAGTAGAAAATCATTAAAAGCTTTCCTTGATGAATAATTAGTAGTTCTTACTTATTTTATACGGACACCACTTAACCTCATTACATCTGTGTTGGGCGGTGGGAAGTAGCAAACACCCCAGGGTGAATTAGGGCCCCGAGGCGTGCCTCCTTCTTCCTTCATCTCCGCATCTAGTTTCCTCCATGAGCAAGTGGAAATAGCAATCCAGTGGGGCTGGCCTGTTTCTGTGCCCCGAATAGTGATCTAGGTAGCCCACGCTGGGTCTGCGTGGAGCGGCATCTTAGATTCCCTCTCTCCCCTCTATAGCCCTGTAGGGCCATGACACTATCTAGCCCTAATTCTTTTTAAAATGCAGTACTCTATGACTTTGTGTAAGGTGACAATCTGATGTCATCATCAAGTAATAAGCAAATGATGAAAAATGCATATTTTGGAGCCATGCTGCATGAAAATAATATGTTGACCTTGCAAACAATATGGAGACAAGGTGATATCGTGGTTTAAATTGGCCAACGTTTCATCTGCAAACTGAGGGTCCAATCTAGTATGAATCAGAAACCACGGTGGGCAAGTCGTTCACTCGAATGATTGTTTACCTCATGTACCATTGCAGAGTTGGTTGGCAACACTCCTTGTAAGAAATGTAGGATTGGAATATGAGGGAGTTTTGCAGGTGAAGGCGGAGGAGTACTGACAGAGCGTGCAGTGCAGGTTTGTTAGAGGTGCCCGCCTGCACTGTGTCTACTTCAAGCCAGATCAACAAGACTCACTTTTGTAAAGATTAGAGCTTCACAATTTCAATGGGAAAGAGAACACAAGAAAAGTCCAAAACGTATTTGCGAAAGCACAGCCTATTTTAATAGCCCTATTTTACCAGTTTTTCTTCTGAGGGGAAATAAGTGTTGCACACAAAAAAAATAGGCTAAACTAAAAGAAGTTGCCTCTACCAGTCTAGAGATTGCCATTTATATGTGACAAAGTTAATTCATAGAATCATAGAATATCAGGGTTGGAAGGGACCTCAGGAGGTCATCTAGTCCAAGCCCCTGCTCAAAGCAGGACCAATCCCCAATTTTTGCCCCAGATCCCTAAATGGCCCCCTCAAGGATTGAACTCACAAACCTGGGTTTAGCAAGCCAATGCTCAAACCACTGAGCTATCCCTCCCCCAATTCTGCACTTTAGCAGAGTTACTTTTAACAGAGACCAGAAAAGCTTACAAGAGATTTGCAATGTGAACATCTAAAGGTATCCAAGGGTTTTAGCACCAGAATTTCATGTTGCTAATCAGACCAGGGGACTGACAAATTGATGTCTGGTTGTGTACTGACAACATTCACTCAGCTAGTCAACATGTCAAAGGAGCAACTCAT
The DNA here is from genome assembly GCF_965152275.1 of Natator depressus. Lineage (NCBI taxonomy): Eukaryota > Metazoa > Chordata > Testudines > Cheloniidae > Natator > Natator depressus. Next base: position 140,397,896 of record NC_134234.1, read on the forward strand.
AAAGCTTGTCTTTCCCCCAGATGCTGACACCAGTTGCAAACTATGGACCGCATTGTAAATCAGGGCCAGCCTAGATCATTTGCTGGTGGCATTTCAGACATACATCAAGCCATTCCAGAACATACCCACTTTGGCTCACTAATCTCGATTTTGGTTATCTGAATGTAGCTAATCATTCTTGCCATACAGTCTTGTGCACGTAGCTAATCGGTTTTGCCATACAAAAAAAGCAGCATTACAATAAGCAGGGAAATTTGAATGAATTGAATCATGTCCAGATTTCTACCTACATAGGAATAGAGGAGATGTGGCAAAAGGGGCTACAATGCAAACTCCATCCCCAATCTGAGTTTTTTCTCCAGTTGTTTGCATTTACTTTTGGTGGGGGGATGAGGACTTCTGTGGTACCTGCTTCCCCTCCTGCAGTGCCATGCCAGCCAGACCACGGGTCATGTCCTGAGAGTGGTGCTGCCAGTGAAATCAATGTATTTGATTTGACAAGAACAACCTATTCCAACCAATCACTTCTTTTTCCTGTGCCTGATCTTTTAATTTCCTTTATTTTATGTCACTGGATTTTAGTCCTACTGTGATCCCTTTTAGTGGAGAGCTTTTCCCAGCAGTCATTCACATTGTACCACAAATTCAGGGTAACTTGTTTTACCTCCTGCGATACAGTGTAGTTGTTTTTCAAGTGTGATTGGTGAACACATGAATGTAATAAAGTGTGATGGGTCAAGGAGACAATGTTTGGTCCAAATCAGATTTAGCCTAACATTTGGAGGTTGGGCTCAAACTGAACCAGAGCTATGGTACTTGTCAGAGAGTGCTGAAATCGCATACGCTGTTCCCTGACTGTTGCAGGGAGATAGACTGAATGACCTAATAGGGCTTTTCCATTTCTAATTTTTATGAACCAAAATGATAGAGATTTTGCTAGATCAGTTAGCTTTTCTTGAGAGATTTCTGCCACATTTGGACATATCCAGCCTGGAGCTGGAATGTACAGCCCTTTCTGGTATTGGATCTGGCCCACAAGCAAAAAAATGGAGAGGAATCTGAATTCAAACACTCCTGTGATTCTCTAAAATTAGAGTAAGCAGGGGGATTGGATTTGATGCTCTGGTTCCTGCCCATCTCCTAACAATTTTTCATTTAGAAGATCTAGGTTTTAATCTTAGTTTAGGTCAATCTGGTTTAAACAAGAGGTTCAGAAGCATGTTATGGGACTTCAAATTGAGCTTGCATACTTTGGTCACTACAAATATTGGTGGTCTTATGATCTCAGTCTGATGGTGGACTTTAAACAAAGTGACTAAGATTTCAGTACATTTGTGAACATATACGTACGTGCAATATTTATCTCCCTGTTTTGTACCTCCCAACTTGTTAACATTCCTTTCTGTTGTTCCAAGGTCATTCGAAATACACGGTGAAACTTCCTGTGACAGGTGGGATGATATTTGCTAGCTTTCCTTTTGCTGCGGATGGAGCTCCACCCCACCGCCTCACTTTTTAAGAATGAGGGTATTACATAGCCAGCACCACAGTCTTTCCCAGATCCACAATCTGTATATAACCAGCAATGCTGTTGCATGCTTAGCTCACATACTTGATCAATGCAGAAGCAGGACTAGACCATAGTGGACCAGGATTTTACCCCCAATATCTCTCAGAAGAGATGGATTACAGCCAGGCCTTAATTTGGATAGCATGCATCAAACAGACAATCTCTTTACAAAGAATCAATATTTAAAGATACTCCCAAAATAAAACATTGCAGAGCATATAAGACAAATGCTTAGATAAAACAATTATTTTACATAAAAAACAGTTTAAACTATTGCATTAAATTATCCCATGCCTGGCTGAAGGCATATATTTGTAACAGGAAGATTGTAAACCTCCATTCTTACCAGGTCTCTTATGGACTGTCCATCAGAAGGACTCTCACTCCTCCAGAGGCTGGAAGTCTACATTCTGTGGTCAGAGCAGAAATCATAGAACAACTCCACTGATCACATTCCTGTGCCAAACACACCTTCACTCCCTTCCACAGGGGAACAGGCTGGAGTACGACTGATCTCTTTGGTTATGCCAAGCTCTTTCTTTATTTTAAGAGACTCTAAAGTTACCCTGTCGGATAACCTATATCCCCTCTAAAACCTGGCCAAATAGTCTGACTACACAAAAACTAGGACAAGAAAGTATTTTTAAAAACAAAACAAAACAATGAGATTAGAGAAAGACAATTAAGACAATAAATTTGGCTGCTTACTCCAGGGCTGGATTGTTTCTGATGACTTTGGAGCTAATGCAAATGACAGTTAGCCTTGAAAGTGTACATTAGGCTTTACATTAAAGTGTACATTAGCCAGGGCGGAACACGAACACCTGCTGCTACAGTTTATTGTTCTGTACTAGGTGTTAAGGTTTCAGGAGACTGCATCTGTATTCTCCTTCCATGGTCCACCAAGGGAACCCACTTTAGGCTTCTGCTTCTCAGCCATCACCTCTGTTGGGTGGAGACCCACATGTCACTCATTCATGACTGGAGATTTTATGGCTACACAGCTCGCTGCTTTACACTAATATCCCCAGCCACTTAGAAAGCAGTGACTTTTATGCAGTCTATTTTCATAGATATTTAGGGCAGAAGGGACCCTTATGATCATCTAGTCTGACCTCCTACATAATGCAGGCCACAGAATTTCACCCACCACTCCTACAAAAAAACCTCACACCTATATCTGTGCTATTGAAATCCTCAAATCATAGTTTAAAGACTTCAAGGAGCAGAGAATCCTCCAACAAGTGACCCATGCCCCATGCTACAGAGGAAGGCGAAAAACCTCCAGGGCCTCTTCCAATCTGCCCTGGAGGAAAATTCCTTCCCGACCCCAAATATGGCGATCACCTAAACCCTGTGCGTATGGGCAAGATTCATCAGCCAGATACTACAGAAAATTCTTTCCTGGGTAACTCGGAACTCACCCCATCTAATAGCCCATCACAGGCCATTGGGCCTATTTACCATGAATATTTAATTACCAAAACCATGTTATCCCATCATACCATCTCCTCCATAAACTTATCGAGTTTAATCTTAAAGCCGGATAGATCTTTTGCCCCCACTGCTTCGCTTGGAAGGCTATTCCAAAACTTTACTCCTCTGATGGTTAAAAACCTTCGTCTAATTTCTAGTCTAAATTTCCTAGTGGCCAGTTTATATCCATTTGTTCTTGTGTCCACATTGGTACTGAGCTTAAATAATTCCTCTCCCTCTCTGGTATTTATCCCTCTGATATATTTATAGAGAGCAATCATATCTCCCCTCAACCTTCTTTTAGTTAGGCTAAACAAGCCAAGCTCCTTGAGTCTCCTTTCATAAGACAAGTTTTCCATTCCTCGGATCATCCTAGTAGCCCTTCTCTGTACCTGTTCCAGTTTGAATTCATCCTTCTTAAAGATGGGAGACCAGAACTGCACACAGTATTCCAGGTGAGGTCTCACCAGTGCCTTGTATAACGGTACTAAAACCTCCTTATCCCTGCTGGAAATACCTCTCCTGATGCATTCCAAGACCGCATTAGCTTTTTTCCCAGGCATATCACATTGGCGGCTCATAGTCATCCTATGATCAACCAATATTCCAAGGGTTATGACCAATGTATTGCCAGCAATTTTCCGCACTTCTCCTTCTAAGCAATCACATTTATTCTTAAGGTAAAAACATTATTGTTTTAATATGTTTTTTTCTGTAAAGGAACCTACATGACTTCTAAAAAACTTACAAGAGATCACCTACAACGCTAAACTAAGGCTCTGGTGGGTTTTAAAGCTTCAAAACCCTCAACTGGGTTTTCCCTGTGGTTGCAAGTTCATCTGCCTTAGACCGAGAACCACAATCAAAGCTTGTCGGAGACGTAGTGGTTTATACAGCTTGGGCATTTTATTTTGGTATTCTGTAACAGGTAATCAGCAGACAGTCATGCTCTCCTCAGGGTATAGTATTAAATGGCTGGATGTTTGCATAACTGGAATTGGGGAATTTGCACTGACTGCTTCCCAGGGATTCCCCAGGAAATCCATTAACACACCGTTCCAAAAGTCCATACTTGTCTGGCAAATTTTCAATACAGTCTTTTGATCTCCCAGGCCTCACATCTGTCATATCTCCCCCCCAGCAAGGTTACACACTATCCCAGCCCACAATGCTACATAAACTTAATGCAATAAGGTCTTCCAAGGATATTGCAGGAAATTGCCATATCTATCACACTAGGATATTTTCTCTTTGTTACTTGCTTACACTAATTGTCTTGTTTTAAAGGACACCAGTATCACATAATGGCTTCATTAGAATTGCAAAGAATATTTACCTGGCTTTGGGGGCAGAATAACCATTTATCTCCAGTGTCACATCACACTGTGGGGTGGCTTTTAAAAAAAGCTTAAAAACTAAGGCTGGGTGAAGTATTTGCAGCGAACCTGGACAATGCTCAAAGTCAAGCTGGGCTTGAAGTTTATCGTCCGAGAATCTCAGCTCATGGTTATGAAAGATTTGCAAACTTAGGCTGAAGTCGGCATCAAGTTTTCTACAACTCTCTCCCCGCAGCCAGCCACTCTCCTTTCCCTCCTGTCACCCCTCAACAAGTCCTAGAACAACTCCCACTTTTGACATCTTTAGTAAGGAGTACCTTCCCACTCCATCTTGGAGCCAGGTGACTATTCCTCCCTGTTTGATTGTGAGGGGGATACAACTATGCCTACAAAAGTCCTTTGAAACGCAGGATGCATCCCTCTACTCAATAATGAATCAGGGAGCTGAACATAGCTGTCTCCTATGTCCAGCTGCTGATTAACAATATACTAAACACAGGCTTTTATATTTACCTTCCTGATTAATTAATATCAGATTCTGCACCCTGTTATACAACACAAGGGGATTATAACTGAAACGGGAACTCAAGCTTGATTACTGTAGGTACAATGTCTGCCAAGTGCTTAAATAAGTACAAGGCTGTTTCTATTTTCTAAACCTGAGTGGAAACTGAATGAATGTTACCTTGTACTTAGTAAGGATCTGCTCCTTTGAAGCCAGGGGCAAACTCTCATTCACCTCACTGGAATCAGGATAAGTAACCACAAAGAAATAGGTAGTATTGCATATTAATAAATACATAGTGTGACAAAGTTCCTTCTCTGCCTTGGTGGGTCCTGCACTTTTTGGCAGATTTGCTCTCCTCAGAGGTTCTCAGCAGTTCTCAGTTTGGGCACTTCTGCTGGAGGCTCAAATCTGCTGTTCACCTACCTAGACTCATCACTGGCCAGGATGGGGGAAATGGAGAACAATCCCCGCAGTCTCTGCTGATCCACCTAGTGGGTCAGGGATAGGTCAGATCCCTTTTCCAAATTAGGCCTTCCCTTCTAGAGTTTCTCACAGACCACATCAACTCTCCTGTATCCAATCAGGAGTTAAGGGTATGGGGGGGGGACCCGGGCCCGCCCTCTACGCCAGGTTCCAGCCCAGGGCCCCGTGGATAGCAGCTGTCTATGTCTCCTGTATCAGCTGCGTGACAGCTACAGCTACAACTCCCTGGGCTACTTCCCCATGGCCCCAGCACCTTCTTTATCCTTACAGCAGGATCTTCCTCCTGCTTGTACTCCTCAGTCCTCCAGCAGCACACCTTCTCACTCCCTGCTCCTTGCACACACACCCCCACTAACTGATGGGAGGTCCTTTTTAAACCAGGTGTCCTGATTAGTCTACCTGCCATAATTGATTCTAGTATGTTCTTAATTGGCTCCAGGTGTCCTAATTAGCTTGCCTGTCTTAATTGGTTCTAGCAGGTTCCTGATTCCCCCAGTGCAGCCCCTGCTCTGGTCACTCAGGGAACAGAAAACTATTCATCCAGTGGCCAGTATATTTGCCTTCTACCAGACTCCTGTACAGCTTGTTGGAGGACGTGGGCTTTGTGGCGTCCTTCTGGGAGTTCTGGTTGGCCTGGCGAGGGCAGCAGCGTGCCTTTCCCTCGGCGCGGCGGTGGTGGGACCTAGGGAAGGTGCGCGCCCGGCTCTTCTGCTGTGACTACACCCGGGGCGCCAGCCGACAGAGGGATGCGGCGATAGGGCAGTTGGAACGGGAGGTCTTAGAGCTGGAGAGGCGTCTGGCCGCCAGCCCCGAGGATCCATCCCTCTGCGGAGCGTGCCGGGAGAAGCGGGAGGAGCTCCGGGCCCTCGAGGACCATCGGGCCCGGGGTGCTTTTGTTCGATCCCGCATCCGCCTCCTTCGGGAGATGGATCGCGGCTCCCGCTTCTTCTACGCCCTGGAGAAAAAGAGGGGGGCCAAGAAGCACGTCACTTGCCTCCTCGCAGAGGACGGCACCCCCCTCACGGATCCGGTGGAGATGTGCGGGAGGGCCAGGGCCTTCTACGCAGGCCTTTTCTCCCCGGGTCCGACCGATCCTAACGCTTGCAGAGTGCTCTGGGACGAACTCCCGACGGTCAGTGCGGGCGACCGAGACCAGCTAGAGCTGCCTCTCACTCTGGCCGAGTTCTCGGAAGCCCTCCGCCGCATGCCCACCGATAAATCTCCGGGCATGGACGGGCTGACCGTGGAGTTCTACCGCGCGTTCTGGGACGTCCTCGGCCCAGACTTAGTTACCGTCTGGGCCGAGTCTTTGCAGAGCGGGGTCCTCCCTCTTTCTTGCAGGCGAGCCGTGCTCGCCTTATTGCCGAAGAAGGGGGACCTCCGCGATTTACGAAATTGGCGTCCCGTCTCGCTCCTCAGCACGGACTATAAGGTCGTAGTGAAAGCCATCTCGCTGCGGCTAGGGTCCGTGCTGGCGGACATGATCCACCCAGACCAGACCTACACCGTCCCGGGCCGCACCATCTTCGACAACCTATATCTGGTCCGGGACCTTTTGGAACTCGGGTGTAGGGACGGTCTGTCGTTCGCCCTCCTGTCCCTGGATCAGGAGAAGGCATTCGACAGGGTGGATCACGGGTATCTCCTGGGCACTCTGCGAGCGTTTGGCTTGGGTCCCCAGTTTGTGGGTTTTCTCCAGGTGCTGTACGCCTCCGCAGAGTGTCTGGTCCGGCTCAACTGGACCCTGACCGAACCGGTCAGCTTCGGGCGAGGAGTACGGCAGGGGTGCCCCCTCTCGGGCCAGCTGTACGCTCTGGCGATTGAGCCCTTCCTCTGTCTCCTCCGCAGGAGGTTGACGGGGTTGGCGCTACGGGAGCCGGAGCTGCGGCTGGTCCTGTCGGCATACGCCGACGATGTACTCCTCGTGGTCCAGGACCCGGGTGACTTGGCGTGGGTGGAGGCTTGCCAGCCTGTGTACTCGGCAGCCTCCTCCGCCCGGGTCAACTGGGTCAAGAGCTCTGGCTTGGTGGTAGGGGACTGGAGGCAGGCGAGCTCCCTCCCACCCGCGCTTCAAGCCATCCGGTGGAGCGCGGGTCCGCTGCTCTATCTCGGCGTTTACCTTTCTGCCACGCATCCTTCTCCGCCGGAGAACTGGCAAGGTTTAGAGGGCAGGGTGACAGAGCGGCTCCGGAGATGGACGGGACTGCTCCGGTGTCTGTCCTTTCGAGGGCGGGCACTGGTGCTCAATCAGCTAGTCCTGTCCATGCTCTGGTACCGGCTCAACACCCTGGTCCCGGCCCCGGATTTCCTGGCCAACCTCCGGAAATTGATTCTGGAGTTCTTCTGGTCAGGACTGCACTGGGTCTCTGCAGGGGTTCTCCATCTGCCCCTGGAGGAGGGAGGGCAGGGCCTGAAGTGTCTCCGCACTCAGGTCCATGTCTTCCGCCTCCAGGCCCTGCAGAGGCTCCTTTATGGTGCAGGTAGTCCGGCGTGGAGCATACTGGCGCACGCCTTCCTGCGCCGCCTCCGAGGGCTCCGATATGACCGGCAGCTCCTTTATCTCCATCCGAGGGGTCTTCCGCGAGACCTCTCCGGGCTGCCGGTCTTCTACCAGGACCTCCTCCGGACCTGGAAACTGTTTGCAGTCACCAGGTCCGTGGCGGCCTCCGTGGGGGAAGATCTCCTCGCGGAGCCCCTGCTACACAACCCCCACCTCCGTGTGCAGGTGGCGGAGTCCCCCTCGGTGCGCCAGAGGTTGGTCCTGGCAGAAGTCACCAAAGTCGGAGACCTCCTGGACTACGACTGGGGAGACTGGCTGGATCCCCTGACGCTCGCTCAGCGCATGGGGCTCTCCAGACCTCGTACTGCCCTGCGCGTACTTCAGGAGGTGAGGGCCGCTTTGCCGCCCGCTGCTCGGGTTTACCTCGACCGGGTCATGCGAGAGGGCGCGCCCCGCCCACCCTCCACCCCAGGCCCTCCGGACCTTTTCATCGGGCCCCTGCCCCGTGGACCCAACCGACCCCCCCCGCCCCTTCACCGTGAGCCGGCTGCACGAGCTGCAGCCGGTCCGGTTCCAGACCGCGCCAAAACAACATCTCTACATGCTCGTGCTCCACACCCTTCATGCCCTCACCCTCGCGCCCCGCCCTGACACAAAGTGGCAGGATTTCCTGCCACCTCTAGAGGGTGAGGAGCCCCGGTGGGCCAGCCTCTATTCCACCTTAGTCCCGAGGCCCGCCGGGGATATCAGTTGGCGGCTCCTACACGGGGCCGTGAGCATGGGCGTGTACTTGGCGCGGTTTACCCCAATCCCGGACACCTGCCCCTTTTGCGGCGTGAGGGAAACCCTGGCGCACGTCTATCTGGAGTGCGCCAGGTTGCAGCCCCTATTCCGGCTCCTCACCGATATTTTATTAAAGTTTTGGTTGCACTTTTCTCCTCACCTTCTTATCTACGCACTCCCTGTCCGTGGCCCCACTAAGTCGCGGGACCTCCTGGTCAACCTCCTCCTGGCCCTGGCTAAAGTGGCCATCTATAAAACCAGAGTGAGGAGGTTGGCCGATGGAGTCTCCTGCGACTGCGGGGCCTATTTCCGATCCTCCATCCGTTCACGTCTCCGGGCAGAGTTCCTCTGGGCGGCGTCCACCGACTCCCTTGACGCCTTTGAGGTGCGGTGGGCGCTGTCCGGGGTCCTCTGCTCGGTGTCCCTGTCCAGTTCCCTTCTTTTGACCCTTTGACTGCACTCCCGTTCCTGTTCTTCATTAGTTGTCCCACGTAATCATTTGGCTTCCAGGTCCTGTGGATCCCCCCCTTAGGCTGGGGGGGGATCCTTTAGCAGTGGGCGAGCTTTGCCCGCCCACTTCCTGGATCCCAATAGGACCAGACTCCTGTACCCCACTGGTCTGGGTCTGTCACAATACTCACTTTATTTTCCATGTTACTAGCCAAGTAAATTAGCTACCCTGTAATGAAAAGTTCAGCCAGCCCTGAGTAATATTTGTGTCTATTTTTCAGAGTTAAATTCCCATTCCCAGTGACAATCTTTGCATGACATACTTCCAGAGGGGAAAGGGGAAATGCAATTGGACTAGAAAGGGAAGAAGGAAACATTTTTTGGAATAAAAAAGGAGATAAAAAAGGGATAAAAAAGGTATTTGAAGCAGATCTTAGGTCTAGAATGGAGAATAGGTCCATTATGAAGATATTTATCCCATGGATTGCAACTCCACCTGTGGTTTTGTGTAAAAAGAAAAGATAGATATATATATATAACAGTATATATATATATATATATATATATATATATATATATATATATATACATACATATACATATACATATACACACACACTGTTATATCTATTACTGTTGTGTACAATTGTGAAGCCAAGTGATACATTGAACATACCATGGTTCTTTGAGTGCCTCAACTGCCCTCTGCTAATCCACATACGCAAACATCAAACCAGAATAGAGAATGGCCGCTCTGCAGTCTACAAACCATAGTACTGGTAGTATTGGTCAAAAACTACCACCCTTTGGAGGTGATTTATCTAGCATATCACAATACTCTCAAGATACACTGGCCACACACACCTTTCTCCCTGATCTTAACCAGAGACAGCTACAGCACAGTGCTATGCTGAGAGCCACTGCTGAGTGCATGAATCACAAACCTCTTTGAGATTGGGTGTGAATGCACCCTTCACTTAATACAGTTGTAAGAAACACCTACAGAGCCGCAGCTAAAACAGGCCCTAATAGGGACATCTAAAACTGCAGTGAAACATCCACCACTGGGCTGTGTCACCTGACTTGGGCTTATGCTGTGGGGCTATAAAACTGCAGTGTAGACATTTGGCTTCGGGCTGGAACTTGTGCTCTGGGTCCCTGGGGAAGGAGGGAAGGGGGAAGGAATTTTCAAATGTTTGAAATTTATCTGCAAAGCCAGTGTAGACAGGTGGAAAAATAAGCTTTCTTGGGAAATAAACAGAAACAAACAGGGCATTTCAGCACTTGAAGTCATGAAAAAAACCTATAGGGATTGACAGATCAGCAATGAAGTCTTTTTGTTACAATTTTTTTTTTTAAGCAAAGCAACGGGTTTCACATTTCAGTCTGTAAACATTCCATGTCAAGGGATGGTCTTCAGGGGCATTTTGTCCTTGCTAATGGGCTTTACTTAACAGGGCGTTGCAGGCGATAAAAACACATCTATTTTTCAATAAAAGGTGTCTCTCGGTCTCACACAAACACTGGCAAAAGCTAGGGGAAGAGAACATTATGATATGAAATACACCCTGAGTAACACAATTTTTAAAATATATAGTGCACTCTGCCAAGAGTGTAATTTCTGAAGTAATAAATCAAACTTAGTAACCCATGTCCCCTAATTAGAGATCCAGGGATCCTCTTAAATGGGAAACATTATCAGAGAGACTTTTGATAAGCGTCTGAATATTTAGAAATTTTTGTTCAGAATTCATAGACCAGGATCCCCTTTCTGTCACGGCAGATGCAGAAGTAGCGAACAGTTTGATTCAGGATAAATATTTCATAGATTTCCTGTGTACAAAATGAAGCTCCCACCAGGAAGGGCCAACCTCCCTGAAATAAACTGCTCCCGGGCAATCTAGAAAGGTGGGAGCTTTGTTCTTTAAGTGATAAAAAATGGCAGTCTCTAAAATAAGAGTGTGAAACACTTTGGACCCCGTTTGGCTCAATCTTAAATTGCAGCAGGAACTGAAAAGAGAAGATTCACATGAATTGTACACAACCAGTGTCAAGTTGTGTGGGGATTAAAGATGAGAATTTGATACCTTCATAGCTATTAACCCACTTTTCAATACTGAAGCAAAATGTGTATTGTTTGGCTAGAAAGTGAGGTAATAAAATTTCAAACTATAGAATGGCTAGGGTATTCCAAAGCAGCTATCAGTAATGGTGTAATTGATAGGGTACTGACCGGGGGGTTAGGAAACCTGGATTTTATTCCTGGCTTTGTCACGACCTGTTGTGTGACTTTGTACAAATCACTTTCCCAGGTGGAGCCTGTTTCCCCACCCACCCTTTGTCTGTCTTATCTGTTTAGATTGTCAACTCTGTCTCTCGCTATTTGTACTCCAGGTAGCACAATGGGACCCCAGTCCTGCTGGGGCCCCTAAGCGCCTCTGTAATTAAATAAAAAATAAAAAAGCAAGTTGCTTGTGCCACTCTCTCTCTCTATAAGGGAGAGAGAGGAAGGAAGAAAAGAGAGAGAGAGAGAATGCACACACATATTCTAAAGGATATACTTTCATTACTGTACACAAAAGGTTCCTTGAAGCCAACAGAACACTTTGGATGCAAACAGGGCCGGCTCTACTGTTTTTGCTGCCCCAAGCAGCGTGCCGAATAGCCGCTGCCGTGAGCGGCTGAAGATAGAAGCTGCCGCTGATTTGCCACCGTGGACGGCTGAAGAGACCGGCTGACGCGGAATTGCCACCACCGCGGAAACGCCCTAATGGCACACAGACTGCCGCCCCTTGCAGATTGCCGCCCCAAGCACCTGCTTGGAACGCTGGTGCCTGGAGCCGGCCGTGGATGCAAAGTTGTGCCAGCATTCTGAGCCAGTAGCCAGAAAAATTCCACTAATCAGTTGACACTAATGTGAGTGGGGTTGGTGGAAACACTTAGGCCTCAGAGAGAAAGTCCTCCAGATACTCCTACTGGACATGAGTTTCCCAAATCCAAATAAACTCCAATCCGGCAATAGTCAAGACACTCTACAAGCCATATGACAATGGCAAGGAATCCCAGAGAGAGTCGTTTTCCTCTGGCATTAAGTCACAAATCCATCTGCCAGAAAAAGATAATCTTCACTCCTATTTCCAATTCTCAACTATTACGAGAGAAATAAATAGCTTTCCTTTTATTTGTAACCATTGCATGGCATACAAGATTTAGGATTTTTTTTTAAATGGCTTTAGCAGTTTTAAAATCTTTTCCCCATATGATCTTTGCTAAAATCGTCATCTCTCCATCTTTCTCATTTTATATCAGTTTTGTTGTACGTTTCTGACCTGCATGTAGTTTTAATATTCTTTTATAAATCAAGTACTTTGAGAGTGTACCATCATGGAGTTAACCTGAAAGAGCTGTGCTATCTAGGAGGAAATTATCCCTTTCAGTGTCTAGCATTTTATGAACAGCTTGGGAATTTTCAGAGTTTGTACAGAGTGCTCAGAAATACAGTGCAATTTAGACTGTAAGTAAGCGTAAAACCAACTGTTCTATTATGTAACTTATCTACTAGTAAAAATAATGTTCTACACTGTCCTGTTCCAGCTCTGCAGTATCAGTCAGTTTTCCAAATTTTCTGTCCTGTTGTTTGAGTTGAAAGGAGAGATCCCTCCTCTGTGACACAGGAGTCTTCCAAACATAGAACAAAGTCTTTTAGTCAAAACAGGATGACTAATAGCATAGTCATGGACCTGATTCTCTGCTCCTCAGTACCTTGTGTAGTTATTTATACCACTGCAAAGAGGTGTAAATCATTATCATTGCATCAGAGCAACATGCTACATCCATTTTGCCCTGGTGTAAATGGCTATGCAAGGCACAGGAAAATGCAGAATCTTTCCCAATATGTCTATTTCTATGAGAAATATAATAAAAACAGACCCTGTTCACTTGTGGCTGCTTCCTAATTTACAGGTTTCAGCCAGAAATGCATTTAAACCCAAACAAAAAAACCCCAAACAACAACAAAAACCACCTATATAGATGAGATGACCTTCCCACACATAGCCGTTTGGATGAGATATCAAACTTCAATATTTTCACTGATCCAGGACTAAATATTGCATATCTAGGCTCTGGACAAACATAATTTTGAAAGGAAATCTTCACAACCGAGAGAAAGGAAGTAACATTTTTTGTGACAGGTTATTTTATAAGATTATTTGAAACTGATCTGAAGTTTGAGACATGAAAAAGGTCCATCACAGAGAAATTTAACACCATATCATCACCACATATGTGGTGGAGATGTCTGCCCATGTATATTATTACTCTCATAAAAACTGTGAAACCATTTTATAAATGGATATCCCATGCTCCTGTGATTGTCTCACCTGTCCCCTGCCCACTCATACATCTCCGGGACTTATAACATTTCAAACCACTGAGCAGCTTCAAACATCTTTTTCTGGGAAGGGAGAAAAAAAAACACAAGAAATGTTTCCTTCTTTCCCCAAAAATTAACCCTGCCCCAGGACTGTGAGAGAAACTATTCAGTCCTGCACCAATAACAGCTTTTCTATACATACAAGTGTTACAGTTTTAAAGTTCAATATGTGTCAAGGCTGAATCCCCACTCTGTCACTCCGAGTGCAGAAGTGGGGGCCCACAAGGATTTTAAAAATTAATACTTGCCACTCCAGGCTTGTATTACACTCCCAAGGTTACAGCTTTTCTCTGACCTTGGCTTGGTAAACACTGCCACCACCCAAATACAAAAAAAAAAAAAAAACCCTTTGAACCCAGGAAGGAGCAATTGGGAATTCCTTCCTGTGGGCTACCCTCAAGCCCTTTCATGCCCCCTCCGGGGAAGAGCTGAGAAAGAAAACAAGGAAATTAGCTGTGGCTATCAGCTAATCAAACAACATGCACAAACCTCTTAGGACACCAAAAATCCAATCCTGTTCTTAAAAAAGGTAAATTTTATTAAAAACAAAAAGGGAAAATTTACATCTGGAACTTAGGCTTTTTGCTAGATCTTAAAAGAAACTATTACAAAAGTTAAGCACCCAAAATAGCTTTCTTGGGGGTTCAGCTTAAAGGTTACAAGTAAACAAAAGCATCAGGGTTAGCACAGAGGAGATCCACAAGCCAAAATAAAAAATAAACCTGATTGTGTCCAACTAAACATTCCCTATGCAAATAATTTCTTCTAGGTATGGAAGATGTCTTTTCATACCTGATTCAAGCCTTACACAGTATTGCTGCTCCGTCCCAGTAGCCCAGAGAACACCAGGCAAAGGGAGAGTTTCTCTCTCAATTTTAAAAAGTTCTACCTTCCCATTGGCTCTTTTTGTCAGATGCCCACTCCTTTTCTTTTACCTGTGGGCTTGCTGACCCTTTACAGGTAAAGCAAGCAGAGAATAGACCAAGAGGGATTTTACAGCTAACTGGCTGGCTGGGTGTCCAACAAAGGGAGCGACTCCCCCCCACCAACCCCCTTCATGTATCACAATATGCAATGCCTCTGCAGGGCTAGAAAGAGTAGCTTTATACAGTAGCATTGGAAAGAGGAGATTCCCACCTCCACAGTAGGATTCAGCATCTACTGCTAACCTTGCAGGGCTGTGTGACATTTTTAAGAGATAAAAGTTCCCTTTTAGCAGGTTTTAAGGCTATCTCTGAGTCCTGCAGAGTTGACTTGTAGTGCTCAGGCACATAGTTTTGCAAGCAACAAGATTTTACTTTAAAAAAATATATTTTAAAAACTCTCTAATACATTTGTGATGTAGCTTATCTGTAGTGTATATGGGATACACATGAGGATAGCATCTAGTCTGAAGTTTTTATTGGTATTTAATTGGGATGACCTGCATAACTCATTCATGGGCTCATCATTTATGAGTTATGCATCTATACAAAATGATGCACCCCTCAACCCCAAACCCTAAAACAAACCAATTAAAAGCAAAATAAAAAACAGAATTCCAACCCTAAAACAAAACAACCTTAAAAACTGCAATAAAAGTTATTTATAAAAAACATAAAACTCTATTGACAGCAGAGTTTCAATTAAACTTGAAAATGAAGTGCCAGTGACGCCACGCATGAAGTCCACCTAGGACTTCGGTATTGCTATTGAGTTTACATGGAAGGCACTCATACTATGTTGATGGGCAGCAGTATAAACCCTTAAGATAGGTAGATATAAACAGATATCCCAAATTTATAATCACAGCACAATATCATGAATGCTCTCTATCCATCTCTCTCTTCTGTGTTAACAGTAGTAAGAACATGAACCGTGCTATATACATACATATAAACCAAAATGGCGTAGTCTATACTATTAATGTTGCTAAATATTGTAAAAATAGATTTAGTGTTCTAGCTACATTCATTCCCAGGTCTCCTTAATGACTGACATTCAATGCTGTGCATCTTTAGGGGTTTTAGTTGCATTATTTCACTGCATAAATTATGTGAGCCATCCAGCTCTTAATAACAATAGAGAATTAAAATAATTATTTTATCTTCACACAGCCATATTTTTCTGACCAGTCCATTTTTCGTTTAGTGAATTCAGCCATTTTTCTGATAATGCCCTCTCACAGACCTTTTGAATATGGAGGAAAGTTTGCATATAGCTTTGACCAGTGGTTCTCAACCGAGGGTGTATGTACCCCTGCGGGTACGCAGAGGTCTTCAGGTGGTACCTCAACTTATCTAGATATTTGCCTAGTTTTACAACAGGCTACATAAAAAGCACTAGCAATGTCAGTAAAAACTAAAATTTCATACAGACAATGACTTGTTGACACTGCTCTATATACTATACACTGAAATGTAAGCACAATATTTATATTCCAATTATTTGTTTTATAATTATATGGTAAAAATGAGAAAGTAAGCAATTTTTCAGTAATAGTGTTCTGTAACACTCGTATTTTTATGTCTGATTTTGTAAGCAAGTAGATTTTAAGAGAGGTGAAACTGGGGTACACAAGACAAATCAGACTCCTGAAAGGGGTACAGTAATCTGGAAAGGTAGAGAACTACTGGCTTTGACCACTGGTGCTGCCTTATTTGTTTCATCTGTCATCTTAAGAACATAAGAACAGACATATTGGGTCAGACCAAAGGTTCTGACAGTGGTCAATGCCAGATGCCGCAGAGGGAATGAACAGAACAGGTAACCATCAAGTGATCCATCCCCAGCTTCTGGCAAACAGAGGCTAGAGACACCATCCCTGCCCATCCTGGCTAATAGCCATTGATGGACCTATCCTCCATGAACTTATCTAGTTCTTTCTTGAACCCTGTTATAGTCTTGGCCTTCACAACATCCTCTGGCAAAGAGTTCCACAGGTTGACTGTGCATTGTGTGAAAAAATACTTCCTTTTGTTTGTTTTAAACTTGCTGTCTATTCATTTCATTTGGTGACTCCTAGTTCTTGTGTTAAAAGAAGAAGTAAATATCACTTCCTTATTTACTTTCTCCACGCCCATCATGATTTTATAGACCTCTGTCATATCCTGCCTTAGTCGTCTCTTTTCCAGGCTGAAAAGTCCCAGTCTTTTCCCTAATCTCTCCTATACGGCAGCCGTTCCATACCCCTAATCGTTTTTGTTGTCCTTTTCTGAACCTTTTCCAATTCCAATATATCTTTTTTGAGATGGGGCGACCACATCTGCACACAGTATTCAAGATGTGGGCGTACCATGGATTTATACAGAGGCAATATGATATTTTCTGTCTCATTATCTATCCCTTTCTTAATGATTCCCAACATTCTGTTCACTTTTTTGACTGCTGCTGCACATTGAGTGGGTGTTTTCAGAGAACTATCCACAATAACTCCAAGATCTCTTTCTTGAGTGGCAACAGCTAATTTAGACCCCATCATTTTATATGTATAGTTGGGATTATGTTTTCCAATGTGCATTACTTTGCATTTATCAACACTGAATTTCATTTGCCACTTTGTTGCCCAGTCACCCAGTTTTGTGAGATCCTTTTGTAGCTCTTCGCAGTCTGCTTGGGACTTAACTATCTTGAGTAGTTTTGTATCATCTGCAAATTTTGCCACCTCACTGTTTACCCCCTTTTCCAGATCATTTATGAATATGTTGACTAGGACTGGTCCTAGTACAGGCACCACTGTTTACCTCTCTCTATTCTGAAAACTGGTAATTTATTCCTACCCTTTGTTTCCTATCTTTTAAACAGTTACCAATCTATGAGAGAACCTTCCCTCTTATCCTGTAACAGTTTACTTTGCTTAAGAGCCTTTGGTCATGGACCTAGCCTTACAGCATTCCCTTTAATTTATGTTTTATTTCCTTTCTCTACACCCATTTTCAATCCAATTAATTAGCTCTCCATGTTTATACCACACTGGCTTTTACTGCAGGGGAGGGGGAGTAAGGAAGGGGGGGAGAGGGTGCAGGTGCAGTATCAAAAAGCTCCTAGGTCCAGATAACATATACTGTATATTTTATCTAACTATTCAGAAATGTCCACACAGAAATCAAGCACATTTATCAGGTTTGATTGTCCTTTCATAAGTCAGTAATGATTGTTCTCTCCCATATTATACATTTCTAATGCTTCATAATCCTTTCCATGAGCAGTGTCACCAATATATTCACACAACTTAAGTCAAATGTGCAGATCTGAAATTTCCTGAATTTTCTTGGTTCAAAGTATAGTAAAGGACAGAATTGTCATATTCACCTATGTGTCTGATATGTTGGGGGAAGAGTCAATATGGCGATTGTAAAAGGAAATCATGCCTCACCAATCTACTGTAATGCTTTGAGGAAGTCAGGAAGCATGTGGACAAGGGGGATCAGTGAGTATAGCATACTTGGATTTTCAGAAAGCCCTTGACAAGGTCCCTCACCAAGGGTTTTTAAGCAAAGTAGGTAATATTGGTATAAGAGGGAAGATCCTCTTATGGATTAGTAACTGGTTAAAAGATAGGAAACAAAGGGTAGGAACAAATGGTGAGTTTTCAGCATAGAGAGAGGTAAATAGCAGTGTCCCCCAAGGATCTGTGCTGTTCAGCATACTCAAATGATCTGGAAAAGGGGGTAAAACAGTGAGATGGCAAGATCTGCAGACAATATTGAATTACTCAAGATAGTAAAGTCCAAAGCTGATAGTGAAGAATTAAACGGTTTTCACAAAACTGGGTGACTGGTCAAGGAAATGGCAGGTGAAATTTAATGTGGATAAGTCCAAAGTCATGCACATTGGAAAACATAATCCCCACTGTACATTGAAAATGATGGGGTCTCAATTAGCTGTTACCACTCAAGAAAGATCTTGGAGTCATTGTGGACAGTTCTCTGAAAACATCCACTCGATGTGCAGCAGCAGTAAAAAATGCTAACAGGATGCTAGGAATCATTAGGAAAGGGATAGATAATAAACCAGAAAATACCATAATGCCTCTATATAAATCCATGGTCTGCCCACACCTTGAATACAGTGCACAGTTCTGGTCACCCCATCTCAAAACAGATATATTAGAATTGGAAAAAGTACCAAGAAAGGCCACAAATGTGATTAGGGGTACGGAACAACTTCCATTGGAGGAGAGATTAAAAAGACTGCAACTGTTCATCTTAGAAAAGAGACGACTAAGGAGGGATATGATGATAGAGGTCTATAAAATCATGAATGGTGTGGAAAAAGTGAAGAGATGTTATTTATCACAGAACACAAGAACCAATGAAATTAATAGGCAGGTTTAAAACAAACACAAGGAAGTACTTCACACAACACACAGTCAACCTGGAGTTATGAGTGGATGTTGCTAATGGATGTTATAAGTGCCAAAAGTATAACCGCGTTCAAAAAAGAATTATATAAATTCATGTGGATAGATCTATCAATGGCTATTAGACAAGACGGTCAGGGATGCAACCCCATGCTCTAGTGTCCCAAACCTCTGACTGCCAGAAACAGTGCAAGGGGATCAATCACTCAATAATTACCCTGTTCTGTTAATTTCCTCTGAAGCATCTGTAACCGGCCAGTACAAACATTCTTACATTCTTGATTCTTCTCTAAATATATGGGAACTACACCCACTAACCTCAGATCTTTGACATTTCTCTTGCCCTTAACAAGATATGAAAAGTCACTTCCAGGTGCTTTTCTTGCTTTATCTTGATGCTTCCTTTAGAATTTTGGAATGTAATTCATCTGGATCAAGTGCCTTGTCAAACTTTAATGTTTCCACATACCTAACTATGGCATAATCATAAAGCTTTCACTATCTTATGCAGAAAAATTATATTCCAGTCTTCTGGATGTGACCTTCAGCTTTTTTTTTCAGAAATACTGTACCATATGATGGAAGAGAGAACACGTTGGATTGTCTGAAACATTACTCCTCCACTACCACTTGTTCTCATTCATGTCTCTTATGGTCTCAAAACTGCATCTGCCTGTTAAAAAGCATAGAAAATATACTAAGTTAAGATCATCTAGCTGCCTTTTTTCATTTTAATTTTATTACCATTTCTTATCAGCATTACAGACAAATTTTTGCTTATAGGCTGTTCACCATCATTTTTAGCTTTTCTTGGAGCCAGAGGCAGCCACACTTGCTCAAGCTGAGCACTACCTTACTCCAGAAGTTGTCAAATTGAAATCAAAGTAAACTTTCCTAGGCTTACCTTGTTTGGAGTCCACCTGGCATTTGCACGTATGAGGTCAGAAAAGTTTGTAGCTCTTGTCTCCAACAGCTGAGTGGATCCTTGGGCAGGACAGAACCATTTGAAGCATCCATTATAACAAGCCAAAATACAAACAGGTCTAAAGATACATTACCATAGACATGCACATTATGTGCTTCTGTGTGTCATGGGACAGACACAACAATCCGCATGACCCACAGCTCTTGTTTGGAGTGCTGTTAAGAATGGAGAGCACCAGAAAAAGGCTGATTAGCAAGGATGAGCTACGCAGTTACAGCTGACATTGGTGCCAGTCGCAATGATACAATTCTCTGCTGTAATAAGGACGATGGCTATATGGCCAATGTGGACAAGGAGAAAGCCTAAAGAAATGAAGCTCGCGAGTCCTGGTTAAATGTTTCAGTCACACTGCCAAGACCAAATGCTAAAATTCCATGGTCCCTTGTCATAAACTCTAGTTTTATAACACTGCTATTAGCACTCAGACAAAAAATTTACTATGCATAGCAGTTATGGAATCCACACTGGCAGCCAAAAGCCAGGTATGCTCCAAACACACAGGAAAACAGGCTTTACCTGGAATAGTTTACACCACAATACAGACAGGTTAATACTTCACTATTTTTTTTTAAATCCAATTTCTACATAACTCTCTCTACATATGGCTTCTTTCATTTTCAGCTATGTCATTATATGAGAAATAGCAAATCCCCGTTAAGACTTGACTTGACTTGAAATCACTGCAGCCATCTACATTTGAGGCTTCCCTTCTCACACATGACTTCCGCGTCCTTGCCATTCAATAATTCCATGCCAGTGATTTTTCTGATTTTTTTCACTGATCTCATTAGCATTCTGAGACAGCTTCATGCTGTCAGTTTCCTTATTTGCCTTTTACCGTTATTGTGGCTTTCCTTGCCCAGAGCACTTCTCTGTTATGTTTCATCTTACTTGTGTGTTGTAACTACCTTTTTAAATTGCATCTCACTGCTGCTTTTCAAGCCCACAGCTTCCACCAATTTATATGTTGGCTTGTATAACCCTTTTTAACAATAAAGTGTCCTGATTAACTTACATCTCCTGCTTTCCAGATTTTTCACCAAGCACTTCCTATGCCTGGAACCTGATTTTCTTGTATGTATTTTATGAACTGGCGATTTACCTCCTGGAAAAAGCAAAAGATAACACCACAGGAAATGGTTTTGTGAATATTTGGATTAATACACTTTGCAAATTTTCAAAAGCAGGAATGAAGTAGGAATTTAGAAGTGAAACTAAATCACAAGCTACAGATCCAGGTTTTTAAACCAGATCCCAAAAGTTCACTTTCTGACTCCTGTACCAACAAGAGGAGAGATTTTATACCTTGCTACAAAAACTGCCTTGAGAGATTTATTCATTGATGCATGCTGTATTTTATACTGAATAGCTAATAAAAGGATAATATTTTAGGAAAGTAGTTCTCACTTTTGTGTTCTATCATATTGAAGAGGAGCCGGTTGTGCAAACCTTGTCATGTTAGAGAGCACTTGAAGTCAACTGAGTTACTTGTATGAGTAAGTGCTCACTGACATGAGTAAGGCAAGCACAGTCAGGTTCCAAGTGTTCTGCAATGACTGAATTAAATATTATTGCAGAAATACCCAGACACACACACTAATGGCCCCAATTCAACAAGGGACTTAAGCACATGCCTAACTTTATGGTCTGGGAGTAATCTAATTAAACTCAATAGGAGTACTTACATGCTTAAGGTTTCCACATGTGCTTAAGTAATTTGCTGAACTGGGGCCAGTATTCTTATCTGTGTTTTTCTGAATGTCTAGATACTGTCGTATATAACTGAAATGTACTATTTATGATATAAATCTCCACAGTTTTTAAGTACCCATTCACTTCTTACTCTTATATATACTAGATCATTAAAATTCTGAAGCAGATCAACAAAATTAAGATTTTAACTTCTCTTAGTAATTTGTTTTGATTATATTTGGATTACTTTAGAAAAGAATTCAGCAATATCCATATGATAACTAACCAATGGAATTATGACTGAATATAGTCCACTGCCTGGTACATAAAGCCAAAAGACTTGTTGCTTCTCTTGTGGACATTGGTGTAAATTACGAGAAATTCCATTAAAATCAGGGAGTTATATAGGGTGCAAAAGTGGCATTAGGTGCAGCAGTTAGGTGTACATCTTCTTAATGATGATGGGCTTGATCCAAAGCCCATGAACTCCGTGGAAAGACAGATTGACTTCAGTGGGCTCTGGATCAGGCCCTCAGACATCCGAGTGTTATTCCACATTGTGAATGATAAGCGTATACTCAAAATATAGCTTCTTGATGGGTCAATTTAAGATGGGGGAACTACTAATAAACGGGGAGTAGGTTCATAAACTTCTCCTTTGGGTCAAATCACACATTATTTGGGGAATTTTTTAAATACAGACATAAAACACACGCAAAACATATCATTGTCTGGCAGGGTTAGTGCATCGGCTACTGATTGCCTTTCTGATGTATACATGATTCCATTCTCTTGATGACATGTGGCTATCTATGGGTTGGTGGATATGTAAGTGCTTCATGAAGGGCTGCATTTGGAGGGTCAGTAACACAGCTCTGTGCTTCAAATTATTTTCCTTTTCCACTAGGAAAAGCTGTTTGATCTACAAATAGTGTGTGATGTGATACATGGCAGAAACTTGTACTGCCTGCCAACCAATAAATAAATAAACGAGCTCTGTGTAGCATCCTTTTAACATATAGCAAATATAACAGCAACAGTAGGAAAGCTACACATAAAAGCCAATTCAAAATCAGCATTAAGAGATCCCATAAGTCTTTCTTAGGATAGTTATTGCATGTGTACTGTAGTGTAAATACTGCATTTTCCCTTAAGAGGAAGTTCACCATATGAGGCTCAGCACAAGCTGACAATTCCTCCTCTGGTAGGAATAATTGTCTCATTTGATCTTTAATGAGCTAGCAAACAGGAACAGCCAACAGGGGAGTTTTGTGAGGGAGTTCTCCAGGTGAAGGAGGAGTGACTGCATGACCCTTGAGTTTTGTTTGTTGGTGTGTGCTTGCTTGGATGCCTTGTGCCTGCTTGATTGACATTTATAGAGTGGTTTGTTTGGGGGGCTGTGTGCTGAGCCTACCAGCCTGGTAAGCAAGGCTGAGAGCTTCCTAAAGAGACTCTAGTCTGACATCCTTTGATCCTTAATCCCCTTAAAAACCCCTGATGAGGAGACGGGGCTAACTCAGGGAAATCAGATCTTTGAGACAGCTCGTAAGTGACCTGAGGAGCTAGCAAATAGGGGAGTTTTGCAGGGAGTTTAGAGAGGGAGCGTGAGAGCCAGACACATTTAATAAACATTCTCCACACTCAGCCCCAAAATCCTGCCCACCCCATTCAGAAAAACACATGCGAAGAACAAATAAACGAATGTAGCAAGAATAAAAAGAATGCAGGCAGAAATCCAGCATCAGGGCGGGGGCTATCCAGTTTACTGCACTGAATGCAGCATGTGTGACTGTGGGCATGTGGCATGTGTGAATTCGATGCAAGCAACTCAAGGCCTTCAGAGATCGAGTACAAGCTCTTGAAACCAGGGGGGCTGAATTGGAGGAGCTAAGGGAGACAGAGGTACGTAGATGAGACTTTCTGGGACACAGAAGAGCAGTCCCACCTCCAGTCTGACAGCCTCTGTGCTGTTGAGGAGGATGAATGTCTGAGGGAAGGAGTACATCAAGCAGGAATGGAGGGAAACAATCATATAGTTGGGACCCTCCTTCCAGATGTTGTCATGGTGTCCTCTCGCATGGAGGATACACCTCTGGGGCAGGGAACCCCATTTATTGGGCAGAGACAGGTAATAGTAATAGGGGATTTGATTACCAGAAATATAGATAGTTGGGTTCATGATGACCTGAAGAACCGCATGGTAAATTGCCTACTGTGTGTGTGAAGTCTGCAAACATCTTGAGACATCTAGACAGACTGATCTGCAGTGCAAGGGAGGAGCCAGTGGTCGTGGTACATGTAGGTATCTGTGACATAGGGAAGGGTAGGAGAGTGGTTCTGGAGACCAAATTCAGCCTTCTAGAAAAGATGTTAAAGTCCAGGACCTCCGTTGTAGCATTCTCTGAAATGCTTCCAGTTCCACGCACAGGGCCAGTTAGATAGGCAGAACTGCAGGCTTTCAAAGTGTGGAAGAGATGATGGTGTTCGAGGGAGGAATTTAGGTTTAATAGGAACTGGGGAACCTTCTGGGAAAGGAGCAGCCTATACAGGAAGGATGAACTCTACCTTTATGAAAACAGAGCCAGATTGCTGGCATGTAAAATGAATATATAACTAATGGAAGAAAGTGGAAGTTGATAGTAATGAAAATATACAGCATATATAGGAATGACAGAATAGGTTGTGTTAGTGGGGGAGTGGCACTATATGTAAAAGAAAAGATAGAATTCAATAAAGTAAAAATTTTAAATGAATCAAGCAGTACAACAGAATCTCTATGGATAGAATTTCCAGGATTGAATAATAAGAGTATAGCAGTAGCAATATACTACTGGCCACCTGACCAGGATGGTAACAGTGACTGTGAAATGTTCAGGTAGATTAGAGAGGCTACAAAAAACAACAATAATAATAATGGGGGATTTCAACTACCCCATATTGACTGGGAGCATGTCACCTCAGGATGGGATGCAGAGATAAAATTTCTAGACAATATAAATAACTGTTTCTTGGAGCAGCTGGTCCTGGAACCCAAAAGGGGAGAGGTAATTCTGAATTTAGTCAGGATCTGGTCCAAGAGATGAATATAGCTTTGCCACTCGGTAATAGGGGCATTAATGTAATCAAATTTAACATCCTTGTAGGGAACTAATACCAAAGAAACCCACCATAGTAGCATTTAACTTCCAAAAGAGGAACTACACAAAAATGAGGAGGCAAGATAAAAAAAATAAAATAAAAAGAACAGTAACAAGAGTGAAATGCCTGTAAGCTGCATGGAAACTTTTTTAAAAACAAAATCATAATAGAGTCTCAAACTATATCTATACTCCAAATAAAACAACAACAACAAAAACAAAAAAACAGTAAGATCACCAAAAAATGCCACCATGTCTAAACTGCAAAGTAAAAGAGGCAATTAGAAACAAAACAACATCCTTTAAAAGTTGGAAGTCTAATCCCACTGAGGAAAATAGGAAGGAGCATAATCTCTGGCAAGTGAAGTGTACAAGCAGGCCAAAAAATAAATTTGAAGAGCAACTAACAAAAGACACAAAAACTAACAACAATTTCTTTTAAGTTCATTGGAAGCAGGAAGTCTGCCAAACCGTGTGGCCACTGGACAAATCAAGGTGCTAAAGGAACATTCAAGAAAGACAAGGCCATTGAAGAGAAACTAAATTATTTCTTTGCATTGGTCTTCTCTGCAGTAGATATGAGGGAGATTCCCACATCTGAGCCATTCTTTTTAGATGGAAAATCTGAGGAACTGTCCCAGATTGAGGTACCAGTAGAAGAGGTTTTGGAACAAAATGATTAATTAAAACAGGAATAAGTCACCAGGACCAGATGGTATTCACTCAAGAGATGTGAAGGAACTCCAACATGAAACTGCAGAACTACTAACTGTATAATGTAACTGATCACTTAAATCAGCCTCTGTACCAAATGACTGGTAGATAGCTAATGTGACGCCAATTTTTTTTTAAAAGGATCTAGAAGCGATCCTGGCAATTACAAGCCAATATGCCTAACTTTGATACCAGGCATATTGGTTGAAACTATAGTAAAGAGCACAATATGTTGGGGAAGAGTCAACATGACTTTTGTAAAGGGAAATCATGCCTCACCAATCTATTAAAATTCTCGGAAGGGGATCAACAAACATGTGGACTAGGGGGGGTCCAGTGGATATAATGTACTTGGATTTTCAGAAATCCTCTGACAAGGTCCCTCACCAAAGGCTCTTAAGCAAAGTAAGCTGTCATGGGATAAGAGGGAAGGTTCTCTCATGGATCAATAACTGGTTAAAAGATAGGAAACGAAAGGTAGGAATATCAGGGTCCCCCAAAGTTCTGTACTGGGACTAGTGCTGTTCAACATATTCATAAACGATCTGGAAAAGGGAGTAAACAGTCAGGTGGCAAAGTTTGCAGATGATACAAAATTACTCAAGATAGTTAAGTCCAAAACAGACTGCAAAGAGTGTCAAAAGGATCTCACAAAACTGGGTGACTGGAGAAGAAAATGACAGATGATGGGGTCTCAATTAGCTGTTACTACTTAAGAAAGAGACCTTGGAGTCATTGTGGATAGTTCTCTGAAAATATCCACTCAATGTACATCAGCAGTCAAAAAAGCAAACAGAATGTTGGGAATCATTAGGAAAGGGATAGAGAATAAAACAGAAAATATTACAATGCTACTATATAAGTCCATGATATGTTCATACCTTGAATACTGCACGGCATTCTGGTCACCCCATCGCACAAGAAATTACT
The DNA here is from genome assembly GCF_965152275.1 of Natator depressus. NCBI lineage: Eukaryota > Metazoa > Chordata > Testudines > Cheloniidae > Natator > Natator depressus. The sequence goes on from NC_134234.1 coordinate 140,424,237, forward strand.
GGAATTGGAAAAGGTACCGAAAAGGGCAACAAAAATGATGTAATGGGTATGGAACATTGGTATGGAATGGGTATGGAATGGGTATGGAACAGCTTCCATATGAGGAGAGATTAAAAAGACTGGGACTGTTCACCTTGGAAAAGAAACGACAAAGGGGGTTATAACAGAGGTCTGTAAAATCTTGACAGGTGTGGAGAAAGTGAATAGGGAAGTCTTATTTACCCCTTCCACATAATACAAGAATCAGCTGTTACATAATGACATTTATAGGCAGCAGGTTTAAAACAAACACAAAGAAATACTTCTTCATACAGCACTCAGTCATCCTGTGGAATTCGTTGTTAGCGGATGTTGTGAAGGCCAAAAGTATAAATGGGTTCAAAAAAGAATTAGATAAGTTCATGGAGGATAGGTCCACCAGTGGCTAATAAACAAAATGATCAGGGATGCAACCCCATGCTCTAGGCGTCCTTAAACCTCTGCCTGCTAGAAGACGGAATTGGACGACAGGGGATTAGATGACTCAATAACTTCCCTGTTCTGTTCACTCCCTTTGAAGCATCTGGCACCTGCCACTGTTGGAAGACAGGATACTGGGCTAGATGGGCCATTGATCTAACCCAGTATGGCCGTTCTTATGTTCTTATCTTTGTTGTCTTGGGAACAAAGTTTCTTTTTTAAAAACTGCACAATTGAAATAACTATTACTTTCAGAAGGCTAAAGCTGCTATCATTTTCATGCAGTGGCTTTGGGTTACACACATTAATCAAAATAGTTAAAATATTGAGATTTTTATATTACTCTTAAAACAATTTTCATTAATTCTATTATTTGGGGGGGGGGGCTACCCTTAGTCTTAGGATTAGGGTTTCTCAACCACTCAGTTTTCAGCCTGTATCAATAATATGCTATAACTAACCACTGAGTTACATGATGATATAAGACTGAGTAGTGAACAGCAACATTCCTCATTTGTCTTATTGTAGTGCCTCCTAAATATAAGGTGGCACAGTCTATGCCCCAAAGAATTCATTATCCAAAAAATTGAAAAGAATAGGCAATTAAACTGTGCAAAAGATAATATCCCTCATCTCAAAAAGTCTTTGGGTTGTGTGGTAGATTCTAAAACAATCAGCTGGGGAATTATGTACTTTATTCGTAGGACTTTTAATAGCCTAATACAGTACCTTAAAAAAATAAAAACCAATCATAATTTCCTACCGTTAGAAAAAGTGTTAAAATATGAACCAGATCTTTACCTCAATACCAGTCAGTTATATTATATAATATTAAAATACTAAACCTGTACAGATCTTAAAGCATAATGCTCACTCTTTCCTTACAGCACATTGTTTGCTAATAACAAACATGACATTTCTTGAGGTGAATATCAAGATGGCTTGTTAGAAGTAATCAAGCCTATGCTGAAGGAAATCTGTGCATCATAACTCAGACAAAATTCAACCTAGAGAACCTGAGTTATATTTCAGGTTCCCAACAAGAGAAATTTATTAACACACCACATGACTATTTTCAGCCAGTCATCAAACAGAATAATAATTTACTGATTTATAACACTTAGCAAATATGTACTTTTGCAAGCTTAAATTAAACCTAGCACACACTGTGAGGTCGGAAAGAATTACCCTCCAACCCCTTCTACAAATGAGGAAACAAACATGTAAAAGGCTACATGACACACTAAAGCAGTGGTCCCCAATCTATGGAGCATGCCCCCATAGGGGGACATGCAGAAAAGTTCAGGACGGTGTGCAGCGGGGCCCAGGCCAGCCCCGTGGAGTTGCTTGTTCTTATTCACAGAGGTTATTTGATGTGAACCTGGAAACAATGACACAGATGCCACATTGTGTCTAAATGTGGAGGCCACAACTGTATTTAAAACTATTTCCCTAACTGCGGCAACCACCACAAACTATCCTGCTGGATTGTCCCAGTGCAGACTTCAACTGGCACCAGTGGCCTGGGTTATTACAAACACGAGGGTGGGTCTGAAGGCCATGCCCCATCTCCAACCTCAGGAACCCTGACTGGAAGCCAGAGTCCCAACCTTCTCCCCTCCTCTACACCAGAGGTAGGAGAGATTAGATACAGGGAGCCACAAGCTATGAGATATACAGAGCCAGCCTCCCTCACCATGCAGTACTGTGACCAACTGCCGCACTGAAATACTCCAAAGCTGCCACAGTTGTACTCTAAACACTGAAACTCAGCCTGCCTGGATGCCAGATGTAATGTGAAAAACCCTACACAGCACTTTGCCAATTTTGCCAGAGCCCAAATCTAGCCAGAGCCCAAATCTGGTGATCAGCTGAGGCCCCATCATTACCAGATTTTCAGCAAGTAGATTAAGGGTAAGACTGAGACTGGCAGCTCACCCTGGCTACCCAGCAAACAGTAACAAACCCCTTCTTCTAGCACCTCCAGAGGGGAGATAATCACCTGGCTCCTGCACAACCTCCACTGCCCCATGGTAGCAGTGGTGGGCAGGACTCCAGAGCCCCAGCCCAGATGCAGGTTGGGATGCAACCCCACATGCCTCCATGCCCTGCCGCATGCGGGGGTGGGGAGGGAGGGGAGAAGCGGGAAGAGAGAGAAGCAGCCCCACATACATGCTGAAGGCAAGTGAGACGGGGAAGGGGAAGTAGAGGGAGCATATGGAGCACTGCCCTGGCTGTTTGGGGATGCGATCTTCAATCCCCCTGGCCCCAACTCTGTTTCTCCACTGCTCCAGGCCCCATTAAAGCCACACATTTACATTTGTTCATCTGCACCCAATTCAGAAGAAAGGGGAATTGGTATCTTTTAAATTATATTTTTTAGCTAGCTGTGTGTGCTTGTACCTAATCAAAGGCCAAATTCTGCTCTAGGTTACACTAGTAACTTCATTGACCACAATACAGTCACTCCAGATTTACACCAGTGTGCAATAGGTCAGAGTTTAGCCCTTAGAAACTATGGGGGTGGGGGGGAAGAATTCTGGCACCATTAAAGTCAGTGGGAGCTTTGTCGTCAACTTCAATGAGGCCAGGATTTCACCTTATGAAACTAACATTTTAGAATGATTTAAAACACTGTACTACAAAGTCACACATGGATGTGTAGGGCATGACCCAGAGGACACACTACGAGTGGGGCTCCTCCCTGCCCCATTTGGGGGAGGGCAGAACTTCCAGGCACATCCACACCATCCTCCAGACCTTAGAGGGGGCTCACCATGGGTCCAGGGATCTGGGCGTAGAGGAGAGATGGGCAGGGAATTTTACCGCCACCCTACACTTCCAGAAGACAACCTGAGACAAGTTAACACATTCAGAGGCCATATTAACTTTCCTGTCACAACCTCTTTATTCTGAGGAACCCTCTTAAACAGGGCAATTAATGAGCATTCCTTGGTTGGCAACATAACTTCAGTGAAGCAGGGTAGAGTCACAGGGGGTCCAGAGACAAGAGCCACAAAGGTGCTGGGAGATTCCTGGGGCTTCCCAGGTTCTGATCCACTCCACAACAGAAGAGTCCAAAGGAAACACCATGAGATAAGCCATGCAATATTTCTGTATAGGAGTACGATCTGTCTCACCACTACTCCCAAGTCACAGTAGCACAGCTGTTGGTACGGGTCAGAAGGCACTGTGTTACAAATCCCTATGTTTAAGGACTTAGAATTTTTGCCAAATAAACAAAAATCCTATCTGCCATAATTCCGTCACAGTTGCTTAGAGACAGAGTGCTTACTTAAGAGTTAGTTACCAATTCAAAAGCTGCCTTCTGAGGATCTCATCTTCACAAAATTTGGCTAGTCTACCTCTGAGTAAAAATTCTCATAATATTTTATTCCCCTGTATAATATCAAAATAGAAATTTTCATCCATCCTACTAGAATACAGAAATCAAAATATAATCATACTATTGTCCTTTTATCTGACAATGTAATTAAGCCTTTATTTGTTTGAATACAACAGATCTGATCTACACAAAACTCAAAGTGAACCAGCTCAACATTTTCCGAGGTTCTACAAAGAACTTTTCCTTCCAGCACCTCTTTTTAATTTTCCCATATGGACCATCTGATTTCTAGCCAAGAATGGAAATGCTGTAAACCAAGTATTTATGATATTTCCCCCCACTCTTAAGCACGAACTACTTGGCATCTTACAAGAATGCCTTTTCTTTCTTTCACAGCACAACTTTCAGATCCTAAAAGTTCAGAGTTTTCATTTAGGTGCTTACATGAACTGAACCTCCAAGTCTTCTGAGATTTGTTCTTTGCTAATCTGTAACTTGATCATCTTCTGAAATTATTGGCATTAATTCAGTCCAAGGAAAGATACTAACATCAGGCTGTACTGTACAATGGATATGCATAGGTCACTTCCATTAATACTAATAAGAGGCACATATCCTATATACCTAAAATATATTGTAGGCCATTTTGTTTGCTTTACAAGTGAAAAATACAGGGCCTGCCATAGCCCATGTCACTGTCAAATGTTTTTTCTTCTCCCCAAATAATGTTCCTTTTTGAAGATTTTTAGTATTTGAGAAAAGGTAATATCTATAACAGATTGAAAACTAGGTCTTGAGAACATCAAGAAGCTGACATTTATAGAGATAAATTTGGTACAACTCAAATTTACTGCAACTGCAGTATAAATAATCTGAATCCTGTCTCAGATGAGCTACTGTGTGACTGTACACACAGAACAGAAACATTAAAAGCACTCCACTTTTAATTTCAAATGAGGACCAGTTCCAAGGCTTAACACTGTAACCTTTGATTTGTGTGTTCCCAATTAGTAGTTTAAAAACACAGAATAAAACCAAACTAAATTCTTTAAGGTTTGAGCCTCCAGAGCGGTTACAGAACACTTAGTTTAGTGGAGGAGTCTGAATGATATAATGAATGATAACATTAAAAGTTGTATTTAAAATAAAATAGTTAAAGCAAACAAGCATTACAGTAACACCATGCTGCATTTATACTCTTAGTCTAAGATGAAAAGGGGCATTCAGGGGTGATCAGTCCCAGGATGGGAAGAATCCCACAGACTCTGGAAACTGAAACATGGGGATTCTACACCCCTTATCTGACTATGTTGTATGTTATCTTTGACTGAAACTCAGCCAAGCACGGAGGACTGACACAAGGCTCTCTGCAATTTGCTGTATGAGGTGGGGTAAAGCAAGAAGAGTGGCCAGTAAGGTTGGGCTTCTGGAAGAGTGGCCAGTGAGGTTGCCTGCCACAGAGAACATCTCCATGCTAGCCTTTCATTGGCCATTGTTCAGGAAAATGTTTGAATTTGGTCAGAGATGGTCTGGAGGAGAGAGACATGGGATCCATGCTCATGCATTGCCTAAACCAATTCCATAGCTGGCAGGAAAGGGCTGAGGCCATTATTCCAGGCCAGTCCATAGACTGAAATATTGCCTGCAGAAGTTGTATGGTGAGTTGGAGGGTGTGGATTTCATCCCCCCACTTCCTAACACAAAGTCCTTTTACTTCGGCATTGTGCAGAGAGGAAGGTAACAGATTTAACCATTTAGGAGCGAGTCAGGCCAAACCAATATTGAAGTATCACAGTAGCCAGGATATACTGCAGTTATGATTAAGATGATGCTTTATTCCATTCTCTTATTTTCAAGTGATTATACATTTTAAGTCACCGTCTGAACTAAGATTTCTTTTTGTGCTCTTATCCCAAAGGTGAATTTCTTTTGGTGCACAGAAAGTTCAAAGCATCTCTCATCCTCTTTAAGTTAAGAGAGCTTGGAAAAAATTGTGGCATGTTTTTCTTTTAAAAATGGGCGTCGGTGATTTGTGTGCTTGGATAACTAATATATAATCTACATTTCAAACTCGCCTTGCACACAGCCATGAATGCCCATTGGGATGATGCAGGCTGTGCTAAGTTTGAAAAACTAGGCTGAGAAATAATGTTACAAAGTGAATGAGAACAGAGTACCCTGTGCACATATATCTTCAGCACTCACACTGGCTAGGGTTTCAGAGTAGCAGCCATGTTAGTCTGTATCCGCAAAAAGAACAGGAGTACTTGTGGCACCTTAAAGACTAACAAATTTATTTGAGCATAAGCTTTCATGGGCTACAGCCCACTTCATCGGATGCATAGAACGGAACATCTAGAAAGAAGATAGAAATATACATACATACATACAGAGAACATGAAAAGGTGGAATAAGAGGCTAATTAATTAAGATGAGCTATTATCAGTAGGAGAAAAAAACTTTTGTAGTGATAGTCAAGATGGCTAGGGTTGTGAAAAGTCCAGTCTCTCTTGCCCCTGTACCCGGGGCGGAGGGAGATACGAGTAGGTTTTTCAGATTTTATTTTTTCCCAAAATTTTGTTTTCTTTTGGACTTCAGCATTCTTAAAGATGCCTGGATATTTACAAGATAATTAATAAATAATTTTCAGTAAAAATTCAACTTGCTGTAATTCATGGAGATTTAGTATTCACTGTGCAGAGTATTTGGACAATTGCTGGGTTTGCTTTAAAGTATTCTTGAATTCCAGAAGTTTTACATTTTAGCACTACTGCTCACCTGTCTGAATACAGATTTGTCATTAGTTATTTTCCTGTTTAATAAAACTTTCATTCTTCCCATTTGGGAGCAGAAACAATACAGCATGACCAGACATGCAACACAGAGAACAATTAAGAAGTATTCAGTGTGATCAGTTCAGAAAGAAATAGTAGACTTAAAATTCTTGACTGAATCTATCACAAACATTTATAAATTCTGAGACAAAAACAAAAATCAAACCTCCAATAAAATGGAATTAAGGTTGAGAGTATACACCTGTAATTTAAGGGTTAAAAGCATCATAGGGATGTTGTAGAAATCCAAGATAAAGCATTACAAACCTTGGAAATTAATTTACAGTTACACTTAAAAGTAACCCAAACAAGTTAAGGTAAAAAATACACAGTTAAGGTAGTCAAACAACCTAACTCTACCTCATAGTGATGCAATGCAATAACCATATAATTACACTTAAGATATTTTAGTAGGATCAGATGAAATTCTTTTTAAAAATCACCTCCCCCCCCCCTTTTCCCCCTCCCTGGCATCCCTACAGAGTAGAGTTAAGGCTACAGCTGAAAATAGTTGTGAGCATAATTTTTCAGGCACAACATAGGTCGTAACCTGATTTAAGTGTTATATCAAGTAAACATCTAAATTACCTTGCACCAGTAATTACTGGTGCCTGCAAAATGTGGGCACAGAAATAGAGGCTGCAATTTTAAAATCTGTTCCTTCATGCAAAACCAGGCCTGATTCTGATCTCTCTTGCCATATACTGGTTTTATACAAGTGTAACTTCATTGACCTCAGAGGAGCAGTTCCACACTTTCATCAATGTAAATGAAATCAGGATCAGGTCCAAAGTCTTACAATGACTGATATATGTTCAAATATTTGATTGATTCCATAAGTATTACAGCTCAGTGGGTCTCATTCCAAAAAGTAGCTGTCTCACTCTTGGCCACTGGCAGTGACTTTTGAAAACAAGCTTCACTTTTCATGACTGGTTCACAAAGACAACAAAGCAGCCAACATCAAAGCATAGCTGACCTCCCATGGTCTGTCCTTTGGTTTTATGATCACTGACAGTGGGGAGCCAAGGCTGCAGAACCAGCATGAGGTAGCAATTTAAGATAGGTGCCCTACTTTGAAGATTGCCTGCACTGGAAAGAGGAGGATTTTCTTAAGAATGATGATTGTAATAAGTGTACTGGCAGAGATTTGCAAAGTCTGCACCATCATGACTCACACACGGACTGCCAAAAGATTCTTTAATGGAAATACACAGTCTGCTGCAAATTTTACTAGAGATAGTTACGTGCTTGTGTAGCACCACAAAAAGGCCACCGACTCTTCCTATCTAGTGAAAAGGAGCTGCTTACAGGATATTCCCTGTGAGGAATCCTCACTTTGGGAATTCACTCCCTAACATGTTGGTCCACCAGATCCCAGATTTGTTAACCTTCTGGGCATGCTGCATAGTGAAGTTTTAAAGCCTTGAGGAAGGCCAGGGCTGAAGCAGTTACTTTTAAAGATAGTCCTTTCTTTATTTACTTGGTGATTTTTGGTTTATTTACAACACTGTATAACGTTAAGAAATATTTTAAACACTTTGAGCTAAAGGAAACTAAAAGTCATTCCTATCCTGTGGAGCCCATCTGTTGTAAGAGACTCATGAGTGACTGAGGTATGGGCTCCTTAGTTAACCTGCCTCATTGATATTACAAAATAAATAAAAATTTTAGCAGAAGCAGCTATACAGACAGTGCAGGCACTGTATTTTTAATACAAGGAAGCCTCCATTACCTTAGTGCTTCACAATCTTTAATGTATTTATCATCACAACATCCCTGTGAGGTGGAGAAATACTATTCCCCCAATTTTACAGATTGGGAACTGACGCACATAGAGACTAAACAACTTCCCCACAGTCACACAGGAAGTCTGTGACAGAACACAGACTTGAACACAGGTCTCCCAGTACCCAGGCTAGTGTTCTAATCACTGGACCATTCTTTCTCTCATTATTGTCTAAAAATAGGAGGGGAAGAATGGGAAAATATTTTTACATTACTGACACCAGTTGCAGCAAAAATATTGTTCAAATAAATGTACATCTGACATAGTGTGTTTGCTTGGAAGTTAACAGCTGAGCTGATATGCCCTCATATGCCCCACATTCATTTCTAACCAAGCCCCTTGACATAGCCTGATCTTCACATCAGTGCTGGTTGCTGTGGCATGATGTCTCTCTCAAGCAGACTGTTTCTTTTAATTCATATTACTTCATACAGCTTAAGTTTTTTGTCTAAGTTTAAATCTCCATTCAAATGAGCGTGTTGGGGGGAAACACAAATGTTTATTCACCAAGCAGTTTCCTTAGGTTCTTAGAACTCTAATTATGATATGAAAACATGATTTCCAACTTTGCAGATGATAACTAAGCTGGAAGAGAATAAAAGCAAATGAGGAATAATTAGGTAGTGCAGCCAGATAGAAAATCATTTAAATCATTTTATATTCTTGGAATAATAGATAGCAAATGCAGGGCTGCACAAATAAATTGAGAATAATTAGCCTTACCTCATGGAATGAAAACCTGGAATCTGTGTTAAAAGGAAAAGGGGCTAAAGCACACTGGGCAAAGTGACGATTAGACGGGGATACTAAAGAATGTGAGTAAGAGTATCTTACTTTGTAAATGGTCTCTGACTTCAATGGGCCTCCACCTGGAGTAAGATACTACTTTGTGTGAGCATGTGAATTACAATATGGCTCTGGGAAGGGAAAGATTAAACATTATATAGTCTAAGAAGGAAAATTATTTGCATCACTGTAGCATCTAGGAACCCTTGTCATGGACCAGGACTCCATTGCACTAGGTGCTGTACAAACTCAGAACAAAAAAGCAATCCCTGCCCCCAAAAGCTTACAATCTAAGGCTATGTCTACTCTACAGCTTATCTCAGCATAATTTATGTTGCCTGGCAGTGTGAATAAACCACCTTGCTGAGCAATATAAGTTATGTCGACATAAGCACTTGTGTGCACAGCACTATGTCGGCGGGAGAGCTTCTCAGACTCAGACTTATTCTCAGACTCAGACAGATCCATCTGTACAAACCTGAGTCTTTACTTTGTGAAAACATCACAGTTGCAACTGAAGCTCTTATTAATACTAGAACTGTCAAATGATTCTGTCAGACTCAGAAGATTTTTTTTAAAGTGCAATCTACAAGTCAAAGGATGAAAGGCCATACAAATGTTTAGCACATCTGGCACATAAATACCTTGCAACATTGCCTACAACAGTGCCATGGCAAATGCCTGTTCTCACTTTCAGGTGACATTGTAAATAAGAAGCGGGCAGCATTATCTCCTGGAAATGTAAACAAGCTTGTTTGTCCTAGCAATTGGCTGAATAGGAAGTAGGACTGAATAGACTTGTAGGCTCTAAAGTTTTACATTCTTTTGTTTTTGAATGCAGTTATATAAAAAAAATTCTACATTTGTAAGTTGCACTTTCACGAAAAAAAGATTGCACTACAGTACCTGTATGAGGTGAATTGAAAAATATTTTTACAGTGAAAATACTTGTAATAAAAAGTAGTAATATAAAATGAGCACTGTACACTTTGTATTGTGTTGTAATTGAAATCAATATATTTGAACATGTAGAAAAACATCCAAAATATTTACAATAAATTTAAATAGGTATTCTATTATTAACAGTGCAATTAAACCTGTGATTAATCAAGACTATTTTTTTAATCTAGTCAATTTGTTCTGCATTAATCACTTGAATTAACTGCAATTAATTGACATCCCTAATTAATACATATTTTTTTCTTGAAATCCTTAGTTTGGAGTGGGACTGCATATATGAATTACTAGTCATCTTCCAAAATATAGTATATGAAAAGAGTTCCAAGTTTTCTACATATAGTAAATATTTCAGCATGAAATGTTTGCTCAGTTTATGGCACAGCACACACCATTCTTCTATATGGCAATATTTTATTTGTATATTTCATTCAACATTTAAGTTTGGTTCTGCTAACCAATGAAATAATTCTAGTTCACAAACACTTTTACATGACTGTAATAATAATATAGTGCTGTGCTATAGGATATTGTTTCCAGGCTGCCACAGTTAACTTTGGTAATATCTCCTTCCAGGAGAAGCCAGAAGCATTAACACAAGTCAACTTATTGGTACATGAGATCCATATATTAAAAGGTAATTTATCAGATTTTCTGATCTAGTGTCATGCTAGAAATACACTCAGGTGAATTGGGTTCATCCTGTTTTTGCAGGTAATGGACTCTAGACAAGCAGCCCCCTATGCCTGCAGGGAGCCCACTGACTTCAATAGAGTAGGGGCACACAGGTGTGCCTGTGTAAATTAAAGGATTGTGGGCCCAAATCCCTATTTCATGTAAGTCTCTGGTTCAGAATCAGCAGTAAGTTTATGTAGCATCCTTTACTTTGGGAGTGAGGAGTTTAATGTTTTGGCACAAGGGATCATGACCATGTGACAATACGGCATAGGAGACAGTGTAAAGGTGCACGCTGGGAAGATTGACAGATAGATAAAGACTGGGATCACTGGCAGATTGGAGTGAAAATCAACATCTTGGTAGAATATAAGATATTATAGGTACACTTAACACAAGCGCTTAAATTTAAGTCCCATTGGCTTCAAGTGCTCACAGGATCAGAGCCTTACTTTCCATCTGAAGAAGCTTTAACTTACTGTCTACCGCTCAGCAGTGATATCTCCTTAGGATTTAAGAGCACTGTACAACAGATAAAAATGAGTGAGAATGACAAGGTGAGATTTAGAGAGACAAGGTGGATGAGGTAATATCTTTTAGTGGATCAACTTCTGGCAGCAGTACAAGATTTTGAGTTTACACAGAGCTCTTCAGGTCACAACAATAATTTGTAATACACTTCACCCATCTTATTGATCTAGGTCTGTCAAGGTTCCTCCCCCACTCTGAACTCTAGGGTACAGATGTGGGGACCTGCATGAAAAACCTCCTAAGCTTATCTTTACCAGCTTAGGTCAAAACTTCCCCAAGGTACAAAATATTCCACCCTTTTGTCCTTGGATTGGCCGCTACCACCAACAAACAAATACTGGTTACTGGGGAAGAGCTGTTTGGACACGTCTTTCCCCCCAAAATACTTCCCAAAAACCTTGCACCCCACTTCCTGGACAAGGTTTGGTAAAAAGCCTCACCAATTTGCCTAGGTGACTACAGACCCAGACCCTTGGATCTTAAGAACAATGAACAATCCTCCCAACACTTGCACCCTCCCTTTCCTGGGAAATGTTGGATAAAAAGCCTCACCAATTTGCATAGGTGACCACAGACCCAAACCCCTGGATCTGAGAACAATGAAAAAGCATTCAGTTTTCTTACAAGAAGACTTTTAATAAAAATAGAATTAGAAATAAGAAATCCCCCCTGTAAAATCAGGATGGTAAATACCTTACAGGATAATTAGATTCAAAACATAGAGAACCCCTCTAGGCAAAAACCTTAAGTTACAAAAAAGATACACAGACAGAAATAGTTATTCTATTCAGCACAATTCTTTTCTCAGCCATTTAAAGAAATCATAATCTAACACGTACCTAGCTAGATTACTTACTAAAAGTTCTAAGGCTTCATTCCTGGTCTATCCCCGGCAAAGACAAAATATAGACAGACACACAAACCCTTTGTTTCTCTCCCTCCTACCAGCTTTTGAAAGTATCTTGTCTCCTCATTGGTCATTTTGGTCAGGTGCCAGCGAGGTTACCTTTAGCTTCTTAACCCTTTGCAGGTGAGAGGAGATTTCCTCTGGCCAGGAGGGATTTTAAAGGGGTTTACCCTTCCCTTTCTATTTATGACAAGGTCTCTATGCAAAGTCTGTTACATTACGAACACAATTAAGCTAGCTGTTTAAACGGTAATGTCATACGCTGCTTGCCTGGGATGCTATTCAAAATGTACTCCCTTTCGGGCTGCGAAATGCACCCGCCACCTTCCAAAGACTTGTAGATGGTCTCCTAGCGGGATTAGGAGAATATGCAGTCGCCTACCTTGACGATGTGGCCATATTTTCGGATTCCTGGGCAGACCACCTGGAACATCTACAAAAAGTCCTTGAGCGCATAAGGGAGGCAGGACTAACTGTTAAGGCTAAGAAGTGTCAAATAGGCCTAAACAGAGTGACTTACCTTGGACACCAGGTGGGTCAAGGAACTATCAGCCCCCTACAGGCCAAAGTGGATGCTATCCAAAAGTGGCCTGTCCCAAAGTCAAAGAAACAGGTTCAATCCTTCTTAGGCTTGGCCGGTTATTACAGACGATTTGTACCGCACTACAGCCAAATCGCCGCCCCACTGACAGACCTAACCAAAAAGAAACAGCCAAATGCTGTTCAGTGGACCGAAAAGTGTCAGAAGGCCTTTAACAAGCTAAAAGCGACCCTCATGTCTGACCCTGTACTAAGGGCCCCAGACTTTGACAAACCGTTCCTAGTAACCACAGATGCGTCCGAGCGTGGTGTGGGAGCAGTTTTAATGCAGAAAGGACCTGATCAAGAATTCCACCCTGTAGTGTTCCTCAGCAAAAAACTGTCTGAGAGGGAAAGCAACTGGTCAATCACTGAAAAAGAATGTTACGCCATTGTCTACGCTCTGGAAAAGCTACGCCCATATGTTTGGGGACGGCGTTTCCACCTGCAAACCGACCATGCTGCACTGAAGTGGCTTCACACCGTCAAAGAAAATAACAAAAAACTTCTTCGGTGGAGTTTAGCTCTCCAAGATTTTGATTTCGACATCCAACACATCTCAGGAACTTCTAACAAAGTGGCTGATGCACTCTCACGTGAAAGTTTCCCAGACTCAACTGGTTAAAATCGTCCTTGAGATGTGGAAAATATTGTTAGTCTTTATGTACTTGGTAGCATATTTAGAGATGCATGTGTCTTATTAACTCTGTTTTCCTAGAGCTCCAGGAAGAAATCCCAGCCAGTGTTTCACCCTAGCTGAGATTTGGGGGGCGTGTCATAAATAGAAAGGGAAGGGTAAACCCCTTTAAAATCCCTCCTGGCCAGAGGAAATCTCCTCTCACCTGTAAAGGGTTAAGAAGCTAAAGGTAACCTCGCTGGCACCTGACCAAAATGACCAATGAGGAGACAAGATACTTTCAAAAGCTGGTAGGAGGGAGAGAAACAAAGGGTTTGTGTGTCTGTCTATATTTTGTCTTTGCCGGGGATAGACCAGGAATGAAGCCTTAGAACTTTTAGTAAGTAATCTAGCTAGGTACGTGTTAGATTATGATTTCTTTAAATGGCTGAGAAAAGAATTGTGCTGAATAGAATAACTATTTCTGTCTGTGTATCTTTTTTGTAACTTAAGGTTTTTGCCTAGAGGGGTTCTCTATGTTTTGAATCTAATTATCCTGTAAGGTATTTACCATCCTGATTTTACAGGGGGGATTTCTTATTTCTAATTCTATTTTTATTAAAAGTCTTCTTGTAAGAAAACTGAATGCTTTTTCATTGTTCTCAGATCCAGGGGTTTGGGTCTGTGGTCACCTATGCAAATTGGTGAGGCTTTTTATCCAACATTTCCCAGGAAAGGGAGGGTGCAAGTGTTGGGAGGATTGTTCATTGTTCTTAAGATCCAAGGGTCTGGGTCTGTAGTCACCTAGGCAAATTGGTGAGGCTTTTTACCAAACCTTGTCCAGGAAGTAGGGTGCAAGGTTTTTGGGAAGTATTTTGGGGGGAAAGACGTGTCCAAACAGCTCTTCCCCAGTAACCAGTATTTGTTTGGTGGTGGTAGCGGCCAATCCAAGGACAAAAGGGTGGAATATTTTGTACCTTGGGGAAGTTTTGACCTAAGCTGGTAAAGATAAGCTTAGGAGGTTTTTCATGCAGGTCCCCACATCTGTACCCTAGAGTTCAGAGTGGGGGAGGAACCTTGACATGGTGGCAGCGAGGTTACCTTTAGCTTCTTAACCCTTTACAGGTGAGAGGAGATTTCCTCTGGCCAGGAGGGATTTTAAAGGGGTTTACCCTTCCCTTTCTATTTATGACAAGGTCTCTATGCAAAGTCTGTTACATTACGAACACAATTAAGCTAGCTGTTTAAATGGTAATGTCATACGCTGCTTGCCTGGGATGCTATTCAAAAGTAAAATGCTTTTGGGAAAGTTGAGACATTAAAAATAGTGATCCAAATTACTTTACAGTAAAAAGAACACAGATTTCCAACTTTTTTTGCTTTTTAGCGAAACAATCACAGAACATTGTCAATAGCACTATCAATCCCTCGAGTTTGACTCCGTAATACATCACGGAAAATGAATACGGCTCTCCATTGTTATTAAGGAGATTGTGAAATCAATCCTACAAGGATTATTCTTTGCTTGGGACTTTCCTGCATACTGTATGTTTGTATTATAATAGTGGGGAATGTTAGCATAGCCCCACTAACTGCACCTAGAGAAATAAATTATGTCATTCTGATATTTTTACATGCACTTATGAATCCCTACACAGCACAAAATTTAAAAGCAAAAAACAATAATTTTAAACCTATCAAAGGGTATTAAAAGAACAAACAACTCTAGAAAAACCTCTTCAACCTCAGTCCTGCAATGTTTTTCACTTAGGCATTTTTGGAAGATTTTACAGCACTTTAAAACATTAAGAACATATTTAAAAACTTAAGTTAAAGCTATGTCTAAGCAATCATTGCAAAAGCATGGAAGTGAACCATGACGACGAGGGAGATAAATATTCAAATATACCAAGAGTTCTTAAATATATTCATGTAAAATATTGCATTGCATATTCCAAAAATAACCTTAATTCTGGCTCTGTAGCATCAATTCAGCTTTTATAGTTTACTGTTATTGTTTTTAGACTGTAATGTTCCTTGGTAGCACCCTTAACTTAAAGTAGCAAAGTTGTTAATTTCTTTTTTTTTTTTTTTAATATAAACTGGTGAGGAGCAAGTGTCTCCTGTTTCCTCATTTCTCCTGTACAGTACAGGGTAGGAGTTCCAAAAGGTACCCTGTTCCCCCAGCACATTCCTCTCCTGACCCTCAACACACACATATATAACCAGACCCCATTTGTTCAACAGAAGTACACCAATTCCCCTGCTAGGAGGGATTTCCACAACCACACAGGAGGGAACAGGATTTACTTCACTGAGAAAATCTAATCAGATACAATATTAAAAATGTGAATTCACTGATAAAATATCTTCCTAATGCATCATTTATAGAAAATGTTCTCTCTCTCACTGTAATTTATTAGACAGAATCAATGTCCCTTTTCAAGGTCAAACTCCTCAAATTTGCAGCCCAAAACTTGTCTGCAAGTTGTTTGCAAAATCACCATAAATCTGATTATCCATTGGTGAAAGGATGAGTCCTACAACATGTGCTTTTGGATATGATTGGAGGCCTACACCCAACAAAGCACTTAAGCATACACTTAACTGGAAGCATGTGAGTAGTTCCATGCTTTGCTGAGGCCTTACTCCCCAAAGTTTCAGATGTTTTACAATAGTACCTTAAAATATTACTCCTCTTTCTACAGCCCACTCCCCCCAGCAACCCTACTACTAACCTTATAATTCCTTCTCCAAAACATTTTATTACCCCTTGTCCAATAGCTCTGTTGTCCAGAGCACACATTCTTCAGCACTCTAATACTGGAAGTCATACTTTCAGTGGAGTAAGTTTTCCTTGTTTTGAGGAGGGGAAAAAAGAAAAGTTTGTTTGGGGGGGGAAAACACCTCTAACAAGCATTTTCCAATAAAATCAAACTATTTCTCAGAACACAGTTATTGGTAAAATGTCTGAGGCCTTCGCTGAAATGGTTTGTGACTGTGTTTCCAGCAACTACTCTTGAGGATGGTAGTTCAATTCCCAGAGATACTAGTCAGGTCAAGAATTTTAGCTGCTTTAATAATCAGCCCATGAAGGTTTCTTTTTCAGAGCAGATGCCCCCAAAAGAGCAAACTCTCACAAATGCTATTTGTGAGGAGCATATGCAGCGGTGGAAACTACAGCAGTATATTCCCATCAAAGGCAGTGGGAATTAAGCACATGCTCTAAATTAAGCAGATGTTGAAGTGATTTCTTAAATCAGGGACATAGAGCACTGTACCCTGAGTGCTAATGCTACATTTCAGCATTTGTTCAAGCTGTGGATTTTTAATTATATTTACCCTTCAAAAGGAACATGGAAGTAAACAAAGCCCATGTGGAAAGGTAAAATATAGAGAAATAGGTCCTGATTCGGAAAGGTTGTGCAGGAGGTCAAGCCAGATATTATAGGGACTACAAAATCATAATAGAAAGCACTCATGACTGAATACAGGTATGTGCTGTTTAGAAATAAAGGTAAAGATGGTAGGGTAGCATTGTACATCAATGAAGCAGTAAACTGTAAATAAATACAAAGTGATAGTATGGACAAAAAGAATCTGTTTGGGTCAAAATAACTTTGGGGAAGGATTATAAAAGAGGTTCTGTTGGGATAATAGGAGGAGTCTGCTACAGATTCAAATATGGATAGTGAGTGATCTTTTTAATATTACTAGAGAGACAAACACTTTTGGGAATAGTGGGAGACTAACCTCCCAGGTACAGGTTAGAGAATAAATGCTACTAATACTGGTAGGGCCCACTTATTCCTGGATGTGATAGATAACAGTTTTCTTCATCAAATCACCACTGAACCAACCAGAAGTGATGCAATTTTAGACTTGGTTTTGGCAAGCAGTGAGTACATCATAGAAGAGCTGATTCTAGGAAATAATCTTGGATCAAGCAATCACAAGTTGATTCAGTTTACATTGGATGGAAGAACGATCAACACCAAGTCATCAACTCTGGTTTTTGATTTCAAAAGGTCAGAACTAGGGAAATTAAAGGAACTAGAAAAATAAATCAACTGGACTGAAGAACTCCAGGATTTAGGAGGCTTGGAATTTCTTCATATCAACTATACAAAAGTATTTGAAATTTGCATCCCAAGCAAGGGGAAAAACCTGTTGGGAAAGGTTCGGCAACCCAGCTGGATGAATAAGCACCTCAAAAAGATGCTTAGAAGTAAGCACAGAGCCTATAGGGTATGGGAAAAAAGCTACATTGTGTAGGTTAGAAAATGTAGGCATAAAGTGAGAATTGCTAAAAGTGAAGCTGAATTAGCTCTTGCCAAGAAAATTGAAATAAATGATATTTAGTTATATAAATAAAAAGAGACTATGGAAGGATGCTGTTGTGCCTGTATGCAACATGGATGGGAAGGAGATTAAAGATAATCTCGATATGGGCCAAAAGCTAAATGAATACTTTGCCTCAGTTTTCAATAAGTATAATATGGTGCATATGCATGAATGCAATGTGACTGAAGGAAATGAGTGTCTAGAAATGGAAGTCACCACATTTGAGGTGGAAAAAAAGACTTTAAAAATTAATGTGCTCAGATCAGGGGCAGTAGATAATTTCCATCCCAGAATACTAACTAAAAGAACTGGACATAAAATTGCTAGTCCAGTAGCAAGGACTTTTAATGAATCTATCTATTTATGGGTAGTATCATATGACTGGAGACTAGCTAATGCCATACCTATATTTAAGAAAGGGATCCAATTACAGAGCTGTTAGTCTGACCTCACTAGTATGCAAGGCTTTGGAATAAATTGCAAAGGAAAGAATAATTAGATTCATAGAGATAAATGGTAAAGGGGATTAAATGCAACATGGGTTTACCAAAGGTAGATCATGCCAGGCTAACCTGGTTTCTTTCTTTGACAATAACAACTGTTTTTTTTAGATAAGGGAAGTGCAGTAGATCTAGCATACTTAGACTTTAGTAAAGCATTTGACACGATAGCACATGGAAAATTATTAGTTAAATTAGGGAAGAAGGGGATCTGTACAAGCATTATAACATGGATAAGGAACTCGCTAATGGGGAGACGGCAACAGGTTGTGCTGAAAGGTGAATTAGGGAGGTTATTAATGGAGTTTGTTTACATTTGCACAGCTGTCTGCATCTCCCAGTGGCTGCGGTTCACCGTTCCCATCTTAATTTATTATTGTACATGGCACAGGTAACACCTCATTTGAAATACTGTGTACAATTCTGGTCACCCATGTTCAAGAAAGATTAATGTAAACTGCAATAGGTGTAGAGAAGAACTACTGGGGATGATTAGGGGAATGAAGGGCCTATCTTATGAGAGGAAACTGAAAGAGCTTGGCTTGTTTAGTCTGGCAAAAAGAAGGCCGAGATGGATATAATTCCTCTTTATAAATACAGTAGGGGGATAAATACAAGAGATGGTGAAGAGCTAATTAAGCTAAAGGACAATGTTGGCACAAGAACAAGCCATGAACAATTTCAGACTGAAAATTAGAAGGTTTCTAACCACCAGAGGGGTGAGGTTCTGGAACAGCCTCACAATAGGAGTTGTGGGGGAAAACAACTTAATTTTAAGAGAGGGATGGACAAATGTATGAGTGACTGTATGACAGGGTTGCTTGTGATGGTAGGGGGCAGGGCTCAGAAGCCCTGGGGCTCACCTTCCAGTTTGTGTCTTGCCTTCCCTAAAAGGTCACGTTTAAGGGATTCAGCCGACCACCTGCAGGGGTCAGAAAAAGGGATTTTACCCCTTCACGGCAGCGTATTCTGGAGGTGTTTGTTTATCTCCTTCATCTGAAGCACCAGGGATGGCCCTAGTTGGAGATGGGACATTGGACAGGGAAGGCCAGTGCTCTGAGTTGGCACCAAGCTTTCTCCCTCTCACCTGCTTGGTTGGCTGGTTCTTGCTCACATCTTCAGGGTCTAACTAGTCACCATAGGTGGGGTTGGGAAGGAATTTTACCCCAGGTCAGTTTGGCAGGGAGCTTGGAGGTTGTTTGCCTTCTTCAGCAGCATATACGTGGGGTCAAATGCCAGGATTATCTGGGTATATCTCACTTAATCATTTCCCTGCCATTGTGGAGGACTCGGACACTGGTGCACCTTGGTCCATCTTATTCTTTGCCTGTGGCACATAATAGTCTAGTGTCTTGTCGGCTATAACACTTGGGTCTAATTTTGGGTGTTGGGGTTAATGTGCAGGTGCTGGGTGGTGTTGGTGGCCTGTGATACCCAGGAGGTCAGACTAGACAACCTGATGGTCTCTTCTGGCCTTAGCCTCTATGACTCAAGGCCATAGTGAAGGAGTGCAAAACTATCCAGTTTAACTTCACAAAGGTTCAAGTGAGCAATATGAGATTTATACACGTATTAACGTGAATTATACAATTTAATCAATGACAAAATTCGCCTTTCTGAATCAGACTTTTTCTATAAAAACATGATGAATTTCACCCTTAGTAAAAAAAAAAAAAAAGTGCAGTTTTTCAAATAAGGCCTCAGCTTAATTTTTGCCCTCAGGCAATGTGGTTTTGAAAAGAATACCCAGATTTCTCCCTTAGAAGTGGAAAGGATCTGTGGTTTTGGTTTTGTTTAACATATGAAATACAAAGACTTTGTGTTCCTTTTGACTAAAGCTGTTTTCAGACTTCTCATGTAGCACTACTAGACAACTTGCAGCAACCCAAGGATGGCAAAGAAGCCTTCTGCTGTTTGCTCTGATTTAACTATTTTATCTTAGTATTTCTAAGGAGGCCAATCGCTATAGTGTCTCAGGCTCTTGTAATAGGGCTGCTGCTTATTAAGCACCCCTCCTGGCTGTGGGTGTCTCTGTAGGCCCCCCTCCTCTCTTTTTTCCTCTCTTCAGGGCCCTTTAAGAACTCTCAGAGCCTTTCTCTGTTAACCTACTCCCCCTGACACCCCGCCTGGGGTTAGTTTAATACCAGCAACAGTTTACAACGACCCGGAGTCCCAAACTAAACTCCATTCCAACACCACAAAGGAGTAGTCTATACTTAGCTTTGGTGTTTTCTCCCCGCCCTTCCTCCAGGCTCTTCTTCCATCCTGATCTGATCTCCCAAACAGTCCTCCCAGCTCTCCCCGACTGGGACTGTTACAGCCCAGACTCATCAAGGCACTTCTTCCAATGAGTAGCCGCATTGATTTCAATAAAAAGAAAAGGAGGACTTGTGGCACCTTAAAGACCAACAAATTTATTTGAGCATAAGCTTTCGTGAGCTACAGCTCACTTCATCGGATGCATTCAGTGGAAAATACAGCGGGGAGATTTATATACACAGAGAACATGAAACAATAAAATAAATAAACAAACAAAAAAGCTATTACTGCTGGAAATGGCCCTCCTTGATTATCACTACAAAAGGTTCCCCCCCCCGGTAATAGCTCACCTTACCTGATCACTCTCATTACAGTGTGTATGGTAACGCCCATTGTTTCATGTTCTCTGTGTATATAAATCTCCCCACTGTATTTTCCACTGCATGCATCCAATGAAGTGAGCTGTAGCTCACGAAAGCTTATGCTCTAATAAATTTGTTAGTCTCAAAGGTGCCACAAGTCCTCCTTTTCTTTTTGCGGAAAAAGACTAACACAGCTGCTACTCTGAAACCATTGATTTCAATGGCACTACACATGTGCTTAAAGTTAAGTATGTGGTTGAGTGTCTTGCTAAGTTAGAGCTTAACAACTGAACATATTAAAACAACTCATAAGGCCAAACATGAACCAGCGTTGTTCTCACCTTTTCTTGTGATTGGTTGCACACAGTTGGTTTTATTTAAAAATTAATCATCCTCTCTCTTTTCTGTTCAGCGCTCATTAATAAAAAATAGACTGCGCACAAATATATTACTAGCACATTAACTCTTTTTTCAATTTAAAATTATCCAATCATATTACTTACTCTCTCTTCTTTCCCTAATTCCCCTAATGCTCAGTCTTCTTTACTAGGAATTGCTGTATGTGCATAGGAATACTTTCCAGTTCTTTAACCACTACTTCCAATACAATCTCTTAATCTGTCCAATTTCGTCAAAGTATATTTGAAAATGAATTGAGCTTATTCTATTTTAGTTCCCATACTTTTATCCTGTTATTATTCTAAAATACAGCCTGCTCCGAAAATAAAGAAAACATCAAAACAGGTCACAGGAAGTGTTCAGGCTACTTTAAAATGGCTTCAAATCCTCCTCTCGGTTATATCAGGTACACAAAAGTACCTTTTCTAGAAAAAGAAATATGTCAGAGTTCTAGATGTATCAGAAAATAGATACTGTAAGTGACCCACTCCCAGAGAGAGTCAGCACACAATTCTCTGTTTTATGCTTTCTAAGATCATTTCAGTAGCTTAGCAGATCTCTACCGAGAACCAGTAGTTTGCACTTAGAACTGTGTGCAGCAGCTTTGTTTTACAATAGCCACTTTAAAGGGAAAAGGGCTACTTATTTCCAAATGAAGTCCAATGTGCATGTTGTGTTTGAGATGCCATTCTGTGATTCAAAATGCAACTTCTGCTTTCTCAAAGGCGTGTGGATTCTTTGTTTGGACTGGCGAGGAAGAGGTAGTGCTCCATTAAGGGTTGGAAATTAGGATGAGGGGGGCCCAGCAGTGAAGCCCTCACCTGAGTAGTTGGGCAGGCTAGTAGAACCCAGGTAAGCCATTGGCCCCTAAGCAAGGGGGAGGATATGTAGATCTTGCCCCTCCAGCCTAAAGACTCCTCTCACACCCAAACTATTATTGTATGTGTGTGTGAAAACAATTTAAGGGGAGTTGGCTTAATCATCAGGTCACAGAGAGCTTTAGGGCAGATCCATGACCTTTTCCTGGGGAAGATTTTAAACTGGTCAGAAACCTTGCAGCTGAGGGTATGGCGGGAGCCACCAGGCGTCCATGGATTGACAAGGCCGGAAGATGTGTGAATAATCAGAATCAAGGAAGATTGGTAATCACTCACTAAAAATATCATACTGGGTGATACAGGGAAAGTGTGGGTACACCTCTCTAACTGGCGAGCAGATATATTTTTGGCCTATGTTAGGCAGGGAATTGTTAAATGGAGCACATGACTTATGAGGAGAGGAAGAGGGAACTGGGATTATTTAGTCTGCAGAAGAATGAGGAGGGATTTGATAGCTGCTTTCAACTACCTGAAAGGGGGTTCCAAAGAGGGTGGATCTAGGATGTTCTCAGTGGTGGCAGATGACAGAACAAGGAGTAATGGTCTCAAGTTGCAGTGGGGGAGGTTTAGGTTGCATATTAGGAAAAAAAATTTCATTAGGAGGGTGGTGAAGCACTGGAATGGGTTATCTAGGGAGGTGGTGGAATCTCTTTCCTTAGAGGTTTTTAAGGTCAGGCTTGACAAAGCTCTGGCTGGGATGATTTAGTTGGGGATTAGGTCCTGCTTTGAGCAGGGGGTTGGACTAGAGGACCTCCTGAGATCCCTTCCAACTCTGATATTCTATGATCTGGGGAACCTGGCTGAGTGTGGTGGGAGGTAGCCAAGGTAACTACTGGCATCTCCTTGTGGCAGTTATCCAAGGTAAGGACTCTCCTTTAAAGTGTCTTATTCCCTGATAAACCGGAGCTGGACATGGACTTGGAGAAGGTGTCCCCTAAAGAAGCTGGGGAACAGGGTTAGGGCTCCCAATCTCTGGAACAGCAAGGAGAAAACCCCCATTCCCCAGCCCTTTAACCCTTGCAAAGGGTGGTGGGGTCCCAGCAATGTGCTGAGCAGAGCTGTGGAGGGATGGGGGGCTGACTGCAGCCCTCTAACAGGTGGAAATGATTGAGGAAGGAATCATGACTTCACTGACAGTTATTGCCTAATAGTTCCCAGATGAGTTAAGTTAATAAAGTTGCAGCCTAATTGAAGCACATCCCTTGCATCTTGTCTTTCTTCCTGTGTGCCCAGAACAACGAATGAACACCAAGAAGCAAGATTTGGGGCTGCTGCCATTTTGAGAGTTCTCATTAGAAATAACAGCTACTGCTGTTCACTCTATCTGGGACTGAAAGTAAATGCTACACGGAACTTGTATAGCAAGCAACAGGACACTTAGGGCTCAGTTGTGCCTAATATGGTTTAACATTTATATTGCAACCAGGTGAGGCCTCCTTGCACTAGGCACCAGTGACTCAGTGCCTTAGAGTGAACACTACAGCGTTTTGTGGGGTGCAGATTGCTTCCTCCTGTACACCTGGCACAAAATCCCCTTTCCAAAAACAGGAGGTACAGAGGCCACTCTGGGTAGTTGCTTTGCCCCACTCTCCTGTTTGATGCTATCCTGAGGCTGTGTAGTGCCTGTGTGACTCGGGGCTTGTCTAGACGGTGGGGTAATGTGCCCTATGTGGGTGTGATTTCTAAAGCCACGTCTACACTACGAGCTAGGGTCTGAGTCCCCTGCTCGTGCACACATACCTGAGCTAGCTATGACTGAACTAAGGCAAGTATCAACAGCAGTGGAGCCATGGTAACACTGGTAGTAGCAGCTGAGGCACGGCTGAGCTATGCCAGGTACAAACTCGGTGAAGCCAAAGGGTATGTACTTAGCGTGGCTCCTCTTCAGGTTTTCTTAATTGTAGGTTTAACCATGGAACTTAATTCAAGTACCTCAGAGTTTAATTTTGTTATCAGTGTGTGAGCCCCTCTATTTGTCCTTTACAAAACCATTAAAAGGTTATAAACAAATATTTAAAAAAAAAAACCAAACAATTCTTGCTCAGAAGATTTTTTGCAAGGCCCGAGGAAGGATTTGAGAACAGAGTAATGTGGTCAGATATTCAACAACCATTGAGCAAAGCACCTCATCAAAAGTTAAGGGTGCAGCAACATGTAGTAAGTGAAACTTTGGTTTATTGGACTCCAAACTGGCTGATGAGCAGGAACTATCTTCATGTGGGACAGAATTTGGAAGGGGATGATGTACAGATTAGTGCTGGGTCCTCAGCTCTTCAATATTTACATTATTGATGACAGAGTAAAATTTTAAAGTTTGTTCCTGATACTAAATTGTGGTTAACAGTAAAATAAACAGGAACAATGCAGTCAGAAACAGAAGGATTTTGATTATTTAAGTATCTGGGCTAATTGACAGAGAATGCAGATAAATAAGGAAAAATGCAACAGAGGCAGAAGTCAAGAAAGGGGATCTCTATTTAATGGGAAAGTTTTGCAGAGTAAAAGAGAAAAAGATTTGTACTCTAGAAAAAATGTCTGAAGTTAATTCAACTCCACGTGCAGTTCCACTGAGTAAGACAAACCACGTTAGACACTATTACTTGAGGATTAGGATCAAATGACAGTGGTGTTATTAGGACTGTCTGAGGCATCGGTAAGAGTTTATCTACATAGCTATATTAATACTAATTCCAATACTTTGCAAAGTGTGTGGGGGGGTCCATCTGTAATGGGATCCACAAACCACATACTGAGCAGAGGCAGAAGTGGGAGGGGAGTCTCTCCTGTCTACAAGCAAGCAGCCTGACTACACCCCCATGCAGCTGCCACAACTGCCAATCTCAGAGGCAGGCACCCTCAGCTGCAACCAATATGGAAAACAAGGCCTGTTATAAAAGGGGAGCACTCAGAGAAGGAGGGGAGGCAGAAAGGCCTGGGACAGCAAAGGGGCAACACCCCTGCACCAGGCTGCCTGCAGGAATGAGACCCAAAGAGACCAAAGCAGACCCGTTGGCCTAATTAGAGACTAGGGTCCAAGAACTGCCCTGATCAGGGGCTAACCAAAGGGAACCAGGCAGGGAGCAGTAGAGACCCCCTGAAAGACCACATCAATAAGCACTGACTAGAGTGCCAATTTTCACTGGACGTCTGCCTGGAGATTCCATCACATGACATAATCTTTAATTAAGGATTAATCTTTAATTCCTGGAGATTCCAGGACAATTCTGGAGGGTTGGCAACCCTTGCATTGACACCATCCATCGCAACAGGATCATATCTCAATTCCATTTCAAAAGCGGAACAATCAATCTCATATCATCCCAGTCCCAAGATATCCCTCTGGCCAATCCTGCAAAGTGGGCAGCCTGTCCTGGAAGAGGCAGAGCACTTTCCACTCTGTTCCTTCAGCAGTAATTGAGGGTGATCAGCATCTAGTAGGATTTAGGTCCTTGGTCTGCCCAGGAGAAAGTTGACAACTCTCAGCAGCCACTTGTTCTTGATTACATTTTTACAAACCCCATCAAAGCCCCACCTTGTTTTGTGAGCTTGACAAATGGTGCCATTCAAGGTTTTTCCATTTTTGGTTCTAAAACCTCACTTTTGCATACAGTGAAATGAAACTCTGCATAGTGTCTGAGAAGCAGATTCATACCCCTTTACACACAATTTACAAGCTTTGTTTGCCATTCATTATTGTTGCTTGCTGATGCCCTTACAACATCTTGAACCGAGAATGACATTTTTGAATAATACTTTACTAAAAGTTAAAAATCTCTAATTTTCCATATGCCCTCCTATTTATTTTCTTACATTATGCTTTCTTTGCTTCTGTCTATATCGGGCAGATCAATCACTCCCTTTAGTACTGTATCTCTAACTAGACTTTCTTATGACCTGGTTGTGTGGCAAAGTCCCAGAGCAGTATAATGATCAATGTAACTAGTAATGTCAAATTTCCAATATCCTGACCCAGGATACTGGTTCTTCTCTAGACTGCTCTCTAAGCCATGTATTGGAGCATCTTCAGCTGCTCTTCATTTCCCTATAGCTCAAAAGTGAGAAAAAAAAACCCAAGAACTGTAATTTTGTAAATCTTTTTGAAGCGTGTTGCATTCCACATTTCAAAATCAATATTTAGCAATAAATGTGAATAAGCAATGAAAGCCTGGTAACATCTGGTGAATAGTACAGAGTTTTCAAATTCTAGTGCCCAGTGGATTAGTCAGTTAAGGCAGACAGGCTTGATGGGATGTTAAGACTCAGAGGTGATCACTGAGTGGGTGCATTTTGGAGAACTGATATCATAAAGCAGATGCCTGATGAATGTTGTCCTGAGGATAGGGTAAGGGGGGGAGAAAAGCCATGGTGCTTATAATCAGAAGAAAACAGCTATTATTTCATCTTTCCTAATGGCAGGATACTGCAGCTGGCACCCAATGAAGCAGCAGGTACTGGATTAGTTAGATCATCTCACTGAAGCTGATGAACCACTTAACTATGGAAGGAGCATAAGCAAAAACATGTGAATTAATAGTAAAGATCTTTTCAAGAACCGGTTATAATTATGCAGGTTAAAGCGAAGGCAAGTTATTTTTCAATATTTTGCTCTGAGTATAATATTGAAAAACATGCTCTTTGCAATCATGTCATTGGGATTTTCCCCGCCTGTAAAATACAATCGGTACCAGAACAAGTGAGGATTTTAAGCTATAATGCACTGCTATTATTAAATATCCAGGCATGAAAGCAAGATAGCAAAACAGAAGATACTGTTTATTAAAAGCACCAACTGTTTAGCAAAATGTACAATGGAAAAACAGTAAAGAATCTCTCTCATAATAAATTTTCAAACTGAAAGGCTTTTTGATTGCTCCTGCTTCTGAAAATAGTCATTATCTAAGTAAACACAATTCTCTTTGAACACTAAACTGCCCTTTAGCAATCATTATTTGCCTGTCAATCAGCAGATTGCATAGCCATGTAATTGCAATGTCTCTGGAGTTATCTGGTTGCTGTTGTTTCCAATGGAACAGTAGTTTCCAGTTACCAGGAACCAATACCATATTGCATACAAAAATCACCTGCAACATTGCTTCAGGAACACAGCAGTGTTCAAAACTGTAGATCTTATGGACAAGAAGAAAGAGAGAAACAGTTTTTTTCTCCAACTGCTTGACGAAGGATGCCTCCAGAGATATGTATTAAAAGGAGATGCAGAAGCTGAAGATAAATATTCTTGTTTCAGTTTGCACATTCATTTTCCAGGCATCAATCTAAAATCATTTGCTCTAAAAGCACTGGAGATTAAGTGACTTCATTTTGATAGATGATGTTTTGTAAGGATGAAATTCAACAAAATCTTTGATACCTCAATGGCTTATAATAAGGGCACGTAGTTTGCCTCACTAATGACGAATCCCCAGACAATTAACACTTCAATTCTACGGAGCTGTGAATTCCACGGTTTTGTACAAGCCACATTTACAATCCCAGGAAGAAAATAAAGTAAGGTTTCAGAATGTTCTGAAAAGTACTGGACAGAATCTGGAATGATTAACAGTCAGGAGACTTTACAGGACTACTTCTGAGACTTCAGATTCGAATGACAACAAGTTGAGTGCAACAGCCTTTCAATCTTTGCTGCAATAGGGTTAGAAATTAGAACGAGGAAACAGCCTTACAGAAAGAGCTGGGTGAATAAATGATTTTTCTGTTCACTGGTAGCTAAAAAAAAAAAAGTTTTAAAAAACTGGTTCATTTAACCCATATAGAAAAATATCAGGTTGAATGAAACATGTTGTGTGCTACCTGAAACGCTTGGCAGAGGCCTCCCTAGTACCTTCAGCTAGTGGTCTGAGCACTTACTGAGGGTATGGAAGAGCTAGATTCATTTCTCCCTTCCTGCCTGATGTGCAGAAGAAATCTGAACTTGGGTTTCCCAGATGGCACAAGCATTCCCTAACCATTGGGCGACTCTGAGGTGGGTCACTCACCATCTCTCCTATTAAACCTGTTCTACTTTTTATAACTAATAAGTAATTGGATCAGAGATGTGAACTCAGGTCTCCGACCACCTAGGTGAGTGTCCTACTACCAGGATATACAGCCAATTTCAATCTCTTTCCCTGGCCCAATGAGTATTTATTGTCATTTTGAATGACTATACATGAAGACAGAATATGGCCCTAGAAAAAGAATGCACTGTGAATTTTGGAACCAGACTCTAGTGTGAATCTTGCAAGGTAGACAATTCTGTCACAACAAAACAACATAGGCAAACGCCCAATATTTAGAGCTGGCAGATGGTAAAAAGTGTAGCTGCTAGAGGCAAGCCAGAAATTAAGTGCAAGTAATGAGTCACTGTACACTGGATATGTGGGAAACACGTTAAGCAGATAGGTCTTCAATGCCAAGATTATAAATCAGATTAAACAAATAGAAAACAGGAAGCCAGTGAATGCATTTAAGAAATCGAATGTGCTAGTAATGAAAGAACAAGTTGCATGACTACGTTCTAATATGAACAGGATAGATCCTATTAGTCAGGAGGCTGTTAGAATAATACATTATGGAAAGAACCAGGGCATGCATCAAAGTTTTGGTTGTGGCAGTCATCAAATAGGCAAAATAGGAATACATTTTAAAGATATTTAATAAATGATACACTCAGGTCTTAACTTTGTAGTCAGTCTGGAGATGTAATGATCACTTAGAGTTCAGGATTACACCCAGCTATGTATCACATGAACAGCTGATATGGGAGAAAAAATTAACTCTAGGTCTGAGTCAAGTAATGGGTCAAAAATAATGGGTATCTTTGTAAACCCTGCTTAATAATAAAATGTTAGATATAAACAGTTGGGGATGTCACTCATACAGCAAGAGATATGGAGATGAACAACTTCAGAAAATATAATATTTAGTATGTTGAGATGTGTATCATCTGCATATAAAATATTGATAAGATGTGATACAGAGAAAAATGAAGTAGACATAAAATAAACCCAGCAGAATACCCATAGATCTCTTGAAGACTATAAATTAGAACTATAAGCCATTAATTAAGGTCATAAAGGCAAGACAAACCAGAGGAGCATAATGACATGGATACTATCAAATACAAATGATAAATGAGCTCATAACTGAGGAAATGAAGGAGAATGGATTATAATTTTACTAGTTCCAAAGAATTCTCAGCCATTACGTTTTTTCCACCATCCATAGGAAAAATCCAGATAGTTTGGAAATGTAAGGATGAATGGTATAAGACAGTTGCCCTTTATTTTTTGGTCACTTAGAAACTCTCATTTGGGGGGCAGGAGGGAAAGAGAGAGAGAGAGAGAGAGAGAGAGAGAGAGATGTGAGCAGGAAACTCAGACTTTATAAGTAGTTCCAGCTCAGTATCTAAGAACCAAAGACAACCAATCATTGTGGCACGAAGTTCTTACATTAATGAAAAATTGTTGCCTCAGAGTTTAATTTCTATTTGAGTTACAAATAGAAGGAAAACTTAATGCTTTTCCTATTCAGCTACATGCTCTGTAGTGCTCAGACACACAGTGTGCAGATTATGAGACAGACTAATGTCTCTTTCCACCAGAATTACTGTAATAGCAAAGCTATTTTGCAAATGACAGTGCAACCATCAACTCAAATAATTCTGGAAAATTAATACCCAAAATGAATGCACTCTCATAGCTGAGGGACTACATTTTATATTTTAGCCTTTTCATTCTTTTTTTATATGAGATGTTTTATTCCGACACCCTAGACTTCTGTAGCATAGAGGGGATAATTTCTCCAGTTTTTCAGCATGATGATAGTTTAATCATTTGGCAGCTTTTAAAAGTGAAAAGGCAACACTTACATTTTGGATTCCAGAAAAACTTGAGAGCAAACTCAGAGAGCTCTGGGTCAGAGAAACTGGTCATCTTCTGCTATGCACCAGGTGGGGTCAGGATCTGAGACAATGCCAACAAACGGGTAGCAGACTCTGTATGCCCGAGGCCAAAGGCTCTTTTGTAGGAGGGAAGGGGGTTCCACAAACGCTACTGGAAGAGGAATATGGGCAGCAGGTTTAAAACAAACAAAAGGAAGAATTTCTTCACACAACCCAGAGTCAACCGGTGGAACTCGTTGCCAGAGGATGTTGTGAAGGCCAGGATTATAACAGGGTCCAAAAACACTAGGTAAGTTCATGGTGGATAGGTCCATCAATGGCTATTAGCCAGGATGGGCAGGGATGGTGTCCCTAGCCTCTATTTACCAGAAGCTGGGAATGGGTGTCAGGGGATGGATGACTTGATGATTACCAGTTCTGTTCATTCCCTTTGAGGCACCTGACACTGGCCACTGTCAGAAGATGGGATAGTGGGCTAGATGGACCTTTGGTCTGACCCAGTATAGCCATCCTTATGTTATGTAATATGGAGGGTGAGGCCTGTATATCTGCAGTGGCAATGTGGCTCCATTGATCATACTCTCATTTTCCCCCACCATCTACACACAGATTTCTGAGATATGTGGAATAGTTCTGCTGTTGACTCCCTCCTCACCCACATCCCTGAGAGCCTCCCCCATGCACACCCACATTAACTAGAGAAAGCAATTGACCACTAGAGACCAGTTATCAACAAACATTTAAACATTCCACTAGCAACAAATGAAGTGTCTGGACCCAGAAGTAAAATCAAATCCTATGTGTGTATGCATGCACAAGCATGTATGTGTAGGAAATGTAAACCCTAAAGATCTTCTGACCTCTGGCACTTTTTGATTTGGAACTATACAATGCAGATTAAACACGTTCTGTGTGTGGTCCCTGCAACACACACACACACACACACACACACCAGTGTGTGCAACTCTTTCAGGCAGACACACCAATTTTAATTTCTTGTTCCATTTCTGAGTGAAATTGATTACCCCTCCCCAATTTTTTTTTAGCCTGCTGTAAATGATTTTCAGATTTTATGTTTGAATCACTATAGGGTTTTAATTCCACATTAACTGGTTTGGTAACTCCAATGCTGCCTTTGGTACTGTGTTCTTGCTCCAAGTTAGTCTTCTAAATGAAATGAATCATCTCAATATATTTATCTGGCTGCAGATATTTAGCTAGCCTGTTATAATGAATAGGCCAAAAGCAAATTCATCATAATGTTGTAAAGATCCTTAAAATCATCTTAAGGCTTGTCCCAGACAAGACAAAGCTCTGCAAAGCCTATTCATCCTTTCCCCAACCCTGAATTATGAAGGTAACTGCTACTGTGGAATTTCTAAGGCTATGCCTACACTACAAAATTAGGTCGAATTTCTAGAAGTCGGTTTTGTAGAAAGCGTTTTTATACAGTCGATCGTGTGTGTCCCCACACAAATACTCTAAGTGCATGTCGTCGGTGGAGTGCGTCCACAGTACCGAGGCAACCGTCGACTTCCGGAGTGTTGCACTGTGGGTAGCTATCCCACAGTTCCCGCAGTCTCAGCAGCCCATTTGAATTCTGGGTAGAAATCCCAATGCCTGATGGGGCAAAAACATTGTTGCGGGTGGTTCTGGGTACATATTGTCATGCCCCCCCTTCCCTCTCTCATTCTCTGAAAGCAACAGCAGACAATCGTTTCGCGCCTTTTTTCCTGGTTTACCCGTGCAGACACCATACCACGGCAAGCATAGAGCCCGCTCAGCTAACCGTCACCGTATGTCTCCTGGGTGCTGGCAGATGCGGTACTGCATTGCTACACAGCAGCAGTTCATTGCCTTTTGGCAGCAGACAGTGCAGTATGACTGGTAGCCATCGTCGACATATTCCAGGGTGCTCTTTCAACCGACCTTGATGACGTCAGGGGCGCCTGGGCAAACATGGGAGTGACTCAGCCAGGTCATTTCCCTTTTAAGTTTTGTCTCCTGGCGATTCAGTCCTGCCGGCAGTCATACTGCACCGTCTTCTAATGAGCAGCCAGTAGACGATGATGGCCAGCAGTCATACCGCACCATCCTCTACCGAGCACCCAGGAGATTACGATGGCTAGCAGTCGTACTGCACCGTCTGCTGCCAGCAAGATGTGTAAAGATAGATGAAGTGGATCAAAACAAGAAATAGACCAGATTTGTTTTGTATTCTTTTTCTCCCCCCCTCCTCCCTCCCTCCGTGAAATCAACAGCCTGCTAAACCCAGGGTTTTGAGTTCTATCCTTGAGGGGGCCATTCTGTTTCTCCTTGATGCAAAGCCACCCCCTTTGTTGATTTTAATTCCCTGTAAGCCAACACTGTAAGCCATGTTGTCAGTCGCCCCTCCCTCTGTCAGAGCAACAGCAGACAATCGTTTTGTGACTTTTTTCAGCACAGACGCCATAGCACTGGGAACATGGAGCCCTCTCAGATCACCGCTGCAATTATGAGCACTATAAACACCACGCACATTATCCAGCAGGATATGCAGAACCATAACCTGCAAGAAAAGCGAAACCAGGCGAGGAGGAGGTGACTGCAGTGCGGTGACGAGAGTGATGAGGACATGGACACAGACTTCTCATGAAGTACAGGCTCCTGCAATGTGCACATCATGCTGTCAATTGGGCAGGTTCAGGGTGTGGAACGCTGATTCTGGGCCCGGGAAACAAGCACAGAGTGGTGGGACCGCATAGTGTTGCGGGTCTGGGATGATTCCCAGTGGCTGTGAAACTTTCGCATGCGTAAGGGCACTTTCATGGAACTTTGTGACTTGCTTTCGCCTGCCCTGAAGCGCAAGAATACCAAG
This sequence comes from Natator depressus, assembly GCF_965152275.1. Classification (NCBI taxonomy): domain Eukaryota; kingdom Metazoa; phylum Chordata; order Testudines; family Cheloniidae; genus Natator; species Natator depressus. The sequence goes on from NC_134234.1 coordinate 140,457,215, forward strand.
ATGAGAGCAGCCCTCACAGTTCACAAGCGAGTGGCGATAGCCCTCTGGAAGTTTGCAACGCCAGACAGCTACCGGTCAGTCGGGAATCAATTTGGAGTGGGCAAATCTACTGTGGGGGCTGTTGTGATGCAAGTAGCCAATGCTATCACTGAGTGGCTATCAAGGGTAGTGACTCTGGGAAATGTGCAGGTCATAGTGGATGGCTTTGCTGCAATGGGATTCCCTAACTGTGGTGGGGCGATAGGGATATGGGTTCTGTCTATCTTGGCACCAGAGCACCAAGGCAGTGAGTACATAAACCGAAAGGGGTACTTTTCAATTGTGCTGCAAGCACTGGTGGATCACAAAGGACGTTTCACCAACATCAACATGGGATGGCCGGGAAAGGTACATGACACTCGCATCTTCAGGAACTCTGGTCTGTTTCAACAGCTGCAGCAAGGGACTTTCTTTCCAGACCAGAAAATAACCGTTGGGGATGTTGAAATGCCTGTAGTTATCCTTGGGGACCCAGCCTACCCCTTAATGTCATGGCTCATGAAGCCATACACAGGCACCCTGGACAGTAGTCAGGAGCTGTTCAACTATAGGCTGAGCAAGTGCAGAATGGTGGTAGAATGTGCATTTGGACGTTTAAAAGCGCGCTGGCGCAGTTTACTGACTCGGTTAGACCTTAGTGAAACCAATATTCCCATTGTTATTACTGCTTGCTGTGCGCTCCACAATATCTGTGAGAGTAAGGAGGAGATGTTTATGGAGGGGTGGGAGGTTGAGGAAAATCGCCTGGCCGCTAATTACGTGCAACCAGACACCAGGGCGGTTAGAAGAGTACAGAAGGGCACGCTGCGCATCAGAGAAGCTTTGAAAACCAGTTTCAGGAATGGCCAGGCTACGGTATGAAAGTTCTGTTTGTTTCTCCTTGATGGAAACCCCCACCCCGGGTTCACTCTACTTTCCTGTAAGCTAAGCACCCTCCCCTCCCCTCTTCAGTCACCGCTTGCAGAGGCAATAAAGTCATTGTTGCTTCACATTCATTCATTCTTTATTAATTCGTCACACAAATAGGGGGATAACTGCCAAGGTAGCCCCAGGAGGGGTGGTGGAGGAGGGAAGCACCGGGTGGGGTGGTGGAGGAGGGAAGGACAAGGCCACACAGCACTTTAAAACTTTAAAAGTTTAAAACTTATTGAATGCCAGCCTTCTGTTGCTTGGGCAATCCTCTGGGATGGAGTGTCTGGGTGGCCTGGGTGAGGAGGCATCTGGGTGAGGAGGCTATGGAACTTGGGGAGGAGGGCGGTTGGTTACACAGGGGCTGTAGCGGCGGTTTGTGCTCCTGCTGCCTTTCCTGAAGCTCAACCATACGCTGGAGCATATTAGTTTGATCCTCCAGCAGCCTGAGCATTGACTCCTGCCTTCTTTCAGTGAGCTGATGCCACCTACCATCTTCAGCCCGCCACCTCTCCACATGGTCATATTGTGTTTTCCTGCACACTGAGATTGTCTGCCTCCACATATTTTGCTGTGCTCTGTCAGTGTGGGAGGACAGCATGAGGTCTGAGAACATTTCCTCCCAAGTGCGGTTTTTTTGCCTTCTAATCTTCGCTAGCCTCTGGAAGGAGAAACATGTGCAGCTGGTGAGGAAAATAAAAAGGAGAGTGGTAGTTAAAAAGACATTTTAGAGAACAATGGGTACACTCTTTCACAGTAAACCTTGCTGTTAATGTTACGTAGCACATGTGCTTTCATTACAAGGTCGCATTTTGCCTCTTATTGAGGGTCTGCCTGTTTGGTGTGAGAGATCACTCACGCAGGGCCGGGCAACAGAATTCAGCTTGTAGGCGGCCATGGTAAGCCACAGTCCTTTGGCTTTTTTAACCTTCATGACATGTGGGAATGGTTTCAAACAGCAGCGCCCTCATTTCCCATACGAAGTAGCCGTTGGGTTGGCCATTAAAAATGGGTTGGCAATTTAAAAGGAGGGGCTGTGGTTTCTGGGTTCACATGCAGCAGAAACCCAACTAACCCCCCCACACACACACACACACTTCTTTGGGATGATGGCTTCACCCCTCCCCGCACCACATGGCTAACAGCTGGGAAGATTTCTGTTCAGCCACAGGCAAACAGCCCAGCAGGAACGGGCACCTCCCAATGTCCACTTACTAAAACCATCCTATTTCAACCAGGTGACCATGAATGATATCACTCTTCTGAGGGTAACACAGAGAGATAAAGAACTGATGTTATTTGAATGCCAGCAAACACCGGGACCATACGCTGCAATGCTTTGTGCTGCAATGATTCCCGACTATGTGCTACTGGCTTGGCGTGATAAAGTGACCTACCATGGAGGAGGGAATAAGGCTGCAGCCCTCCCCAGAAACCTTTTGCAAAGGCTTTGGAAGTACATCCAGGCGAGCTTTATGGAGATGTCCCTGGAGGATTTCCGCTCCACCCCCAGACACGTTAACAGACTTTTCTAGTAGTTGTACTGGCCGCGAATGCCAGGGCAAATTAATCATTAAACACGCTTGCTTTTAAACCATGTATAATATTTACAAAGGTACACTCACCAGAGGTCCCTTCTCTGCCTTCAGGGTCCGGGAGCCCGCCTTGGGTGGGTTCGGGGGGTACTGGGTCCAGGTCCAGGGTGATAAACAGATCCTGGCTGTTGGGGAAACTGGTTTCTCCACTTCCTTGATATGAGTTATCTACAACCTCCTCCTCCTTCTCACCTTCCTCACCCCCAAAACCCGCTTCCGTGTTGCCGCCCACTCCTTGGATGGAGTCAAAACACAGGGTTGGGGTAGTGGTGGATGCACGCCCTAGAATCGCATGCAGCTCATCATAGAAGTGGCATGTCTGGGGCTCTGAACTGGAGCGGCCATTTGCCTCCCTGGTTTTTTGGTAGGCTTGCCTGAGCTCCTTAATTTTCACGTGGCACTGCTGCGGGTCCTTGTTATAGCCTCTGTCCTTCATGCCACTGGAGATTTTTTCAAATATTTTGGCATTTCGTCTTTTCAAACGGAGTTCTGCCAGCACGGATTCATCTCCCCATACAGCGATCAGATCCCGTACCTCCCGTTTGGTCCATGCTGGAGCTCTTCGGCAATTCTGGGACTGCATGGTCTCCTGTGATGATGAGCTCTGCATGGTGACCTGTGCAGGTGAGCTCACCACACTGGCCAAACAGGAAATGAGATTCAAAAGTTCACGGACCTTTTCCTGTCTACCTGGCCAGTGCATCTGAGTTGAGAGTGCTGTCCAGAGCGGTCACAACTGAGCACTCTGGGATAGCTCCCGGAGGCCAATACCGTCGAATTGCGTCCACAGTACCCCAAATTCGACCCGGCAAGGCCAATTTCAGCGCTAATCCCCTCATCGGGGATGGAGTAAAGAAATCGATTTTAAGAGCCCTTTAAGTCAGAAAAAAGGGCTTCGTCATGTGGACGGGTGCAGGGTTAAATCAAGATAACGCTGCTAAATTCGACCTAAACTCGTAGTGTAGACCAGGCCTAAATCTTCCAATTCCTTCTGGAATAATATCTTGAGACAAACATGGAACATTTCAGCCCAACAGGAATTTATTTGATTAAGTCATGAGCAAACAAAGGAGGAACTAAAGGAGGAGGTACATGTCAGACTTCCACCTTCACAACCGCTTCTGCTCCACATGAACCATCATTTCTACTTTCTTCTTCCTCTCCCTCATCTTCCACTGTCTCTCTCGTTTAGGACTTGTTCCTACACCACTGAAATCAAGTGGAGCTTTGCTACTGACTTCAGTGGGTGCAGAGTCAGGCCCATACTCTTTTGTTCTCTTCCCTCCAAGACTTTTGTTTCCCCTCCATCATCTCCCTTTCACTTTATTTGTCTTTCTGTTTCATCTCTCTGCCCCCTTTCTTCCTTTCATAATATTTTCTGGGACACTTTTCCAGAATATTCTTTCATCGTTCAAAACACCTACATTTGCTGCCAGCAGTCCCCTCATTTCCTTGCCTCCAAGGGAGCACAGATGGTGTTTCCAGCCCTGTCATCCTTTGAGGACTATGCCAAAGAAGGGCAGCTTTAGAAAGCCCAGCTGTCATAGGTTGTATCAAAATAACTGAATTAATTCACATGCCAACCACCCTAGCCATGCCCCCTACCCAGCCAGCATTGCCCACTTTCAGGCTATTCTGCCTCCTTTAGGTCCCTTGACATAAAACAGGTTATGACCATTTTCAAATATCAAAACATTCTCCAAGTGCTCCTGCTTCTCGGCATATGACCAAAGAACCAAGCATAAACTCAGGGTGCATCTAACCCAGTATAACTACATACCATAGAAAGAGCTAAGACTGAGTTCATTGGCAGCTAACAGTGTACATAACAGCCACACTTACATATCAATGGATGTTAAAAGACACTAGTTCACATCATGTAATACCCGCTATTGGCTGCTGACATTTTATTTTGTTTAGTCAAATCTGAAAAATAAAACTGATTGTTGTTTCCATGAATACACATCATGCTGGATTTAATAGTGCTAAAATGCTAATTATGAACGGTACTTTACATTGTAGATTTTGGAGAGAGGGGAAAATGTATTATGTTAAATACCACCATGTCCACATGTGCCATGAGTCAGCTAAACATATGATGAGCTGGAACAATGCAGGCAGCACAGAACATAGCAGCTGAAATTAAGCTAAATGGCATACAATACCTTTTCATGAGGCACTAATAAATGATTTGAGGATGGACACAGCTGCATTCACAGCGTTAGCTTTCGGATAATGAACACATATGTAATGCCTTTTCTTTTTTTCTCCCCCACTCTTGTTTCAATGCAAACATTGCAAATATTTGTGTACTAAGCAGCTAAGAAGTAAAATAAATATAATATTGTTTGTATGGAGAGCAAGCAATCTCGAACACCAGCTCCCCAGGCTCCATTATAAATCTGGCCATCAACATTTCACTTACTTTTAACATCCTAATGGGGATTTTCAAGATTTTAAGGACAATTAAGTTAGTGTTATTATATCAAAATCTTCCTGAGGCCGTCAGGCACTTCTACATGGGAATAACCCATGCAGGGAAGAGCCAAACCCACAAGTTCAATCTAATGACGTCTCTATGTATTTTTTCGTGGGGCAGATGATTTGCCTCTCTCAGCAGAAGAAGCTAGTACACTGACAAAGGGATACCTTCAGAATACAAGAGGCATCTGTGTTGATTCCTCTCTAACTCCCATCTCCACCAGTTCTCCTGGGCCCTTGTAAAAATATTTTCTACACTTCCAGGGCTCCCTCTACTGCAGCTGCCTAAAGAACATGCAGTAACTAATCTTCCAGCGTATTTACAGCACAAAGGAGGAAACTGCAAATAAATTCAACCTCAGCCTCAAGCAATGCCAATTTTCCCTGTGGGTCAGGGAGGAGGAAGTTGTGAAAGAGACCTGTTGGGTGCTGCTCCTTACCTGGAATTCCCCAATTCTTCAGATACAGAGGACACAAGTTCTTAAGTCTTTGGCCAGATGAAGCCTGTGAAAATGTGTATAAAATATAGTTTAATATCCCATAGAGCACTGTCCTTTGGATTTGGTTCCACTAGCTATTATTATTTGACATAGTTCACTTGTGATTTAAATCTTAGGCTTATTAAAAGAAGCTTCAGATGGACAGCCATGCTTGCTTCCAGTGTCACGGTTGTGTGCACCACGTCTGTTGCATCTTTTGACAGTTAGCTGCTTTCTCTGCCTGTCTCTTACTAATCTCACTCTCATGTTGTGGAGCTGCTAGTCTCTTACTAATCTCATTCCCATGCTGTGGAGGCCCTTTTCTCCTCTACTCCAGTCTTCTGTGACACAGCCCAACAACAAGCCCCCATTGCTTCACCACTGGTCTTAATTTCTGGGACCCAGAGGAGCCCCATTAAGGATGGCACTTGGCTAACACCTAGAACAGAGTTACATATACTTTCGCAGAATACCTGCTTGTGCCTGTCATGCCATTTCTATAGCTCAGTTAAATGCCCTAGCATTAGAGGTGAATGAACCCTGCAGGTCTCCGAGTGCATTATAAGGGAGTTAAATTATAAACATGTTAAAGTTCTGCGATTGCTAATTTAGATTTTATTTTATTTAACAGCTGAACTTGTGTTCAATAGGTTTAATGACACCAACGTTATAATATATACCCTACATTAAAAAAATATCAATACTCTCAATACATTTAATTAGAACCAAATAATTAAAACCTGCTTAACTTCGCAATAATATTGCAGAATATAATAGCATTTCATAGAGCTTACATTACCCATTTGTGTGGAACTCTGTATTTCGGGTAATAGTTGTACTGTTCGGAGCGCATAAAGAATGGCAAATTAATATGCCGCAGTTGTAATTTAGTTCCCCATATTACTGTTCAAGTGGCTGTAAATTAATTCTTCATATTATAGTTTTTTGGTACAAAAAACCACAATAAGAATGATCTTTCTTATTTTCCTAACTTATTTTCCTAGCATCAAAACAACTATTATCCATATACACCAATAGAAATCTTTAATGTGCAGTGGCTACCAAGGTACAGCGTTAACTCATGTGTTAACTTATAATGGTAGTGTAAGGATGGAAAACAGAATATCCTTATGTTTTCTAAGAATGGGAGACTTCATGTATAGCGTTAGATTACAATGTGTTTATACAGCCATGACAACATGCTCAATAAAACCGTGGTGAGCACTGTGTGGTGGGTTTTTTTTTTATGAAATGGAAAAATTGTATAAACATTTTACAGAGCAGTAACAGATACTCAAGCTCCTTTGGGTTCATTCTTTTCAGAGACAGATTATGGCAGACCCTGAGTGGGATCACAAACAGGGGAGATAGTGCCAGGAGCTCTTACCCCTTTCATACTCCTAAGAAAGGGACAGCTAAAGTCCAAGCCCTTGTACTCAACAGGGCAGCTCCTCTGGTGGTGTAAATTATCATACCTCCCAGTGCAAAGGAGGTGTTGACTCAGTAGTGTCAGTAGTGCTAGACTCACCAAAGGGAGTTCGGCAGGCCTTAGCTCTGTCTCTTTTCTATACTGACTGTTGCCGTAAGATTGATGTAGTCAGGGAATGAAGGGGATTCATGTTGCATCCTTTCAAAGAATGTAGCAAAATTGCTGCTCTGGTGTGAACTCAAATCACACCTGGAGGTGCTGAGTCTGCATCAACACTGATGCAAGAAGACTGGTTCCAGTGCCTGTTACTGGTGTGGAGACTCTCTGCCCCAACTTCCTTATGAGGATGTGGCTTTAAGAGTCACAGAAAAGCCTGTGCAGGTTATATTTCTGGTGTCACTATAGTGCTGCTTTGTTCTTGTTCAGTTACAATAAAAACCAGTACTTACTAGTCTGAACTACTCACACCATCCACCCCCAGCACTGTTCAGAATTTGTAAAACCAGAAAACAAGTCCATATCATTCACCGTACCAGGGAAAGTCCTCCCCATCACTGGGGAATACGGGAACTGATACTTTTGGAGCTGTGGAAACCTTGTGACTGTTGCTGAAGAGCTTTCATTTTATATTAATTCTGTACAGGTTTTATAGCATCATCACAAAGACTCGGATAGAGAATTTCTGCTGAACCACATTTAGGAAAAAATATGGAAAAACACCCTCTAAATTACAAATAGTCTTAAATATAATTAAAGCTACCATTTAAGAGAACAAATACCTTAACTGTAAATATTCACTGTGCATTTATTTGTATAGACCCGAATTTTCAAGGTTAATTAGTCCCCTCACTTGTCTTTTAAACATTAACGCTGGTGCTTTTACATTTCTTCTAAGTGCCAAAGCCATTTTCAAAGAGTCACGAGGCAGACTTTTATGCCCAGCGCTGGCCATGCCTACATTTTTTGGTGTTCCCTGCAAAAAAGAGAATTAAATGCACAGGGCTGAGGTCTTTACTCAGTTTTCGTGTAGGGTTCCATCCTGCAAAGAATTATGCATGTGAGTAACTTAATTCACAAGGGTAGTCCATGTACCTAAGGGTTTTCAGGACCACGCTCTGAGGTATTACTCAGCCAAACTTCCACAGACATCGATAGGAGTTTGAATGAGTAGGGTGGACTAAGCCAAAAACTATAGGGACCCTTAGAAACACTTGCTCTGTGCCACCTCCTCATTTTCTCTCCCCACCTCCATATTCCTGTGATGCCACTATCATGACAAGTAGCAGCAGCAGCAGCCTACATCTTCTCCTCACTCCCCCTGAGTGAGCCTCCGCTGCAAAGGCCAGAACACCACATGAAAACAAACCAGTAAGAATGTTTGGCTAGGCTCTTGTGTGGGGAAAGAATATGCAAAAATGTCCAACTCCATAGCACAACCTAATTTCAAAACAATCAGAGCAAAAACAAAAAAACCACAACACAACTGTTACACTCTGATGCACCGCAGAACAGCAATTCAAAAATACAAAAAAGGAAGCAAGACATGCAGGCAGGTGGTCAATCAAAACATGTAATATCCATGAACCGGGTAGGTCAGCAACTGTCAGAAATGGACGTGACTGGTGTTCGGACTGTTGTTAGGTAGCAATGGACCTTGAGAAACGGCACACACCCAATGCTATGCACATACACCTAGCCTTAAACAGGAACAGGAATGCTGAGTTCAGGGAGCAGGAAACAAAACAGGAGCAGGAAGACAACAAACACACACCCGTAACCACATACACAGATGGTACAAGACAAAATGTGAAGTATATATAACTGGAGAATCAGCACTACTGAGCATGTGCAGCTCTGAATTAGCAATTACTGTGGAAGACTAAGAGATCACCATAAGATACTACTGAACCCTCCATTTTTAAAACACCCACACAAAACTGAAAGTAAAAGTCACTGAAAATCAGGACGGGTGGGTTCCTATAGGACTATTCATGCATACATCACACAGAAACGCTTGTTCAGCCTTGTACTAAGTGTGATTTTTTCATACTTAGCTATTCCCAACCAGTTGTGCTACAGTGATTTATTGGGGGGGGGAAGGGGAAGATGGTGGGGGAGTAGGGCTTTTCCCATCTATTAGAAATGAATGAATAATCAACAAACAATAGAATATTAGATAAATTAGCTACTTTTTCTAACTATTAAATATTCAAGAGAAGATCACAATTTCCTCAAATTTATTCATTACTCAAGTTATCTAACACATTCTGGGGGGGGAGATTAACTCTGGATTAATCACAAAAACTGCTTTCTGGCAAGTATTCAATATTTGGTTTTTCTGCTATATAGGTTAGCTATGATTGGTCAGATGAGTCACATGATTATTTCTTCTTCCTTGACTGGCTGAGTGCTCAAGCACTTTGGATGTAATACTCCCTTGTGAAAATTCTAAATTCAATTTGTGAATACTCATACATGTGACTTTGAAATTCACCTGCCATGAACATTCATATTCAGTGATAGATTAAGCCTGAACAAGGCAACCAAAAGGCCACCACCAAAGCAAATGGTCCATGTTTCCTTGCCCCACCCAGTGTTTGGGTAAAGTGGGACACAAAAGGGGCAAAGTCAATTTATGTTAAAAATTCAAGAGAATATTCACAAGAAAGTGTTTGCCGTCTCTTTCCAGCTCTCGAATAAGTCATTTACTTGGTAGCTAGTGTCTTTCAAAAATTTTAGCTTCTTATATCAATGTAGCAAAATAAATTGGGAGATACCCCCACGTATGACCAATATGAATTCTCTCCTAAATTCTGGATTATGCAGTAAAAATATATGAAATTCAATGATTTTCCCTCACTGAGGCCTGCGTGAAACTTTTATTTGGGTCTGATTTGATTGGATCCACACCTCTGAATTTTGTTTTGAGTTTCAGGTTCTTACTGGCTTGGAATGAACCTAATAACCCAAAGAAAAAACACAGTCAAAACGGTCAAGCTGCACCTGGTTTTGTGTCAGAACTGATGTGAACCTATAAATTTGGCCATGGTTCTCCGCAAAGTTTTGTTACCAGTAGTACATTTTTGACAGACCTCAGCTGCTTTGAGTTTTTAATGAACGCAGGTGAGTTGTATTTTATAATGGAAGTTTCACAAAATTCTGTTCAAGTCCAGAGAAGACACCTGGCCTGAACAACTGAACTCTTGAGCAACCCAACAAGAAGCCAATTTGCATTCCCTTATTACGACATTTCCAATAGGTGTCTCAAGTTAGTCCTTCTTTTAAGATTCACTGAGGTCTAATAAATCCTCTGGATGATCTTAAATTGTACTGCCTGGGTTTTTATCTCTGGAGCCTGTTTTATTGCTTTACAATGTCAAACTCTGAAAAGTTCCATTTTGATAATTACCACATAGATAGCAGTACAAGCTTCACTCTAGTCACATTGGCTCCAAAATATTCATATGCCTTATTCTTCCCCAGTTAGGTGAAATATTGCTAGTTTGACACATTTACTGATTGAGTAGGTACCCTCAACCCAAGCCCTAGGACTGGCCATGGACATAGTTTCTGAATGATAGCTGCTGCTGTTGCATAGACAGAGAATAGCAGATGGAAAGTGATCTCGCTATAAACACTGCAGGTGTTATTGATTTTATATCTACTAATGCCTGACGTGTCTCCCTCTCTTTTGGGGCCAAAGTGAGAGATCCCAGCATGACCTGTGTTTACTATAAACTTCTCCAACTGTGATTGTGAGAGAATTTCCCTATGCAGATATTTTGCAGCTAGAAGTACTTTTTTAAAAAACTGAATTTTAATGTTTTTGAGATGTGCTGGGTTGAAAAAATCAGGGGACCTGATATTCTCCATTCATCCTGGTACAGATACAGGGGACCTTAGTCTGTTTTTATTCAGTCCTCACTCTAAGGCAAAACTGGTGAGGCTAGAGTAAAGACTCAGTGAAAACAAAGCAAGGACGTGAGGATTTGGCCCCTAGAGAACAGATACAACACAGGCATTAACATTGCACCTCTTTCCACAGTTTAGACACAGATGTGGGACACTGACTAGGAGGGAGCATTTCTGCAGGTGAAAAAGATACTTCAGCCACCATGCTCACTCAACTATTGTTGTCTCTCCCAACAGCATTGCAAAGCTGTCAGTTTGTTTCAAAAATATGTCTATCTTTGCATATCTGTAATTGATTTTTCATTCCCTGTTAACGGAGCAATTTACCACAAACTATTTTAGGCTCCATAACTTTTCTGGGCTAATGGTCAGGAGATCAAGGACAATCACTTTGCAATAATGCCCACGGTGGGGCATTTAAGGCAGGTACAATGAGACTTTTAAGTGCTTTTTTCTAATGTCTGAATTGACGACGTCATGCTTTTTAAACCATATTTTAGGTAGAACTGAAATAGTGCAATTCTAGATGTATGCTGAATACTTTGAATGTCCCAGAGACAAAGCAGAATCTAGTGAAAATGCAGTCTGGTTGGAGGAATTTCCCCAGCAGCGTTACACTTGTACTTATCTTTATAGCTTCTCACACAAATAAAAAGATGTCACATATATATCTGTACTTGCAGAACAGTCACCATATACTGGTGTGAAGCTAAGAAGATCATGACTGAGCAGAAATACATAAGCAATATAAATGGCTTTAAAATTGTATGGGTTTTCATAATTAAAATATAAAACCAAATGGCTTCTTATAACTGCAATATGAAGCAACTGAGTGTCACCTTTGCTCGCAGATACAAGTCCTTTCTGCAATGAATGGAACTGAAAAGGACAGACACAGCCTGAGGTAAGATGCACTGTTGGCATATTGATATTGTTATTTCCTTTCCTTTCCTGTTTTGCTGGATTGCAGCAATCACTGCTTGTTTGTTTATTGCTTAAGGCTTTTGTCATCATCATTCCTTTCTGACTCAATAACAAACTGAGTAAATGGAGGAATTCCTGTTCTGCATATGATACTGCAAGGAGGGGGAACCAAGGTTTTTAACAATTATGTAAAAGTTTTCTACTCAAGTATGTTTTCTGAAAGCTGGATGTTTCTGCACAACATGCAGTGAGGAAGTGTTCACTGCAAGAGTCAACCAATCGGTGCAAATACAAAGAAACAAGAGAAAAGAGAAGGGGGGGGGATCTAAAATCTGACTTTTGATCTGAAAATGGATTTCAGCACAATTCAGTTTTGTGAAATGTTTTGCTTTTTCTCCCCAAACACAGAATGAAAAATTTCTAAACCTTGAAAATTGTCACAAAATGGAGCTGTCGTTCTCCAGCCAGCTCTATTATTGACCGAGCCAACATGTGTGTTGTCCATTTAACATCAGTCAGCAGAAGAAAATGACAGGAGTGAACATACCACAAAAGAGCCCAACTTCAGAGACTCAAGGAGAGTAAGGAAAAACTGTACACGTGTCAAATTTTGACATAATTGGACTGATAGTGGAAAAAACAGTTTAGCTTCAGAGGGAACTTTCAAGTGTAGTTTCCCCCTAAAATGTTACTATACAAATCTCATCATGGTATTCTATGCTTCTGGTCTGTCAAGGAGGTCCTGACCCATTGTGCTCAGTTTTCAAGTAAAGGGAGGCTAATTACCTAACACCCAGCATGGCAAACTCAGCTTGTGCTCTGAGAGTCAGAGTTCCTTCCTTCTCATGCATCATCTCCAATAATAAATATTTATTAATGGTGGTGAAATCTGCGAAGAAAAAACTCAGCATGATTTCTCAGAGCCCAAATTCAATTTGTGGTTTTGGCAGTTAGAAAAAAACATATTTTTAATTCTATTTTATATCTGGAAGTCATTAAAAGGCCAACATGAGACCCCATGATAGCATTTTCAGTCAGTTTTCAGGGTTAAACCCACACCTTAAAGACTTCCTGGATCAAATTCCTGCATCTTGTTATTATTCTGTAACACCCCAGCCCCTCTGTTTGGAATGTTTATAGGTCTAATTAATGTAGTATTGTCATCCTGAAAAGTGCGTTAGCACTGAACTTATCTACGTAGCCAGCCTGTCACTAGAGGGCAATGTAACCTCGTAGGTGTCTAACAACAAGTGCAACCCCATTAGTTGTGTTCTTTAGCCTGTCTCGCCACTCTTCTATCAGTCTGACAAAATATCCTACTTTTATACCTGAGGGAATACACATACATAGAAACGTTGTCTTGTCTGTGTAATGTCCTCGGTTTGGTACTGGACATAGAGGCAGCCAATCAAGCAACACAGAAGGGTCTACCAAATAAACCTTGATTACACCTTACCCAGGCATCGCTCTGCATGCACCATGCCTCAATATAGCCTGTTGCATTTCCTTGTGTGGGACATTATCAGGTGTCAAAAGCACAGTCTGTAACAGTTTCTCCTCTTCCTATATTGATAACCTGTGGAGAAACACTCTCTAACGCTCATACCCATTCCCCCATCATTCTCTCTCAGGTGGGAGATGTGGTGGTAACTGCCACTGATGAGGTAACTGATGGTCTTCTTCTTCCTTCCTCCTCTCCCTCAACTCTCCACTACCAATCTCTCTGTGATACTCTAAGTCACACAGTGAGAATGAGCAGGAGCAGTAGTGAGATGGAAGAAGAAAGAGAGGTGGATTTGGTTCAGCAGCCCCTAGGAGCTAGAAGCAGAAACTGCAGGGAAGCCCCTATTTCCTCCCTGAACAAAGGCTGGGGCAAATACACAAGGATCACACCAGGTGAATGATACTTGGGAGGTACATGACCAGCATATAAACATTTATGATAAAACCTTGTATGTGTCTGAACTGCAGCCTTTGTGGTTTGACTGTGAGACAACCAATGTCAAATATGTGATGTCAGGTGAAAACTAAAGTAAAAATGGAAATAATACTGTGATCATTGTTGCCTGGAGGGGCCACACTGAGATTGCTTAATTAGAGCAAACTACAAAGAATGGGGCAGACCATCCCCCAAAACTGGTGGTTCTAATAATTAGATTCACCAAACCAGCAACAAAACAGCTTCAAAAATACCTTACTGGTTACCCAGAAAAACTCAGCTCCCTTAAAGCAATCCAGCCTTGGGCTCCCACCCAGACACCCAAGTCAAATATGATGATTATTACTGAAAGTCTTATTCATTATATATACAAAGTTCTACCAATCCCAAGAGATCAAAAACATTACCCACCAGGTTAATGAATATTTCAAATCTTACCCACATACATGCTTACAGACAATTCTTCTTAACCAAACTAAGATTTATTAAAAAAAGAAAAGAGTATTGTGCTTAAAAGATTATACATACCCATATACCAATATGTATAACGTTCTTAGGTCATTTACATAGTACAAACGGAGAGCTGCTGAGTTTCCAGAATTAGTTCATCAGGTTACAGTCCAAATAGGCAGTTCACATATAGGGTATGTCTACACTAAGAAATTAGGTCGAATTTATAGAAGTCGGTTTTGTAAAAAGCGTTTTTATACAGTCAATATTGTGTGGCCCCACACAAATGCTCTAAGTGGAGTGTGTCCACAGTACCGAGGCAACCGTCGACTTCCGGAGCATTGCACTGTGGGTAGCTATCCCACAGTTCCCGCAGTCTCTGCCGCCCATTTGAATTCTGGGTAGAAATCCCAGTGCCTGATGGGGCTAAAACATTGTCGCGGATGGTTCTGGGTACATATCGTCAGGCCCCCCCTTCCCTCCCTCCTTCCGTGAAAGCAAGGGCAGACAATTGTTTTGCGCCTTTTTTCTTGAGTTACCTGTGCAGACGCCATACCACGGCAAGCATGGAGCCCGCTCAGCTAACCGTCACCATATGTCTCCTGGGTGCTGGCAGACGAGGTACTGCATTGCTACACAGCAGCAGTTTACTGCCTTTTGGCAGTAGACAGTGCAGTATGTCTGGTAGCCGCCGTCGACGTAGTCCAGGGTGCTCTTCTAACCAACCTCGATGAGGTCGGGGCGCCTGGGCAAACTTGGGAGTGACTCAGCCAGGTCATTTCCCTTTTAAGTTTCGTCTCATGGCGATTCAGTCCTGCCGGCAGTCTTTTAATCTGCAGCCAGCAGAAGACAATGGCCAGCAGTCATACTGTCCCATCTTCTGCTGAGCACCCAGGAGATGACGATGGCTAGCGGTTGTACTGCACAGTCTGCTGCCAACAAGATGTATAAAGATAGATGAAGTAGCTCAAAACAAGAAATAGACCAGATTTTTTTTATATTCATTTTCTCCTCCCTCCCTCCGTGAAATCAACGGCCTGCTAAACCCAGTTTTGAGTTCTATCCTTGAGGTTTTGAGTTCTATCCTTGAGGGGGCCATTCAGTTTCTCGCAAAGCCACCCTCTTTGTTGATTTTAATTCCCTGTAAGCCAACCCTGTAAGCCATGTCATCAGTCACCCCTCCCTCCGTCAGAGCAACGGCAGACAATTGTTCCGCGCCTTTTTTCTGTGCAGACGCCATACCACGGCAAGCATGGAGCCCGCTCAGATCACTTTGGCAATTAGGAGCACATTAAACACCACACGCATTATCCAGTATCCAGCAGTATATGCAGCACTAGAACCTGGCAAAGCGAAACTGGGCGAGTAGGCGACGTCAGCGCGGTGACGAGAGTGATGAGGACATGGACACAGACTTCTCTCAAAGCACAGGCCCTGGCAATGTGGGCATCATGGTGCTAATGGGGCAGATCCATGCAGTGGAACGCCGATTCTGGGCTCGGGAAACAAGCACAGAGTGGTGGGACCGCATAGTGTTGCAGGTCAGGGACAATTCCCAGTGGCTGCGAAACTTTAGCATGCGTAAGAACACGTTCATGGAACTTTGTGACTTGCTTTCCCCTGCCCTGAGGGGCAATAATACCAAGATGAGAGCAGCCCTCACAGTTGAGAAGCGAGTGGCAATGGATCTGCAGAAGCTTGCAATGCCAGAAAGCTACCAGTCCGTCGGGAATCAATTTGGAGTGGGGACTGCTGTGATGCAAGTAGCCAACGCAATCAAAGATCTGCTGATATCAAGGGTAGTGACCCTGGGAAATGTGCAGGTCATAGTGGATGGCTTTGCTGCAATGGGATTCCCTAACTGTGGTGGGGCCATAAACAGAACCCATATCCCTATCTTGGCACCGGAGCACCAAGCCGGCGAGTACATAAACCGCAAGGGGTACTTTTCAATAGTGCTGCAACCACTGGTGGATCACAAGGGACGTTTCACCAACATCAACATGGGATAGCCGGGAAAGGTACATGACGCTCGCATCTTCAGGAACTCTGGTCTGTTTCAAAAGCTACAGCAAGGGACTGTCTTCCCAGACCAGAAAATAACCATTGGGGATGTTGAAATGCCTATAGTTATCCTTGGGGACCCAACCTACCCCTTAATGACATGGCTCATGAAGCCGTACACAGGCAGCCTGGACAGAAGTCAGGAGCTGTTCAACTACAGGCTGAGCAAGTGCAGAATGGTGGCAGAATGTGCATTTGGACGTTTAAAAGCGCGCTTGCACAGTTTACTGACTCAGTTAGACCTCAGCAAAACCAATATTCCCACTGTTATTACTGCTTGCTGTGCGCTCCACAATATCTGTGAGAGTAAGGGGGAGACGTTTATGGCGGGGTAGGAGGTTGAGGCAAATCGCCTGGCTGCAGTTACGCACAGTCAGACACCAGGGCGGTTAGAAGAGCACAGGAGGGCGCGGTACGCATCAGAGAAGCTTTGAAAACCAGTTTCAGGAATGGCCAGGCTACGGTATGAAAGTTCTGTTTGTTTCTCCTTGATGGAAACCCCCACCCCGGGTTCACTCTACTTTCCTGTAAGCTAAGCACCCTCCCCTCCCCTCTTCAGTTACCGCTTGCAGAGGCAATAAAGGCATTGTTGCTTCACATTCATGCATTCTTTATTAATTCGTCACACAAATAGGGGGATAACTACCAATGTAGTCCAGGAGGGTGGTGGAGGAGAGAAGCACCGGGTGGGGTGGTGGAGGAGGGAAGGACAAGGCCACACAGCACTTTAAAAGTTTAAAACTTTAAAACTTACTGAATGCCAGCCTTCTGTTGCTTGGGCAATCCTCTGGGGTGGAGTGGCTGGGTGGCCGGAGGCCCCCCACCGCATTCGTGGGCGTCTGGGTGAGGAGGCTATGGAACTTGGGGAGGAGGGCAGTTGGTTACACAGGGGCTGTAGCAGCGGTCTGTGCTCCTGCTGCCTTTCCTGCAGCTCAACCATAAGCTGGAGCATATTAGTTTGATCCTTCAGCAGCCTCAGCATTGAATCCTGCATCCTCTCATCACACTGCTGCCACCTTTCAGCTTCAGCCCCCTCTTCAGCCTGCCACTTATTCTCTTCAGCCCACTACCTCTCCTCCCGGTCATTTTGTGCTTTCCTACGCTCTGAGATTGTCTGCCTCCACGCATTCATCTGTGCTCTGTCAGTGTGGGAAGACAGCATGAGCTCAGAGAACATTTCATCGCGAGTGCATTTTTTTCGCCTTCTAATCTTCGCTAGCCTCTGGGAAGAGAAGATTCTGTGATCCTTGAAACACATGCAGCTGGTGAAGAAAAAGAAAAGGACAGTAGTATTTAAAAAGACACATTTTATAGAACAATGGGTACACTCTTTCACGGTAAACCTTGCTGTTAACATTACATACATAGCACACGTGCTTTCGTTCCAAGGTCACATTTTGCCTCCCCCCACCGTGTAGCTAGCCCCCCCCCCCCCCCCCCCCCGTGGCTAACAGCGAGGAACATTTCTTTTCAGCCACAGGCAAACAGCCCAGCAGGAACAGGCACCTCTGAATGTCCCCTTAAGAAAAGCACCCTATTTCAACCAGGTGACCATGAATGATATCACTCTCCTGAGGATAACACAGAGAGATAAAGAACAGATGTTGTTTGAACGCCAGCAAACATACACTGCAAAGCTTTGTTCTGCAATGATTCCCGAGTACGTGCTACTGGCCTGGAGTGGTAAAGTGTCCTACCATGGTGGATGGAATAAGGCTGCCCTCCCCAGAAACCTTTTGCAAAGGCTTTGGGAGTACATCCAGAAGAGCCGTGAATGCCAGGGCAAATTAATCATTAAACACGCTTGCTTTTAAACCATATATACTATTTAAAAAGGTACACTCACCAGAGGTCCCTTCTCTGCCTGGTGGGTCTGGAAGGCAGCCTTGGCTGGGTTCGGGGAGGTACTGACTCCAGGTACAGAGTGAGAAACAGTTCCTGGCTCTCGGGAAAACCAGTTTCTCCACTTGCTTGCTGTGAGCTATCTTCCTCATCCCCAAAACCTGCTTCTGTGTTGCCTCCATCTCCACTGAAGGAGTCAAACAACATGGCTGGGGTAGTGGTGGCTGAACCCCCTAAAATGGCATGCATCATAGAAGCGGCATGTTTTGGGCTCTGACCCGGAGCGGCCGTTCACCTCTCTGGTTTTCTGGTAGGCTTGACTCAGCTCCTGAAGTTTCACGCGGCACTGCTTTGGGTCCGTGTTATGGCCTCTGTCCTTCATGCTCTGGGAGATTTTGACAAATGTTTTGGCATTTTGAAAACTGGAACGGAGTTCTGATAGCACAGATTCCTCTCCCCATATAGCGATCAGATCCCGTACCTCCCGTTCGGTCCATGCTGGAGCTCTTTTGCGATTCTGGGACTGCATCATGGTCACCTCTGCTGATGAGCTCTGCATGGTCACCTGCAGCTTGCCACGCTGGCCGAACAGGAAATTGAAATTCAAAAGTTCGCGGGCCTTTTCCTGTCTACCTGGCCAGTGCATCTGAGTTGAGAGTGCTGTCCAGAGTGGTCGTAATGGAGCACTCTGGGATAGCTCACGGAGGCCAATACTGTCTAATTGTGTCCACAGTACCCCAAATTTGACCCAGCAAGGCCGATTTCAGCGCTAATCCCCTTGTTGAGGGTGGAGTAAGGAAATCGACTTTAAGAGCCCTTTAAGTCAAAAAAAAGGGCTTCGTCGTGTGAACGGGTGCAGGGTTAAATTGATTTAACGCTGCTAAATTTGACCTCAACTCCTAGTGTAGACCAGGGCATAGAGTTTGTTCAAATTCTTCCATGAGAAGTAACAGGGTAATCCAGACTGGAGCTGGAGACCTCAGTCTTGAGTCTCAAACTTACTTTGACCAAGCTTAAGCAGATGTGAGATATAAGACTGGGGCCCTACTGTTCTTTTATAGCTCTCTGGCAGGCTGTGGATAGCCTCTGGACAGCAGGTATTCTTTGGGTGAAGCATTGTGGCTTTGAAGTAAAACCTCCTATTTCCTATGTGTACACAGGTACTGTACTTAGCTGCATTCATCAGCATAAAGTAATTATCCATTAAGCAGTTCATAAACAGTTTACTACAAACTTCAAAGAGAAATAAACAATGATATTACACTCAAGTTTCATCTAAAAGTTAATATTCCCTTTTGATCTCTGAATCAATAGACTATAGTAACAGACAGGAACCATCTGGTTACATTGTTAACATCTAACAAGATATAAGTGAACATATGAATACAATTAGTATTTACCTCTAATTCTCTAACAATACAGGCTTGCATATCAAAGCTCTAGTCTATCTAACATGGCTTTGTTCGCGATTTATAAGGAAGGGCCCTAACTGTCATTTGTGAACTTCTCTAATATGTCTTTAATGGTTGAATTTGGGTCATTTAGCTTCCTGGCTGCTTGACCCTTTCTGGCTCCTGTCACAAATACATACATTCAAACTTTGTAGAGCTCGAGAGAACGGTAATGTACCATAAAGCTTGCAGAAGAGCTTTACATTTGAAGATATCTACCCTGAACGTGTAGAGCTACGTGTTTCGGATCATTTGGATAAGCTTCGGCTGAGCACCTAAGCTTTTCGTGCATTAACCAAATCCCTGAGTCTTCTGAGTTTAACCCACCACTTGTAAGGGATCCTCTGCACCCATCTACCCTATCAATGCAGCAGAATTAAGGGGGCTAGTTATAATACAGCTGAAACCCTGGATTGGTTGCAGCACCATTACTGTCTACGCTATAACTGGAACAATTTTAACTAGGTCAGGGGACAATCATGTAATAAGTGGGCCTCCTGATAAGGCTATATTTGTAGAGTAGAACAGGCCAATGAAGGGAAAGAAGGAGTTGGGGGTGGGGGGGGACAAACAGTGTTGGTGTAAGCAGGCGAGAATCCCATTAACTTTAATGGTCTTTAAATAGTTGCACCCACTAACACCAGTGCTAAAATTTCATTCCAAAGAGAACGACGATTAGGTTTCACACAGGCTGAGACACACCATACCTTGAACTCTATACTCAGTTCAAATGGGTTTGTTGCCAATATTTCACACCACAAGGACTTCTGTATCAGATTCTCAGCTTTTAAAAAACAAACAAACAAAACCCACAAATCTTACTTTCCAAGAAATGGAAAAAGTCTCTTTATAATGCAGATTAAAAACTTCTATACCCATACTTATAAATAAAAAATTAACAACTTTATCTAAGTCTGTGCACTGAAGATACATTCTTCTTATCTTATCTTATCCTTCTTCCCTAAGTTGTAATTTTAAAATGAAATGCATGACAAGTCTTATGGGACCACTCAGAATTTTCTATTGACATCTTTCTGTCATTGTCATCAAAGCTTCATCTTCCAAACTCTTATTTCCAGACATCTAGCTGTCACTGGATTGTTGTGTTTCTATGACAGCTTTATAATCTATAGCTATATATGTAAAGACATACATAACTGACAGCTAAAGTATGTGTGACACAGAAATCATTACCTTCGGTTCCAGAAACACAGGCTTTCAAGTACTTAGCTAAGAGCAACACAAATAATTCAGGCTCCTATCCCTACCTTCCTGTTTAAAATGTCTTACCTGAACAGTAAAACTACTAAACAAAATGCCAAAGTGGTTTATTTTGCAAAGATTTTGTTGACCAAATCTCATGGGATGGAAAATATTGACAATACTCCTGCAAAAATGCTTGTCTATGAATATTCATGATGGAAGCATTGCTGCAACCATCCTGAAGCTCATGGTGCATTCGGGAGTCCATCCAATCACTGAACAGAAACAATGCCATTTGATTTAGTGAGCAATCACAGAGTTTAACTAATGAATTTTTTAAGAAATAATTTTGGTGAGTAGTACTTGTAAAACCAATAAGCTAAACTGTCACTTATTAATAATAATAATAAAAATAATAAAGTCTTGAAAGTCAAAATATATTCACAGATAATTCATTAACAAAAATTGGGCTACATTAAATGAATTATTCACTCTGAATAGTTCACCCACTTCTAATCAATAAAAGTTAAGACTTAGGTGCAACTTAATTGCAACTTAGGTACAACTTAATTGATTTCCACTAAGCACTAAGAATTCATTTTACATCAGCTGTGAATTTACCCCCAAAAGAATAAAGTTTCAAATCTTGTTATTGTCATGGCAATAACCCAGATTTCCTATTAAATCTAATTCCGTTTAGACGGCAATGATAACAGTATTTTTCCAATTATCTTGGAGACACTATTTTGACTCATTATGAAAAATACCCTGTCTAAATATATATGTGCGTGGGGGCAGAGCTCAGGATGATATGGAAAAGGTGGGGGATATATGCAAGTCACAGGTGTAATTTAAACCTCCCTACACTAGTATTACTACTTGTACCAGCTAAGGACCTGCATTCCAGATTTCACCCAGAAGAAAGGCAGGTAGTGTTACCACTTCCTTCCTCAGGATTTCCACTACGTGCAATCAAGTTTTGATTTTGCTTGGTGTCCCATGGGAGCCTAACCTCCAAAGGCTGCTAAGAACACACACTGAGGCCTCAATTAAGGAAAGCATTTAAGCACATGCTCAAGTGTTTTGTTGATTAGGACGGGATTGCTGAAGCAGGGTCTGAATCACATCCCCTGCTTCCTTAGTCACATCCAACCCAGTTGTCACCCTCCACATTTTTGTCACAAGAGATAGCTGAGGCTCCTTCCTGTCTCTCTGACCTCCCACTCGCTAGCCCTTCAGCTGTAAGAGGCCCTTACAAACAGGGAAGGCTCCAGGCACCAGTGAAGGAAGCAGGTGCCTGGGGCGGCCAATAGAAAGGGGTGGCGCTCCGTCCATCATCGAGGCGGCACGTCTGAGTCTTCGGCGGCAATTCAGCAATGGGCCCTGCAGTCCCTGTCATCCTCTTCAGTGGCACTTCGGCGACAGCTCAACCAGGCTTGGTTTGTTTTTTCCTTTGCCGCTTGGGGCGGCAAAAAAGCTGGAGCGGCCCTGCTTACAAAGCCAGTTTGGCAGAAGTCAGCACAGATGTTGGGTTGAATCTGGCCCAGGGAGGAAAGAAAGTGAGATAAAATTCTTTCATTCTCACACCCCTCAGTGCACCTCTTATTTTAAACCTAGATAATCTCAGTCCCTTCCAAACTGCTCATTGTATCCATCATTTTACTATATTAATTATTCAACACCACAAAAGCAGAGTAATGAATCTGAGCGTATAGAAAATGCTACATTTGCTACCAGAATGAAAGCCACACCAAGCTTCCTGCTCTATTTGTTTTCCTTGTCCTTCATTTGGAATCTCTCTCTGAAATGTGGTCAGACTGAGAAGTACTTGTTTGGAAATCTCAAAGACATATGGTTTTGTACTGAATACAAATACAGTATTACAGGCAACAGAGCAGCCAGCAGTTGTTTACCCTTTAGAAACAGTGATTTGCCCCAGCTAAGAGGGTCAGTGGGAAAAAGCATATAATCTTGTCCATGGGGAATTATGTAACTGTTCATAAGAACAACTTCCGGGCTTTTATAAAGGTGCTCCCAAAAATGGCATTGACAATTCATGCTTGAGCTCAGTTAAACTTTTAAATATTGCTGCTGAAGTCAGTTACAACTAATTCAACAATACTCATTTCTCCTGATTCACTATTAATAAAGTCAGTGGATTTATTCCATTTTACTGTAATGTTGGTGCAAAATTACAGTATTATTTCTTGATCATCTAAAAGTATAAAGTCATGTATTTCAAATGGGAGAACTGTCAATTAACATTTATTGTCGCTGGCACATTTCTGCATCACACCAAGATGCAACATCCTGAATACTAGTGATTGGCAAATCAGAAGTTCACCCTGCAAAAGCACCCCAAGGATTTGACCTTGTTTAAGGGCCAGATCCTGGGACATGCCAGGGATATAGTGTGTACAGGTAAATAAGGGAGAAGTACAAAGGACACTTTCAGCCACCTTTATGACTCTCTACTCCATGCCTGAACCTGGGGTGTCCCAGGACCAGGCCAGTCCCTTGACACAATATCAGGTAACTTCTAATATGTTCTGAGATACACCTGCATTTCTATTCTGACTTCTGGGGATAATCAGAGTGCACGCACATTCCAGCCACACCCTTTCTTCTCCAGCTACATGGGGTGCTGGCAATGAAGGTGGAGCAGAGTTATGATGGCGGATTTATATCTCCCAAGAATGTGAGCCAGATAAGCCAACCTTCTGGAGCATAGAGGAGGACTGGGCTTCATGTTGGAAAGCTCACAAGGACAGGATATTCAAATATTTCCTGGTTACAGTCAAAGAATGAGTTCTAGAGTCTACAAGGCCCTGTGCCAAACCCTTCCAGGCACTCTATTACTGAGAAGTGGGTTGACCTGATGCCCCACGCAGCTGCGTATGCCTCCATCAAGCCCTAGACTCTTTGTTACATACCCACCTCCTATCAGTTCTCCTGCAGCAGTGCCCACATAGCTGATTTTCACCCAATCTAACAGCTCCAGTGAAAAGACAACTGACAATGGCAGAGAAAAACACTGTGAAGACTCAGGCTGCACAGCCACTACCAAGAAAAGTACCAACTACCCACCCAGGACAAGAGAAGCACCGTCCAACAAAGGCAATGTGTTTGATCTGAAAAATCTCCATGACTAGTTAGCTTATGTTGTCAGTTCCATTCCTTACATGCGCAAGAGCACACGTATCCCCTCCACTTCAGAAATACCAGTGAGAACAGCTAGTTTGGTGACTTCTGCTTCTGGCCAAAAATAAGTGGTGCAAAAGTGCTCAAAAATGAACATAAACCATCAAAGAGCATCAAGCTAACTATTTTGAACCTCAAAGATAGGTTCATTTACATTTTGAGCTAAGATTCTGATTGATTCCTATTTGATTGCAAAGAGTTTGTCACCTCCCTATAAAGACATTTTGTAAAATCTTGGGAGGTGGAAATAATATTTAACCCCACCTGCTCCCCCAATCTCTTTAGATCCACATGATAGCCACAGTGGATGGTAAACCTCTGCAATGAAGTTTGCCCTTATTTCCCTTTCTCCTCTTTCAGATATTCGCATCTTTCATTATCCTATGTCTGCTTCAAAATAAGGCTCAGAGATTTTTCTTCCAATTCCTTAGCCAGATTACCGACTTTATTTTCCTGAATGCATAACGCACACTTCTCATTCAGGGGGCAACTCAGGGACAGATTCCTTCTGACACACTTAGCATGCTACGGTGAAGACTTCTGGCTGCAAGGAACCACACTGAAGCTTTTTACAGTTCAGTTTCCTGAGTAAATTATAAGGCCACAAAAGTTCAAATAGGTTTAAAATTTACTCTCACTCATTCGCCCATCTCCAGTAAGTGCCACCAATAAAAATAAAAATAAATGCATCAGGACCAGTGAACAATCATACGCCTACATGTGGTGAATTGAAGTAATTTAATGAAACAAATACCGTTTCCTTTAGAAAACCTGATTGCAAGAATAAGGTGGGGGGAAATTCTTCACTAGTTCTGTTTAGAATTACATTCGTAATCAAAATGAGGAGATTATTAAATACATTTGCAAAGATCCTGCATTTGAAGCTTGATTTCATTTAATCACTTCTTCTGTGCTCAGGATGGATGGGATTTCCTGCCATCCCTTACAGCAGACAACAAATCTTTCCTATGATTGTAATCTTTTTCCTCCTCTCTCCTCACATTGAAATGACCACATTTATTTCACTAGGACTTTTTCTTCCTGCACCAGGACTGAAAATCTCCTCCATGCTTCCTCACACAAGAGGTTATTTGATTTACCAGATTACACACAAGTACCTAGGTAGCTAGCCGTATCACAGATATTTGGATGCAATATCTTGTGCAGCATTTAGCACAAACAGATATTAGCAGTTTATAAAATCTGATTATATAACTCACCTCCCCTTTCCTACTTCCTCCCTCCTGTTTGCTCTTCCTTCACTGAAACCGAGTGGAAGTTTGGTTCTATATGAATAATGCAGACATTTGCTGGCTCGGTCGAGATTTTTAACAGAAGTTGACAATTTCTGTATTACACAGGGAAACAGAACACACACATTAAACAACTACAATTTTTTACTGAAGTGCTCAAGGAAGAACCTTGGGACACTTCTATTTTTAACTCTCATCCCTTTGCTTTCCCAGTTTCCTTCAAACTAGCACTGACTCCTAAAAAGATATAAAAAGTATTCAATTAAGTTTGTCTCAAAGTTCCAGATTATTCCTTGACAGTCTAGTACAGAGATTCTCAAACTTCATTGCGCCCCAGCACACTTCTGACAACAAAAATTATGACATGACCCCAGGAGTGAGGACCAAAGTTTGAGTCTGGCCGCCGCGGGCTGGGAGGCCAAAGCCAAAGGTCAACAGCTTCAGACCCAGGCAGGGTGCCTGTAACCAGAGCCCTGCCACCCAGGACTGAAGTCCTTGGGTTTCGACTTTGGTCCCGGGCGGTGGGGCTCGGGCTTCGGCCTTGGTCCCAGCAAGTCTAACACCAGCCCGGGCGACCCCATTAAAACAGGGTTGCGACCCACTTTGGGGTCCCCACCCACAACTTGAGAATCGCTGCTCTAGTAAACCATCTCATGTGTCCTACTATATACAACTCAGATAGATATATCCTTCACTGGGTAGGGCTCGAGCTAAGGCACGGAGGGTGGTACCGGAGTCCCTCACAATATTTAATATATTTCTCCTCACAACACCCCTGTGAGGTAGGGAAGTGCTACTCTCCACACTTTGCAGATGGGAAACGGAGACAGAATTACCCAGGGTCACTCAGGGAGCGTGTGGCAGCACAGGCGATTTCACCTAGGTCTCCCAAGTCACAGGCTATTGCCCTAACCACTGGACCTGCCCTTCCTCTCTTTTATTGGGATGACAGCCTTACTCAGAAAAGAAAGAGGAGAAACTCACAGTTTAATAAATGTACCTTCACCTCAACCATATTTACCCTTCGTTCTTGCCACACATTACATGTTACACACAGAACTATGGGAAACATCTTGACAGTAGACAACAGAGGAGCAGTTTTTAAAGTGCCCTCCACTGATGATGACAAGGTACCCTCCAAAAACAGCAGCATGCCACTGAATGTTCTGACAGCCATAAAAAAAGCACTGAGTGGTACTTTCAAAAGTTCCCTGCAATAATGAGCATATTTAAAGAGAAGGAGAGTTACAATACCCCACATAAGCCTTTGATGAAGAGTCACTCGCACTCCACTCAAGGTAGTACATTAAAACGATAGCTTTGTTTAAAAAACAAAAAAAAATCTACAGTAGTTTCCCTTTAAAGTATTTGCCAATAGTTGCTTTACTGGTATCTCAGATGCCAAAGTTATTTCCTATTCTAAGCAAAGAAGAAAGCTGTGGAATCTCATAAGAGAATGTAATAAATTGTTGGCAAAAGATGATCACTGTACATACAAGTATAAGAATCACCACTTCCCTTTAAGCATCATACGACACAGACTACAATACAGGAAATCCTCCATAGCTCCTATGATAGTTAAGCCAAAAACAAAGTATGAAAAATGAGGTAAGAAAAACAATTTTAAGCTTCAGTGACCCAGGACATCACCAGTCACGGACCTCCTACAACTTTAGGAAACCAAGTTAGTATGGAACAGGCCTAAATGCAAAATGCCCTCTTCTCACATTAAAATGGATTTTTGCAATGAATAAATAACCTCTTTCACTTTTCATTTAGGTGTGCTGGCTGATGTGGCTGTTATTATTCACGGCAGCAATACTAGCCACAGTACAGCAGAAAGAATAACTGTAATTTCATCATGTATCTTTGAGATCTTCCTGGGACTGGAGAGTGTTTTAGAAATACCTCTAATTTGACAAAGGTATAAGCAAGCCTGGTTTTAACTAAGGGCTATTTTTATTTCTCTGTCTTATACAACTGCAATTCGCAAATGGATTAAAGGAATTATTAAGAGCATGATATCTTCCCTTATACCCATATAATCATGGCAGCCTTGTAGCTTTTCAAAAGCTTCAAAAACAGACTCCAAGGAGAAACTGCTGAGCTTGAATTGATATGCAAACTAGATACCATTAACTTGGGTTTGAATAGGGACTGGGAGTGGCTGGGTCATTACACATATTGAATCTATTTCCTTAAGTTAAGTATCCTCACACCTTCTTGTCAACTGTCTAAATGGGCCATCTTGATTATCACTACAAAAGTTTTTTTTTCCTCCTGCTGATAATAGCTCATCTTAACTAATTAGCCTCTCACAGTTTGTATGGTAACTTCCAATTTATCTGTATGTATATCTTACTATATGTTCCATTCTATGTATCTGATGAAGTGGGCTGTAGCCCGAAAGCTTATGCTCTAATAAATTTGTTAGCCTCTAAGGTACCACAAGTACTCCTGTTCTTTTTGCGGATACAGACTAACACAGCTACTACTCTGAAACCTGAATTAAGATAAATCTTCTACCCAAAAGTACCATATCACTTACAAAACAGACCGACCAAGAACATATCACAGAAATGCTATGATATGCTTTGCAGTCTTTGCAAAAATGGTAGAGTAGGGCTCCATTGATGCATACTGTGTACACTGCCACTTAAATTGTGAGAGGGGCAGACACCATCTTTTTGTTATATATTCGAACAGAGTCTAGCACTCTGGGGGGGGGGGAGTTTTGAAGTTGTTGAAACGTTGCATTTCATAATTTTCTCAATTAAAAGTTTAATTTCCTGGTTCAAAACAAAATGTAATTTTGAAATTTTAGTTTCATAGTAAAAAAAGTTAAATGAAAAAAGGTTGAAACTTTTTGAATAAAAACACATTTCAAAATTATTGAAATGAAACACTGAGATTTGGTGATTATTAGCACCATTATTTACTTAATAGAAATAGGTTATACTGATATAACCACCTTTATACCAGTTTTCAGAGTAGCAGCCGTGTTAGTCTGTGTCATGGGTATGAAGGGAAGGGTAAACCCCTTTGGGGTCCCTCCTGGCCGGGGGAGGTTCCTCTCACCTGTGGGGGGTTGGGGGGCTGGGGGTGGCCTCGCTGGCACCTGGCTGGGGTGGCCAATGGGGAGACAGGATACTTTCAAAAGCTGGGAGGAGGGAGAGAAACAAAGGATCTGTGTCTGTCGGTACGCTGCTTTTGCCGGGGATAGAACAGGAATGGAGTCTTAGAACTTTTAGTAAGTAATCTAGCTAGGTATGTGTTAGATTATGACTTCTTTAAATGGCTGGGAAAAGAACTGTGCTGAATAGAATGACTATTTCTGTCTGTGTGTCTTTTTTGTAACTTAAGGTTTTGCCTAGAGGGATTCTCTATGTTTTGAATCTAATTACCCTGTAAGGTATCTACCATCCTGATTTTACTTTTATTTTATTTAGAGGTGATTCCTTTACTCCTATTTACTTCTATTTCTATTAAAAGTCTTCTTGTAAGAAAACTGAATGCTTTTTCATTGTTCTCAGATCCAAGGGTTTGGGTCTGTGGTCACCTATGCAAATTGGTGAGGATTTTTACCAAACCTTTCCCAGGAAGTGGGGTGCAAGGGTTGGGAGGATTTTGGGGGGTAAGACGTGTCCAAACTACGTTTCCCAGTAAACCCAGTTAGAGTTTGGTGGTGGCAGTGGATATTCCAAGGACAAAGGATAAAATTAATTTGTACCTTGGGGAAGTTTTAACCTAAGCTGGTAAAAGTAAGCTTAGGAGGTTTTCATGCAGGTCCCCACATCTGTACCCTAGAGTTCAGAGTGGGGGAGGAACCTTGACAGTCTGTATTCGCAAAAAGAAAAGGAGTACTTGTGGCACCTTAGAGACTAACCAATTTATTTGAGCATTGCATCCACACTAGCAACTCTGTGCAAAAAAGCCCAGAGATGAGAGGCATGAAGGGGATATTGCAGACAGGGGAAGAACAAGGAAATAACAAAATGATACTGATTAACCTGAAAAGCAATGATCACAGCCCACCAGCTGCCTAATCATTGCATTGTGTTTTTTTCAGGTATCACAACAGAGCTGAGTTTGAAGGAGGGATTTGAAGAAAGACAATGTAATGGCTTTGCAGATATTTACAGGGAACTCCTCCCACGTCTATGGGGCAGCATGGGAGAAAGAACAAAGGGATGAGTTGGGAAAAAATTATGTAAAGAACACTTTTCAAAAATTCATTTTACACTTCTGTCTCATCATGACCATTTAACACGTGTTTAAATAACTGTGCTCAAAATTTAGGTATTATCATTTTTTATTGATTCCTCATGTGTTCCACAGAACTTATGTTTCAGGTTTGTATTGTTAAAATGCCACTAAAATATAAAGTTACGGCAAGTTACACTGCTTATTAAATTGTGTGATTAAAAGGACTCTTTTTCACATTCCAGAAATCAAAAAATTAAAGCAATAGTCATTAATTGAATACACCAAAGAATGGAAGAAAAAAAACCTGATTCACTAATCTGAAAGCCAAACTAAATGTGCCTGGGAAAGCGCCAATGTGCGAAACTCACTTGGAGAAGACTTTCAGGGATATTTTTAGTTATTCGTGTGGGTGTAAAAAACAAAGATTGCTTTAAAGCTAGACTTCTATTTAAACCACAACTTTAATAGAAGTAAAGTTTTGTTATAATAATGGTCTGAATCACTGACATAAGACTAGGCAAAATGTAGGGATTCAACCCAATTATATTAATAGAAATTCATATAGTAGGTTTGAGGAGCATGTGAGACCGAGGTTTAGGAAGCTGCTTCAGAACATTTAGAACAACACTAATGTTTATGGACACACTTCCGCTGCCACATGAGTAACAATATAATTTCTGTGTCCATTGCCCCTCTTCTGTTTCTCTCTTTTCTATTTTTCCTTTATGTTTACATCTTTATATTTTACCTCAATTTAAATAGTGTGTTCAGATTAAAGCATGCATAAGTCCAGTCTTCATAAAGAT
The DNA here is from genome assembly GCF_965152275.1 of Natator depressus. Lineage (NCBI taxonomy): Eukaryota > Metazoa > Chordata > Testudines > Cheloniidae > Natator > Natator depressus. Next base: position 140,487,398 of record NC_134234.1, read on the forward strand.
CTAATTTAGATTAACTGTCGGTATTTTTGAGCATTTGAGGTCAACGTCTTCAGACATGGCCACCCAGATATGAAAATATAGGCCTTAGAGTTGACGAAAGGTGCTCAGCTAACAGCCCAGGAGACAGGACACCCCATTTATAATTTATTTTCCACAGAACAGGTACAGTATGGCAGAGGCAGTGCAAACTTCTCAATGTGCCTCCACTCTCACATGCGGACACCATTTCTAGGGGTGAAAATTCATTTTCTATGCCCCTTCTGGTTTGGCCCTGTGGCTAAGTTGGCCAGCAAGTGTCTGCCATCAGTGCCAATTAAGCTGGGAGGAGGTAAAGGAGTGGTGGAAAGGGGAAAAGCTACTAGCCACTGAGACTACCATCTTCAGATGGCAATGCCTTTTGGCAGTAAGGCTACTTTTATTTGGATGCATTAGTATAGATTTAGATGCCTAACTTCAGGCACTTGCATTTGTTGCTTGGATTTCAAGCAACTTGGAGCCGTGACTGTATCTTTTTTCTATGTTTGTACAGCACCGAGCATAATGGGTCTTGGTCCATGACTGGGACTCTTAGTCATCACTACAGTATAAATATAGCGAGTCAGAACTTTGCCAGGGAGAGTGGGGCAGGTGAGAAGGCACCCAAATGTCTGAAAGTTAATGGCCCACAACTGATTATCAGAATACATCTATTAGGTGCTGTACTGTATTGAGCAACTGTTACCACCGCCGTGAGCACTTAGCATACATTTGCTATTTTTGTTTACTTCTGTGTATTACTTTCCAGTTCCTCCTCTAAAGGAATAAATAATCCAAAATTATCAAATCTAGAAGACAGCTTCAGCCTGGCTCCCAGCAAAGACAGCTACATATGTAAACCATCAATGTTTGTATAGAGAGATTCTAGGAATTCACAAATAGATCTCTCATGCATGGATGATGACAAAGACAGAAAGCAAAATGGCTACCCTAGGGTACTCTCCAGTGCACTAAATCTGTACTGTTACCTTCTGTTGGTAATCTCATCATTCACTGACTGACTACAAATGCAGGGTTCCATTCAGGACCACTGAGTTAGCCTTAATTCATCCCTATATGAGTGGGCAAAACTATTTACCATGTAATTAGAATAGCTTTATTTGCATCTTAGTGCAAGTTAGACCAGGAAAAAAAACTGATCTTTAAGTAAGTATGTAATTACATGCCTGCTATGTTGTACGTTTCAATGAGGCGGGTGTCTTCAGATCTTTAAACATATCAAGACACAGAGGAATTTATTCTCATTTATACTAAGGCACGATTCTGACAGTATAAAGTGGCCTTAAAGTGAGTGTTATTTACAGGTATGTTCACTTTAAGGTCCCCTTTAAACTGTTTTAGCAGTGTAAATGAGAATCAGGCTCTAGGTACTCTGCTTTTGTATGTTAGAAAATGAACAGCAAACACAGAATTAAGCAGACACCTGTAATAACATGGTAAAGTTACACTGATATATTCTATTAGCATGCCATAGGATTTTGCAGCTTGGCAAGTGTTTAATCTCATTCTTTTGGCTAGCATTCATAGAGTCCCATACTATGGCAGTTGTGATCCAAGAACCTCCGGATGCCAACTTCCACAGGGCAATGGGTACATAGGGGTACAGAGATCTCTGGGCTTGAAAGAATGTCATGTAAGGTCTCTAATGAAAGCCTGTGTCACTCTAGGCATCAACCACTGCGAGATGTGTGTGTGGAAAACGTGAGGAGTTAAGTATAGATGCTGAAAATTATGTTCTCAATGTCTGTAATTAAAAACAGGTCACTTAAAGATAGAGCAGCTTCAGACAAACTCCTCCAGAACAGGGATGGGAGACACTTGTTTCTAAGGGGCACCACTGTGTGCTGCAGGTAATAGAATGCTAACAGACTCTGACTGGAAGTCAAATGCTAATGAAGAGCTGGGGAGAAAACTAACAGGAAGAGGTAAAACAACAAGCAGAAGTTTAGCCTCTAGAAAGGATGTAATGGTGTTTTATATGTAACCACTTGTTTTCATCTCACACTGATTTTTATTTGAATCTCTGTTCTTTAAGTAAATATTTTGTTTTATAATTGATCTTCTGCTGTGTGTAAATCAGGAGCTGTGAACTCAGGTAAAACTGGCACTGTGGTACAATGCTCCTTCGGGATCAGAGAATCAGATTTCTGTAGGTAATCTGAGACTGGATACCACGGGTGGACACTTTTATACTGGTAAATGTTTAAAGGCCCATTATTATACTGAAATAAGGAGAATTATTAAATGACTTTAGAATGCTTTGGGCCAGTGGTGGGCAGCCTGCAGGCTGCACGTGGCCATCAGGATAATCCGCTGATGGGCTGCGAGACAGCGTTTACATTGACCATCCGCAGGCACGGCTGCCTGCAGCTCCCAGTGGCCATGGTTCGCCGTTCCCGGCCAACGGGAGCTGCGGGAAGCGGCAACCAGCCTGTCCCTGAGGCCCGCCGCTTCCTACATCTCCCATTGTCCGGGAACGGTGAACCGCGACCACTGGGAGCTGCAGGGGGCCATGCCTCCGGATGGTCAACGTCAGCAAAATGTCTCATGGCCTGCAATCAGATTACCCTGATGGGCTGCATGTGGCCTGCAGGCCACAGATTTCCCACCACTGCTTTGAAGGGACTTGGGTGCATCTATTGTGAACCTGCAAAGCAAAGATAGGGCTGGTGTAGCCCAGCAGAGAGTGCTTAAGGGGCTGACAGGCTGATTTTGTTAGGGAGCTAACACCTGCTCAGTGTAGGCAAGACTCCCTCGCTCTGGAGGCAGGTGATAACAAGGTGACTCTCAGCCCTGGGTGCCCCAAGAAGCATCATAGCAGTTGTCTTGGAGATGACATATATTTTGTTTTTGAAGGAACGGGGGGTTTTGTTTTTGATGAAAGAAAATGGGACTGTACAATGGATACACTTTTATATTGAGTACTTCTGGCACCTTAGAGACTAACAAATTTATTTGAGCACTCCTTTTCTTTTCGCGAATACAGACTAACACGGCTGCTACTCTGAAACTTTTATATTGGTAAATGGTTAAAGGCCAATTATTATCCTGAAACAAGGAGAATTCTTAAATGACTTTAGAATGCTTTGGGCACCGTTAGCTTATCCATTTCTTGCCAAGTGAACTCCCAGAAACACAAGAAACATGATAAGGTGAATTGCACTTCCAAGTTTAGTAATGCTGCAGGAGTGTGGAAACAATGGCAATGGTGTAAAGAGTCAAAGCAAACTCCAGCATTACAGGTATGTGACAGCAATGGGGAAAAAAAATCACAGAAGAACACTTGAAAGCTTTATGCTAAAATAAAAAGCAATTATAATAATATTACAGGACATATAAAATTCCTCTTTTTTTAAAAGTTATAAGATACAGTACACAAATTTCAATCTACCTCTTGAATACAGCACTTCAAACACTTTCCCTCTCTTTTTCCCCCATCCATCCCAGCTTACAACACTAAAGCTAAAATGACTGATCTCTGTGTCTTTTTATCATGAAGGAGCAAAACCAAGCAGCTGCAGATAAGCTTATCTGCATTTATAAAAGTAAATCTTGGATTTACAGTCCCTTCAGCTCTCTTGGCATTGTTGCTATTCCCTATAACTCCTGCTCTTCTTAAAAATGTTACTAAAAATATACCAGCTGTCTGGTAGTGTTTAGGCACAAGAGAAGTGCACATCAAATTTGGAAATAGCATGGGGTTTTGCTCATAAAAGATTCTTGTTGCACTGTAATGTAGGGTATGATTCACCAGAGTCTTGAAAAATTGGACGTGTCACACTCAGGACATTAGGTAGTGATTCCATTACCTGAAGGAGGCTATTCTGAGAGGTTCATTTTATTGAATTTACTTATCTATGTTCTTGTAGTTCACGAGAGCCAGAGAAAGGTGGGCATTATTGTGTGTGCAGGGATTGCACTCTGCATAGGTTTGAATTATTCAAGTGATTTCAACATGGAAGCACGTTCCCTAGAGCTCTTTAGGAAACACCACAACTGTTAAAAACAAACTATGCTCTTCCCAAAAGGAGCATAAACTCACTTGTAAAAATGATGCAACAAAGCAAATATGAACTTTTGAAGATAAGTTTCATCAACCAGCTCTTTCTGAATCTAAAGGGAGCTTTTTCCATAAATCTGTTATTCAACTTGAAAAAAAAAACAAAAAATTATTCAAATATTTTTCACCTATCTGCATAGATGGTTGAATAATGCAAAACAATCTGAAAATAATTTGAGTAGAAAAAATGCAAAATTCCTTAAGGTAAACTACTCACAATAAGTATATGATAAATTACCATTACAATAGTTTTACAGGCCTCCTGATTTATTTAAGCTATGTTTGTACCGGCATGCCCTTTCATAATTGTGACAGGATCCTTGAGATACTTGGAACTGTGGGACCACTCTGCCCCCTTTACTCTCCAGCCCGGGCTGTCTCTCACAATGCTGTGCCATGACACCCCTCCATGTGCAGTTATCACTGAGCCATGAGCATGTGGAGACTCACCCCACTAAATTATATGGATGTTCTCTAAACTACTCTTGAATTATACAGAGAGAGGCACCAGCAAATCAGCCCAGCCTTGCATCCCAGAAATATACCGTCTTACACTGTTCAAGACTCCCTTGAATAGTGCAAGCTTGTTAATTAGTTCGCCACTCCGACAAAGGGTAGTGGACATGCAGCAGTCCTTGTTAACCTGAGTTGAGATTCTCTAAGCACTTCAACCAAAAACGCACTGTTTTAGGTAAAAATATAAAACAGATTTATTAACTACAGAAAGATAGATTTTAAGTGACTATAAGTGTTTGATCTCTACACCTAAGTTGGTTACATAAGAAATAAAAATAGAATCACAGTCTAAATTCTAACTTTAACAGAATTAAGCAAGATTTGAATCAAACAGCTCTTCTCACCCTAACAGATATTACACACAGCTCACACTTCTTAATACACAGGCTGTATTTCCTTTCAGCCTGGGACCAATCTCCCCAGTTCAAAGTCTTTGTCTTCCAGATGATCTTCCAGGGGTTGAGATGGGGAAGGAGAGAGGCCAAGTGGTGATATCAACCCTTACTCAGACTTTCTCTCCAGGTGCTAGAAATGTCCTTGCTATAATGTGGGGGTTAGGTAGCCCCCATTGTGTACATGTCCTCTCTGAGAAGTCTCTGGGAGAATGGATTCGTCTTGATGGCCAGACAGGCATTGCTGGCCCAATCTAGATGTAAATCAATCTGGTCAGTGTGTTGCTCCTTTGTTGCGACTGAAAGGCTAGCTGAGGGCATTTCCCACTAACCACAATTTTCAGAAACAAACACATAGCAATACTTCATAACTTCACATACAATGATAGTACACACAATTCAACAGGATAGTAAAGTTCAACAGATCAAGACTTCTTAAATGGTACCTGACAAAGCATAAGTTGTACAAAACGCACCATAATGATATTGCAGTGATGAATATCGGGTTCCAGGGTGCTATTCTGATGTACAGAGTGTCACAGTAATACACAATTAAGAAATAAACTATGGGCCATATCATTTCCTAGACAGGAACATCTTGCTTAGAACACAAAAGCTGTTGAGTTTCCTCATCTTTCTAATGGTGAGGAAAGGGCAGTGCAACAGGTAACAGGTTTCACTCCCAAAACCTGTAGGCGTCCAAGATTCCAAATGTCTTGGGTCACACTCTGAAGGGCCAAGCTATCCTCACGGCTTGAAATCCCAACTGACCCCTGCTGCCAATACCTTAGTGCCATCAGCTTCTGCATAAATGGTGAATGTATTCACCATTTGCAGGTTCTTCGATTGACAATGCTAATGATTTCCATGTTATCTTATGCTGGGAAATCTCATGCGTTTCCAGGCATTGGAATGTTTTGGGGATCAGTTACCCTCCAAGCCCCATTCCCTTTTACCACACCCCAAAGCACAGACAGCATTCCCTATAGAGCACTCCTGTGGAAGCAGAACCGGCTCTAGGCACGAGCAAAGCAAACACATTTCCAGGGGCAGCATTCTGGCTATTCTTCCCCCCACCCCACCCCCGGAAAAATCCACCGCGTGGGTCACTCTGTTGAGATCAGGAGAGAGATTTTGACCAGCTGAGAGCGCCTTGGGTCCAGATTCGCTGTCAAGCAGCAAAGTCACAGTCAAGGTAGAGGAGACAGCACTTAGCTGGCAGTGAGCAGAGCCACTGGGCGCCCCTCGTAGGAAGAGAGTGAGCACTCAATGCTCAGTGTGGAGGGGGTCGTGTGGGGGGATGCATGTGTGCAGGGGTGACTGAGTGAGGCCGGGGGGGACACACCGCAGCTGGGAGGAGAGAAGCGTGGCTGTGCAAGGGGTGAAGCATCAGGGCAGAGGAAAGCTACGAGGGTGCGCAGCACTAGCAGGGGAGGGGACAGCTCTTGACAGGGCACCGGTGATGGGCAGGGATTGCTTTCCAATCCCGGCAGCTGCAGCCGCCCCCGCTGCCTCCCTGCGCAATGGCAGGGCTGCCCTGTGGTCTCTCTCTGCATGGGGAGCACAAGTAGGGTGGGAGAGAGAAGGGAGACGACAGCCCAGTTACTCCTGGGATCGTTCCTGCAGCTGGGGGCTGCAGTGTCACCTATGGCTGGCGAGTGGGGGGAGCCCTGCATGCACGTACCCCTGAAGGATCGGGGCGGGGCGGGACTAAGGAAAAAGGCGACGGTGCAAATCTATTATGCTGGGTGGCACCAGCAGTGCCGCTAGTTAACGCGGTGGAGTGGGGGAGCTCGAGGCGAGCTAGCTCTTGGCACCCTCAGGGATGCAGGAGGGCTGTAGCTGCAGGCAGCAAAAGGGACCTGCTGGCTAACACCGCGGCTCAGAGGGACATGCAGCGGGTGCGGCTGCTGCTGGAAGCCGGGGTGAATCCCAATACTGTTAATTCCTTCAGCAGGACCCCGATTCAGGTACTTGTGTAAAAGCCAAAAAAAAAGTGTGTGTGTGGCGGGGGCGGGGGCGCAGCCAAAAAATTTTTGCTTGGGGTGGCAAAAATACCTAGAGCCAGCCCTGTGTGGAAAGTTTCATGTTATGAAGGGAATGTTGCCTCAGAGCTAGCGTTCTGTGCCCTGCAGTGTGCTTAGTCTTAGTTTCCTCTGCTTATAGAAGTGGATGGTATGACTAGGCCTCGTCACTTTTCTCCTTGTAGCCTCAGAAGTTTCCCCCTTCTGTGCCAGGTTTGCCATGAACTTGAGAACAGTCTTAAAACCAAAGAGCCCCAAAGTCACCTGGGCTGAATGTTTTAGAATTCAGCAAAATAAGAGAAAATAAAATATGGAGCAATTCTCTGGGGAATGTCAGCACGGTGTTCATTCAATAACTAGCAGCAGAAGTAATACTATGGTAGCACTTTGGAGGCACCAATCAGGGCTAGTTATGCTAGGTGGTGCATAAATATAGATAGATTGTAGGCTTTTTGGCACAGGGACTAACTCCCCTCAGAATGCTGCCTGAAACTTTCAGCAAGCCCCCCCAAATAAAACAAGCAACCAAATCCCCTGACTTGCTTTGGCATTATGACAAGGGTTTTCTTTTCTCAGAGGCTATAATCTAAACCTAAGTGTTTGTCCCAGTTAGTAAGAGCCAACGAAATCCGCCTTTAGTTACCTCACCTATTTTAATCATAACTGTAAGCTGGTTTCAACTCCTCAATCCATGTGCAGTTTTATTAGATTTATCAGCAATTTTTCATCTTTTAAGTCTTAAATGGCACCTCCTTTGGTTCACAATTGATTTGGGCTCTGGAATAATGAATGCCTTATCACTTCACTTCAAACCAAGTCACTCAGCACAAATCAATAGTTGGCCCAGCCTGTATACAGAACAGTAAAAGATTAACTCTTTCAGTCCCAATCCTGTTGTCCTGTTCTCCATTTCATACTAAATAAAAGATTACAATAAAAGTAACAACCCCCCAACAAAATCATATTCTATTGTTAAAGAGGTTTAATACCCAGTTGAAGGCCAGTAACTCATGTCTGTCCCAGTGATACTATGAATGACCTGTAAAAATGTACCCAGGGAAAGCTGCCCTTAATAATGATTTTTCATTCCCACCTGAAGAAGTGCTGATTGCTCTATATGTGCACACACAGAGTTCTGAAATACTTCCAGCATGCTTGAATGTGAGAAACAATTATTCAGTTCCAGGATGTCTGCTGTACTATATTAACACAGTATTGTAAGGTGACTACAGTCATATACAAGAGAACGCTCAAGTTACCTGCAAGTAATCCAGATCAGTTAGATAAAGTTAATCTTGAGACTATGACTAATTCTTTCTATATGGATCTGATGGAAACCTCATAACTCCCACTTGCTGACATATGGAATTGGATGTTAGAAAGATTTAACAGGATGAGCAAACTACTGCAAGCTACTGATATTGAACTTGAAGTTCTCATTAAGGCACAGGAACCCAAAGGGAATTAGTTTGCAACCTCTGTGAAAGTATAGTGACTTTATTGAACAAATAGAAAAATCAACTGGAGTAAATGAATGCTGGTAGGGAAGCATAAAACAATTCAGAGAGGGCCACACAGTGACACTTTGCTTGTTGGCTGACTGACAAATTCCACATAGAACATTTTAAACATATCTCATACACTTCAGCATATGAAGTAATCTCTAGCCCAGGAGCTTACATAGTAGCCTCCGAAAAATTCCACTTCTTAACACTGTGGTTACAGTTCCATAGCTGGAAACAGCTCCTGAGTAATCTAAAAATCTACAACCATGCTGTACCTTGGTGTGTGCATGCATTAGTTATCATGCTACATCACAAGTGTCAAACATTTAGCCTGCAAGCTGGACTCAGCCCATTTGAAGTATTTATCTACCTCCTTCCCTTTCCACATAATTTGGAACTCTTCATAGGTTGAGTTTGAGAACCCTGCACTACACCTAAGCAAAGTCAGAACTGGTCAGTACTTGGATAGGAGGCCTCCAAGGAAGGATGACCGGCACTCAGGAGGTCTGAGTTCATTTCCTGATTTTTCCACAATGGAGTTATTGTGCTGGCTAGGTGAGTGAGTAGTTCTTGGCATCTCATCAGATAGTCCCCAAAGTGAACTACTCCTGTACAGAAGGACCACGGCCTCAGGTAGTACCACTGAAAGTTCTTCGGTAAATCTGTTCTTCCTGCCTTCCATTTAGTAACAGCAAGAGCAGGAGCAGTGGGAAGGTAGCAGCCACTGAGACACATTTTGCAACCTCATGCAATATCTTTGTGGGCCACTGTATTAAATTTATGAATGGCTTATTGTTTTCTACTCCATAAAAGGAAGTTACCACAGTTTCTCCAGGAACTAAAAAACTGTGTGAAGATGGGGGGGAGGGTAGAGGGGGTGATTAAGGTGAGTCACTGGATATGTCCATGCTACTATGAAAAACCCATAGCATTGATTTTCAGAGCTCAGGTCACCTGACTCAGACCTAGGGGACTATAAAATTTCAGTGTGGACATTCAGGCTGGAGTATGGACTTTGAGACCCCCCCACCCGGCAGTGGGAGGGGATCTCAAAGCCCAGGCTCCAGCCTGAGCCTGAACATCTACACTGAGACTTTATAGCCCCCTCAGCCTGAGCCCTGCTAGCCCAAGTCAGCTGACCTGGCCAGTGTTGCCATTCTTTTATTGCAGCGTAGACATACCCACTGAATTTAAACAACTCTAAAGAGGCCCAACCGCTGGAGTAGTTTGTATATACACTGGTTCAGGCTGAATTTTTCAGAGACAAGGAAAAAACGAAAGGGCTTTTGGTATTAAAGGATAAGCCTGAACTGACTTATGATCCATGATTCTTTCTGATCCAGTATACAGAAGGACCTTCTGTCAAATGGGGGCCCCTACCCTAGTGGAAGGTTTGGAAAGACTTTGCCCTACTACGGCCCCCATACCATTGGAGGATGACTCCTGCTACGTTTAGTGTTTTCTCTAATGCTTCTCCCTTAAGAAAAATGTGCTTGTTTAGAAGGAGCTACATAGTAATTGGTAACTGCTGGCAATACACTATTCATAGTCCATGGAGAGACAGCAATCCATAGGCACTGGCTGTTAGACAGCCTGCTTGCTGGGGATATCACAGTGAAACGCAGGGATCTAAACAGCCTTAAAACCCTCTTGTCAGAAGGAAGTAGGGCAAGGGTCCTGACCAGGCACAGGTGAGAGCTAGAGACCTGGCATCTAACTGGGAACTCCTGAAGTAGACCACAGAGAAAAAGGATACAGGTGCAGTTACCTAACAAACAGATATTGTTTTGGTGTCTTCAAGTATTATTCTCACCAGAGCGAGGCCAACTTCAATGCTGATCACCAAAGTTAACTCTGAAGTGAGGACATACCTTAAGCTGTAAAATGGAGGTCCTGACATTCCTAGTCATTTTGGAGATCCTTTGTTGGCATGTTTCCCCTTACTCTAAAGAAAGGGGACTCAAAAATGTCCCATGAAATCCCACTTTGAGCAATTACATTCTGCCACCCTAAATTCTCCCTGTAGTTGCAGTAGGATATGCTATTTTTCAATAAATTTATTTTACTTTGTTTTGGCAAATCTTTCCTCTTATGCCCCAACTGGGCTTGCAGGGGCTGTCTGAAGTGATGTCTGGACCTGTAGAAGTTTCTGAAGTATATTTTTATCTTGAAGGATTCTAAGGGGCCATATAAATACAAATGGGATTAATGTTGCTTAAATTTTAGAAGGGATTAATCCAATATTAGCATAACGTTTCTGGGAAAGTGGATGCATTTCACTGTGATTGTAACACAAAAAAACAATTGGATCTCCTTCCTTTAATTAAAAAAAAAATACATGGCAATTAGAGACTATCCAATGTTCCAGATGCAGTGTAGATTTAGTAATCCATTATGACTGAAAATAGCTCTGGTGTTCCCCCTCTTCCATATAAAAATAAATTAATACTGAGGAGAGAGGCATAGCAAAATAAGGTTTCTTAAACTGCCTACCGATAATGAGAAATGAAAATGATTTGCTATGCTAAATGGAACTAGACAATCTCAAATTGTTCTTCATTTTAGTAGGTGAGGAAAAAAGCAGTTTTAAAAAAAAGAGTGGAAAGAATATTTTCAAAGAGTCTGAAAGCCTATGTTAATATTAGAAATTGATATTACAAGCTAGATATTACATCTACATACCCATATGGAAGACTGGGGGGAAAAAAGTCAGGAAATTTAGTCATAAATTCACACAGCAAAGAGACAGAAAAATTGTATGTCAAATTACTTTACAGACACGAAAAATATGCTATTCTTGTTCAAAATAAAAGAGGTTTATCTCTCTTCATAAGAGAAGGTCACAGCAGTATATTGCCTAGAATTGGTTAAATTATTCATTGCAAACAATTTATTCAGTGGATTTGTCCTTTTTTACTGTCTGTGAAGCATCTGCATACTAATATGGTTTTCCTGAAGTTGTTCCTTATTTATAACTGTTTGACAAATTGTTTTAACATATTGAGGCTAGGGACTTTTGACAAACTGTTCATGGTGTGTATTCCTTCAAACATCCACTATTCTGATGTGGGCATTTGTCAAGGTTCCTTCTCCACTCTGAACTCTAGGGTATGAAAGACCCCCTAAGCTTATTCTAACCAGCTTAGGTTAAAAACTTCCTCAAGGTACAAACTTTGCCATGTCCTTGAACCGTATGCTGCCACCGCCAAGCGTTTTAAACAAAGAACAGGGAAAGAGACCACATGGAGACGTCTTCCCCCAAAATATCCCCCCCAATCCCTACAGCCCCTTTTCTGGGGAAGGCTCGATAAGAATCCTCACCAATTGGTACAGGTGAACACAGACCCAAGCCCTTGGATTTTAGGAACAATTAAAAAAAAAATCAGGTTCTTAGAAGAAGAATTTTAATTAAAGAAAAGATAAAAGAATCACCTCTGTAAAATCAGGATGGTAAATACCTTACAGGGTAATCAGATTAAAAAACCACAGAGAATCCCTCTAGGCAAAAACCTTAAATTACATAAAGGCCAATTCAATCAGGGTGGATGTAGTCCACTCCCAATAATATAGATGAGGAGGTGTCCATTCCAGGAGAGGCAAAGTTGCTTTTGGAATGAGCCAGTCAATCCCAGTCCCTATTCAGGCCCAAATTAAGGGTGTTAAATTTGCAAATTAATTTTAGTAGAATGTCAAAAGTAGCTATACTACTAAAATTCATTTGCAAATTTAACACCCTTAATTTGGGCCTGAATAGGGACTGGCTGACACATTACAAAAGCAGCTTTGCCTCTCCTGGAATGGACACCTCCTCATCTATATTATTGGGAGTGGACTACATCCACCCTGATTGAATTGGCCCTGTCAACGCTGGTTCTCCACTTGGGAGGTAACTCCCTTCCCTTCATGCATCATTATATAATGCCTGCATCTGTAATTTTCCACTTCATGCATCTGAAGAAGTGGTGGTGTTACCCACAAAGCTTATGCCCAAATAAATCGGTTAGTCTTTAAGGTGCCACCAGACTCCTTGTTATTCATTTTTCAGTAAAGTTCCTACTTTACGGGTGGTGGGGGGGGTACAACTTTGCCATTCGCTTCCAATTCTCTCACTTGAAACCTTAAAACCATGATAGTGTCAGGAGAGGGGAGGTGGTTCCCATGAGAGAGGGATTCCTCTGTCCAGCAGGGCAGTGGTTCTTAAACTGGGGTCCTCACAGGCAGTCTGCAAAATATTACCAAAAAAACCCCAACTCACTGCATGTCTGCATTGCTTAACGATTAAAAACAAAATCGATTTCTGTTTACACAACATATTCCATGGTGCATGAACAACACAGTAATACTGACACTGCATAAGTGTCAAGCTGAAAAAAAATCTCACTGCTTTGCAACAGCAAATAAGAAATGACATCCTTTTTTGATGACAGACATCTTTGGCGGGTGAAAGTGGAATATATTTGTACAGAGTGAGCAAATTACATTGAAAATGGATACTTTTTAAAGTGTCCTCATACTAGTACTGCTAGTTGTGCTGAAGCCATGGACAATGCAGAATTGGGCAGTAAGAAAAATGAAAAATAAAGTTTGACAAAAGTTATATTGATGTTGGTTTTATGGAATGTAGTGATGGATGACTGCAATACGTAGTGTGCTTACGGATCCTATCCAACAAAGCAATGAAACCTGCAAAGTAGAAATGATGACACCTCACAACTAGGCACCTGCAGTATAAAGATAAATCTAGAGATTTTTCATTGAAAGAAAGAATACAAATCGACAGAAAACTCAAATGACATATCAGTTCCAGAAAAGGCTCTGAGAGTATCTTTCTTAATGGTGCTTTGGATTGCAAAGAACAAAAAAAATCCCATGCCACTGAAGAACTGATTCTTTCAGCTACTGTAGAAATGTGCAAAATGATGGTAAGCGAAGAAACTTAAGGCCACACCACCGTCTAACAGTAGAAGAATTGAAGAGCTTGTAAAATTCCAACTAATTGAAAGGCTATGTACAGACGAACAGTTGACAATTCAGCTTGATGAGCCAACGAATGTTGGTAATGCAGCACAATTATTAGTTTTTGTTCATTATGTTTGGCTGGGAGAAATTTTGGAAGATTCTTTGTCAGGAAATATTCAAATTGGATGATTTCATGAAAGCTGAATCGCTGAATTGGGAGAAGTATGTTGCTGTTTGCATAGACAATGGTGCTGCTGCTATGACAGGCAATAGGAGTGGTAGTGTAGCAAGAATACGAGCCATAAACCCATAGCTAATTGTGAAACTGTATGTTTCACCAGACCTTTGCATCAAAGAAAATGGAACCTGAATTACATGATGTGCTAAATGCAGCTGTGAACTTTGTAAAATCCTAGACTTTGAACGGATGCCTTTTTGCAAAGCTGCGTTTAGAAATGGGTGCAGGACATGACAAATGTTTCATACAGAAGTGCGTTGGCTTTCTCATGGCAGAGTGTTGGAAAGAGTTTATGGCTTCACAAAGAGCTGCTCAGTTTTCTCTTTCTGTACACAATGCCAAGATCACTGCAAACTTTCTGACCTGATATGGATCGTGAAGCTTGCATACCTCGCAGACATTTTTAACTGGTTGAATGTGCTGAACCTGTCCAGCCAACCATGATACAACCATACTTAAGGTGAGTAATAAGATTGCAGCATTTCAGAATAGAAACAGATTTGGAAAACTAGACTGAGCAGCAGAATCTCAGACACGTTTCCATTACTGACAGAATTTGTGTGTACTAACAGCATGACAATTGACTGTGTGGGAGACGGACTCGTTTAGCTTCGGCAGAGTACATCAGTGTTTACTTTTAAAATATGAACATGGAGGAATATGATGGGGTTCAGGATCTGTTCTCAACTTTTGCTATGTCATCTTGCAAGTTTGCCTGTCAGGAGTGACGAAGTTCAAGAGGAAAGTTGGCTAAAGAACTGGACTAGAACTCAGGAGCCCTGGATCTGAATATACCACTTGGGGCCTCAATTCCCATAATTACAACAATAAAAATATTAGTATCATGCCATTTGTCTGTTTTGACTAGTTATATTGTAACTTTGGGGCAGGGACTCTTACTTAGTACAGTGCCTAGCACAATTTTGGATGGGTCCCCTTATGCACTACTTTCTTATAAACAATGACAAACAGTTAAGCAGCTTTCTATATTGTGCAATCTGCCAGTCTTCAGGAAAAGTGAAAGTGGATTCAAGATTCACTCTGGATATTTTTACAGAGCACTAACAACAGCTTATCCTATCCATCTTTTAACCATTTATCCTCATTGATAAAGTGCATACCAGGATGCCCCCTCACCTGAGAGTGTTAAACCAGGGAATCTAGTTTACAGATGAACTGCATTACATTAAATTAGAGGGAAGGTGGGTAGCATACTATCAGGTTGATGCTGACTGTGCCCTGAAAATGTTTTGACTTCTTGTGCCTGTGCAGGAGACAGGTTCTCTGCCTCTTCTGTCGTTTAGGCAGTCTTAATCCACAGACCAGTTTCATGTGGTGGACAACTTTGGTTTTAATCTCAGCTGCCCTCCTGGAGTGACAGATTTGAGTTCATCCTGTTAGGAAACATTTGATTAGTTTGTGGATAAAGTCAGTCAGATGTGGGCCAAGCAGTCTGCTTCATTTTCTGTAGCTACTTGCTCAATGCTTTGAAGCTTGCGGTTTGCACACATTCCTGCTAGTAAAATAGCTCTCCATGAACATTTAGGCCACTAACACAAGGTGTGCAAGCATGGCTTGAGCAATTATTTTTACAATTCTGTTTTGCAATATTCACCCAGCTCTTTAGTTAAACTCTTTTCTTAAAATAACTCAGTATACTGGACTTCTAGGGTATAACTATGCTGCAATAACATACCTGTGGCCGGCCTATGCCAACTAACTCAAGCTCAGGGCTATAAAATTTCAGTGCTGATGTTCAGGCTTGGGATGGAGCCTGGGAAGTAGTTAGGAAAGTGGACTGGACTGAAGAACTCAAGGATCTGAACGTGGAGGAGGCTTGGAGTTAGTTTCTGCAACTTTGATTTAAAATATCTGAAGTCTGCATCACAACCAAGGGGAAAAAATTCATAGGGAAGGGTTACAGACCAAGCATCTCAAAACAGGTGATTAAGAGAAAGCGGAAAGCCTACAAGGAACAGAAGGTGGATCAGCAAGGAAAGCTAACTCTTGGCAGTCAGAAAGCATAGGGATAAAGTGAAAACTGCCAAAAGAAAAGCAGAGTTGGTCCTCAAAAATGATATTAAAACCAATACTAAAAGGTTCAATCACCACATAAATAAAAGGCAAATAAGGAAAGAAGTGGGACCGCTAAAGACTGAGTATGGGATGGAGATTAAAGATAATCTAGGCATGGCCCAACACCCAAATAAGTACTCTGCCTCAGTTTTTAATAAAGGTAATAAGGAGCTTAGGGGTAGTGGCAGGGTGACCAAAGGAAACAAAGATATGGAAGTAGAAGTTACATCTGAGGTAGAAGTCAAACAACTTAATGTGACCAAATCGGGGAGCCTGGATAGTCTCCACGCAAGAATATTAAAAGAAACTGGCACATGAAAACATCTTTGAAAACATACACTCAGTGTGTAACAGCAGTCAAAAAGCTAACAATGTTGGGAATCATTAGGAAAGGGATAAATAAGACAGAAATCATCATATTGGCATTACATAAATCCATGGTATGCCCACATCTTGAATACTGCATGCAGATCTAGTCACCCCATCTCAAAAAAAGACATATTGGAATTGGAAAAGGTACAGAAAAGGGCGACAAAAACAAATAGGGGTATGGAACAGCTTCCATATGAGGAGAGATTAATAAGACTGGAACTCTTCATCTTGGAAAATAGACGACTAAGGGGGGGGGGGAATATGATAGAGGACTATAAAATCATGATTGGTGTGGAGAAAGTAAATAAGGAGTAAATAAGTTAATAGGCAGCAAGTTTAAAAAAACAAAATGAAATATTTTTTCACACAATGCACAGTCAACCTGTGGAACTCTTTGCCAGAAGATGTTGAAGGCCAAGAATATAACAGGGTTAAAAAAAGAATTAGACAAGTTCATGGAGGGTAAGTCCATCATTGGCTATTAGCCGGGATGGGCAGGAATGCAAAAACATTCTCTGAAGTGTCCCTTGCCTCTGTTTGCCAGAAGCTGGGAATGGATCACTTGATTGCCTGTTCTGTTCATTCCCTCTGCAGCACCTGGCATTGGCGACTGTTGGAAGACAGGATTCGGGGCTGGCTGGATAATTGGTCTGATCCAATATAGCTGTTCTTATGAAATTGCAAGCCCAATAGTAAAGACATACCCTGTTTTTGCAAAACTGCTAAGGTAGTACCCATTTTTTAAAAGGGGGGGGAGTGATTTAAGTAACTACAGTCCCATTAGTTTGACATCAGTTGTATGCAAGGTTTTAGAACAGATTTTAAAAGAGTAAGTAGTTAAAGGACATAGAGGTAAACAATTAGGATAAAACATAACATCGTTTTACGAAAGGTAGAATCATGCCAGACCAACTTGATCTCTAAGAAAACTGATTCTTTTAGACTAAGGAAATGCAGTAGATCTAATCTACATGGATTGCAGTAAGGCATTTGATGCAGTTCCACATGGGATATTAGTTAAATTGGTGAAGATGGGGATTAATAGGAGAATTAAAATCTGGGTAAGGAACTGGTTAAAGGGGAGACTACAACGGGTCATACTGAAAGGTGACCCGTCAGGGTGGAGGGAGGTTATCAGTGGAGTTCCTCAGGGATCAGTCTTGGGACCAATCTCATTTAGCATTTTTATTACTGACTTTGGCACATAAAATGGGAACATGCTAATAAAGTTTGCAGATGACAAAGGTGGGATATATTGCCAGAATGGAGGACGACTAGAATATCATAGAAGAACTGGAGCACCTTGAAAACTGGAGTAGTAGAAATGAGATTAAATTTAATGAGTGCATTACTCTGCATTACCAACTAACAATAATTTTTGCTATAAACTGGTGACACATCAGTTGGAAGCAATAGAGTAGAATGAAGACCTGGGTGTATTGGTTGGTGGCAAAACATCCAGTGATCAATATAATGCAGCTGTGAAAAAAGACTAATGCAAACCTAGGATGTGTCAGGTGAGGTACTTCCAATACAGACAGGGAAGTGTTATTGCCATTATACGAGGCATTGGTGAGACCTCGTCTGGAATACTATGTGTAATTCATCCGATGAAGTGAGCTGTAGCTCACGAAAGCTTATGCTCAAATAAATTGGTTAGTCTCTAGGGTGCCACAAGTCCTCCTTTTCTTTTTGCGAATACAGACTAACACGGCTGTTACTCTGAAACATGTGTAACTCTGGTCACCCATGTTTAAGATGGATGAATTCAAACTGGAACAGGTGCAGAGAAGGGCTACTAGGATGATCAGAGGAATGGTAAACCTAATTTATGAGAGGAGACTCAAGCAGCTTGGCTCAGTTAGCCTAACCAAACAAAGGCTGAGGGGAGATATGATTGCTCTCTATAAATGCAGCAGAAGGATAAATACCAGAGAAAGAGAGAGAGAGGAGTTATTGCTTAAGTTAAGTATCAGTGTGGACACAAGAACAAAATGGATATAAACTGGCCGTCAACAAGTTTAGTCTTGAAATTAGACAAAGGTTTTAACCATCAGAGAAATGAAGTTCTGGAATAGCCTTTCATGGGGAGCAGTGGGGGCAAAAAAAAGAAACTTAACTTATTTCAAGGCTGGGCTTGATAAGTGTATGGAGGGCATGGTATGATGAGGCTGCCCATCTGTGACTGCTAATAGCAAATATTCCCAATGGCTGGAGATGGGACATTAGATGGGGAGGGCTATAAGTTACTACAGAGAATTCTTTCCCTTGTGTCTGGCTGGTGGGTCTCGCTGACCGCTCAGGGTCTAACTGACCACCATATTTGGGTGTCAGGAAGGAATTTCCCTCCAGGTCAGACTAGCAGAGATCTTGGGTAGGGGGTGCGGTCTTCCTCTGCAGCATGGAACACAGGTCACTTGCTGGTTTAAACTAGAGGAAATGGTGGATTCCCTGTAATTTGAAGTCTTTAAATTATTTGAGGACTTCAGTAACTCAGCCAGAGGTTAGGGGTCTATTACAGGAGGGAGTGGGTGCGGTTTTGTGGCCTGTGATGTACAGGAGGTCAGACTAGACCACTACAATAGTCCCTTCTGAGGGAGGCAAGATAATAAAGTCTAGGATTCTATATGTACTGCAGAAGAAAAGATGCATTGACTTCCAAAAAAGGAAACCATAAAAATCTTCCCATATCTAAAACTGTGAATGCAAAGAAGGAGGGGTGGATAGAACTTTAAAATGCCTTTGTAGACTAGAGTAGTGCAGCTAAGTGCTATATCCAGTGAAGCTGTGAGTACTATGTGCCAATAAAACCTACATTTTCTAGGACATTGACTCAGAGATGGAGCTTTTTAAGAGACATCACATTTGTTTGTATCTTGGGATGTTCAGACAGATTAAAGAACTTGAAAGGTGGAGGATATTTGAACAAAAAAGACACATTTTTATTTAATATACTTTTAAACATACAGTGGTTTATCTATTTATGTCAGAATGGAAGTAAAATTAGTGTTGCAGTAAAGGTGGAATATTCTCATATTCTCTTCTAGTCAGGACAGTGTCAGTAATTTAGAATTAGCAATGAGTGAATTCAAAGGGTCCAAAGGTTAATCTGGATGAGCTGCCAAAGTGTGACTGCTTATTTGATCTACTTAAGACTCTTGGGCTTGCAAAAAAGTGAGGCGAGATTCATGTAATCTAAGACCAGAAAGGATGATTGATCTAATCTGACCTCCTGTCTAATGGCCATAGAATTTTCCCAAAATAATTCCTTCAGCATATTTCTATAAAAATCCAAAATCTTTATTTAAAAGTTGCTAATTGAGAATCCACCATAACACTTGGTAAATTGTTCCAATGGTTAGCTACACTCACTTCTAAAAAAAGTATGCCTTATTTCCAATCTGAATTCATCTAGCTTTAGCTTCCAGCCATTGGATCTCATTCCTTTGCTGCTAGACTGAAGAGCTCATTATCAGTTAGATTGAGCTCCTTGAGTCTGTAACTACCAGCACGTGTTCCAATCCTTTAACCATTTTCATGACTCTTCTCTGAGGTCTCTCCAATTTAAATCAACATCCTTCTGGAACTGTGGCCCTCAGAACTGTAAACAATGTTCCAGCAGTAGTTGCATCGGTGCCAAATACAGAGTTTATATTAACTTTTTTAATCCTATTAGTGATGTCCCTGTTTATGCACCCAAGAATTGCATCCTTTTGGCCACAGCACCACAGTAGGAGTTAGTGATCAGCTTCACTAACTCCACAATGACCCCCAAATGTTTCTCAGAGTCATTGCTTCCCATATAGAGTTCCCTATCATGCAAGCATGGCCTGAATTCATTGTTCCTAGATGTATACATTACATTTGGCTGCATGCAAAAAGCCTCTGGAGAGTCCTCAGCTCCCAGAGAATGCAGTTAGACTGGATGGTGCTCAGCCCTCTTGTAGATGCTTGGCATCTTGCAAGGCTGGACCCTTTGACTAGACTGTTTACAAGACTGTTAGCCAATCTCTCGGGAGACCTCTGGTACAGTATTCAGGTGTTCAGACTGGAAAACCCATGTAAAAAAAAAAAGGTATATTTTAGTATTTTTGCTGCCATTGTCTTCTGGAACTTTAGAGGTGCACAGAAATTAAACAAGGGTAAATTGTTAAGCTAACATTTTGAACATTGAATTGAATGATGGGTAATGGTTGCAGGATTAGCCCAATTAGTTCTCCTATGCCTCTTTAGAACGTCAGTCCAGTACAACCCTGTTTATTGGCATATCTGAGACACTCAGCCTTCTCTCAGAGGATATACAGAGACACTGAAATCACATCACGATGTACATTTACAGTTCTGTATTTTAGTTTACAACTCTTCAACACTGCATTTCTGTTAGAATTTATGAACAAAGCCACCTATAAGTGTACTGTTCTGAACTGAAAATAAGTACAAATAAAGTTAAATAAAATAACTCAAATGTTAGGAGTACAATAAAAAAAAAGTCTGTCAAAATAGGTCAATAGGGATGTATTCTGGTGCTAAAATAGATCACACACTTCCATACTACTATGGTAAACAGTGAGGTGTCTAAGCCCTGGTCTACACTACAAGTTTACGTCGAATTTAGCAGCGTTAGATTGATTTAACCCTGCACCCGTCCACACAACAAAGCCGAAGGGCTCTTAAAAGGGCTTTAAAGGGCTCTTAAAATCAATTTCTGTACTCCTCCCCGACGAGGGGATTAGCACTGAAATCAGCATCGCTGGGTCGAATTTGGGGTAGTGTGGACGAAATTCGATGGTATTGGCCTCCAGGAGCTATCCCAGAGTGCTCTATTGTGACCGCTATGGACAGTGCTTTCAACTCAGGTACACAGGAAAAGGCCTGGGAACTTTTGAATTTCATTTCCTGTTTGGCCAGCATGGCAAGCTCATCAGCACAGGTGACCATGCAGTCCCAGAATTGCAAAAGAGCTCCATCATGGACCGAACAGGAGGTACTGGATTTGATCGCTGTATGGGGAGATGAATCTGTGCTATCAGAACTCCGTTCCAAAAGACGACATGCCAATATATTTACCAAAATCTCCAAGTGCATGATGGACAGAGGCTACAACAGGGACCCACAGCAGTGCCGCATGGAAATTAAGGAGCTCAGGCAAGCCTACCAAAAAACCAAAGAGGCAAACGGCCGCTCAGGGTCAGAGCCCCAGACATGTTGCTTCCATGATGAGCTGCATGCAATTCTAGGGAGTGCCCCTACTACTACCCCATCCCTGTCCATGGACACCTGCAAGGGGGGAGTCTCATGCAACAGGCATGAGGATTTTGGGGACAAGGAAGATGAGGAGGAGGAGTAGGGCGCACAGCAGGCAAGCAGAGAAACCATTCTCCCTGACAGCCAGGAACTGTTTATCACCCTGGAGCCAATACCCCCCCACGGCGGGCTCCCGGACCATGAAGCCAGAGAAGGCACCTCTGGTGAGTGTACCTTTGTAAATAAAATACATGGGTTAAAAGCAAGCGTGTTTAATGATTAATTTGCCCTGAAGACTTGGGATGCATTTGCAGCCGGTACAGCCCCTCCTTTTAAATGGCCAACCCAACAGGTGCTTGGTATGGGAAAGGAGGGCAGTTTGAAACCATTCCCACGTTATGAAGGTTGAAGAAGCCGAAAGACTGTGGTTTACTATGGCTGCCTGCAAGCTGAATTCTTTTGCCTGTCCCTGCATGTGTGATCTCTCACACCAAACCAGCAGGCCCTCAATATAAGGGGCAAAATACAACCTTGTACCAAAAGCACATGTGCTATGTAATGTTAACAGCTTGGTTCACTGTGGAAGAGCCAACCCATTGTTCTCTAAAATGTGTCTTTTTAAATACTACTCTCCCTTTTTTTCCCCTCCTGCAGCTGCAAATGTTTCAACGCTCCCCCTATCATCTCCGTCCCAGAGGCTAGTGCAGATAAGGCGGCAAAACAAAACAAAAAAATAAACCATGCACTCGCGATGAAAAGTTCTGAGCTCATGCAGTCCTCCCACACTGAAAGAGCTCAGCAGAATGGGTGGAGGCAAACAATGTCAGTCCAGGAAAGCAGAAAATGAATGCGAGGACAGAAGGGATGAGCAAGATGAGAGGTAGCAGGAGCAAGAGGAGCGGTGGCGGCAGTGTGATAACAGGAGGCAGGAAGCAATGCGGAGGCTATTGGGAGATAAAACAGATATGCTCCAGCATCTGGTGGAGCTGTAGAAAAGGCAGCAGGAGCACGGACCACTGCTGCAGCCCCTGTGTAACCGCCTGCCCGCCCACCCCCCCACCCCCAAGTTCCATAGCCTCCTCACCCAGATGCCCAAGAATACAGGGGCGGGGGGGAAGGGGCGTGCGCTCAGAGAACCCTACCACTCCACCCCAGAGGACTGCCCAAGCAACAGAAGGCTGGCATTCAATAAGTTTTGAAATGCAGTGTGGCCTTGTCCTTCCTTCCTCCCTCCCCTCATCCACCACCCCACCCAGTGCTTCCCTCCTTCCCCACCCCTCCCAGGATACCTTGGCAGTTATCCCCCTATTTGTGTGATGAATTAATGAAGAATGCATGATTTTGAAACAAAAATGACTTTATTACCTCTGCAAGCGGCGATCAAAGGGGGGAGGTTGGTTGGCTTACAGGGAAGTAGAGTGAACCAAGGGGGCTGGGGGCTGGTTTTCATCAAGGAGAAACAAACAGAACTATCAGACCATAACCTGGCCAGTCATGAAACTGGTTTTCAAAGCTTCTCTGAGGTGCAGCGCGCCCTGCTGTGCTTGTCTAACTGCCTTGGTGTCTGGCTGCATGTAATCAGTGGCCAGGCGATTTGCCTTAACTTCCCATCCTGCCATAAACATCTCCCCCTTACTCACAGATATTGTGGCGCACACAGCAAGCGGCAACAATGGGAATATTGGTTTCGCTGAGGTCTAACTGAGTCAGTAAACTGCGCCAGTGCGCTTTTAAACATCCAAATGCACAGTCAACCACCATTCTGCACTTGCTCAGCCTATAGTTGAACAGCTCCTGACTACTGTCCAGGCTGCCTGTGTATGGCTTCATGAGCCATAACTACAGGCATTTCAACATCCCCAACGGTTATTTTCTGGTCTGGGAAGAAAGTTCCTTGCTGCAGTTGTTGAAACAGACCAGAGTTCCTGAAGATGAGAGCATCATGTACCTTTCCCGGCCATCCCACGCTGATGTCGGTGAAACGTCCCTTGTGATCCACCAGTGCTTGCAGCACCATTGAAAAGGTACCCCTTGCGGTTTATGTACTGGCTGCTTTGGTGGTCCGGTCCCAAGATAGGGATATGTGTTCAGTCTATTGCCCCACCACAGCTAGGGAATTCCAATGCAGCAAAGCCATCCTCTATGACCTGCACATTTCCCAGAGTCACTACCCTTGATAGCAGCAGCTCAGTGATTGCGTTGGCTACTTAGATCACAGCAGTCCCCACAGTAAATTTCATAGAATATCAGGGTTGAAAGGGACCTCAGGAGGTCATCTAGTCCAACTCCCTGCTCAAAGCAGGACCAATCCCCAACAAAATCATGCCAGCCAGGACTTTGTCAAGCCTGACCTTAAAAACTTCTGAGGAAGGAGATTCCACCACCTCCCTAAGTAACCCATTCTAGTGCTTCACCACCCTCCTAGTGAAAAAGTTTTTCCTAATATCCAACCTAAACTTCCCCAACTGCAACTTGAGACCATTACTCCTTGTTCTGTCATCTGCTACCACTGAGAACAGTCTAGAGCCATCCTCTTTGGAACCCCCTTTCAGGTAGTTGAAAGCAGCTATCAAATCCCCCCTCATTCTTCTCTTCCGCAGACTAAATAATCCCAGTTCCCTCAGCCTCTCTTCATAAGTCATGTGTTCCAGTCCCCTAATCATTTTTGTTGCCCTCCACTGGACTCTTTCCAATTTTTCCACATCCTTCTTGTAGTGTGGGGCCCAAAACTGCACACCGTACTCCAGATGAGGCCTCACCAATGTCAAATAGAGGGGAACAATCACGTCCCTCGATCTGCTGGCAATGCCCCTACTTATACATCCCAAAATGCCATTGGCCTTCTTGGCAACAAGGGCACACTGTTGACTCATATCCAGCTTCTCGTCCACTGTAACCCCTAGGTCCTTTTCTGCAGAACTGCTGCCTAGCCATTCGGTCCCTAGTCTGTAGCAGTGCATGGGATTCTTCCGTCCCAAGTGCAGGACTCTGCACTTGTCCTTGTTGAACCTCAGATTTCTTTTGGCCCAATCATCCAATTTGTCTAGGTCTGTCTGTATCCTATCTACCACTCCTCCCAGTTTAGTGTCATCTGCAAACCTGCTGAGGCTGCAATCCACGTCATCCTCCAGATCATTAATGGAGATATTGAACAAAACCGGCCCCAGGACCGACCCTTGGGGCACTCCGCTTGATACCGGCTGCCAACTAGACATGGAGCCATTGATCACTACCCATTGAGCCCAACAATCTAGCCAGCTTTCTATCCACCTTATAGTCCATTCATCCAGCCCATACTTCTTTAACTTGCTGGCAAGAATACTGTGGGAGGCAGTGTCAAAAGCTTTGCTAAAGTCAAGAAACAACACGTCCACTGCTTTTCCCTCATCCACAGAGCCAGTTATCTTGTCATAGAAGGCAATTAGGTTAGTCAGGCATGCCCCTGGTGAATCCATGCTGACTGTTCCTGATCACTTTCCTCTCCTCTAAGAGGTTCAGAATTGATTCCTTGGGGACCTGCTCCATGATTTTTCCAGGGACTGAGGTGAGGCTGACTGGCCTGTAGTTCCCCAGATCCTCCTCCTTCCCATTCCAAATTGATTCCCGACTGACCGGTAGCTGTCTGGCATTGCAAGCTTCCAGAGGGCTATCGCCACTCGCTTCTGAACTGTGAGGGCTGCTCTCATCTTGGTATTCTTGTGCTTCAGAGCAGGGAAAAGTAAGTCAAAGTTCCATGAAAGTGCCCTTACGCATGCGAAAGTTTCGCAGCCACTGGGAATCATCCCAGACCTGCAACACTATGCAGTCCCACCAGTCTGGGCTTGTTTCCCAGGGCCCAAAATCGGCGTTCCATGGCATGAGCCTGCCCCATTGCCACCAGGATGGCCAAATTGCCGAGGCCCATGCTTTGAGAGAAGTCTCTGTCCATGTCCTTATCACTCTCGTCACCGCGCTGCCGTCGCCTCCTCGCCTGCTTTTGCAGGTTCTGGTTCTGCACTTACTGCAGGATAATGCGCGAGGAGTTTACAATGCTCCTACTGCTGCGGTGATCTGAGCGGGCTCCATGCTTGCTGTGGTATGGCGCCTGCAGGAGAGTGGAAGCAGTGGAGGAAGACTGTTAGCACCGCACACATTTCCCGAGGAAGAACACACATACCTGGGAGCCCATGACAGACAACATGGTGAAATTCGCTATTGAGACAATAGCAGTGGAGCAGAGTTGCAGCAGAAGTTGTGTATGATGATGGTTAGCAGCACCCAGGAGGACCAGAATGGATCCCCCGAGCTGCAGCAGAGCAGAGTTGCAGCGGAAGCGGTGGATGATGGTGGTTAGCAGAGCTACCGCACCGTCTGCAGCACCCAGGACACAACAGCGGTGGTGTCGGTGAGCTGAGCTGAGCGGGCTGCATGCTTACCATGATACGGCATCTGCATGGGAAAAAAGGCACGAAACGATTGTCTTCCATTGCTTTCACAGAGGGAGGGGCGACTGACGACATGTACCCAAAACCACCCGTGACAATGTTTTTGCCCCATCAGGCATTGGGAGCTTAACCCAGAATTCCAAGGGGCAGCAGAGACGGCAGGAACTGTGGAATAGCTACCCACAGTGCAACGCTCCTTAAGTTGATGCTAGCCACAGTACTGTGGATACACTCCACCGACTAAATGCACTTAGTGGGGACATACACAATCAACTGTATAAAACTGATTTCTAAAAATCAACTTCTACAATATCGACCTAATTTCATAGTGTAGACATACCCCAATATAGCGGATTTATAAATGCATTTCCCTGGAAAATGCCTCACATCATATACTCACTCTGGTTAAGATCAGCTGAGCTGCTGTTGCTGCTGGTTGAGCTCTCCAGAACCAGTGCTAAAGGTTTGTCAGCTGAACCACACGCACCACTGGTAGCTCATCATATTACAGGGACCTTTCAGAGCATGATGCAAGGTCATGCTGGATACAGAGCTGGCTAACATTATTGTGCTGTTGTTTTGCATTTCACCTTGCGTTAACTATGAGAAATTCATAAGTTATAGGCTTAATCCTGCTCCCACTGAAGGCAATGGTCCAACTTGCATGTTTTTCAAAGGGAGCAGGAACTGGGCGCCTTGTATTTTTTCAGGTTCTGAAGCACAGCATTAGGGACCCAATCCATAGTCCACTGAAATCAGTGGGGAACCCATGAACTTCAGTGAGCTTTGGATCAGGCCTATAAACACGAGGATTATTAGTGCTTACAAAATGAAGTAAAAAAATTCTGTATTTCATGGACAATTATGCTGAACATGCCATGGTATTTTGCAAAGATCTCTCTTTCCTTTGTTTTAGTTGCAAGTAGTGAAGTTTCAATGCCTCACTTTAATTTAAAAAAAAAAAAAAAAACCACACACCCAATTCTGTCTGCTAGAAGACAGGTGGAAACAAACACCAGCAGAAGGTGTTAGTAAGGATCACAGCCATTACTGAAAGGAGCAGAGCTTTTGCTACCTTATACAAACAAACATTACGAGTATGAAAGAGGGACGTTCACGTTTTCCATATGGCTAATGTGAGGCTAGAACAAACTTTGCATATGTTCATCTTTAAAAATGTTACATTTATATGCACTTGTTCCTGGGTCTCCCTCCCCCCACCTCTTTTCCAGTCAGCTAAATACAGTGGCCTCTGTTGTCTATTCATACGCACCCATTTTGTGAATTAGACTGTCATCAGGTCATGCCTTACTGTTTAGTTATTTTTAGTCTCCTCACTTCACCTGGCAATTTTTGCAGCTAAAGTGCTGCCATCTGGAGTTGTTAATGGCATGCTGATGGAAGTGTAATCACTGCATGACTTTGTTCTGCACTTCCCCAGGGTGCAAAAATTGAGATACATGTTTAATTTGTTATTTTGTGCTTACAGCTGCTCGTGATCAAGTGTGATAGATAATGTATACAGTTTCGTGCTCTTTCAATACATAGTCTAAGAAATTCCTACTATGTATCAAGAGTTGCTAGCATCAGCAAAACATACCAGCAGATGCTAAAAATATCCATGGGAGTGAAACCTATTGTTTCATGTTCTTTGTTTTCAAGAGGGTTTACATACTTATGAAACCAAAACGCAATGATGTCTATCTTATTAGGAGATCCCGGCTCCTGTTGGATTGGCATTCTAATTGTCCTTGCTGACAATTCTCTCTCTACCTTTCAGGCCTTTGCCTGCAGAAAGGATATTTTAGTTGCATTATTGGATTTGTCTCTTCTCTATGGACAGAAGAGAACAAAATATTGTGTTCTCAGCTATAGCAATTTATGTATCAGGGCAGTGAGGAGTTGTTCTGCCAATGCAAAAGAAACAGTACAAGATAACTGTGGTGCCTGGCTTTTTTCTTACGGCACTACTTCAACAGGGAACCACCAGAATCGTGTTCTTATTCACACCAAAAGGAAGCTCAGCCTGATAGAAAAGATACGTCTAAGTTAGAGGAGGAGAGATTGCATGGCACCTTGGAAGATTGGTCCCTCTCTTTGGGGAAAACCTTGAGATTCTTAGCTTCCACACTAAATATCTGGCATACATGTTAGTCATCTTACACCATCTCTTGTGCCTCTTGAGTTGACATGTCTACATTTAAATGAAAGAACGCTGCAACTCATTTGTTGTCACATTAGACTAACGGTGCCATAGAAGAATAAAAAACAAACTGTTAAGCAATGGCCATAATGGATGTACCAACTCTCTTCCCCCAAAACAGAAGAGATATTGAAATTGAATATAAGATACCAGGGAGCTTTTACACTGAAGAGAAATGCAAACACTTGGAACCAGCAAGAATGCTAGCGGCATGGCTGAAGTTATCAAACTTAGAAAATCAGACTACATATTTAGGTGCCTATTAACCATAGGCAGCCAAGTTTGAAAAATTTGACCCATGATATATGGTAAATGATAGACTCAGGATCCACTTTGTACGCAAAGAGGTGTGAGTTTAAGAACTCTTGTTTTGCCCAAAAGATAATTTTAAACGTCAACCCCTTTGAGGGACTAAGTAAATATTCATGGACATTAGAAATGTTACTCTTATGCTCAGATAAATTTGTTAGTCTCTAAAGTGCCACCAGTCCTCCTTTACTTTCTGGTCAGCATATTCAGACAGCAGCTAACCACACTATCACATGTTATAATGTTATTGTTTGTAGTAGTGCTGCATTAAAATTTGACGAGATGTATTCTGTAGATTGAACTACAGTAATTGATTTACAGCCCCTCCCTCCTCAAGAAATTCTAATTAGAAGTGGGCAAATACCAATATTTTCCAGATTTGTTTGAATTATATTATAAATTCCCTCCAGCTTTGCGTCCTATTGGTGTTCACTTTTAGACTCTAATTCTGAAATTTGATTTTTGCAGGCATTCCCTTTCAAATGAATGGGTCGGGGAGGTGTCTGCCCATGAAGGTCTGATTGCTTGCATGTTGACAAAGGCACCAGTCCTGCAATCAAATTAAGTGCTCACTGATGCTTGCAGAAAGCAAATACTAAGCTTGCATGTGCAAGTATTCGGTATACTTATATTGAGAGACAGAGGGAGGGAGGGACGGATGGACACCGATTTGTATTGATCAATATACACACACGGGCCCTAATATATTTGGTGTTATGGTTGATCTACCCTAGAAACACATTAGCAAAGAAAGCTGGGCATCACTTTAGTAATGAAGAGCAAAACCTTCAGATGAACCTTCTGTTATTGCATGCGAAGCATATACCAGCCATACTTTCAGCCTTTTCAGACATGCTGTACTTTACCTTTCTAGACTAGGCCTGAGGAAAATAGATGAGATTCCCCTCTCTGCTCTACTACTATAGATGTATAGGTGTGACACGAGAAGACACCACAAGAAAAAGTTGCATTCTAACAGAAAAACTTGGTTTTAAATTTTCCAATATTAATAAAGGTTTACCTTTGTTTTTATTGTATTTTGTTTGAGTAAAGAGGGCAGATTTTTCTTTTCCAGGGTATTGTTTTGGATAGTTTTTGAAAAGCTGAATGACTGAAGGGGAGCTTTAAGTCAGTAATAACTGTTTGCTTGACATATCAATTTCAACACCATAATTTCACTAATAAATGGAAATGGAATTTGTACTAGAACAAAAAGTATTCAGTTGTCTGGTTCATACACTCTGGGATTAAAATGCCTATTTCATCCTGCACAAAAGCATCCAATATTTCATATAGGGAACTTGCCATCTTGTTGTTCCCTGTTTGCAAACACCACTTTGAAAATGTGACAACTAGAATAACTAAAGTCCAGGTGGTCTCCCACTACCTAATAGTTTCACACCAAGAATTCCTGCCATTACATCATACATTTATTCACTAAATCAGCAGTGATACGTCCTCGCCAGAAACAACTGTAATCCAGAACCACTGTCTTTTGGATTTTGATGCACTGAGTTAGTAAAATTCCCAAATCTGTGAAAGACAAATTAAGGCCAGGCAGTTTACCACTGACTCACAGTTAGTGTAATTGGTTTCAGTGAGACTGCTCGCAGAAGTAGAGTGATCACCAGTCTGAGTAAGGGCTCCACAGTCCAACATATAGGTTAGGTCTACACTGCCATGTAAGCCTGGGCTCAGACTCAGGCTTGAATCCAAACCCCCTTCTGTCTATACACATCTCCCAGATTTAGGCTTGGGCCTACAGTCCTAGGAGCCTGCAGCAAAGGAGGGTTTGATCTTGAGTTAAGTTGGGACCCAAGGTTCAAGCTCTATTGCTCTGCAGTGTAGATACAGCCCCTCCTGACTTGGATCTTGGCAGTCCACCAAAAGTATCTCACAAGCTCATGGGCCAACTTCCTTTGTCCTCTCTATCCCAAGAATCTCCAGTCGAAGCCAGGGAAACAGAAACACACACACACACCCCTTGGTGTAGCACTGCAGCAGCTCAGTGAGTCAGCGCTAACCCTGCCATTGTCTTCTGAAAAACACCAAGCTGCAAACACACCATCAGAGAGCCTTCTGGGTTTGCAATGGAGACCAAATAGAACAAGGTCTTTTTCACAGCGCATTCATGATCACAGGAGCCCAGCCAGATTTTGGTGAATCTCTGGTGCTAGGCCAGCACAACAGTGGACTTTAGTAACACCAGAAATGATCACACATGCCGGCAAATAGCAAAGAAGCTAGCAGAGTTGCAAATTTACGAGACCAGTGACCAATGCAGGGAATGGATTAAGCAGCTCAAAAGCTAGTACCAGAAAAATCAGACACGAGAATCGCACCTCAGGCAACTCGTCGACCTGTCCATTTTTCTGAGGAGTTTGACCGTGTGCTGAGCACAGAGCCAACGGTGGTGCACAATGATTCGGTCAGCTTGTATGGTGTCATGCTGGCACCAGAGTTCAGCATGGGGTCTGGTCGCAGGCAGCCGCAGGCAGCAGCTGAGTGAAGTGACTCTGTTGTTGAAACTGGTCCCAGAGGCGGCTTTGCAGTAGTAACAGCACATCTGGGGGCCATACTCGGGGGGGGGGGGGAAGGTTTTTGATGCCACAGCACCTGCAGCTGACAATGTCCACCAGCGTCTCAAGGAAGCTCTGCCCACTTCCTGATACAGGAGCGAAAGCACGAGCAAGAGCTGTTCTTCCAATGACTCCTCCTCCACAACATCGATGGTGCTGGTAGCACACAGACCAAAAATAATTGAGCAGTCAGTTCACACATCTCAGAGCTATTGTTTCAGGCTATATTCATCCCCACTGGATATTCTCTGTCATCTGAGAACATCTTATTGTGATGAATGAGCCACTTCACACCTCCGTGCCTGCTCTGCTGCTGATGGATGTGCAGAGCCCTTTCCTTCCATTCTCCCTCTAATTTCATACAATATTATAATGGACCACCAGCTCTGCTCTCGCTAAGGTTGGGATTTGGGAAGCCCTTCCTGTTAAAAGGAGGACTCTTCTTAGAGTTCTAAAATCCACGTGCTTACACAGATTGTCTTAAAATTTGCTACGCCTCGTAGGATTTCAGGGTAGGGATCCACATATGGGGCTGCTTGAGCAACAGGTTCCCAAGATTCAGCCCCCAGAAAACACAAAAAACAACAAATCTGCATTTCATTAGATTCACAGATTCCAGTAACTTTGAAGTTTGAAACCCACCCTGGGAAGAAATTTAGCAATTAACTGTAAACATTTTTTTTGGGGGGGGGGAGGAGAAGAGAAGAAGCGGGGGCAGAATCTGTCATTGTCAAAGTTTGTTTTTGCTTTAGAAATGTAATCTGAAAAGAAGAAAATTCAGAAAGCACTGAAACTATTTTTGATAAAGCCCTGGCTGGATGATTTAGTTTGGGTTGGTCCTGCTGTGAACAGGGAGTTGGACTAGATGACCTCCTGAGGTCTCTTCCAACCCTGATATTCTATGATTCTAAGGCTGTCTGGGCCCCCCTCCCTGACCCATGTGAGCTGGGATCTCGAGTGGAGGAAGAAATGAAGGGAATGCAAATTTAAACGTCTGGCAGCCAGAAAACGAATGGTTAAGGTTAGGTCTACACTACAGCTTATGTTGGCATGATTTATTCATCCTCTTGAGCAACATAAGTTACACTGACATAAGGGCCAGTGTGGACAGCACTACATCAGCAGGAGAGCTTCTCTTTCACTGACGTAACTACTCAAGTCCCCATGAGCAGCAGAAGCTAAGCCGACCAGGAGAGCTCTCGTCAGCTTAGAGCAGCTACATTAGAGAGCTTCCAGCAGTGCCACTGCATCTGCACCACTGTGCAGTCTCTAGTGTAGCTGTGCCCTAGGATACATATATCTGTGTGTGTGTTTGGGGTAGGGGAGAAAGGGGCCTGGCTTGAGTATGTTTGGGAGAGGCCTGGTTTGGAGACGGGGCAGCCTGGATAGACCTGGAGCATGGTGGAGAATCCTGGCTGAAGCAGGGGTAGGAGTCCCAGCTAGGGCGTTGGGTACTGGGAGTAAGGGGCCCAGCTCAGTGTGCTGCTCAGGCTATGTAACCAAGATAGATGCAGCCTTCCCGTTACCCACTGCCTGTGATATGTACACCCCAGCATAGGGCAGGAGATAGCAAGGAACAACTTCTTACGTGTTAATGGCTCAACAGTGCAAACTAATGGCTTAATACTGCAGCTCTCAAACTGTGGGTTGGGACTCCGTTTTAATGGGGTCACCAGGGCTGGCATTAGAATTTTGGGGACAAAGCTGAAGCCTGAGGGCTTCAGCCCTGGGTGGTGGGGCTCAGGTTACAGCCCCCCTGCCTGGAGCTGAAGCCTTGGGCTTTGGTCCCCACTCCTGGGGTCATGTAATAATTTTTTTATCAGAAGGGGGTTGTGGTGCAATGAAATTTGAGAACCCCTGGCTTAATAGGAAGGGAGAGGGAGCTGGAAGTGTTGGCAGGAGGAGCTACATATTGCAGGAAATGAGGGGGCAGGGGTTGAAGGAGAGAGGACACACCAGTCTTCTCTCACATGCTTAAAATTACTCTAATAACCATGTAATAAAACGGCTAATGACTTGGGACACAGACCATGAATGAGATTTCTCTCACCAACCCTGTTAGCAACTACACATTGCAACACCCAGCCATTATCCCCATTCCACTAAACAAATTGTACACATGCGGGGAGGAGCACAGAGGAATCACATAGCAACCATGTGGTCTAGTTAGTAGAAAGACCACTGGACTGGGGCTATTCCTAGCTCTGCCACTGGCCTGCTGGGTGATCTTGGGCAAGTCACTTCATCTTCCCATGCCTCAGTTTCCCATCAGTAAAATGGGGATAATGAGGAAAACAGCTAATAAAAGTCTTTTGATTAATTTCCTAGCCACAAAAGCAGATCAACTGAAAACCAAGGTGAGAATTACAACCACCTAAATGACTATTAACTCTGACTAAATATTTGTTTAAAAAAAATAGGCAATTAAATAGAAAAAAAATTACCTTGGAATTAAGGGCTACCTAGTGATAGCTTGCGTCCTTCCAGCATGTCACATTCAGCAAATCTCAAGCTTCTGAAAACCAGGAAATACAGAATTCAGGTAAATGCTGCCCATACATGCCCTCTTTGAGTGATGCATACCCTTATCCCACCCAGCCTTTTCACTGTTGTAGACAGGTGCTACCGGCCTTTTCTCTATGCTCAAGCACTCAGCCTACTCGCCCCCCCAAAACAACACACTTGTGAAATTTTACAACCACTTCATCCCTTCCTTTTACAGCCCTGTCACACTTGTACACTGGATACCACCTAAACCTTTCCGATACCCACCATTAAATCCACAGATTACTCTCACCTCACTAGTGACAATACCCATGGCAAGACCACCCCAATGCCCCGCTACTGACACAGTGTAGACTATTCTGTATTGAAATGATGCAGACTGGAACCTCAAGGTACACAAGCACCTCTTGATAACATATGGGGGACTCGGACTCAGATCTTCCTATCTCACAATTACAGCTCTGTGATCATCCTCAAACTAATTCCCAGATCTCCTATCACTATCACAGCTCTTCCAAGTGGCTCCAATTTATTCCTCCCTCATTCAGCAGAGCTACACCTAATGCAGTGAATGCAGCTGGAGTGCATACAGGTAATTCCCAGTGGTCATTGCCTGCTCCGGGAAGGGGCCAGGGGAGGGAAAGGGGATTTCCTGGTTTTCATAAGTCTGAGTTTTGCTGAACTCTATGTTCTGGACAGGCACAAAATCAATCATCAGGAACCTTAACTCTGCATTAGCTACTTTTCTCCCCCATTTAATTTGTATTACTTTAATACCTAGAGGCCCCAAATCAGATCAGGGCTCCATTATACAAGATGCTGAGCATTTTTATTGTTAGAGACAGCACCTGCACCCCATAGAGTTCACAGTATAAACAAACAAGACAGAGTATCAACATCATTTTGCAGATTAGAAAATGGGCATAAAGAGATTAAATGATTTACCCAAGATCACACAGGAAGCCTGCACCAGAAGCAGAAACTGAACCCAGTTCTCCAGACCAGGGCCTAGATATAGGACCATCCTTCAAGCTTTTTACACAGCTCTTGTCCTTCTTAAGAATTGTAGTGCCGATTCCCATTTATCATTCCTAACTTTCTTAGAACTAACCCTGGGTCAGGTCTTTACTGTGGACCAGATCATGCCCCCAATTCGCATGCAAAAGGTGCTCAAGCCATATCCAAGGCTTCTTGTCCCTCATCTTCCAGGGACACTCAAAGAGCCCCAAGCAACCAGAGTACATGGGACTGAGGCGTTGCACAAACAGTGGGCAGAGGCAAGGTAAAAAGATTAGGGCCTATCTTATAGTGCCTTCCTCCTACCAGACCCAGCTTTGCTCCTGCTGAGTCAGTTCACTCTCTGGGTTAATTTGCTCCGAGTTCTCTCAGGGAATCCAGGGTAACGGTTTCCAGCAGGTTTACGTAAGCCTTCTTAAACAAAAAAATCAAAACCTTACAAACTCTTCCCTCAAAAGTCTGCATAGGGCAAGTTGTCCCTTCCCCAATCCTCATGGCAGTAATTCCAGTAACCAAAATTTCTTGTCTTTTACCTCAGGAATAGAAGACTCCACATAATCTCCCTTCTGTCCATTTGGTTTCATGGAGCAATTCCTCTTTTCAATAGCAGCCCAGTGAGAGCACTTCCCCTAACCCCTCAGCTTCCTGGAGGGTGTTGCACAGTCCCCTCCACCATTTCCTGCTGCCCTTCTTTATGAGAATCAGCTAATTAAGTTCCAGGTGCATCAGACAGGGTTAGTCAGCCATCCACCCAGCTGCAGGCCTCTGACCATAGAAGAATGGTATCCCTTATACTTTCACAAGCAGGTAGTACCTGGGCTTGCCTTTGGTGGGGGCAGCACAGCATAGAGCGAGGAGAGATGCAAACAACCATCCTACCAACAACATTCCTCACCTAATGTCTGCAGGTTCGGCCGATCACGGCTCCTACTGGTCGCGGTTCGCTGCTCCAGACCAATGGGAGCTGCTGGAAGCAGCAGCCAGCACGTCCCTTGGCCCGCGCCGCTTCCCGCAGCCCCCATTGGCCTGGAGCAGCGAACCACAGCCACTTGGAGCTGCGATTGGCCGAACCTGCAGACACAGCAGGTAAACAAACCGGCCCAGCCCGCCAGGGGCTTTCCCTGCACAAGCGGCGGTCCTAGTTTGAGAACCACTGCTCTAGGGCACTAACTGTGCCAAAAACAACTGTGTGGGTGAAACCAGACAATCACGATGCTCTTGAATGAACTCATACAGGAAAGTGATAAATAACAGGCACCCCATCACTTGTGGGTGAATATTTTTTTACAAAGTGATTACTCTATATCTGATCTGTCAGTCTTCATCTTCGCACAACACTTTAAAAGACTAGCCTGGGAGCTTAAATTCATAACTCGGCTAGACACTAAAACTCATGGTCTGAACAAAGACACTGGATCTATGGCTTATTACAACAATCTGTCACCCACTAACCCCCCTTTTTGGCCTATGACAACAGGGATGTTAACAGGCCATTTCACCTTGATTGGTCCCTTAGAATACATACGAACTCCTGATTCTAAACTATCTACTTCATCTTATATTTAGCTGTGACACTGTCAGTACCTTTTCCAGACCTGAAGAAGACCACTGTGTAGCTCAGAAGCTTGTCTCTCTCACCAACAGAAGTTCGTCCAATAACAGATATTGCCTCATCTGCCTTGTGTCTCAGGAGAGGGTCACATAACATGCTGGCTGTAGAAATGAAGACTCACCTAACCAGGAGTCATCTAGCCAAAACATCAGTCAAACCAAGAAGTGCGCAGTCCCGACCTAACTGTTTGGAGGGTAATAGCAGTCAGTAAGGGATGGGATGCTAGTGTTCGTTAATCTCACATACATTTGTGCAGCCAGCCAGGCCTGAATTTAATAAAGATGAACAGTTAGCTAACAGATATTGCCCTCAGTGTATAACAAAAAACTATGACTAACTGGCAGAGTTTTGACTCATGTAGACAAATTCCTTTTTAGTACCATTCATAATTTGAGGTCAGTGACAATACATCCTAATCGAGGCACATATTATTCAAAACAATCTTGCTCAGTGTCTAATTCCATGAATATTTCTTTGACATTATCACTACCGGTATTGGATCCTGACACAGCAGTATTTGACAGATTAGCTACTGTCCTCGCAGTAGGTTATCTGGAAGACAGAATCTACAAGGAGAAACTGGATCTACCTCAACTACTGGTGTATCATGTAGAAACGGAAGCCTGAAGAGCACTGCACTCAGCTTGTAGTTCCAGGAATGTTTTTAACATCACAGCTGCAGTGTGTGGCCACAATGGCTTAGGCCAGTACAATTGGATAGCAGTAAGGGTAACATTATATAACTGGACTCGACTGTGTAGTAACTAATTACAAGGAATATATGTGGAGGCCTAACTTGTCACTACTCCAAATTTCCATTTTATTCCTTGTACGTAGCACTGTAGGATACACTATAATAATACCTATGCCAGTTTATCAAAATAAATCTGTTATTCAAAGTGAACTCCAATATCAGGATGAAATTGAAAGGTATTACCAGTTTGAACATGCATACTAAATCCGCTCACTTTAAATTTAAAAACATTACTAGACAAAGACAACATTATTCAGTTTAGCAATGATGTGCACAAGGCAAAACAAGCTTTGAATGACTTTGCCCATGATGGGGATCTTGAAACATTGGTTTCCCACACTAAGATAGAAGTTGCATTTAAGGCTTTGCTTGTGTTACAAAGCATATTAATTTTAGCTCTGTTAATTATGTATTGCTGCTTAGACATTTTGGTAAGACACTTTAAATCACATATAAAGGCTTTCAGCACTGCATCATATATGAATTTGTCCAAGGTATCACCTTAATTGTAACAATTAACAAGGCAACAAGTTGCCTTGTCGACTAATATATGCTGGCTAGAGTGTGTATATATCATCTATATCTATATCTATATATCTACATCTATCTATCTATATATATACATACATTAAGCACAAATATTGTAACAGTGATACAGCCTAAAATGGACAATTCCATAATCCTTTTGACTTATGCTAAGTATCCCCTAACTCCTTCTAAGTATTTGGCGTAAGCTGATAGGAAACATTGGCGTAAGCTGATAGGAAACTTATCCAAACCAAAATACATTCATTCCGTCTTAGTACAAGCTAGGGAAGTAACTGTAAGGACCTGGGGACTGGAATGCAGGTCTGCAGAGCCTAGGGTGGCTGATAGTCCCATAGTGCCACTAGCAGACCATGCAGAGGTACACTCAGGGAGCACTATGGAGAGTAGATGCTATGGGAAGTACCGCCCAATAGACCCAAGCTGATAGTACCCTGAGGCCCTATGATTGGCCAAGTGCCCCTACTTAACCCCAGGGGTTGCCCCAGGAAGTTGTATAGACAACAGATCTTGGACTGCTGCAATGCCAGACTTTTCCTTGTCTCCTGGTCTGTGACTCCAAACCTGAGTTTGACCCCAATTCCTCTCTCTTGATTCTGGCTTGGTACTGCATCTGATCTCCAATCTCTGACTCCAGCCTGACTCTGACCCTTGTTTACGGGACCTGGCCTTGTGATTCCTCCAACTCCTGCCTGGTGACTCTTCCTGGTGGGCAGACCTCAGCCCAGCTGTGACCGCTAGGCCAAACCGCCTATGCCCCGGTCCTTTACAGAACCTTCACAGACCAGTACCTGGAATGCTCATATCCAAAACAAAGATAAGGAAGGAACAGAACAACAAGTTAGAGACCTGGGACAAACTGATGGGTTGGATTTTTGAAATGTGTAACTTTGGGAGCACACCTTCTGTGTAAGGTGAATGTGACATTGCTGCACAAGACAGCTTCCTGAAGGCTGGTGTCTTATAGATCATTTTTCCGGTACTAAATTATTATTAGCTTAGAACAATAAACCTGACATGGCTATTTAGCCTCTTGAATATATTTCACAGTGTGGTCCAGCAATTTACTATACAATTTATCCACAGACCGTAAGTTTTAGTATCAGCTTTATTAGACTTCTGCAGGATTTCACAATGCTGTAGGTTCTTCACTGCCACTCCTATATTTCCTTTTGCTGTTCTTTAAAACAGAGACTTCCTTTGTTTGCACTAACCTGGGCTGAAAAGGATTGTTCTCTTCAGGATAAGAGATCCAAGCTCATTTAGGGTTCAGTTTAGGGGTTTAGCTGCAGCTCAAATAGGGCACAGACAAAAGAGCAAGTGAAGCTTATCACTTAGAGATAACGGACAAATTCAGCTACAGAACCATGTCCTCTTAGTGTATTTAGGCTGCTATTGCTAAAGAAGAGTGTGGAAGAGCAGCTCATCTTCCCAGTCCCCGTTACCCCCAAGATACTAAGGGTTTGGGGGAATCAAGCCTATAGGCCAGTCCATCAATAGAACGTTGAATAGAACGTTGAATTTTGTTTTGGGACTAAACACCAAAATGCTTCAAGTTTCACATGATTGCAAACCAAAGATTCTGCATATTTCCAATAACTAGTCTGATTTTTTTTTGGAGGGGGGGTTGTTTTGTTTCAGCCTTCATCTTTGTTTCGCCATTTGAAGATGATGTGAACAATCACATTTTTGTTAGTATTTCCTTGAAGTGCTGCAGTATGGTCATAACCCACACCCTTAGTCTAAAAATTCCTTCTCTAGTTTAATAGGTGATTCTACGACTAAGTGTTTGTGGACTATTTATACAATATAATTAAACATGGAGTGACTGCAGTCATGATTTATACCCTTTCCCCCTTACTTTCTCCTACATTATTATTAGGGAAAATGTGTTTTTATTCATTTTATAACATTTTAAAATACCCCCCAGAACACCCTTTTGGAAAAGCAAAATACCTAATGTATTCTGATATGTAGGTAGTAGCTAATCAAAGAAGGATTTACAGTAATTTAAGCAATGTATTATAGCAGAGACTTCAGTTTGAGAAATGAGCATGCAGTATCATGCCGCTAACAAATGCAAAGACACTCGCTTCATTCCCCTCTGCCAGTATCTTCACAGTGAATAGCCTCTATCTGAGATAAATAATATTTGCTCTGTAAAAGAAACTCTTTAAAAAAATTTCATGACAAGCCACAGTGTCACATCATATAAATTAAAAACAAAACAACAGAGGTTTCAGAGCAATATGAAAAAAGAAATTTTCCACAAACTGGGAGGCAGGCCAAGCTAGCCCATATGCAAAACAGCAGTAAATGATTCAAGCTTGCCTCCTGGTTAATTTATGTTTAACAAGGGTATTAAAGTTTCCTGGAGACTAAGCAAAGAGCTGTGAAACTTGAGAACTAAATCAAGAGGTTGACTGTTTAACATTAAAGTACCAAGAGTTTTGGCAAGTGCTTCTGAAAAATAAAGTGGGCTCACTGGGCTGCATATTTCAGTGACAACAAATGTTGAGCCTTTTAACTAGAAAGTTACCCATATATTTGATTCTTAGGTGAGTGAATTTAGTGAACTACAATGTGAATATGTGTTAGTTGCTTGAGACAGTGTACAGGCTAAAATGGTTAGCTTCTCTCCCTATGGCTTTGTCTGTGCACTTTAATCCTAAACGAAAGAACCGTTCCTCTTACAATTCAATCACACTCTTAAGAAGAGACAGAGACAATCAGGATAGAGTGTCTAGTGGTTTTTCAATGTTGCCATAAAAAAAAAAAAAGACAGGTGAGGAGCACTGAGTTTCCCATAACACAACAGCCTATTTAGGACCAGGCTCTTGCTCCCACTGAAATCAATAGGATGACTTTTTTTCATTAACTTCAGTAGGAGCAGGATTCATAGATTCCAAGGCCAGAAAAGACACTGTGATCACCAAGTCTCACTTCCTATGTAACACAGACCAATCAAACCTTTAATTTGGTATCCTGACTACAGCAATGCTCAGCATCTGAATCTTCAGAGAAAAGTAATAAAATCAAATAAAAACCTCAGTCTAAAAGCATACAGGTGGAGGTAAATTCTTTTCAGGTAATCACACAAATGCAGTTAATTTTGTTTCAAACTAAAGATGTGAACTCAAGTCTTCTTTGGTTACTGGAATGAACACAAAATTATTCTCTACATTTCAAGTGAAAATGAATATTTTATATTTTGTTTTACAAAAGTCCCATTTCCGTTATTCCTTTAACTACAATAAATTCGACATCGAATCCTGACAATTGGCCCTTCTGGTTAATTGGGATGATTGCATGGGGGAAAAAAATAGCGCCATGACTTTCAGTTTTCTAAACAAGCATTTCCCTAATGTTTGAAAGCTGAGGGCTGGTCTACGCCAGGAAATTAGGTCAGTACGATTGCGTCACTCAGGAATGTGAAAAATCCACACCCCTGATCAATGCAGTTAAACAGACCTAGCCCCCGTGTAAACAGAGCTAGGTAGATGGGAGAATTCTCCTGTAGACCTAGCTTCCGCCTCTCAGGAATGACGGGAGAGCCCTCCATCAGCGTAGGTAGTGCGTTCACTGAGGGGCTGCAGCAGTGCAGCTGTGCCACTACAACCCTTTAAGTGTAAACATACCCTGAGCTTCCTTTCTGGAAAACGAAAAACCAACCATGCACCCTTTAAACCTGCTGTGTGTTGTTAAAGGCCTGTCCATCCATGGTTTTTTTAATACATCTTTGCCAGCTCTCCAGCAGATCTCGAGTACACCCCCACACTTAATAGATCTTCATAGTCTGATATGTCCTTTTCTTTCTTACATGCTTTTATGAACAGTTAAATTGTTAATGTTGATGTTTAAAGAGGAGCAGCCTGCCTGGGCTGGGGCCAACTAGCTTCAAGCAGGAGGGGTAGAGCGTGGGCAGGGCCACGCGGGCTTGTTTGGGGAGGCTTAGCCTCCCCCAGCCTACGATACACGCTGCCCATGATCAATTGAGAAACATACCTCAGAATGTTTATCTTTGAAAACTCGTGGCGAACGGGGGAAGTCCCGGATGACTGGAAAAAGGCTAATGTAGTGCCAATCTTTAAAAAAGGGAAGAAGGAGGATCCTGGGAACTACAGGCCAGTCAGCCTCACCTCAGTCCCTGGAAAAATCATGGAGCAGGTCCTCAAAGAATCAATCCTGAAGCACTTACATGAGAGGAAAGTGATCAGGAACAGTCAGCATGGATTCACCAAGGGAAGGTCATGCCTGACTAATCTAATCGCCTTTTATGATGAGATTACTGGTTCTGT
The DNA here is from genome assembly GCF_965152275.1 of Natator depressus. Taxonomy (NCBI): domain Eukaryota; kingdom Metazoa; phylum Chordata; order Testudines; family Cheloniidae; genus Natator; species Natator depressus. Next base: position 140,529,067 of record NC_134234.1, read on the forward strand.
GGATGAAGGGAAAGCAGTGGATGTATTGTTTCTTGACTTTAGCAAAGCTTTTGACACTGTCTCCCACAGTATTCTTGTCAGCAAGTTAAGGAAGTATGGGCTAGATGAATGCACTATAAGGTGGGTAGAAAGCTGGCTAGATTGTCGGGCTCAACGGGTAGTGATAAATGGCTCCATGTCTAGTTGGCAGCCGGTGTCAAGTGGAGTGCCCCAGGGGTCGGTCCTGGGGCCGGTTTTGTTCAATATCTTCATAAATGATCTGGAGGATGGTGTGGATTGCACTCTCAGCAAATTTGCAGATGATACTAAACTGGGAGGAGTGGTAGATACGCTGGAGGGGAGGGATAGGATACAGAAGGACCTAGACAAATTGGAGGATTGGGCCAAAAGAAATCTGATGAGGTTCAATAAGGATAAGTGCAGGGTCCTGCACTTAGGATGGAAGAATCCAATGCACCGCTACAGACTAGGGACCGAATGGCTAGGCAGCAGTTCTGCGGAAAAGGACCTAAGGGTGACGGTGGACGAGAAGCTGGATATGAGTCAACAGTGTGCCCTTGTTGCCAAGAAGGCCAATGGCATTTTGGGATGTATAAGTAGGGGCATAGCGAGCAGATCGAGGGACGTGATCGTTCCCCTCTATTCGACACTGGTGAGGCCTCATCTGGAGTACTGTGTCCAGTTTTGGGCCCCACACTACAAGAAGGATGTGGATAAATTGGAGAGAGTCCAGCGAAGGGCAACAAAAATGATTAGGGGTCTAGAGCACATGACTTATGAGGAGAGGCTGAGGGAGCTGGGATTGTTTAGTCTGCAGAAGAGAAGAATGAGGGGGGATTTGATAGCTGCTTTCAACTACCTGAAAGGGGGTTCCAAAGAGGATGGCTCTAGACTGTTCTCAATGGTAGCAGATGACAGAACGAGGAGTAATGGTCTCAAGTTGCAATGGGGGAGGTTTAGATTGGATATTAGGAAAAACTTTTTCACTAAGAGGGTGGTGAAACACTGGAATGCGTTACCTAGGGAGGTGGTAGAATCTCCTTCCTTAGAGGTTTTTAAGGTCAGGCTTGACAAAGCCCTGGCTGGGATGATTTAACTGGGAATTGGTCCTGCTTCGAGCAGGGGGTTGGACTGGATGACCTTCTGGGGTCCCTTCCAACCCTGATATTCTATGATTCTATGATTCTATGAATACAGTTGCCTGCATTAACCTGAGGAAACTCCAGAGTGAAACAGTGCTATAAGGCGCAGAGCACATTTTGTCTCTCTAGAAACAACTTGCCCACTGTTGAATAACTCCCAGTTCCAGTTCTGTTAATGATACCTCAACAGCACCATCTAGAAGCTCCTCTGAAGTCTTCTGATGGCTGTATAGCACTGCACACTATACAGAGAACAGATGTTTGTACATCTTCTAGTACAGTGGTGGGCAACCTGTGGCTACCAGACAGTTTGTTTACATATGCATGGCCGCCCGCAGCTTCCAGTGGCTGCGGTTCGCCGTTCCCTGCCCTTGGGAGCTGCAGGAAGCAGGTTGCCCCCCCCCCGCCCCCCTCCACACACACTGTTCTGGTAGCACAGCAGCAGTCCTCTGGAAATCACTGGTTTTCTCTTTGCACTTTTTAGACCACACAGACATTTTGAAATTAGTCTCTTCAATCTGAGAGAAGCCTGTCTTACTGGAATTTAAAAGAGGAATGGATCTGAAAACAATGACTCTCCCTTTAGAGTTAAAGAAGAGATTTGAATAACTGTCAGCAATATGGGCACTGATGTCCTTTTAACCAAAACTCCAGGGGACATGATCATCACAATTCATCATTTACTAAGTAACATGTTACACCTGCGTAGACGTTTCAACCCCCAAACAGGTACTGCAGCACTTTAGCAGCTCTATGCCGGCCAGATCATACTCCAGTGCTATTTGTAGCATTCTCATAGACTTCCTAGCGCTGCTTGTATAACACTGTGCAATACAAATACATCCCTGGCCATATAAAGGAGTTGCTTTGCAGTATTTTTTCAGTCTCTTTATAGCCTGGGACTCTAGCACAGGAGGCACTCCTTTGGGGTGAGCAAAAGTGACAGAATAAAACTACTGTGCCATTTTGGGTGTTCATCGAATAGGCCCAGCTGCACAGTTGTTTGTCTGACCTGTCTGGACAAAAAGGCTTACACACTACTGAGCTTAATTAAGATTCCGCCCCCTCCACCCCCAACACACACACACTTCCCTTTCTTTTCACTAACCACATTAAACATAAATGCTGCCTTTGCACTGCAAAAGTAATGAAATCATTGGCAGGCAATGTGCCAAACTTTAAATAAAAAATTGTGGGGTTTTGGGGTGTTTTTTGGAGGGGATGGATCATCTTTTCTCTCTTGTTTACCAACAGTAATGGACTTTGTCATCAGAGTCAGCTATATTAAACATAAGGGACTGCATAATAAAACTCATTCCCTAGAATTAAAAAAAAGAAGTAACAGGAAAACTTTTTTCCTTCTCATTCATTTTTAAAGCCTTATTTTGTGGAATCACTGTAGAGTTGTAAATGACCATGAAATTCCTGCTTGCCCAGTACTTTGGGACAATAAGGAGAGTGCCTTGCAACCGTTAGTCTGCTGTAGTATGTCATTTGATCTAACCATTAGTTCATCCACTCATCTGCCAGTTAAGACCAGAATTAACTGATAAAGGAAAAATAAATATTTAAATGCTTTTTGGGGGGTCTTTACTATGCAGGATTTTAGAGATTTGACATTCTGGTTTGGCGCCTTCAATAATTGATCTTATGTAACAACATGACAGTTTGGTGCTAGCTGCTTTGACATTCCCAGTCTGAACTGCAGTGTAACATACCTACTACTGATTGTTACCCTTGTGTGTGTGAGACCGCTAGGGCTTTCCCACTGAGTCTAAAGGTAAAATCCTGGTTTTATTGAAGCCAATGGCTAAACTCCCATTGACTTCAGTAGGGCCAAGATTTCACCAACATTTTCTTTTTAAACTGAGACCTAGTGATCCATAGAAGCAGGTAACGTTTCCAGCCTGATCTCAACAGAATCTAAAGAAAATGAATATATTTCAAACATAGCCCTGTTAGTCATTCAAACAACATCAAAAACAGAAAACTTAGCTGGCCCTTTCTCTCCCAGCTTGGCTATTCCTGGATTCTTAGCCCTGGTCTACAGTAGGAGTTGAGGTCGAATTTAGCAGTGTTAAATCGATTTACCCCTGCACCCATCCACACGACGAAGCCCCTTTTTTCCACTCTTAAAATGGATTTCTTTACTCCACCCCTGACAAGGGAGTTAGCACTGAAATCGGCCTTGCCAGGTCAAATTTGGGGTACTGTGGACGCAATTAGATGGTATTGGCCTCTGGGAATTATCCCACAGTGCTCCATTGTGACTGCTCTGGACAGCACTCTCAGCTCAGATGCACTGGCCAGGTAGACAGAAAAAGGCCCGCGAACTTTTGAAGCTCATTTCCTGTTTGGCCAGCGTGGCAAGCTGCAGGTGAGTGCAGAGCTCATCAGCAGAGGTGACCATGCAGAGCTCATCAGCAGAGGTGACCATGATGGAGTCCCAGAATCGCAAAAGAGCTCCAGCATGGACCGAACGGGAGGTATGGGATCTGATCGCCGTATGGGGAGAGGACTCCGTGCTATCAGAACTCCGTTCCAGTTTTCGAAATGCCAAAACATTTGTCAAAATCTCCCAGGGCATGAAGGACAGAGGCCATTACAGGGACCTGAAGCAGTGCCGCGTGAAACTTAAGGAGCTGAGGCAAGCCTACCAGAAAACCAGAGAGGCAAACAGCCGCTCCGGGTCAGAACCCCAACCATGCCACTTCTATGATGAACTGCATGCCATTTTAGCCACCACTACCCCAACTGTGTTGTTTGACTCCTTCAATGGAGATGGAGGCAACACGGAAGCAGGTTTTGGGGATGAAGAAGAAGATGATGTTCATGATGAAGTTGTAGATAGCTCACAGCAAGCAAGTGGAGAAACCAGTTTTCCCGACAGCCATGAACTGTTTCTCACCCTGGACCTGGAGCCAGTACCTCCCAAACCCACCCAAGGCTGCCTTCTGGACCCACCAGATGGAGAAGGGACCTCTGGTGAGTGTACCTTTTAAAATAGTATATATGGTTTAAAAGCAAGCGTGTTTAATGATTAATTTGCCCTGGCATTTGCAGCTCTCCTGGATGTACTCCCAAAGCCTTTGCAAAAGGTTTCTGGGGAGGGCAGCCTTATTGCGTCCTCCATGGTAGGACACTTTACCACTCCAGGCCAGTAGCACGTACTCGGGAATCATTGCAGAACAAAGCATTGCAGTGTATGTTTGCTGGCATTCAAACAACATCCATTCTTTATCTCTCTGTGTTATCCTCAGGAGAGTGATATTATTCATGGTCACCTGGTTGAAATAGGGTGCTTTTCTTAAGGGGACATTCAGAGATGCCCGTTCCTGCTGGGCTGTTTGCCTGTGGCTGAACAGAAATGTTCCCCGCTGTTAGCCACAGGGAGGCCGGAGGGGCTAGCCATGTGGTAGGGGGAGGCAAAATGCGACCTTGTAACAAAAGCACATGTGCTATGTATGTAATGTTAACAGCAAGGTTTACTGTGAAAGAGTGTACCCATTGTTCTATAAAATGTGTCTTTTTAAATACCACTGTCCCTTTTTTTTTCTCCACCAGCTGCATCCACAGGATGTGGATGGCTAGCAGTCCTACTGCACCGTCTGCTGCCAGCCAAAGATGTAAAAGATAGCTGGAGTGGATCAAAACAAAGACACTCCCACAACATTTATATGAATGGCACCTTTCATTATTAATATCTAGAGTGGGGCAGATAACTGATTTTTTTATTTGGTGGCATTTCTGAAAAAGAGAAAAAGAAATCCATTCAAGTTGAACCAAACTGAAATGTTTAGCAAATCAAAACCTTGTGACATTTTCATTTTGCATCAAACAAAACAGTTTGGTTTTCATATTTGTTAATAAAAGCAAAGGAAATGAAGGACGTCTCATAAAACTAAAGTGGAGATGGAGCACCCTCCCCATTCCCAATAGCTCAGTGAACCCAGGCCTCCACCTACCCAGGTGAGTGCCCTAACCAGCAGGTTGATTGGCTGTTCTGGAGATGGGTTTCTCTTAATCTCGCCTGTTGAAGTTGTTCCCTCTTCCCCTCAGGTGAGTGCCCTGTCCCTGGGGCTAAAGATCATTAGCATACCACCATCCCCACCACCTCTTCTTCTATGATAGGTGACATCTCCTCTTCTAAAGTTCCCAGTGAGTCTAGTCTGAAAAGCACCAAACTTTTTGCTATTTTTCATTTTGGCTTAAGCAGTTTGCCAAAACTGATATGAATTGGTGACACATTTTGATCGACTAAAATCTTCCTTTTTCAGCAAAAAAATGTTGATCCACCATTAGCCACAGTGAGTCAGCTTCTCACTGCATGGTGCCAGCACCTGCTAGCAGGGGCAGTCAGTAGAAGATCCCTGTCAAAAATCAACATTTCAGATTCAAATATGAATAAGCACAAAAATGAGCCATCTGTGCACCACTCCACATTTGATGCCAAAACTAGGCCTGTTTGTCCATGGGGCTTGCTGTTCTAGACCCCTCCCAGACTGCAATCTTCTACCCACAGTTCCATAGAGGCAGTGCACCTAGAGGTAGATGCACAGGTTCAGAAAAGAATTAAACTTTTCCTGATTTATGGTTAGAATCATTTTGTTCTGGATGCTAAACAATTCACAGTTGCTGCTGGCAGTCACAGAGCAGCTACACTCTGTTGAGAGCCGTTTCTGGTCCCATGAAACAAGCACTGACTGGTGGGACTGCATCATTTTGCAGGTATGGGATGAGGAGCAGTGGCTGCAAAACTTTTGAATGTGGAAGGCCACCTTCCAGGAACTTTGTGCAGAGCTTTCCCCTGCCCTGCAGTTCAGCAACACAAACATGAGAGCTGCTCTAACAGTGGAGAAGCGAGTGGCAATCACTATTTGGAAGCTTGCAATGCCAGACAGTTACCAGTCAGTGGGGAATCAATTTGGAGTAGGTAAATCAATTGTGGGAACTGCTGTGCTCCAAGTGTGCAGGGTCATTAATAGACTTCTGCTACGAAGGGTAGTGAGTCTGGGAAATGTGCAGGACATAGTGGATGGTTTTGCCATGATGAGGTTCCCTCATTGCAATGGGATGGCATGCATATCCCCATCTTGGCACCAAACTACCTTGCCAAAGAGTACATAAACCAAAAGGGATACTGTTCAATGGTGTTGCAACTGCTGGTGGATCACAGGGGGCGTTTCACCGACAACAACGTAGGATGGTCGGGAAAGGTTCACGACAGGTGCATCTTTAGGAACTCAGGTCTGTTCAAAGAGCCGCAGTCCAGGACTTTCTTTCCAGACCCACAAATGAACATTGACGACATTGAGATGTCTACCCTTTGCTCACACCAGCCTACCTCTTGCTCCCATGGCTCATGAAGCCATACACCAGCCATCTGGACAGCAGTAAGGAACGGTTCAACTATAGGCTCTGCAACTGCAGACTGGTGCTTGAATGTGCCTTTGGTCATTTAAAAGGGCGCTGGAAAAGTTTACTTTTAAAAGTAAAAGTAAAAAGTTAAAATTAGTACTTTTAAAAGTTACTAATAAGGTTGGATCTTAGTGAAGAGAACATCCCCATGGTTATAGCTGCCTGTTGTGTGCTCCATAATATCTGTAAAAAGAAGGAGGGAAATTTTCCGCAGGGGTGGGCAGTTGAGACAGATTGCATGGCAGCCATTTTTGAGCAGCTAGACATGAGGGCAATAAAAAGATCACAGCAGGGGCGCTGCGTATCCGTGAGGCTTTGAAAAGCCGTTTCAATAATGAGTCACAGTAATGTGAGCTGCTTGTGCTTTCCCAAACCTTCACCTGGCTTGTATCACTGTCCCTGTAAAGCCAACCCCTCACCCAAGCCCACTGCTTCTACTCAATAAAGACCATGTATTTATTGAATCCATTTACTTTAATTAACAAACATAAGTAAAGAGGGAGAACGGGGGGGGAAAAGGTAACCTTGGGGATAAGGGGTTGTAAAGTTGGAAGGGGAGAAACATTTTCAGCTGTGTAACATAACACTGCATTCCAGACCATCAAAGGTCTGTGAATGGGCATCTTCTGTTCCTTGTACTCTCTCCCTGAGTTAAGTGAACGGATAATGGACGTTTCGTTCATGCCTCATGGAACCCTTGGGGGAGGGTGATTCTGCACCAGGCGATGCTGGCTGACAGTCCACCAGGGTCTACAGAGGGACTCTACCCTCCTGCTTCTGTTCCTGCAGTTCAAGCAGATGCCTCAACAGGTCTGCTTGGTCCCTCAAAATCCAAAGCATCTCATCCGGCGCCGCACGCTCTTGCTCATTGGAAGCTTTCCTGCTCTCCATGTCCATATCTTAACGTCTCAGACAGTGAAATCCTCCACGCTCTCAGCTCTGTGTCAGCTGTCCCGGAGGCGTTCATTATCTCGGTGAAATGTCCTCCCGCGTTCTCTTTCTCCTTCTAATCAGCAAAAGTCTGCTTTCAGGTGTTCATGACACACCGAAGGACACATTTCCAGCTGTCAGTCATGGGAAAAAATAAAGGAGCCACTGTACATGAATAAAATGTTTCCATAGCAAGGCCATTTTCATAAAAAACAAACAAACAAACAAAACCCTTATTACACTAGATGCAAGCCATAACATAATCAGAATCCGTAACCATTCATTGTGCCATTTTGCTGCTCCAGCCATGGTGAGTAGGCCCCCCTGGGTCATGGGTATCCGCACTTTTAATGAAGTTTATGGCAGGCTCATGTCGGGAGCAGAGGTAGCTAGTCGAACAATGGCCCTTCCCCATAGCACCATGGGAAAGCTGTTCACAAATGGGGCGGGGGGGCAACATTTTCACTCCCAAATTGCAGAATCTCTCATGTGGGGCCCCAGTCCCCTATCAGCCACTTTAAACTACTTGCTGGCTCATGCCGAGCACAGAAAAGGCACATTAGCGGCCACGTGGTTTGGCGATTTGGAATGTGCGGGGTTGGGGTGGGTCTACATGCCCTTTTTTTTTTTTCCTTGTAAGAGCACTTTTAATGAGAACTTCCCCCATTTCCCCTAGGTGAGCCTATCTGATATCAGTCGCCTGAGGGTAACAGAGGCGGAAAGGAAAGGAGATGCTGCAAGACTTTGGGTATAGACCCGGTCCTTATGCTGCTATGTTGTGTACCGCAATGATGCCTGCAGAATTAATTCAGGAGTTGAGTGGGAAAGTGTCCTACCATGGTGGAAGAAATAAGACTGCCCTTCCGTGAAACCTTCTGCAAAGGATTGCAGAGTACCTCCATGAAAGTTTCCTAGAGATATTCATGGAGGATTCCTGGGCTATCCCTGTCCACATAAACAGTCTTTTCCGTAGCTGGAGGGCCTCTTGTAAGCAGAGAACCACAGCACCTCGCTTTTTCTTCACAGTGAACATGCAATACCACCAAATGTGTGTTCCCGCTAAAGTTTAACTGGACTTTGATTGTAACTGTATACTCCCCAGCATCCTTCCCCAGGTGCCTTCCCCAGCATCACAGTCGGCCACCGTGAACTCCTGCAACCCAGAGGGCTCCAGGGTTAAAAATATTTCCTGGCTCTCGGGGAGAATGGATTCACCACTCACCTGTCTCCCATTCTCCTCCTCATCCTCCTCTTCTTCATCCACCATATTGTCTTCCTTTTGGTCCCTAGACTCACACACCTGTGAGGTGTCCACATTGCTTGTGGGGGTGCCGGTAAGGTCACCCCTGAGAATCGCACGCAGCTCGTTGTAGAAACGGCATGTGTGGGGTTCAGCACCAGAATGACTGTTCGCCTCCCTTGCCTTCTGTACGTTTGAGGAAGTTCTTTTATTTTCACATGGCACTGCTGTGTGTCCCTCGTGTAGCCCTTCTCCCCCATTGCATGAGCGATCTTTGCATAGATGTCAGCGTTTCTTCTGCTGGATTGGAGCTCTGCCTGCACAGACTCTTCTCCCCACACAGTGATGAGATCCACCACCTCCTGTGCAGACCAGGCTGGAGCGCGTCTGGGGTGTGTAGTCTCCATGATCAGCTGTGCTCAAGCTGGCATGCTCCAAGTGCTGATCAAACAGGAAATGGGAAATCAAAAAATCCCAGGGCTTTAGTTTCCTGTGTACCTGGCTGCAGTGCAGCGGAGTTGAGAATGATATCCAGAGCGGTCACAGATGAGCATTGTGGGACACCACCTGGAGACCAATTAAGTCAAATGACACAATGCTGCGTCCGCGCTACCTCGCAGTTGACTCATGAAAATCTAATTAAGCGCTACACCTCTCTGAGAGGTGGATTACAGAAGTCAACATTAGAGGCGACTTAGGTCAGCGTAAAGGACCCGGTAGCGTAGACACATACATTAACAGGTCGACTTAAGGCAGCTTCCTTCAACCTAACTTTTTAGTGTAGACAAAACCTCAGTTCTGTAAAGAATGCTAATGACTGAGCTGGTGCATGTGTAAGCTCTGTTAGCATGCTTATACTGGGAATGCTAATCACAGCAAGGTATCAGTAAATCTAGGAGCTAAACAAAAAGGGTTAGGGAGTGCAAAGTGCTGGCAGATAGGCCTTTTGCCAGAAATGTTGGAGCGAGAAAAAATCTTCCACTATTACATGGCACTATATGAAATATGTTTATTCCCTCCTGAGAAACCTGCTCCATTGTGGGCATGAATCCAGCAAGGAAACTTCTATACACATAGGATATTCTCCATTTTACAGAACTGTAAATTACACAAGCACACAAAAATCACTCACACAGAGCAACTGAGTCCAATCATTAGTGACTGCTCCCAACAAGTAACTACAATAAGTGCTTGCTACATTGTTAACACAGCAGAAGGTGGCAGCATGCTGCACTTACAGAGACCCCAATGAATAAAAGAGAAGCTATTATGAACATGAGGGTCTGTTCCTTAGTTTTATTTTTAAAGAAGGTCCCTATCACACTGTGTTAAAGCTAGAGCAGAGACAAAAAGGGCAAAAAACCACATAAAGCCTATTGTGCAGTTGAGACGTTCCAAAATAGAAGTGCCATGGTAATTACACAGAAAACCATGACAATTAAATCAGTTCAGTGAACACAAATTAATTATTACCATTTTCTGCACAGTCACTAAATTGGCAACAAATGCAAAACCTTACTTTAGATCTGTGATGGACAGAGAAAGATAGAGATATATTCTTAAATATCTTAGATGTTTTAAATTTCTATTGTTGTTGGAGAAACATGATGTATCATGTATGTACATGAAACCCCAAGAAATTATTTTAGCTCCTTTAAAATGGAGTACATGAAACTGTTACCTGCCAGGAGAAGGATGTGACTTATTTGTACATCATTTCCAGGCAATAACATTGCCGTGCAGGAAATAGTAATTGGCAAGCTCATATCATTACTGGGTTCTGGAGAAAGTTCTGATTCTCATATCAAGTTCTGTCTGAACCTTTCAGAACTAAATCTGCAACCATAAAGAAACTCACTAGGGTTTTAGATTTTCATGAAAGCACATCTCAGGTTGGGCCAGACCAGTCAATCTAGCTCCCTTCTTAATTCTCAGCTGATGGACAGCTAGCCCACTTCCCCCCTCATATTTTTTTGGCAAGAGCTGGTACGCTGTTCCAATAATTAACTACCCTCACTGTTAAAAGTTTGCCCATTGAGTCATTATGCTATGTCTGCTAAATTAATGAGCTGTAGCCAATGATTTTAGTGTATTATTCATTTATTGTGTGATGTTATAATTAATTAACATGTCATGTCATACATAATCATTGTATATAATCATTGTATGCTAAACAGAGTTAAACTGTAGGATTATTAGATTGATCAGAATTTAGAAGGAATAATTATGCATTAAATATCTAAGTAAGGATGGCTGAAACCCAAGACCTATAGGCTGTGGCCTGTAAAGTTTTATTTTAGCTATTTTAGGCCTTGGTGATAAGAAATGCTAACATAAGTAAGTGACCAAAGAATAACCCGATGCCATAAGATTATGGGAAAAGAGATACAAGGAGTAATACTGCAGAAGAATAGCTGGAAGATCATTTTAAATCACAAAAAATGCTTGAAAGGCACATCTGTCTCTCACGTGTCTTAGCCACAGGACACAGGTTGTGCATCAATGCTAATAAGAATAAAAGGAACTCTACACAACCTATAGGAACTGGTGTACCTCTAGTTTCTAGGGGACACCAGACAATAAGGAAAAAGAGGGTTGACACTTTCGTTTACATGTGCTGAATGTAGATATAGGCAGAATCAATAAAAAGGGGGTGCCCAGACTGGGAAAATTGAGCTTTCTACAGGAAAACTCCAACAGATATCATCCCTCTACTGATGATCAATCCACAAGAGACCCATCGACCCTAACACTATCTAGGAGGATGTGAGTATGTCTGTAGCTATAACTGGTGCATGGATATATCTAGCAGTTGTATGTACTGTGACATTCATAACTTCGATGGTAACTTTAAAAAAATATATATAGTGGACCTTGTTTTTGTGATTGTATGTGTTACTTGCCTATGCTTTCATGTGTTCCTATGAGCTTTAGACCTAAAACAGGCAGAAATAACTGTTAAACTTGACAGGTTTCAGAGTAGCAGCCCTGTTAGTCTGTATTCGCAAAAAGAAAAGGAGGACTTGTGGCACCTTAGAGACTAACAACTTTATTTGAGCATAAGCTTTCGTGAGCTACAGCTCACTTCATCGGATGCATGCAGTGGAAAATACAGTGGGGAGATATTATATACACAGAGAACATGAAACAATGGGTTTCATGGTTGTTCTCTCTTGGGACTGAGAGAGGCCAGACAGAAATCCATCTTCTCCAACCCATCCTAATCCAAGTCTCCAATATTGCAACCAGTATAGGTAAGCCAGGCAAGGCGGATTAGTTTATCTTTTGTTTTATGTGAATTTTCCCTGTGATAAGAGGGAGGTTTATTCCTGTTTTCTGTAACTTTAAGGTTTTGCCCAGAGGGGGATCCTCTGTGTTTTGAATCTGATTACCCTATAAAGTATTTTCCATCCTGATTTTACAGAGATGATTTTTACCTTTCTTTTTTTTTAATAAAATCCTTCTTTTAAGAACCTGACTGTTTTTTCCATTGTTCCAAGATCCAGGGGTTAGGGTCTTTGATGATTTTTGTAACCAACTGGTTAGGATATTATTTTCAAGCCTTCCCAGGAAAGGGGGTGTGTAGGGCTTGGGGGATATTTTGGGGGAAGATGTCTTTCCCTGTTCTTTGTTTAAAACGCTTGGTGGTGGCAGCATACTGTTCAAGGACAAGGCAAATTTTTTAACCTTGGGAAAGTTTTAACCTAAGCTGGTAAGAATAAGCTTAGGGGGGGTCTTTCATGCGGGTCCCCACATCTGTACCCTAGAGTTCAGAGTGGAGAAGGAACCTGTTCTCTATGTATATAAAATCTCCCCACTGTGTTTTCCACTGCATGCATCCGATGAAGTGACCTGTAGCTCATGAAAGCTTATGCTCAAATAAAATTGTTAGTCTCTAAGGTGCCACAAATACTCCTTTTCTTTTTTGTTAAACTTGAGACTGTAGCCGCCAGAGTTGAACCCTCGGTGGTGTAATATAACATCACTAAAATTACCTTTAAATAAAAATAAAGGCTACAGAGCTCTCTACTATCAGAAATCTATTGCTCAGGTTGGTACCGTTAAGTCCATGAATATGTCACCTCTTAACCATCTCTTGGATAAACTAAATAGATTGAGCTTCTTTATTCTTTCACTGTAAGGCAGGATTTTCCAGAACTCAAAATATTCTTGTAGCTCTTTTGTGAACCCTTTCCAACTTGTCAATGTCTTTGTTTAAAGCATAGCCATCAGAACTGGACTAAGTGTTCCAGTAATACCTTCAAGCAGTAATAATGCCTCCCTACTTCTCCCCTATATTCCCCTGCATAAACATGCAACAATTGCATTTGCTGTCAGAAGCACATTACTTCGCACTGGGAGCTCATTTTCAGTTAGACACCATGACTCCAAGACACTTTTGAAGTCTAGGCTTTCCAAAATGCATTCTCACATCCTAGAAGTATGATCTATATTCTGTGTTCCTAGAAAGATGAACCTTGCATTTAGCTCAATATTAAAATGCATGTTGTTCATGTAAGCCTAGCGTCACAGGTGCTGGGACTAAGGGTGCGAGGGGTGCTGCCGCACCCCCTGGCTTGAAGCGGTTTCCATTATATACAGGGTTTAAAGTTTGGTTCAATGGCTTTCAGCACCCCCACTACACAAATTGTTCCAGCCCCCCTGCCTAGCTTGCCAGGCGATCCAAATAGTTCTGTAGAAGTGACCTATCCTCATTATTTACCACATCACGAATTTTTGATCATCTGTAAACTTCATCAGCAATGATTTTATATTTTTCTTCACATCATTGATAAAGATATTGAACAGCATCTGGCCAAGAACAGCTCTTTGTCCTCACTAGAACGTCCCCATTGAATGATAATTCACCATTTCTAATAATGCTTTGCTATTTAACAAGTTAACCAGTTTTTAATCCATTTACTATGTGCTATCTTGATTTTGCATAGTGCTATTTTTTTTAATCAGAATGTCGTGACGTATGAAGTTAAATGCCTTCCAGGAGTCTAATTCTATTACATCAACTCTGTTACCTTTATCAAACTTGTAATAAAAAAAACCCAATGTCACACACTTGACAAGACCTATTTTGTATAATACCATGTTGACTGGCATTATTTATACTATGTTTAATTATGTGTTGATTGGAACCCATATCAGTCCTTCCATGATTTTGCTTAGGACTGATGTCCAGCTAACCAGCCTACTATTACCCAGGTCACCCCACTTATCCTTTAAAATACTGGTGCAACATTGTTAGCTTTTATTCAGGTCTCTGGAACTTCCCCAGTATACCAAAATTTGTTAAATCAGATCAATGGCTCGGGGAGCTCATCAGCCAATATTAATAAAACTCTTGAGTTATTCAGGCCTGCAGATTTAAAAATATTTAATTTTAGCCGATATTGTTTAAGTACTTTATTTATATGCTGCAGTTCTACAGAATCCTGCTTTTCATCTTGCGTACGGAGCTTTAATTGATGTATTCATTTATTTGGTGAGAGGAATGCTAAAAGGTACAGTGAGTTTAGTTTTGTGACACCAAGAAACGAAATGCAACATGTTCAAAATTTCCCATCACAACTAAGCCTCCAAAATTTCAACAGTACTAAATTCAATCCTTTTCTTCCCAGGTGGACAATGCTGAGGAACGCAGGCTATAAGGGAAAGACACAGCCTGTTTTACATCTCAAGTGACCTCCTCTGGTAGATTCAAGGAGTGGACTTGAATTGTATCTATGCCAAAAAGCAGTATTGCAGTAAAGGGATGAAAGAGAAGGAGGAATTTAAAATTGGCAATACAATTAATAAATTGTAGATGTAATTCCACATCTATAATTATAATAAATTTGTTACTTCATATTTGTGCTACTGGTCTTTTCTTAAAACATTCTTCCTATTACAATTCTGCAAAGGTCCAATCTTCTTAAATGAAAAGAACCTCTATTTCTGGTTTCCTGCTTCTGGTTGCCCTCTGTTTTGTGTTCTTTCAACTTTACTTCTTGAAATAAATTTCTTTTACTGTTTTTTCAGCTACTGGAGTCTGGGTTGAATTCATCTGAGGTCACATAGCTGAATGCATGTGTTATTAATCTAAAGAGGGACCTGCTAGTACCGGTCTTCATAATGATATGTAATAGCACTGATGCTTTGTTTAGCATGTCTGATTTTTTTATATCTTCAAAACTGTCATGAACATTTTAATTTAAACTCTCTTTTTCTTCCCACACCTCCTCAAAAAAAGTGATCAAGTGCCTTAAAAGTAGATTTAGAAAAATTTAATGTTATTCCAAACCACACTTCATCTTAGTTTCATAAGCAGTGCCTCTTAACGGGCACCAGCATTGATTAATACTGAATAGCTAATTCCATATCATTTTAGGAGGTACCCTACTAGAGCACAGAGAATAAGAGAAATTCATCTTATCTCTATTTCAGCTTACATGGTTTAGCAGTTCCTGTTCCATCATCAGTAAGGTCCCAAAACAAGCCCTCTGTGCTCATATTTATGTTAATCACTACGCATTTAATCTCTGAAGTGGATTTATCCTCAGACAGCCGCACTGTAGTTTTCACCTGCTATTATACCAAGCCCTTTTAGAAGAAGTGCTTCCAAGATGTAACAAAAATGGAGAACTAAAGTATGACTTATAGTTAGGAAGACTTTGGAAAAAGATTCAGGGCAGGGCAATTGTCTGCAGGCAGACAAGTGGCTTAAATATATTGGGGGGAAATTCTTCTCTCACATCCACATAGCAGATCTCTGCGCTGATATTCAGCTCTTCCAATAAACATAGATCTCTCATTTGGGAAGATATCCACTGTGTAAGTCTGAGAGCTGAGTTTTGCCCTTTGCTTGGTACCATGGCAATGCTACTTAGGGCTTTTACATGAGAAATAAAATGATCTTATCATAACTATTCGCAGTTAAACACTATTTTATAGCAGCTCCTTGGCCATGATTCATCACAGGGTTACCTCCAGTTTTATGCCACAGTAACTCCATAAAACAGGAATAATACAATGGTGAATCAGCTGCCTTGTCTGAAAAACAGTGTAAAATGACAAGTTCTTTAAAAGTAAATAATATTGTGTCTACTAACACTGACTACTTTTAGATTTAAAATTGCTGTTCACTACGTACAATATGTTCATTTCAGTGTGAATAGTTTTTAGTGCTAAATTTCTGTGATAAATACAGCACCGAGCAGACCTAATTATTACAGACTGCACTAATTACCATAAGAAGTTACACTCCAATAGTATTCTGGGTAGACAACAACTCTTCCAGTCTCAGGCCTCTCCTCATTAAGCCCCAATTAGTATGATAAATGAAGAGGGTGATTTGGTTACAGCCCACATTGACAGTGCTTGTTTATCACAAAAGGGAAAGAAAAAAAAACAGAGGTTAGGAAAAAAAGATTTAATACCTAATAAGTAATAATTGTTAATAACAACATCTCAGTCAACTGCAAACAAAGCAGAAGGAGAACTATGTCCAGGTGTTCCTTAACTGCTGCAGCGGAGAGCCAGCATGGCCTTTACCCCAAAATAAACCTCTGCATTAATGGGAAATATTTCAGCTTGCCATCTAAAATCCTGCTTGTCCTTGAAAGGAGTGCTACAATGTGCATGGGCTGCAGGTATTTAGTCTGAAGCTTGTGCGCGTAGTCATCCCCAGTAAGGCAGTTACAATGCTAAAGGCCTGTGGAGTGCATCTATAATGATTCTGTCATTCTCAAGTAGCTTTCAGAGCAGTAGCTACCGGCCCATAGAGTGCTAGACAGCACTTGTGGCTCTGAATTCTTTAAAACACAATAAGAAAAGGAGTCCTTGTGGCACCTTAGAGACTAACCAATTTATTTGAGCATAAGCTTTCGTGAGCTACAGCTCACTTCATCGGATGCATGCAGTGGAAAATACAGTGGGGAGACCTATGAGACAGAGAAAATGAAACAATGGGTGTCACCATACACACTGTAAGGAGAGTGCCTTTTGGTATGATGTCCATCTGTTTGCATTTGGAGAGGAAGATGATGTCTGTCTGTATCTGTACGAGTTTTTTCATGAAGTTGATAGATTTCCACTCCATACGGCTAAATTCAGTACCTTGCATAATGACAGGTTTCAGAGTAGCAGCCGTGTTAGTCTGTATTCGCAAAAAGAACAGGAGTACTTGTGGCACCTTAGAGACTAACCAATTTATCTGAGCATAAGCTTTTGTGAGCTACAGCTCACTTCATCGGATGCATTCAGTGGAAAATACAGTGGGGAGACCTATACACGCAGAGAAAATGAAACAATGGGTGTCACCATACACACTGTAAGGAGAGTGCCTTTTGGTATGATGTCCATAAAACTCGTACAGATACAGACAGACATCATCTTCCTCTCCAAATGCAAACAGATGGACATCATACCAAAAGGCACTCTCCTTACAGTGTGTAGGGTGACACCCATTGTTTCATTTTCTCTGTGTGCATCCGATGAAGTGAGCTGTAGCTCACGAAAGCTTATGTTCAAATAAATTTGTTTGTCTCTAAGGTGCCACAAATACTCCTTTTCTTTTTGCGAATACAGACTAACACAGCTGCTACTCTGAAACCTGTCATTAAAACACAATGAATTAGAAGAGACCAGTGTGAGACATGCAATTAGGCAGAGGTCAAAGAAAACAGATTCCAAAACGCAGCATTATATAATTATTATTTCACTGCAACCTTTCTCTGCCTACCTAACATTTTCAACTTCCTCACTCTGCCTCCCATCAAAAAATAGCCCAGAATGACTACACTGGGGAAGGCGGGGTCAGTGTTCCTTTCCTAGGAGTGAGTGCCCAGAGCATTGCCAATGTAGTAGATAACAATCACATTGAGAACATTATTTTGCTTATAATTTACCAATTGCAAGATTGTTCTTTTGGAGGCATAAATACTTGTTTCTACACTGCTCTTACAGAAGGAAAGACAAATCACTGTGGTAGTCATGGGATATACATACAGGATCCTTCCTTACTTATATAAGGTGAAATTCACCCATGTACAAAGAGCCAGCACAAGGCTCACCAAATCCCACTGCTGACCTTCTGCACAGGGTCAAGTTTTGCCATGACTGCACATATCAGCTCGGACACTCTGCAAGCTATGATTTTGTTTCATATTTCAGAGCGGTTACCCAAATTCAGGATACCTGTGCATGTGCTTTCCTGCATAGGAATGCTTCCCTTCACTGGGACCTGTGTGTACTACATACATTCCTTCTAAGCAATATTAAAGTTATTAACCCATAACTTTTCCCACACACACACTCACACACGGCCAGGAACATTCAGATTGACAACAATTTTAGGAATCAGTTTGTTTTTTTTCAAGGAAAGAGCCAGAGGTGCCGACCTCATGGGTGCTCTGGGGCTCAAACATCCACACGGGGAACCAGGGGGGGGAGAGGGGGAATAGTGGGTGCTTAGCACCCAAGAGCCAGAGCTTGCATGTGGAATGTGATGAGTTCTGTGCTGCTAACAACTTCTATCCTTGGGGCAGGGAGTTGGTTTATGAACAAAAAGAAAAGGAGGACTTGTGGCACCTTAGAGACTAACCAATTTATTTGAGCATAAGCTTTCGTGAGCTACAGCTCACTTCATCGGATGCATTCCATGAATATAGCTCACGAAAGCTTATGCTCAAATAAAATGGTTAGTCTCTAAGGTGCCACAAGTCCTCCTTTTCTTTTTGCGAATACAGACTAACATGGCTGCTACTCTGAAACCTGTTTATGAACAGAGGCAGGGTGATTAAGGTAACAAAAGGCTTGTCATTAACTTTAATTAAGGATCCTTAGATGGTCCTGAAAGCATTCTCAGGCATTCCAGTTAAGAGATAGGAAACAAAGGCTAGGAATAAATGGTCTGTAACAGGGTGTCATTGGGCCCCACCTCAGTTCTGCCCTGCTTTACCCACAAACCAGCCAGAGACCTCTGCATTGGTGCAATCACCCGTGCTCTTTATTTACAGTTTACTTTCCCACCACTGTGTAACTACATTTTCAGTCTTACAGCCCCAGGGACTGCTAGCTCCTGCAGCCAGCAGACAAGAGCTTCCCACTCCCTCTAATTCTCTGGCTCCTCCTTTTCCTTTCTCCTTGGCTTTATGTAGCCCCAGGCTAATGAGACCAGTAGCTGTCCCCCATTTGCCAGTCAGTCCTGGACTTACTCAACCAGCTCCAATTCCTCTTCCTTGATTGGAGCTGGCGTGACAGAGGCCTGACTCAAATTTCCTTAGCCAGCACCCTGGCACACACCTCCCCCTTTATGAACCGCCAGGTTCATCCTTCCTCGTCCTTTCTGCCCCCTGCCAGTGGGGTTCATCCAGGGGAGTCTCTCCCCTTCTTTTGGGTGATCCCCAGTGTCATTTCCAGGGGGGTTCCTTCATTCCCCACCCACCGAAAGTACACTGTGTGGGGGGTGAACACCCCCATAGCTCTGCCGCCACCAACAGGTCCTCACACCAGTCACACCCTTGTGGGCATCCCTTCTCCGTTATCCCCTTTTCATCCAGTAGGGGGTTAGGGTTAATCCCGACTTTCTCCAGGATGCCCCTGGCCTTGGGTTCCCCCAAGCCACCAACTGGAGTCCATGTCTCCTCTCCTGGGAGTTGCGTTGTGGAGAGCTTTACCTTCAGTTGCCCCTTTTCTCCCTCTAAGGGGCTTGGGCTGGCCATCTCCCCTGCACCTCCTTCCCCTCTGTCTACCCTATCTGGGCTCTGTTGTCTAAGGTTTCCATGTTCGCTTCCCTGAGGACCCTGCTCCTCTTCTTCCCTGGGGCTTCCCAGTCTAGGGGTCCCTGCCCCCTTCTTCGGGGAAGCTTTCCCTCTGGGGAGAGGGCCCCAGTCCATACCCAATACAATGGGATACAGTAACCCCTCTACAACCCCGACCTGCTTCCATTTAAATCTGCCCCGCACTTCTTGGGGCACCTGGCATCCAGCAGTATTTCCTGTCCCAGTGGATACACTCCAAGGCCATCTGTGCACCTGGAATTATCCAGTGCAGTTTTATCAGCCACCTCTGGATGAACAAGCAGACTGAAGCTGTATCCACCAGACCCCTCTGGGGTTTCCTCCCCACCCTCACCAGGATAGTGGACTGCCTCTGCCCACTTTCCCGTGCTCCAGCATTAGTCCAGCTGCAAAATTCAGCCCAATCACATTCCATATCAGGGCAGTCTCCCTTTTATGTCCTGGCCGCCCGCACTGCCAGCAAACGATCACACCAGCTTTACTGGGAGCTCCTCAGGGTTCCTCCTCCTTCCTCTCTGGGCCTTTCCCAGGGAGGGGTTCCCTCAGCTTCTTCCCCAACTTTACGTCTTCATAGGGTCGGCACTCCCTTCAAGGGACGTCTGACTCCATGTATTCCTCAGTCAGCTTGACCGCTACATCGACCGTACTTGGCTGGTGTCGCCTGACCCAGACATTCTCGGGGAGGCCCTGTAGCAATTGTTCTACATCATTATTTCCCCCACCATTTGCATCTTGGGACTCAGCCAGTGGGTGGCCCAATCCATCATTCTCTGGGTGAATGCCCGGGGCCCCACCTCATGGTTCCGTGCCTGTTTGTCTCTCAGTGCCATGTAGGCTGTCTGAGCTTCGCCCGCCAGGTAGGGAAGGCATCCAGTTCATCTGCCAGGCCCATTTTACAAAGTCCCACGCCTGGGGGCCGGGTGCCATCCCCCATCATGGGACTCACCATTCGTTGCAGGAGTTGCTGCCGCATGCTGGCCTGCTCTCTTATGAAGTCCTGTAGGCGTTTTTGCTGTTCTGCCTGCAGGGTTAGCAAGGCCCATCTATTGGCCTGGTGGGACTGCTGGAAGCCTTGCAGGGCCTTCTGCATCTGCTCCTGCTGCTTTATGAGCCATTACAACTACGTTCTGGATTCTGGATCCTGGACAAGCCCCCACGTATAACAAGGTGTCACTAGGCCCCCCTCAGTTCTGCCTCTGCTGTGCCCACAGACCAGCCAGAGATCTCTGCGTTGGTGCAATCACCCATTCTCTTTATTTACAGTATACTTTTCCACCATCTTCTAGCTACACACAGTTTCAGTATTACAACCTCAGGGACGGCGAGCTCCTGAAGCCAGCAGAGAAGAACTCCTACTCCCTCTAATTCTCTGGCTCCTCCCTTTCCTTCCTCAGCTTCTTTCCTGCCAGCCTTTATGTAGCCCCTGGCTAACAAGGCCAGCAGCTGTCCCCCGCTTGCCAGTCAGGCCTGGGCTTACTCAACCAGCTCCAATTCCTCTTTCTTGATAGGAGCTGGTGTGGCAGAGGCTTGGCTCCAATTTCCTTAGCCAGCACCCTGTCACATGGTCCTTTCAGAATGGAGATGTAACCCACACACCTCCTGGGTGTGTTCTGTCCCATCTAGCGGCACCGAGACCACTTAGAGAGAGAGATTATGAGTCTGCTCTACAGTCTTAGCTAACAGCCAGTCGGCTTTTAGCTCATGTGGTAGAGGGTCATGCACTAAGAGGTGTGTGGGTTACATACTTCCCCTAGCTGAGGAAGTGCGTCCCGAGCTTCAGAGACTTTCCAGTTGAAATCCCAGATGAGGCCCCACTTGTAAGGCCAACAGACCCCGGTCGTCGGTGGGCAGGATCGAACCTGGGAACTCTGGAGCTTAGTGCATGAGCCTCTACTGCATGACCTAAAAGCCATATGCCTGTTAGCTAAGGCTGTAGCGCAGACTCATAATCTCTCTTTCTCGCCCCCACTAGATGGGACAGAACACCACTCCCAGGAGGTGTGTGGGTTACAGAGAGAAGTAAATAGTGGTATCTCCCAGGGGCTTGTACTGGGACAAGTGCTGTTCAACATATTAATAAATTATCTGCAAAAAGGGGTAAACAGTGAGGTGGCAAAGTTTGCAGACGACACAAAATTACTCAAGATAGTTAAGTCCAAAACAGACTGTGAAGAGTTTCAAATGGATCTCACAAAACGAGATGACTTGGCAACAAAATGGCAGATGAAATTCAATGTTAAATGCAAAGAAATACACATGGCAAAATATAATCCATTCACAATTATACATACATATGATGATGCCTAAATTAGCTCTTACCCATCAAGAAAGAGATCTTGGGCTCACTTTCAGTATTCTAGAAGCAGTATGTTTCCAGAGTACTGCAAATGAACAAGAATCCTTCTCATTGTGTCTGTATCATCCTGAACTCATTCTCCAGCATTAGAAGACTTAAAAATTATCTCCAGTCATCAATGGGACAGACACAACTGAATAATGTAGCTGTCCTTAATGTGCATCAAGACAATACCAGGGAACTAGATGTGAATAAGATTGCTGGCAGTTTCATCCAGAAAGCTACAGTGAGACATAATGTCTTTAAACTGGGATGTTAGTGAAGACAGTTTGTAGGTGATTACAATGATTTTAATAAACCATAATTCATGATAATGTAACTATGTAGTTCATAACAATTTAATCATTATTAAAATAGCAAAGATACCAATGATAGACACATTCAGTAACTAGAATATGAAAGAAGTGTATAAATATGCTGAAAATAGCCTCCTGCCAAAGCTGGCAGAGTGCCCCTTCCCCCCCTGAAAAAAAAAACACACACACACCTCTTCAAAAGCACCCACTGCCAAAAACAAAAGTCAGCGCCTATGGAAAGAGCACCCTTTCCCAGTGTCATGTGGATTCTGACGACTCTCAGGAGGTTATCATCTCTTGTCACCAAAAGAAAAGACTCATTTATTCCTGTCAGTTGTCTTTTACGAGCATGTCATTTATACGATCCCTTTATAGCACATGTTGATAAATTGTATAGTCAATTGTTTGTCCACACTTTGGTTCATTATGAAATATATTCAAGGGACCAAATAACCAGTGTCAGTTAGATTTATTGCTCAAAGCAAATAATAATGTAGGACAGGGAAAAGGTTCTATATGATGCTGGTTTCCGGGAAGCCATCTCGGGCAGCGACGTCACATTCACCTTACGCAGAAGGTGTGTTCTCAGACTTACACATTTCAGCTGGTATTATTTATATGGTGATTTTACAAGTTACACATCTCTTAACACATCACTAAAATCCAACCCATCAGTCTGTCCCAGTTCCCTAGCTTATTCTGTTCTTTCCTTATCTTTGTTTTGGATACTAGCATTCCAAGTACTGGTCTGTGAAAGTATTTCCCTAGCTTGTACTAAGACATAGAATGAATGTATCTTGATTTTCACGAGTTTCCTATTTGCTTATGCCAAAAGCCTTTTTCAGCAAATGCACGGCTTTATGGGATACTTCGTGTAAGTGAACAGGATTATGGAAGAGGCAATTTTAGGCTATATCACTGTTGCAATATTTGGCTTAATGTTATTGGTGCTTAATGCATATATGTCTTTTATCTGGTCAGGAAGATAGATGGGCATAGCTTAAGCTGTCATGCATATAAATGTGAGTACTGACTAATATATACTGGCTAGCATATATATATCTGTGTACACATATACATCACATTAATAAAATGTTAATATTAATATGTATTATACAATATATATATATCTGTGTACACATATACATCACATTAATAAAATGTTAATATTGTATAATTGTATAATACATATTAATTAATAAAATGTTAAAATTAATATGTATTATACAATTATACAATATTAACATTTTATTAATGTGATGTATATGTGTACACAGATATATATATATTGTATAATACATATTAATATTAACATTTTATTAATGTGATGTATATGTGTACACAGATATATATATGCTAGCCGTATATATTAGTCAATACTCACATTTATATACATGACAGCTTAAGCTATGCCCATCTATCTTCCTGACCAGATAAAAGACTATCATCCTTCAAATATACCTTTTTTACTGTTCGTAAGGTTGCATTGAAAATCATTTTGATTTTTAACATGTCCAACCTTCCAACTTAAAGATATCTTCAAACACATGCAGTGGCCAATTTCTTTCTCCATGCAACTCCCCGCATTCCTCACACCTGTCCAAAAAAAATTGTAACAGTGCAAGACAGTTCCCAGACTGCAGGACTAAATTGGAGGACATTTCTGTAATCAGCCTGGAATACCCATAAGTAAGTGAGAGAATAAGACTCATCTTTTTACATATCCCCTGTTGACAAAAAGTGAGAACCATTAAAAACCTTTTATTTTCCCCAACGGGTTCCTTTCTATTTTTGCTGAAATCTTAAGGAACTGTCAGTTTTCTCTTCTTTTCTTTAAAAAAGTACCTCTACTCAGGCAAGAATATATCATCCACACATAAGAGACTTAGAAACATGACTTACATTCAGCAATAAAAACAAACCATTACATTATTGGATGCAAAATAAACAACCCACCATCAAAACATCCCCAAACCCTCCCTCTGTGGTAGAAAATGATAATGCAACTCTTATCTCCATCCTTTCCCCTCCCCATGAGATTTCATAGGGTGGAAATCAATGCAGAATTTGGCCCTAACACTTACTGTATGATATAGAATCTAAATCGGTAACTTTCACACAAATAACTGAAATACGTGCTCGTGGTCTCCTAAATCCAGAGTATTAAGCACAAGCAGGTTTTTCTAATCAGATCAGATTTATTTTTTAATCCTGTGATACACTAGTGACTCAAATTCCTGTTATTTAAAAGTAGCTAGAACGGTGTGGAGTTATGTTGTATGGAGGCTGTTTTCTCTGCATTTGAGAGCCCACTTTCTAATGGCTGCACACAAAATAATAACAAATCTTAGCTGAAAACCTGTGTGTGTAGGTACAGACAAGGGACCACGTTTAAGTCATTTTTATAAATGCCTGGCCTAAGGAATGTTTATCAAGCACTACATTTTTATATGAGGCTGATAAAATGACTTACTGTAGCTCTAAATCTGGTTGAGTTGGCCGGCACTTTGCAAGTTGATGACAGAGCACACCAGCTTGAAAATTATTTGGTATAAAGACATAAGTGTCATTTTTAATACACCACTTGCTGAAGAAGGGGAGATCTTTTTTTCTTCACCAACTACATCAGAGAATGTTTAATGAGACAAATGACAAATCAGAGGTACCGTCACGCTCAGTGCAGTCCATGCACACAGTAAACTCCCATTGAAGACAATGTAAATTTTGTAAGAATAAGAATTGCAGGTTTCAGAGTAACAGCCGTGTTAGTCTGTATTCGCAAAAAGAAAAGGAGGACTTGTGGGACCTTAGAGACTAACCAAATAAATAAATTGGTTAGTCTCTAAATTGCAGGATTGGAACCTACAAGCAGATTAACAAAGGGGATGTCTTATGCTCGGATATTTTAGCATTGCACTTGGACTCATTGTTGAGCATGAGGTTGAAGGTCACGTGACAAAAAAAACCTGAGGATTACATACACCTTGAAGTGCTGATGACTATAAAAAGGCCATACCCAAATTTTCTACCATAAAAACAAAGGAAGAGCTTAAGGGCTTGTCTACATGGGACACTTAGTGCACAGTAAGCTAGGTTGTGAATTTAAAGCATGCTAGCTACTTTGTGTTTCATTAGCAAAGAGTGAAGCCAAAGGCAAGTTAAATTGAATGAATGGAGCTTTTATTAAACCATGTGGGCAGCTCTGAAGGTGAGCTGCTGCCAACCTATTTCCATACACTCCTTGTTTTCCTGGTATCCAGACCATAACAATCCCTCCAGGGAACATGGACCCTCTGACTCCATTTCCACAGATCAGGATACATTTCCCCTATTTTACAAATATTTTAGTATAATCATTAAAAACAAATAATTAACCCCCCCACCCTCAATCCATGTCCTTCAGTCAGAGGTTGCTAGCACACCACTGGGCTGGAGTCCCATCTTTACCACAGACTCAGCTGGTTACATAATTTTTGAGATCATTTGATCTCTTTAACAGATGACCACACTGGGAGTGGCCTATTGCTGTCTCTCTGTCTCCTGTCTCTGCAAACTAACTCTCTGTAGAATCTCCTCCCTTCTTGTGGGGTGACCTACAGATGGTTTTCCATCTCTCCATTCTATGATGGTCTCTGTATCTCTGTAGGCTCTCTTGGTGATGTGTCTGCTGGCTCGCAAGTGTCTCCTGCTCCTTCAGATCTCTCGTGTCTCTCTTGTGTAATTACCTCATGAGACCTGGGTGCCTCTGCAACCCTCACGACTCCTTTAGTCCACTCTTTCTGGTGTCTCTCTAGTGGTTATATTCTCACAGCAGTGCTTGTCTCCAGGGCTAGCAGGTCCTTGCCTGACCTGCTGTACTCCAGCACCTGCTTTCCCTGACTGTCAGCCATCTCCTCTCAGTGGTATCTGGTAGCAACAGGTCTCCCCTCATGGGCAGCAGGGTTTTGGTCCTTTGCCCCATCAATGTCTGCGCTGGACTGTTTTGGCACCCTGTGATGGGGTTTTCCTGTGTGCCAAAAATGCTAACAAGGGGTCTGAACCAGAAGAAACCGTCTTTTAGCTGGTTTCAGAGTAACAGCCGTGCTAGTCTGTATTAGCAAAAAGAAAAGGAGTACTTGTGGCACCTTAGAGACTAACCAATTTATTTGAGCATAAGCTTTCGTGAGCTGCAGCTCACTTCATCAGATGCAAGTGAGCTGTAGCTCACGAAAGCTTATGCTCAAATAAATTGGTTAGTCTCTAAGGTGCCACAAGTACTCCTTTTCTTTTTGCGTCTTTTAGCTGTTTTCACAGCTGATCCCACCTTCCCATTACTTTGTGGATATGCTGGGGAGGAGGCGTAGTGGTCAAACTTCCATTTGTGTGAAAATTCCTTGACTTCTTCCAAGGCAAACTGGAGTCCATTGTTGGTGAATTCAGTGTTCTGAATGACATATCTCTTTGGTTTACCAATCACTGACTTGATTCTTATATCAGGCAGGGCACCGGCCCCCCAAAAATTTAAAAAGTAGTCTACTGTAATCAAGTACTGCTTTTCATTGGCGGTAAATAAGGCTGCTGCCACCTTTTCCCATAGTTGGGTGTGCAGCTCATGTGGTAACAGTCTTTCTGCTGGTGGTTATCACACTCTTCTATCAAGGATCAGAGCTGTGTAGTCATTCCAGGCCAGTAAACACACAGCCATCTCAGACAGCTGCCAGTGCCCAGCTGTAAAGCATGTATTTTATGGATGACATCCTTATGTGATGAGCCGGGGACAACAGCTCTCTGTTCTTGAAATATGATTCCATCCTGCTCACTTAGTTCATCTTTAATTTGAAAATATGATTCTGTTCCTACCAATACTTGGCTTTTGTCTTCTGGCTACTCTGCTAGCATCTCTTGATTGCCTGTATTTGGATGTCCTTTTTCGTAGCCTCTTTCATTTCCTTCAGCTTCATTGTTGAAACTGGGAGATAGTGCAGCATGTTAATGGATTCAACTATCCTGATCTCCTTCCCCCAACTCACTGTTGCTGGGTATATATGTATATATATATACATACTAACACATAATTAAGTGCCCTCTGTGGATACTCTTAGGGCTTGTCTACATGGTGAGTTAGTGCACAGCAAGCCAGGGAGTGAACTGACAATGCACCAGCTTGCTGCACACTAGCTCACCATGTAGACAAGTCTTTACTTCACACTCAGTGCCTTTGGGGATTCTCACTTAATGCACTTTGGAAATTCATTAAGCAACGTGCATCAACACAGTCTTGGAGTTACTGCAGAAAGTGTCATGATCAGGGGAAAAGGTGTGAGAGGGCCCATGTTTCCTGGAGGGACTATTATTGATGGGACACAAGGAACACAAGACAGGGAATTAGGGTGGAAGCAACTCAGCCACATGGAGAAAGCAGTGCACAGAGTTTAATAAAGTTCCACTTTTTCAACTTAACCCACATTCAGCTTCACACTTTGTGAACAAAAACAGACCCGGTAGAGGGAGGAGTTTGAGCTGTACGCAGACCTGCCGTGCAGGAGGACGAGAACAGCAAGAAAGTAAAATGGTTACTTTACCGTATTGGGGAACAAGCCAGTGAGGTCAGCATCACTCTGAAGCTCACCACCACCTCAAGCCTCACAACAGTCCTAGGAGCCCTGGGGACCTATTGCTCCTCAAAACAGAAAAAAACTGAGGTGACACAGGGTTTTTCACTAGAGACCAGTCCAAAGGGGAAGAGATAAACCCCTGTGTTTCTGGTTTATGCACACTGACTGCTACATGCATTTGGGGGACTTGACAGACTCCCTAATTTGGGACGAGATAGTTTGTGGCACTTGGGATCACCTGATCCCTGAAGGTGATCTCATAGTAGACCAACCTCCATGCATGCAATGATGGTAATGGAGAAATGCCCGGTGCGATTTCAGCTGGATAGCAGGGTCTCCTGCAAAGTGGTTCCTCAGAGTGAACTGGACTTGAACCCAGCCACTACAAAAAGCAGGTACAATCTAATAATGTACAATGAGAACATAACACAGCCTGTAGGAAAATGTGACCTCATAGAAACGAATTCAAAACATAACAGACAGTACCAACTGAAGTTTGTGGCAGCAGATGGTTAGCAGATGGGGAATACAGTCAGACAAGCCATGGATTTGTCAGGGTGCAGCATCAGAATTTTATATCTGCAATGCAAGAAGCAAAAGCGGGAGTCCCATGGACAATGGAGACAATTTTAAAAGCATATGGGGATGTTTTCAAAGGCAATGCCTCAAAGGAAAGCTGCGACTGGAAGTAGACCCCACAGTGGAACATGTTTACCATGAAGTAAAATTCCATTTGTATTACATAATCCAGTATGCAAGGAGCTTGAAAGTATGCAGAGCAGAGGTATCATAGCATACGTAGAGGCCAGTATACTCTAGGTAAGCAGCATGATGGTAAAGAAGTCATCAGGCAAATTACACATCTGCATAGACCCAAAGCCACTCACCTGGGCATTGAAAACATGCCATTATCCACTGCCCACAGTTCATGAATCTTGCCAGAACTTTCCAAAGCCAGAATCTTTACAGTCTGATGTGAGGAACAGCATTTGGCACGTAACCCTGGATTGTGAGTCCATCATGATGACAACCTTTGCAACACCATTTGATTGCTACAGACGGCTGTGGGTGTGCTAATGGGCATAAGCCAGGCACCAGAGGTGCTCCAGAGAAGACCCAGCCCAAGTACTGCAAGGACTGCCTGGGATGAAAATAATTACAGCTGGTATCATCATTGTACTTAATGGGAGCAATGATACAGAAGCTCAACGAGACCATGACAGAGAACTACAAGGATTTTCTACAGCAATGCAGGGACAAGTACAATTCAACCCAGAAAAAAAATGCAACTCAGACAGCGTGAGGTGACATACACTGGACATCTGCTCACAGCAGTGAGATTGAAAACAGATTCCAAACAAGATCAAGGTAGTCAGCGACATGCCAGCTCCAGTGGATGTGAAAGGGTTACAGCACTTCATAGGAATGATAAATTCTCTGCCCAAGTTCTGTTCACACCTGGCTGCAGTAGGGGAACCCATATGTCAGTTCATAAGGCACGATGTTGATTCGGACTTGGCAGATCCCCAAGAGTAAGCATTTGAAACACTGTAATAAACGATAATGGATGCCACTTTCCTGAAGTATCACCAGCCGGGAAAGCCATGGACACTCTCCTGCATAGGAGAAGGGAGGGGTATAGCTCTTTTGCAGGACAGCCGGTTGCTTATGCCAACAGAGCCCTGTAACTTGGGTTTCAGGAGGAGGAGTGAACTAATGTAGAAAATCGTGCCGTGCAGGAAGCTAGTTGTTCATTCACATAAGCTTTCCTCTTCCCCTCCTAATATCCCATTATCAACAAGTTGCTCCTTTAACTCAAACCCCCGTTATGGAACTGGTCCAGTTTCCATCTCTGCGTAGGATGGGGTTGCTGAGCTGCCAGAATGCCCAGTCTTCTAGGATGTGTATATCCCAGATCTTTTCATTTGGGCAGAATTGAAGATCTATAGCTCCACATTAATCCATCCTTATGCCAGCTATTGGACTGGACCTGAACACCCCTAGTCTCTGGGAAAGTTCAGACCTGGATCTGAATTTTGTGGATTGTGCCCATCTCTAGCAGTAGCAGCAATTCATCTGAACACAATCTTGATACTGTAAAATTGCAATTTTAGTGGCCCTACTTTATGACTATGCCTCGGATCCCACATATGATAATAGGTGACATGGATACACGTATCTGAGATTATGATTCCCACATTCTTCCTCAAATGCGATTCATAAATTTGCAAAGCATAAGTGGCATTATTATAAAATGACAGAGATAAACAGCCTATGATCTCAGGGAAATTGTTTAAATGCTTTTGTAGAGTCTGTTCCAGAGCAAATTGACTTATTTGCCTATACGGATTTTACAACTTCAGTTCCATTGCAGCCCATCCATATTAATTGTCTGTATTATTGTTTGGGAGTAACTGGATTTAATGGTGAAAGCACAGAGTACATTATATACTTCACAGCTGTATCAGGATAAAACCTCATTTACAAGTGGATTATAACAGATGACCCACAAACCAGTTTTGAGTAAAGTTGCAGTGAAAACTTCTGTTATCCAGTTCAGGTAAAGACATTCTTCAGAGTTCATGGGCTCTCTCTAGTTCAATATGGAATCACTCATAAACCTAATGAATTATCTAAAGGTCTTTTTAGATACCGTCAATATATGAGCTCCACTTAAAACTCTGCAGGACCATCTTCCAAATACAGAGAGCAATGTTCATAATAGATCATTCACTGCAGCATGATCTCAATCTTCAATGGAAATGGTAACTTAGGTAAAAAGTTTTGGAATCACTTAATCTGGTTACAAAGAGCACATCACTAATGAGTTATGCAGGAGGTCCGACTAGATGATCACAGTGTTCCCTCTTTGCCTTAAAATTTATGAGTCTATGAATAATTTAGAAAATCTTTAAATGCTGCCAGGTGGGAAATAGGTTTTCCTGTCTCATTAAAATTTTTGAGATTTAAAAAAACTTCCCATCCCAAATCAAGATGAAAAGTCATATTCTCAAAAAAATTCACAAACTGAAAATCAGAAAAAAAAATTAAAAGATCAGTTTGGATCAACAGAAACATTTTGTTGTGATAATTTCAAAACATTTCATTTTGACCATTTTTTTTATTTAAAAAAATAGTTTTACTCTACTTAGTTTACATTTCTAAACAAAAAAAGTTGTTTTGAACCAGAAAAGTGGAATTTTTCATTTTGAAAATTTCAAGTGGGACATTGACAATTTTGAAACTTTTTTCAAGTTGAGAAATTTGTCAAAACCAGCCCTTTCCCATGAAAATTTTGGTTTTAAACAAGTCAACTTTTACAATGAAAGAAATGTTCAGTCAAAAAATGCCAATTATTCTCTACCTGTAAATATAAGAACTAAATAATAAAACACTAAATAAATAACAGTTAAATAGGAAATTCTGATGTGTCCCAGTCACGAATGTATTGTGGGCATAAGTCTGCAACTTGTTCCATGTGGGCAGAAACCTGGACCCATGCAGAGCCATTTGCAGGATCTGAGCCTAGATTAAGACACTGGGACTCAATAGTGACATACAGGACTGTGTTTTATTGATCATGTCTGCATTTGGAAGTTTTGAAGGCAGATTCTGCACCCCCTGGAATTGCCTGTGTAGTCATTTACACCAGTACAAAATGGGTGTAAAATATGACTAACTCAGAATGGTAACATTTCACACCCACTTTGCACAGGTGCAAGTAGCTATGCATGGTGCAAGGCAGTGGAAACAAATCAGGCTGAGCATTTCTTGAGAGATTTTTCTCTCCCTCTGTTAAGCTGGATTTCATTGTTGCTCCTAAATGTAAACTTTCTAGCACAGGATGTGTCTGATGCCGCCCCAGTGTATTTGAAGTATTGGAAGGAGAACTATCAATTTTCTTTATGCCTGACATCACAGCAGATAACAGGCATTCCACCTTAAAGAGACTCAAAAATATAAAGCATTTTGTGAAATATCAGGTTTCTAGGATGAGCAATATTGGTGGAGCAGCCTTGAAAAATTTTCAATAAAATATACCAGATAAGCATAATTTCTGCTTCTGCTGTTTTTATCATGGCTGATGACTAAAAAGCTAATGTCATTTTTCTTGCTGGCCAAAACAGCAGAGGGAGACCAAAAACCAAGTAATCTTAGAATACCAGGGCTGGAAGGCACCTCAGGAAGTCATCTAGTCCAACCCCCCCTGCTCAAAGCAGGACCAATCCCCAATTTTTGCCCCAGCTCCCTAAATGGTCGCCTCCAGGATTGAACTCATAACCCTGGGTTTAGCAGGCCAACGCTCAAACCACTGAACTATCCCTCCCCCCAATCTTAGTCTTCTTGCCACTTCCCTATTCAAGGTTGGCAAGGTACAGCTTTCTTCCAATACTCAAGCTCAGATACCAGGCTACCATGCAGATTGGTGTCTCTGAAGTACTCCAGCTCTGGTCTGTGTGCTGAATCTTTAGTTTCCCCCTGGCTCATCTTCAGTCCACAATCATTGCAAGAGCCATCCTACCTATAGAGCTCTCTGGTCTCCATTGCGTATGCCAATATGCACATAGTCTAGCCTTCCTCAGCTTGTCTTCAATTGGAGCAATGTGTGTAAGGCCCTTTATAAATTTCCTGTCATAGAGTATCCAACTATTTGACCATCTCAAGATGTTAATTTCCATGGTGGAGAGCATACCGATTTATTTTCTTGTGACTGGCCAAGTCTCTGTTCCGTACATTGAGATGGGTCTAATTACATTTTTATACATTCTATCTTTTAAATGTATTGGCCTCTTTTTGTCATGGAGAACTGGGATCAGTTCCCATTGTTTTCTTCAAGCAGGTTCAGTACAATGCCAGGCATCACTCAGTAGGGTATCCATGTCAGTAACCATTGATCCTAGGTATTTAAAATTCTTTCACCCTTTTAAGCTCTTTGTCTGTGTTATCCTTTAAGGTGAATCCTCCTTCCTCAGTTATCTTAGCCTTGGTCTTTCCAACATTTAGTCTAAGGCCAGCCTGCTCAAGACTACATTGCCTCTGTTCAAAGTTGGCTTGCAGAGTCTCACAGTCTTCCCCACATATCATGAAGTCATCAGCAAACAACATGTTCCAAGGTGTCTCCCGTATCACATCCATAACAAACAAAAACAGGCCAGCATCAGGGATCAGCATTGAGCCAACATTTACTGGAACTTCTGTGCTGTAGCCCCATTTACTTTTGACTGTGGTAGTCCATCTATCATACATATCCTGGATAAGATGGAGATACCTTTCTGACACACCTCTCCATCACAAACTCCACTGAACGAGTTCTATTGGTTCACAATCGTAAGCCTTCTTCAGGTCCACAAGGACCACGCCCAATTGCCATCTCCTTTCTCTGAATTTCTCCACGAGGATTCATACCACAAATATGGCATCAATTGTGCTCCTTCTCAGCATGAATCCATACTATCCCTTCCAAATGTCAACTGTTCCATGCAGACACTTTTCAATATCTTCTCCCATATTTTCAAAGCATATGGTATCAGCTTTATTGGACAATACTTAGCACACAGTGTAACATCTCCTTTATGTTTAAAAATTGACACTATAAAACTTCTATGCAATTCATCTCTTTCTTGAAAGTATCATTGAACAAACTTGTAAGATACTTGATGCATTCTTCTCCAAATGACTTCAGAACATCCACTAATACTTCATCTGACTGAAGTGCTTTCTCCTTTTTCATTCTCCTATGTGCCTCTTCAAGCTCCTCCTCCAGTATGCAGCTTATCATGCCCCAGTTCAGCGTACATGTTCTTTGTTCCTCCAGGTACTCCTCATTCATCAATCTTTCAAAATAATGACTCCTAACTTTGTTGATTGATTCACCATTTGTTTGCAATATAGAATTGGTTGCTCCTCCAAGAAGTCATAATGATAAAAAAATAGCTAATTACAATGAGTTCTATAATTTATTTGATATCTACTGAGATAGAAAAAAGGCTACATAAGCTGCATTGCCAACTCATGATTTTATCACAAGTTCCACAATATTTGTTGTTTTCCTTAAAGCCCCAGCTCTAGGAGTCAAGTGAATGTAAGGACTTCACATTTCATTTTTTTAAATAGCAAGTTTCTACCCTCATGTTTGCAGAGCAAAGCATGAAGAGAAAAGTTTGCAGAGAAAAGCATCTTCCAAAGGCTCCTAAACAGAAGGTAAATAAAGAGAACCTGTTACTGCATCACGCCTGGGCTTGCAACAAACCACAGCTAGTTCCTCAGCCAAGTGCAAGAGACAGAAGGGTTTTGTTCGGCTGTCACTCCCTTCAGACAGAGCATAACCAGCAGCAGACTTACCCAGCAACAATAGGCAAGTCACTGGTAGCAAATCAAAACAGCTGTTTTGCATCAGGCTTAGCTTTGGCAGGCAGCAATTTCTAGTCAGTTCCTTGCTCCAACCAGGCTTCTCTCACAGAGTGAAAGCTGGAGATCTCCTCCCTCCCTCCCAGCCATCAGTCAGCTGAGGTGGGCCCTCCCCTTTTAACCCCTCTCTCCAAGCCTGACACATATTTCAGATGTAGCAGGGAAAGGCTGATTGAGTCCACATCAACCCTTTCCTGGACAGTTTAGGGTTTGTTCACTCTATCACAAATCCAATTTATTATTATATTTTGGGGGGAGCTGACTCATTTTTGAATGCTAGGCATGGCAATACTGGTATATGTGTGATATTATATATAAAAATCCAGATGTTTGTGTAAAAAAATGTTACCTGTATGGCCTTAAGGCCATATATTTCACATACTAACTTGGTATTGAAGGTGAAGATTTTCAAAGGCACAAATGGCAGTTAGGTGCCCAACTTTTTAGCAGGAACAATGCCCCTAACGGCCTTTTGTGCTTTTGAAAGTGTCCTCTAAATAAGAATTATGTCAGAGAATGTGTGTGGTTTGGTGCTCAGCTGGTTCATAGGTTGTGTTTACTGTTCATAAGCAATTGTTGAAGAATCCATTAACATTAGTTAGCTGAAATCAAAGACTAAACCCTTCCAAACAATCCATTACAATGTTAGGGCCTGATTTTCTGAGGAGCAGAGACTCCACCTCTCTTGTTTTGGGTGCTCAAAGTTTCTGAGTAGCAGACCTGAAGTGTTTTCAAGTGTTAGGCCTTTCAAGCATACTGAAGGCAGTGAGGTCCAGTGGATAAAGGCACTGCCCCAGGAGTCGGGAGATCTGGAGAGAAATCCTGGCCTCATTCAAGTCAAGTAACATTATGTTATAGTATGCATTAGTTTTCCAGTATATTGGAAATGGACCTTTTGAACAGGAAGTCCAGTTTTTATGATGTTCTGATAACTTGTTATTTTTTATTTGTTTTTAGTTTTGCAAATTTTAGGGGGCAAAGTTAACTTTGGGTGGTTGGTGTAAATCAACTGGGGTGATAGCGAGTAATCAAACAAAAATGATTAGGGGTCTAGAGCACATGACTTATGAGGAGAGGCTGAGGGAGCTGGGATTGTTTAGTCTGCAGAAGAGAAGAATGAGGGGGGATTTGATAGCTGCTTTCAACTACCTGAAAGGGGGTTCCAAAGAGGATGGCTCTAGACTGTTCTCAATGGTAGCAGATGACAGAACGAGGAGTAGTGGTCTCAAGTTGCAATGGGGGAGGTTTAGATTGGATATTAGGAAAAACTTTTTCACTAAGAGGGTGGTGAAACACTGGAATGCGTTACCTAGGGAGGTGGTAGAATCTCCTTCCTTAGAGGTTTTTAAGGTCAGGCTTGACAAAGCCCTGGCTGGGATGATTTAACTGGGAATTGGTCCTGCTTCGAGCAGGGGGTTGGACTAGATGACCTTCTGGGGTCCCTTCCAACCCTGATATTCTATGATTCTATGATTCTATGATTCTAATGAAGTGTTAACTATATGGCAGTGGAAAACTGGCTGGATTCCTCAAATTTTTTGGCACTAACATTTGAATTTTTGTTTCTTAAAAAGGTGCAAAATTGTAATAAAAGTTAATTCAATATTTGCACGTTAGCTGGACTCCACTGATACAATTTTAACCATAACTCTTGTAACTGAGGGAGAGATTTTTCCAACTCACAGTTGGGATGTTGGAGTGCCTAACTGCCTTTTGGAGTTTTGAAAATCTATCACAGGGGGGTTGTAAATTAAAAATCACTGATAAAAATCCCTTCTGTTACATTTACTGGAATATCCCAAGAACTTACCTAACATGCTGAATAGGATAATTTCCCAAAGGCCATTTCAACGAAACCAGGTAGCTACAGGGAAATAACTCAACTTTTGTTCTAGTGGCAAAATGCTTGCTATATTGCATGAGCTGATTCACACAGGGTACAGATTATTGGTGTTTACGATATGGAAGCTTCTTATGTTCTTATGTTCGTTCATTTCACAGATGTTTTCTAGCTCTCTAAGGGCTTGTCCACATGGTACAGCAATGTGCCCTAGAGGGGTGGAATTCTAATGTGCACCAATGTGTTTTGTACAAACTGTCCCATATAGACCCTACTGGCGAGCACTAGAAACTCCCTAGCGTGCATTTATGTAGTACTGCATACCCCTATAGAGTGCATTGTAGTACATGCACATAAGCCCTAAATCTGAGGAGAAGAGTTGTGACAGTACAGGGGATGCATCAGGCAACTGTTATGGAAAAGAGCTGATAGACAATATAAACAGGCATACACAGGACTTGCAGCATGATCACTGGCAAACTTGAAACCTATTCAAAGCATAATGATCATTTTCATAGATGCATAGAAAACCAAAACTGACAATCAGACAAAAATTCAGTTTGACTATAAGCAGGGTGATGAATCAGGCAAAGGTCTGCCTAACAGTTTGACACTTGCCAGTAGACAGATTTCCATGAAATTAAAGTATCTGATGACAATTTGAACTAATGAATCCACTGTAATTAACTCATTAACTCTTGTTCCAAGGATTTTACAAAAAGCTAACTATATTGGATGTTGTAAATTTTGATAAAATACAGCAGGCTTACACAAAAGTTTACTTCATCCAACAAACATTTGCTAAGCCTATTTCTCCTCCACTGAGAGAAAGATCCAATGTGACAATATTGCCTGGCATCACTGATCCTAAGGCTTCGCAGCTTCCCTCCACACCATAGCCATTCAGAACTTCACAGCACGGGTGGGGATAAAGCACAGGTCCTGAGCCCGCCTCTGGAGAGGAAAGAATCTCCAGAGCTGCCCCGGGGGGGTGGAGAGGGGCAAGCAGGGCAATTTGCCCCAGGCCCCAGGGCAATATACTATACTATAGTATTGCAACTTTTTTTTATGGAAGGGGCCCCTGCAATTGTTTTGCCCCAGGCCCCCTGAATCCTCTGGGCGGCACTGAGAATCTCTTTTTGCTATGTTTGTATTAGGGTTTGACAGGTGGTAGAGCAGGCTCCTTGCAATGGAGGGTAGTGTATATATATAACATTAAAAAGGTCTTCTTCTGACAGAGTGGGATAAGTCGGTATCAAATTATGAACTCCATTTTGTATTATGTATCTAAGTTTGCCTGAAGGCAGCCTATTGGTAATTCCTTATAAAAAAATTGCCCCGCCCCGGAGAGATACTTTACACATCAAAGCCATCAAACTGAAATATGGGGCCATCAACTCTGATAGTGTCTCAAGTGCAGATCCACCACCGTGGAACAATGTTTTTGCTACAGAGGGGCCCACAGGCAGGTGGCTGACGCGTGTCAGGTGGAGCACATGTCTCAGAGACAAAGGTGAGACCCTACTTAAGAACAGGGTTCTGCTCTGCAGGGGGGGGACCTGCTCATCACCACATGTAAGAAGGTTTTGCAGGAGAGGACAGGAGGAACTCCACTGTACCTACTCACAAACCTCAGACTCCCAGAAGGGGGAGATCAGGGTACAGAAGGGTGCATCACAGGAGTTTTTGTTTTCAAAGATCTGTAACTCAAATTTTTTAATTGTAAAGTCATGGTGGTTAAGAAATTCTGTTGCTAAGCCTGTGTTCCTTGCTTATCTTCCACATTGTCCCTAACAGCATTAAATTAAAAGCCCAGAGAGCTTAGGTGGAACTCTGAGGGGGGTAGCATGCAAGTGAGTGAGGGAGAGGGAGGTCTCCGACACCGATTTCAAGTTCTACAGCAACTGAGCAGTGGTGCCCCATGTCCCAAAGGGGAGTGTCACAGAAGAGGTCTGAGCCTGGGAATGTGCCCCTTCGATCTGGAACCAGAACAGTGACTAGGGTCTACCCAGTCCCAGTTGGCTTAAAAGCACATGAGACCCAGCAACTGGGTCTACTCACAGCACACTGGTGTCTGTACAGTGGGATACCAGGCTAGGCTGTGATAATTATATAGTAACCATGGATTTATTTTACTTTATATCTTATTTTAACTACAGGGAATACTGTGGGTAATGAATGAGATATGTGTGGGTAACTAACTATAATAATGATCACTGTATACGCTAGCCAGTACATTACATTTAGCAAAGAAAAACTTCTTACTCTATTTATTTTACTCTAACAATTTGAGCTGTGCCTTTGCCCTAGAGATCTTAAGGATAACAGTGAAGGTGGATATTAAACCTTTCTAGCCTTCCAAAGAAATTACAATGCAGTACTTGCAAATTGTTCAAAAAATTACATTGTAACAACTACAATTCTCAAGTGGCTTCCTTCATTTCCTTGAAATGTTGTAAAATAAATTCCACTCTACCCCTCACTAGCAGTAACCACAGACATTTTTATGACAAGAAACTCCTTCTCCCACTCTCCAATTTTTTTACCATGGCCATATTAAGGCACAGGAACTACAGGCCAAGCAGCAGAAGCAGCAGTTAACAGCCAGTTGCAGAGACGCACAGTGACCACAGTGACATTGCTCGGCACCCCCATCCCTTTCTGGCATGCGAAGTGAACCCCTGTGAATACACCTCTGAAGTCTGTGTCTTTGATAACCAAGCACAGCCAACTGTGAGTGGGATGCAGTAGGGGGGTGGGGGGGAGAGGTGATGTGTTAAAGGGAAGTTTGTTTGTCACTTTTCCACCACAAGGTGGGAAACTGAGGCAAAGAACACTGCCCAGTGCACTGTAGGGTCAGGTTTGCGTATGGTCACATGCTTTGGAATGTGGTTGTGGTGTTTTCCCAAATTAATGCTTGGTTCTCTTTCCCTTTTAATAAAAGTTCTCTTTTGTTATGCACAGATGCAGTGCTTGCCAATGGGGGAAGTATTGCCTCTTAGAGGCACCCAGGGATAGTGTTAAATTTTCCCAGATTATTGGGTGGCGGCTCAAGTTCTGTTCTGTATTGTTAAGAGGACCCACTAGACATTGAACCTGGCCCTTGTTGCTGCCAACTCCACCTGGCAGAAGGGTTACAAAAGTAAGATTATCATGTAAATCATTTAACTCCAAGAACTGGGACACTGGGGAGGGGTGGGGGAGACACAACCAACTAATATCACAAATCTCATGATAAAGTCACAAGATTTAGTAATATGCCCACATGAGTCTGGTGGCAACTTGAAACAGCTCTGAGAAGAGTGAACTGCCCCATTTATATAATGCTGCTGAACTGTACAGCAGTGCCAAGCAGAGGTGGGACCTTGTTAGATGGGTTAGGTCATAGAACAAGGCCATGGGAGGGCCCATGTCAGGTGTGTCTAGGACCTGGAATGCCTTCATTTGACTCTGCTTACTATAGAATTCTGATTCCAAATCAATTCTAGCTTCCACTACTGCAAAAGCTCTCCTGATTCCTGGTGGAATGGAAAGTTTGCCTGTCAGTCACTATGACATCTTCTGGGCTAAACACCATCTCAGAGTCACTTGCTAGCAGGCAGTTTAGATACAGCACAGCTACAGCAAAGTACCTGAAAAAGCTCAAGGCACAAAATCCCTTGAGTTTCCAATACAATAGCAGCTTCTGTGTTCAGACACAGAGGTTTCAGGGAGATAAACCTCCATCATCTTTGTGGTCCCAGCCCTGCAGCACCTCCAGGAAGAGGAGAATACAAAGAGAAAGGAAACTCCTCTGCAATGAGGGATGGGTTTTGTTTTACCTAGCCCAAATACTGGAACAGGCCCAGAACAGGCTATGTTTATACGGCTGAACTAAGGCAATACAGCCCAGGCTCTGAGAAGAGCTGTGAGGGCAGGAAATGTCCTCCCACCCCTAGTGAGGAGGGAAGAAGAAAAATAGGGAGGGTGAGCAGCTCTTGAAGAGAGAGCTACAGGCTGAAGCCAAAGAAGCTATAGCAAGGATTAAAAACAAACAAAACGTTAAAGGCACAGAAACAGTGGATAACCAAACGTGAAGGATTGAAAGAAACAAATTTTTCCCTCTGTGGGCAATAGAGCTAATATTCCTCATAATCCCTCCTAAAAAAATCTCTTAAATCTTACTGATAAAGCAGCATGGCAAAAAAAAAAAATTGAGCAGTTTTATGTTGCATCAGGGATTATCAATAAGAGAAATGATAAGTAAGCTTCCTCATCCACAGCATCAGACAGAAATCCAGAACAGCTGATTAGTCACAGAACTGGGAGGAAACGAATTGCCTACTCTGGGTTCAATTTAGCAAGTTAGACATCAACTTCTCTGCAGCAGCTCTGAGGCCCATAAGTACAGGGTGTACAATACTGGGGAAGCTATGCTGCAGCTCCCAAGCCTACTCCCCCCTACCCCAAACTCTACTCTGGCCCTTTAGGGATACGTCTCTTTCCTGGATGTGTAAGCTAACAAACAGAGCTGAAAATAGGGGTGCTTGAGAGGGAGTTCTGTTGGAGGAGAAGAAAGGAGGCAAGCTCCTGTTCCTTGGGAGCAGTGAGTGCGTTTTTGCGTGTTGCATGGTTTTTGTTTTTTCTAGTTGGCAGAGGCTGGGAGGGGGTGGTGTGCTATGAGAGAAGCAGAACCTTTGATCACAGCAGTGCCCTGATTAGGGTGCAAAGCTTCTCTGACTAGAGGGCTTATAAAGGCGGCAAAGCGCCAGCCGGTGGCACAGGAGCAGCAGCACAGGAGCAAGCACACAGAGCTGAAAACGGGGGAGTTTGGGGGAGGTGGTGTTTGGCGTTCTGGTCGTGGTGTGGGGGCTTTTTCCCCCTTGACAGAAGCGTAGGCAGGAAAGCTATGACAGGTACAGCGGCAGCAGTGGTAGTGACCCAAGGAATGGAAGAGATAATGAAGATGACGGGATGTGAAAGCTGTGGCGTGTACATGATCCTGGAGTGAGTACCCAAAAAGAGCTTTGTTTGCATGAAGTGCTGCCTGATAGAGCTGATGGCAGAGAATCTCTGGGGCTTGGAGATGCAGGTGGAAACGCTGGTTGAGATTTGAAAGGGATTTGAGCAGATGATGGAGCGAAGGGAAGAGGAGGCTGAAGGGGAAAAAGTCAGGACTAGCAGATGCAAGCTGGACTGGAGAACTGTGAGAGGAGACTGCTGGGTGAGGAAAGTGACCAGTGGTAGCATGTGACCTTGAGAACCAGGCAGAGGAAAAGACCAGCTAGTGAAGGAGAAATAGAGCTCAGGAACAGGTCTGTTGAGGTGGAAAATGAAGAAGGGGCATAGCAGGCAGTAACAGAGGGTGGGAGGACAAGGAAGAAGAGAAGAACAGCTAGCTTTATAAGAGGGGACGAGTCACCGGAGATAGCCAGAGTTCAGAGCCCCAGGAAGATACAGAGGATGACTTGCAGAAGACTACAAGGTGGAACAAAAGACAAGGGGACTTGTAGACAGAAAGAACAGAAAGAAAGCTGAAGAATCACACCAACACCAGGAAGAGGCAGGTCTATATGATGGAGACTCTCTTTGGGACAGAAAGTCCTGTCACCAGAGCTAATCTGGAGAATAGACGGGCGTGCTGTCTTTGCTGGGATCTAAGATACAGGATGTAAAACTGATCTAAATGGGATAAGGAAAGAATCCATGGATTTTCCTTCATGTGGGAACAAATGATACAGCTAGATTCTCAATGGAAGACATCAAAGGAGACTAAGCCAGGCTGGGGAAGATGCCTAAAGAAATGGAAGCTCAGGTGATTTTCAGTGGGATTCTACTTGTCACTAGGATAGCAAAGGTGAGACAAGATTATCATGATCAACAGATGACTCGGGCAGTGGTGTTATAAGGAGGGCTTTGGAATGTTCGACCCCTGGGAGGTATTCATGGACAGATGGACTGTTCTCATGGGATGGACTGCACCTGAGAAGCTGAGAAGGGAGGGAAAGAGATTCCTGGGATGGGGGTTGACACAATTGATTAAAAGAGCTTAAAACTAGGAACTCAGAGACTGTTAGGAGATGTTCATGTAATCTCCATGCCTGATTCTAACATTGACAGAGAGGAAAATCAAGAAAGAGAATATAGCAATGGAGCAAGGAAAAGGGGTGGGTAGGAGAATGGACATTCAGAGGAAAGATAGCTTCATTGGTATTCCCACTAACAGTCAGGTAGGTGATACTGGCAGTAGACTTACTGTACCTGATCAGATGAGGAATCTGTGTGAAGCCACGCAGATGTCTATACACCAATGCAAAGAGCATGGGTAACAAAATGGAGGAATGAGAACTACTGGTGCAGGAAATGAAATCAGATATATTAGGGATAAGAGAAACATGGAATAGTAGTCGTCATTACTAGAGTACAGGAATTGAAGGATGTGTGCTGTTCAGGAAAGACAAAATAAAGATAAAGGTAGTTAAGTAGCATTGTTTGTTAATGATGAGAGAGACTGTAAAGAAGTTAGAAGTGATGGAATGGATAAAACAGTCTGTTTGGGTCAAAATTACTTTGGGGAAGAAAGCTACCACAGGCTCACCTGGGATAGTGCTTGGTATGCTACAGACCCCCAGGATCTGATCTGGTAATGGACAGATATCTCCAATGAAATCAAAACTACTAGGAATTGTGTGATTATGGGAGACTTTAATTTCCCAGATAAAGACTGGAGGACAAGTGCTACTAACAAAGGTATGGGCCAGATTTTCTTGGATGTTATAGTTGGCAATTTTTTTCAAATAGTCACCAAACCTACCAGAGGTGTTGCCATTTTAAATTTGGTAATGGTGAGCAGTGAGGACTTCACAGAAGAACGGGTTGTAGGGGACAACCTTGGTTCAAGTGATCATGAGCTGATTCAGTTTAAACTAAATGGAAAAAAATAAAATATGCAACTAGGGTGCTTTATTTTGAAAGGGCAAACTTCAAAAAAATAGGGAAATTAGGGAAGTGAACTGGATGGAAGAACAAGGGTCTGAATGTAGAGGAGGCTTGGGATTACTTTAAATCAAAGTTGCATTAGCTATCTTAAGCCTGCATCCTAAGCAAGGGGAAGAAATTCGTAGGGAAGGGTTGCAGATCAACCTGGATGAGGAAGCATCTCAAGGAGGTAATTGAGAAAACAGAAATCCTACAGGGAATGGAAGATGGGATGGATCCACAAAGAAAGCTTGTAGATCAGAAAGTGTAAGGATAAAGTGAGAACTGCCCAACGCCAAGCAGAGTTGGACCTTGAAATTGAAATTAATACAAAAAAAAGCTCTATCATCATATAAATAAAAAGAAAATAAGGAAAGAAGAAATGAAACCACTAAACACTAAGGATGGAGTGGAGATTAAAGATAATCTAGGCATGTCCCAACATGTAAACAAATACTTTGCCTCAGTTTTTAATAAGGGTAATGGGGAGCTTAGGGGTAGTGGCAGGGTGGCTAATGAAAATGAGGATATGGAAGTAGAAGTTACCACATCTGAGGTCAAAGTCAAACTCAAACAGATTAATGGGACTGAATGGGGGCCCAGATAACCTCCATCCAAGAATATTAAAGGAACTGGCTCATGAAATTCCGAGCCCAATAGCAAGGATTTTTAATGAATCTTTAAACTCAGGGGTTGTAGCCTCGGACTGCAGGATTGCTAATATAGTAACTATTTTTAAGAAAGGGGAAAAAATGATCTGGGAAACTACAGGCCTTTTAGTTTCACCTCAATTGTATGCAAGGTCTTAGAACAAATTTTGAAAGAGTAAGTAGTTAAGGACAGAGGTAAGTGGTAATTGGGATAAAATTCAAAATGGTTTTACAAAAGGTAAATCATGACAGACAAACTTGATTTCTTTTCTTTAAGATAACTGACTTTTTAGACAAAGAAAATGCAGTAGATCTAATCTACATGGATTGAAGGCATTTGATACAGTTCCACATGGGACATTAGTTAAATTGGAGAAGACGGGGATTAATATGAGAACCGAAAGCTGGATAAGGAATTGTTTAAAGGGGAGATTACAAACGGGTCATACTTAAAAGTGAACTGTCAGGCTGGAGGGAGGTACCTAGTGGAGTTCCTCAGGGATCAGTCTTGGGACCTATCTTTTTTAACATTTTTATTACTGACCTTGGCACAAAAAGTGGGAGCGTGCTAATAAAATTTGTGGATGACAAAGTTGGGAGGTATTGCTAAAATGGAGGAGGACTGCTATATCCTACAAGAAGAACTGGAGGACCTTGAAAACTGGACTAGTAGAAATGGGATGAAGTAATGCAAAGTCATGCACTCCGGCACTAACAACAAGAATGTTTGCTATAAATCAGAGCTTTATGAGTTTGAAGCAACAGAAGAGGAAGAAGGCCTTGGTTATTGGTTGATCAATGGATGACTGAGCCACCAATGTGATGCGGCCTTGAAAAAGACTAATGCAATCCTAGGATGCATCAGGTAAGGTATTTCCAGTAAGACAAGGAAGTGTTAATACCATTATACAAGGCACTGGTGAGATTTGATATGGAATACTGTGTGCAATTCTGGTCTCCCACATTTAAGAAAAATGAATTCAAACTCAAACAGGTGCAGAGAAGGGCTACTAGGATGATCAGAGGAATGGAAACCCTACCTTATGATATGAGACTCAAAGAGCTTGTCTTGTTTACCTGAGGGGAGATCTGATTGCTTGCTATTAATACCAGGGAGGGAGAGGAGTTAAGTGTCAGCGTGGACACAAGAACAAATGGATATAAACTGGCCTTCAACAAGTTTAGGCTTGAAGTTAGACGAAGATTTCTAACCATCAGAGGAGTGAAGTTCTGGACAGCCTTCCAAGGGGAGCAGTGGGGGCAAAAAAATCTAGCT
This sequence comes from Natator depressus, assembly GCF_965152275.1. Lineage (NCBI taxonomy): Eukaryota > Metazoa > Chordata > Testudines > Cheloniidae > Natator > Natator depressus. Next base: position 140,573,967 of record NC_134234.1, read on the forward strand.
GGCTTCAAGACTGAGCTTGGTAAATTTATGGAGGGATTAGTATTATGGGATTGCCTACAATGACATGTAGCTGATCTGCAACTGCTAGTAACAAATATCCCCAATGGCCAGTGATAGGACACTAAAGGAGGAGAGTTACTACAAAAATTTTCCTGGTTTTTGGCTGGTGGGTCTTGCTAAAATGCTCAGGGTCCAACTGATCGCTATATTTGGGATCAGAAAAGAATTTCACCCCCAGGTAGATTGGCAGAGACCCTGGGGATTTTTTACCTTCCTCTGCAGCATGGAATATGGGTCAGTTGCTGGTTTAAACCAGTGTAAATGGTTGATTCTCTGTAACTTGAAGTCTTTAAATATTTAAGTCTTTAAAATTTGAAGTCTATAAATATGTGGACTTCAGCAACTCAGCCAGAGGTTATGGGTCTGTTACAGGAGTGGTTGGGTGAGGTTCTGTGGCCTGCAATGTGCAGGAGGTCAGATAAGATGATCATGGTGGTCCCTTCTGGCCTGAAAGTCTGAGCCTAATGCAGTGGTTCCCAAACTTGTTCCGCCGCTTGTGCAGGCCAAGGGACGTACTGGCTGCCACTTCCAGCAGCTCCCATTGGCCTGGAGCAGCGAACCGCGGCCACTGGGCGCCGCGATCGGCCAAATCTGCTGACACGGAAGGTAAACAAACCTGCCCGGCCCGCTGGGGCTTTCCATGCACAAGCGGCGGAACAAGTCTGGGAACCACTGGTCCAATGAATGACCTCTGCCACTGCTGCTGATAGCAATTTGGGACCTCTTCAGTGTGTACAGAATTGTGCTGTTTCCTCAAGCAAGCAGGAAAGGCCTTGGGCTGTTGAGTTCCTGTTATAAAGGTGGAAAATAAGACAGAAGCTTAATTTTGTGAAATAGATTAAAGTCCAGCCAGGTCCCTTGCATGAGAGTTAAAGATGTGATTTTACAAGGAAGGAACCAACAATTCAGAGTTCAGGGCTAAATCAGATTGAAATCCAGTCTGTTCCAAAGATGGAAAAGTGTTCTAAGTGGTTCCATATCTTCATATTGTAAATGGGCCAATTCCAGATAGAATGTATTAGTGCCACAAACAGTGAGTTTGCTACACTGATCACAGAGAGGGACTAATGGGAAATTGGGAGACTTTCAACATCCTTTTGTGTTAGTAGCACACAGACAATAAAGCATTCATAACCATAAGCATAAGCCTTTAAGGTACATAGATTTTTATTGGATTTATATGGTGGAGACAAAATATATCATGTAACAGCAGTAAGAGTCAGTTGGATTTGGATGTTGTACAGTAGAGGGCTGAGCCAATACAATTTAAAAATGCAATTTAAAGTAGACCGTATAAGAAGTACTCCAGGAACAACCAACCAAAACAGAGGGTGAACATTAAGTAGACCAACTGTTCAATATATAACCAGGAAACTACCTTAAGAGTTATTGCAGAAAAATTCTCAAAGCCATCAATCTAAACCAAGTTGGTGGTTATAAGCACATAATTTGTATTGGAGGCCTAATACAGTAAGAGCTAGACTACTTAAAATAAAAATCAGAAAGTGGGTTCAGTTTATCATTTTTCATACAAAAGTATCACCTGGAGAGAACTCAAGATAGAGGAAGTAGTGATGATGTTTTAAGAAATACCATTTGTTCATATCAAATAAGTAATTTAGGCTTCCTCAGACAGTAAAACACTTCAAGATGATTTAACAATGATTTAAAGTAGTGAAGGACTTGAGATCCATTTCTGCCACCTTTATGTTGAATAGTACCTTACTCAGAAAGCGGTTCCATTGGTGGGTGGGAAGATCTGACCTTTAGTTAACTATTCTGTTGATAATACGCAAGCCAGGATAGATTCTAGCTCAGGGGTGGGCACACTTTTTGGCCCGAAGGCCACATCTGGGTATGGAAATTGTATGGCGGGCCATGAATGCTCACAAAATTTGGGGGGTTGGGGCGTGGGAGGGGGTGTGGGCTCTGGGTTGGGACCAGAAATGAAGAGTTCAGGGTGCAGGAGGGGGAACCGGGCTGGGGCAGGGGGATGGGGGGGGTGAGGGCTCCAACTGCGGGTGCAGGCTCTGGGGTGGTGCTGGGGATGAGGGTTTGGGGGTGCAGGAGAGTGCTCTGGGCTGGGACCGAGGGGTTTGGAGGGCCGGGAGAGTGATCAGGGCTGGGGCAGGGGATTGGGGCCCGGGAGGGGGGCAGTGGTGCAGACTCTGGGCAGCGCTTACCTCAAGCAGCTCCCAGAAGCAGCAGCATGTCCCACCTCCAGCTCCTACATGGAGGTGCGGGCAGGCTGCTCTGAGTGTTGCCCTGTCCACAGGCGCTGCCCCTGCAGCTCCCATTGGCCATGGTTCCCGGGCTGCAAGGGCCGTGCTTGGGGCGTGGGCAGCGTGTCCTATGCGTAGGAGCCGGGACATTCCGCTGCTTCTGGGAGCTGGGTGGAGCCACGGCACGTGCAGAGTGGGACCAACCCCAGACGCTGCTCCCCGGTGGGAGCTTGAGGGCCGGATTAAAACGTCTGAAGGGCCGGATGTGGCCCCAGGGCCGTAGTTTGCCCACCTCTGTTCTAGCTACCTCTCCTATAGCTGAGCTGGTTTTTCAGAGCAAATAGCAGTAAGATATAGTAAAAACTAATTTTTTGTTAAAAACGGTAAAGCAGAGACAAATCTGAATACAAACAGGCAGCTAAGTGGTGCTGAGGGAGGTGATGCTATTGTACTTCACTCTGCATCAGCCACAAAGTTGCTTGTGTAGCCAACAAACCCCAAAAATATTTAGGTAAAATCGATATCAGTTAATTTAAGATTTAAGCCCCCCAACAGCCAGTAAATCAATTACTTATTTCTTTGGCAACCTTAACACTACCCTCTTCCACATATGCATTTCTAATATGGACTTTATTACATGATTATAAATGTAATGAAAAACCTAAATCCCCAAAACTGAAAACAAACTTTTTAAATTCAACATGGTGCTGTGTTACCTCATGAGAAATGTAGTTGAGATGCTTTATGCTCCCATTCTCTTCTGTGGCCCAGGCTCTCGGGCCAGACAATATCTTCCAGGATGCACCACTGTCTCCCCTCTTGGTGATGGGGGAGGGTTTATCACAGGAGTCCCTGGTCATGGGACATCATGGAAGATGTCGCCTGGCCCATATAGGAGAATGGGAGCATAAAGCACCTGAACGACAACTTCCCTGAAGCATGGTGGCACCATTTTGAATTGAAGTACTTTGGTTTTTGCTCTTTTGCCAAGAAGTTTGAATTTTCCATGGAAAGATTTGATGAAAATGGAGGGGGGGGGGGAAATAAGTTTGTCAGTTTTCCTTGGCAAGAAAAACTCACTTCCCAAACAGCTCAGAGTGGGGAAATTAATGTTAGACCAGAATGTAAGTGAGAGCCCATGACACATACCCTATTTAGACGAGACAGAATCAGCTAGGAGAAAAGACCCTGAGATCCGCATTCGTACATATGTTCTGAGCCAGGATCAACAGGCTGAGAAAATAACATTTGGGTGGGTGATATGGGGGAAGGGAGGAGAAATAGACTTTATGAAACTGTAGTTTTGTTTTTTCACAAAATGTCATTGTTTCCTCTTCAGTGTCTAGCCAGTCATGAGTGAAACATTCTGGAATATAATTAAAATGTTGGCAGTTCATTAGCAGACATTTCAGGGGAGCAGGATCAAGCAAACATACCCCAGAATAAACGTGGTAATTTAGATAATTTTATTTTCGTTTTCACTCTCAGGATTTAACAATCCAACTTTTCAATGTCTCAGCAAAGGAAAAAGTGACCGTGCATGCTCTTAATGATGAAATATTTAGAGCCTGTGTTTCCCCCTACCTCCACCTTAAAAATAAACAGGCCAAAAAAGCCAATTTATGTTCTGTATCTTGCTGAATGATATGCATACAGTTTATGATTATCAATAAAAAATCTGATGTAAATTGGCAACACTTGCAAAAGATCTCTCCCCACAAGTTTTGCAGCATTCAACAAAACATTAAATTTATTTCCCAGACCTTAAGGCTGCTCTGATTTATGTTTTGTTCATTCATTTTTGTGTACAATTCAAATAGCAAAACAGCTGAAATATTTGTGAAATAAGATTCAATAAATACTACAATATCTGTATCCAACCTATATATTTATGTGGTAGACTGCTGCAGTCTGGTGAAATTCAAAGTCTCTCCTATATGCTGGAGATAGCTACAAAAAGAAAAAGTGTACGCTCTGTACCCAGCTCTTGGAACTTGTACAGTAACTGCAGTCTCTTCACACGGGCCTGAAAATGCAAGTCAGATTCTGTAAAACCCTGGATTATGGACCTTTTCAAAGGCAGATGTGACAGCTTCCACATACGAAAAACAGGATCTTTTACAGAGAAAACAGCTTATGTTCAGCTTTTACCCACAAACCAAGAAGATTGCTTGAGTGAGATATGTCTGACTCATCTAAATGGTTTTAAATGGCTGAAAGGATGCAAAAGGTGAGACCCCATATATGGGATTAGAGAGGTCTCGTATTCACAAACTGAAAGTCCAATATTTAGCAAGTCTTAAATGCTTTCAGAGTTCAGAGTGCTCACTGCACCTATTTGTTATCTGATATTGTTATACTCCTATTCCTAAGTCAGTAATTGTATAATAGCATTAACTTACTCCTTGGCCAGCACTTTCATTCGTGATGGGAGAGTTAGATTCATGGGCTTTGGTTTTCTGGCATTACAATTGATGTCTGATGCTTACTCTTAGGTTTCCTCCATTTAACCCTGTTAAAAGCTCAGAATCAGGTTCACAAAAGCCGGTAGTGTTGGAACACATAGAGCACTTATCCCCTAGCTCATCGTGTACAGAGTATGCCAGCAGATGTCTAGAGGGGACTGGTATACCACTTCACTCACATAGCACAATCTTAGAGTTACAGTACAGGCAAAGAGGATTTCTGTTCCAGGAGTCTCAGTAACCCATATATTGGTGTAAGCAGAGTCAGAATGAGCTCTACCCTGACTTCTGGTGGCGAGCTGTGGAAAAGGACTTCAGGGGCTGATCTCGTTTGCATGGGCACACCCACCCTGCCTAGCATGATGGACTGCTGGCCCAAATGGTCACTTTGGCTGCTGTGGGATCCCCAGTCTCTTTGTTATTGGGACAGGTGTAATAAAGGGTTGTTATGTGAATCAAGGACAGTAGAACTGTACTTGGCATTTTATGACGGACGGACTTGCCCTCAACGAAGTAGCATTTGCTAGGCAAGGGACATGGGTTCCAAAACACAGTGACTTGAGAGAGGCTGGGGATAGGTATGCGTGCTGGGTTGCATGTATGCTACTTTGACCCCTCCTCTCTCTACTGTGTAATAACAGAGCTAATTTGGCTCCATTAGGAGTCTTGTTACGTGCTGCAGAGCTGAAATCACTGATACCTAGGTCTAAGCATTAGACCTACTTTGGGCTGGTGGTGCACTAGCACTGAGATGCCCCTACTACCACCTACTGTTTGCTCAGCTCTAAAAAATCATCCTTAGTACACAGAGATTGGATCCACATGGTATGCGGAGGTTTGGGGGAATTTAGAGCCAGGATTCCTGAAGGGTTTTTTGGAATTTTTACTAAAGGGGGAGTGTTTTGCAAAGCAGCTGGAGAACTACTGCACAATGCATATATGTTTGTCTAAGTCTTTCCCAAAGTCTCTGCATTCTTTATCTGAGGGCATTATTGTAGTTCCACAATATTATACATCAATATTCTGGACACTTATTACTCTGCTTGTCTCTCCCTAAAGGGTTTCTCTGCTGCATCTTACAGTCTTTTGAATGCAGCCTCTCCTAGACCCAGCAAGGTTGGAAGTTTCGTCATCCACATTTACTGGATTTTAAGTCCTCTGCAGTACTTGTACTTATTTACAATATTTCAGCAGAAAGACCCCTATAGTGATGAGTCGCTGTCATTCCAAAGGTGTCATGCTGAGGTGGTGCTGTGAGGAAGTTGCAGCAGCAGCTAGCTGTTAGCCTGGGATAAATAAAATAAGAATTCTGTTTCCAGCAAGATTTATTCCGTAGCTGTGAAGTTTTCGTTCCAGAGACGGTGGCAATTACAGTACCTCTTCCTCAGAGAAGAACTCTGTTGGACGTACCAGTGTGTGGGAGACCTCAGGATATATGGAAAGCGCACAAGTTCAATATGTGAACTCAGCGGCATGCAACTTGTAACCTCACTCTCTCAAGAGTGAGAGGGAAGCACCACAATTCACTGCAATCCTCAGAAAGCCAGGGGTGACAACCTGCCCCATTGAAGGCAAGGGGAGCTTTGCTATGGACTTAAGTGGGGCCAGGGGTTCACTCCAGATGTTTAGTTTTGCAGTAGAGAGAGCAGAATCACCTTCCATTATTTCCTGAAAGAAGCAGACAGTTGCTTTCTAAGTCTCTTCCATAAGAGCCTTGTTTCTTGATACTGTATACTGTACCATTTCTACCCCTTTCCAATAGTTTCTAGGAGGATAACCTTTCTGCTTATTCTGTTACTTTGAATGGGCACAGGAACTTTCTTCTGCTCCATACCTGTACGCTCTTCTGCTTCTCATTATCTCTGCAACTCGTGGCCCCTCATAGCGATTCATTCAGCTGAGCAGTAACAATTAGTGGAGCTTCCATGTAAAAAAAAAAGTTTTTTTCTTTAAAAGTCTCAACGTATTGTATTTTATCATCTTCCATGTGTCAGGCAGCCTGTGCAATATCGATTTCAGTAGGGATAAGAGGTACGGCGGATAAGAGATTCTTCCCCAGAATTTGTGAATTGAGCGATTTACCATGAAACAAACCGTGCGGTGACACGGGGCCCCCAATGACCGGGGGGGGGGGGGGGAATCCCAAAATGCAGGACAAATATCTGACCACCTGCCCTGAGTCCTGGGACCTGCTACCCCCCTCCCCACAAGGGGCACGCAGAGACGTGCCAGCAGCAGGGCTAAGGTGGCTCCTGGCCCACTCTGCCTCCCTCCCTCCACGCCGCTTCACTTCTGGAAGCAACCGGCATGTCCCTGCAGCCCCTGGAGATGGGGTGGGGGTTTGATTCCACGTGCTTCCCCTGCCCCAAGCTCTGACTCCACAGCTCCCATTGGCCGGGAACTGAGGCCAATGGGAACTGCGGGGGCGGCACCTGCAGGCAGCAGCGTGCGGAGACCCCCCTGGTACCTCCCCGTCTAGGAGCCGCTGTCAGAGGGGGGTGTGTGCTGGTCTCTTTGGGAGCCACGCCATACAAAGTAAGCGCCACCCCCCTGCCCTCCTCCTGCACCCCAACCCTCTGCCCCAGCTCAGAGCCCGCACCCAGCACCCAAACTTCCTCCCAGAGCCTGCCCCCCACAAACCCTGCCCCAATCAAGGTACCTCACTTTATTTTCATTTACTTCCCATTACATATAATATAGGAGGAGGATGAAGAAAAAACATGAAAGGGCTGGGGGCGGGGAGGGAGTAAGAGAGAATGTTCTTTTTCTTGGCTGGGTCCCAGGGGTGGGCCCCCAAAAATTAAGCTGCGCACAGGGCCCCATGAACTCTAAATCCGCCACTGGTGCATGTGAGCGTGTGCCATGTTTCATACAGGAGAAAGAACAGAGGAAGCTGCTTTTGTGGGAACTACTGTATAAGCACTGGCATTTGAAAACAAAGGACAGTTAGGAGGATTCTGCACAAATTTCAAAAGATACTATATGCCCGAGTGCTAAAGTCTGCCAAAGAGGGTGTTTAGAAATATTACTATTTCAGATTGGCATGCAGCAGTAGGCAGGGAAGTTAAACTTGCGGGGGGGGGGAGGGAAGAGAGATTGTGTGCACACAACTATTTTGCCCCATACCCACCCCCAAAATCTGTGAAAACAATTCTACTAACAAGGTAGTCTGGGCAATTTGTGAATGCTGGGTGATGAGTGAATCTCAAAGCAGTTATAGGTATCCAAATGTTCTGAGGCTTTGCTTTGTACTCTGTGTATTCACTGGGACTTTAAGCTGTAAAATGTTTTGGGTCAGGGATCGATTACTTGTTGGAATGGCTCACCAGTTGCACAGCACCATTAAATACTACAGTTTATAAAGTACTTTATAATAATGATTTTTCAGATCTTATCCAGAACTCTGTGGTCTGGAACTCTTTCTGGGAGTCTTGTGAGGTCAGGCTCTCACAAGATTGACAGTAATCCCTGCTTTTGACTGGAAACACCACACGAATATTTCATTATGTCTGCTTCTACTTACAGATGTAATCAGATTATGCAGAACTTCAATAGCTCAAGTTTGGATCGGCTCATGATTAAGCAAGAATTTAGACTGGTTCTTATTTTATCAAAACAGCTTTCCCATCCCTGCTTTTGCTCTAGTAAAATGAAATCCTTGCCCATTGAGTGCACATCACATAGGCATGCTGCTATGAGTGTACTGCATTAGATATGACCCACAGTTCAGCTCCACAGCCACACTCAATTGAAAAGGCCAACCAATACCATAATACCAACTTTGTGTTGCCAAGATTTCAGACCCCAATAGAAAATTCTTAGTGGTGTGTGCGCGTGTTTGGGGAGGACATTGTGACTTTCTGGACTTACTGCAGTTTGTTAGTGATGTATGAAATGAAAAATCATGGGCCAGTGCACAGAGAATACAGGCAATACCATTAGACAAGTAGGGAGAATTTAAGTGCTGCTAAAACCCTTGTGCAATGGGACTGCCAGGAATAGAATATTTTGTTTGGGTAAACATTAGAGGGACATTTTCAGATATTAAAGCAAAAAAATAAATAAATAAATCCCCCAGCTGAGTCCTTCTCATACGTACACCCACATCTCTGAAATATGCAATTTTAATTGCAAGGGTTGGTTCATTCTTCCTAGTCATATTTTCAATTAGAAATAAAGTGGTGCCTGACTGACTGTTGGAAAGGTTAGGTTTTTTAATGTTCTTGCTGAATTTATTTGTATTGTGGCTGGTTACTACAACTTGTTCCACATGATAATATGGCAATAATATGTCAATAATGGTGGATTAAAACCTAAAGGCTAATTTCTATCCTCAAATATGCACGCCTCAATTACTTGGGACTGTCCACACATAGCTGAGGGCAGAATTTACCCCTAGATTTGGAAGAATATAGCCAGAAGAGAAGAATGCAGAAAATGTGTGAAGAGAACAAAGGAGAAAGACTCATGGATGATTTTAAATCATTGGAGCGCTGACAAAAGAAAGTGATAGTGTAGAAGAAAGACCAAGGTTCGTTATCTTCAGGGTATTTTCCTTTACCATTCTACTTAGCACAACTGAAAAGAAAAAAGATTTTCTGAATTTTGGTTTTTCAATAATTTAATAGAACTTTCAGATTAACAGAAGAAAGGTGGCTTGTTTTGCAAAAAAGAAACTCCCCTTTTTAACTAGCTCTAGTTTGGAGCCAGGATTTGGGTTGCTTATGCTCAAATAAATTGGTTAGTCTCTAAGGTGCCACAAGTACTCCTTTTCATCTTCAGTGGTAACTTTAGAAAGAAAACAAAATAGAGTAGTTTGGAAGGTTCCACAAGTTTCTGAATGAGCACTTCAATTTCCTGAAGGTAGACTCAAAAATGTACGGCTGGAAGGGACCTCAGGAGGTCATTTAGTCCATTCCTGTGTGCTGAGGTTAGATTAAGTAAACCTAGACCATCCCTGGAAGACATTTGTCTAATCTGTTCTTAAAAAAACCTCCAATGAGGGGGATTCCACAACCTCCCTAGGTAACCTTCTCCAGTACTTAATATCCTTATTGTTAGGGTGACCATATTTCCCTATGCTGAATACAGGACACCTGGTAAAATTACTCGTATTCAAATGAGTTCAACAGCAATCAATCAGAACTATGCAGTACAAACATTAAAATTAACTTCAAGTTGACTGAGCCCGTTACAAATAAATATTGCGTAGCTGGATTCTTTTTATTTACCTTCTTATCTGTAAGGACTTTAGGGTTCACACGGGTAGGGGCAACACACATTTATGTACACCCCCCCCCGGGGGGCGGGGGGGGTGACCGACTGACCCAACCCTCCCTGCCCAGTGCTATCTGCCCTCCAGGCCTGCCTGGGCCACCAAGATTGACCCGCCTCTCCTGGTACCCAGTGCCACATATTCCTGAGGCAACAGGTGGGGGGGAGGGCACATAGGGTCACATGCCCCCTTCCCCAGATTTCTGCCAGGGTTCATACCAGAATGTGGCCAGCAGCAGCCTTTCGGCACTGTGCAGGAGGGAAGGGACAGGAGCTGCTTCCAGCTGCGCAGGGGGGAGGAATGACCCAGCCCACGTCTTTGCAGTCCCCTCTGTGGTGGGATGCAGCTTGTCTGTTCCTGCTCGCACAGTGTCAAAAGGCAGCTAACACCTCCAGGCTGCTGCTGGCCATGGACATGTCCCCAGGCTACAGCGCGGGCAGGAAGGGGTTAAGCCCTAAGGATCCATTGAGCACCAGGGCGCAGGGAACCGACTGTAGGGGCTTCAGCGAACCTGGCCAGAGAGCTGGCTCAGCATGGGAGGGTGCCTAGGGGACGGAGCAGCCCTGGGCTCCCTGGGGGCAAAACCCAGGGCGTGTGTGCGGCTGAAGAGGGTGCTAAGCCCCTGCCTGGGGGGGGCTGCTGTGGAGTCTGCAGGTTCTGGATGGAAACAGGCTGGAAATCGCTCCCCCGCGCCACTCCAGAGCTTAGCTGAGGGGCTGAGAGACTGGCCCATGCCTGTGCTGTGCGGGGTTTTGGCACATGCAGGGCTCGGCTCCTCCTGGCCAGCACCCCGGGCCTGAGGGTCTTGGGCTTTCCTGGGGCACCAGCCCAGCCAGAGGCAGTGGGGGAAGGAAGGAGCCTGCTGACCCGGCTGTTGGTGAGCTGAGCGCTCCAACCAGGGGCTGGTTCTCCACACAGCGCTGGGAAGGGGACACGCCCCGCTGGGGGGATCTGGAGGAGCAGCGGGGTTGGGGGAGGTGAAGGAGCAAAGCAGGGAGAGGACAGCGAGAGGGGGAGCATGTAAAGGACCGATGTGTGGGCAGCAGAAGCGACACATAAGTGGCTGCCACCTGGCGCCTGCCTGGACTCACCAGCCGCCGCAGCTCACAGTGTGCAGCCAGCGCTGGCCGGGAATGGGACGGGGCCCTGCTGGCAGAGAGCTGGCATGCAGCAGATAAGCAGGAGGAGCAGCCAGCTCTGCACGCTGCAGCTTTGCCCTGCCACCAGCTTTGCACACCCACCCCCATCATCTGCCACTGGACCCCCCCACCGCTGGAGGGCAGGCGGCTGGTGAGCAGTGATCGGGCCAGCAGCAGTACCTGCCAGTACTGATGGGTGGGGGGGAGGGAGAAAAAATACGGGATCCTTTAAAAACAGACAGTCTGGTTACCCTACTTCTTGTTCAAAAGTTTTTCCTAATATCTGAACTAAATCTCCCTTGCTGCATACTAAGCCAATGACTTCTTGTCCTACCCTTGGTGAGATGCAGAACAAAATGAAGTGCCATTCTCTTGCTAACAGTTTTCAAATTTGTGAAATGTTGTTTTAAGGTCCCCCCGTCCGTACCCCCCCCCCCCCCCGTCTTCTCTTCTCTAGACTAAACATGCCCAGTTCTTTCGACCTTTTCTCATAGCACAGGTTTTCTAAGCACTTATTTGTGTTGCTCTCCTCTGGACTCTCTCCAGTTTGTCCACCTCTTTCTTAAAGTGCAGTATCCAAAACTGGACACAGTACTCCATCTGAGGCCTTACCAATGCCAACTAGAGCAGGACAGTTAGCTCCCTGTTACATATGACATGCCTGTTAACACATCCCAGAATCATATTGCTGTTTTTGCAACAGCATCATACTACAGAGTAATAGTCAATTTGTGATCCACTATACCACCCCTTCCCTCCCAGGTATCGGGGGAAAGGCACTTCTGTAAAGCATGCAGCAGAGATAGAATCTGTAAAGAGAAATTGTTTTGGTTTTACTGATAAACTGTGATTCCAGATATTTGACTAAGAAAAGGAACTTTTTCAGTGCAACAAATGAGAACAGTACTCATACCAATGAGCACAACTTCTATCCCTCTTATTCTAGGCAACAGAGCTGGATCTTTTCTGTCCTGTTAAAGACTAACCTGATTTACTTTTATCCATTTTTAGTGCTCAGATATTGTTTAGTATTTAGATATAAAACAGATAGATGTCTATCTAAGCTCTATGCAGCCTCACATCATCAACACCACAAGAAAATCCAAGCAACAATAAGTAATTATTTAAATCAGAGCTCAGCCAACCAGACACCTATGGGCCCAATAGTGGAGTCCCCATGTAGGCGAGACTGACTGAAATCAATAGGTTTGCCTGCAAAAAGACTTTAGGTTATCCCCTACATCCATTAAAAATGTGTATGATGAAGATTTTATTTTCATCTTGTTAGCAAAACCAGATACCCTAGTATTTGTCTGCCTAACAATCTATTTCTGAGAAACAATGCATTTATAAAGTTTAAATTTTACTTGTGGTTCCTGTCCCTTACTTCCATTCCCTGCCCTTACATTATAGATGTTTACTGCCTCTCTGTCAGAAATACTGTTTGCTAGTGTAATATCATTAAAAATAATTTACTGAAAAAAAAATACTAATTCTCGCAAAATAAGACCAACATGGCTGTTTCAGATTCAAACTGCTGGACCCACTAGTGCCCAGCTCTGCCTTACCAATGTTCAGAGATGTCTGCAATCATAGAATCATAGAATATCAGGGTTGGAAGGGACCTCAGGAGGTCATCTAGTCCAACCCCCTGCTCAAAGCAGGACCAATCCCCAACTAAATCATCCCAGCCAGGGCTTTGTCAAGCCGGGCCTTAAAAACTTCTAAGGAAGGAGATTCCACCACCTCAATATTTCAAAGACATTCAGCCATTCTCTAGAATGAGGTCCTAGCTAGATGGCTGGTATGATAAAGGGGTCACAATATGGGAAATTGAGAACCACTGCTCTAGAAAATTAAGAGAGTCAGATCTTGAATTACTGCTTGAACACATATGAAGGATGTGTGTGCAACCTGCAATATAGTCAGCAAAAACCTATTGAACAATTTGTCACATCCTTGCGATTTTCATATTGTACAGCCTCATCTTGATGTTTTGTTAGTCTACATCCCTACTGTAATTATCATTAAAAATTAGTGGGAGTTACTAGAAAAGACTCAAATCATAAAAATGAGGCTATACCTTTGATATTGGTTCTGTAGATCAAGCTCTTTTTCCAGGAAGTCAGAGTTTTCATTTAAGGCTACACTGGAAATCAAATCACACAGTTTATGAATTACAAGTCAGTTTCTTACAACAGATGATGATAAATAATTTCTTCTCTTCTCTTTCTTCTGGCTACCATGTACTGGGTACATTAGTTTTCTTTCCTCTTCTCAGTTCTGCAGAATACATATGGGAACACCTCTGCTCATGAAAAGTGTATAGCAATTGATTACCAATGCTACACTGCAATCTCCTCCCATTTTAGGTTTGTTCTTTTTCCCCTAATCAATGGGAAGACACAAAGGGGAGGGGAGCGAGAAAAACTGCAAACTCTTTGCTTTCAATATCTATTTTTGCACATTATTTCCTTTCTGAAATTTGTCACTGTTTTAAAAATAAAAAAGCCCAAAATTAAATGAAGGCTACGGTTGAAAACTCAAGCGCTCAAAAGTTAGGAATGTCAGAATTAAGGTTTCCCATGCAACCTTAAGGAGAGTGATCACTTTAGATAAGCTATTACCAGCAGGAGAGTGGGGTGGGGAGAGGTATTTTTTCATGCTTTGTGTGTATAAAAAGATCTTCTACACTTTCCACAGTATGCATCCGATGAAGTGAGCTGTAGCTCACGAAAGCTTATGCTCAAATAAATTGGTTAGTCTCTAAGGTGCCACAAGTACTCCTTTTCTTTTTGCGAATACAGACTAACACGGCTGTTACTCTGAAACCATACTTCCCACACACACACACGATCCCTCCCTCATTCAGGGCACTGGATGGACAGTGTTCAATATTTCTTTTTTATCTTCATCCATGTCTGACACAATGCCTTACTCACTGCACACCATTTGAACCCAACAAAGAATACAGAATTATTCATTTCATCATGTGTTTTCCAATGGTGCTCAACACTAGTATCAGAGTCCTTCATTAACATTAGTTTATTTTCACAACACCTCTGTGAGTGAAATGGTATTATCCCCATGTGTAACATGGGCAACTGATGCAAAGAGAGATTAAGATCACAAATTTTGGACACCCAGAACCTGATTTCCCCCCCAAGGTATTAGTGTTATATAGCAACTATATGATCAAAGCACAGCTCCCATTAACTTCAGATGCAGCTGAGAGTGGTCAGCACTTCTGCAAATTAGACCTCAGAATCTCAAGCTGGGCACTCAGCTAG